>NC_044031.1:258488511-259736110 GCF_901765095.1 Microcaecilia unicolor | reverse complement strand
AGAAGAGAAAGGCAAGAGTTTGTTTGCAAGTTAAATTTGAAATGCTTATTTGAAATCATTCTCAGCAGGCTCTATACCATGAACCTGAGCCTCCAGCATCATGCTCTGGCTAGTTCTTTTTGTGTTCTTGTTTCTCTGAGATAAAAACACATTCAATGCCTTATTTATTAAGATTAGACTAAGAGGGGCATAATCGAACGTCGCCGGCCAAATAGATCGCCGGCGATCTATGTTGGCGGCGGCGCTACAGCTGGCCGGAACCATATTATCGAAAAAGATGGCCGGCCATCTTTTTTCCGATAATACGGTTTAGCCTGGCCAAATGCCGTGGAGTTCGCCGAGTTTGAGATGGCCGGGTTTGTTTTTCAGCGATAATGGAAAGTTATGTCGGCCATCTCAAACCCCAGCCAAATTCAAGGCATTTGGCCGTGGGAGGAGCCAGCATTTTTAGTGCACTGGCCCCCATGACATGCCAGGACACCAACCAGCCACCCTAGGGGTCACTGCGATGGACTTCAGAAAAGCTCCCACGTGCATAGCTCCCTTACTTTGGGAGCTGAGCCCCCCAACCCCCCCCCAAACCCACTACCCACAAATGTACTGCACCCACTAAAATTGCTCCAGGGACCTGCATACAGCCTCTAGGACTTATTGCTGCTGTATAACTTTGGCACACCAGTTCACACCTGAAGACTAATCTCTCTGAAAAAGTCCTTTCTTGAAATAACCACGTTTACTCACCAGTGGCGTAGCCAGAAGGCAATTTTTGGGTGGGCCAACAGGTTGGATGGGTGGGCACTAGAGTTGCCAACTTTTTTTGAAAAAGAAAAAAAAACAGCAAACCTGATGCACCCATGCGCTGTCCCTACCCCACTCCCCATAACTTCAATGAGGGTTGCAGTGCAGGTTTCAGTGGCTGCAGGCCAATTGAGAGCTAAGGGAAGTACAACAGACTGCACTATTCAGCCCCACTGAGCCATGGTCCTCCAACACATATATGGTATTGAAGCCAAACACATTCTGCATCCAGAGAACCTCCTGGCTGTCCACCAACAATGGATACAGAGCACAGCAAGGACAATTCTCCATAAAACTCATCATATAAAGAAATTTTGTTTTCTAGTGTAATCACAATTACAGACATATTATAAATTAACTTTAAAAAATCTATAAAACAAAAGTCACTCAGAACCTAGAGCAAATCTACCATGCCAACACTAACTTCCAAAAACAAAGATCCTACCTATGAAAAAGAAGCGCCTTAAATATTATAGTAGGGCCCTAAAATACAAATACATTTATCAGGAAAGCTGAACAAGCCAAATTACTACAGAATGCTACATGGAAACTTCATGCTAACAGAATACCTCAGTCACACACACAAGACACAAATGCCAAATAAGTGACCACAAACTCTAGAAATATAAATTAAACGGAAACCCCAAGAAACTAGACCTTGCATGTAGTACAACACCAGAGAAACAAGAAAGAAAGGCATTTGCTCCTGTACAAAATATAAAGATGGCACATGCCAGGGATGTTGTTAGGGGATGCAACTAGGGCAATTGTGCTTGGTTCCTTGGCCAGAGAAAGCCTGCATGCTGGAAGCTGAAGGCGCAGCCTGGTAATGGACTTTGGGGTCCTTTCCTAGATTTCTGTCCTGGACCCCAGCCATGTTTACCATCAACTTTGGCAAGATGTACACTCCAAATCTAACATATTATATTCACAACATTGAAAATAAAATATTTTTTATACCTTTTTGTTGTCTGGTCATTTTTTCTCAAATCATATTGGTCCCAGTCTCTGGTTTCTGCTTCCCTCTGTCTTCTCTTAACTCACTTGCCAGGGTCTCCTATTTGACATTTCTTCTTTCTTCATGTCCATCATCCATCTCCCATCTCTGTTTTCCTATATTTCCTTGTTCAGTATCTCCCCTGTGTTCATATCCCCTAATCCATCATCATTCCTCTGTGCACCTATGCACCCCATGCCCAGCATATCCCTTCTGCGTTCCTATTCTCTCCCTTGTCTGGTATCTCTCCCCCCCCCCGTGTCCATATACCCCCCTCTCCAGTGTCCAGCATTTTATCTCTATTCCATATCCCCGTTCCCCTCCCCTCCTTGGTCAGGTATTACCCCTCTGTGCCCATGTGCCATCTCCATACAGCATCTCACATTTGTGTCCCTGTCCCCATGCTCCCACCATCTCCCTTCTGTATCTGTATACTTCCCTATGTCCCCTTTCTCCCTCCTCCACACCAATGTGTCCCTCTCCTCTCTGATCCCACCCCCCAACCAGCTTCTCTTCCTCTCCCTCCCCTTATGCATCTGGCTCTTTCTCCCTGCATCTCTCTCCCTTCCCTCTGCATATCATCATCTGCATATCCAGCAACTCTCCTTCAGCCCCCCCCCCCCACACGTCCAGCATCTGTCTCCCTTTCATCCAGCCCCCCCTACATGTTCAGCACCTCTTTCCCTTTCATCCAGCCCCCATACATGTCCAGCACCTCTCCCCTTCACTTCAACCCTCTACATATCCAGCACTTCTCCCCTTTCCCTCCACCCCCCCTGCATATCCAGCACCTCTCCCCTTCCTTCCACCCCCCTATATATCCAAAACCTATCCCCTTCCTTCCAACCTCTCCCCTCTGCAAATCCCAAAACCTCTCTCCTTCCTTCCAACCTCCCCTCTGCAAATGCAAAACCTCTTCCATTCCCTCTGCAAATTCCAAAACCTCTCCCCTTCCTTCCAACCTCCCCTCTGCAAATCCCAAAACCTCTCCCCTTCCTTCCAACCTCTCCTCTGCAAATCCCAAAACCTCTCTCCTTCCTTTCAACCTCCCCTCTGCAAATCCAAAACCTCTTCCCTTCCCTCCAACCTCCCCTCTGCAAATTCCAAAACCTCTCCCCTTCCTTCCAACTTCTCCTCTGTAAATCCCAAAACCTCTCTCCTTCCTTTCAACCTCCCCTCTGCAAATCCAAAACCTCTTCCCTTCCCTCCAACCTCCCCTCTGCAAATTCCAAAACCTCTCCCCTTCCTTCCAACCTCTCCTCTGTAAATCCCAAAACCTCTCTCCTTCCTTTCAACCTCCCCTCTGCAAATCCAAAACCTCTTCCCTTCCCTCCAACCTCCCCTCTGCAAATCCCAAAACCTCTCTCCCTTCCCTCCAACCCTCTACCCCTGGCAAGTCCAGCACCCTTCTGTTCCCTCCCCTCCCTGCCTCCCCTTACTTCTGGGCCAGCACGCAGCACCCCACTGACTTCCTCACCCTCTCCCACCCCTGCCGCAGCGCTTCATTTAATGTTGTTGGCGCTGCAGTTACAATTTCCCACCCCCGCAGCGGCGCTTTACAGTTTACCTGACAGCAACGCTACAGATGCAGCGCTGACGTCCGATGTCCTGCTCCGGGGCCTTCCGCGTCCCGCCTCCGTAACAGGAAGTTACATCAGCGTGGAAGGCCCCGGAGCAGGACGTCGGACGTCAGCGCTGCATCTGTAGCGTTGCTGTCAGGTAAACTGTAAAGTGCCGCCGCGGGGGTGGGAAATTGTAACTGCAGCGCCGACAACATTAAATGAAGCGCTGCGGCAGGGGTGGGAGACGGTCACGGTAAGCATCTGCTTCTGGGCGGGCCTGAGGCTAAATTGGGTGGGCCTGGGCCCATCCAGGCCCACCCGTAGCTACGCCCCTGTTACTCACAGTTAACTGCAGATCAGAGGTTGTACCCCACTGGCAAAGAGTCCCCTGGTACTAAGATGAGCAGTAGGTCAGAGCTGGCACAATGGTGTACGATGCCCTCTTTCAGCACCATTCAAGGTAAGAACTACGTTCTCTAACGTGGGTAACACAGGAAAGGGAACTAAAACTGGCTTACAAAAATGACCACTACCGCATGGACTACAACAGGAAACAAAACAGGGCACACTCTGACACAGTTAGCAGGGGGGAAAAGCACCATGGGAGTAGAGCCCAGTACCCTACACCCACTACAATGCATTGCTAATGTGACTCTGCAGCGCACCTAACAGAAAAGGTGTCACACTCACCCGAGAGCCACATCACAACCAGGGAAAGGCTGTCGGAGGATACAACACATTCTGCTGTCATGGAGGTGGGTACGGCATTTGAGGCTGGCATACAGGCTGGCAAAAAAGGTTTTTAATTTTATTTTTTTAGTATGAAAGGGGGTTGGTGACCACTGGGGGAGTATGGGGAGGTCATCCCCCATTCCCTCCAGTGGTCATCTGGTCAGTTGGGGCACCTTTTTGAGGCTTGGTCGTGAAAATAAAAGGACCAAGTAAAGCCGGCAAAATACTGCTTAACGCCACTTTTTTTTTCCATTACCGGCGAAAGCCGGCCATTTGGTAGCCACGCCCATGCCTGCCCATGTACCGCCTTTGCTAATCTACCGACACGCCCCCTTGAACTTTCACCGGCGAATCGACAGGAAAGCGGCACTGCTGTCAAAAATGCCGCTTTCGATTATACCGATTTTGCCACTTTTAAGAAATCGCCGGCCATCTCCCGATTTGTGTCAGAAGATGGCCGGCGATCACTTTCGATTATAAGCTGGTAAGTCATGAAGGTTCCTGGACTGCAACTTTGATTAAGAGTTGAGTCATTCACAAACCCAAAGCCATTTGACCTTTGGGAATGAAAAAAGCTTTACTGTAGTAGTCAGAGAATATAGTAAACAAATCATTTTTTTTCTTCTTCTTCTTTGCTCCTTCTTTCTCCTATCTCTATTTAACAAACGAGGCACCATGAAGAATGTCCTAAATAATAGATGTAGAATGTAGTCACTCCCTACTTACGAGTCTATGAACTAAAATGCATTAAACCAGTATATGTGTTTAATGTGACTTATCTCGGAGCTTTGCTTTTAGCTATTTAACTCCATCATATTGGGGGAAGAAGGCAAATGCATAAAACATAAAAATATTTGTAGACAATGAACAAGTAACTGAGGTTAAAAACAAAGAGAGGACTAGGAAAATGTAAGGAACCAAGGCATCACCCACCTACCCAATGAATAAAAGACACAGAATTGTGGCATATATTGAAAATAAAACAAAAAGTGAGGAGAGTGGATGAGGATACCAACAATTATATATTTATTCACTTAAAAAATAAAAAGTTAAAAAATAACAGTGTACTTAAAAATGACCCGACACGGCCGTGTTTCGGCCCAATGGCCTGCCTCAGGGGTCTTTGTAACCTAGGTTGAACAATGAAACAAATAAAGAATATTATTACAAATATATCATGAACATGAATATGATGAGTGAAACAACAGACATTGTCTGAAAGTATAGCATAGATGAACAAACATAAAATTATCTGTGACTCATTCAAATAATAAAAATAAAACATATATGTGAAGTTTAAAAGGGTGCATGGTTGGCATATATTGAAAATAACCATATGACCCTGTGAGGGGGTTTATAGAACCCTGCCCTCACCCTTAAGAATAGTCCCTTAGACAGTTTGAGCCACCTTAAGAGCACTAATCCCACCTGGGAGGAAGTGAGTTGGGAGGAAGGGTGGAGCCTAAATCAAGAAGTATGTAAGAAAAGGCCTGACTGAGGTTAAGGAGGCCTAGAGAGAAGAAGGAATCGATGCCTCAGTATACACCACCGCAACCTATGGTTAGGAATTGTGACATAAGTACATAAGCATTGCCATACTGGGTCAGACCAAAGGTCAATCAAGCCCAGCATCCTGTTTCCAACAGTGGCCAATCCAGGTCACACATACCTGGCAAGATCCCAAAAAGTACAAAAACATTTTATACTGCTTATCCCAGAAATAGTGGATTTTCCCCAAGTCCAATTTAATAATGGTCTTTGCTAAGCTAACCGCTTTTACCACATCCTCTGGCAACGAATTCCAGTGTTTAATTATACGTTGAGTGAAGAAAAATTTTCTCTGATTCGTTTTAAATTTACTGCATTGTAGCTTCATCGCATGCCCCCTGGTCCTAGTATTTTTGGAAAGCGTAAACAGATGCTCATTCAACTCCACTCATTATTTTATAGACCTCTAGCATATCTCCCCTCAGCCGTCTCTTTTCCAAGCTGAAGAGCCCTAGCCGCTTTAGTCTTTCCTCATAGGGAAGTCGCCCCATCCCCTTTATCATTTTCGTCGCCCTTCTCTGCATCTTTTCTAATTCCACATATTTCTTTGAGATGCGGCGAGCAGAATTGAACACAATATTCGAGGTGTGGTCGCACCACGGAGCGATACAAAGGCATTATAACATCCTCATTTTTGTTTTCCATTCCTTTCCCAATAATATCTAACATTCTATTTGCTTTCTTAGCCGCAGCAGCACACTGAGCAGAAGATTTCAACATATCATCAATGACGACACCTAGATCCCTTTCTTGGTCTGTGAATCCTAACGTGGAACTTTGCATGACTTAGCTATAATTCGTGTTCCTCTTTCCCATGTGCATTACTTTGCACTTGCTCACATTAAATGTCAACTGCCATTTAGATGCCCAGTCTCCCAGTCTCATTAGGTCTTCCTGTAATTTTTCACAATCCTCCCGCGATTTAATGACTTTGAATAACTTTGTGTCATCAGCAAGTTTAATTACCTCACTAGTTACTCCCATCTCTAGGTCATTTATAAATATATTTTAAAAGCAGCGGTCACAGCACAGACCCCTGGGGAACCCACTAACTACCCTTCTCCATTGAGAATACTGACCGTTTAACCCTACTCTCTGTTTTCTACCTTTTAACCAGTTTTTAATCCACAATAGAACACTACCTCCTATCCCATGACTCTCCAATTTCCTCTGGAGTCTTTCATGAGGTACTTTGTCAAACGCCTTCTGAAAGTCCAGATACACAATATCAACCAGCTCACCTTTATCCTGGCTGAGGTAAGCTGCTTTTGCATCTTGTATGAGACTGACAAGCCTTGCTCAGAGGTCTGGCTAGAGAGAGACCCTAGTACTCTGAGAAGAACCTAGAAAGGCTCACAGGTTGTGTTTGGGACGGGGCTGCCCTACCAGCCACAGACTGTGTTCAGACCTGCTAGCCTGAGGTCTGCTTAAGACTGCTAATTGAACTACAGAGGCATTCTCTCTTTTGTTTCTGGTCCTGTGATGTAACAGGCCTCAGGATAAAATGTAATAAATACTTGTTTTCATTTATATTCCTTTGTCCAACTGTGTTATTTCAGAGGCCCACTTTCAACCCTCGTTTAGAGTGTCACAGTCCCTTATTGCAAACTTTAAAAAAAAACACCTTTCATAAAATGTCTTCAGTTTTAAACTTCCTATGAGGTCTAATGCCAATATGTTTCAATATGAAGGAGTTCATATTGAAACATACTGGCATTAGACCTCATAGAAAGTTTAAGGAGTTAAACAGCTAAAAGCAGAACAAAGAACAGATGTCACACCAAAACTGGTGTGTGATAAGAAGCATCTGGTTCTCATCAATGCCAGCTGGCTGTCATAATGCTAGTGTTTATTTGAACTCAATTGTGATGACCCAGGAAGTAGCAGAGTTAAAGGTTTGAACAGCTTCTAATTAAGGCTTTCTGAGAAGCTTTGAGAGAAGAAGGCATTTCTCTGGTAAGGGACATTATTTTGCTCTGTGCTTGGTCACTTAAAGATTGGGTTTAAAAGAGGAATTGTAGAATATTGATAAATACAGAATTAAACAAAAAAAGAAGAAGAAGACTTTATTAGCTAGCCTCCATACCCTTTCCTCCTTAGTTTAAATATTTTCTGCCACACAGCATTAACAGAGTGTAGAAGGAAAGTAGGGCCTAGTTCAGCCTTTGAAAAAAAAAAATTAATAAAAGAGAGACCAAGCATTATTAACCAGTTTCCATGTTATATAACCCTTTCCCCCATAGTTCTAAACTGAAGTTTTCTTTTAAGGAAGAAACTTAACAGCCAAGAGTATTAGAAGGAATAGTAACAAGACTCAAACTGTCTTAAAAAAAGTTGTTTTCTGTTCTTTGCCTGCTGGAGAGGAAGTACTGCTAGTGACTTGAATTAGGTGTTAATTAAGGTGAGTGAGGAAGTAAAATATTTGCAAAGGTAACTAAGGACAAACTGATTACTGGGCTAGCTTCAAAGGGTTTGTTTGAAGCAGTCTCCTTAGAATCCAAACTATATAGAGAGGAAAGATCCCACATCGTTTTTCTGAGACGTTCTGAGAGAAGAGGACATTTCTCTGGTAAGTGATATTATTTTGTTCTGTGCTTGGTAACTTAAAAATCTGGTTTAAAAGAGGAATTGTAGGATATTGATAAACAAAGTTAAAAAATTTTTAAAAAGCAAACTTTATTAGCTAGTCTCCATACCCTTTCCCCATAGTTTTAAAACTTGAATTTTCTGCCACAGCATTAACAGATTGAACTAGACCCTGCTGTTCATTCTACAGTCTGTCTTTATTCCCACCCACCCCTAGCTCAACTCTTCATTTATAGTCAGCTATTCTAATTAGGACAACAAGAGGAGTTTTCATTAGAGTTTTAATTACATTTAATTAGTTTCTGAGAAGCAAACCCTAAATAAATTACACCATACAATCTTAAGGCTATTTATATTCATCTGATATCCCTAGTACCTTAATAAGTTTTAATTAAACAACTCTATAATACTAAGATGCAGACAGAAGTCTAGTAGTGAGAGGGGTGCTATTCAGTCTTTTACAGTGACTGCCACATGTATGATTATCTCCCATTTGGTGGGAAGTTACATGTGTGTGCTCAATGCAAAGAGCTCCTGGCTCTCAGAGAACAAGT
The DNA here is from genome assembly GCF_901765095.1 of Microcaecilia unicolor. Classification (NCBI taxonomy): domain Eukaryota; kingdom Metazoa; phylum Chordata; class Amphibia; order Gymnophiona; family Siphonopidae; genus Microcaecilia; species Microcaecilia unicolor. The sequence continues at coordinate 259,727,333 of NC_044031.1, read as the reverse complement.
CCGTTCTCTTGAGGCTAGAGTAGCATACTTGGTGGAGCTGAGGGAGATAGAGAGGTACATAGAGGAGGTCTAAAGGAATGTTGTAGAGAAGTCCCACCTCCAGTCTGGCAGCCCCTATGCTGCCTTAGAGGAGGGAGGTCTTCTAAAAGGAGAGCATCACCCTGGTGCAACTGGAAGTAATCCTGTAGCCAGGACCAGCACACAAAGGGATGCAATATCCTCTTGCACTGAGGATGTGTCTCCAGGAGCTTCTGGCCATGAGGAAAGGGTTAGGACAGCTCTTGTAGTTGGTGGTTTGATTATTAGGCATGTAGATTGCTGGATGGCTGGTGGACATAAGGATTGCTTGGCCACTTGCCTGCCTGTTGCAAAGGTGGCAAATCTCACACATCACCTAGGTAGGATTTTAGATAGTGCTGGGGAGTAGTTAGCTGTTTTGGTACATGTGGGTACCACTGACATAGTAAAATGTGGGAGGGAGGTTCTGGAAGCCAAATTTAGGCTGTTAGGTAGAAAGTTCATATCCAAAACCTCTAGGGTACCATTTTCTGAACTGCTCTCCCTTCCACGTGCATTGCTAAGAGACAGGCAGAGCTCCAGAGTCTCAATGCATGGATGAGGCGATGATGCAGAGAGGAGGGTTTTAGATTTGTAAGGAACTGGGCAACATTCTGGGGAAGGGGGAACCTCTTCTGGAATGGTAGGCTCCACCTTAACCAGGGTGGGACCAGGCTGCTGGCATCAGCATTTAATAAGGAGATAAAGCAGCTTTTAAACTAGAACCTGGAGAAAGGCTGACAGTCATTCAAAAGTACATGAATCCCGATAGCAAGGTTGCAATAGAGACAATAGTTGACGTGGAGGGGCATAATCAAAAGGGGCACCCAAGTTTTCCTGAAGACGTCCTTGCAGGATGTCCCCAGACAGGGTCCATCTTTCGTTTCGATAATACGGTCGGGGACGCCCAAATCGCAAAATGTAGGTCGTCCTTAGAGATGGTCGTCCTTAGAGATGGTCATCCCCGATTTTCGGTGATAATGGAAACCAAGGACGCCCGTCTCAGAAATGACCAAATCCAAGCCATTTGGTCATGGGAGGAGCCAGCATTCGTAGTGCCAAGACACCAACCGGGCACCCTAGGGGGCACTGCAGTGGACTTCAGAAATTACTCCCAGGTGCATAGCTCCCTTACCTTGTGTGCTGAGCCCCCAAAACCCACTCCCCACAACTGTACACCACTACCATAGCCCTAAGGGGTGAAGGGGGCACCTACATGTGTGTACAGTGGGTTTCTGGTGGGTTTTGAAGGGCTCACATTTACCACCACAAGTGTAACAGGTAGGGGGGGATGGGCATGGGTCCGCCTGCCTGAAGTGCACTGCAGTACCCACTAAAACTACTCCAGGGACCTGCATACTGCTGTGATGGAGCTGGGTATGACATTTGAGACTGGCATAGTGACTGGCAAAAAAATATTTTTAAAGTTTTTTGAGGGTGGGAGGGGGTTAGTGACCATTGGGGGAGTAAGGGGGGGGTCATCCCTGATTCCCTCCGGTGGTCATCTGGTCATTTAGGGCATATTTTTGTGGCTTGGTAAAGTCATCCAAGTGTTCGTCAGGGACGCCCTTCTTTTTTCCATTATCGGTCAAGGATGCCCATTTGTTAGGCACGCCCCAGTCCCACCTTCTCTACACCTTCGACATGCCCCGGTGAACTTTGGTCGTCCCCGCGATGGAAAGCAGTTGAGGACACCAAAAATTGGCTTTTGATTATGCCGATTTGGGCGACTCTGTGAGAAGGACGCCCATCTTGCAATTTGTGTCGAAAGATGGGCGTCCTTCTCTTTCGAAAATAAGCCTGCAGGTGTTTTTAAACAAAAAGCAGACAAAAGATTGCAAATTAACACTGTCAACTGCTCACTGTCAACGTCTGAGCAAGATGTAAATAGGAACAACAAACATAGTTTGAAATGTCTATATTCAAATGCCAGAGGTCTAAGAAATAAGATGGGAGAGTTAGAATATATTGCAATAAATGAAAAAAATTAGATATAATAGGCATCTCAGAGACCTGGTGGAAGGAGGATAACCAGTGGGACACTGTCTTAATAGGTTACAAATTATATCGCAGTGATAGGGTGGATTTAATTGTTGGAGAGGTAGCATTGTATTTTAAAGAGGGCCTTGAATCAAATAGATTAAAAATTCTGCAGGAAACAAAACACATCTTGGAATCCTTATGGAATGAAATTCCAGGTATAAAAGGAGAAACGGATTGTGATAGGAGTGTACTACCAACCACCTGGCTAGGATAAACAGATGGATGTAGAAATGTTATCAGATATTAGGACGACTAACAAACTGGGGAACACAATAATAATGGATGATTTTAATTACCCCAATATTGACTGGGTAAATATAACATCAGGGCTTAAGCTAAATGCTAGAGACACCAATATATTCCTATGGGCATCTCTATTGTTTAGTGTGTCTTTGTAAAAGGTGTTGCTGATCCAGTTTGGTCTGTCGGCAGCATTTGATGTAATAGATCATGAGATGATGTTATGGTTATTGGATTAAATCAGGGCAGTAGGTACAGTCCTAGACTGATTTAGGGGATTTCTTTAAGATCTTACCAGAATTTTCCCCTTCTTGGGATTCGGTATGCAGCATTTCTCAGGGACCTCCTCTGTCACCTATGGCCTTTAATGTAGTAATGTCATCTTTCGGAAAATCTTAGATAATCATGTGGTAAAAAATTTAATCTATGCTGATGATATCATATTATTCCCCTGGATGTAGGCCTATCAAATGTTAATAATAAGGCTACATTTGGAATTAAGCTAATGGAAGGTTGGGTAGCTACTCATAAAATTAAATTAAATTTGGACAAAACAAAATTTTTCTTGGCTTCTAATCCAAGACAGAATGTTTCATGTCATACAATTACTATAAACAATATTTATTTTCCAATCAAATCAGAGTTAAAAGTTTTAGGTGTAGTTCTGGATACCGGGTTTTCTTTTGAGAAATATATGACACAACTAACTAAAAAAGTATTTTTTAGTCTGAGAAGGCTAAGCAGGATTAGATGTTGCTTTGAATCCCTACAGTTCGAGTTGGTTGTTCAGGCCTTGATTTTAAGCCAGCTAGATTATTCTAATGTTCTTTTTATTTAATGCATGCAACTAATTTTATATAGGTTGCAAACTTTGCAAAATGTAGCAGTTCATTTGATCTATTCTGCCAAGAAGTATGATAGAGCATCTTCCCTCTTAGTGAGGGCACACTGGCTTCCCATTAAAGCTAGGATATATTTTAAAGCTTGTACAATCATTTTTAAAACATTACATGGTCTTGATCCTAAATATATGCTGTCACTATTTACTCATCCTCATCAGGGTAACACCATAAAACTACAGAATACTTTACTTTTACATCTCTTGACCTCAAAATCGTCTGTCTTCCAGTTCTCATTTGCTTTTATTGGAATAAAATTCTGGAATGAGCTCTTGGGCATTTTAAGATCTTTCAACAGTCTTTTGCTATTTAGTAAAACCCTTTTAACATGGCTATTTGAGAAATTTTGAGATGAATTTACTACTAGATTCTCTTTTATAATGTAATTGATTTTTGTCTTTTTTTTTCTTGAGTTACTTCCCAATTATGCCTGGTTCTTTTTTATGTAAACCACCCACAACTAGCAAGGTGGTTGCAGTATAAAGGCACTGTTTAGTTTAGTTTAGTACAGTAGACTGGGAGCTGAGGGACATGGGTTCAAATCCCATTTTAACTCGTTTATTTTTTTAATTGTGAGCCTTTCAGGGACAGAAAAATATCTTCTGTACCTGAATGTATAAGACACCTGCAAGCCTGAAGGCTAATGAAGTGGTGTATATTCAGGTACAGTAAGTATTTTTCTGTTGCTGGAGGCCTCTCAACAAACAGCTAAAGTGGGATATGAATGTGGGTCCCTTGTTTCTCAGCCCACTGCACAACTATTAGGCTATCCCTCTGCTCTGCATTACTACCTGTGTGAATCCCTATGCTGCCACTGAGACATCTGTATCCCTTGTTTTCCCACATTTATAATTTAGACCAGGACTGCTGAGAGACTGAGCTTTGCCCAGAGCAAGGCAGTAGCCCCTCCAGGATCGCTGCCGCTGCTACTCCCCCAAGGATCATCCCCCCTACCCCTCAATTGCTACTGCTGTCACCTCCCTCTCCTGCTCCTAGGCCGCCGGCGCCGCACTTCCCAGTCTCCACCTACCTATCCTCTGCTCCTTTCTGCCTGCCATCTGACCCTCTTCACTTAAATAATAATTTTAAAAAATCTCTAAAGCAGCAGGCGCAGTGCCTTCTGTGTGGAAGCGGCAGATTGCCTCGGGTGGGCTCCCTCACTGTGTCCCACCCTCACGAAAAGTTACATCAGAGGAGGGAGGGAGGGACACAGTAAGGGAAGGCACACCCGAGGCGATCTGCCGCTTTCGCACAGAAGGCGCTGTGCTGCTGCTTTAGAGATTTTTTTAAATACAGGGGTTCGGACGACAGACAGAAGGGAACTGAGGGTAGGCAGGTGGAGATGGGACTGCGGTGCCAACGGCCTGGGAACAGGAGAGGGCGACAGACTCTGGCCCCGGGCCCTCATGGTGGCCTGGGCCTGAGGAATTTTGCCCCCCTGCCCCCCCTCTTGGCGGCCCTGACTTAGACATTCAGGGGTCCTTTTACTAACCTGTGGTAAAAGGGGCCCTGCTGTAGTGTCAGTTCATGTTTTTGATGCGAGCTGAGGCCCCCTTTTACTGCACTGGGTAAAAGGCTGTCTTTTTCAGGAAAAGAAATGGCCATTCAGTAAGTGAAACACTTGCCTTGCGGCCATTTCGGGGGGTGGTGGTAAAGGCTCCCACACTAACCCATACCGCTGGGTAAGCACCAGCTCTATAAAATTGAAAATATTTTTGTAGCACTGGAAATGGCACATCCTAGGGGTGGGAACTACCACCGGGTTCCAGTGGTAGTTCCGGATTGGCGCTCGGCAAGCCTATTGCTGCGCACCAAGCCTTTAGTAAAAGGGCCCCTTCAGTTTGTAAAATGGATGTTCATAGTGAACGTTTCTAGTACATGGACATCCGTCTCAGATGTATTTTAGAACAGGCTGCATCCTGTGAGATGAATGTCCATTTGTGATGTTCTTAGAGAGACATCTGTATTCTAAGTTGGACATCCTTTCTAACATGCCGCTCTATATGTTCTGCTACCAACGCAAGATCAACAGCTAATCAAATCTCAGTTGGATTTGGGACGTTTTGAAGACACAACAATAAAATGAAAGCAGTCAGTAATGGTAGGCAGAATTTGCATGGAGACCTAAAGGGAAAGCAGATTTTAAAATGCTACAGATACATGGTTGTAAAATAGTAAGAAAAAAAAATCAAGGATTATTTAAAACTTTTCCCTCCCATTCTGTTTTGAGGCAGATATTTCAGGGTATTTGAATCTTCCTGAATATGAATTGTCATAAAAGGGGATATTTGAGAGATAATTTTATGTTAAACTGTACCTGCTGTACACTGCCTTGGGTGAATCTATTCATTAAAGCAATTAATAAATCTCAATGAATAAATAAATAAGATGTTTATTAAGATATTTGTCAGAGTTCAAAATAAGATATTTCAAGAATGAAAGAAGTGAAGCCACTACATGCACACCATTAACCCCTTCTGCACTGGCCAAGAATCTGCCCACCAGAGAGTGTCATTTTCATACTGTACCAGGGAATAACTGTACTCCTACCGAGGTCTGCAATATCTCCATAGAGTTATTTCCAGGGACCATCTGCCTCCTTTTTTTTTTCCCTGAAAGGTTGATCCATATCTAGCTTGCAAAGATTTGTAGTTCTGCTACTATTATGGAAATAATTTAATACTACAAATCCATGTATGCAGTGGAGTAAAAAAAAAATAGGGCTGATCAATCTGAAAAATGGAACCAGGTGACACTCTGAGGGTAATATTCAGCCTTTGGCAGTCAGGTTTTTTTTTTTCTAAATGCCAGTCACCACAGTTTTGTATATATCTGAATATTCAGCACTGGTGCTGAATATCTGAGTATAAAAGTCACTGACACTTATCTTGGTTCTGGCGAAATTCAGACCAGAACCTTGAAAACTACTAGGGATGGGTGGGCCAAAACTTTTTGTTTCATTTTGCTTCCTGTGTCATGTGCAGCATTTTGCTTTGACTTCATTTTCATTTCAGAAGCAATGTCATTAAGAGCGTGTACTCTCTGCAAACAGTCTACACTTTTAGAAAGAGTATACCTTCCTTGCAAATGGGACCAAATTCTATATAAGGCACCAAAAATTCAGCACCTAAAAAAATGAGCACTATAAGTTATTCTACAAACAGCGCTCCGAGTTGGGTCCCGTTTATAGTCTAGCTCTAAGCACCGGGGTCTGCGCCTAACTTTTAGGCATGAGGATTTCCACCAACTCAAACCTGGTATAAATCCTCACACTTAAATTTGTCCATGGATCTGACGTATTCTGTAACACTGCATGCAAATTTTTGGAACACCCATGACCTGCCCATGCCTCTCCCATGTCCCACCCCCTCTTGACAGACTAGCACCTAGTTAGATGTGTGCATAAATTCTAATTGTTGCAATTAGCACCAATAATTGATCATTAGCACCCAATTATTCAGTTAAATTCTGCATGCAAATTGAGTGTACGCCCAAATGTGCATACACAATTTTGAGCGTGATATATAGAATCCAGGGGATAGTGTGTGCACATGCGCTGATGGTTTCTGCATGCAATCACTATTTGGAAAAAGGATGCACTAGACACAAAATAAATAATGTGCCATCTTTGCAAATAGTGCACACTATAATTGGACACTAAAATAAAATACATTAGATATTTCATTGACATTTCCTTTGTCACTGTAATACACAAAGTAGCAGAGGAAATAAGCAAACCAAAGTAGGAAGGAGTCCAAAAGAAACTTTAATTCAACAACACTTGAGGGTGTAACAAGCAAAGCACCTGACGTGTTCGCATTTTGCCCACTAATAGAGCTGCAGCAGGGGAGCTCAATACTGTTAAAATGAGATAAATATTAATAATATGCTAGCAAAAATATAGGCACCATATTAAAGCATATTTAACTAAATAACAGAAAATCAGAACTAAAAGTAACTCAATCAAAACCACAGGCGTTACAAAGTCAGTAAAAAAATCATAATTTATAAATATTGTAATTCATAAAAACAACATAGAAGACAGGTAAAATACCAACTCATATACAAAATCACAACTACAAACCACAAAGGCACTAGATTGGAGATGGTTCATTCAAATGGCTCTTAAAAACATGATTAGTTCTGATTTAGATCAGTTCAGCATTTTTTTGGATACGTCACCATTGCATAAATTAGTCCATGCATTAACTGTCAGCAAACTTGACTATGGGAACTCCATATTTAATGGTTTATCCAAATATGTGGTTATTCGTTTACAGACAACTTAAAAGAGCAGCTGACCTTTAAAATAAATGCTGACCGCACAGGCTCAGTGTTGCCCTCTATATTGCCCTGCTCTAGGGTTACCATATGGCTCCAGAAAAAGAAGGACGGATTGAGCCAGCCGGGTTTTACTTCCATTGCTTTCCATTGCTTTCAATGGAAGTAAAACCCGGCTAGCTCAATCCATCCTCCTTTTTCTGGAGCCATATGGTAACCCTACCTGCTCTATCAATCTATATACATAGTTACATAGGGCTCCTTTTACAAAGCAGCGGTGCCAGTAACGCTGCTTTGCCACGTGCCAATCCAGCACTGAAAATACAGAGGTTTTTTGTATTTTTTAGCACCGGGGGCTTACCGTGGTAATCGGGCAGCCCCACGTGCTGCCCGGTTACCGCCGGGTTAGCATGGGAGCCCTTACCGCCTTCTAAATAGGTGGTGGCAAGGGCTCCCCCAGGGAAAATGGTCGCACGACAAGTGTTCACCTCACCACATGGCCATTTCCTTTTTGTAAAAAAAACAAACAAACCCCCCCCCCCCTTTCACTGAGTAGCAGTATAAGGGGGCCTCAACGTGCCGCAAATCCACGTGCCGACACCATCACAAGGCACCTTTTATCACCGCTTGGTAAAAGGGGCCCATAGTAACATAGATGATGGCAGATAAAAACCTGTATGGTCCATTCAGTCTGCCCAACAAGATAAACTTACACTATCTACATATACATACAGACAAACAATGTACATAAAACACACTTCTAACAAGTAGTGAATGATATAGGGAAGTGTCTTTCAAGTTTCTCCAGGAGTATTCACTATTGAGGTGTATTGTCGGGCTCTTCACAATGAATATGCATGAGACAGATTTGAGCACAGTAGAGGGAGTACAGATTTTCCCCCGTGTATATCTATTCTGGATATTCTGAAAGACAAACTGGCTAATGGATCCTCCAGTACTAGCCTAAGAAACACTGATATAGAGGATATAATGCAGAGGATAATGAAAATAATCCTTCCAATTTTATAATAAAGCTGGCTTATTCAACAAGAATGAACATTGTTAAGAAAAGTAAGAACACAAAATTGGAGAATTTACTTACCCATTCTGCATAGCAGCTGTGGGGTCATACGTCAAAGTCATGCCAGCCTACATGCAGTGTGAAAAGAAAAAAAAATGAAATATTGAAGCAATGAAAAAAGAGCTTATTCAATATATTAGATATTCCTAAATCTGAAATCAGAACAATGTTCATAACAATCACATAAGTATTCTAGTGTTTTAAATGCATGCCTTTCCCCAAAGATGAAGTCCACAGGAAAATATCAAATTTGCAAGTGTTCGAAGCAATCCAAATATGCAAATGTATGAAAATATATCTCATTAATTTGCTTTGCTTTCAAATGTGTTGATTCTTGCCACTAACAGTGCACCTCAGTGTTTTCTGGGAAAACGCCACAACTCATGCAAAGAACTGCTGAAAGTGATGTGTCTGAGAAACTCAGCATTGTTGGAAAAAAACTCTTCTCCCTTTTCTGTTGCATTCAATCTGATAGACTGCATGTCTTCTATTAACCAAAAATCCCAGCTTCCTCTGCATTAAGCTATTCACTTTAATTCACAGAATATAAACTGTACTGTAGAGAAGAAAAGTATTTTCCATACATGTTATTGTCCTTGCAGTGTTATACGAAACCTTTCTCCTATTCTTCAGGACTGCTAGGTAAGCAGAGTTTTTAAATGAGTGCAGCATCATGAACAATAGTCCCATTTCTTTCTAGCAGTATAATTTCTGACATTTTACAGCAGCAGTTTCCACAAAAAAAAAAAAAAAAAATATATATATATATATATATATATATAAAGAATAGATATTCAAAGTGATTTAAATAGCCAGGAGAGGCTCCAGGCCATTTAAATCGCTTTTGGAGCACTTAGGGGACCTTTTCCTAAGCCACACAGGCGCCTACATGTGCCTAATGTGTGCCAATTTGGAAATACCACCCGGTACCACGTGGCTCAGAAGGTAATTTCATTTTTTAAGAGCGTCCACTACGCGTGCTGGAAACTTTACGGTGCGTGTTGCTAATCGGGTGGTAATCGGCAGTGTACGCAACTGATGATTACCTCCTGGTTAACGCATGAGACTTTACCGCTAGGTCAATGGATGGTGGTAAGGTCTCAGGCCCAAAATGGACACGTGGCAAGTTTTATTTTACAAGTCCATTTTCGGCCCCCCAAAAAGAGGCCTTCTTCGCAAATGCACTAAAAAATGGACCTGTGCGCTTCCAATACATGCATCTACACCAGCACAGGCCATTTTTCAGCGCACCTTAGTACAAGGACTCCTTAGCCGGATAATTTGTGGGCAGTCCTGGGACTGAGTTAGGCCAGAGCAGCAACTTAGCAGGTTAGCGTTGATTTTCAGTCCACTAACCAGATGAACAACCACATAAAGTTAGGGGGAAAAAAAGGCTGTCCTAAATTTATGTGGAGAGTTAACCAGGTACTGGCATGAATATCAGCCACTGTCTGGTTATCTTTCTGAGTCCTGGCTAATGTGTTGCCATTCCTCTCCCTCATCCCTTCCACACCCAGAAGCAGAGAATCACAGCTCCATTCTGATCCCACTCCCTCCGAACCCCCTTGGAAGAAACTCCCCCTTTCTGTTTCCCCTCCCTCCCTCCCACACTCTGGAAGCAGAGAATCATAGCCCCAATTCTCTCTCCCTCCCATCCCTCTGGAAACCAGACCTCCTTCTGATCCCTTTCCCTCCCTGCCTTCTCATACCCCCCCCCCCCCCCACTCCCTGAGGGTTAGAAAGGCCAACTGGGCCCACCCCCTCACTCCTCCCAGCCCTGTAGGCCTCCCTGAGCCTATTTGGACATATTCTGGTGGCCAGTGGGATCTAAAGGGCAGGAGCAATGCACTCTCATTCCTGCCCATGTGGGCTGGTTAGTTAAAATGGCTGCTGTGACCTCTAGATTTTGAAGTGGTCCTCCATGGTCAGTACTGCAAGACAATAATAACTATAAAAGCAATTTGCTACTACTACTACTTAACATTTCTAAAGCGCTACTAGGGTTATGCAGCGCTGTATAATTTAACATAGAAGGACAGTCCCTGCTCGAAGAGCTTACAATCTAAAGGACACGTGAACAGTCAGTCTGATAGGGGCAGTCAAATTGGGGCAGTCTGGATTTCCTGAAAGAGTTAGGTGCCGAACACAGCATTGAAGAGGTGGGCTTTAAGCAAAGACTTGAAGATGGGCAGGGAGGGGGCTTGGCGTAAAAGCTCGGGAAGGTTGTTCCAAGCATAGGGTGAGGCGAGGCAGAATGAGCGGAGCCTGGAGTTGGCGGTGGTGGAGAAGGGTAATGAGAGGAGGGATTTGTCCTGTGAACAGAGGTTTCGGGTGGGAATGTAAGGGGAGATGAGGGTAGAGAGGTAGTGAGGGGCAGCAGACTGAGTGCATTTGTAGGTAAGAAGGAGAAGCTTGAACTGAATGCGGTATCTGATTGGAAGTCAGTGAAGTGACCTGAGGAGAGGGGTGATATGAGTATATCTGTTCTGGCGGAATATAAGACGTGCAGCAGAGTTCTGAACAGATTGAAGGGGGGATAGGTGGCTAAGTGGGAGGCCGGTGAGGAGTAAGTTGCAGTAGTCAAGGCGAGAGGTAATGAGAGTGTGGACGAGAGTTCGGGTGGTGTGTTCAGAGAGGAAAGGGCGAATTTTGCTGATGTTAAAGAGGAAGAAGCGACAGGTCTTGGCTATCTGCTGGATATGCGCAGAGAAGGAGAGGGAGGAGTCAAAGATGACTCCGAGGTTGCGGGCAGATGAGACAGGGAGGATGAGGGTGTTATCAACTGAGATAGAAAGTGGAGGAAGAGGAGAAGCGGGTTTTGGTGGTGTTAGTGATATTCCCATCATAACATCAGCTTTGCTGATAACAAAGAAGGAAAAGTTGTGTGGCCTTAGAAGGATATTTAATCTGATTTAGATTTTTTTAAAAATCACAGATCTCATGGCAGATTTGTCCAACTTTTTTTTTTTATTGGGGGCCACATTTAATATTTTTTAACATTCAGAGTGCCAAGACATGCCTCAATCTTCACCCAGTCTCTCTCATATGTACCTCTGCCTTCACCCATTCTCTCTATCTCTCTCATATGTCCCCCCCTCCCCCCCCCCCACCCCTTTACAGATAGGGCCTAAATCAGAATTGCCAAGTACTGGTGACCTCTTTCAAATTATACTAGATTATTTTTTTTAATATCTATGTACACAAAAAAAGATCAAAGTGCTGAACAGACAACTAATGACAGAAAAAAATAACAGATAACTATTCTTACAATTTCTTTAGCACTAATGCAGACTTATCTCTCATATGTGCCCCCCCCCCCCCCACCTTCACTCATTCTCTCTCTGTCTTCACTGTACGGAATGGGGGGGATCTGAATAAAATAAACAATCCTCTGTTGTTGTTTGGACTCCTGGTGCCTCACCTGGCTTCAGCTGCAAATTCTTCCAGTGGGATCCCTGCTTCCTGTCTGCGACCCTTCTAACCACAAGCTTAAGCCACACAGCACTGGAAGTTCAGGCTGGTCTCATGGTATCAAGCTTTCTGATACTTGAAACCATGGGACCAACCCGAACTTCTGGTGCTTTACCAGATGGTTCCAGAAAAAGGAGGACACATTGATCCAGTCCGGGTTTTGCTCAATCTGCCCTCCTTTTCCTGGAGCCATATGCTAACCCTATGAGTGGCTAAAGTTCACGGTTAGACGAATCATGACAGGAAAACAAGGATCCTGCCAGAGGAATCTGTGTTTCCACTGAGCTTCCACAGGCCAGAAAAATGATGCTGGCAGGCCGTGTTTTGGCCTGCAGACCACAGATTGGACAAGCCTGTTTTACGACGTGCAATATGCAGATTGCAACCTCAACCTTATTTGCATGCTAATGAGGTGAAAGGTTTGGAAGAACTGAGCAAGTACCATGGAGGTTTTGTAACATCATATGCAGAAATTTAGGCTGGGTCCAAAATACTACCCATATGATGATCTAGATCTAGAGTTCATCACTTTTGCAGGTTATAGTGAGTGCCACAAGAAAAAGTAACTTTACAATGATTTTTAGTTACATCCTGTTACCCAGGTGTATGCCTCCACTGAGTCAGATGTGGAAGTGACATGGAGAGGCTAAAAAGACTGTTTTCTATGAACTTGTTTTATCTTTCCAAAAATCAGTTTTTAGTCAGTGGTGCTGACCAAAGCAGTGGAAGCTCCCAGGAATCTATGGATTGGCTACAACCACCTATTGGCGGCAGCCCCCTGGGAAACTTGTGGCAGCTCTAGGAAAAGCAAAGGACCCACCATGTGGAAAGACATATACATCCAGTAAATGCTCTTCTGTGGGTAGCCTCAGCTGTAAAGCAACTGGTATTGTTTTGCAAATGGTTTCTATCTTTTTTAGTGAAATAAACAATGTAGCAACTTCCTAGGTATTTATTCTCAGGGAGATTCAATGGCAGCCTTAAATCATTATTTATGCGTGTATTTATTGGGGGGGGGGGGGGGGGGGGGTTAACCCAAAACTAAAGAGAGACATCAACATGCTTCTTTTTGTTGTTTCTTTATGTCTCATTTTAAATGCAAAAGATGTGTATTTAATAGGGGAGCTGCTCTTACAAGTTCTTGCTGAAGGAATGATAAAGACAAGCATAAACAAAGGATTCACTTCAAAGAACTCAAACAAAATAAAACATGGAAAATAAAATAAGATGATACCTTTTTTATTGGACATAACTTAATACATTTCTTGATTAGCTTTCGAAGGTTGCCCTTCTTCGTCAGATCGGAAATAAGCAAATGTGCTAGCTGACAGTGTATATAAGTGAAAACATTCAAGCATTACTATGACAGTCTGACAGGGTAGGAGGATGGGAGTGGGTAGGAGGTATGCATGGGGACATCAAAGCATATCATTGATATTCACCTATCCACACCCATCCTGTTAGAATATCAATGATATGCTTTGATGTCCCCAAGCATACCTCTGACCCACCCCCATCCTCCCACCCTGTCAGACTGTCATAGTAATGCTTGAATGTTTTCACTTGTATACACTGTCAGCTAGCACATTTGCTTATTTCTGATCTGAGGAAGAAGGGCAACCTTCCAAAGCTAATCAAGAAATGTATTAAGTTATGTCCATTAAAAAAGGTATCATCTTATTTTATTTTCCATGTTTTATTTTGTTTGATTTCTATTGATAACCTTAAGAGTGGACTAACACGGCTACCACACTCCTCTACTTCAAAGAACTGAAAGCAGTGTATATTCCCTGCACAGACTGAATTTATATCCTAGAAAGATCTTAATTGGACAAACAAATTGGAAGGCTTGGATTTTTTCTGCCATGCAAATCTTCTCTGTGAGGGACCTGAGTGCTACTTCAGCAGAACTAGATCCTAACTATCTTATAATTTTTTACTTTCAGCTATCTTATCTTTTAAGTTTTTCTCTCATTCAATACATTGTAAATTATTGTTGTTGCCTAGGTTAGATATACTTCTTTTAATTAGTACTTGAAGAATACAAATCTGTAAACAGGTAACGTTCTCAATTGGTTCAAGGGATTCCTAACCACACGATCATACCAAATGACATCTAACTCGACTACTTCAGCCACATGGATACCTGAATGCGGAGTCCCACAGGGATCCCCCCTCTCGCCGACTCTATTCAACTTAATGATGATACCCTTGGCCAAAATATTATCAAACCAAAACCTCAACCCATACATATACGCAGACGACGTAACGATCTACATCCCATTTAAACAAGATTTAAAGGAAATTTCCAATGACATCAACCAAAGTCTCCAGATCATGTATTCATGGGCGGATGCATTTCAGTTGAAACTAAATGCAGAAAAAATCCAATGCCTAATATTTACCTCTCAACATATCACGAACAAATTCACCACCATTAACACACCAAATCTGAACCTTCCAATTTAGGATACCCTAAAAATTCTTGGAGTTACCATCGATTGACACCTAACACTTGAGAGCCACGCGAAAAACACAACCAAGAAGATGTTCCACTCAATGTGGAAATTAAAAAAAAGAGTAAGACCCTTCTTCCCAAGGACAGTTTTCCGTAACCTGGTACAATCAATGGTACTCAGTCACCTAGACAACTGCAACGCACTTTACGTCGGTTGCAAAGAGTAAATAATCAAGAAACTTCAGACAGCCCAGAACACTGCAGCTAGACTCATATTCGGTAAAACAAAATATGAAAGTGCTAAACCCCTACGAGAAAAGCTACACTGGCTCCCACTTAAAGAACGCATCACGTTCAAAATATGCTCCTTAGTTCGCAAAATCATTCACGGAGATGCACCAGCCTACATGTCAGACCTGATAGACCTACCACCCAGGAATGCTAAAAAATCATCCCACACATTCCTAAATCTGCACTTCCCCAACTGCAAAGGTCTAAAATACAAACTAATGCATGCGTCAAACTTTCCCTACTTGAGCACACAGTTATGGAACAAACTGCCGCGCAACTTAAAAATGATTTACAATCTAACCAACTTCCACAAACTACTGAAGACCCATCTCTTTAATAAGGCATACCACAAAGATCAACAAATGTGAACATACACCACTCCTCCACATACAGTCAGAACTGTCTTATAATATCTGCTTGTTATATTACTATCATGTTTTCTCATTATCATGTTACCCAAGATTCTTCGGTAACACTAAATGCCTATTTTCTAATATATTTCCACCATTCATGATGTATTGTAGGCCACATTGAGCCTGCAAAAAGGTGGAAAAATGTGGGATACAAATGCAATAAATAAAATAAATAAATAAATTCCAAGAAGCCAAGCACAGGGGAGGCAGTCTAAAATGACTTGTCTGCTCACCATTTGTCTCTGGTTTACTCTGTGTATGAGCATTAACTCTCGGTGGCATATTCTAACAGACCAGACTAAAAAATGCTGTTTCTTTGCAATACCTGTCTAAGCTAACAATAAATATTTAACCATAAGGGAAATTACCTAGGTAGGGCTCTGAATTCTTTAGAATACTTTTATCCAAATTTCTTTGCATTTATTAACATTTCATAAATTACAATTGTACAGAACAGAAAGTGAGATATTCACACAGAAAAGCACCCCAAAACACCAAATCAGCTCATTAACTTCAATCAACTAATAAATATATACTGCCTTTTTCTTCCATGTATAAGGGAGCCCTGACAAATCCCCGGGGTTATATAGTGAGGTTTTTACATTTTGGGGGTCCTGAAAGAGTATGAGTGTGAGAGAGAGTGTGTGTGGGAGGGGGGAGTGGGAAAACTTTTATCACTATCCACTCAGCATTCACTCCAAGTCTCTCTCCAGACACTTAAGGTCATTTTTCCCCTCTTCTCACACCTCAGCAAGGGCTGAATGACATAAAATGAGCTAACCGCACACAAAGACTGTTTACTGAACACCAACTTTACTGAGATATTACTGAATTTCAACTTATGTATCCTCTAAGAAGACATTTGGAGAAAATATTAACAGTTCAGGTAACAGGTTTGGATAACAGTCCCCTTTTCTCACCTTTACAGTTAGAACATAAGAACATAACAGGCAATGGATTTGATATAAAGCTTTTCTGTGGTGCGGTTTACATTTACATTACATTCCAGTCTTATATTCTGCTAATACCTTATCAGTTCAAGGCTGATTACAATTTTAAGAGGCTAGAACCAATTTGTCTAGCACTGCCAGTTCTATGACATCAATAATCGAAAGGTATTAAACATCAATTGATAAACCAAATTTACAGTACAGATAGGTTTTTCCGGAACCCAAATAGTTTCTACAAAATCTTACAGCACTTGGTATGGAGTTCCAAATTGCCACCAGAATGGGTGAAGGCAGGGGGTACATATGAGAGAGAGAGAGATAATGAATGGGAGAAGGCAGGGGAGATACATATGAGAGAGAGCAGGCAGTACATATGACAGAGAGGCAGTAACCTGCTTTACAGATTTCAATTTATGAGTTTTAGGAACAGTAGTATGAAAGTTTAAAGGAACCCTGAGGCACACCACAAACAGTTTTCCATTTGGTTGAGTGAGTTCCCTTCTTCTTCACTGAATAAAATGATTAGAAAGAAAACCATGAAACTAACTCAGCATTTTCCCCTGTATACCCAATTGATCTTATATTCATAGCATTAAAGCTTGGTAGACAAGGTCGAAAGCACAAAACAGATCAAGTAGGATAATGACTGTACATTGCCTTCTACTCAACTTTGGCACCATTTATAGAATCCAGAAGCACATGAGTAAATGCACAGAATACTGACACTGATGCACACGTGGGCATGTAAATGTCAATAGTCCCCCTAAGGGTTATTCTGTAAGGGCATGCAAGTGCCTAAATGCAAGGGGCACACAAAGAGGCAGAGCACGTGCAGTGCTACTAATTACACTTGCACCTTATAGAATACTGTAAGTTACATACACCCTTGTCATATTTGGGCAGGTGTGTTGACCTACTTGGTCAGACAAAGGATCCATCTAGTCCAATATCCAGCTTCTCCCATCTTTCTCTCCCCATTCTTCTATCTAGCGTTTCTCCTCTTTCTCTCTCCCTTCCATCCAGTATGTTTTCTCTCTCCTCCCTTAACTACCCTTTCACCTTCTGTTCCCCAACCATTGCTGCTACTTCTACAGACCCACAACAGTAGCGGCAAAACATACTACGTCAGTTGCATGACCACAATCTTTCTGTGTGCGCTGTCAGTTTTGCTGGTTCCTTGCTCTAACATCATCTTCCTGCACCAGAGCACAGGACTGGCAGAGCTGACAGTGCACACAGGACTACTGTGGTCATATGATTGCTATATATTCACTTGCCGCTGCTGCATGTCTAGAGAAGCAGCAGCAGTAGCATTGGGGGTGGCAGTGGGAATTAGACAAGGCCCTCAATACACGGTAGAGTCTACAGGTGATGTGTTCCTCCTGCAGAAGACTTGTGTACCCACTGGAGTATATGCACCATGTGTTGAGAACCTATGGCTTACACAATATCATTGGCTGGTGTAAATGTCTGGCAACAACAATAATTTACAATGTATTGTATAAGAGAAAAACTAAAAGATAAGATAGCTGAAAGTAAAACATTATAAGATAGTTAGGATCTAGTTCTGCTGAAGTAACACTCAGGTCCCTCACAGAGAAGACTTGCATGGCAGAAAAATCCAAGCCTTCCAATTTGTTTGGTCAAGTAAGGTCTTTCTAGTTGCTTGTGAAACTGACATGATCCTAGAAGCTTAGTACAAAAATGTCTGGCACACCTCAAACCCGCCCATGCCCCTTCCATATGCATAGCCCCTTGAGGTTATGCGCTATAGATTTTGAGCATTAAGGGGCCAATATTCAGCCTGCGGGAGTTAGTCGCTAAACCCAGACATGGTGTAAGCTATAGGTTCTCAACACATGGTATGCATGCCCCAAGGAAAAGGCAAGACCTCTGCAGGAGGTGCACATCGCCTAGTAGACTCTACCATACATTTAGAAGCTATGCAGCAGAGGACCTTATGCACCTTCCTTCCACTCCCACCCCCAACATTGCCACTGTTCCTCCAGACATACAGTAGCGGTAAAACAACATACAATTGCACAGCTGCGGTCTTCCTGTGTGCGCTGTCAGCCCTGCCAGTCCCCTGCTGCTTAACTGGAAGTTGATGTCAGAGGAGCCAAGAGATTTTTATGTTCTTGGGAAAATCCACTGCTTATTTATAGGATAAACAATTGTGCCTGTGCTCTGTCGAGCATCAAAATATAACAAAATGTTTAAACACACATGAATACAAGTGTATTGCTTCTTCAGCTTATTGAGAGTGGAGTAGTCTCATATGTAACACACGATAAAGATTATTTGATTTTTCACCCAATGACTGGGTGTATTATCTGTGTGTATTGTCTAATCATTGACTGAACCTCCACCACCCTTTGCTAATCTTATATATAAAGATATATTTCTGTTTGTCAATATGCTAACATCTAATTTTATGTAGCACTTAGCTTGAACAAGTTGGTGCTCTTAAAACCCCGACAGGTCCCCGTTTCGTGGTTACTTTCTCAAGGGGGAGTCACCAGTTCAAGTAACAGTCTCAAGTGCAACTGCAGCAACTGCAACTGCAGGAGACAGAGTAATGCTGCAGTTGCACTTGAGACTGTTACTTGAACTGGTGACTCCCCCTTGAGAAAGTAACCACGAAACGGGGACCTGTCGGGGTTTTAAGAGCACCAACTTGTTCAAGCTAAGTGCTACATAAAATTAGATGTTAGCATATTGACAAACAGAAATATATCTTTATATATAAGATTAGCAAAGGGTGGTGGAGGTTCAGTCAATGATTAGACAATACACACAGATAATACACCCAGTCATTGGGTGAAAAATCAAATAATCTTTATCGTGTGTTACATATGAGACTACTCCACTCTCAATAAGCTGAAGAAGCAATACACTTGTATTCATGTGTGTTTAAACATTTTGTTATATTTATAGGATAAGCAGCATAAAATCTGTTTTGCTATTCTGGCATCTTGCCAGGTATTTGTGACCTGGATTGGTCACTATTGGAAACAGGATAAAGGGCTTGACAGATCTTTGGTCTGTCCTAGTGTGGCAATGCTTATGTTATGTTCTTGTGAGAGAAGACACTGGATGGAAGGATGGGGAGAGATAGAGGGGAGAAGCTAGATGGAAGGAGGAGACAAAGAAGTAATATGCTAGATGGAAGGATGGGAAGAGAAAGAAGGGAGAAGATTGATGGAAGGTGGAATACAAAGAGGGAAGACACTGGATGGCAGAATGGGGAGAAAAAGAGAGGAGATGTTGGAAATGCAGGGAAGAAGAGGAAAGAGTTAGTGAGACTGGGGAATAAAAGGAAGGGGAATAGGAGAGCTGAGGTGAAGGAAAGATGAAAAGGTGTAGATAGATACAGTGAAAAGAGGGAAATTGAAGGCCTGATAGTAAAATTTAATTACACTTTTACAGACAGACAGACAGAAATATACATTGAAGAAAGTTGAAAGGGAAATGAGAAGACAGAAAAATAACAAGCGAGTTAAAAGACGGAGGAAGCATAAACTAGAGTCAGATCAATACAGTTAGCTGAAGTATTTTATCATTTTAACTTTAAAGGTCTTACATTCCTGCATTGTTTAAAAATGTCCTCATTGTATTCTGACCATAAGGTCATCAATGCAGTGCTCTGGTCCTGAAAAGTTATCACCCATAGAAGTGTTGCTTTGATTTGCTTTGTGTGTTTGTTGTGGTACCTGTGTGAGTTGATTCTTGTCTTTAGGGGGTACTGCTG
Source organism: Microcaecilia unicolor (assembly GCF_901765095.1). Lineage (NCBI taxonomy): Eukaryota > Metazoa > Chordata > Amphibia > Gymnophiona > Siphonopidae > Microcaecilia > Microcaecilia unicolor. Next base: position 259,707,398 of record NC_044031.1, on the reverse strand, counting down.
TTAACTTCATATAAAAGCTCCAACATCTCACTGTTGCTCCCTTATCATGTCTACTGAGCCCTTCAAAACCCACCCAAAACCCATCGCCCCCAACTGTACACAACTACAATAGCCCTTATGGGTGAATGGGTCACTTATATGTGGGTACAGTAGAGCTTCCACCCTTCACATACAAAAAAGTCCATTATACACAGCCAAGCCACAGGATACCACCATATCTGGTCTGACCCAGGGGATAGAAATAAACATCTCAAAATCCTGACTGAATCCTTCAAACAAAAAGGCTACAACACCAAAATAATCTCCAAGAATGTTGCCTCCTTCCTTAAAACACCCAGGGAAAACCTATTACAGTACAAGGAAAAGAAAGTCACAGAGAGAATCCCCCTTGTAGTGACATACAACCCAGAGCTAGAAAATTGTGAAAAATCATAAAAGATCTACAACCATTACTCCAGGAGGATGAACTACTCTGAAAGAGATATCCCCATCCCCACCAATGCTGGCCTTCCGACAGTCACCCAACTTAAAACACAATCTAGTGAAAAGCAAGCTCCTGATAGAAACTTAAAAAGAAGAGAGTGGCACACATCCTTGCAATATATCCAGCTGTAAACTATGCCAAAACATTTCACAGGATCCCACAGTCATTCACAAAAGAAAAATATTCAACATAAAGGAATCCTTCACATGCTCATCTTCCAATGTGGTATATATCATTAAATGTAAAAAAAATGTGATGAAGAGTGCTATATTGGAGAAACAAGCCAGATGTTAAAGAACAGATTTAATTTACATAGACATTATATGGAAAATGCCAGTGCCAACCGGGATGTCACCTCTGTGGGACAGCACTTTATAAAACCAGAACACTGCATCAATGATTTTATGGTGAGAATACTAAAAGGAAACTTTAAGACAATCTAGGAACGTAAGACTTTTGAAGTCAGAATGATTAAACATTTTGACACTCACCAAACAGGACTTACAAAAACCTGGGTTTTCTAGCCCATTATAAACCATAAACGTCGACTGCTCTGTCATCCTCTTATCACCATGCATCTTTCCCTGTCTCTCATTCACCCAGCTCCCATGTTTCTCACCTTACCCACCCCACCCTCTTCCTGTGAGTCTGTCATTGAATTGGTTTGATGTTTTACTTATAAATATATACTGTTATTTATCAACATTTGCTTATTTCTGATCTGAAGAAAGGTTACCTTCAAAAGCTAATCAAAAATTTATTATGTTAGTCCAATAAAAAAATTATCATTTTCTTTTCTTTTCTATGTTTTATTTTATTTCTAGTAATTACTTCAAGAAAATACACTTGGACTTCCTTGAGCCTCCTATGAAGTTCTGTGTGCAAATATGCCAGTGACCAAACTTGTATCTTCTGAATACTGCTTTAAAAATGTGCTGATGACTTATCAATCCCAAACCATTAGTTTCTTTTTCTAGCAACAAATCACATCAGCTGGCATCTTTCAGGTCACCTGGCAGAATTATTCCCAAACCCCTTTGTAGTTTGGCAATTACCAGTTCTTGCTTTCTTATCAGTTAAGCGCTAATGCATTTTTGAGCCCCAGAGACATGATGTCCCTTTTTTTTCTAAAGCAAAGTTGCCAAACTCTTGATCGCTTTTTCTATTTTTTTCCTGTCACCACTGAAACCATTATTCTGATATCTTGAAAATAAGAACAGTAGTTTTCTTTTACATATGTGTACAATCCAAGCACACATGGAAGGAACTAGCAATTTTTTTTTATTTTTATTTTGCTCACACCTTTTCAGTAGTAGCTCAAGATGAGTTACATTCAAGTACACTGGATATTTCTATTGCTTAAACTCGATGCTAAATGCTTATCTATAGAAGAACGGAATAATCACCAGTCTGCAAACTAAGTGCATCAGTCCTTCAATATAGATTTATGAAGCTCAAATATGTGCTGCCTGTCTGCTTGGAAGCATAAATGGAAATCTGTGTCTGAATTATAAATGTGCCCAGCACAGACCCACTAATCATGTCTAAATGCTTTAACTTAGTAGGGAGAGGAAAATTTGGCAGCAAATTCAACTATCCTCAATGCTTGAGTCTGCAGCAGTCTGAGGAAATCCCACTTGCCCTGTCAGTCTTTTTCTATCACTTCTCTATAAATGACTGTCTGCAGCTGAGCAGAGCTATCATTAGTACACCATTGAAAATCAAAAGTGGGGTACTTTGAAAACACTAAAGGCAATACACATGTTTTTCCAGCATGTTCCATTTTATGAGATTATCTGGCAAGCAAAGTATCAGCCAAACCAAATCTAAATACTATTCCAAAGACAAACGGGGGCATTTTTCATTATGTAACAGGTGTTCCTATTTATATACTGCCTACAGCTTGATTCACCAAGTTATTTCTGGCCAGATAAGAACCAGTAGCTAAATGACATTAGTGAACAAATAATCGATAATCTGAAAATCTCTGACAGTTTTACCAAGCGGGCACTTAGAAATACTAAACAGATCAGGCAGCAGAATGGAGCTTTGTACACTACACAAAACAGTGGGTAAGGGGGCCCCAGGAAGGAACTTGAGAGCAATTGAGGAGGAAGGATATAAACCTGTCTAATATTAGGCCCATCCACAAAAAAGTCCATTTTGCAAACAATTACAGTGTTGTAACCAGAGGGTATCAAATATCAAAGAAAGAACAGGTGCATCAGAAGGGCTTCCTGAGCATGATCCATTCACTATAAATGGAAAGCCTGAAACTAGACTGAAATAAGTTGAGATCATCTGTGGTAATTACCCCCCACCCAAAAAAACAAAACGAAAAACCCATAAAAACATAAAGCAAATTGGGTAGAAAGAAGAAGCCTTGGAGTAGCAGAAAGTAGCAAGTGAAAGTATGCTTTTTCCATTGGAGCTACTGTGGACGCTGTGATAATTTCATTTATTGGCACCCTTATCTAGCAAAATGCAGGGAACACCGCACCCAGTGGAATGTTGGAGGAGAGAAGATTCTGAGACCTCCCTGTGAAGCAGAAAAAGTAACAGGTGGATTGTGCTCTCTCTCAGAAATACCAAGCACATAGAGGTGGCATAATTGATTTGCACCCTTACCTAATACAACCCAGGGAGTGCACATGGAAAGTGGCAGCTCTGCTCTTTTGGATTTTTTATTACATTTGTACCCTGTGCTTTCCCACTCATGGCAGGCTCAATGTGGCTTACATGGGGCAATGGAGAATTAAGTGACTTGCCCAGAGTCACAAGGGGCTGTCTGTGCCTGAAGTGGGAATTGAACTCAGTTCCTCAGGACCTAAGTCCACCACCCTAACCACTAGGCCACTCCTCCACTTCCCTTTGAGCCACCTGCAGAAGCACTGAAGGAAGTGATAGCAGATTTAACACTCTGGGAAGCATAGACTTCATTGGGCAATTCCACAGTGATGTTACATTGGACTTTTTAAATGGTGTCTTTGAATGCTGAGTGGGTAAACAGAAAGTAAAGGCTAAAGATTCAGTCTTCTCCTGTTTTAGTGGCCGGGCCACATAATGACTGAAGAATTTTGAAATGTTAATACTGTGCTCACCAGATCCATGATTAGATTATAAAAAAAAGAGCACATTACCTCAAAAACCTTGAATTTTAGTTTCCATTCCCTTGGTGAAAGAGGTATTCTATTTAATTAGTCTGCCTGCATGTTCAGGTGTCCTACTATGAGAAGGTAAAATAAATGTATGTCTCTCTTAAGATCTTGAATATTGCTTTAGTGCATAGTTCTACTTATTGTTCTGTTGTACCAATTTAATATAAGTCGCTATCACCACATTTTCAGTCCTGATTTTCAAAGGCTTCTTCTCTGCCAGATCTTCAAGTTTCGAAGGTCAAGGAGGTAATGATTTTCCAAAGATTTTAATGAGAAAAGAACCAGAGACTGGAAATCAAAGCAGAAAAGATATGAAGAATCAAAATTTCAGCTACATTCCAGACAGAAGCAGTGAGGAATCAATAAAATGAAATTCCAAGACTGGATAAGCACAAAAGCTTTGAGAAGAAAAAAGGACATCTATTTTGAACGCATTCAGTAAAAGGAAAGGAAGTTCATTCACAAAGCAATAAAAAATAAAATGTAGGAAGACAGAAGAGGATAGTGAAAATATAATAATGGATAGGAGAAATACAATTGAAGGCCGGGTTCCAATATCTGCTAAGTCTCTCAGCATATAAATGGAGAAAAATAAAATTCTCTATTTATCATCTCTTGCACTACTGACACAATATTTATATAAGAGGTTATCATGGCTTCTACTTAGATACACAAAGTGATATGATAAAATAAAATCCCCACTTAAAAAAAAAGCTATAACACCTATCATATTACAAAGTTTTACCAAAGAGCTCTCTACATCCACCCGCAGAGACTGCTGCCTTGCACCCTCACTGGAAACTCGATCGGAGCCAACAGCCCACAATCACATGGTCTGGAACGCAAAGAACATAAGTATTGCCATACTAGGACAGACCAAAGATCCATCAAACCCAGCATCCTGTTTCCAACAGTAGCCAATCCAGGTTACATATAGCTGGCAAGATCCCAAAACAGTACAATACATTCTATGCTGCATATCCTAGAAATAAAGTAGAAAAAAGTGCACCCAAATCTACTTGTATGGATGTCAGGGGAGTCTCATACAGTCACATTAGGCTTTTGATCATTGACAACCCCCTACCATCCTTGATTTTTATCTCTATTTTTTTCTGCTGGTATAAAAAATACTTAATCTGTAAATAATTGGGTAACACCCGTGAATCCAGTGGAAGATTTCTACTTATCCCAAAAATATTTTGTGGTCCAAAACTTCAACACTTATCTGGATATATATTTTATGGAGTGTCCAGGAGCCCAGGTATTTCAAAGCATTTTACCTTCAGTTATAGGGAACCTAGTTTTTGCCACTGTATGCTTTTGTATAACTGTTTGTTGTTGTTTTTTTTTTTGGGGGGGGGGGTTGGGGGGGGACTTTTTGGCCATTCTTGAAAGATAACTGGTATGTGGGCTTTGTTTCAGACTGGGTGTTGGTAGCATAGCATATATTCTGCATTTTCTACATCTCACCAACTCTACATTCTCTATCCTCCAGGAGCACCTTGCTGTCTGTGATGTGCTCCCTCACTGCCCCCCATTCTCTCTCTCTCCTTTGTTGAAGCAGGCAGCCTCTGGTCCCTTGAAGCCAACAGATTCTTGCACCACAAGTTCAAGGTAAGCTCATACCTCTCAGCCACCTCTTCCCTTTCTGCTATGTAGGTGCTAAACAACAGGGCCAGTCTTAGCAAGTGCGGGGCCCTATGCAGATCAGTTTGATGGGAGCCCCACCCTAGCTATGCCCCACCCTAGCCATGCCCCACCCTAGCTCCAGGGCCAGCCACCGCTCCCTCCGAGCTGCTCCCTCCCAGCTCCAAGGCCCCCTCCCCTAGGGCCCCAAGCTCCAGGGTTTCCCCCCCTAGGGCCCCCAGGTCCAAGGCCCCCCTCCCTGCTCCAAGGCCTCCCTCCCTCCCTCCCAGCTCCAAAGGCCCCCCTCCTCCCCCCTCCCTCCCAGCTCCCAGCTCAAAAGGCTCCCCTCCCTTATTCCCACCCAGCTCCCTCCCTCCTCCCTCTGAATTTTAAAAATTACCTCGTCGACGTCGGGATGGGTTACAGCGCTGGCAGGTAGCAGCAGCAGCAGCAGTCAGTGAAAAGCATACGAGCTGCTCGGCGCTTCCTTTCCCTTGCTCAGCTCTGGTCCCGCCCTCATTTCCTGTTTCCACGAGGGCGGGACCAGAGCTGAGTGAGGGAAAGGAAGTGCCGAGCAGCTCGCACGCTTCACTGACTGCTGCTGCTGCTACCTGTCGGCGCTGTAACCCGTCCCGATATCAACGTGAGGTAACTTTTAAAATCCAAAGGGAGGGGGGACTGGAGCTCGGGCGGTCGGGGCGGGGCAACTTCAGGCGCACCGGGCGGGGCCCCCTTGAGCGCGAGGCCCTATGCGATTGCCTCGCACCAAGACCGGCCCTGCCAGAAGCCAGTGCTGTACATGCTTTCTCCTCTTCTTTTATTTCAGCTGGAAAGCAAGGCAGCTTGTTCAGCTGAAATTTAGCCTAATCTTAGCTTGCCAATATTTGGCCAACTAGGTTGAATGCTTAGCTCGGATGAAAGTCAAAGTCAAAACCTCTTGCTTCATAAGAATTAAACCTGCCTGAAGGGCAGTAGCTGAGAAAAATCAGGATCACAACTCTCAGAAGAAAAAAAAAAGATTTTGATTTAAAATTAATCTTCTTTTAGGAGGGTTGCTTATCAGTATGAAGGAATTTTTTATAAAGGAACCGTTTTCATGCATAAAAGGCCTCATATAAATTTAGGTCATGCCTAAAAATATGCACAATGCACACTGGTGCATACTTGCAGAGTAGGTATGCTTTGGGAGGAGTTTTGCATATTTAAAAAAATGTATGTGTACATGCTACTACTACTTATCATTTCCATAGCGCTACTAGACATATGCAGCACTGTACATTTGAACATGCAAGAGACAGTCCCTGCTCGCCAGAGCTTTCAATCTATGCACTAACATCAAGGCTTGCTCCTGAGCAGGCATGAAAGTCAGCATCCACCATCTAGGTGCTATTTCTGGTAGTAGGGGCATAATCGAAAGGGACTCCCAAGTTTTCCTGGGGACGTCCGTGAAGGGGCAGGGAAACCCATATTATCGAAACAAGATGGGCATCCATCTTTCGTTTCGATAATACAGTCGGGGACGCCCAAATCGTGACATTTAGGTTGACCTTAGAGGTGGTCTTGGTCATTTCTGATTTTCGGCGATAATGGAAACCGAGGACGCCCACCTCAGAAATGACCAAATCCAAGCCATTTGGTCATTGGAGGGGCCAGCATTCGTAGTGCACTGGTCCCCCTGACATGCCAGGACATCAACTGGGCACCCTAGGGGGCACTGCAGTAGACTTCTCAAATTGCTCCCAAGTGCATAGCTCCCTTACCTTGTTTGCTCAGCCCCCCAAAACCCACTACCCATAAATGTACACCACTACCATAGCCCTTAGGGGTGAAGGGGGGCACCTACATGTGGGTACAGTGGGTTTGTGGTGGGTTTTGAAGGGCTCATATTTACCACCACAAGTGTAACAGGTGGGGGGGATGGGCCTGGGTCTGCCTGCCTGAAGTGCCATGCACCAGGGACCTGCATACTGCTGCGAGGGACCTGAGTATGACATTTGAGGCTGGCACAAAATATTTTTAAAGTTGTTTTTTGAGAGTGGCAGGGGGTTAGCGACCATTAGGGGAGTAAGGGGAGGTCATCCCCGATTCCCTCCGGTGGTCATCTGGTCAGTTCGGGCACCTTTTTGAGGCTTGGTTGTAAGAAAAAAGTGACCAAGTAAAGTCGGCCAAGTGCTCATCAGGGACACCCTTCTTTTTTCCATTATCGCTCGAGGACGCCCATGTGTTAGACACTCCCAAGTCCCGCCTTCGCTATGCCTCCGACACACCCCCAGGAACTTTGGTCATTCCCACGATGGAAAGCAGTTGGGGACGCCCAAAATCGGCTTTCAATTATGCCAATTTGGGCAACCCTTGGAGCAGGACGCCCATCTCCCGATTTGTGTTGAAAGATGGGTGCCCTTCTCTTTCGAAAATAAGCCTGATAGACACCTATGTGCCTTTATGAAACTAAGGGAATAAAGACACCTTCCTACTCTTATTAATCTAGGCATCCTGTTATAAAATTACCCTCAGTGTTCACAGCTCAAGACAGATGACTTCTCAGTCAGCTATACTTGTGTGTAAGTACATTTCAGAAAAAGTACATTTAAGATTTTATGACCTACAACAGAGGGCCACCTGTTGACTGAAGAATGCGCTTTTTGTCAATAGCTAGAGAAAGAACTGACACATACCAAAGTTCATGCTTTTTCCCTTTATCTTTCTTTTAAAATGCAAAGTTCTAAGTACTGAGTTACTGGAGGGGAAGCAGAGAAGGAAACTATTGGAGCAGATAGAAAATACACAGAATAAAACGACTTTTCTTTCTGAACAACACCCAATGAAATAATAATTTTGTGGCCCAGAGCATAACATGCTGCGCAGCCCTTCCTTCAGTCATGTCCTGACATAATTTAGCGCTGCATTTTTTTCTTAAAGCAGAGCTGCTTATTCATTTATCAGATTCTAAGTTTGGCTACCAAAAATGATTAAAAATTGATTGTACTGTAACATTTTCCCTTATGAAGAAAAGATATCAGATTGTTCACTCATGCTTTAATGAAATTCCAATCCCATCAGACCATGCATTTTTCAGTCTTACAAGTAGCCACCCCTTTGGATACACATCACAGCAGTTTTTATTACTGATCCCCTATTATGTACAACAGTTATAAAATGAAACAAAGATAGAAAGCGTTAGGACCATGGCTCTTGGAACTCTTTCCAGCTCCTCTGCTTGCTTGCATGTATATAGATGTATTGTACCTATGTTGCTCTATGCACGTACACACGTGTTTTTTTTATTTTTGTAGGCTCTGTGTTTGTGGGTGTGATCTGTGTTGTGCTTTTGTGTTTCTTTGAGGCAGAAGGAAGAGGAGTAGATCAATTTGAATGGAACAGTATCCAAATTTTCAGTCACTTTGGAAAGAATAATAAAACGAAATCAAGTGCAATAATGTCACTCAACATCAACAGATTTCAAGGGATACAGTTCAGATTTTAATTGCAGGATGCCAAGACAACAGGTATTGCAGCGTTTCTCCACCTCTAGATGACAGTACACGTGGAGGGGCATAATCGAACGGGGCACCCAAGTTTTCCTGAGGGCGTCCTCGCAGGACGTCCCCATCCAGGGGCGGGGAAACCCGTATTATCGAAACAAGATGGGCAGCCATCTTTTGTTTCTATAATACGGTGGGGGACACCCAAATCTCAACATTTAGGTCGAACTTAGAGATGGTCGTCCCCAGTTTTCGGCGATAATGGAAACCGAGGACGCCCATCTTAAAAATGACCAAATCCAACTCATTTGGTCATGGGAGGAGCCAGCATTCGTAGTGCACTGTCCCCCTGACATGCCAGGACATCAACCGGGCACCCTAGGGGGCACTGCAGTGGACTAACTTATGCACTAACTGAACGGAAAAAGCCCTTCCCTTACCGATCCCTTAGCGATTTGGAAAGGAACGGGCATGCATGAAGGAAATCGCATGCAAATGAGCTGCTCACTGTTAGCTCATTTGCACACGATTTCCTTCCTAAGGAGGGGAAGCCAGTGCATAGCAGCCAAGCGTTATGCGTGGCTGCTCTGCGCATGCCAAAGATGGCTTCATACACACAGACAAGCTGCGTGTATAATAGCCATATACAACCTTAAAAAAAGTCCAGGTGAAAACATCCAAGTGCTCGTCAGGACATCTATTTTTTTGGTGCCTTGGCTATGCCTCTGTTCCTATGACGGGCAGTTGAGGACGTCCAAAATGTGGATGCATCTGTGAGAAGGATGTCCGTGCCTTTGCTATGCCTCCAACATCCCATTTATTTATTTATTTGGATTTTGGATCACAAGTAACAGCAGTGGGATTTGAACTGGCCACCTCTGGATTATAGGACCAGTGCTCTAACCACTAGGCCACTCCTCCACTCCCTTGAAATTTGGCTGTCCTTGTTGGGGGGGGGGGGGCAGTTCAGAACGTCCAAAATGTTTGAAAGAAGGACGTCCACGCCTTTGCTATGCCTCCGCTGACACACACACACCTTCCCCCCAAGGATCTGCATACTGCTGCGATGGACCTGAGTATGATATTTGAGGCTGGCAAAAAATGTTTTTAAACTTGTTTTTTTCAGGGTGGGAGGGGATTAGTCACCACTAGGGGAGTCAGGGGAGGTCATCCCCGATTCCCTCCAGTGGTCATCTGGTCAGTTCAGGCACCTTTTTGAGGCTTGATTGTAAGAAAAAATGGACCAACTAAAGTTACCTAAGTGCTCGTCAGGGACACCCTTCTTTTTTCCATTATCGTTCAAGGACGCCCATCTGTTAGGCACGCCCCAGTCCCATCTTCGCTACGCCTCCGACACGCCCCCGGGATCTTTGGTCGTCCCCGTGATGGGAAGTAGTGGGGGACGCCCAAAATCATCTTTTGATTATGCCAATTTGGGCAACCCTGAGAGATGGACGCCTATCTCCCAATTTGTGTCGAAAGATGGGCGCCCTTCTCTTTCGAAAATAAGCCTGATAGGGGCTCATTTTCGAAACAGAAAAATGTCCAAAAAGTAACAGGTAGATAAACATACAGTGGGGGAAATAAGTATTTGATCCCTTGCTGATTTTGTAAGTTTGCCCACTGACAAAGACATGAGCAGCCCATAATTGAAGGGTAGGTTATTGGTAACAGTGAGAGATAGCACATCACAAATTAAATCCGGAAAATCACATTGTGGAAAGTATATGAATTTATTTGCATTCTGCAGAGGGAAATAAGTATTTAATCCCTCTGGCAAACAAGACCTAATACTTGGTGGCAAAACCCTTGTTGGCAAGCACAGCGGTCAGACGTCTTCTGTAGTTGATGATGAGGTTTGCACACATGTCAGGAGGAATTTTGGTCCACTCCTCTTTGCAGATCATCTCTAAATCATTAAGAGTTCTGGGCTGTCGCTTGGCAACTCGCAGCTTCAGCTCCCTCCATAAGTTTTCAATGGGATTAAGGTCTGGTGACTGGCTAGGCCACTCCATGACCCTAATGTGCTTCTTCCTGAGCCACTCCTTTGTTGCCTTGGCTGTATGTTTTGGGTCATTGTCGTGCTGGAAGACCCAGCCACGACCCATTTTAAGGCCCTGGCGGAGGGAAGGAGGTTGTCACTCAGAATTGTACGGTACATGGCCCCATCCATTTTCCCATTGATGCGGTGAAGTAGTCCTGTGCCCTTAGCAGAGAAACACCCCCAAAACATAACATTTCCACCTCCATGCTTGACAGTGGGGACGGTGTTCTTTGGGTCATAGGCAGCATTTCTCTTCCTCCAAACACGGCGAGTTGAGTTCATGCCAAAGAGCTCAATTTTTGTCTCATCTGACCACAGCACCTTCTCCCAATCACTCTCGGCATCATCCAGGTGTTCACTGGCAAACTTCAGACGGGCCGTCACATGTGCCTTCCGGAGCAGGGGGACCTTGCGGGCACTGCAGGATTGCAATCCGTTATGTCGTAATGTGTTACCAATGGTTTTCGTGGTGACAGTGGTCCCAGCTGCCTTGAGATCATTGACAAGTTCCCCCCTTGTAGTTGTAGGCTGATTTCTAACCTTCCTCATGATCAAGGATACCCCACGAGGTGAGATTTTGCGTGGAGCCCCAGATCTTTGTCGATTGACAGTCATTTTGTACTTCTTCCATTTTCTTACTATGGCACCAACAGTTGTCTCCTTCTCGCCCAGCGTCTTACTGATGGTTTTGTAGCCCATTCCAGCCTTGTGCAGGTGTATGATCTTGTCCCTGACATCCTTAGACAGCTCCTTGCTCTTGGCCATTTTGTAGAGGTTAGAGTCTGACTGATTCACTGAGTCTGTGGACAGGTGTCTTTCATACAGGTGACCATTGCCGACAGCTGTCTGTCATGCAGGTAACGAGTTGATTTGGAGCATCTACCTGGTCTGTAGGGGCCAGATCTCTTACTGGTTGGTGGGGGATCAAATACTTATTTCCCTCTGCAGAATGCAAATAAATTCATATACTTTCCACAATGTGATTTTCCGGATTTAATTTGTGATGTGCTATCTCTCACTGTTACCAATAACCTACCCTTCAATTATGGGCTGCTCATGTCTTTGTCAGTGGGCAAACTTACAAAATCAGCAAGGGATCAAATACTTATTTCCCCCACTGTATTTCTCACAAAAACGTTTCAAGAGGGGGTATTTTGTGGGCGTGACATGGGCAGTGTTACATGTTGAACCTTTATGCTAATAACAGATAGCAAAATGACTTCCTAGGAGAAGAAAGAAAAAGTGCTTTAAAAGCGTCTAGCAGGGGTGTAGCCAGACCTTTGATTTTGGGTAGGCCCAGAGTTTGGATGGGTGGACCTTCCAAAATCCCCCCCCCCCCTTTGTCCTGCATCTTTCTCCACCTCTTCTGACCCCAGATCCAGCATCCCCCCCCCCTCCCCGAGGACCAGAATCTCCCCCCTTTCTGAAACTAACCCCATACCTCAGTACTTTTGACAGCAGCTATGTACATCCACTGCATGAAGTGATGTCAGTGAGGGCAGGGCATGGCAAAGGGAAGGTGCTGAGGTAGAACAGGGAAGGGGTGTGTTGTGGAACTGCAGGTGGGAGGCAAATGCCAGATCTGGGTGTGAAGGAGAGATAGGGGAGTGAGGCAGCCACTGCTGAATTATTTTGAAGGCCACACGGGGTTGGCCTGAGCCAGGAATGGGTGGGTCTGTGCTTACCCAGGCCCACCCATAGCTACACCACTGGCGTCTAGGGTAAGGCTAAACGTGTCTTTAGACCCAGTTGTGATTTTGCTGGGTTGGAGAGTGAAGAGGTGGAAGTGGTCATTTGTGAAAAAGAATGGAGAGTTGCTGAGCACTTTGTAACCTTTGTCTGTTAGCCCCACTCTGAACATTATATTTCCTACCTTGCCTCCTTTATGTTTCACCTCCTCAACTCCTTGCCCACACCTGCTAGCTCTCCAGCCACACCCATCCCTTCCTCTGTATCTCACATCCTTCGCCAACAAACCCTCACTGTCTCCAAACCCCCACACCTCCCATTCTATATCCCTGCTTGCTTGTCTCATGTCTTTCACTGTTCCTCTGTTTGTCCAGTCTCAGTTTGTTACTGTGCTCTGTGCTGCTGCTGTTTGTGAGGGCTGTGTGCTGTTCCTGGGAGAGTGAGTGCTTTTTGCTGCTGCTCAGTGTGTGAGAGGACTGTTTATTGAACCTGGGAGAGTGAGTGCTTAGTGCTGCAGCTGTGTGTGTCTGGATTGTTTGTTGGTGGTGGGAGAGTGAGTATTTTGGGCAGCTGGTACGTGTCTCATAACTGTGTGCTGATGCAAAAACTGGTGCCAGGTCTCACGAGGTGCAGTAGGTGGAGGTGTGCACAGTGGTGTTTCTGAGGTCATTGGATTGCGCCTGTGGTGATGGGACACCTGCACAGCAATCATGGATTCACTGCATGCTTTGGTGACTCTTGCTGGAGATGCCTGAGATTTTGAAGGAGAGGCCCTGGAGGATATATTCCTATCAGAGAGTTTTCAAGCCCTGCACCTGCTTCCTGGACCTCACTGACTAGGAATGCCTTACTAGGTTCAGGTTTTACATGACTGCCATACAGCACACCTGGTAGTTTTGTACAATAAGATGACTAGAATTTGATTGACACTATTTTTTTTTAAATGCAAGATCATTCATCACTTTAACAGAAAGTAGCAGTTTAATGATCAAGCAAAAAACAGCAATTTCTCAAATCTAAAAATTAAATAAATAAAAAGAGTACATTGGGGGAAAAAAACTATCGTGAATAGAATGTGAAGAAACAGAAATGATAGGATCAGGAAAACACATGGTGAATATATATATGAGTGGAGGCATTTTATTTACTCTTTTCATTAGCATTTGGGCTCATTTTCAAAAGAAAAGGACGCCCATCTTTCGACATAAATCGTAAGATGGGCGTCCTTCTCACTGGGTCGTCCAAATCAGTATAATTGAAAGACGATTTTGGATGTCCCCAACTGCTTTCCGTCTCAGGGATGGCCAAGGTTCAAGGGGGCGTATCGGAGGTGGGACTTGGGCGTACCTAACACTAGGACGTCGTCAACCCATAATCGAAAGAAACAAGGACATCCCTGACGAACACTTGGATGACTTTACCTGGTCGTGTTTTTCTTACGACCAAGGCACAAAAAGGTGCCCAAAATGATCAGATGACCACCGGAGGGAATCAGGGTGACCTCCCCTACTCCCCCAGTGGTCACTAACCCCTCCCATCCTCAAAAAAAACATCTTTAAAAATATTGATTGCCAGCCTTTATGCCAGCCTCAGATGTCATACTCAGGTCCATCACAGCAGTATGCAGGTCCCTGGAGCAGTTTTAGTGGGTGCAGTGCACTTCAGGCAGGCGGACCCAGGCCCATCCCCCCCTACCTGTTATGTTTGTGGAGGAAACAGCAAGCCCTCCAAAACCCACCAGAAACCCACTGTACCCACATCTAGGTGCCCCCCTTCACCCGTAAGGGCTATGGTAGTGGTGTACAGTTGTGGATAGTGGGTTTTGGGGGGGCTCAGCACACAAGGTAAGGGAGCTACGTATGTACCTGGGAACAATTTATGAAGTCCACTGCAGTGCCCCCTAGAGTGCCCGGTTGGTGTCCTGGCATGTCAGGGGCACCAGTGCACTACGAACGCTGGCTCCTCCCACAACCAAATGGCTTGGATTTGGTCCTGAGATGGGCATCCTCAGTTTCCATTATTGCCGAAAATCAGAAATGACCAAGTCTAAGCACGACCATCTCTAAGGTCTACCTAGGCGTCCCCGACCGTATTATCAAAACGAAAGATGGACGTCCATCTTGTTTTGAAAATACGGGTTTCCCCGCCCCTGGATGGGAACGTTTTGTGAGGACATCCAAATCGAAACGAGGACGTCCCTTTCGATTATGCCCCTCTTTGGGTGCATACGCACATGCACACATAAATCCAAATAATTGCCAATCAACTCCAATTAACATCAATAATTGGTTGCTAGCACCCAACTGAGTAATTAGTTTACATACGCATCTGGGCTCTGAGCCCAACTTTGGTCAACTAACATAGAATCCGAGGGGATACTGACTGTGAAGTCATTTGGTTTCCCACTGAAGTCAATTTCATCAGGAAAGTGAAAATTAGTTTGGTGAGCTTTGCAAGTGTTTCTTTCCAAATGCCTTTACAGAAACTGTGGTATGCCACTCACCTCTCCATCTCTTGGCCACGGCCTGCCATTCTGTGTGTATTTGCTTTGATTTTGTCGCTTCTTTTGCCCTCCATCGGCAAACTTGCACAGCAAAGGCTCAGGGGGGGCTGAAAAGACAATAAACCCAATCTGTCTTAGAATCTGCAAAATCATCAATGTGACAGAAAAATTGTAAAACAAAGTACAAAGTTTTCAGGCGGAGAAGATATTTTATTTTTGGGCTTTTTTGTGCATTGGTAGTCAACAGCTGTTCTTGTTAAATAAACTTAAAATAATACTGGCAGAACATAACAAGAATTGCTGAAAAATGTAATCAGCCTAAATGGAATGCTGAATGGATGCAGTGGAATAGTAAATAGCAAGTCATTAACTTCAACTACTGTGTACTGCACACAAATAAGTGAACTAATGGCCAATGCTTCTGTGAACAGTACAGACAAGGATTGAAGAAAGCAGCTGCTTTTACTGTAAGGATGGTTTCGGAAAATATATCTGAAGTATTTCTCGGTAGAAAGAAGTCTTTGCTTTTGTACTTTTTCCCCATATGTAACTGCTGCAGAAGAGAAGAAATGAGCTTTCTGCTAAACAGTGTCCGAGCTCTGACACCTGAGAACTCCTACAGTTGCTGAAGAGTCACTTCTATCTCTCAGTCGGTGTGATAACCAAATCTAAATGCATTAATAAATGTGCAGGAGATAAAGCATCTCTCTATTTATGGTGACCAAAAACAGGTAACCTTTTAGCCGGTGGTGGTCGGTATCTTTTTTAAGTGCTGACCATTGCTGGCTAAATTAGATCCGGAAATTCGAAGTTGGACCATGTCTAGGCACTGGCATTGAATATCTGGGTATGCTCGGAACATGCTGACCGCCAGAACTTATGCAGGTCTCGGCTGATATTCAGCTGATATCTCTCAGAACCAGAGGTTTGAACATTATATTTTGAGTGTTGGCTAAAGTAGGTCATGTTCTCTCTCTCTCTGTTTTATTGAACATATTTGCAGTAGGAATGTCTTAATCATTTGTATAATCCTGTCTTGGTGGTATGTGGCTATGATATTTCCATTTCTATACTAGCTGTAACATGCTGTTATTATGGCTGCTGTATGTGATGTGGGTTTGCTATATTTACAGCCAATAAGGCACTGTACAATTAAAAACGGAGCTTAATATTTAGGGAAGGTATGTATTATGCTTAACCAGACCCACTGACACAACCATGCATTTTGGGTTAACTCCATATTATTAATTCAAAATACTATATTGTCATTGCTCAGAATCTAGCACGTTAGAAAACAGATGTTTACCCCACAGCAAGTATTCAAGAAATTAACACAGAAAAATCATTGCATAACCCTATGAAAAATATATAAAATGATTCAATTCAAATCAATTCTTGTATACAGCTAATATCCCATTTTCAGGGTTCAGTGCGGTTTACATTCTAGGTGAGACATTAGCAAATAGTGTTAGTGTCAGGTTTGAGAAACATTAGAGACCATTGGATTAATGCATGATTTCCTAGTCATATGAATTGCAATTCTATAAGCTGGAGCCTAAATTTGGGCACCAAAGGTGCACCCTGTTTGTAGAATAGCAGTCCTTATGCAAACGCCTGGTACCAATACTTGGCAATTATGCACATAGATACTAATCACTTTCTATGTACAGTGCACCTTGTTTAGCATTCAACTGTTGGGGGGGGGGGGGGTACATGTGGACAGAGAATCGGCGTATCGGGCGAATCACCAAACACCACATACAACTTACTGTGTGCATTGCATGGTGGTCTTAGCCATTAACCTGTCTTAAGTGAGCACACCTACCTTTTGGCATGATGGTGCACTCTGGCACTAGGATTCTATAATGGTTTAGGTGCATCCTTCAACTGTTTTAGAATTGGCACTAAGGACTAGATTCTATATTTCACACCTAAAAAAAATCGGCGCTGAAATGTGCTTAAGCATATACTATAAAGTACGCCATATTTTAGGTGAACTTTATAGAATATGCCAAAATTTCCGCACGGTTTAAGAAATATGTTGAGTGCCTGTCTACACAATTAAATTTAGTCACGGGCAGTTATACTAAGTAAAGGTTGGTGTAAATCCCAACACCTAAATTAGGCATGGACCGCGTGTAATCTATAACAACACGCATAGATTTTAGAAATGCCCAAGACCCGCCTATTCCACGCCCACAGCCATGCCCCCATTTTAACTATGTGACTTAGGGGGAGATACATCAAAGTTCCGGGTAAAACCCAATTGCTATTTCCACCTCAGAAAAAACTTAATGAAGTGGAAATAGCAAGTGATGCTCAAAACAAATCACATGCAAATGAACTGCACTTTTACCATGCAGCTCAAACAGCACATACGCAGGCAGTCAATTGCTAAGCATGGCTGTCTTGAGCATGTCAAGAACAGCCCTCCAGTGTTCCCACGGCTTTCATACACACATACATGCTATGTGCATGAAAACCCTGTGTATTATTTTTTTTCAAAACTTCTGCTCCATCATGTGTGTAGCTTTTTTTTTTTTTCATCATCGACTCAGCTCTCCCCATCCCCAATCTCCCCCTGGTACACTTGAAAAGCTGCCTCCCAGCCTTCCAGATGGAGCTGTGATTGTGAGCGACAAGGGGGAAGCAGGAAGGAGTGGCAGAGGATCCTGAGCACCTGAAACAATGAAGAACTGCAAGAACCGACAGCTCCAGACCTCCCGTTAAGGTCTGTGCATCACTCGACTCAGAATGCATATTTGAATGCTTAATACCTCATTTAAATAGATTAGCATAGAATTCACGTTCTGTGCTGCCCCACATGGTAACAGCCCGCAGAGCCCCTTTGTGCATTCCCCACTAAACAACAGGCTCACTATACCAGCTGGAACTGGTTTAGAAAGCACATTGCTGGCTCAGTAAGATTGATGCTTCTTCCCCATAGAATTTACACATACTGTTATAGAATACAGTTGTGCACATACATTCTAATTAATGCCAATTAGTGTCAATAATTACTTGTTAATTGGCAATTATCAGCGCTGATTGACTTGTTAACTAATTAAGTTGTGTGTACAAATATAAACTATGACTATTTGTGCATGCAACTTAAGTCACGCTATATAGAATCTGGGGGTAAGTGCCCATTTATGGCACCGAAAATGAGGCACCAATTTATAGAATTGTCTTCAGAGATTTTAAGTTGTGAATGCCCTCAAATATATTTCTCTTCATGCACTGTAGTGTTACCAGTATGAGAATATGAGTTTAGAATATAAGGCATGCTCAGAATTATGTCCATGAAACAAATCCTTCCTAAAGACTAAAGCTAAACCCTAAAGGCTTTGTTTTACTAAGACTGTAAAGATGTGAAATAGTCAGCAGAGTTTTAACAAGATGATTCAAACTTTTTTTTAATCCATTTTTTTTTTCTGTTGGATGCTAGTTAAGTTCAACCAAGGACATTTTGTGCAATTTGTATTCTGAGTCTGCCACTGGCAATCCCGTATTAGAAAATCCTCCCTTTATTCTTCTATTACATTAATCCCACTCAGAAAATTACTGTATAGAAGTCCAGACATATGGGGGGGGGGGGGGGGGAATTGGGGCTTTTGATATGGTAAATAAAGCTATGCAAATTCGATAGAGTGTGCACATAGGGAGTGAGCTTGTAGAGATGGAAGAGGAGAAATGCATTTGAAAATACCATGGAAAAACTACAGATAACCTTGTAAAACCTTCCTCCCAGAAAAAAAAAAGGCAGTGAAAAGTGCAGACCAAGGGATGTGATTTCCTGTGATCACATATACCAGTGGTCTTCACTCCCAGTCCTCAAGGGCCACCAACAGGTCAGGTATTCAAGATATCCCTAATTTATTATTATTATTATTATTATTATTTTTCACATTTATATCCCGCTTTTGACCAAAGCGGGTAACAAATTAAACAGACATAATAAATATGCATGAGAGAACTTTGCATGCAATAGAAGCAGTAGACATGCAAATTTCTCTCATCTATATTCATTAGGGGTATCTCGAAAACTGGACCCATTGGCAGCCCTTGAGAACCGAGAGAAAGACCAAGGGCATATACAATAGCATTACACGTCAGGCCTGAGAACTCAGATCACAGTAGCTGGCTTCTGGCAAATTGAAAGCTGTTGGCATAACTGGGAAATAAATTATACTAGAGCATTCACACAACTAAAGGAGCTTTATTTCTGAATGTGAATGAACTTGTAGGTACATGCCTACATGTATACAGAAAAAAAAATGTCGCTGATTCCACTTTATCTCTATTCACTGAACTGGCCTGAGAATTTGGTTTGGATTGGATGTTGGATGCAAAACCTAGATTATTAGGTGACATACAATTGTAGATCTCCACACACTCCCATCCTACCCCTTCTCCTCCCCCTCCAAAATAAAATCCAGTCAACATCCTCATGGGACCCACTCATACCATTAAAATTTGGTTTGGATTGGATGCAGTTTCAAAGTGCCCATGGGCCTTCAAATTGAACTGGTGTACTTATAATAGTCCGCCCTAAAAGACATGAATAAAAGGCAGATGACAACTACAACATCCAACTAGTATGTCTATTTTACCCTTCTTTAGTACAAGAGTCAAGAGAAGTCACCTTGTCTTAGATTTTAATCTCACTTCCTCTCATATAAGGATCATCTTCATACATGAAGGAGTAAACAAACATGTGGACAAAGGGGAACCGGTTGATATTGTGTATCTGGATTTCCAAAAGGCGTTTGACAAGGTACCTCATGAAAGACTACAGAGGAAATTGGAGGGTCATGGGATAGGAGGAAATGTCCTAATGTGGATTAAAAACTGGTTGAAGGATAGGAAACAGAGAGTGGGGTTAAATGGGCAGTATTCACAATGGAGAAGGGTAGTTAGTGGGGCTCCTCAAGGGTCTGTGCTAGGACTGGTGCTTTTTAATATATTTATAAATGATTTAGAGATGGGAGTAACTAGCGAGGTAATTAAATTTGCTGATGACACAAACTTATTCAAAGTTGTTAAATCGCGACAGGATTGTGAAAAATTGCAAGAGGACCTCACGAGACTGGGCGGCTAAATGGCAGATGACGTTTAATGTGAGCAAGTGCAAGGTGATGCATGTGGGAAAAAAGAACCCGGATTATAGCTACGTCATGCAAGGTTCCACGTTAGGAGTTACGGACCAAGAAAGGGATCTGGGTGTCGTCGTCGATAATACACTGAAACCTTCTGCTCAGTGTGCTGCTGTGGCTAGGAAAGCGAATAGAATGTTGGGTATTATTAGGAAAGATATGGAAAACAGGTGTGAGGATGTTATAATGCCGTTGTATCGCTCCATGGTGCGACCGCATCTTGAAGTATTGTGTTCAATTCTGGTCGCCGCATCTCAAGAAAGATATAGTAGAATTGGAAAAGGTGCAGAGAAGGGCGACTAAAATGATAGCGGGGATGGGACGACTTCCCTATGAAGAAAGATTAAGGAGGCTAGGGCTATTCAGCTTGGAGAAGAGAAGGCTGAGGGGAGACATGATAGAGGTATATAAAATAATGAGTGGAGTGGAACAGGTGGATGTGAAGCTTCTGTTCACGCTTTCCAAAAATACTAGGACTAGGGGGCATGCGATGAAACTACAGTGTAGTAAATTTAAAACAAATCGGAGAAAATGTTTCTTCACCCAACGTATAATTAAACTCTGGAATTCATTGCCGGAGAAAGTGGTGAAGGTGGTTAGCTTAGCAGAGTTTAAAAAGGGGTTGGGCGGTTTCCTAAAGGACAAATCCATAAACCTCTACTAAATGGACTTGGGAAAAATCCACAATTCCAGGAATAACATGTATAGAATGTTTGTACGTTTGGGAAGCTTGCCAGGTGCCCTTGGCCTGGATTGGCCGCTGTCGTGGACAGGATGCTGGGCTCGATGGACCCTTGGTCTTTTCCCAGTATGGCATTATTTATGTACTTATCTATGCTTGATCAATGTTTTCCTAATCTAATTGTCTGCATCAATATGGCCTCTCCATCATGGAAAGGAAAAAGCAGAGAGAATCTCAAATGTGTCCAAAATTGACAGTTTTATATTAGATGCCTTTATTTTATTTTTTAAGCTGCATATGCTCTGGTTTAGCTGATATTCTGCATACAAGTTCATAAAAGGATCCCGACATATGGACATTGATCTTACGGCAATCTATTGCAGTCCTCTCTGTAAAGACCTACAGATCAGTGGTGTAGCTATTGGGGGCCACGGGGGCCTGGGCTCCTCAAATTGGCTCTGGGGCCCTCAGTTTGGCTGGCAGGGTCCAGCTGAAGCGTTTGTCCCGCACTGGTCTCATCACATTACGGTGGGGGTTGGGGACCCCTGCCAGTGCAGGTACTATCATGCAGCGGTGGCGGGGGGCCAGTGTCAGGGGTGGCAGCAGAGAGGCAGGCCAAAATGTGCCCCCTCACTTTGGGCTCTGGACCCCACTCCCATCGAGGTCTGGCTACGTCCCTGCTACAGATTGCTCTAAGATCTCATGCAAGCCTAAATTTCTACTTATCCTAGCATTTTGGAAACAAACTATTGGTGGAATTTGAGGTGGTTGTGGATATAAAAATAATTTAAACACAAAGACAATGTTTAGTTTATTTTCCATACAACTTCTTTCTTCCAACTTAGGGGACTCTGTAAGAGAATAGAGTAAATATGGACCTATTTTACAAAAATGTAGAGAAGAGAACTCGGATGTCCAGGTCAGGACATGGAGAATTCCCACATACAAGAGTCTCTGCAAAACCTACAACTGCAACTGTATGTCCCTCCACATCTAGCAGGAATAGTGATTTCTGAAAGTTGCACATGGGGAAAACACATGCGCAACACCTCTTTTGAAACTGTTGCTCCTGCACTCATAGTTGTCCAAATCACCTCTCTATGCATACTACCTCCACTCCCATTGCATCTACTAGCCAGAAAGGCACTCCTCCCTCCACAATCAAATCCAAGCCCCAATACCCATTTTACCCCCTCTGATCTTCCCCCCACACCCTTTCAACATATGATCCTCTGACACATCTAATCTTCCCTCCAGCCCCCACCCCCACCAGATATAAGATCCCCACCCTACCACACTAGACCTTGCAAAGGCCTCTCTAGCAGATCCTATAATCTTCAATCCCATCCCCAGTCTTACTGGGGATCTGTGATGTCTAGTAAGAGTAGGAGTGATGCCCAGTCACTCATGTTTATATGACTTGGGAATCTAAAATGGCCACCATGACCCCTAGCGATGATGTTGTTGTATTACTGCTAGAAGTCAGTCTTCCAAATAAAGGCAAAAGCTTTGCATTTGGTAGGCTTACCTCTAGTGGCCATACTGTGAGATTACCACTAGGGGTTACAATGGCCATTTTAGATCCCATACCCATAACAACAGGAGTGAAAAGACTGGGACAGGCATATAGGATCCCTTAGGAAAAGGAGCAGTTAGTGGTTGCTGAGGGAGGGCAGACTGGATGGGCCTTTTGGCCCTTATCTGCTGTTATGTTTCTATGTTTCCTGCTAGATGTAAGGGACCCTCAGTAAGGCCAAAGATAGGATTGGGGCAGTGGTTCCCAAACCTGGTCCTGGAGGCTCCCCAGCCAGTCAGGTTTTCAGGATATCCACAATGAATATTCATGAGAGAGATTTGCATACACTGCCTTCACAGCATGCAAATCTCTCTCATGAATATTTATTATGGAGATCCTGAAAACCTGACTGGCTGGGGTGCTTTCTGGAACAGGTTTGGGAACCACTGGATTGGGGGAATGTTCCCTCTAAGGACTGAGTTGATGTGAGCAATTTTTTTTCATTACATTATGCTGTGAGCACTTCTTACAAATAGAAACAGACATGCACATGCATGCACACACACACACACATACACACATACACACACACAAACAAACACTCACAGGGAAGTTGACAAGTATTCCATAAACTATGCTCTGCATGCTTTTCCTACTTGTTTGCCTGTAGTTTAACTATATGTTTATAACTACTCTGAATTTTACTCTGCCACTGGATATTTAGTGCAGCTTAGAGGAAACACTGCTTCCCCTGTATGAGCACCACTCAAAAAAAGGAGGAAGGGAAGCAGTAGGGGTACTTTTGTACACAACAGGGAAGGACCTTTTCACTGTCTACCAGTTATCTCCCCCAGTACCTCTGTTTCTGATGCAATTATACACAATTTATACACCAAAAACCTGAAAATAATACACAACAAAATACAGTATATTAAACAGAACAGTATTTGTAATATTCTGACAATAAATGCAGGTACTTTAACTCTTGGCTTTCAGTCAGCCCTAGCTCCCCAGTGCATCATCTTCCTGTTGGTCATATAAACAGTGATGTTCAACTGCACAATAGCAGCAATCCCGAGGTTACAGGGAACTATAAAATAATTTACCTAACATTTTTTTTTGATAGGTTGCCAAATGGTCATCTCTGCTAGCATTTAGTTTATTGTTGAGTTACCATACATTAGGTACAGCTAATACAGATAATATATATTATGGGGGAAATCAATAAATGGCACCCCCTAAAAGTTAGGTGCCAGGATGATCCATTCTAAGATCTTTAAAGAATACTAGCTTAGCGTGCATTTCACATCTAACTTTGGGCAAGAGTATTTATGCCTGCCAAAGATTGGTGTAAATGTTTACACCCAACTGATGCAGATGAGAAGTCTACCAAGGTGGTCGAACATCAAAATCCCATGGAAAGAACAGATATCAGGGGATGTGGGAAGTGGACCAATGACTCAAGAGACTGAAACAACAGACTCAAATTTGAAAGCCTTTATTGTAGACTCAGCGTAGATCTGTGTTTTGGCCACAGGCCTGCCTCAGGAGTCTCTGTAGTAAATGTGGTCTGAAGAAATGCCACAGGGAAACCAATGGTGATGGTCTTGAAAAAGACCTTAGAGTGAACAAGAAAGAATACTGAAACACGTATTGCAGTTCAACAACATTTCAGCGTTCTTTCTTGTTCGCTTTAAGGTCTTTTTCAAGACCATCACCATTGGTTTTCCTGTGGCATTTCTTCTGACCACATATACTGCAAATACTCTTGAGGCAGGTCTGTGGCCAAAACACAGATCTGTGTTGAGTCTACAATAAAGGTTTTCAAATTTGAGTCTGTTGTTCCAGTCTCTTGAGTCATTGGTCCACTTCCCACATCCCCTGATATCTGTTCTTTCCATGGGATTTTGATGTTCGTCCACCTTGGTAGACTTCTCATCTGCATCAGTGTGACTTCTGTAGGGGTATGGCTACTGTAGGGGCAGAGCCAAAAATAGTGACCCTGCCCTTAAGGTTGGCGATGTAAGAGTACCGGTACCTTTTTTCTTACAAAGAAAAAGCACGTCTCAAGACCTACAGATTCAACCGTACCCTAATAGCAGTAACTTCCATGAGTCACACAACAAAGGCCTACCTAGGAAAAGGCAGCACCATAAATGTTACAGTGAGCATTAAAACATCAATACACCTATTATAAAACTAAACAAGGCATATTAATTCAGATTGATCCTGCCCAGTCAATACTAACAGAAAACCAGCTGGGACCGATGCTATTTAACATATTTATAAATTATCTGAAAATCAGAACAATGAGTGAGGTGATTAAATTGGCAGATGACACAAAATTATTCAAAGTTTTCAAAACACATGCGGATTATAAAAAATTGCAAGAAGACTTTAGGAAACTGGAAGACTGGGCATCCAAATGGCAGATGAAATTTAATGTGGACAAATGCAAAGTGATGCACATTGGGAAGAATAATCTGAATCATAGTATCCTGACACTGGGGTGCACCTTAGGAGTGAGCACTCAAGGAAAAGATCTAGACACTATGCTGAAATGTTGTGCCCACTGTGCAGTGGCAACCAAAAAATCAAACAGGATGCTAGGAATTATTAGGAAAGGGATGCAAAATAAGACCAAGAATATTATAATGCTTCCATATAGCTGCATGGTGCAACCTCACCTTGAGTATTTTGTTCAATTCTGGTCGCCATATCTCAAAAATTGCAGAGACATTTATTCACTCTCAACTTCAAGATTTCCTGTGCTCCACCCTAATAAAACTGGATTCAGGCCACACCATAGCACTGAGACAACTTAACTTTGTATTACCGCATACATACATCATCAGCTGGACCAAAATAACCCAGTTATACTAATGTCACAACCTTTTGATTTGTTCATTCGTGATTTACTTCTGGACAGACTCCACCAGATAGGAATTTGAGACTCAGCCCTCAACTGGTTTAGATTATACCTGTCTGATTACCACTGGATCTGAAAAATATTCACGACCTTATCAACTTTCGAAAATCTTTAAAGACTTTCCTTTTTAACAAGATTTACCATAATAATCAATAATAAGAATTCCAACACATCACTAATTACTTGATAATCTGTATGTTTTATTGAATTGATTATATCCATTTTGTTACACTTGTTCTTTATGTAACCAATTGTTTATCTAATCTTGATTGGCGCTTGTCATGATGTATTATTGTAAGCCACATTGAGTCTGCAAATAGGTGGAAAAATGTGGGATACAAATGCAATATATATATATATATATATAGTCCATTACCAAAACAGCGCATCAACACCATTATCACTAACCTTTGGAGTCCAAAAAGGATCAATCTTATCTCCCATGCTGTTTTAACATTTTCTTAGCACAACTACTTACACTTGCTCACTCCTTAAGCTTTACAACCTATGTTTATGCAGACAATATTCAGTAACTACATGCTATAGATTTGACGGACATCCAAATGATCCAGAATATTAATCACAACCTGACACAGATAACCAATTGGCTACAACTTAAATTGGTACTCAATCCAGAAAAGTCGAGATGCATCCTTTTTTCAAATTCTCCCAATGCCACTCTCTTTCAGCTTATCCTTCTTGGCTCTGCCCTCATTTCCCAACTACCAAATACCAAAATTCTAGGTGCTATTCTAAATGAATCACTTTCCTTTCAGCATCAAATCGCTAACATAATTAAGAATTGTTTCTATATTCTTAGGGAAATCCATTCAATCCACTCTCTTATTGATTCACCAGCACTAAACATTCTTATTCAGTCTTTCATCATTAGCAAGCTTGATTACTGTAACTCACTCTATATCGGCATTCCTCCCCTCTCCTCCTGCAGCAGATCTACCTGCTCATTTACAGAGACGAGAGCACGTCGCTCTGCAAGCACTGCTGTGCTCTCTTCCACGATTGTCCACTGGCACCAGTTCAGGTTTAAATGCAAGAAGAGGAAGTAGCTGTTCTCACATTTAAAACCGTGGTGGTGCCAATGGCCATGCAGAGAACAGCACAGTAGAGAAATCAAAACACATTTTGCCATTGTGAAGGCTGAGCCAGTGAAACTGGCCCCTGAAACAATGTTAATAATAGTATGTGATGCACAGTCACACATGCGGGAGCCATCACACATGTGCAAACCATCAGGAAAGAGTGCATATACATTTTCTGAAAGTGTGTGCCAACTCTTAATGACATTACCCCTGAAACAGAAATGAAGACCTACTAAACCAAACCAAAACAAACAATGCTACAAACAACATGGGAAATGAAATGAAACAAAATATTTTAGGCTCACTATCCCTACCATTTATGCTAGACACCAAGACAATGTGAACAATAATTGTGCAACAGAGCACCTACTATAGGTACTGGTTATGGCCCCTATTTTAAGCCTAGTCTATAAGGAAAAGTTAACTCCTACTGTTCTTTATGGAACTGTAGCGCAAATGGTTGAAAATGCACCTACAGGAAGGCATGATCAAAATTCCTGCACCTAAATGTTTGTTATGTAAAAACTTACCTCTTCAAGCAAGCCTCCACACAAATGACCTGACTTAGACTATGAGTTCATCTACACTACCCAGATCAGACTATGAAGACTGAACCTGGAATATGCTCCCTATTTAACCCTAACACATCCCTCTTCCTACCCTCCCTATACATTCTACCATACTTAACAACACGCTAATCCCAATATACCCCCTCCTCCCATTCCCCCACCTTTACCATCCTTCTTCCTGCCCATCTTATCTATCCACATCTAAACGACCACCTCATTACTTACTATATTACAGCTGCATCCACTCTATGTTACTTTATTAACCTGACATACTACATAAGCCGCACTGAACCTGCTAGTGAGTGGGAAAGCCATAGGCGCCCGGTATAAGAGGCTTGGGGAGGCTAAGCCTCCCCAGACGGAGGACCGTCAGATTATGATTGACAGGTGAGGTTGTGATGACGACACCGACACAACACGCCACATCAGCAGCCCCCAGTTCCACCCACGGGGCTCGCTGCTCGGCCCAGCCGCAGGAGGATCAAGATTTCAAGAAGACTTTTTCGGACCGACGCGCCCGACCATGACGCTGAGCCGACACGCCAGGCCATCCCACATTCAGCCTGGCCCCCGAGCCCCAGGCAGTTGAGTTCTGCCCGCCCGGCCCGCTCGGTTTCTCACCGTCCTGTGTGCCTGCAGTGCTTATTGCTTGCTTGCTTCTTCTTTCTTTGCCCCTCGCCCGCCTCGGCTGGGCTCTCGCCCTCAGCTCACGAGTCACGCCACAGCAGCCAGTCAGCCTTCTTCGGGCGCTCGCTCCCGTCCCGTGGTGTGTGTACTGATCCGCATAGGCGGGAACGCACGGGGAAGGCAAGAAGAAGGAGACTGAGAGTCTGATGTTCCCAATCCCTCCCACTTCCTTCTAGAAATTTGCACCGACGACGACCGTACCTTGGATTTCAGGAGACAGAGGTAAGGTCGTGCTGCTGACTGACTCTGAAGCAGGTTTTAAAACAAAAGAAATAAAAAAAATAAAAAAATATTTTGTTATTTTTGTAAGTTAGATCTCTTTGTTTAAACATAACTAAATGCTTGGGCTATATAAGCCAAGCAAGCCCCTAATGCTTTTGAGTTTTTTCCTATATTGTTTGTGATGATGAAGACAGACTGTGTGACCTCAACTATTAGGCAGAGATGCTGACTGACTCTGAAGCCTGAAGGTTTTAAAATAAGTCAAAATAAAAAAAAATAAATATTTTGTTTCATGCACATCTCTTTTGTTTAAACATAACTAAATGGGCTATAAGCCCCTAATGCTTTTGGTTTTTCCTATATTGTTTGTGATGACAGACTGTGATCTAGTGCCGTAGCGAGAGCAGCTGACCCCCAGGGCGGGTCGCTGCTGTGCACCCCCCCCCCCCCCCTGGGTGCAGCACTGCGCATCCTCCCCCCTCCGGAGCGCCCCTAACCCCACCCCGGCCCGCCCCTAACCCCACCCCCTTTAGCCTCCCCAAACAGCTGGGCCACCGACCGCCTATGGGGAAAGCACAGAGTATAAGCATTACAAATAAATAAATAAATACTACAGTTCTATAATTTATGCTTGTATCTGTGTACTTCACCCAGACTCCACCCTTGCGCACTCACAGCAGCAAAATATGAAATCATAGCATGCACTTTTCTGTTTCTCAGTATTTTGTAAGAAGCTACTTAGGTGCATAAATGACTCCTTGTAGAATTACCCTCATAAGAACCAACATTTAGTGGGAGATAATCAGGTAGGAGAGGATCCTACCCAGTTATCTTCTGATGGTCAGGTGATCTAGCATTTTCAATGGCAAACAACTGCATAGTTCCACTGAAAATCTGTCGAGACCACCATAGCACTATCTGGTTGATGCCATGGTAGTTTGAGGCTGAGTCGGGGCAGAGCCAGAAGTTACCTGGTTAGTGACCATTTTCAGTCCACTAATTGGGTAACTACCCAAATAAAATTAGGACAGCATAAAGGCTGTCTTAGCTTTATCCAGGTGCTGGTCTGAATATTGGCAGGCAATCAGATAACTTCCAACAGTCAGACAAGACCTAAGATGGATATTTAGTGCTGGCACCCAGATTAAACCTAACACTGAATATCCAGATCAAAGTCTGCCCATGGATGTAGTGCCTTTACATATTCTGTTTTAGTGGCCTTTACCAGGAGAAAAAAAAATCTCTGCACGAATATAACACGTGCTAGAGTGCCTCTATAACTAGCCCCTCCAAATGACACACTGATTACGATTTACAACAAATTACTACTCTACCTATATTCCGTTCCGTTATTATACTTTTTCTGTGTACATCTGTATACTGCACAAATTGGCATGTTTGAAACTATAAGTGAGATTAAATACAAATACTACCAACAATAAAGAGTGACAACATGGATGCAGCAGCTCATAGGTTTGCTTGCTTTGTTTTGAGAGTATGGCGCTGACGGCTTCACTGGAAAGGGAAAACTGAGATTGGATAGGGACATAAAGGGGCACTATTGGAAAGGGGAGGAGGAGATAGGGACGTGAAAAAGGGATGAGATGGGGGACAAAGAGGTAATTTTGGAAAAGGGGAAAGATGGTAACACAGATCAGTACCAAACAGATGTAGAGAAGGAAAGGAAGAAGGCAAGTGGAGAGAGAAAAAATGGAAAGGCCAGCCTGGAAAAGAATTTTCCAGGCTGACTCATGGAACATGGAAAAAAAGACTGGAACCAGCCAAATTCCCAAACAACAAAGGTAGAAAAAACATTATTTTTATTTAATACTTTGTAATGACTGAGATGTACCTGCTTTGTAAAATGTATATTTTTCTATGTTTATTTTGCAAAGTACAGGAGAAAATGCTTTTCTGTTTCTTTTTACCAGTATTCCACTGTTTATAGAGTCTGGTTTTCTTGGGCAGAGAGGAGGGGGTCTCTCTTTCAACTTTTGTTGTTGTTGGGTTTTGCTTTTTGTGGCTCCCTATTCTGTATTAGATTGGTAGGATGGAATGTTGTCACAGTTTGGGTTTCTGCTTGTGCTTGTGACCTGGGTTGGCCACTGTTGGAAGCTGGATACTGGGCTTGATGGACCTTTGGTCTGACCCAGTATGGCTACTCATGTTATATAGGTGAGGGTTTGTTCATGTTCTGCATGTGTGACTGAGGTGAAGAATTCTGCTAGCATGTAGTGTCTGTGTAGGAATGTGTAACAGTGCAGCTTGTTCCAGTTTCCCAATAGTAGGTATATTGGTACCCGAGAACCCAGTGTAATATATATTGCATTGTCTTTTCATAGGTGGGTTAGGGCTGTTATGGGGTGGTAAGTTTTGTGTTCTAGGGCAGCGTTTCCCAAGTTGGTCCTGGAGTACCCCTTTGCCAGTCAGGTTTTCAGGATATCCACATTAAATATGCATGAAATTGATTTGCATATACTGCCTCCATTACATGCAAATCTTTTTCATGCAGATTCATTGTGGATAGCCTGAAAACCTGAATGGCAAAGTGTCTAGCCCTATTTGAAAGTGGGCTCAGTCACTCTGGGGCAAGGGCCACCTTTGGTGGTCCTTGTCAACCAAAATAAAAATCCTGAAGATTAGTGGTCTCCACATCCTGTAGAGTCACTACACAAAAGCCCATCTGATTTAAACAAGGTGTCTAGCAGTGGAAGGAATGTGTGTGCTATTCCTGAGGTGATGGTCACGATTTGAATATTTTTACTTTGTAGTTAAGAAGACAGGTTGCCTGCTCTGGCCAGTCCAGGGACCTCTTCTGCGTCCTGCCTCCTGATGTAACTTACTGTTTCCTTGTAGGCAGGACGCAACAGAGATAGCCTGTGTTAATCAGTGCTCCAGGGGCGTAGCTACGGGTGGGCCTGGGTGGGCCCAGGCCCACCCAATCTCGGCCTGGGCCCGCCCAGTCTTTTGGGACCCTCACCTACCATGACGACGATGACTTCGTTTTTTTGCCCGCAGCAGCCAGCGGGCGTAAAAGTAGCAAGCAGCGAGCCAGTCTCGACTCCGCGTCCTTCGCTTCCTGCCCTCTCAGCGGGGCTGAAAGGAAATGACATCAGAGGAAGGCGGGACGGCACAGAGAGAGGGCAGGAAGCGAAGGACGGAGTCGAGACTGGCTCGCTGCTTGCTGCTTTTACGCTGCAACTTCGGGAGTGGAAGTGAGCCAGCCAGAAAGAAGCGATTTGGTTTCCACTCCTCCGCGCAGCCATCGCCGTTCGCTCAAAACACAGGGCAAGCAAACCTGTGAGCTGCTGCATCCACGTTGTCGTTCTTTTGAGGGGGGGGGGCAGGGGAGATGCCAGATAGAATGGGGAAGGGGATTGAAATAAACAGGATGGGCAGGGGAGAGAGGAGAATTGCCGGACAACAGGGATTGATGGAGGGGGCAAGGGAGAGAGGACATTTGCTGGAGATGGATGGAGGAGAAGGCAGGGGAGAATGGAGGGTTGCTGGATGGAGCAGAGGGAAGGGGAAGGAGGAGAATTGCTGGACATGGCTAGATGGAGGGAAAAAGGGAGAGAGGAAATTGGCTGGAGATGGATGGATGGAGGAGAGGGCAGGGGAGAATGGAGAGTTGCTGGACAGAGCGGAGGGCAGGGGAAGGGGAAGGAGGAGAATTGTTGGACATGGCTAGGTGGAGGGAAAAGGGGAGAGAGGAAATTGGCTGGAGATGGATGGATTGAGGAGAGGGCAGGGGAGAATGGAGAGTTGCTGGACGGAGCGGAGGGCAGGGGAAGGGGAAGGAAGAGAATTGCTGGACATGGCTAGATGGAGGGAAAAGGGGAGAGAGGAAATTGGCTGGAGATGGATGGATGGAGGAGAGGGCAGGGGAGAATGGAGAGTTGCTGGATGGAGCGGAGGGCAGGGGAAGGAGGAGAATTGCTGGACATGGCTAGATGGAGGGAAAAGGGGAGAGAGGAAATTGGCTGGAGATGGATGGATGGAGGGGAGGGCAGAGGAGAGAGGAGAATTGCTGGACGGAGCGGAGGGCAGGGGAAGGAGGAGAATTGCTGGACATGGATGGATGGAGGGGAAAGGGGAGAGAGGAAATTTGCTGGGTATGGATGGATGGAGGGGAGGGCAGAGGAGAGAGGAGAATTGCTGAACATGGATGGATGAATGCAGTGGACAGAGGACATTTGCTGGATATGGGTGGATGGAGGAGAGAGCAGGGGAGAATGGAGAGTTGCTGGATGGATGGAGGGAAGGGAGAGAAGTCAGGGAGGAGATGCGCATGGATGGAGGGGAGGGAAGAGAGGAGAAATGCTGGACATGGATGGAGTGGAAGGCAGGGAAGAGAAGGAAAAATGTTGGACAAGGATGGAGGGGAGGGAAGACAGAGGAAGTAGAAGCACATGGATGGAGGGGAGTAAGGAGAAATGCTGGATATGGATGGAGGGAAAACTGCTGAGTTTAAGGGCTGGTTTGGAACACGTTGAGGGCAGATACTGAAACTCGAGGAAGGATAGGGACAGGGCTACAGATGGTAGATAGGACACAGGAGGATGGTGGACATGGAGGCATATTTTCAAAGCACTTAGCCTTCCAAAGTTCCATAGGTTTCTATGGAACTTTGGAAGGCTAAGTGCTTTGAAAATATGCCTCATAGTGAGAGAAAAAATATCAGATGGAAAGAAGACACTGCATAAAACAGAAGACACTGGGACCAAAGCAAATAGAAAAACTAAATGATCAGACCACAAAGGTAGAAAAAAGTATTTTATTCAGAATTTATTAATTGGAATATGTCAGCTTTTGGAAATGTGAATCTGTGATATTTTGCATGTAAGTTTCAATTTTTCTGGTATTGCTGCATGCTGAGTCTGACTTCTTGAGTTAACTTTCCAGTTCAGTATTTTGCCTTCATATTTTTTGATTTCTAGTTCCTTGTGTCATGTCTGTTGTGTCATGTGTTTTTCATGTGTGATCAAGGTGCAGTATTCTGCTAGCATGTAGTATTTGCAGCCCTTTTTGTTTTGCTTTTTTTTTTTTTCACGAGATAGTGTATTGGTGTTTTAGAGCCTAGTGTAATTACAGTTCTGCCTTTTCAAGCATAAGATTGTAGCTCGTCCTGTCCTTGGAATTAGTGCTGTTATGGTTTAGTAAGGATATGAGTGTGTTTTTGCACAAGTTTGTGTATAGCAGTGGAGAGATTGTGGGATAATGTAATTATATTTAAAAATATCAATTTTTCCATTAAGTATGTATGTGGTTATACTGATGCAGGGCAGCTGTTGGGCAGACTACTTAGAAATCCATCATCAAGTGAATTCTTAGGCATTATTTTGTAGGATCCCAAGAGACGCTACTCAAACTTATATAGACAGTGCGTGCCCACCCATATTAGCTCTGGGCCCACCCAAAATCTCAGGTCTGGCTACGCCACTGCAGTGCCCGCCACAGTCCTTGAGTACCAACACAGATACTGCTGTCTAGCTGACACCAACCGGCGCCTATTTTATAAAAGTCTGCTCCCCCTGAGATCAAAACCTGGCTACGCCTCTGCAACCATCCTGTCTTTACATGCAGAAAAGAATTTTATAAAATTCTTTACTCCTTCGTGTGTTTTGAGCTATTGCTCTCCTGTTAATTTTTGTAGTTCTTTTCCTTTTCTAAGTTACTTTATTGTATTGTAAACTGCTGAATACTGCTAGTCAGTACTAGCGGTAAAGCAAATTCTAATAAACTATATATATATATATATATATATATATATATATATATATATATATATATATATATATATATATATATATATATATGAAAAGCATGTGCACAGAAAGAGTGCACTTACCATATTTTTTTGGACTATAAGATGCACTTTTTCCCCCCAAATTTGGGAGGAAAATGTGGGTATGTCTTATAGTCCAAATGTAGCGTACCTGTTCACTGTGGGGGGTGGGGGGCGGCCAGGGCCAATCTTAGGCCAAGGCGCGTGTTGCAACCACATAAGGCCTCATACTCAAAGGGGCCCCACGCAGCATGCCTCAACTCTGCCCAGTGCTTTTTTTGTGAGGTCCGGCTCACCTGCCCGCTCCCTTCCGTTCGTGCACCCGTGCTGAGAGGGAAGGGAAGCGACGAGGAGGCGAGCCTGCCTGCCTGCTGCTTTTACTTACTGCTGGTTAGCCGTGACTTCGGGTATGTAAATTAAAGATTTCAAGGCAGGGAGTACGATTGCACGAACGGAAAGTTGGGGAGCTGAGGGCGGACAGGCAGGCGGGCGGGGAGGTGAGCAGGGGTTTGAACAAATCGCTGGACATGGGGAGGGGAGGAGAATTGCTGGACATGGAGGGGAGGGGAGGACAAATTCCAGGTTATGCAAAACTGCTGTCCCCATACAAGAGTGTTGCACAACCTGTGGTCCTCCAGCAGATCTCTGCCACACTTTTTGCTTCAAAAATTTTTTTTACTATTTTCCTCCTCTAAAACCTAGGTGCGTCTTATGGTCCGGTGCTTCTTATAGTCCAAAAAATACGATACTTAAAAGTGATTTGCACATAGGAGTAATTAGGGATGTAGTTTGCTTCTTGTTGTGCTCTGAAAAGAAAGCAAGTGGGGCTCCATTTGAAAAAAGACTTTTATCGCAAAGAACTGGAGAAGTGGTGTTACAAACTCATGCTGCAATAGGTCATCATGCTTCTTATCAGGAAGCCTCAGTCATAGGGCTTCATCACAGATTCCATTCTTAATACTGTGTTATTGATTGACATGGCATCATTGTTGTCATCGTTATGACACTGAGCATCATGCATGGTAAAATGGTTTGACTCAGAAGCTTGAGGCTGCTTTTCACAGGTAGTGCAAAGCATTCTTTCTCTACTAAAATGGCCCTTTGGCAAAGAAAATAATTAGCAGTGGAAGTAAAGGGCAGGATGACTATTTCTGAAGCTGTTGCAATCATACAAAAGAAAATGCAGAACAATTTTGATTCCAGAAAGAATGTCTAATTTAGAAAATTGTCTTATAAAAAAGATGCATATAGCACACCGAGAAGATGTAATACACCCCCAAAAACAGTCTCATATAAAAGTCACAGAAGTTTGTGTGTGTGTTGGGGGGGGGGGGGGGGATACCTACTATGAATCAATGTACAACTGGTGTTCCCCGGGTAATTCTATAACAGGGTACTCACTATCCCCCGGATTCTATATATGACACCCAGAATTGTATGTCCAAATTTGTGCATGTGCCCAAGATGTGTGTGCAAATTAACAAGCCAATTAACAAAAATAATTAGGTGCTAACACCAATTATTGATGTTAATTACATTGTTGAATATTTGCACATGCATCTGGCTGCATGCTATCCTTTAAGGCTGGGGACCTGAATCTACTAGAGAATAACTCAAAAAGGGTGTGGCCAGTGACCATGGGTGTGTAAAAGGCGTTCTAAAAGCTTTTGCACGGAATTATAGAATATGGCATCAGTGTGCTCAACTTGGGCACCAGCATTTACACCAGGTTTTCAGCAGGCATAAATCTGGTGACAAAAGTTAGGTGTGGGAGTCGGCTCTTAAGTGTGATTCTATAGAGGTTGATGCCCTTTATAGAATCAAGCTTACTGCATTTTTTTTTTGGCATTGAATTTTGAGTCATCAGAAAACACATATTATTAAATAAAATGAGCCTCAACCGTCTAAGATAAGATTATATACAATAATCATAGCATTACATACAGTGGTGTGCTGGAGCCGGCTTGCAAGAGCCAGTTAAGTTTTTAAACATTTTGTGAGATGGTTGTTAAATGCAGCCGAGCTGCTGTCTCCAGCACACCACTGAATGTAGGGCTCCCTCCTGCTCCCTATTTGCCTCTCCTCCCGCTCCCTGTTTGCCTGTCCTCCCCTGAGCTGCAGGGTCCCAGCACATGCCTGGCTGAAGCCACCCTGGTGGTCTAGTGGAGTCTTCGGGGCAGGAAAGATCCCCAGTCTTTCCTGCCCACTGCCGGCGCTGACCCTGCTGCAGCCGCATCTTCTCTTACTGATGAGCTGCAGCCTCTGAAAGTGAACCCTCACCTTGAATTCTGCTGAGATAATCCTGACTAAGAGGGAGGGCTAATTTATAAATAACACTACTATAGGAAATAAAGTTCAATGAAAAGAATAAATAGAGCACACAAAGAGTAAAGGAAGAAAGTCAAGCTGTGATTACAATCCAGGAATAAAGAAGAAATGTTGTAACTGGAAGGGGCAAGAACACTCTTCAGTGGCACATGAAAAATGCCAAGAATATGAGCAAGGGCATAAGGAACAGATGTCTTTAGCTGTTTCTCTTAAAGACAAAAGGGGCCTTCATCACTACAAAAGTTACTGTAGAAAGAGATTGCAAGTGAAACAGCAAAGGCACAGTCCAAATGTCACAGCCTGCAGCAAATTTCTTCCAAAAATGACAGAAGATGCATACCATAGGAAGTTTGAATTTTTACCCTGTTGTGCAGTCTGAAGGCTGCCTGGGTATGCAGGCCCAATTAACAAGCACCCACAGTTGTGTGAGTGCCTGTGTGTGTGCTATCTGCAAATTGAAAGCAAAATAAAAGTGGCCAAATGTTTCTTAGAAAACAGTTTGTCATTGTA
This sequence comes from Microcaecilia unicolor, assembly GCF_901765095.1. Classification (NCBI taxonomy): domain Eukaryota; kingdom Metazoa; phylum Chordata; class Amphibia; order Gymnophiona; family Siphonopidae; genus Microcaecilia; species Microcaecilia unicolor. Next base: position 259,670,925 of record NC_044031.1, on the reverse strand, counting down.
CAGTGAAGAATTGTGTGGATATGGTCCTACTTACTGTTTCCTGTTTTTTTTTTTAACTAGGTTTCAATCAACAAAATGCATTGCCACCTATACCATAATTCTTTAATTTCCTAAGGAGTCATTCATGAGGGATTATATCAAATACCTTCTGAAAATCCAATTATACTATTGCCTCTGTTTTACAAGCATATGTTAATAGCAGCCTTTATACATGTAGATTGCATACATTTGTAAATAGTGATTTAGAAAGCCACTATTTACATGTGGAGCACATCAAGCAAAGGACTCAAAGGGCATGGTATGGAGTGTGGTTTTGGCAGAGCTTGAGCAGGTCAAAAATCTATGGGTCTGATATTCTGCCAGTGACAATCAATGTTTTGTTGACTGCCACAGGCATTATCCCCAGAAATTCAATGCCAGGCCATGTCCAGGCTCCGGCATTTAATTTCCAGGTATACGGGAGTGACATAAACATAGTTGGTTAAGTGCAATATTCAGTATTTAACTGACAATGGTGAGCCACATAAAGATAGAACATTCCTATCTTGATGTGCACTATTTTAGCTGATTAAGTGATGAATATTGGCACTTAACCATATAAGCTCTAACTCCACCCCTGGCCCTCTCAAAATAGCTAGTTTTGGCTTGGGTGCTAACCGGACATTTTCCGTTGCATTATCCTAAGTGCTGCTGAATATACCTGGCTAGCCCCAGACAGACAATTTAAACAACCAGGAGCCTCTTCTGCCCCTTTAAGTAGCTTTAAATATCAGGCCCTATATGTATATTTCAGATTTCACAAAGGGCATAGCCATCTGTGGGAAAACAATATCTCCATCAGGTTTTCTACCAGTTCAGAGTCATTGTAGAATTATGAGCACAGGTCAGCACCCCAGCACAGGTCAAAAAGGGCAGAGGCTGACAAGCTGGTATGACTCTGGAATCTATCAGAGATTGAGAAGCCTGTCATTTATTAAAGAACATAAGCCTATGTAAACTCAGAAATTTATGATCTATTATGATACCCTTATGGGCAAGCTGGCATGGGAAAGGTGCAATTATGAATGGACAGAAGAATGTGATTTAGCAACTTAAGGGAAAATAGATGGTGAGAACAGAGAACAGAATGATCTCTGAGGAAGATAAGTGTTGAAGTAATGTGAAACATTGCTTAACACAAAAGGTATATAAACAATTGAACCAGAGCATTACATTAGAGAGGCAGTGGCAGACCACATGTTTGTGTCCCCTTCTCTCCACATGAGAAACTAGCATTTGTAATTGTAACTTTCTCTTGGTAAGTAATTAAAGAATTGCTTTTCTCATAGGCGTGGCCTTCCTAGTCTTTTATCTTTCTAAATTGCGGGTGGTTGGTGAATACTAATTTGGGGAGGTAGTAAAAAGACTTGTAATATAAAACATCATGCACAAATTTTTAAAAAGTTGTAAATTCATCACTTCTATATGAAAGTTGCTGTATTCATGGCATTCATTTTATCCACATGTATATATTTTTATTGCAATGTTTAAAGAGATGTACATAGGCAAAACAACAAAAGAAAGCTGAAGTTCACAATATTTTGTCAAGAAACCATCAATTTAAAGAAAAGGGAATTCATGAGCTTTCTATAGTTCATATAATAGAGGGAAGAATACATGAATTAAAAAAAACTTCCAATAATTAAAATTCACATGTAAATATTTTAATAATTTGGGCACTGTTCCCATGTTGCTGCTGCCCTCTCTTACTGGATTAGCCTAAGTAACCTTCAGGATGGGATAAGAGGCTAGGGAAGAAAGAAAACCCGGGTCAGCAAGCCACTGATGGAAGGGATTTCAGATATCCAATAGACCCTTGGCCTAAAGAGAGACATCCAGATGGGGAGGAGAGAGAGATAAAGAGAAAGGATACTTCCCCTTAGCTTACAAAGCACATGTTGATTTCAAGGCAATGTGGAGTGGGGAAATCTCAGCCCTTCTGAACTGATGAGGAGGAGCAAAAGTAAATCCCTTAAAGGCTGAGAGAGAGGAGAACAGTGCGGAATCCTAGGACTCTAGTAGGTTGGGATCCATCATTCCATTCAGAATGGTTATTGCTCCAATAAGGACACAAAGAGGAAATGCCTACAATTCCCCAGAGATCCATTAAACCTCTTATCTAGGAAGCAGGGGAAGAAGCTACAAGAGGAAAATGGAAGAGGTTCCTGTCACAAGAGCAGGGTACTTGTTACTACAAGAAGAAGCCCTGGCAATGAAAAGTAAGGCTGGGCTCAGTGTACTCTGGGGAGGAGATTCCAGGCAGATAGACAGAGATGCAGCTGAAGAAGGGAGAAGTCAGGCTGTTCCTTGGGCAACAGCCAGTACTCGCCATGCCTCACAGGAGGAGGAGCCCTAACCAACAGAACAAAAAATAAAGGGGAAGGAGTAACCTAGACTAGATGCTGGAGCCTGGCAATGCTGAATATTAGAAAGAGACTATGCAAGGAATATTGCCAAGGAGCTCCCAATACAATGTTGTAAGCACTTAATTTGCTTTAAAACCTTATTCAGACACAAGCAGCCATGTGAGGTCACAGTTACCTAAAAAACAACTCTTGAGGAGGAGGTAGGCTGCAGACACATTAATATAAAGTGCCTTATTATTAGGTATATTTGTGCTTTGAGTTAATGCTTACCTCTCAATAAACTTCAAAAGATTTATCGATTACTGAGCAATATTCAGCTCTTAGCAGATAGCATTTTTTTTTTTAATGCTGACTGCTGTGGATTAAATTACACCTGGTATTCAGGCCCATATCTGGGTGCCAGCACTGTATATCCAGGTCTTAAGCAGCTCCTGGAAGTTGACTAATAATCAGTGTCAGTATCCAGATTATTAGATTTTTTTTAAATTAGAACTTTTTCAATTACATTCATCAAACATAAATTGATATATGCATCAATCAGATATCAAAATAGGTAAACAGGAAACAACAAATAGCATATCAGTCCACTTTACTGAGAAACCAGTGAGCTACTCAACATTACAAACTAAGGGGCCCATTTACTAAACAGAGCTAATGTTTCCCAGCAAGGTAATGCCAACAAAGTCCATTCACTTTGAATGGGCTTCGTCAACATTGCTGCGCAGGAATTGGTAAAAGAGGCCCTAAATAAAAATACTAGTCATATACAGGTCATAGTGAGAAGCAAAATTGCATAAGCCCTATTTACCTGCTAACTTATCAATAGTAACAATACTTAAGAATTATTTACTTTCTCCTCTAAAAACAAGTTTCCAAATGTGTAGGGTCCATAAAATTATATGAATTATTTCCAAATGTTATCAAGCACGTACAAAGAAGTTTCAAGAAAAAAGATGCCCCCAGACTCAAGACTCTCGGTCTTAACTGAAGGAAGGCCTTACATCTCAACTGAGTTAGCCTGGCAACATCTGAGAAAATCATAACAGCTTGCCCATAAAAAGGAAGTTTTTTCATAGCAAAATAAGCCTTTAATTAACTTCGTATGTTCTTCTAATTTAAAAGATAAGAACAACATAGCCCTCTTCATTATAGGTTCTTCTGAGGATTCGAGAAATCTGGATATATCCAAACTATCTAGTGACTTCAAAGTACCACATGCTCCCTCTTCCTTATTCTGCAAAACCTAGATAAATAATATCAATTATTAACAGCAACAAACAGCAAAACCTCCTTCATATAAATCTTAAACATCTCTAGTGGTGCTAAGAAATGAGCACAGGGAAAATTAAGCAATTTCAAATTCCAGGCCCTTGATAAATTCTCAAGAGCCTCAGTTTGGAGTTGGAAAGTTAGACTATCTTTGACCATAGCTGCTGAAGCTGCCTGCCAGGTAATCAGTTGTGATACAGCCTTATCCAAATGCTTTTCCAAATTAGCTATCTATGGGCCCTGTTTACTAACCGTGCTGTAGGTGCGCTAGTGTTTTTAGCTCATGCTAATGCTAGAGACTTCCATAGGAGAATCCACAAAAGTGGAAACTCAAAGAAGTCCCACGGACAGTTACTAAACAAAGAGGAAGTGGGTAAAAAACCAGGAATCCCAGAGTCTGGATTTCAGTAAAGATGAATCACACGAGTATCACAGTATTTATTTTAACATATGAGTGTTTTGTTATTTATTTATTTTCATGTTATCATTCTTATTTTAATGTTTTTATTTGCAGACTCCTGATGTAGGCCATTGGGCTGAAACACAGCATTGTGTCGAGTCAATATATTGTTTAATAAACTTTGATTCATCTTTACTGAAATCCAGTCTCTGGGATTCCTGGTTTTTTACCCACTTCCTCTTTGTTTAGAGACATCCATAGGAACATATGGGTGTACTAGCATTAGCGCATGCTAAAATTTAGCAAATGATAAAAACGCTTGCGCACCTTAGTAAACAGGGCCCTAAGAGTCTTGATCCACAAATTTAGGGGACCTTTTACAAAGGTGTGACAAATACTGACATGCAGCAGTGTGGGCGTGTGTTTTTGGCGTGTGCCAGACCCTTATTGTACCGCATCTGGAAAAAAGGGATATTTTAATGGGCTGGAAAATAGACATGCGGCAAACTGAAAACCAGCATATGTCCATTTTTGGCCTGAGACCTTACTTAGCAGTGCCCAATTATCGGCATTAATTAGCTCATTAATTAAATTGCACATGCAAATTGGTTACACACCTATATTTGTGTGTGCAGTTTTGAGCTCCAGATACAGAATTAGGCCATTATTGTGAACTCTCTTATGAAAATAATTTCAGATTATATATCTCAAATGTGCTAAGAATATGAAAAAAAGAAAAATTATATAGATATTAATGATGTCTTCCATAACATTTATAGTTTATTCCAAACTTGATACACTGCTGTTGCAACAGGATTGATCACAGTGCTGTACAATCAAAAGAAAAGAAAAGAAAAGGAACACCATCAAGGAATAGCACACTAGAGAGAAAGGATTGCTGAAGAGCCTGTTTGGTGAGCTCAAAATTAAGTGGTATTGAAGTCAAATCCAAAAGCTAAATAATAAAATTGAGTTTTTAGGAGGGACTTGAATTTAGTAAAAGAAGTTTCAGATCTAATGATGGAGGTCAAAGAATCAAAGGCCATCTCATGGTTCAGTGAGAGGCAAGAAGTTCACACAGAAAAAGGAAAATAATCAGAACCAGAAAAATGAAAATCAGACTCCTAGTCAGCCCTTCTAAGTTTGTTCCCAAATAACCAAACAAAATTTATAGGTTTCTAATATCTGAACTTTTAGATTCATAGGTATCATCTAAATTAACATCACCGTGTTTAATGAGTTCTCAATCTAATAAGATTTTAGTATTACCATCTGAAAGCCAATACAATTTTTTTTTCAATCATTTGAATCTTTTTTACCTATGAGTAAGGGAAGTCTAAGCAATGTAAAAATGTTCTGACAAGTCATGGGAATGTCTATGGTCAGCTAGCACTATTTTAAAAGAAGTGGGGATCACTCCAACCTCTTTCCACTTACAGGGTAAGCTGGAAAAGGATCCAGAGGTATTAACACTGCCAGAGAAACGGGGGGCAGAAAATAAACTGAAATGGGGTATGATTTTAAGGCTTGTATGAATAGTGGGAACTGGGTGAAGGGTAGAGTATTGGGGACTATACCTTACCCCAGTGGACCACCACAGAGCTTTCAGAATGGGGTTGGAGGTATGTTACAAGGACACCAACACACAAGAGCGAATTAAAGGGACCTTGTGTCAAATGCTTGTGGAAATTTGGAGATAAACCACCACCAAATCAGCATAATTACATAAAACCATCTTAATTGAATTATTTCCTCTACTGTCTTAATATGGAGTCTTTATTTCTGATTGTATTTCTTGTTTATGTATTTGAAAATTGCAAATTTAAAAAAGCATATAACACAAGCACAGCATCAGAAACAATAAAAACCAACAATAAAGCAGCCTGCTTGCTTTTCAATTTAATCACTGAAGGATATGTAGGGTACTTTATCATAGGAAATGGACATGCAAAATGTTACTCTGTATGCAGCCTGGAATATAATCCATTCAACACAGAAATGAAGTGACTTTAATAAGGGTAATTAGATAAGCATGGATCCTCATCTTGTGAGAAAGCCTGATTGATGGTATGATGTCCTACACCACAAAGGGAAACTTTTCAATAGTTGCTCCTAACTGCTCCTCCCAAAAGAAGTCAATTTTCAAAAATAAGGATCATGCATACATTGTGTTTGAATATTCTGCTAATGCAGGTAAAAGTAAGTACACATTTCTTTTAGTTTGTGATGAAACTTATGAGCTACATTTACTAACAGGCACTACCTTGTGATCTTGGGCAAGTCACTTAACCCTCCATTGCCTCAGGTACAAACTTAGATTGTGAGCCCTCCTGGGCAGAGAAATATCCAGTGTACCTAAATGTAACTCACCTTGAGCTACTACTGAAAAAGGTGTGAGCAAAATGGAAATGGAAATTATTTACTGCAGGTTCCATTTTATGTAATGGCACTGTCACGTCTCTGGCCATGACCACCCTCAGACTTACCTTGTTCCTGGGGGTCAGCTTCCTAGCTGGCTCCTGTTTCTTCTGTCTGTCCTTTCTGAGCTAGCTCTGGCTCCCTGTGCTGTCTGCATCCAGCAGTATGACACTAATTGCCTCACTATACTGCACCTGTGGGTGTTGCCTGGGTTAGCTCTCTCTCTTTCTCTGTGTGCTGGCTGCTTTCAGCATGACTCTAATTGCTTCACTACACTACACCTGGGTGTGGGAAGCCTCTCTCTGTTTCACTGTGCTTCTGCCTGCTCTGTGGTTTGTGCCTGAACAGCCTCCGTAGTTACTTAGAGATTGCTGCAGCTGCGCCTCTGGTGTTGAAGGGCTTTATTAAGCACTTAGAGACTGCAGCCTTTGCATCGTCTAAGGTCCCTGGTATGTTAGAGTGCTCTGTGCACTGCTACATTGTCCAGTTCAGCATGAGTTCCTAGCGTATGACTAGTTAGCTTGGGCACAGCTTTGCTTGTTAGCCTGTGTACAGCTTTACTAGTTCTCCTGTGTTTGCTCAGTGTGAGTTCCTAGCGTATGACTAGTTAGCTTGGGCACAGCTTTGCTTGTTAGGCTGTGCACAGCTTTACTAGATCTCCTGTGTTTGCTTAGTGTGTGTTTCTAGTGTATGACTGGTTAGCTTGGGCTTAGCTTTCCTGTTAGCTTGTGTACAGTTGTCTAGTCTTCTTGTGTTTAGCTTTTTGGTTTTCCCGTGTGTGTTTTCTTTTGCTTCTGGAGCTTCAGCCCTTGTTCTGTCTTTTGCCAGTACTCTGTGGTTCTGGAGCTCCAGCCATAGTCTTGCTCCTTGACCTGACTACTGCTTTGCTAGCCGCCTGCCCAGAGACTTGCTTTGAACCTGACTACTGCTTTGCTAGCCGCCTGCCCAGAGACTTTGCTTTGACCCTGACTACTGCTTTGCTAGCCGCCTGTCCTAAGACTTGCTTTGAACCTGCCTACTGCCGGAACTCGGACATTCCCTGCCTGTCTGCCTTGCTTTTGCCTAGGTGCCTGGGGGCACTTCTGTATCCTGATTCCTGTTGTTCCTGCTTGCAAGTTCCAGTTCCGGTTTTCCTGTAAGCCCTGCCGGCTGCCCGAACCTGAGGGCTCAACCCTCGGGGAACGTTGGCTGAGCGTAGGTGAAGCCTAGGTCCAATGTGTTCCTGTCCAGCGGGTTCCGGTCCCGTGGGTTCCAGTCTAGGGGGTTCCACTCCAGTGTGTTCCAGTCCTGTGGGCTTCGCTCCAGTGTTTCCCGGTCCAGTGGGCTCCACTCCAGTGCGCACCCGTCCGGTGCATTCCAGTCCTGTGTATTCCTGTGCAGAACTCCAGTCCGGGGTTCCGGTCTAGGCTTGTCTCATCTCTACCTTGAAGGTGATCTTGCCTGCCACTGCCGCTCCACGGTAGTGGCCCAAGGACTCATGAACCCAGTGCTCCCGGGGAAGAAGCCTGACAGAATGCCAAGGTCCTCGAGAACGCGACAGGCACCTATTTAGCAATAAAGAACGCTAAGCATTAGCATGCAATAATGAAGTAGTGCACTTCGGTAAATCTAGGCCTACATATGGATTAGAGCTATATCTAGTACACAGTTATGTATGTGCAATGTAAACTCATATTTCTAACACACCGCTCATACCACTGTTTGTATATGACAGATACACACTTTATGAAATGTGTGGGTGCTTTCAAATGATTAAAATCTAGTTACATGGAAAACACTGACTTACCCAAGTAAAAGGTGCCTATGGTGCTCATGTTTGAAGCATATGGACGTCTCCGAAGGATGAAGTGGACATCCATGTACTTGGTTTTACAAAGGCAGAATAGAGATGACTATCATTGCCTAGAGATTAGACTGCATCACATCCTTACCTAATACCTCCTGTGGAGCTGGGAATCTGTCAGCACTACTGGAATGTCTTCTACAACCATGTAGGTCGCTACTGAGCTACTCTGAAGGTCAACTTACAGTAAACCAAACGTGTCTTGAAGACCTGCTGGGTTCAGCAGTAACATGGCTCAATGTTTGTGCTTTCTATATTAATATTTTATACATGCATTTCTCACAATTATAACAGTGTATGTTTGAACTGTTGCCATAGCCAGAAAATGGCTTACTTTGAGATATCTTGCATGGTTTCAAAAGCTAGCTGTGCAGAAGCACTCGTCAAACTTAGCAGAACACTCAGAGAGCCCACAGTGGAAACTGTGATAACACCAGCTGCAGCCACAGAGGCTGAGATGACTAATATGGCTTTTCCTGCAAAGGGCCTGGAAGCTCCTGTCACCAAGGCAGATTTTATAGAACTTTCTCAGAAGCTGGAACTTCATTTATTTATGAAATCTATAGCCTGCATTATTGTAATCTAATCAGGTTACATAGGCTTACATAATCAAATAAAATTGTCATATGGAGACAAAACATAACTACAAATATAAAAACATCAAAATAACTAAAAACAATCAAACTATAATAAACAAATTACTTGTCTGCTGTGATCATGTTATGTACTCAAAATAAGGAAACACACTCAATGCTCATTTATCAATCTGCCTCACTACAGCAGTTAGAGAAATTATGACGGACCTTTTGAGAAATTATGACGGACCTTTGGGCCTTGGAAGATAGCTTCACAAACTGAGATTCATTTTATAGAGAAAAATCGATTCCATGGTTATACTCCAAATAAAGCTTAAGAAACATGAGGAACTTTCAAGGGAAACTAAAGGCAATACAGGATGTTTTGGAAAATATCTAGGGAAGATGCAACATTAAGAGGTTTGGCTTTCCAGAACCAAAGGTATTAAAGATGCTGTCCTTATTGTCTAGCACATATACCTTTTGTGTACCAAGCACTGAAGTTCGGATTGACAGAGCACACCAAAGCTTAGGTTAGCACCAGAATCAACTAGGCCAATACTCACTTATTTGTACTATTGTGAAAATAACTGCTGATGCAGAATATCCAATCTAATTCCACAAACACAACCTACAAATGTATCTTATAACCTCAAACGATGGAAGGGTTTCTGTCCCCTTACCCAACTGCTCCAAGACAAAGGAGTCACATGCTGCTTGGGCTTTCCCTTTGACTTAATCTTTTGAGCTCAATAACCAAGGTTACTGAATTCCAGAGCTGGAAGAGTGCCTTGAGCTTGTAGAGATGTTGAAAGGCACTCTATGGCCTAATTTACCTGCTGTCCAACAGAAACACTCAGAATGGAGAGAATCAACTCCCAAACAGAAGCAGATTCCAGGAAACCATCGCCAGCTACCCCAGATCTCCATTGATAGAGCCAAAAGATTGAGTTTGCTTGAGCATGATTATAGGATATGCCCTATGATTCAGGGTTTTTGGTTCAGAGTGCATGTGGCTATGATCCGTTGGTTTGCCTGAATCTTTGTGACTTTCGCCTTACTACACTTTTAAACAGCAGTATGTTTTTTTTTCAGGCAGGGGTGTCTTGATGTGGCTATGTCACTGCTTGCCTTTTTTTTTTCTCTTGCTTTAAGCTCTTCCTTATTCCTCAGACAAACATCTATGTTGTAATTTGCAGAACATTTCTACTTTCGTAGTAGGTGGCTCTCTCCTCTCTGCTCTTCAAACCTGCTTTGGAGGATGGGGATTTGGTTTTGGGTATGCTATCAGTGCCCTGCTCTGGGTGTTTGCCCATCCATACTAGTTTTGGGTGGATGATTTGTTGTTGTTTTTTCCCTGCCTTTTGTTTTGCAGTGTTAGGATATATTTGGGCTAGGCGGATATGTGACGATAGACTTGAGGGGCCTTTTTCTTTTCTAAAGGTATATTATTAGGTGACCATTTTAATTTTCAGCTTGTTAGTGGCTATATTATGGCTAAATTAATACCATAGAATGCAAGAGGGTTGAACTCCTCCCATTAAAAAGAATGTAGTCTCAACTGTGGAAATCTACAGTGGACCTCATATTTGTCCAAGAGACACATCTATCATCTTCTGAACATGAACATTAAAATACAGTTTCTGTCTCCTCCTATAGTGCTAAGTAAGAAGTCACTATATTAATATCCTAGAACTGATTTTGTTAACTATATATGTAGAACACAAATAGGTTAGCTTTGGTATAATTCAGGGTAATAATACTAACCTAGCTGATATCTATGCATCTAATGATAATGACACAGCATTTTTCCACACATTTTTTGAAGTATTTATTTTTTAATTATTTTATTTATTCCATTCAATCATGGCTGTGGCTGTGTCCTCACGTTCCGACTCACCTTTCCTTCCAGTGGTGGGGCTCCGAAGCTTCTCCGGACTGCCTCCCTGGCACTGCATCCCTCCTGCCCTGTTGCCTCTGATCCCGGTTTCCCTATGTGACTATGCTCCAAGCCTCATTCCAGAAATTATCCAAGCCTCACTCTGATGTTCCATTATTCTAGCCTCATTCTGGTGCTCCTACTGCCTCTTTCATTGTATTCCAAGCCTCATTCTGGGGCACCAGAGATCGTGACTCACTAGTGAGTCTTATAAGGCACTTATAAGGCACTATGAGACCCTAACGCTTTGCCTTTGCAACACAGGACTCCTAGTGGTGTCTAGCATGCGTGTTGCACTCCAGCCCTTCCTCAGTTATTCCTGCCTTGTCTCCAGGATGCCTTTGTTGCACTCCAACCTTGCCTCAGCTTGTTCTTGTCTTGTGTCCAAGTCCCACTCTTGCCCTGCTTCCTGCCTTCCAGTTCTAGCCCTGCCTCCAAGCTCTAGTCCTGCCTTTTAGCTTCAGTCCTGCCTTCCAGTTCCAGTCATGTATTAAGTACCAGCCTTGTCTTCTGTTTCTGTTAGTCTAGGCTCTGGTTGCCTACTGTGCCTTATCCTGTGCCTTGCCTGGGTGATTTGTCTGCCACCAGTCAGGGCCCGGCTAAACTTCGGAGGAAGAGGAGGAGGGGACTGGATGGAAGGGAGAGAGCTGCTGGAGGAAGAGGAGGGGATCTGGAGGGAAGGGATAGAGCTGCTGGATGTGGGAGGAGGAGGGGGAGGAGAACTGGAGGGAAGGAAGAGAGCTGCTAGATGTGGGAGGAGGAGGGGGAGGAGAACTGGAGGGAAGGGAGAGAGCTGCTGGATGTGGAAGGAGGAGGGAGAAAATGTGGGGTAGAAATGTACTATAAATAAATAAACTGGAGGGAAGGGAGAAAACTGCTTGTACAGCACAAGGAGGGAGGGAAGGGAAATAGAGATACCAGACCAAGGAGATGAAGGAAAAGGGAACAAATACTAAACCTACAGCGTGAGGGAGGGAGGGAGGGCGGGGTGGGTGGGCAGGCAGGGAATCAAGCAACCAACCAGATGCTGGAAAGGGGAGGGAGGGAGTGAGAGGGAGAGAAGCTGAATGGGGTAGGATCAGAGAGGGTAAAGATATATTGGCACTGGGGATGAAGAGAGGGGAGAAGCTGGATGGAGAAATATACAGACACAGAGAAAGGGAGATACTAAACATGGAGGAAGATAGAGGTACAGAGATGGAAGAAGATGGATAGTGGACATGGAGAGACGGTAGAAATATCAAATGGACATGAGACCTTGGTGAGTGAGTTAAGAGAAGACAGAAGGATATAGAAACCAGAGCCCGGGACCAACATGACTTGAAAAATAAAATGAGCAGACAACAAAAGGTAGAAAAAAAGAATTTTATTTTTCTATTTTGTGACTAGAATATGTCAGATTTGAAATGTACATCCTGCTAGATATGGCTGGGGCCCAAGGCAGAAATTTGGGAGGGGACACAAAAGCTTACTAACAGGCTGCACCTTCTTTAGCTTCCAGCTGGCCTGGGGTTCTCTCTGGCTAGGGGGCCAAACACAATTGCCCTAGTTGAACCTCCCCTAACACTGTCTCTTCATGTGATTTTGCACAGTATAAGAGAAAATGCATCTCTTTGTATTTCTCTGTGCTGTGCTAAATGCAAGGTCTGGCCACTTGGGATTTTGATTTAATTTGTTTATGGTTTGTGGTCACTTATTCTGTATTTGGCGTTTGTGTTCTATGTGTGTGACCAAAGTATTCCGTTAGCATCAATTTTCTATGTAGTATTCTATAGTACTTTGGCTTGTTCAGTTTTCTTGATAGATGTATTGATATTTTAGGGCCCCACTGTAATATTTAGGGCATATTTGGGGAAAGCATATGTGTGTTGGAGGACCGCAGCTCAGTGGAGGATGAAGAGTGCACCCTCTTATATTTCCCCTAGCTCTCAATGTGGGCACTGAGGCCAGCACTGCTACTCCCATTGGAGTTATTGGGAATGGGTAGGTGTGCGGTAGGAGTAGGGGCATGGGAAGGGCATATCAGGTGGCAGGCATTTCTCTAGTGCCCATCCATCCAACCGGTTGGCCCACCCAAAAATTGCCTTCTGGCTACGCCACTGATAGGGGCCCTTTTTGTAAGGTACAGGCGGCTGATTTAGCTGCAGGACAAAAGGAAAAGGAAGGCAGCAGAACCAGTGAGGGCAGCAGTACCCGGGGGGGGGGGGGCAATGGCCCTCATTGCCAGGGGACTCAGATCACTCGCAGTCCACCCCTGATTGAGATCCTTTCCTTTTGTGGTTATCAATGGCAGTGCCTTGTGAAGTGTGCATTCTTTAGTTCTTTTATCTTCTTCTTTATTAAAATTATTATATACCACTTAACAGATAAAAGTGTTTGAAGCAATTTACATAAATCACAATCACAGAATATGAGTACAAACACAGAAACACATAATATATACACCCACTCAAGAAAAACTAGAGCCCCTTCCAAAATATTGACTTTCCACAAACCCACATTTTAAAGTGGAAAAAGCCATGTTTTCAGTAGCTTCTAAAAATGTGTGATATTATTCTCTAACCTGATTTTCTTGGGTAAACTGTTCCACCAAATAGGCACCCTCACTGACAGCATCCTTGATCTTAGCTTTTTCACCCCCATTTCATTTATAGTTGGGGACTTCTAACTGCAAGTCTTGATCTTAGAATTCTCTTTGGAATACCTTTTTAGTCTACTACTGAGGACACAGCTAAGAAATGTTCCCATTAATCCCTGTGCATGTGTCTAAACCACAATTAAACAAGTGTTAGATTTAATAAAGATGCTGATTATCCCATCTCCCCCATCACTGGGCTTCAGTATTACTACAATTTCTCTTAATAGACAAGCATTTATGTGCATTTATGATGTACAATAAACTTGTCGGTGTTGGAAACAAAAAACAAATTAGCTATACTCTAAAAAAGGAAATTGCAAACTAAACCAATAACATTTTTTTAGATAAAATAGAAAATCTTTCGTAGCAGAAAAAAATGTGTATAAGCAAACAGCAAGGTCACTTTAGGTAAAAGGAACAGCATTAATGCAACATAGATCTTTATAGTACTCATGTCATGTTATAAATCATAGCATTGTAACACAAAGTCCATTGTTCATCTCAAATCCAATAAACTTTGAAGAATAAGTGAAATATTTAGCTGAAGTCTTGTAAATATTGAAGCTGGTGGAAGTAGTGCTGATGAAATTAAAAAAGGAAAATGAGACCACACTAACGTGGGTGGGGGGGGGGGAGGAGAAAGGGGATAAGATTTGATATACCATCTTTTTGTGGTTACAATCATAGAGGTTTACATATTATATACAGGTACTTATTTTGTACTTGGGGCAACGGAAGATTAAGTGACTTGCCCAGAGTCACAAGGAGCTGCAGTGGGCACAGCTGTCTTTTACATAAATGCTGTCTCAAGGGACCCAAACTGGGTCTTAAGCAGTGAAACTGATGAAAGCCTTTTCCTGCACTGGGCTGTTCTAAAATTCATACGCACAGAGAAATCTGGTGATGGTTTGAAATCATGCTAGATTCAGGGGCCCTTTTACTAAGCAGCATAAGCATAAGCATCTATGCGCACCAAAATGGAGTTACCACCCAGCTACCGTGTGGCTCTTGTGGTAATTTCATTTTTGGCGCGTGTCCGATATGCCAAGTGGCACTTGACACACGTAGGTCATTACCGCATGAGACTTTACTGCTAGGTCAATGGCTGGTGGTAAGGTTACAGAGTGGAAGTGAGGCAATTTTGATTTTGCCGTACGTCCATTTTTTGGCAAAATTTTTAAAAAGGCTTTTTTTACAGATGAGCTGAAAAATGGATCGGCGTGTGCCCAAAACCCGTGCCTATACTACCACAAGCCATTTTTCAGTGCACCTTAGTAAAAGGACCCTTAAAAGAATCCTATTTTATATCAAACAACTGTGTTAGATGTATTATACCATTGTTTAATTTTATTTTAAAGTATGTGGAACCCCCTTTGATCTCTACTAAGGTTTTGTTTTTAGGATTTCTAAAATATATTTTTTAGTAATTTTATTTGGTATTTGTTGATGTGGGAATTGTATATGATATTTATTTTACTATATTAAGCTGAATTTTGTTTTGAATGGGTGACATATGAATAGAAATAAATAAAATAATGAGTTACTTTTGTATACTGCTTGGATATGTTTATATTCAGTTACTTAAAATATGCATGAAGGAGCTTGCTGGCACTTTTCAAGTGTGTTATGACCCTGTAGCCCCTGTTCAGTCATGCTAATGTTAATGTTGGTAATACATGTTTTATTTAGGGTGCTTTTACCAAGCTGCGGTAAAAGGGGCCCTGCGTTGGTGTCGGAGCATGGATTTGCCATGTGATGTGACCCCCTTTTACCACAGCAGGTAAAAGGAGTTTTTAAAAAATGGAAATAGCTGTGCAGTTAAGTTAAGCATTGCACTGCCATTTCCTGGGGAAGCCCTTACCGCCTCCTATTTAGGAGACAATAAGGCCTCCCACACTAACCTGGCGCTAAAAAAAGTAAAATAATTTCAGAGCACCAGAAATGGCGAGTGGCACACACCAGAACTACCGCCTGGCTCCTGCAGAAGCCCGGCGGTAGGGCCAATTTACCGTGCACCATTGATGTGGTAGCCCTACTGCATCTTTGTAAAAGGGCTCCTTAATGAATACTCCCCAATGGATAGGATGGAACATGAATTTAATAATACCCACCTTAACTTGTGGAATGATTACTGTGGGTTACTGTATATTAAATAAGCTTCTTGAGGGGTAAATTCCTAACAAGGCATCTAGGTTGTTGGTTGATCGAACCCTGACGTTGGAGCAGCATGTGAACTCTACAGTCCAGCAAATGTTCTACTCTCTCTGGAGGCTTAAGCGTATCAAGCCTTACTTCCCTCGGGGTGTTTTCCGCAATCTGGTCCAGTCTCTGGTGATTAGCCGTCTTGACTACTGCAATAGTATCTACGGAGGTTGTGCAGGTATGCTCCTAAAAAAATTGCAAACGGCCCAGAATACAGCTGCCCGGCTCATCTATGGGAAATCCAGATTTGAAAGCTCGAGACCATTGTGTGAGCGGCTGCACTGGCTTCCTGTGAAGGACCACATCGCGTTCAAGACCTGTGCATTGGTGCACAAAATTATCTATGGAGATGCCCCTTCCTATATGGTCCCTCTTGTTAACCTACCGCCCAGGAACTCCCGAAGATCAGCCCGCTCGTACCTCACTCTCCATTACCCTGCTTCTCGTGGCCTCAAATATAAGGCCATCTATGGCTCCTTTTTTCCTTATCTCAGCACTCAACTGTATCATTTTTATGAATATTTTCGCCTTATAACATTTCCCCTAGAAAGCAGGTGAAGATTCTAACACTTGTTTTGAGCAACACAAATACTTCATCTAAATTGGAGCACAAATGCACATATTTTTACTTGTGTATCTTGCATGCTGAGAACTAACACACCTAAAGACCATGCCTCAAAAGCAGGTAATTGCTAAGGGGCAGCTTAATAAAAAGAGCCCCTAAATGTGTTAAGGGAATAACACATGATTTTTGCCCTTGTACATAACTTTATCATAATGCATGATTGTTTAAGGTACTGCAAGCTACATAATAGTAAGATGCAAAGCATGAAAATACATGCAAACCACATCATTATTATGCAAATCAAATAATACAGCTTGTCTTGAACTTTGATGAGTTATATCAGAAAAAAATATTTTCCTACCCAGGAATGTTGGCCACTAACACATGGTCCAATAGACACTAGTGCTGTAAAAAAAAAAAAAAAGACACATGGACCAAGATCCCTGATACCCACAACTCCCCAAAGATCCATTAATTCTGAACGGTTTAAGCCCCACTCACACCCTGTTGACCACCCCAGGTTCCCCAAGACCCCACACATCCCCAAGGGTCTATATCGGAGAATCATTGGTGATGTGGAGATTGCAAGAAAGAAGTTATCCCCAGTCACTCTGGTCCCGGCTCCTAGCATTTTTATTTTTATTTTTTTACAATGAATATTTGTTTCTTCTCTTTCCAAGTAAGCTTTTGTAATGGAATGTAGACAGGAAAAGATCAATATTAGCTCTCCATGTAACACTGTGTTAATAGAGATTGTTGTTCTGATTGATTTGTTGGCAGTCTGAAGGAACAATGTTTCAAATTCAAAGTCAAAGAGGATTAATCTATTAAAATGAGTGTAGGGCCAGGGCAGAGTCAAAATTGCATATTTATATTTGACCCCCCCAATATTGCATAACAATAAATGTGTTTTTCTTCCTTTATACAATGTATGCTATTCCCCTCCCCCCATCTTGCTTACACCATCTATAAAAATTGCAATACAATCTTAAGAGACTGGGCATCAAAATGTTAGATGATATTTAATGTGAGCAAGAGAAAGTGATGCAGGTGAGAAAGAGGAATCCGAAATATAGCTACTTGATGCAAGGTTCCATGTTAGGAGTCACAGACCAGGAAGAGGATCTAGGAGTCATCGTTGACAATACTTTCAAACCCTTTGCTCAGTGTACTGTGGCAGCAAAGAAAGGAAATAGAATGTTAGATATTATTAGAAAAGGAATGGAAAACAAAAACGAGGATGTTATAATGCCTTTGTAGTCCTCCATGGTGTGACTGCACCTTGAATATTGTGTTCAATTCTGGTCACTGCATCTCAAAAACGATATAGTGGAATTAGAAAAGGTACAGAGAAGGAAGATGACAATGATAAAGGGAATGGGACAATTTCCCTAAGAGGAAAGGCTAAAGCGTCTAGGGCTCTTCAGCTTGGAGAAAAGGCGGCTGAGGGGAGATATGATAGAGGTCTATAAAATAATGAGTGGAGTGGAACAGGTACATGTGAATCGCATGTTTACTCTTTCTACTCTTTCCAAAAATGCTAGGACTAGGGGGCACTCAATGATGCTACAAAGTAGTAAATTTAAAATGAGTCAGAGAAAATATTTCTTCTCTCAATGTGTAATTAAACTCTGGAATTTATTGCCAAAGAATGTGGTAAAAGCAGTTAGCTTAGTGGGGTTTAAAAAAGATTTGGATAGCTTCCTAAAGGAAAAGTCCATAGACAATTATTAAAATGGACTTGGGGAAAATCCACTGCTTATTTCTAGGATAAACAGCATAAAATGTATTGTACTGTTTTGTGACCTTGCCAGGTACTTGTGACCTGGATTGGCCACTGTTGGAAACAGGATACAGTCCAAAAACCAGGTAACTATCTGGATAAACTTATGACAGCAAAAAGGCTGTCCGGGTACTAGTCTGAATATTGCTGGTACCTGGAAAAGTGATGGCAGCTGTCCAATCCCTGAATATTCAATGTTGGTGTCTGGGAATGGCTCAATGTTAAATATTTGCATATATGAAATACCCACAGTGGCTAGTGAAAAAAAAAACACTGACTGCAGTGGGCTGAATATTGCTTGGTTAGTTTATTACTGACTTGATTTTTTAAAATTTTTCTTATTTAATTTTAATAAATTCTTTTTTTATTTTTCCTTCTTCATACCAGCATCTTACCCCATTGAGAACTGAGTAGCCTCCAAAGGGCAGCTCAGATGGCAAGATATTCAATAATGAATAGCTGCACTGAGTTCATGGCCTGACAGTTCAGAACAGTGTTCAGCACAGAAGCACAGGAAAGCAGTGGAAGGGATAATGGCAAATAGAGTCGCATCTTCCCCATATACAGATTCCATTTCTAGAGCGCTTACTTAGCAGGACTTAGTACGTAATATAAGTACAGTGCACTCCATTGAAGTGCACGTCGGATAAGTGCATGCTCTGTTTAACTGCATGCTGTAACTTCGGTCCCGTTTTTGGCACCATCAATTTCTATGGGGACAAACTTCGGTTTAGCGCACCACTGATAAGTGCAAGATTCGATTATAGGCATGGTTTAAGACCGCTCCTCTGCAGGAAAGACTCCGCATAAGTGCATGCACGGAATATGGAAGCCGATTGGCACCCTACGCCTGGAATAAACTTCCTGAGCCCCTACGTCTTGCCCCATCCTTGGCCACCTTTAAATCTAGACTGAAAGCCCACCTCTTTAACATTGCTTTTGACTCGTAACCACTTGTAACCACTCGCCTCCACCTACCCTCCTCTCTTCCTTCCCGTTCACATTAATTGATTTGATTTGCTTACTTTATTTATTTTTTGTCTATTAGATTGTAAGCTCTTTGAGAAGGGACTGTCTTTCTTCTATGTTTGTGCAGCGCTGCGTACACCTTGTAGCGCTATAGAAATGCTAAATAGTAGTAGTAGTAGGCACATGACAAAGGGGCAGTAAATTTGAAAACTCGTTGGTTAACTGCCACAGGCAGAATAAGCGAAAGAATGTTGCTAGAGTGTACACTGGAGTCGTCATCGTCGCGCAACTGTAAGACTTTAACACTGGCTGAACGAATAGAAGTTCTTAAAAAATTAGAAAACAAACAAAGTCAAGCATTTATTGCTAAAGAATATAGTATCAATCCCATTCCACAGCACACTAGCTGCAGCTAGTTAGATAACACTCAGGAGAAACAGTTTGCTTTAATCATTTCTCTCCTTAAGTGACAACAGCAGAGAACTGCTGTATAAAACAGTCAAGATAGCATAATTTAGTAAATTAAGAGTTTCCAACCCTTTAGAAAATATTAGTCACTGAAACAATTCACATCCATTTTTCTACTGCCAGTTCACTTATGTGATTACATTCCCCCCCCCCCCAGACAATAGTCAGTGTAAACATCCCCTAGTTCCTGATGCCACCTCAGAACATACAATATGAATTTCAAGTTAGAGTCACCAAACTTTCCCCAAGAATAAGAACTCACACAAACACTCTTTCAGCATTCAATACTTGCCTCTATCTCACAGGAATATATCATTTTCCTCTGACACACATGCACCTAGACACACACACACACATACACACACACATCTGTCCTCTTTCATTTCTCCCTCCAAACTGACACTTTTACAGTTTAGAATTCATCTAATACTCTGTGCCTTGAGCAGTGAACCACAAATTCCTCACAGCCTTATATAACCACAGCACAGCCATATAAAAATGCAAAAACTTTCCTAAGTTAAATAAAATAAAATGACTTCTATTTTTTCCTTTTTTACATACCTTTAGATCCCAAATTTGAAGTTAATTCTTTCTTTTTTAGCCAGCACGTGACCGCTGCACGGTTCTGCCACAAGCTGGCATGCTCTCGTGCCCAGTGTTCCTGTCCTGCTACTTGTGCGATACCAATCTGCAGTGTATTGAAACCCAAAAATATATTTTCAAGGGGTCACGGTCTCTTCCTATGCTGCCCTGGGCTGCCTGCACTTTCTCCTGAAACTCCAGAGCCGCCATTAATCCTCCGGTGCTTCCGGAAAGGCTTCAACTCAGATGCATTCCCTTCACACATGTGCAGCTCATCTGATGTCACCACCGTGCAACACAGTGATGTCAGACATCAGCACAGGAAATGCAGGAATGCATCTGCCAAACACTGCTACAGCAGCCCCATGCTAAAACAGGAGACCCAGGAGGAGCAGGAATGCCTCAAAACTCCCTAACGCCACCTTCCCGTTGGACCCGGTCCCCAGAGCACCACCAGGTAATCTAAAAAAAAAAACAGTTTTACCCATAGGATTACATTATCTTCAGGGCAGCGGGAAACTTCACTTTCAATGTGTGATGAAGCTGTTTCTCCAAATCCATGAGCAAAGAAATTACGCTGAATTCACTCTTGCAAGCACATTCTGACTGCCAAACAATAAAGGTAATATGGGCTAGGAAGCAAGGACTTCAGACAGAGGTAAAACCTTTGTCTTAGCTTTCTGTTTCCCCAGTTATGTCAAACTCATAACTGTTATGTCAGCCACTCATTCATTGATGGGCCACACTAAAATATTCATCCTCCCTATTCTCCCCATTGCAATTAGTTAAGAGCCAAATTTGCATTATGTAATTAACCAGTTGTTAAATTTAGATTGTGCATTAGATACTACAACACAGGCCACACAGAACTTCTCCGCAGGCCTGACATGCCTGAATTACCCATTATAAAGAATTATGAGTAAAAATGGCCTAGAGCTCCCACTTAGCATGTCCATCCATCAGAAGCCACCTTGGCCCCCCGCCAGACATTCATTTTAATAAAGCTTTTTAAACATCTTTTACAAAATGTTAAATATGTGCAAATGGATTGTATTCATGTTAATTCATAGGTTAATCTATGTTAAATAGATTTTATGTGCACATTTATTTTTTAAAGAAGCTATAACAAACCAAATTTCAGTTAGGATTTCTTTTAAGATTCTGACATTGGTGTATAAGATTCAGTCTACCAGTCTTTTGTCTTTCATGCTTACTGATACCATATGTTTCCCCAGAACTCTCCATTCTTCACATCATCATATCTTGGTGGTCCCATTTTATCACTAAATCAGGGTGGATACCATCAGGACCTCAATTTTTAGTGTTAGGACGCTATCAGTGTGGATCTACCTTCCTCTGCCTCTACATTAGGAAATATTCTTACCAGGAATTTAGAACCATCCAGAAGACTTCTTTTTACTCAAAACCATCAATCATAGAGCTTCTCAAGTAACACTTCAAGCAGTAGGGAGTCCACAGCACTAAGCAGATTTCAGTCTACTTTACTATCTTTTTTTCCTTCTTGGACAATGAATTTTAATCCCCTGCTTTCTGTTTTTAAGCTTTGGCCTTCCTCTCTCTACTTTTTTATGTATAATTTGTAAACTGTATAATTGACCTTGTCCATTTGCTGTATATCAAAATTTAGTAAACTTGAAAGGCAAGCTAAAAAATGCACCTCCCTGCCTAGTGCGAAGGTGGCGGACCTCACACATCACCTAGATAGGATTTTAGGTAGTGCTGGGGGGGAGCCATCTGGCTTGGTACATGTGGGTACCAATGGCATAGGAAAATGTGGGAGAGAGGTTCTGAAAGTCAAATTTAGGCTGCTAGGTAGAAAGCTCAAATCCAGAACCTCTAGGGTAGAATTTTCCAAAGTGGTACCTGTTCCACGCGCAGGGCCCAAGAGGCAGGCAGAGCTCCACAGTCTCAATGCATGGATGGGGCGATGGTGCAAGGAGGAGGGTTTTAGATCTCTAAAGAACTGGGTAACATTCTGGGGAAGGGGGAGCCTATTCCAGAAGGATGGGCTCCACATTAACCAGGGTGGGACCAGGCTGCAGGCATTGGCATTTAAAAAGGAGATAGAGCATCTTTTAAGCTAGAACCTGGGAGAAGGTCAACAGTCATTCAAAAACGCATGGTTCAGAACAAGGCATCTTTCAAAGATATCACCAAAACAGGAAAGATAGGGCATCCCAAGAGCGAACTTGCAAAAGAGACCATAGTAGATCAGGTGTCTTTAAATAAAAATCAGACAAAAGATTGCAAATTAACATTGTCAACTGCGGAGCAAGATGTAAATAGGCACAACAAACATAGTTTGAAATGTTTGTATGCGAATGCCAGAAGCCTAAGAAATAAGATGGGAGAGTTAGAATATATTGCACTAAATGAAAAATTAAATAGGCATCTCTGAGACCTGGTGGAAGGAGGATAACCAATGGGACACTGTTATACCAAGGTACAAATTATATCATAGTGATAGGATGGATCAAATTGGTGGAAGAGTAGCTTTGTATATTAAGGAGGGCATTGAATCAAATACATTGGAAATTCTGCAGGAAACAAAACACATCTTGGAATCTCTATGGATTGAAATTCCATGTGTAAAGGGGAAAAGGATAGTGATAGGAGTGTACTACCGTCCGCCTGGCCAGGATGAACAGATGGATGTAGAAATGTTATCAGAAATTAGGGAGGCTAACAAACTGGGCAACACAATAATAATGGTGATTTCAATTACCCCGATACTGACTGGGTAAATGTAACATCAGGGCATGCTAGGGAGGTAAAATTCCTTGACGAAATCAAGGACTGCTTTATGGAGCAGCTGGTAATAAGAAACAGTATAAGGAATGGCAAGTCAAATGCAAAGCGCTGATAAGGAAGGCAAAGAGGAACTTTGAAAAAAAGATTGTGTTGGAGGAAAAACATATAGTAACAATTTGTTTAGGTATATTAAAAGCAAGAAGCCAGGAAAAGAATCAGTTGGACTGCTAGATGACTGAGGGGGGTAAAAGAGACTTTCAGGGTAGACAAAGCCATAGCGGAGTGATTAAATGAATTCTTTGCTTCGGTCTTCACCAAGGAAGATTTGGGAGAGATACCAGTGCCAGAAATGCTATTCAAAACTGACAAGTCTGAGAAACCGAATGAAATCTCTATAAACCTGAAGGATGTAATGGCACAATCTGACAAATTGAAGAGTAGCAAATCTCTTGGACTGGATGGTATTCATCCCCGAGTACTGAAAGAATTGAAAAATGAACTTGCAGAACTATTGTTAATAATATGTAATTTATCTTTAAAATCAGGCATGGTTCCGGAAGATTGGAGGGTAGCAAATGCAACGCCAATTTTTAGAGATCCATTAAATTACAGACTGGTGAGCCTGATGTCGATGTCAGTCAAAATGCTAGAGACTATTATAAAGAACAAAATTACAGAGCATATTCAAAAAAATGGATTAATGAGACAAAGCCAACGTGGATTTAGTGAAGAAAAATCTTGCCCTACTAGTCTATTACATTTCTTTGAATGGATGACTAAACATGTGGATAAAGGTGAGCCAGTCAATATTGTGTATCTGGATTTTCAAAAGACGTTTTGACAAAGTACCTCATGAAAGACTCCAGAAGAAATTGGAGAGTCATACAATTTTTTTTTGTTACATTTGTACCCTGCACTTTTCCCTCTCTTGGCAGGCTCAATGTGGCTTACAGGTACTTATTTGTACCTGGGGCAATGGAGGGTTATGTGACTTGCCCAGAGTCACAAGGAGCTGCCTGTGCCTGAAGTGGGAATTGAACTCAGTTTCTCAGGACCAAAGTCCACCACCCTAACCACTAGGCCACTCCTCCATTCCACAGGAAGTAGTGTCAAATTGTGGATTTGGTTAAAAGATAGAAAACAGAGAGTTAAATGGTCAGTATTCTCAATGGAGAAGGGTAGATATTGGGGTTCTGAAGGGGTCTGTGCTGGGGCTGCTGCTTTTTAACATATTTATAAATGATCTGGAGATGGGAGTAACTAGTGAGGTAATTAAATTTGCTGATGACATGAAGTTATTAAAAGTTGTTAAATCGCAAGTGGATTGTGAAAAATTAAGAAGACCTTTTGAGACTGGAAGATTGGGCAACTAAATGGTAGATAACGTTTAATGTTAGCAAGTGCAAAGTGTTGCATGTGGGAAAGAGGAACCCGCATTATAGTTACGCAATGCGAAGTTCTACATTAGGAGTCACCGACCAGGAAAGGGATCTAGGCGTCGTTGTTGATGATACATTGAAACCCTCTGCTTAGTGTGAGGAGGCGGCAGCTAAGAAAGCAAATAGAATGTTAGGCATTATTAGGAAAGGAATGGAAAACAAAAATGAGGATGCTATAATGCCTTTGCATCACTCTATAGTGTGATCACACCTCAATTATTGTGTTCAATTCTGTTCACCATATCTCAAAAAAGATATAATGGAATTAGAAAAGGTACAGGGAAGGAAGACAAAAATGATAAAGTGGATGGGAAAATTTCCCTATGAGGAAAGGCTAAAGTGGCTAGAGCTCTTCAACTTGGAGAAAAGACGGCCTACCTGTGTAAATAACCTATTCTATTCATCAATATTATAGACTAATTCTACCCTTAAAAAGATCCCAAAGTGGTTAGCAAAAAGGTTAAAACAAGATAAAAATACACACGAAAATGAAGAAGCTTAAAAAAACTAAAATATTAAGTTTTGAGACATTTTCTGAATACAAAATATGAATCAGTATATCTAGCAGACTCAAGAAGAGTGCTCCAAATTAAAGCCACCCTGTAAGAAAAAGATTGTTTGAGCATCTTTTTTGAGCGAACTTCTTTTAAAGAAGGATAGATAAGTTTAAGAGTTCTAGAATGTCTGCAAGCAAACTTCTCTATGGAAAAATACACCATAGACAAAAATTCTTTAGGTATAACCTCTCAGAAAATTTTAAACACAAAACAAAAAAAAAACTTTACAATCTAATCTCCTGTGCAACAGAAGCCAATGTAATCATCTCAGAAACATGGTCAAATCTAGATCTCTTATAAATCATGCAAGCAGCCATATTTTTGACCTACTGCAATTTTCTCTGCAAACCAGATGTAATTCCAATATATAATGAATTACAATAGTCTTATTTGACCACAACACACATTTTTGAAAGTTTGAGCAGTCCTTCAAAATACACATGCATTTCATTTTTGAAAACAGCAATGCACATATATTTTGCTTTTCCCATGGCCATTTATACCTGATTTGAGGCATCTACAACTACGGCTACTATCTTGTATGAGTATTGGCATCGGAAGAGAATTTAAGCAGGGATATGCTTAATCACTGCTGGACCACTCTTGCTAGTAGTAACTACATTTAGGTTCTTAGGTTCAGACAGAGCAGGAAATAAAAAGATGAAAAGAATGTGGGTGAATAGCACATTCAGGCTAGTTAGTGAATAGAGCGGAGAATGTCCATACTCTGTAGGTGCTGCAGGTGCTTGAGCATCCCCAGTATTGAACAAATTGATTTACTGTTTCCAGGGAGGAGTAAATTGTGTTGGCATCTATGGGTGTACCCCAAATTAAATATTTTGCACCATGGCTAATAATTTTTAAACAGCCCCTTTATCTCCCAGATAGATCCCTTTACAACATGCATAACGTATCGAGTGAATTAATAACCCAGAGCCCTGATATTCAAAAGGATTAATTCCTATAATGGCAGTCATTATCTGGATAGTTCCCTTAGGGGGTCTTCTACAAAGGTGCAGTAGTGTTTTTAGCATGTGCTGAATGATAGAGATGCCCCTAGGAATAAATGGGCATCTCTAGCATTTAGCACACGCTTATTTTTAGCGTGCAGTAAAAATGCTAGTATGCCTTTGTAAAAGGCCCACTAAACTAGCAATCTCTATGGACAGTCCTCACATCCCTCCTCAGCACTATCCAGACAGTGCTGAGGTGGTGCCAGAGCAGAGTGAGGGCACAACACCAACTTATCTGGTGAGTGGCGATATTTAGACCATTATATACATTAACTATCCTGATAAAATTAGGACAGCAAAAAATGCTCTTTTAACTTTATCCAGATAGCAGCCTGAATATCTCCATTACCCAGATAGTGGAAGTACTCAGCGCTCTATCCAGACACTCAGGGCTAATCAATCTGTATAGCGGCACTGGATATCTGTATTTTCTTTTAACACCATGGCTCATCTTGGCAGGCTTTTCTATACCAGTTTAAATTGTTTGGTTATAATTTGAAATGTATAAATAAAAAAACTTTTGAAAAATTGATGCACAAGTGTTTATGCAATATGTGAAGTAATAAATGCTGATATCATGCACAACTAAAGTAGAAATAACAGTAACAGCCTAAGCATTCCCATCGAATGCCCAATATTATTCTTATTTCTAGATCCTTTTTAAAATACTTCTATGCCTAGCACCACTTTTGCAGGATGGAGAAACTTCTGTGACTAAAGCGTTTTCCTCCGTTTTTATCCATTGAACACTCTACCGTCTTGCCCAATTAGATAGTTGGAAAAGATGGCCCGCATTTCTCTTTCATATCAAAATCTTTCTTCTTCTGGTTCAATAGACTTATACTAAAGCATCAAAGGATAGAGCAAGTTATGATAGTTAAACTTCCCGACATTTTACAATTCTGACATTTTAAAAGTGACAGCGGAGGAGAGAAAGCTGTGACCGGCTGTGAGATGCTGCTTTGAAATTTATAGCACATTTAAAGTCCCAGGACCTTAAAAAAAACAAACCCATGGTCAGATCTTTGTCTGCTATTCAGTACTTAGAAGGTACAAATAGAAATATTCAGCAATTATCAATTCATATTCATACCTGCCCTGTGATCTCCAAGCATATTTGGAAGCTTCCATCCACCAAAGGAGAGATATAAATTCTCTGGTATACATTCAGATTTGATTACTTCATGCAGAACATAAAGGAATAGTGTTACATACATATAGGACCAGATTCTACAAATGGTGCTCAAAAATGTGAGTTGGAACAGATTGGCGCTAAGTGCAGTTCTATAAAGAGTGTGTACCCTTTACAGAATCGTGTTTAGTGCTGATTTCCACACCCTAACTTTGGGCACCAGATTTATGCCTGCTGAAATCTGGCGTAAATGCTGGAGTCCAAGTTGGGCACGCTGACCTATTATTCTGTAACAATGTGTGCAACGTTTTGGAACGCCCTTGACATACCCATGCCTCTCCCATGGCCACACCCCCTTTTGAGTTACGCTGTATGGGATTTGGGCACCAACATTATAGATAGCATGCGGCCAAATGTGTGCGCAATCCTAATTGGTACCAATGGTACCAATTCATGTCAGTAATTGGTTGTTAGCAGTCAATAATTGCTTGTTACTGGCTCATTAGCCAACTAAGTAGCACATGCATCTCAGGATTGTGCCCAAATCTGAGTGCTGTATAGAGAATTCAGGGGACATTGACATATGTGCATAAAAATTATGTGGTCAATATTCAAAAATCCACAGAACGGTAAAGATAAATTCATAATTATCTTTAGGAAAATATTCAGATAAACTTAAGCAGCTAGATTTTTGAGCCAGGAAAATGTAGCTGACTAGATTTCAGGCCCTATATACTAAACTGTATTAAAATAGCATGTTATGCTATTTCATCATGTGAAAATTTACTGTGGCATTCATTAACTTGTGATACCTCAGTACCGCAGACTAGCGAATCTTGTAGGATTTTTTTTAATTGCTGCAGCCAAGAATATTGCAGCACTGCTAAGATAATGGGCCCTTGAGTTGGGCCCGTTCTTTCATATGGACATGCCAATAACTAAATAAAAAAATTCTCACCACCTAATCTTTCTCAATGGCTCCCTTCCCCACCCCCATCCCTTGTCAAAAGGCCTCAATTCCACCCTCAATCCCTTGGCACCTTTTGGTCATCTCCCATGTTTGGGGGGGGGGGGGGGGCATGCAGCATGAGTGATCCCTGGGTGATTGCTGCATCTGTTGACTAAGACTAGGGTATGTGGCTATTATTTTGCTTAGCACATTAGGCTGCATGTTAGTGACCAAGTGCTCCTGGGGAAGAAAACTAACATCACCTCATTCTATGTATAATGTATAATGCAGCTCACAAAGTTAATTGAGCTGTGTTATTCATTTTGAATAATAATGAGATGCTTAGCATATATCTGAATGCTTCATAACTTATTATTACTTATTGTTACAGCAAAAAACAAATCCCCCATTAAGCTGCTATATTGGCAAATAACATACATTAATGCCAATTATGTGTTGATTGGCGAGTAATATGTATTAATGCCATAATGCAGCTTAGCAAATAGGGTCCTTTGTGTGATGTAGATATGCCCAAATATTCTCTGAATTTCAGCACTAACCATCTAAGTTCTCTTTGTCCAATTCACTGTAAGTATACATGTCTTCTCAATTAAAATAAAAAGTGATTAAATAAGCCAGGGGAACTAATTATAAAAACTGACCTACTGCATTCAGACCTCTTCCCCTCCCTCCCACCCTCCTGATGTCATTATCATCATCATCATCAAAACCCATGGGCTCAGTGACTGTAGATGTCTGCCATCTTGACTCTTTCCATTGATTTCTGTCTAGTGTAGTGTGGCTTAATTATTAAGGATTGTTCTGCACCATTCAACAACGTTATCTACCTATTCTCCGTGAGATCGTCCACATCTATTGGGACCATTCATCATTTCTAATACCAAAGTTTTAACCTGTCACTGTTCATTCCGCAGGTGTGCCTTCTGATCTGCTATAATGAAAAAGAGATAATCCCAGGGCATCCATTCCTTTCTTCCTGATGTGCTAATTTAAAATCAGAGTCCCACATCCCCATCCCATCCTCTCCCCTCCCTCTTTTTAAATCCTATTGGAATGCCCAAGGATCTCCTGCCTCCCTTCTGTCCAAATTAGGTTGGTGAGCTGGCCAAGCAATCTCTTTCCAAGTTTATTAAATATTTGCTATACTGCCCATCAGGGGTCACTGGGTAGTTCACAAGGTTCATAAAATAGTGTAGATATCAGGCAAAAAATTACATGAAGAATACAAGCAATAACAAGGTAAAAGAAAAGAAAAGGGAGTTGAAAAGGAACTACACTCATAGATAAGACAGGAAAGAAAAAGGCGGAGAAGAACAAGGAAAAGGAAAGCGAAGATGCTGTGTTTTGCAGGGTAGTCCTGACAAATTGATGTAAACACACCTAGCAGGCAAACAAGGCTGTAGGCAGCAGAAGGCATCACTGAACAGGAAGGATTTCAGTGCAACCTTAAATTTTTCTAAAGAACCTCCAGCCGTAGCTAGGAGGCAAGGTGCTTCATAAACTAGGGCCAGTAATAGAGAAAATGCGTTGATGTGTAGTGTCATATTTAATCTGTCCAAAGATAGGAATATCTAAATAATTATGTTGTGCAGAACTAAGGGCTCTAACTACTGTGTATAATATTTAATTAAGAAAAAATGGGAGGCTAGACCATTGAATCTTGAAGACCAGGAGCAGAATTTTATAGGTGATCATGAGGGAGATGGGTAACTAATTTATTTACTGAGATTTATTAACTGCCTTTATAAAGAAATTTACCCAAAGTGGTGTACAGCAGGTACAGTTTAACAGCATAACAATAGTAAAATAACCAAGTACAAACATAAATAAAATAAATGAAGTAAACTTGAAAACAGTAAATTGAAACCTAATAATAACTACCGTGAAACAGTATCAAAATATATACATTTAAGAGCACTGGAATTCAAATACCAGAGATACAACACCAATGTTAGAATAATACTAATGATACACCTAATAAGCATGCATTAGAACATTCAACCAATATAGATACTGTATGATGCTAATGATTTTCTACAATACATATAGCTGAGGGACCAAGTGCAGATATATGACAGGATCTTTGTATAGTTAAGCAAGAGATAAGGAACTCATCTAATTTTCATTGTGTGTAGCAAGCTAGTCCAAGTGCAGAATGAGTGTTTAGTAAGTTACCCTTTGTGCTTGAGCAGCGGGGTGGCATTGCCATATTTCTTGGCTCCCACAATCAATTTAATAGTTGTATTTTAAACTTTGTGCATTTAGTTTGTGCATTTTACAATTTAGGCGCAGTTCTTTATAGAATACGCTTAGCGATTTCCATGCATAAATTGTGATAATTGTCAATTAATGCTCATTATTGCTTGTTAAGTGCTGTTAAAATCACTGATGGGCTTGTTAAGTCAATTAAGTTACACACGTATTCCACGTGGAAATCTAGGTGCCATGCCATATATAGAATCTGCTCCTTAGCGCCTAATAAGTATAATGTGCTAGCTGGCTAATTCTTTCATGCCCACTTTCTGCCCATGCCACGCCCCCAAATGAAAAGTTTTTAAAAATCAAGTAACTTGTGGTTTAACATGCAGAAACAGGCAAACTACCAGAAAGCCTCTGTATATAAGCATGAGATAACCTGCCATCTACTCTGCGTGATTTGCATTGGCTGCTTTTATGTCAGCGTGTTAGTTTTACGGTGGTCTGTTTAATTTTGAAATCAATCTTTGGACTGAATTCAGAAGGGTTAGGGGAATTACTTGTCTTTCCATCATCCGAAAGGAACATAGGATTTCTACGAATTCTGAAATTAGGTTTTTCCCTCTCTTAAAAATATTCATTTAAAATCAATTTACGATGGTTCTCTTCCATTTTACAAGGGCAAAGCTGTAGAATTTGTTGCCTTTAAATAAGAAAAATCTGCCCTCTTACTCATCTTTTAGGAGAGCTTTGAAAACTCATTTATTTTAAACAGTAATTGGCATCTGTTTTTAATTCTATTATGTTAATGTTATAATATATTATTTTGCTATTCTACTCTATTGTAGATTCTTTTCCTTATTGTTAAGTGCTTTGAATCCTTCAGGAAATTGGTGGTATATAAAACTCTGATAGAACAGAATAGAATAGAATGTAGTTTAGCTATTTGGCTTTTGTAAGTTCTCTGGCAGCACTAGCTTTTTTTTTTTTTTTGGTTATTCAACACAATATTCACCTCAACTAGTTTTAGATTACAAAAAGATGTACTGGAGCTATTTTCACAGTTCGGAAAGGTTATAGCAAAGGTATTAGGTTCAAAATCTGCCAGGAGTAAAAACTGCTGTGTCAGGCTGCCATCTGGTTCAAAAACAGGAAAGACACTGTTTATCAGTAACTGTCACTGCTTGCAGGTTTGACACAACTAGGACTAAATCAAAGGATAGCTTATGGATATCCCCCATCTTTCCTGGAGCATAGCCACTCCCTAACCCCCAAACAACTTGCTTTACAAACTCTTCAGTTTTGTGTCAAACTGCAGTAGTTTCCTCATTAGATATAGCAGTTTCAGTGCAGAGCAGATAGTGATGTCTAGTTATATTATGCAAAATAGCCTTTGATTTTCTGAACACCAAGGGGCCCTTTTAGTAAGACGTGTAGGCGTCTACTTGTGCCCAATGTGCACCAAATTGGACTTACTGCTCGGTTACTGCGTGGCCCTTGCAGTCATTTCAGTTTTGGCATGCGTCCGCTATGCGCGTCTGAAAAATATTTTTTTTCTGAAGTGTGTAGACCATTACTGCTTGAGACCTTACCACTAGGCCAATGGCTTGTGGTAAGGTCTCAGACCCAAAATGGACGTGCAGCAATTTTCATTTTACCACACATCTGTTTTTGGCAAAAAAAAAAAAAAAAAAAAGAGAGATTTTTTTTGTAGGTGCGCTAAAAAATAATTCTGTGCACCCAAAACACGCATCTACACTGCCACAGGCCATTTTCAGCGCACCTTAGTAAAAAGACCCCCAAGTTTGATAGTGTCACCACCAGGCTTCCAGCCATTCAAAGGTTGGACCAAGCAGAGGATCTCATCAATAGAGCTGCTCAAAGGGAGATCATTAACTGTGATCCAACACAAGATCCCCTTCTCATCAATGATGAACAGACCCATGAACACAATACCCTCATCTTCCTTCAGAACACCAACTTTTTTAAAAATGTGTTTTACATCAGCCACAAGTGGAATCTTCATAGACCTCAAGCCACCTTCAATCCGAGAACTATTAGTCCATGCAAGATGACAGAAATGGGAATCCATGTAAGCTGCAATTATTTCACAGTTGATCTTTTAAAATTCTGCATCATGATCACCGAAGGAAGTAATCTCTATTTTGGACAAACAAATTTGGAGTCCAGAGAGTAGAAGAAAAACACCACATACTACTACTACTACTACTACTTAACATTTCTAAAGCGCTACCAGGGTTACGCAGCGCTGTACAATTTTAAACGAGGAAGGACAATCCCTGCTCACACATGCCCCCAATAATGAAAGTATTTGATTTCTTTGAATTGCTCATTGATATAACTGCTGCTTCTTGGTAATCAGGGGCACGTTTGCCAGTCTGTGCATGACTTATAGAATAATACTTAAGCTGGGGGGTTTTGGTGTCACATATAGAATCTAGCCCTTAATGTCTTGCTTTTGTCCTCCATGATAACAAAGAAGTCTTCCAATGCAAGAACTTAATTTTGAGACAACATATCCTATTTATGATTACTTACCCTGGGGATACAGTATTCTAAAGCACCAACAGGAAAGATCCAAGATGGTGACTACTCATGCTGGAGCAATTTAAGGGAGTTCCATTGCTTGGTAATTTCCCCTGCTTTTTTGTTTGTCTGTTTTAGTTCAGACTTTAGAGATGACAGAAAGGAAGGCTACAACAAAGCCTGCTCTGCATAGGGCTTGGGGAGGCTAAGCCTCTCCAGCTCAATCGTGACCATCTCCTTGTGTTTCTTCTGCTGCCCGCCATCTCTGTCGTCATTTTTACTGTCCTGAAGAGTTCTGCCTCGGCACCGGCGATTCAATCACAGTCAGCCTTCTGCCAGCGTCAGAGCTTTCTCTTCAGGCGCATCTCACTCCGAGTCCTACCTTTGTGGAAAAGAGGAAGTTGCGTTAGAGTTGCGTTAGAGCTGCGGGAGTCCAGGACGCGCCTGAGGAGAAGCCCCGACGCTGGCAGAAGGCTGACTGAATTACCGGTGCTGAGGGAGAACTCTTCAGGGCAGTAAAAATGACGACACAAGATGGGAGACAGCAGGCAACAGAAGAAGCAGGGAGAAAGATGCAAGACTCCGGGGGGGAGAGCTGCCTAAGAGGTTTAATAGATGAGTGGAAGTGAGCCTTTCTAGCCCAGTAAGTAAGCAAGGAAGCCAATTTGGTTAATGTGTTTCCCCCGCGTAGCTGTCATCGCCACTGCCTTCTCCCCAAACAAAACAAGCAAACTTATGAGCTACTGCATCCACGTTGTCATTCCTTATTGTTGATCCGTAACAAGGCTAAAGCTGTTTCTGTTAATAGGCAATGCCTTAAAAGCTGGAGGAGAAAGGAAATAAAACGGCTTAAAATTTATTGCAGCTGGTAGAAAAAGCAATTATAAACTCTGTAGTTTGTGCTCATTTTTCTTCACTGTTCTTCTATACAATACATATGACCAAGATTTAAGTGAGGATATCCTGTTTCCTGATGAGTTTATCTTAACTGTTGTTGTACTCTGCCTTGGGAAGCTGGTGTTATAAAGATGATAGAATATATTGAAATTAAATGGAAGTAGAATTAAACTCACCTTTCATTGGGGCACATGGAATCACATTTTAACGTCATCTCATTTGTAGGAATTTACAGTTTAGATACACAACTGGATTATTCTGTTTTTAGGCATGTTTCAGGGACTAGTGGTTTTGTAGGTCAAAATAAAAATAAATATTTTTTTAATGCAGATCTCTTGTGTTTAAACATAACTAAATGGGCTATAAGCCCCTAATGGTGTATTAGGTTCTGCCCAGTGTAATGTTTATGGTACAGTAAGGTTCTAAGTGTGTTTTTGCACAAAGATGTGCATAGTGTTTTGCAGTTGAGCGATTGTGGTCAGTATATGCTTTGAGCAGCCACTTTATTCTTTGACATATGATACATATCTAATATCTAAATTTAATAAAACGTATTGTGACTTTTATTTTTTTTCTGTGTTATCAGACAATTATGGATTTAAGTTCCACCCCTGGCCCCACCCCTAACCCCGCCCCCTTTAGCCTCCCCAAACAGTTGGGCTACCGACCGCATATGCCTGACAGGTCAATCAGAAGTGAGTCCCAGTCATTCCCTTGCTTGTCTCAGTAGAATCATAACACTGGTACTATAAAGGTGAGTGCACTAAGGTGCTTAAAAGAATGTCTAGAGGTGTGTTCTCCAGTTATGAAACTAGGTGGCAGAATGTGATCAGCAACTTGACCAGCAAAGAATTATGTTCAGCTGGGAATTGCTGTCAGTGTCCCTCCCCCCCCCCCCCCCCCCCCCCCCGATTCTGAAGACAAGAATACAGTGCGATACTTTATAGGCCTCAGGAATAGTTTCATTGGAAGACTTGTGGAGATTGATTTTTAGGATTAAAGGGATGGACAAGTGTCCTAATTTATTATGTTTACTGTGGATGTAGAACTTTAATTTGCTTCCAATGTTTACACTATTGAGGACTGCAATATTAATTATGAAACTGAAGAAGCTTATGTTTCAAAGATATATAGCACTAATGCTACATTGATTAAAGGTATTTTCTCACATAGATAAAAATTGCACTCTGGAGGACTGTGAGACAGTAGTCTTTGTATAAATTAATTTTCCTTACATCAGGTCAATTTTCCCTCTTGAGGTACTTAAAATAGATTTTAAAGATATCTCAAAATTTCATTTAGAATTTATCCCTCTGGTGACCTGTATAGATTGGGTCTTATATTCAAAACAATTTAAATGATCAGCAAAGGAAACTAAGTATTGTTCCGTAAGGGTGCACATAAGTGGCACAGCAAGAAAACACAAGGGAGGCATCCACTTGGACGGAACATAGGACAAGCATAAGTTGTCATTTATGCTCGCAACTTACAGAATACTGTCTCTTGATGCATTTAGGTGCCCACTGTTACACTAGGCCTATGGCTGGTGTGACTGTAGGAACCAACTTTTAGGCATGTCGATGCAGAGTTACAATAGTATTCAATAATGGAATCTAGGCACCCAGATGTCACTATAGAATAGGCATACTACTGAAAACCAAAGATATTAGTTGCTGTATAAAAAACAGCTCAGGCTAACAGCAATATAAGTCAAAAAGACTTTTGTATACTTATACGATAATACTTATGTTATTTATTTGTATATCTCAATATTTTCAAAGAGTGTCCTCAGAAATCTCCACTCATTTTAAGGCAATATCATTTGTTTGCCAAGTGGCATAGCACATCTTTCATAGGGCCACTCTTAAGTACATAAGTACATAAGTACATAAGTAGTGCCATACTGGGAAAGACCAAAGGTCCATCTAGCCCAGCATCCTGTCACCGACAGTGGCCAATCCAGGTCAAGGGCACCTGGAACGCTCCCCAAACGTAAAAACATTCCAGACAAGTTATACCTAAAAATGCGGAATTTTTCCAAGTCCATTTAATAGCGGTCTATGGACTTGTCCTTTAGGAATCTATCTAACCCCTTTTTAAACTCCGTCAAGCTAACCGCCCGTACCACGTTCTCCGGCAACGAATTCCAGAGTCTAATTACACGTTGGGTGAAGAAAAATTTTCTCCGATTCGTTTTAAATTTACCACACTGTAGCTTCAACTCATGCCCTCTAGTCCTAGTATTTTTGGATAGCGTGAACAGTCGCTTATACATAAGTGTAAGTACTGTAACATAATATAGTGCAAAAAATTAGAAAAAAACGTGAACTTATCTTTAAACGGTTTTTTAAGAGTTTTTTTTTTCAAATGCTCAGCTCGCAATGTGACTGCCCAAACGGCTTCCCCTGGAGACGCCCACTATAGAATAGGCAGTCAGCACATGGCATTGGGGCAACTGAAAGGAGGCACCCACTTACGGAAGTGCCCTTGAATAAATTTGGAAGTAGGCCGAAAGTCAGGTGATAGAAGTAAGGATCATGAGGTTTCTTTCCTCTTAAATCTCCATGTAACTGTATTGTGGGTTGTCAAGGAACACATATATTTTTGTGGAGTCTGACCATTTAACCATTCTTTGGAAAACTATGATCCTTAAGGTCTCTCCAGTGCTCTATAGTATGATATAAATTAGCTCTCAAAATTTGTAGGTGGGAGATAGAATACATACTATTTTAATTGTAGGTTATATGAATTATTTATTTGCTTTTTTGGGGTCTTTCTTTTTGAGAACTAGCATTCATATATGTAACATCTATCATTTTGATTTGTTTTGTCATTGTTTGTTTTAGCATGAGTTTGTGTCATTATCCTGTATTCTACTGAGCAATAGATCTAAAGTAGCCTCCTTCTCCATATGCATATTGGACTAGATTCTATATTTGGTGCCTAAAAAAAAGCCTCGATGGAATATGCACGTATGCATATTCTATAAATCATGCCTTAAGTAATGCTGTTCATGTGACTAACATGTAGATGCAGTCATTTACACGAATGAAAAGCTGGTGTAAATACCCATGCCTAACTTTAGGTGTGGAACAGGTTATTCTATAATACTATACCTAAATTTTAAAAATGCCCATGACCTGCCTGTGCTCCTCCCATGGCCATGCCCCCTTTTGAGATCCGCATGGTAGAATTTCTGTAGACTATTTTACAGAATATACTTGGCAAGTAGTGGGCAAAAATTCTAATTAGTTCCAATTAGTGCTGATAATTGCTTGTTAACATCCAATTATTGATGCTGAGTAGCTCGTTACTCATTTAAGTTATGCACGTAAATTGGCTACGCATGTCGATTTGCATGCATAAATCTAGGCGCCATATAAAGAATCCAGGGGACTGGTCATAAGACCAATTATTCCATGAAAGTCTTTTTTGACAGTAAGAAACTTAGTGCTAACTTTACTAAAATTGGCTAAACCTTAGTAACTGCCAATGCCATTAATGTATGCTTTTAGAAAATGGATACCACTGAATAAAATATAACCTATGGTAAATACATGGAAATTAATACATGTCAATGCATATCTGTAATGCTGCACATTTGAGTAAATCTAGCTCTTAATCCACTTGACATGTCCTGAGGAATATTTCATTGGATACAAGGGTAATTATTCATCTGATGTAGCGCTTTTTGTAGAGAACCACAAAAATGTTTATAAATTTAAAAGAAAAAAAACATTAAAAAAAAAAGAAAATAAGTGAAGGAGAGCTGGAAGAAATATTAAAGAACAAGAGATAACCATCCTATATAATAATTCTCACCTCCAACGTTCTAATGTGCCTGGGACCATGCCTCCCTCAGAGGTGGTCTGCTAGGCAGGCACGCACTGACATCAGTGACAGCTGATTCCAAAGCAAGGGGAGGAGTAGGGAAAACGCAAAGCGTGTTTCCCTACTCCTCCACCTGCCTGGGAATCAGCTGTCAGTGCGCTGCTCCCTGCCACTTCGGACCAAGTGGCAGGGAGCGGGGCAACACAGACCCCCCCCCTCGCCGCATCACCAACCCGCCCCCCCACCCAATGAGCATGAACACCCCGTGTCCCCTCACACACCTCCCACCGAGTTCCACACTCCGCCCTCCCTCTGATTTCAACACCCCCCCCCCGCGTTATGGCCCCCTGTACCCCCTTCCGCGACCCTGTCAACCCCCCTCCCCGCCGAAAACCATCCCCTGCCGCCGTCCAGTACCTGTGCTGATGCGGGACCCCAACCCCCATCAGCCGAAGTCCTGTGCTGGCCTTCGCAGCGTTGCTTCTTCAATGATCTTCTGTTCAAGTTCCTCTGCGTCCGTCTGCTTCAAAGCCAATAGCGCCGAAGTAGCAGAGGTAACTTTCCCGGGCTCTTCAAAGACCCGTCTAAACTGAGTCAGGAACACTTGGAGATCCTGGAGCACAGGATCGTCCTTCTCCCAGAGAGGGGATGCCCAGGCTAGTGCTTCCCCGGACATTAAAGACATAATATACGCTATCCGGGTTCTGTCAGTCAGAAAGTCCCGAGCTTGAAGCTCAAAAATTATAGCACACTGGCTGAGGAAACCCCAACAGTCTTTAGGATTCCCATCATACCTTGGCGGTGACTTCAGACGGATACCTGGCCTTACCAGGGCTGTCGCCGGTCCTGAGTCTGAATCTGAATCTGGAGGAGCCACCCCGGGAGATGTCCTAGGTCCTGGGAGGTTAAGGTGCACATATTGGTTTAACTGCTGTACCTGTGCATTCACTTCATTATAGAGTGTATAAAGGTGTGTTTATCGCACCAGCGGATGATTCTTCTGAGCTCATGGCCTTGGCAATCTGTCACGTTAGTGAGGATATGTGAGCCCTTGGGCTGCTGCCGAGGAGCGGCAGTGGCAGGAGAATCACCCCAAAACAAGAGACAAGGCAGAACACAGACAGTCTGATACAACCAGGACTGGAGCAGCCGGACTGAAGCTGCAGCTGAAGTAGAGCAAGCTGGAACAGGCAGGGCAGGACACAGTAGAGGCTTCCAGGAAACCAAACAGAGTCTTAGGCGGGCAACAAGCAGTAAAAATAAACCAGGAAACACGCCAAGTCTTGGGCAGGCAGCGAGCAGGAGAAGTAAACCAGGAAAACAAGCAGGGCCGGTCCACCACAGGATAAGGAGATCAGGAAGCACTGCAACAACTCTCACCGACGAGAAGCTCATCAGATGACCTCTGTTGCCAAGGCAAAGTAGTAAGTATCCAGGTGGTTCATAAAGGCAACCGACAAGGGAGTTCATCAGGTAAGGGTGCTGCTAAGTTCCAAAAGTCCCAAGGCAGTCTGGAAGGCTGGAAGATCCGGACCGGACCGGCATGACTTCTGGAACAGGGGAAACAACAACCAGACAGCCCGCTGCAGCCACCAGGTGGCGAAATGAATGAGCGCATGTGACATGGCCACAATCGTGACAGCGGCTATGTTATAGAATTGCCACTTCACTATTTTTATTGTTTTGTCATTTTGATATGGTTTGTATCCTGAAATCACAGTGCCCCAATTGTTATCCATTTTTCACTGGGTCTCGTATTGTGCAAATATCTTTATCTAGTGTCATACACTCAAAACTTTCCAGTCTAAGTTTTATAGACTTCTGACATTCATTATTACTTTGCCTGAAAGCTTTGTTTGTCTATGAACTCAAAAACTGTTCGGTCCTTCTTGATTATAACTGAATAAATATTTTGTGACTTTGATTTGCAGCAGTTACGGCATTCATACACTTTGAAAACAAATGTTAGAAAAGCAGAGCATCAGAAAGATATAGTTTTCCTCAGAATAGTTTGACATTTCCTCCATTTTCTTCACTAAAAGGAAGCAGCAGGGGGTATCTTAAGCTACAGTTTTGATGCATTATGTTATGTCATGTGCATATCTGACCAAAATGCTATATAATACAGTGGTGCAGTTTTGTTTTTGCTTTTAATCTGAGAATGGTTGTACAGGTAATGCAAATACGTGCAATCACTAACTTGACAGAATGGGAGCACAGCTAGTACAATCTAAGAAAAAGGAAGAACTGTATTTTCACACTGACAACAGCTTCAAGCCGTTAAATCTCAGAGGACTAAGCTTGTATTAATCTTTTTTTTTTATTATTTTCTTTCATACAGTAGGTGGCAACCCTACTCCATGGACAAATAAAAACTCTCTTCTTTTAAATGACTTGTTATATTAGGATAAGGGGTCAATTTGTCCCTTCTTTAGAAGACCTGATAGCCGAAAGGAAGAACTCTACCAGATTAATGCTTAAGGCCCCACACTGGCTCAGTACACAGCATTTGCGTCAACTTCAATCAGCAGCAGAATTGTAAGAGCAATGCTGTTTGGAGGAGTGGTGGAGTACAGTAGTGCCGGGTGGGGAGGGGAGAACAGAAGTTCCAGTTACCAGGAGGAGGGGAGGACAGAAGTGCTGGTTATTTTTTGGGGGGTGACACGGAGGCAGAGCACACAAGTGCCGGTCATCAAGGGGGGAGGGTGTTGAAGGTCTGGGAGATTAGAACTGAAAACACAAATGAGTAATTTTCTTGGCCACATCAGATGTTTTTATTTTAATAAACTCTGATGTATGACATAGTGCTCATACTGTGCTGCCTTCATTGCCTGAGTCATGGTTATATAGTAATAGTTGAACCTAGTGGCTGGATTTGGGACCCACGATTGCAGGATTCTGGAACTAGTCCTTGATTATGATCTCTGACAGGTGACACTCACCGCTTCAATGATGGGGTAGTGAATAGTGAGAGACTTTTTACATAACAGGTTGAAAAATCTTTGCCATGATTCCTGGTACGCTAGTGCTCATTAAGAAACAGATGCAGAGTTACAGCAGATTGGCTCACCATGATCACCCAAATTTCTAATCTCAGTTTATATTCAAGTCAACCTTTCACCCACTTTTTTTTTTTTTTGGGGGGGGGGGGGGGAAGTTACCTCGGTTTATATTCAAGTATATATGGTGGTTTGGGCCAAATTCTATAAATGGTGCCTTAAAAATCAGAGCCAAAAAACCACATACTTAGCTTGATTCTATAAACTATGCCTAAAATTATCTGTTGTTTATAGAATATGCTTAGATGCTGTTCTTGCAAGTAAAATTTAGGCATACCCATTTAAGCCATCTAAACCCAGGCCTAAATACAGTACCTGTGACTAACTTAGGTGCAGATCAGGTGTATTCTATAATAGTGTGCACAGTTTTTTGAAATGCTAATGACTCGCCCATTCCATGCAAATGGCCATGCCCCCTTTTTAGCTGCATGCTTTAGAGTTTATGCGCACCGTGTTATAGAATACACCTAGAAAGATTTGCACATAAATTCTAATTCAAGCAATTTAGTGCAGCTAATTGGATGTTAAATACCAATTGTTGGTGCTGATTGGCTTGTTAATCAATTAGGCTGTGTGCACAATTTGGCCATGTGGCCAAATTAGTGCACACAACTTAAGGTACCATTTATAGGATTTGGGGGATAGAGAACAGTATAATGCAAACCGACAGTTTAATGCCTGAGTGATCATTTTACAACTCTAGTCAATGATCCTAGCAAATCTAGGCTGGAAAATGATTACAGGGTACACTAAACTATTGGTTTGGCTTGTACAAATCTCAGTATATCTCTGTATCTATGTTCTTCCAATGAACTAGGGTACTGATAATAACTACTACTACTTAGCATTTCTATAGCGCTGCTAGGGTTACGCAGCGCTGTACAAGTTTAGCATGGGGAAGGACAGTCCCTGCTCCAGAGAGCTTACAATCTAAATAAATAAATCAGTCAGCTTGGAGTCTATCAGATTCTCTGCTGTTGAGGAACTAGATACATTGCAGTTATGAGGATCA
The DNA here is from genome assembly GCF_901765095.1 of Microcaecilia unicolor. Taxonomy (NCBI): domain Eukaryota; kingdom Metazoa; phylum Chordata; class Amphibia; order Gymnophiona; family Siphonopidae; genus Microcaecilia; species Microcaecilia unicolor. The sequence continues at coordinate 259,629,444 of NC_044031.1, read as the reverse complement.
TGGTAAACATTTATATAAATTCAAATCTGTGATAGGCAAAATAAGATTTTTTTTAATATGAAAAATAAGGCAAAACAAGGAAAACAAGCTTTTCCTTCATTGTAAATTGCTCAGAACAATGTATTTGGGTGATAAGGCAAATGAAAGCTTAGTGAAGGAATAAGTCATTTTGACTCTATCCATTAGGAAGTGTGAATGTGGCATACTTTTGGAAAAAATTACACTCATCCTTTTGGTTTCACTTCTACCACCTTGACTAAAGTAACATAAGTATATAAGTGTTGCCATACTGGGACAGACCAGTATCCTGTTTCCAACAGTGGCCAATCCAAGCCACAAGTATCTGGTAAGATCCCAAAACAGTACAAATACAATTTATGCTGCTTATCCTAGAAATAAGCAGTGAATTTTCCCAAGTCCATTTTAATAATGGCTTATGGACTTTTCTTTTAGGAAGCTATCCAAACCTCTTTTAAACCCCACTGTCACATTTTCCAAAAGCAGGAACTAGGTTTGTGAGCCCTTGGGCCACTGCCGAGGAGCAGCAGTGGCAGGCAAAACCACCCCACACAGGGATAAGGCAGAACTATGACAGGGCCAGCTAGACCTCACCTGCACTTAGCCACCGTTCCTCAGGAGTTGAGCCCCTGAGTGCAGGTGGCCGGCAGGGCTTACCGGACAGGGCAGAAACTAGATACCAGCAGGATACACACAGGGACTAGAACACAGAGGAAGGCTAGGCAGAATACTAGACTAGGACTCTCAGACAGACAAGGGACAGAACTGAACGCTGCAAGCAGCCACTGAAACAGGGAAAAACACTGATAGATAAGAGACAGAACTGAAAGCTGCCAGGCAGCCACTGAACAAGAAACACAGACAACCTAGCACTAGACAAAGACATACAAGCAAGAGCAAGACTGGGAAACAAGCAATACAGCAAACAAGCAGTACAGAACACAAAGCTACACAAAGACTAAACTAGAATCAGGCAAGAATACAGACTATAAACTGGACTAGGCAGAAGTGCAGCAAGCACCAACAAACCAGGGCCTTAGGCGATGCAAAGGCAAAGCAGAGAGTTTCCAAATGGCTAATAAGCCCAGCAGCAGCAGAGATTTTCAGCTGCAGCAATCACCAGGCAACTACGGATGCTGTGCAGGCTCAAACAAGCCAAGCAAGTCTGGCAGGCCGGAAGATCCAGACTGGGCTGAAGTCTGGAACGGGAAACAGCACACAGAGAATCCAATGCAGCCAGCACACAGAGACAGAGACAGAACTAACTCAGGAAGAATAGACAGGAGCCAGCTCAGAAGCTGACCGCTGGAAATAAGATGAGTCTGAGAGGGGTCACAGCCACAGACGTGACACCCACTAAGCTAACTGCTCTTACTACATTCTCTGGCAACAAATTCCATAGTACTACTACTACTACTCAACATTTCTAAAGCGCTATCAGACTTACACAGCGCTGAGCAGTCAAACATGAAGAGAGACAGAGTAGAGAATGACACAGGGATGGGGACCCGCAGTAACCATGGGGATGTGGACGGGGACAGGGACAGATCCCGTGGGGACGGGATGGGGACAGATCCCGTGGAGACGGTGACAGATCCCATGAGGGCGGGAACAAACTTTGTCCCCGTGTCACTTTCTACTTTGAAGCCTGTTAATCAACTGGACTTTTATTTATGTTTGATAGATACAGATGACAATATTTTTATTTTTTGGAAAAACAAGCAAACATGCTGGCCATAGCTAGCAAAAATTGCATGGGGGATCCTGTACATTCTGCTACCAGCACATCTTCTAAGGTTATCTTCTATTGCAAGAGGAACTGTGGAAGACAGGAAAGCTAGACTGAATTCTGAGATTGTTGATGACTTCTCATTCATCCACAGATTTAAAAAATCTTATGCTTCATAGGGCATATTTCTCCCCTCTAGGGCATACAGAACAGGTTGTATTTTGTAACCCTGGACAATTTAACAGGGTGAATTAGGATTCCTTGGGGTAGTGGAAGTCAGCTATTGTTGGGGTTAGAAGGGTAGAGGAGGGTGATGGTGGGAGGGTTTATTATAGTTGCTCATTGTTATTATTGTTTTCTTTTTGTAATTTATACACAACAGTTGCACAGCATATTGTTCCTTTCTATACTTTAATAAAAAGATGTAAATATAAAATCATAAGTGTTCAAGGCTTCTGCAGATGAGAACAGAGGCCATGGGGATGGGACAGAGACAGAGACAGCGCCTGCAGGAACGGAGACATTGCCTGCATGGATGGGGTGGGGATGGAGAGGAGAGGAGATGGGGACAAATTTTATACCCGTGTCATTCTCTACTCCAAATTTTAATTACACATTGAGTGAAGAAGTATTCCCTCCGATTCATTCTAAATTTACTACTTTGTAGCTTCATTGCGTGCCCCAAGTCTACCTATTCCACTCCACTCATTATTTTATATACCTCTATCATATCTCCCCTCAGCCATCTTTTCTCCAAACTAAAGAGCCCTAGCCATTTCAGCCTTTCCTAATAGGGAAGTCATCCCATCCTCTTTATCATTTTTGTCGCCCTTCTCTGCACCTTTTCTAATTCCACTATATCTTTTTTTAGATGTGGTGACCAGAAATGCACACAGCATTCAAGGTATGGTCACACTATGGAGCGATCCAAAGGCATTATAACATCCTTGTTTTTATTTTCCATTCCTTTCCTAATAATACCTAACATTCTATTTGCATTCTTAGCCGCTGCAGCAAACTGAACAGAGGGTTTCAAAGTATTATCAACGATGACTCCTAGATCATTTTCCTGATTAGTAATTCCTACTGTGGAACCTTACATCATGTAGCTATGGTTTGGGTTCCTCTTTCCCACATGCATCACTTTGCACTTGCCTACATTAAACATCATCTGCCATTTGGGTGCCCAGTCTTGAAGGTCATTTTGCAATCCTCTTGTGATTAAACAGCTTTGAATAACTTTGTGTCATCGGCAAATTTAATTATCTCACTAGCTATTCCCATATGTAGATCATTTATAAATATGTCAAAAAGCAGCAGTACCAACACAGACCCCTGTGGAACCCCACTATCTACCCTTCTCCATTGAGAATACTGACCATTTAACCCTACTCTCTATTTTCTATCTTTTAACCAGTTTTTAATCCACAATAGGACACTACCTTCTATCCCTATCCCATGACTCTCCAATTTCCTGTGGAGTCTTTCATGAGGTATTTTGTCAAACACCTTTTGAAAATCCAGATACACAGTATTGACTGGCTCACCTTTATCCACGTTTGTTCACAATCTGCAAAAGTCTGCTCAGAACTGTCCTCACTTTCCAAGCTTAATAAATGTGCTATAAAGGCATCTTATTGTTCCTTCAGAATGCTGACAAACTGACCCTCATTAAAGTTATTCCAGCAAAATATACTGTAATAGTCTGAATAGCACGCACCTTTCAAGAAATCTGCACTTTTAATCATGATTGTTTTCACTCTGGCAAACAAATATTTCTGCATATAAAATGTTTCTTTTAATTACCTGAGAGCAGCCATTTTTCCCCCAAGGAGTTCAAGCTTATAATGACCCTCCTCCCTTGGAGTTATTTTTCCTATTAGCAGAATATTCTTTCTTGCTTGTATTTTGCAGCACAGCAGGAAAGTGTACAGAATGAAAACTGTGAGCACTGTATATCCAAGAAACCCCTAGCACATTCTGGGTAAGGCCAATTGATTACTCACAGAATGTGAAGAAATATTTTTATATTAAAAAGGCCATCAATATCACTCATAAATACTTGTGGTATCCAATATCACAGTTTCAGGTAGTTACAGTTGAAAGAAAGAAGCCTATAATCAGTTAAAAAGTGGCAGGTTGAAGGGCAAGTTAAGCAGTCTATTTTTCTTGCTAGAACTGGAATAATGTCGAGCAGTGGCTCACACACCTGCCCTGGGGAACCACCAGCCATTCGGGTATTCTGGGACAGCAATTTGGGGGGGAACGCCTATTCGTTTCCAGAGATAGTAATAAGGGACATCAGGAGATTAATAGATATCATAAATGCAACCAATGCACTTATTGTAAATATGTGTTGGAAATGGATAGAGGGCAAAACTTTCTTTTTGCATACATACACCAGCAGTAGTTCTACTCAGGTTGTTTATGGTATAAAGTGTCCTTGCAACCTCTGGTATATAAGGCAAACTATAAGATAGGTGAAATATAGAATGACTCAACATTTGAGCAACCTTAGACTACAGATTAAAGAAGCCCTATTGGTTAGCCATTAGGAGAGTGTTGATCATGCAGCGAAGAATTTTTGATTTGTGATATGTGTTTGTTACATGGTCCACAAACGAGGTGGTAATCCATCAATTGTTTTGGAACAGAAAGGTTTATTTTTGGGTGGAATACTGCCATTCTGCATGGGTTGAACAAAGAAGTGGATTGGACGGTTGTGTAGGGGAGAAGTTCGGTTGACTTTTAAGCCTACTGACCAGGTGCTTCATCACGCATGCATCTGTGTTAGTAGCCGGACACATGCAGGATGCAGCGCTTGATGTCAATATTCCAGCGTACCTAGCTGTGAAGCTGTTTATAATCTTCAGTAGGGTAATAAATTTTTTTTTTTTTTCATTATGGGGAACAGTATGAGTGTTTTCATTGGATGTAGTGAGTGATAATTTGAATGTATATTTTTTTAGTCTCAACCCCCAAAGACGCTTTTTTAGCGAAACATGGCCCATGCCGGGTATTGAGGGGAAGAACTTGATAGCGACTGCTATTTTTTAATCAAGTCTGCTTAAGCTGATATAACAATTGGAAAATGTTTGGACATGGAAGTATGAGAACTTTGGCTGGATTCAATGATTAAAGAGAACCTGCAAGTGATCACTATAAATTCCAGGGAGCCGAACAAATACAACAGATAAGATTTCTTCAGTTATTGAACTGTTGAATACTACCAGGTCTATGATAGCAGGCTCCAGAAAGCCTGTGCTATATATAAGAGATATTAAGTTTCCAGCAACCACTGTGTGAAACATTTGTAAATAGAAGTGTTACATGTTTAGTGGGATGCAGGATCATGAATATGTGCAATGAGGGGTATGTGTTTTATTAGAAAATGTTTTTGGTATATGAATAAAAGTATTTTAATATGGTAATAGTTACCTATATTTTTTTATATTGATGAAACGTGTAACTATATTGAAATTGTGTTAGCCCTTGGATTGATTTGTAATGAATATGCTGAGGGGTCTGCATGCCTTTCACCTGCATTATAAGCAAATCTCTCATGCTTTTTTGAGAACCACTGATGAAGAAGACAAGCTACATGAGGTACACTGTATAGTTGCTGTGAGATTGTAATATTGCCTCACCTGCATATATCTCACTAAACTCAGGATGCAGTTTCTTTGGCACCAGGCTGAACTGATTAAAATATAAGTGGTCTTACATCCAGTATTCACAAAGACTCCTCCCACTCTCTAGAAACTCCAAAATCCTTGTGATTCTTAGAGAATGGGAAGAGATTTCTAGAGAGATGAAAGGCCACCAAGTTAAGCCAGAAACTCATTCTCATTAACAGCTTACTACAGTATTCTTTTACAAGCTTAGCATGGAGATAATGAACATGTCAGAAAAACCGAGTGGAACATATGTAATTCCTCATAGACAAGACAACAAGAAGAGCAGAAGAAGACTCAAGTAGGAAATTTGGAGGAAGATGTCATTGTTAGGAAAATAAATGCAGTTCAGCAAAGCCGTGTGAGAGAATATTAAATAATCAACAGGATGCCGGGCTTTTGGAAGGATACACAGAACCTTCCTAGAATGTATAGGACATCAGAACTAAAGAAGAAACATCTTGGTTCAAGTAGTGATAAAGTTAGGATGATTTTAGAAAGGTTCATAGAGCTGAATTAGGGGTTTGGGAAGTTGGTGCAATCAGTTACATTTTCTGTGATCTAAATCATGTATAGATAGGGTGAGAACAGGAAACTCCTCAAGAGTTTCAAAGAAAGAGTAAAGAAATGCTTCAGAGAAAATGGATTCTGATTCATTGAAGACTGGGACTAACCCTGAAGGAATATAAAACTACAAAGGCGACATGGTCTGCATCTAGTAGAGAGCCAACTAATGTTCTCAGGGAACAGTTTATCTGCCATTTGATTAACTGCAAAAGGATTAAGAATCGAAAATTAAGTTGTGCTCCTGAACAAATGATTGAAGACAATAAGGGAAAGGTTTTGTTTTATGTTATTATTTAGGATTGTCATGCTACCTATTGTGCACTTTGTAAATGATGTTCACATTATTTATTGATTATACTTTTGTGTTTCCATACAAAAGAAATTCCTGATCATACTATTATGAAACAATTCTGTAAGTGGGCTTAAAGCTATGTGTTAGGAACCTATTTTATAACAAAATTAGGTGCCTAGACTCTATTATAGCAGGGGTGGGCAACCTCAATCATTAAGGACTACAACCCAGTCAGGTTTCCAGGAGTTCCCCAATAAATGTGCATGAGATCTATTTGCATGCACTTCCTCGAGTTCAGTGTGGCTTACAAAAATTAAGAGACTGAACATTACCCAGGAAATACATTATTGAAACAATAGCATAGTATCATCCCCAATGATGATATAATTACATTACAAGTTAACAGTTACAGTTAAATTACAAATGATGTTATTATAGTCACAGTTAGATGTTATAATAGTTTCCCCTTCAATTCACATCATCACAGAGGTTTAACATTATTTAAAATTGTTATTTATTTGTAATAGTAATTTATTACAAATGTCGGGGGGGGGGGAGGGGAAGGCCGACAGTCGCTCAAAAGCGCATGGTTTGGGATCAGGTATCTTTCAAAGATATCACCAGAACAGGGAAGATAGGATATCCTGATAGTGAGGTTGCAAAAGAGACCATGGTAGATCAGGTGTCCTTAAATAAAAATAAAAATCAGACAAAAGATTGCAAATTAATACTGTCAAGTACTAAGCATCATGTAAATAGGAACAACAAACACACTTTGAAATGTCTATATGCGAATGCCAGGAGCCTAAGAAATAAGATGAGAGAGAATATATTGCACTAAATGAAAAATTAGATATAATAGGCATCTCTGAGACCTGGTGGAAGAAGGATAACCAGTGGGACACTGTCATACTGGGGTACAAATTATATCGTAGTGATAGGGTGGATCAATTTGGTGGAGGGGTAGCATTGCATATTAACGAGAGCCTTGAATTAAATAGATTGAAAATTCTGAAGGAAACAAAACACCTCTTGGAATCACTTTGGATTGAAATTCCATGTGTAAAGGGGAAAAGGATAGTGATGGGAGTGTACTACCGTCTGCCTGGCCAGGATGAACAGACGGATGCAGAAATGTTAAAGGAAATTAGGGACACAAACAAACTGGGCAACACAATAATAATGGGTGATTTCAATTACCCCGATATTGACTGGGTAAATATAACATCGAGGCACACTAGGGAGGTAAAATTCCTTGATGAAATCAAGGACAACTTTATGGAGAAGTTGGTACAGGAGCCGATGAGAGAAGGAAAAATTCTAGACCTAGTCCTTAGTGGAGCACATGATCTGGTGCGGGAGGTAATGGTGCTGGGGCCGCTTGATAACAGTGATCATAATATGATTGGATTTGATATTAGCTTTGAAGTAAGTATACATAGGAAGATGTGGGTGGGATACCAGTGCCAGAAATGGTATTCAAAGCTGACTTGTCAGAGAAACTTAATTAATTCTCTGTAAATCTGGAGGATGTAATGGGGCAGTTCTACAAACTGAAGAGTAGCAAATCTCCTGGACCGGATGGTATTCATCCCAGAGTACTGATAGAACTTTAAAATGAGCTTACGCAACTATTGTTAGTAATATGTAATTTATCTTTAAAATTGAGCATGGTACCGGAAGATTGGAGGATGGCCAATGTAACTGCTTCAAATTTTTAATATATCTTTAATGAGATGCAGCTTCCAAAACTGGACACAATACTCAAAGTGGGGCTCATCAATGACTTTTAAAGGGCATTAACACCTCCTTCCATTTACTAGTTACACCTCTTTCTATGCAGCTTAGCATTCTTTCTGCTACTGCCACCACCTTGTCACATTGTTTCACCACCTTGAGATCCTCAAACACTATCCCCCGAGGATCTTCTCCTGAACTGTGATTATCAGTCTCTCGCAACACATCTCCTTTGGATTTGTCCATCCTAAGTTCATCTTTCTGCACTTATTTGCATTACATTCTAACTACTACACCTTAGATCAATCTTCTAACTTTTGGAGATGTCTCCTTATATTGTCTACTCCTTCTGGAATATTCACTTTGTTGATAATCTTCATGTCATCTGCAAAAAGCCCTCCTTCTAACCATTCGGCAAAACCGTTCACAAATTTATAAATAGAATTGGCACCAGTACCAGTCCCTGAGACACTTCACTATTCACCTTCCTTTGCATTTACTACCACCCTCTGTCATATGTCAGTCAACCAGTTTCTAATCCAGTTCACCACTGGGTCCTAACTTCAACCTGCTCAGCTTATTCCTGAGTCTCTTATGAGGAACCATCAAAGGTTTTGCTGAAATCCAAGTAGATTATATCTAGCATATGTCCTTTATCAAGATCTCTGCTCACCCAGTCAAATAAATCAGATTAGTTTGGCAAGAATTTCCTTTGGTAAAGCTATGTTGCCTTGAATCTTCCAATCTGTTGAATACTAGAAAATTCACTATGCTTTTCTTCAGCAGTGTCTCCATTATTTTTCCAACCACCAAAGTGAGGCTTACTGGCCCGTAGTTTCCCACTTCTTCCCTGCCCCATTTTTGTGAAGAGGGACCATATCCACTTGTCTCCAATCCCACAGAACCTCTCCCATTTTTAAGGAGCTCAACATTAAAAGTTTATGTTTATTTACTTATTTATGGCATTTTATCCCACATTAAACATGAATTAGGGTGTTTTGTGGCTCTACATGAGAATTGTGATATTATGATCCTTGTTTCATATTGTTGACGGTCTGCATTTTCCATATGGGTAGTATATGACCCACGTCTCTGTGATAGCAAAAATATCCAAGTCTGCCTCAAAAATCCGGGCTTGCAAACCCTGAATCTTCTTACTTAGACTGCGAGCACTTGGGCTCATTGTTTTCTATTTGTTGCTAATAATTGAGCTGTTTAGATTTTGTTTTTTTTTATATTAACTCTACCACCCCCACTGCTGTCATGCTTTTGTGGAGGATGACTTCCTGAATTCTCTTGCTTCTTTTTGTCACCTTCACCCTCTGGTTTAAATGCCTAGCAACATACTTTCTGAATTTCTCCCAAAGCTAATTTTTCCTGCCACAGAGAGATGTAGCCCATCATTACAGCACAGCTTTTGATCTTCCCAAACCATGCCTTCTTGAAATCTCTATGTGTAAACAGTAGCTTTCTAAAATTGGTTTGTATACACGTATGATAAATGCATGTGTAAATGCAAGTATTCCCACATGGAAATCAAATAGGCTTATAAAATAATCCCCATAATTATTTTTCCATTTGTTGTTAGTCATGATATACATTTTAGCAACCAGTTGTGCAATATACCCAACCCTCATTTTGTAGAGTTCAGCACAAAAGATAGAGAGAGGAAATATCTCACAATTAACGGTGACCTTGTCTTATCTCAACCTTTCCTATTTAATCATACAAACTTTACATGCAAATAAGTGCTAAAATTTTTTAATGAGTTATGTACTCTAAATATATAAAAATGAATTATGCAAGAAAACAGCAGGGCAGCAACAGATGCACAGATCTAAGGGTGTCATGCTTAGTTTCACTTGATGAATGTTTGTTTTTCTGCTCTGAAAAATTAATGTAATAAAATATTTAAAGAGAACAAGAAAATCTTAAATTGACTTGTGAAGATTATAGTAATTCCAACCAAAACCACTTTTTAAAAATATGTACAGCATTCCAGTGGTGTACCAAGGGGTGGGGGGGTGGGGGCGGTCCGCCCTGGGTGCACGCCACTGGGGGGGTTGCCGCGGCGCGCACCTGTGAGCTCCGAGTTCGCTAACTTCGCTCGTTCGCTGCAGCTCTCTCTGCCCCGGAACAGGTTACTTCCTGTTCCTGGGCAGAGGGAGCTGCAGCGAACAAGCAAAGTTAGCGAACTCGGAGCCGACAGGCGCACGCAGCGGCACCCCCCCCCAAAGCGGCATGCACCCGTGGGGGTGTATCGGCGATCCGCCCTGGGTGTCATCCAGGCTAGGAACGCCACTGCAGCATTCTACTGCCTTCCAAATCATGGTATTTGATTCTCTGTGTTCCAAAACAAATACTGGATGGTGATGATTATTGATGTCTGAACTTCTTTGGTCATACTTTCTACACTTGTTCCACTGTAATTTGCCTTGCTTAGATCTTACAGACAAAAAAACACACACAATTGCAAGAAAGAAGTTGATAAGCAGAGGTCTGAAAGATGTGACTGTATGGTAAATCTTCTCTTTCATTTCTAGAAAGAAAAAGAAACAAGGGGCCATTCAGAAGCACAGGCCAGGGTTGGGCAGCTGTTCAAAAAATAACTGCTCTTCGGTTGTTCCAATGCAAATGCAGGTTAGGGTACAGAGTTAGGGGATTAAAATGAATAATAATAAATACTATGAAAGCCCTGGAGAAATGGTCTCTTTTGATCTGTCATTCTAAGTGGTATGATTTTCAGCCATTAGAGTACCTAGCAGTCTTGTTTTCTTCTTCAGGTTTTTAGCTGTACTTGAGGTTATGTTGCCAGGATCCTTCATTCACAGATACACTGGGACTTCTACCTCTGCAAAACCAATATCCTGGGACATAGTAGCAGGTGAGGAACCTGCTGACAAAATAACCACCAAAGCTTTGCAGAGTGCAGGAGCTGTTGGTGCTGAATCTACCAAAACTGCCATCGGAGTAGGGTCAAAGTAGGCAAAAACAGCATGTCCACAGAAGTAAAGCAAAGCGAGCAAGAACCAGTAGCCCAGAGCTTACCCCCATAGCACACACAAGACTTAATAGGCTCAGACATAGAGAATAGTAAATATACTCAATTAAAACAGCCAGTTTCCTGACCTCCAAGGCACTGAAGCACCACATTCTTCCCACAGCACAAGTGCTCTCAAAAAAACTGCAGTGGCTGTGCTCTTTTTTTTTTTTTTTAGATAGAGACAGGAGAAAAAGAGAAAAGAAGACTGAGATAAAGGGGTAGAAAGTGGGAACGGGGGAGCAGGGAGGGAACTAGACCACTAGGATTATACCTGAGGCATAGGATTCAAAACCCTAAACTCAACTGAATCTGCAAGCAGGACAGGAGGCTACACAGAAGTCACCACAGTGCACAAGAGCTGCTAACCTGCCTGCTGGAGATAGAGAATATTGGCTTGATTGCTAAGCACAGGAACTTATGAGGCATAATTCATTACAGTTTTCTATCGCCACCTGCTGGTAGATAGTCACAACCCATTTGTCAGGACTGATATTTGGGACGTAATAGTACCACCAATATCTAACTCATTCAACCTAAACAACAGAAGATTATGATCAACCAAATCAAATGCTGAGGAAAGGTCAAACTGGATGATAACAGTTTTCTGACTTTTGCTTAATAAGGACTTGCCTTGTGCAATCAAAGCGCCTACCACCATTTCTGTACTATGAATTTTTTTCTAAATCCAGATCAAGAATTATGTAAAATGCAATGATTGTTCAGATAATCGCCCAACAGTCTGACCACATATACTTTAATCATCTTTACAACCAGCGGGATAGTTGCTCACAGATTGAAGGTTGCCTCTAGAGTTTTTAGGAATTGGGGTGAGTGCAATTTTCCCCCAAGAAAATGGAAACAAACCATTGGCTGCTAAACCATAATTAAACTATTCAGTGAGCCTCTGAAGCAAACATAAAGGTACACCCCTCATTATATATGCTGGATAGGAGTCTAAGCTGCAATAAGATTTAACACATTTTGCTAAAAAAAAAATCTTCATATCACAAAGTTTCATCAGTTCAAAACAGTCCCATAAACGATCTCCAGGTATCTTTCTAGATTGACAAACCACTGATTCAACCTCCACCCCATAATCACTGATTTCATTTAAATGTAAAGCCCTAATATTTGATACTTTTTCCTTTAAAAAACATGACCAGCTCATCAGCAGATGGTATTATGTTATTCTGTGCTAACATCAGATCATCAATACTTGTAAGATTGAAACAATTTTGGATTTAACTTTAACTGGTGCTATTTCATCATAGATACTTAAGAGTTCAAATTCAAAGAAAGATCCTGAGTTGCTCATGAATGACACAAATTATTCATTTTTTCCCAAACAAGAATTCATTTTTTCTATGGTTTTCACCCACACTCTATTCTTAACCCTTTTAAAACCATTATCTTGCCATAAAATGGTTTCCAGGGAAGTTGCCTACTTTCATTAAAATAAAGGCTTGCAAAAAGTGACATCAGAATTGGACATATCCTGAATATCTGGCCAATAACCCTTTTCATGTGAACAACAAATATCAGGTCCCCTAAAACCTAAAAACTCAAAGAAAAATCCAAGAATTCATTCACATTATTATCCTGCCTATCTTCCAAGTGCAAATTCACATCCTCAACCAACGAAGTGGCCTAATGATGCACAGTATACTTAGTAACAAATTCCTGTGAAGTATCTTTGCACTTTGCTCATTTTCCTTGAGGGCAATATACAACTATGCATTCTACCTAAAAACATTGAGGCTGATATTGAAAGCGATTTAAGCGGGAAGGAGCCTCTATTTGTTTCCCGCTGCTTAACCGTGGATATTCAGCTGCACTTAACCGGACAGTGCTGCTGAATATCCCCCCGAGAACACCCAAACAAAAAGTGGGTGGGTCAGGGGCGGCGCTGGGAACAGCACTGGGGAGGAACCCCAGGTTATGCAGGTGCAGGCAATATTCAGTACCAAGAGCAGTCCTAAATAAGGCCACTTAGCTATGCGGGCACCGGCTAAGAATATTGGGCCGGCACCCACATAACTTTAAAAAAAAAAAAATTAATTTCTTTTTCTTTTTGACTAAAACCCCTGAGCCCCCTCAAGCTTCCCACCAATATTCCCTTCTTTCCCTCCCCCATCCCAGCCCACATCAAGACCCCCTGGCCCCCCCAGCCATGCAGGAGATCCCTCCTTCTGGGCGTTCCTGTATCCCTGGTGGTCCAACGGGGTTGTTGGGGGCAGGAGTGCAGCAGTCTTGCTCTGCCTCCTGTAGAGCCCATTTGAAATGGCTGCTGTGATCTCTCAAAGCAGTTCAAAGTACTTTGTGTAATACCGTGAGCTGCTGCGAGAGGTCATGGCAGCCATTTTAGACCAGCATCACAAGGGACAGGAGTGAGGGGTCTGCACTCCTGCCCTCAATGACCCCACTGGACCCTCATGGATACAGGTAGGCCCAGAGGGAGGGCCAGCCTGCATGGCTGGGGGATGCGGGTCATCTTTCAGGGGTGGTGATCTTTATGTGGGCTGGGAAGGGGGAGAGAAAGAAGGGAACATTGTCTCAGGGGGCTTGAGGGGGCTCAGGGGTTTAGTTAAATTTTTTTTTTAATGTTTAAAAAAAAGTTATGCTGACCCGATATTCAGCCAGGGCTGCATACCTTTTATGTGGCCCTGGCTGAATATCGACCCAGCCCGCCCCCAAAAAATCCCGATATTCAGTGCCGTGCTCGGCAATAGCCCAGCACTGAAGGGGTAAGTTAGCGAGCGATGATCATGTTTAAAAAAAAAAATGCTGACCACCACTGGGGAATTGAATTAGAAACAGAACAACCATTATTTCCAAAGATGATGTGGAAATCTTATCCAATAAGGAAATAAATAGAAAACCTTTATACAAAATAAGAAAACCTCCCCCCCCCCCAAGTTCACCTTGTCTAGAAATGTGTAATAATTTATATCCTACAGGACATATAGTCCTCAATCTGGGATCATCTAAAAGTGAAATGTTAAACCAGGCTGTGATTCCTCAGTTACTCCTGCCTGAAGTGCACTGCACCCACTACAAACTGCTTCAGGGACCTGCATATTGCTGTCAGGGAGCTGGGTATGACATCTGAGGCTGGCATACAGGCTGGCAAAAAAAGTTTTTAAAGTTGTTGTTTTGAGGGTGGGAGGGGGTTGGTGACCACTGGGGGAGTCAGGGGAGGTCATCCCCGATTCCCTCCGGTGGTCATCTGGTCAGTTGGGGCACTTTTTTGGGACTTGGACCTGAAAAAAAAGGGTCCAAATAAAGCAGACCAAATTCTCGTGACAGCCGGCTTTCTTTTTTCCATTATCAGGTGAAGCCGGCCATCTCAACGCACGCCCCTGTCCCACCTTTGCTACCATGCCAACACGCCTCCTTTTAACTTTCGCCGACCCCGCGACGGAAAGCAAGTTGAAGCCGGCCAAAATTGGCTTTCGATTATGACGATTTGGCTGGATTCAGGAGATCACCAGCCATCTCCCAATTTGTATCGGAAGATGGCCGGCGATCTCTTTCGAAAATAAGCCGGAATGTCAACATAGACCATTCAAAGTGAATAGGCTGTGTCAGCATTAGTACATGGCAGCCGCTAGCATGGCTTAGTAAACAGGGGGTTTAGATCCTTAATGATTTCCACTTTGTTAATTGCCGATCTAGTATTTAGATATAAACATGGAACTGTTATAAAGGATATTTCATGCATATCTGTTCTTTTTACATGAAGCAGAATTGCATATCTAGCCTTAAAGGGGACCAATTTTTAATGACCCTATCATATCTTCTCCTATGGATAAGAGTTCTAATTTGATTTGGCATAGCCAAAGAGCAATCAGAATGTGGAAATTCTTAGGTTCCCTAAAATCCTGTTAGGGGTATTGACTGTAAAAAAACTGTATAGGAATGTTCCAATGATACAAAGAAATCGTTCAAACCTGAGAAACACCCCCATAATAAAAGTAAGGCCCAAAGAACCATATTAAAGCACAGCATTTTCACCTATTAATAAGAATATTACTGCTGCAAAAGGAAAATCCACTAAACCTGCAATAACCACCAAGTATCCCGCACAGGTGCACACTAAGGTGTGAGATACGAAGCCTAAGCGTGCCCCTTTGGCAGTATGCCTGAGGTGGTGTGCCTCAAGTTTAGCCCACTGAAATACTCCCGCTGGAGAGCAAATGATGGGAGGGACTTAGTGCTGCAGTATTAAGGTGTAGAGTAAGACACAGTTCAATGTAAAAAGTCCCAAAACAGCACTCCTGCAGGTAAAAACCAGATGGAAACTCAGCAGTAATGGTCTAACAGCCTCAAACTTAGCACACAGCTTCTGTCCTCATCTGCATAAGCCTCGAACACTTATGATTTTATATTTAAATCTTTTTATTAAAGTATAAAAAGGAACAATATGCTGTACAACTGTTGTTTATAAATCACAAATAGAAAACAATAATAACAAAGAGCAACTATAATCGCCCTACCACCATCACCCTATACTTTTCCAACCCCAACAATAGCTGACTTCTACTATCCCAAGGAATCCTAATCCACCCTGTTAAAATATCCAGGGGTACAAAATACAACCCGTTCTTTATGCCCTATGAAGCACGGTTATACTTTTTTAATCTGTAGATGTTATCAACAATCTCAGGATTCAGTCTAGCTCTCCTGTCTTCCATAGTCCTCTCTTGTCTTCCACAGTCCTTCCTGCAATAGAAAATCTCTTCTCAGAAGATATGTTGGTAGCAGGAATGTACAGGATCCCCCATGCAAATTTTGCCAGTTGTGGCCTGCATGTTTGCTTGTTTTTCCAAAAAAATCAAAAAATCATTGTCTGTATCACTCAAACATAAATAACAGTCCAGTTCATTAACAGGCTTCAAAGTAGAGAATGACACGAGGACAAAGTTCATCCCTGAGCCCACAGGCTCTGACCCCGTTCCCACCCTATCCCCTCAGGTGCTGTCCCTGCCCCGTCCCCACAGTTACCATGGGTCCCTGTCCCCATGTCATTCTCTAGTGTAGAGTAAGATACTGTAAAAAGTCCTGGTCTGATCTTCTCAGTCTGTGTTGGTCTGGGTGTCTATCAGGCTCATTTTCAAAAGAGACAGATGTCCAAAAAGTGACATAAGTTAGCATTTGGATGTGTACCTCACAGAAATGTCCAAATCAGTATTATCGAAAAAACTATTTTTGGACGTCTTTCTCTGAAGTCTGTCAGAAGGACGTCCAAATCTCAAGGAGGCATGCCAGGGGCATGTTCAAGGCGGGACTTCAGCATTCCTAAGGCATGGACATCTTTCAGTAACTTCCAAGACTAAAACTTAGATGTTTTGAGCTAGACCTGCTTTTGTAGTGAATAGCTGTAGTGGGAATTGAACCCACTTCCCAGGATTGAAGTCTGCTGCACTAATCACTAGGCTACTCCTCTACTCCACAGAAAAGGTGCCCCAAATGACCAGATGACCACTGGAGGGACTCAGGGATCACCTCCCCTTACTCCCCCAGTGGTCACTATCCCCCTCCCACTCCCCAAAAATGTGATTAAAAATATTACTTGCCAGCCTCTATGCCAGCCTCAGATGTTATACTCAGGTCAATTAGACTATCATGCAGGTCCCTGGAGTAGTCTAGTAGTGCTACAGTGCACTGCAGACAGGTGGACCCAGGTTACTACCTCCCCCTACTTGTTACACTTGTGGAGAAAACTATGAGCCCTCCAAAACCCATCGGAAACCCACTGTACCCACATATTGGTGCTCCCTTCACCTGTAAGGGCTATAGTAGTGGTGTACAGTTGGGGGTAGTGGGTTTTGAGGGCTCAACAGACAAGGTAAGGGAGCAATGGTGAGATGTGTACCTGAGAGCATTTTATAAAGTCCACCACAGTGCCCCCAAGGATGCCCTATTGCTTTCCTGGGATGTCACTTTTCCACTATCCTACCTGATGCCAAGCTTTCTATTTTTTTTATAACATCTGAGCCTTATGTCTATTGTTTATCATTAGATTTGGGCTTTGAATTCAGTTCTATAGATGAAAAGGAGGTCTCATTACATATATCTAAATATCTGAGTGCTATTTTTCCATACTTCATAGCAAGAGTGTACATTCCCTAATAACCACAACTGAAGCTTCTACCTCATCAGTGCATGTAAATGGTTTCATCCCTGTGTGGATTCTCTGATGCCACATGAGGCATTCTTTCCAACCAAAGCTTTTACTACACTCAGGACATGTAAATTGTCTCACTCCCGTTTGTATTCTCTGGTGCATTGTGAGGTTTACCTTCTGACCAAAGCTTTTACCAGATTCTATACCTGCAAATGGTTTCTCTCCCGTGTGGACTTTCTGATGCACTTTGAGATTTACATTACAACCAAAGCTTTTACCACACTTAGAACATGTGAATGGTTTCACTTTATTGTGGATTTTCTTTTGTATTTTGTACATTTTGCATTTGGATGTATTTGTTTGAAAATGGACCAAAAAATAAAACATCCAAATCACAAAACATTTTTCCAAACAGCATTTTCAAAAGGAAAAGAGACTTTTTTTGTAGAAAATGACCTTTCCTGTTCTGATTTTGGAAAACGTCCACATTCAGACTTAGATGTCATATCCAAAAATGCCCCTTGTGCATTTGACTTGCCCAAGGTCACAAGGAACAGCAGTGGGAATTGAACCCATGTTGCCAGGATCAAAGCCCACTGCACTAACCATTAAGCCACTCCTCCTCTGTTTTGGCTGTCTTGCATTTGGACGTCTTTTGTTCGAAAATAGACATCTAAATCACAGGACGTCCATAGTATTTTCAAACACAAAAGATAGACGTCCATCTTTTTCAAAAAGTACCTTCTTCCCTGTTCAGAAATAAGACGTCTTTGTAAAACGTCCAAATTCTGATTTAGACATTTCTTTTGAAAATGCCCCTCTATATCTTTTCTGGATGGGATAGGTCTTTCTACTCCTCTTTCTTTGTTTCTATCTGGGTATGGTGTCCATATATCTGTGTCTATCTCGGTCTCATGTTTCTGTCTGGGCTAGTGTGCCTCTATGTTTATATCTCTGTCTGTGTGGTTTGCTGGCTAGATCTTGTTTTTTTGTGTGTTTCTTGGTATCAGTCTCTGTTTGGGTCAAGTATATCTGTCTGGATCCGCTGTGTCTCTTTCTGTTTCTGTCCCTGGGTCTAGTATGTTGTTTTCTGCTTCTGAGTATATGTGTGTTCATGCCTTTCATGGCTTTTATCTTTTGATTGGCAACCCATTCAAGCTGATTGGTTGAGATTTTGGCACTAAGTGCCAGATGCACTAAACCTAACGAGCCAGCAGCTTGGTTTTTAAACTAGTTCTAGCAGGTTTAGCGAGTAAGTAGTAAAACAAGACATGCACAAAAGAGTTCTCGGAGCCATTTTCCTGTCATGGTAGCAGCTAACAAAAACGGAATGCAAAGCTATTATAATCAGCTAATTACTATTATCATGTGCACGCAAGGCGATGCACAGCCGTTTCCGACCCCATGCACAAAAGCAGTCCCTACCTTTACCATGGAAATTTTAATGGGAGGTCTGGACCTGTCGTTCTTCATTGTTGAAAGTAGGAGAAGGGGAGAAACAAGGAAGGGAAGATAGAACATAGAAAAAAAAAGTACACCGGCTTACACGCAACTTCTTTGCTTGTATGAAAGCCGTGCCATGCTTCTTTTTAACATGACATTTTGCTGGAAAGAAATTGGGGGGGGGGGGGGGGGGGGCAGTACCGAAATATACAGCATAAAAGTAATAGTGACTGTCAAGTTTTCTTAAAATTTGCAGTGGATTTTTTAAAATCTCCTTTGAATTTCATTCATAAATGATAATTGAAATTTGACAGATTTACTTAGACGATCTTGATGAGATTCTAAACGTGTATCTAGCTTGAACCAGGCTGATAGTCACCTGGCCTGAGCTTAGCTGTGAACTGCATCCTTCCAATAGTTTTGGTCCTACAATGGCATCTATTTTAATTACAAAATTATGAATGTTTTCCAAATAATGGATGTTAGAATGGGTAAAGTTTAATAAATCATAAAACAAATACAATTTTGTTTACAGGAAATAAAACACTGATTAAGAGGCTATTTTGTCTAGTACTTAATGTTTCTCTTGAACAATTATTATATTACTGTCATTCATGCTCCGAAGATTATCTGAAAGATGCTGTTGCTCTTTTGTAACACATATGGAGGGGCATTTTTGATATGACATCTAAGTCCGACTTTGGACGTTTTGCTCAAAACGTCCAGAATCCGAATAGCAAATATAGCTATCTTCAAAACAGAAAAATGTCTCTTTTTTTTTTTTAATGACTGCTTGCTAGATATTTTTGTGCTCAGTGTATTTATCTTTTTGGTCCATTTTTGACTAAAACACATCCAAGTGAAAAATGCACAAAATCAAGCCATTAAGATGTAGGAGGAGCCAGCATTCCTAGGGGGGTCTTTTACTAAAGGTTAGCTCGAGTTATCTGCAGCAGGTCCATTTTATTCTTATGGGCCCTGCTGCAGATAACTCGAGCTAATCTTTAGTAAAAGACCCCCTTGGTATTCTGGCCACATAGACATCCCAGCAGAGCTGTGGCGCACCCTAGGGGGTGCTGCACTGAATTTCACATAAAAGCTCTCAGGTACACATCTCACCATTGATCCCTTATATTGTAAAGTGAGCCCTCCAAAAACCTACTGTACCCAACTGTACACCACTACAATAGTCCTTATGGCTGCAGGTGTCACCTATGGGTGGGTACAGTAGGCCTTTGGTGGATTTTGGAGAGCTCACACATTCCACCACAAGTGAAATAGAGTGGATTATGGGCCTGCGTCCCCTTCTCCACAGTGCACTGCACCAACCACTAGGATACTCCAGGGACCTGCTTGCTAGACTAATAGGACTGGCTATAACATCTGCAGCTGTCAAAGAGGCTAATATGTACTGTTTCTTTTACATCGTTTGGGGGGAGGGGTCAATGACCATTGGGGGAGTAAGGGGGGGGGGGGTCATTTCTTTATTTCTCCAGTCGTCACATGTTCATTTTGGGTACTTTTTTTGTGGCTTAGTCATTATTAAAACAGGTCTAGCTCAAAACAAATTAGATTTTGCCCTGGACATTTTTTTTCAGCCATAATGAAACAAAATATCCAGGTCTTAGGAACACCCAAATCCCACCCTTAACACACCCTCTTGAGATTTGGACACACTGCAAAAAAAAAAAAAACTGCATAGAAAAATGTTTGGAAAATGGGTTTCAAAAATACCCATTTGGATTTTTTGGTGAGAAAAACGTCCATATGCTGCTAACTTTTATAAACACTTTTCACTTTTGAAAATGAGACTAACTGCACAGAAAAACGTCGAGAAAACAGGTTTCAAAAATACCGATTCGGAAGTTTTGGTGAGAAAAACGTCCAACTGCTGTTTTATGCCACGTTATAGATGCTTTTCTCTTTAAAAAATGAACCCCATGGGGACTCATTTTCAAAAGAGAAAAACATCTGAAAAGTGGCGTAAAGGCTTCTGTCCCCACAAACACAAAAGTGACTTCTGGGAGAGTATAAGCAAAATTTCTAACTTCTCAGGCCTCTTTGTGTGAGCACACTCAATTATTAACACCAAAACAAATGGAAAATGTTTTGGAAATATACCCTAATGCAAATATAGGCATCCTTTGTATTTATCAGAGGATTATGCTGCTACTTAACATTGCAAGAACAGCTGGCAGGCAATCAAAAGGGAATCACAAGCATGAACAGTTTCTCCCTTCATCCACCAGAGCTTCTAATATCGTGTTTTTGCTCAGAGGGAAAGGACAGGCAAGGAGGAAAGGACAAAGAGAAACTTTCCTTGCCAGGTGTGGCGATAATTTTATACAAGTTTGCTTAGGAGGGGAGAGCAAATAGGCACCTACTTTAGGTTTATTTTATAAAGTCAGATAGAACTATATGTGTATTTATAAAATTGATCTATAAAACTGTATAACTCTTGGCTATAAGGAACCTGCATACATTTACACCAGCTAAGTAGCTAGTATTAAAAAAAACACCTGTACAATACATGCAAATGCATTTATTGTATTTATAAAAACACATTCTTTATTCTTTGTGGACATTTGCTATACTGCTTCAACTGGCACACAGAGCTAAGCAGCGTACAAACTAAGGGGTCCTTTTACTAAGCCAATGTAAAAAGTGGCCTACAGTAGTGTAGGCACGGGTTTTGGGCACACGCAGAATTATTTTTCAGCGTGCCTGTTAAAAAGGCCTCTTGTTTTTTTCCCCGAAAATGGAAGTGCGTCAAAATCAAAATTGCCATGTGTCCATTTTGGGTCTCAGACCTTACCGCCAGCCATAGACCTAGCAGTAAAGAATTTGGGCGGTAATGACCTATGCGCGTCAGATGCCACTTGGCACGTTTCAGCTATGTGTGCCAGAAAATAAAAAAATATTTTCCAGACATGCGCTAAAATTGTAATTACCACAAGAGCCATGCGGTAGTCGGGTGGTAAGTCCATTTTGACACGCATTGGGCACACGTAGACGCTTACGCAGCTTAGTAAAAGGGGCCCTAAAATTACAATTTGCATAAACATTTTGAAAGCAGGAACTACAATATCAGATAGGATAGTAGGGAAAAGCAGATCTCACAGACATACCAGTTAGACAAGGGCGGGGGGGGGGGGGGGGGAGGGAATCCTAAAAGGTTTAATACGGAGAGGGTAAACAAAGGAAGGAAAGCCAGGGGGAAAAAAAAAATCAAGAAGTCACATAAACCCCAACAGAATTGAAAGCCTGCCTAAACAACCAAGTTTTTATTGCTGCTTTAAGTATGGGAAGTGACAATTCTTCATGAATATCAAGAGGGAGATTATTCCACATAGCAGGGGTTAGAATGTAAAAGGCACAATGGTGAGTGTTCTCATGCTTAGCCGCTTTAGGGCCAACAAGTACCAGACTATAGTCGTTAACTGAATGAAGAAGTCACTGCAGAGAGTAAGGTATTGTTAAGGAAGATAAAATATGGTGGGGATCCTAGGTGGAAAGCTTTAAATGTCAGTAGGAGTACTTTGTATTGTTGGCTTTTAAGAAGAGGAAAAATTGAATCAAATTTCTTAGTGTCACGGATTAGCCGGATTGCAGTATTCTGGAGGGTCTGAAGCTTTTTTAAGGTGGTCTGGGCCAGTCTGGTGAAGATGATATTGCAGTAATCAAGTTTGAAAATTAAAAGAGAGTGAGAACCAGGGGCGTAGCTACGGGTGGGCCTGGGTGGGCCCAGGCCCACCCAATTTCGGCTCAGGCCCGCCCAATGCAGCAGCCTTTTTTCACATGTTTTCATCGCGATCGCAACCGCTTAGCGTACCACCGGAAGACGGCACCCACTCAGCTGATCTCCACTCCAGGCTCCGTCCAGACTCGGCAGTCAGCACTGAAATGCAGGTCCCGTTGCACAGCTCGTATGATCGTATGACGTGGCTGTGCGCGGCGGCGTGCTCAGCCTCGCTCCGCTCGTGGCCATCTGCAGCACAGTGAGAGTGAGGGAGGGAAAATGACGAAGTAATGCAGACCTGCGGGGCGAACTAGGAGTGAGTGGCTGTACTTGCAGGAGTTCAGAACACAGCTGGTAATTGAGCCAAGTGGAACCAATTAGCAGTCTGCTGGTAAATGGAAGAAGAAAAATCCAAACTGTTTGTGGAGAAAGCAAGCAAATAAGACAAACAAGAATAACAGCTAGAAAACTACAGGACAGTTTCAAGAGGTAAAACACAGAAATGGGAATGTTTGAGACTTCATTGCCAGATCCTGAAATGAGGTAGGAATTTGTATGCTGTTGCAGATTTTAGATAAAGATATTAAGGAACTGCCATGGTTTGAGAAGCTGCCAAAAAGCAATGTGTTGGTTGTTTGAAGTGTTCTGAGTAAAAGCCATAGAGAAGAATTCACAAGGTATTTTAAAGGGTTTGGGCAGACTATGTTGGATGAGAGTGAGACTAGCTGGAAGAGGTAATTGCAGTGTCAGAAATACATCCTGGTTTAAGGCTGTGGCAGACAACTGTACATGAGAGAGATGTTACAGGATGGGAGAGAGGGGTAGGCAGGGAAACAGTGGCTGCACCTGTGGGGGGAGGGGGACTGGAGGCTGAAGAGAAGGGAAAGGAAAGGAAAGAGATTCTAGACCTACAAAAAGGGGGGGAGGGGGTTGGCTGGAGAGAAGGCAGAGAGGTTCTGGACCTGCAAAGGAGGAGGGGGGGTGGAGAGAAGGCTAACTGGCTGGAGGGAAGGGAGAGAGGTTTGGGACCTGCAAGGGGGGAAGTAGCTGGCTGAGGCAAGGGAGATAGGTGCTGGATTTATTGGGGGGGGGGGGGGAGCTGGAGGCAACGGAGAGAGGTACTGGACCTGCAAGGGGGGAGGATGATGGAGGGAAGGAGAGAGGTGCTGGACCTACAAGGGGGAGAGGCTGGGGGCTGGAGGAAAGGAAGGAAGTTGCTGGACCTGCAAGGGGGGGCAGGCTAGAATGAAGGGAGGTGCTGGACCTATGGAGGGGGGGGGCTAGGGGCTGGACGGAAGGCTTCCAGGGGAGGCTCGAGGGAAGGAACAGAGGTGCTGTAGCAGGGGGAGAGATTAGAGGGAAGGGAGAGAGATGACAGGTCAAGGGGATGAAGGAAGAGGGAGACAAATTTTTAACTCACAGTGGGAAAAAGAGTCAAAAGCTGGAAGGAAGGAGAGAAGCTGGATAGGTGGGATCGCAGAGGAAAGAGAGACATTGGTGTGGGTTTGGGAGAAAGGGGACATACAGAAACAGATCTGAGATGCTGTATGGGGATGGCATATGAACACAGAGGGGCAATGCCTGACAGAGAGGGGGGAATTTGGGAATAGAGAGGCTATGCTGAACACTGGGAGGGAGGGGTATATGGACACAGGGGAGAGATACTAGATAAAGGGGAGAATAGGAACTCAGAAGGGAGGTTCTGGATATGGGAGGGCATAGGGACACAAGGGGTGATGTTGGACATGGGTAGGGGATAAAAGGGTGATGGATGCAGGATTTTGAACACAGTGGAGATACTGGACAAGGAACTTTGGGGACACAGAGATGGGAGATGGATTGTGGACATGGAGAGAGAAGGCATGACAAATAGACTGGAGACCTAGTGAGTGAATTAAGACTGAGGAAAGCAGAAACCAGAGACTAGGAACACGCTGATTTGAAAAATAATTTTATTTTCTATTTTCTGATTAGAATATGTCAGATTTGGAATGTACATCTTGCCAGAGCTGGTGTTAGACATGGCTGCAGCCCAGGCCATAAATTTGGGAGGGAACCCCAAAACCCATCAGCAGACTGCACTGCCTTCAGCTTCCATCATGCTTGCGGCTCTCTCTGGCCAGGGGACCAAGAGCAATTGCTCCAGTTGCATTCTTCTAACACCATCCCTTCTTTACATTTTGCACAGGAGGAAATGCATTTCTTTCTGTTTCTCTGGTATTGTATTACATGCAAGGTCTGGCTTCTTGGGGTTTTGGTTACATTTATGTTTATAATTTGTAGTCGATTATTCTATATTTGGCATTTTTGGTCCATGTGTGTGACTGAGGTATTCTGTTAGTATGAATTTTCTATGTAGCCTTCTGTAGTAATTTTGGCTTGTTCAGTTTTCCCAACAGACATATTGATATGTTAGGGCCCCACTGTAATATGTAGGGCAATGCCTTTTTCATAGGTAGGATCCTTGTTTTGGAAGTTAGTGCTGGCATCGTAGATTTGCTCTAGGTTATGAGTGACATTTTGTTTTAAAGATTGTTTTATTTACTATATATGGCGGCTGTTGAGATTATGGTGAGTTTTATGAGGAAATGTCCTAATTCTGCTCTGCACCTATTGGGAGGGGGGTGGTGTCAGGGGGTTCTGTGGATGCAGAATTTATTTGCCTTTAATACTAGACTATACGTTCTGGGATTGTTTCTATAGCGTGTAACTAGAAACATGTGTTGAAAAGTGTTTGGTCTTGCTATACAGGCTAAGTATGTGTGTTAGGGGACCGAGGCTCAATGGAGGCTGAAGAGTGCAATCTCTTGTACTTCCCCCTAGCCCTCAATGTGGCCTGCAGTCACTGAAGCCTGCACTGCTACCCTCATTGAAGTTATTGAGAGTGGGGTAGAGGTGGAGCATGGGGTGGGGCATCAGGTGGCAAGTTTTTCAATTTCAAAAAGTTGGCAACCCTGGTGCCCACCCATCTGACCTCTTGGCCCACCCAAAAATTGCCTTCTGGCTACGCCACTGGTGAGAACTAAGGCATGAAAAGCATTATGATATAAATATTTCCATACACTGCACAACTGTCTCAACGCAAAGAAGCCAGATTTATGTAGCAGGGAGATTTGTGGAGAAAAAGACAATTGGGAGTTGAGGGTCACTCCAAGGTAGCAGAATGATTGTACTGGAGTCATGGTGGTATCTAAAAGCTGGAGATCAGTAATGAGACCAATGGGATGACCAGTGGACCCAACAAGCAACAGTTTTGTTTTGATTAAGGACCATTTGATGGGAAATCAGCCAGTCTGACACAGCATCCATCCAGGATTGGAGTGGAGGAGTGGCTTATTGGTTAAAGAACCAGTCGATATCCAGAGGTGGCTAGCTCAAATCCCACTACTACTCCTTACGATCTTGGGCAAGTCACTTAACCTTCCATTCCCTCAAGTACAAACTTAGGGCCCTGTTTACTAAGGCACATTAGCGTTTTTAATGTGCCTATAATTAGCGCGTGCGCTAACTGTGTAGGCACCTATAGGGATATTGTAGGTGTGTACATGGTTAATGTGTCTTAAAAATGCTAACGTGCCTAGAACGCGACTTAGTAAACCGGGCCCTTAGATTGTGAGCCTGCCTGATTACTGCTGGATACATTCCAGAGCTGGATATGACAGTGCGCTAGGGGTGGTAAGTACCACAGGCTGCTGCGGTAGCCAGCCGTACACTTCTTGTTTAGCAAGTGGTAAGCCCATATTGTGCTTACCGCCACTTAGTAAAAGGCGTCAATTATGACTGTAAACTAGTGCTTAACTGAACCAGCTTCAATGAGCCTCCCAGAAACAGTACAGAACTAAAGGGTCCTAATGCATGTCTAACACAGCTTAAAATGGCGTACCATGGGACATGCTCAGGTAACCTGCAGTAACAGCCAAATTAGCGCACAGTACTCAAGGCACTGAAATATATTTGTACTTTTGGGAGGGGTGTGTCAGGGGACAGAGAGTGGGCATTCTTGCACTAGACAGCGAATCTGCTTTAGTGCACACTAACTGGTTAGCATAGGATTACCACATGCGCCCTTATTGCCTACAAAATAGCAAGAACAGAACATGGCAATTAGTACATAAAAATAGAAAACTGGCACTATTTTGCTTTTTGCCTATCATCTGTGCCTGCATTTGTAAACTTGCTTTTGCATTTGTGTTTATTTTATAGTCTGTGTTCTGCTATTCTCCTTGTTGGTTCTTGATTCCCTCCCATTGCCTTGGATTGCTCCTCCCACCATTGACTTTACCAGAGTCTGTGTTCTGCTCCTCTCCTCTTTGGTTCTAGCTTCCCTCCTATTACTTTGAATTGTTCTTCTCACTGTTGAAGTTAACAGGTGGCATAACCTGCCAAGATTTATTCACACATAGTAGCGGCATCTATGTTACTACTTTGCTTTCTGCCTATCATCTGTGCCTGTATTTGTAATCCAGTTTTTGCTTTTTTCTTTTGTGCTAATTTTGTACTCTTTGTTCTGCTACTCTCCTCATTGGCTTCCGATTCCCTCCCATTACTTTGGATTGCTCCTCCCACCACTGACGTTACCAGGTGACATCACCTGTCAAGATTTATTCACTCACAGTAGCGGTGTCCATGCTGAAGGAGTGCAGCAAGATGCGCTCCTTGAGTGAGCTCCTTGGGGCGACTTCTGGGCAACAACTGACACTTCTCACTTTATGTACCTTCGTTGGTTTTCCCTACTATTTTTTGTTATAGGATTTTTTTTTTGTTTGTGTTTTAATAGCATCGATTCCAGTTATTTGGGGTAACTGTCCTTTTTCTGCCTCAACCTCTTTGAGGTCCCGAACCCTGAGTGTTTGTAATATTACACATGCTTCTTTATGAATAGTCCTCGCTCGCCATACTTCTGGTATTGATTCTTCGGTGTCCCCTTTTTCTTCTCTTTCTCTCTCTCTTCTGATGGTTAATTGATGCATTCAAAAAATGGTGTTATTTGTGATATATTATCTGCCTGCCCTTAGTCTCTTCTATTTTTGTCTGAAAATTGGTTGCACACCGGTGAATCACCTTTATTCTCTTTCATTGTCTTCTAGCTAATTACACAGCATTCTCCGTCACTTGTTCTTTATTAAAGAGGGGAGGAGGTGTAGCACTTTTGGCTCCATCGGATATGTCTCTTACGGATCTGACCTCCTCTTTCGCTGGTTTTTCAGAATCACTTTTGCTGCGCTGGAATCTCCCTTGTCCTATTCACTTTTTCTTTTTCTCTGTTTCCCCCTTATTAGATCTTACCTCACAAGATCATTTGGTACAATGCATCTCGGATGCAGCGATTCAATTTCCAAATTTATTTATCCTAGGAGATTTTAATATTTATTACGAAAATCCATCTACTGCTCCTCTACTTCTTTACCTTGGACTGATCACTATCTTATTTCCTTTTTTCTGTTCTGTTATTACCACTTATACTCTGAATCAGAGTGCCCTAACAAGAAAATTCAGCTCAACAGACCCATCCAATTGCCCACCTTGTTTTACCCATTTTCTGGCTGACTTTCAGGCTTATTTTCGAAAGAGAAGGGTGTCCATCTTCCGACACAAATCAGGAGATGGGTGTCCTTCTCTCAGGGTCGCCCAAATCGGCATAATTGAAGGCTGATTTTGGGAATCCTCAACTGCCTTCCGTCGCGGGGACGACCAAAGTTCACGGGGGTGTGTCGGAAGCATAGTGAAGGCGGGACTGGGGCGTCCTCGGCCGATAATGGACAAAAGAAGGGTGTCCCCGTAGAGCATTTGGCTAACTTTACTTGGTCCATTTTTTCTTGCGACCAAGCCTCAAAAGAGTGCCTGAACTGACCAGATGACCACCGGAGGGAATCGAAGATGACCTCCATTACTCCCCCAGTAGTCACTAACCCCCTCTCACCCTAAAAAAAAAACCTTTCAAAATATTTTTGCCAGCCTCAAATGTCATATTCAGGTCCATCGCAGCAGTATGCAGGTCCCTGGAACAGTTTTAGTGGGTGCAGTGCACTTCAGGCAGGCGGACCCAGGCCCATCCCTCCCACCTGTTACACTTGTGGTAGAAAATATGAGCCCTCCAATACCCACCAGAAACCCACTGTACCCACATGTAGGTGCCCCCCTTCACCCCTTAGGACTATGGTAGTGGTGTATAGTTGTGGAGAGTGGGTTTTTAGGGGGCTCAGCACCCAAGGTAAGGGAGCTATGCACCTGGCAGCAATTTGTGAAGTCCACTGCAGTGCCCCCTAGGGTGCCCGGTTGGTGTCCTGGCATGTGAGGGGGGCCAGTGCACTACAAATGCTGGCTCCTCCCATGACCAAATGCCTTGGATTTGGTCGTTTTTAAGATGGGGGTCCTCGGTTTCCATTATTGCCGAAAATCGAGGATGACCATCTCTAAAGTCCCCATCTCAACATTTTGGTCCACCATCTCTAAAGTCGACCTAACTGTTGAGATTTGGGTGTCCCCGACCATATTATCGAAATGAAAGATGGACCCCCATCTTGCTTCAATATTGCAGGTTTCCCCACCCCTTCTCGGGGCCGTCCTGCGAGGACGCCTTCAGGAAAACTTGGGCGCCCCGTTCAATTATGCTGCTCTTTGTTAATTTACCATTATCAGAGCAAACTATAATTTGGGATTCTGTTCTAAACTCCATTGTGGAGAAATATGTACCCCTATGTTCTATGGATTCCCACTCTGTTAGGAAACCATGGAAAAAGGATGACCGGTGAGTACTTAAGAGACAGCTGTGTCATGCAGAATGCCGTTGGTATCAAATTAGATCTGCAACAGAACTTGTTTATTATAATCAACTTTTTCATTTTTATTATTCTCAGCTTCGGGAACTGAGGCACCAGTTTAATGCTGAGATTATTAACAAGGCCAATAATCGTCACAAGCAATTGTTTTTAATAGTTTCTTGTTTATCCTCTATTGCTCCTTCAGCCGATCTACCACCTGGAATAGCAGCTTCGGATTTTGCATATTTTTCTTCCTAAGATTGCAGGCCTAATTTGTCAGCTAATTTTTGGCCTAATTTCGGCTTTATCAACTGATACAGGCATTTCATTTTTTGCAGATTCTAACTTTCTAGACCTGCTTTCTCAGGATAATTAGGATAAATTTATGAGTAGTTCATGGTCCACATTTAATATTCCTTCATTGACAACTTTTTGTAAAGTGGTCAGTTTTCGTGGAAAGACCACCTGCCCTTTAGATCTGATTCCATTTTCTTGGCTGTCAGTTCCATTGCCTTCTTCCTCTAGCCATGGCAATGATTAATGCTAGCTTTACCACTGAGAAAGTTCCTCCTCTTCTGAAACCTGCAATTATTAGACCAATTCTAAAAAATTCAGCCATTGATTCCTCTCAACCAGGAAACTATAGATCTGTTTCTAATCTACCATTTCTGGCCAAAGTCCTAGAGCTCATTGCTTTTTCACAATTAATGCACATGTTGATTCTTCCTAACTGCTTCATCCATTTCAATCGTGATTCAGAGTTGGCTACTTCACTGAAACAATTTTTGCCTCTCTTTTGAATGATAGTCATGTAGTTCTTGTTTCTGCAGCTTTTGATTTGGTGAACCACATTATGCTCAAGTCTAGCTTCCTATGGCATCTCTGGTTTCGTGCTTAAATGGTTTTCTTCTTTTTTGACAGTTCACATATGTTAGGTTAACGTAGTTACCTTGACCTCAGATTCTTTTTCTTTTCCTTGTAGGGTTCTGCAAGGCTCGGTTTTATCACCACTATTGTTTAACTTGTTCATCAGCCCTTTACTCACCTTTATTCAGGGTTTTAATGTTAGAACTTATGTCTATGCAGATGATATTCTTCTGGTATCTGAGCAAGACCCTTTCAACCCTAATTTACAGAATTTACAGCTATGCTTAGATTCAGTTGCTTCCTGGTTAGCTGACAACCACCTAATCTTAAATATAGAGAAAACTGTAGCTATTTGGATTACAGAATACTCGATCTCACCCATTCTGTCTCCTGTCATTTTGGGCTCTCCCATGGCATTAGTGTCTTCTTTTAGGTATCTTGGAGTACTTCTTGATGCACAATTAACGTTTGATCAGCATATTAGTAACATTACCAGATCCTGCTTTAGGTCTCTCCGTTCACTGTGTCATTACCTTGATGATAAATCATGTGCTACTTTATTATATTCTCTAGTAGCCTTGAAGTTGGATTACTATAATGTAGGTTTCCTGTTCTATTCTTTAAAAAGGCTCCTAATGGTACAAAACACAGCAATATGACTACTTACTCATGCATGTAAATATAATCATCCCTGATAAGCAACACCACTGGTTACCTATCCACTTCTGTATACAACATAAGACCTTGACTCTTGCATATAAGGCTTTACATACAGGTATTCCATCATATCTTGCTTCTTTTATCATGCCTTATGTTCCCGCTCGCACATTATTATCTTTAGTTGCTCATTGGTTGACAACCTCAGCTATTCAATGTACCAGACTGCAATCCACACGTCGTTCCATTTTTTTTTCACAGCCCTTGCACCTTGGAACTCCATGCCTCCTGAAATTTGAGCGGAACAATCTTACACTAAATTTAGAGCGATGGTTAAAGCCCATCTTTTATGCAAGCATTTTCTGAGGAGGCCAGGACCTGACCAGATTAGCGTACTCCTGTTTCAGTTACTATTTTAAAGTATGTTATTGATGTGGGGGGGGGGGGGGGGTCCCCCGCTTTCTTTCTTTTTCTTTCTTGTCAGAATTGTAGTTCTTTTCCCTTTTCTGCTCTGGGAGAGTAGCCTAGTGATTAGTGCAGTGGACTTTGATCCAGGGGAACTGAGTTCGATTCGCACTGCAGCTCCTTGTGACTCTGGGCAAGTCACTTAACCCTCCATTGCCCCTGGTACAAAATAAGTACCTGAATATATGTAAACTGCTTTGAATGTAGTTGCAAAAAAACCTCATAAAGGCGGTATATCAAGTCCCATTTCCCTGTCCTAGAATTGTGTAAACTGCTTTGATTTTACTGTGAAAGGTGGTATATTGAGTTTTTAATAAACAAACTAATATTTTATGGTTGCAGTAAAAGTGGCCATAGCATGCTCAGTAGTCCCGCAGTAATTCTGGGATCGGTGCACGCTACCCACATGCTAAAAAACAGGTTTTATTTTTTAGTGCGTGGGCATTTAGAGGTACTTGGAATAGGTCTGCGCTGCACTAATCGGGTAGCATGGGTAAATCATCGCAGGTTTAGCATGTGAGCCTTTACCCCTAGTTAATAACTGGGAAATTAGCATATGGCCATCAATGGGGAAATAGAAATTGTGGCCATTTTACAGCCTCACTAAAAGTACCCTCAGCATGCAGGAAGTCCACACGCTAAAAATAGCGAAGACCCATTATTTTTATACAACATTATTAGGCCCCCCCCCCCCCCCCCCACTTCCTCTCCCTCCTACCATTCCTCCCTTCCTCAGTCCTAGCCAGGGCCGGCAGTAAGGGGTAGCAAACAGTACAATTTCTTTGGGCCCCCATGCCACAGGGAGCCCCAACCTGCCTCAATCTGAAGGAGGCATAGCTTTCAGGCAGGCTTCGGGGGCCCTTTCCCAGTTTCTGACTTGAGCCCCTGCATGTCTAATATCGGCCCTGTCCCTAGTCCTTGTTTAAGCATCAGATTAAAAAAAAAATAAAACTCAAGAAGAAATACAGTATAACATAAAAAATATCTTAGGAACCAGAGTAAACTGCAATATTTGAGAGCAACATGGATGCTTCATCGGCTTTTTCCACACTTTTATTTTTTGAGCATTCTGTTCTAGTTCATTCTACTGTCCTGATCTGAAAAGCACCTTTATTCTAACAATGGCTGTCAAGTTAAGAGTTATCACATCCAGATGTGAAAGCTGTGTGAATCTTTCCACATGGAGGAGGTATGTTAGAAATGCTGTGATCTTCCAACCGCCAGCATGCACAAACATTCCTGCACTCTTTGGCTTCATTCAGGACAAGTATATTTCATGCACTGTCAGCAAGTTTACAGCATTCCTGCAAAAAGAACAACTGTAGCACTTACCTGGTACACCTGGAGGGGTTTTCAAATACTTTCCATTGAAATGCTGAATTACTACTTCACATTTTTCTGTAGATTCCATTCTGAAAACATAAGAAAATAAATTTCTGTTAAAAAAGTTAACCCAGACAATAGGGACTGTCATTATCAGTGTGGATTACCATTAAGATGTGTTATTTTATCACTAATGTGCTATTTTAATACAGGTCCCATTTTATGCAATGAGACCTAGTTACTAATAACTGAGATTAACGGTAAAATAATAGATAACAGCAGTCTATATTGATAACTTTCCCCTTAAATGGTCTATTCAGATGGCATCTTGCGGTCCTCAGTTGAACCGGGGTTAAAACTATGGCATGAAAAAGGTACAGAGCATCCTGCACATGGTCTGTGGGTTTGCTTGGACGAATTCTCAAGTGGGTCAGTCTTTTCAAACCATTTATTTATAAGATCTATCAGTGCTGCAGTCTAATATCCTTTAGAGTGGAGCTAAATAGTTGCATTTGTTTGGGTATTTTTAAAATATCGATATGTTGCCAACGTGCTGTCCATTCAGGTGTTTAATACAGATCAAGCATTTATCAAACAACGTGGCTGGAAAGCAACACAAAGAGATCAAACTTGAATCACTTGATCTCTTTGCAAATCTAGGGCCCCTTTTACAAAGCTGCAGTAAAAGGGTCCCCACAGTAGTGTCAGCACATGGATTTGCAATGCGCCGAGGCTCCCTTTTACTGCAGCAGGTAAAAGGCTTTTTTCTTCTAAGGAAATGGCTGTGTGGTAAGGGAACCACTTGCCGCATGGCCATTTCCTGGGGGAGCCCTTACCACCACCTATTTAGGAGATGGTAAGGGCTCCTGCGCTAACCCTGTGGTAACCAGGCAACACGTGGAGCTGCCCGATTACCACCAGGTAACCCCCCAAAGCTAAAAAAATTAAAACATTTTTTCAGCACCAGAAATGGTGCACAGCAAAGCGGAGGTATGGGTACTGCCCCTTTGTAAAAGGGATCCCTAGTGTGAGCATGCCTAGACAATCTCACAATCCTATTCAACTTTGTTTACAAGCCTTAGTAGATCATTTATAAACACCAGGGGGCACCATAATTACTATTACTATGATCTTCTATGCATTTGGAAGATAGCAACTCCAGTGATTCAGTAACCATGTAAAGCACACTACAGAAAAACATTTTTTTTCTTGCTGACTTATTTTATTCCCTAGGCTTTAAAATGTTTCCTTCCCTTCCACAGATCTGAGTAATTCAGTGCAAACCTTTACTGGTAGTATCCCAATCCCTCCATATTTTGAATACAACATTTGAAACTGACAGGAATGGAAAAGAGAATGTTTTTTTTTTAAACTGTACATTCCTGATAATAGAGACACCTTTCTTAAATTTTACTTTTTTTCAATTTCAAGATATACAATCACATTATTACTATACAACTAAAGAAATCTGAAAAGAATAAACCATTAATTATAAGGAAAATGACAAATAGATTAGTCTACAATTTTAGGAAACAAAACCAAGATATTAAAACAATTAGAATCAAGGAAATAAAAAACCCCCAAAACAATAAACAGAATAGGTGCCAAAGACCAGGGGCAGTCTTCAGATAGCTATATGATATTCCCATACTCTGCAAGATTAGCTCTCACTAATGGTGGCAATGTCTCAGAGGGAAGCTTAAGAATGTCCTAAAATATTTTCTGCCCATTTCAACAGGAGCTATCAAAGGAGAGCGTGGAACATTCAAGGACCTTAGGGTATTCCATGACTTCCATCTTCTTGTTAGTAAAATTCTTATCCTTAATAGGAGACCCACAAAGTCCTTGCAGTTCAGATACTTTATTTTCCAACACAACCACTCTGACTGTTGGTTTAAAGCCTGAGAATGGGCAATTACTGTTCTTGAAATCAAACCAACCTCAGAGGAAAATGTAGTAATCACTTACAATAAAGAAGAGTTGAGAGTATTCACTGCATCCCACAGTGTGTCCAAAGTGACTACGATTGGTCAAACCAGCGTGTCCACCACTAATCCGGAGGTTCCTTCCCCCAAAACAGGTTCTATACTCACAGCTTATTGATCCAAATGCTGCTGCTGTGGGTCAACTCCAAGAATTCCCCCAGGCGAGGAAGTGAAAGATGGAAAGTCCTCCAAGTTGATACCAGATGGGGATATACCTTCCTCTGGGATAACTTTCTGACCAGCTATCCGACAGCTTCTGGGTTGTAGAGGGGCCAACCTGGGAGCAGGGCTCAAGGAAACCCCACTTACATCACTGCCAGAATCCACCAGCATAGCCGGAGGGTTGCATAGCAGGCAGGAATGCCAAAGGAATCCAATGTCTGTCTCAAAGGCTGGGATCCACTTGACAGTGGAGGTAGCTGCCTTTTTTTCCCTCTCTTTTTTCCCAATACAGGATAGGTAAGGTGCCTCCTCGGACAGACTAAACGCGGCACTTATCGGAGCTCCTGCTCGGGCGTCCATTCCACATAGACACCTTTTATTCCAAAGTAATTTAAAGGGGAAGGAATTAGGTGTCCTTTCTCTGTAATATTTTTAATAACATGTGGCTGCCTATGTACAGAAAACCTGAAACAAAAATAATTCCTTATTATTTATGTACAGAGATTACCATATTGACTTAAGAGGCCAAATACAGGGGTGTTTGAATTTTTAGAGAAATGTGCTATATAGAATACATTAAATAATGGAATATGACCTAGAAATAACTCTCCATATGCAAAAATAATGTAAACTGAAATGTTTGAAAAGATTGTGGCTAGATTATAATCTCTACAGTGCTGTGTGAATCTAGTCGTACAGTACAGGAGTAGCTTTTTGGAATAGCCTTATAAAAATACTGGAACAATTTTTCATCAGGGGTTCTAGCAAATAACTTGAAACATATGATCTAGATGTTTCAAATTATACATATATTCAGCAGCACTACACAGTTATTACCACTGAATAAACTGGTATACAGAGTTTTCCCATTTACACATACGTGACCGTCTCTACCAAAACGCGACTAAATGGCAGATTTTTCATGTCATGGGTCCATAAGCAGCCCGGAAAAGCTACATGTTCGAACTCCTGTAACGTCTTTATTTTTATTTTCACATAAAAGGATGGGTTTGGTCTGTTGCATTACAAATTGAGGTGGTCTTTTACTAAAGCTTAGTTTGAGTTATCTGCAGCAGGGCCCATTTTATTCCTGTGGGACCTGCTGTAGATAAAGACCCCCTGATTGTTCTAATAGAATTCATTAAATCTTCATTTTTTGTTTCTGGTGACTTTTGTCACCTTTTCTCACAGATGATCACATGTAGAGGCATGTGCCCAATTTAATACACGTAACTTAATTGAGTAACAAGCCAATCAGCGCTGAAAACTGGTGATAACCAAATTATCAGCACTAGTTGGCAATAATTAGGATTTACTTTTATTTTACTTTACCAGGGACTTATATTCCACTCACACTGTTAAAGGTTCGAAGTGGATTACAGAACAGAGAAAACCAGTGACAATTACACTGGGATGACAATTACATAGTAAGAAAGATAACATTACACAGTGGGAATGTGTATATAAACAAATACAATATTACAAAGAAACAGATCTTCAAAATTAACATTTTTACCTGGACATGTGGTGAATCAATTTCAGTTGAATTTTGTCAGGACCTATTTCTTAAATAGTATGGATTTTAGGGCTTTACAGAACCGGGTGTACTACTACTTATCATTTCTATAGCGCTACTAGACTAGAAATTGATGTTAAGCATTGATGTTGGTAGAGGGTTCCAGATTTTGATGGCTTGATAAGAGAATATGCTTATGAAGGCTCTCCTGAGGTGGAATTCCTTGAAGGATGGAAAATGTGAGTTTCTCGTTCCATAGCCTGAATGCAGAGTTGAGATTAAGCACAACAGATATCATGGGGCACAGCACTGAATGATTTTGAAGACAAAACAGCAGAGTATGAAAGCAATTCTGGCTTCAACAGGAAACAGTTGGACATATAGATTAGAAACCCTGTCGAATATTTTCAAGCCATAGATGAGCCCGACGGCCATGTTTTCTATTGTCTGCAGTTTGCGAAGTAGATGTCTAAGACAGTTTAGGTAGATTATATTGCAGTAGTCCAGCTTGGCTAGAATTAGAGTCTGTACTAGGAGTCTAAAGTGTTCTTGTGTAAAGTATTTCCATATTCATCTGAGGTTATGCATTTGGAAGAAACAGTTCTTGATAGTCCTATTTACCTGCACATCCCAGAATAAATTCTGATCTAATGTTATGGGTGAATACTGAAGTTAATGTGAATACCAATGTTATGAGATCTACTAGGAAACTGTCTAGTCCCTTGCAATGGATTCACTCCATGTCCTTAGAGCAGTGGTTCTCAACCTCTTTTTAAGTTGGGACATACCTGGTGGACAATGCTCGCATACGTGACAAACTACATACATGACCCTCATGGACCTTTGGTCTGATACAGTGTAACAGTTCTTATGAATTAAATGTAAACATTCTCTGCATCCACAAAAACTTTATCTCTCACCAAAACAGATGCAGATTAGAACTCACACATTTTCTCCATAGAAGTTACCATACCAAAAACGAAAAAATATCTATTTATATTTATTCTGAATTTCATGTAACTTGAGTAATAACAACTTAAATCTCTATATACCAGGAACACTGTGAAATAATATAAAACAAAAAAAAAATACTAACTCAACATGCATATAGCAAAACGAATTAGCACTAATCATAACACTATTTCCTATTATTCATACATGAACCCTACCAGCACTACAAATATTACATGGGCCCTGTTAATATATGGCCTGGTTTTAGATCTGCCACTGGAATTGTGATGGACAAAGCCACAGAGCCAAAAACATCTGAAAATGTACTGATTAGGCCAAACAAGTAACAAATGATTTTATATTTGAGAATCTGCAGAAAGCAGGTCTGAACAATGAGTCTTGACACAAACAGGTATATATTAATGTATAAAATGATACAGAGATCAGAAGATGTGATGAGAGGTGTTGCAAAAACATTATGTGAAACTGGTATCTCAACAGAAAAAAATGTTAGTAACCGCAAAAAAAAAAAACATGTTGATATTACCGGAAAATGTTGCAACCTTGTGAAATTGATGGAACGGAAGAGCTGGGTACAAACTGCACAGATGGCAAGATGCGACAGTTTAACCGCAGAAATTGAGAAATATTTGAAAAAAATAGGTCCCAAAATAGGTGCTGCCATAGACTTCTATAGAGAGAAAAGAGTATAAAAGAGGAGAGATTTTGGCTCAATTTCGGAGTCGTCCCCAACGCATCTCAGACGGCAAAGCGCTGTGCCATTGAACCCAGAATCTGTCCGATGTCTGTATTTCTTTGAAATCTTGGTAAGAATAAATACCTTCTATCTGAAACTTATCTCTGTCTTAATTTTCAAGTATTCATTTGCCTGTTACTTATTTTACAAACTAAACTGAACTCACACCAGACACTCATTTTGTGCACAAAATACTGATAGATTCAAATACACTATATGTGGGAACATAAATGGCCCAGAATACACCTAGATCCAGAAAGGCAGAAAGCAGAGGTCATGGGGATCAGTTTTGAATTACGCCTTCTGATGCCTCCCCAGAACCAACCACCCTGGGATTGGAGGGAAACTATAAAGAATCTTCTGGATGAACTTAAGAGGTTCCCCTCCCCATTTGGAAAAGTCCAGAAGGAGTCTAAAAGAGGTCAATTAAAAACAGCCCCTAGAATACCAATACACCTAATACTAGAAAAACACAATAAGTGGGACTGCTATAGATCTTAACAGAGAAATTACATGCAAATGGAATACTGCACCTCAGTCACATATAAAACACAAACAGATCTTCTCCAAATACAGAACAAGAGATCACAAAAATAGAAATATAAAGAGAAACTTGAACTGGGAACCCAAATAAGGCAAACTAGGTAGTACCACAACATGTGAAAAAAAAAAAGCCAGAAATGCATTTCCTCTTGAACTGAACAAAATACAAATACATCCTTGTTGCACATTTCCCAAAATTAAAATGCTCTATCTAATAAATTCAAAATAAAACACTTTTTCCTACCTTAGCTGTCTGAGCATTTTATTTTCCAAACATATTGTTCCCAGTTTATTTTTCTGCTTTCCTGTCTTTTTTCTGCTCTCTTTCCAGTAGGTGCTGTCAATTTGTGCTTTTCCACTGTCCTCTTATATTCTTCCATTCCCTTACTACATTCATCTCTGACTTATTTCTACTCTCTCTTTCTCTCTCTATTCTGACTGCCCACTTAGATTTCTCACTCTTTACTCTTCAGTCTTCCATCTACAATTCAACTTTCAATCTCCTCCTCTCACCCTTCCCCTGGCCTCATATTCCCTTCTCTTTTACCCACTCCCCTATTTCAGCCCTCTGTACTAACCATCCCCTTCTCACATATCTCCTTGAGAACCTCCATAGTTTCTCCTACATGGCTCCATCATGACCAGTATCTCCCTTCTCTCTCCATTCTTAGAGCCTTGTAGCCCAAT
The DNA here is from genome assembly GCF_901765095.1 of Microcaecilia unicolor. NCBI lineage: Eukaryota > Metazoa > Chordata > Amphibia > Gymnophiona > Siphonopidae > Microcaecilia > Microcaecilia unicolor. The sequence continues at coordinate 259,590,401 of NC_044031.1, read as the reverse complement.
ATCTCCTCTTTTTCCACCCACATTTGCAGTCCAGAATCTCACTGTCCCCCAACCCTCTCCTCTACACCCCTATGGTCCAGCAGCTCCCTGCCCCTCTCTCTTCCCCCTTCCCCCCAAAAGTGCAGCTTCATAGTTCAGCAAGGCAGCAACTCCAAGGGGAGCTTGGCCAGAGGAAACCCAGCCCATTTGCAGGAGAGGCAACATACACAAACCCCAATGCCATGTTCCTTCCCAGAATGTGTAGGCAGTAAACCACACACCAAAGGTGAAAGCCTGCTAAGTGCAGTTTGCAGCCTACACAATCCAGGAAGCAGCACAGTATCAGGGTTTGTGTAACCTTATGTCCTGTGGGGCCAGCATCTCTCCCCCTTTCTTCCCTGCATCATTCAAAGTCCAGCACATCTCTCTCTCTCTCTTACTTACTCTCTTCCCCCACCCCCAATAGTCTCACATCTTCCTCTCTCTCTAGCTTCCCCTCATAGTCTGGCACCTTACCCTCTCTTCCTGACCCTTCACCCCATAAGTCCAGTAGCTCTCCCTCAGCCCCCTTGTTCTTGCACTTCTTTCTCTGTCAGTCCTCCCCTCGAATGCAGCACTTCTCTCTCTCTCTCTGCTCTCCTTCTCAGAAGTGTAGCTAGGTGGGTCGCCAGGGGAGCAGTCGCTCCCTCAAACAGACTTCTGACAGCCCCAGCACCTATTTTTGATGCGATGTTTGAATTAAGCACCAGCACCGTTGGCAGTCTGCTCTCTACTCCCCTGTGCAGGGCCAGTCCTAGGGTCTCTGGTGCCCCCTGCAGACTATCAGTTGGTGCCCCCCCCCCCCATTTAGCATCTTCTTTCTCTCTTCTCCCTCCCTCTTCTCCCACCCTGTCCCCTTTTTCAGCCCTCACACTGCGCCGACTGTCACAGACTGTGCGATGCCGCGTGCCTAAGGTCATAGGAGCCGACTTTTCAAAATGATTGGGGGTGCTGAATTTTTTTTTTTTTTTTTACAGGTGGTGCATTCCCTCTCTTCCCCCTCCCCCTTCCTCCCTCTCTCTCCACCCTCCTTCACCTCTGAGTTCCAGGCCCCCTCCCTCCCACCCTCCTCCATTCCAGACCCCCCTCCCTCCCACCCTCCTCCATTCCAGACCCCCCTCGCTCTCTCCGATTTCCAGGCCCGGTGGCCTGCCCTCCCTCCAACTCGAGTTCCAGCCCAACCTTTTCTCCCACTCCCAAAACAGTGCTTTGTTTGCCCCTCGCCTTCCTGAATGCTGCCCAGAATTTAAAAGTCATCTTAATGGGGTCCCGGCAGCAGCAGTGAAAGGGGAGCAGGCTCGGTGAGTCGGCGCTTCAGCAGGCTGCCTTCCCTTCTCTTCATTCTCAGCTTTGCCTCTGGTCCCACCCTCATTTCTTGTTTCTGCAAGGGTGGGACCAGAGGCAGAGCTGAGAGCGAAGAGAAGGGAAGGCAGCCCGCTGAAGCGCCGACTCGCCGAGCCTGCTCGCCTTTCACTGCTGCCGCCAGGACCCCGGTAAGATGACTTTTAAATTCTGGGTGGCATGCAGGAAGGCGAAGGGCAGACAGACTCTGTTAAGGGAGATGGGAGAAGAGGTCGGGCAGCGGGCTGACTCCTGGCTGGGAGCTTCCGGTTTCCAGCGGGGAATATTGCATGATGCGGCACCCTTGAAGGCAGGCGCCCCCCTGCGGTGCTTACCCCGCTTACCAGGTTGTGCCAGCCCTGTCCCTGTGCCCTCAACCTGGCTATGCTTCTGTTCCTCCTGCTCGTGTCCAGCATTCTTCCTCAGCTCCCCTCTTCTACCTCCCCCAGATCCTTCAAATCTCTTTTCTTTGCCAGCAGCATCAGTGGTAGCAGTAACTCGCTGCCTGGGCCAACCCAGAGTCTTTCCTCTGCTAGGTCCCGCCCATGCATAAACAGAAAGTTGCATCAGAGAGGAAGGATCTAGATGAAGAAAGGCTTTAGGTTAGCCCAGGGAGCACGTTCCCACTAGAGAATGGACAATTCTCCACACAGCAGGATAACTTGTCACCAACACACTAAATTCAGCACTATTACCAATTATTAGCATTAACAGATATGTCAGATGCGTCTCTTCAATATTCCAAAATCACATACCTATACAACATTTTTTTTAAGGATCTTCAGAATATATGGCATACTTAAAGCACAATTACACTTTTTTAGTGCAAAGTAGCCTGTTCCTCATAGGTCCCGAATTTTATTTTTTAATCAAATCTTCTTTAGAAAAAACTTATTAGTGAATATGGCTTCTTTAAATATGCTTTCATGATACTTTGCTACAAGATGCTGTTCAGCAGATAGTTAATCAAACCAGACCTAATGCCAACATGGCCAGGTTCCATTTCCTTCATCAGCAGTGGCGTTCCTAGGGCGGCTGACACCCGGGGCGGATCGCCGATGCGCCCCCCCCCAGCGAAACAACACCTCCCCCCGGCAAAATGACACCCCCCCCCGGTGCATTTTTACCTGCTGGGGGGGGGGGGTGCTGCGCGCCTGTTGGCTTCGCTCGTTCCATGCTCCCTCTGCCCCGGAACAGGGAGTAACCTGTTGCGGGGCAGAGGGAGCACGGAACGAGCGGCGCCGACAGGCGCGTGGCACCCCCCCCAGCGGCGTGCACCCGGGGCGGACCGTACCCACCGCCCCCCCCTAGGAACGACACTGTTCATCAGAGTAGCAGACCGTAATTCATATGGCCACATTTATTTTGTTTGAATTTGCAGGATCAGAGTGAGTGATTCCGAGTATCCTGAGATTCCTGATCTGTAATTTTAGGGGGAGTTCATACTTTCCAAAAGGCATTCTGAAGTCAGGTATTTGTCCACTTGTGTTAGGTACTCCATTATTATGTAAGCTGCACTGGTTGCCCATTAAAGCCAGAATTATTTTTTTTAATGAAGTGTTCACTTAAAAGTGTTTTTGTCTTTCAAATATTATATGACACTGGATTATATGCAGCCCTTAATAACTATTCCCCTACACAGTATAACCTCTTGCTTCATCTTCCAGATTGCAAGAGAGTGTGTTATAAGTCAGTTTAGTCTGCTAAGTGGTGGAATTCACTGTCAATGGCAATCAAGGGTCAGCCTGATTACGTGGTATTTCATAAGACTGAAAACTTTCCTCTTTGAGAGGTTTCTATCCACTAATGAAGTATCTTAGTGTCCCTGTTACTAAGGTGCGCTGAAAAATGGCCTGTGGAAGTGTACATGTGTGTTTTGGGTGGACGCAAAATCATTTTTCAGCACACCTATAAAAAATAACAAAAATTTTTTTGCCGAAAATGGACTTACGGCAAAATGAAAATTGCTGCGCGTCCATTTTGGGTGACCTTACCGCCAGCCATTGACCTAGCGGTAAGGTCTCACACGGTAACAGTGCAGTAATGGTCTATGCATGTAAAATGCCAATTTCACCTGATTACCTCTTGTTTACCAGAAAATAAAATATTTTCCAACGCGCGTAGTGGACATGCATAAAAAAATTAAATTACCGCATGGGCCACGCGGTAACTCAGAACTGCCATGTGTTGGGTACGCGTAGGCACATATGCAGCTTAGTAAAAGGGCCCCTTAGATTGCAACAGGCCATCAATGGTCAATATTTAATATTTTGTTTATGGCTTTATAAACCATATCTGTTGTTTATTTACTGCTAGCCACATTGAACTCAAGTACATTTGGGATAATGTGGGGTATAAATGTCAAAACAAATGAATGAATAAATAAATAAATAAATAAATAAATAAATAACAAGCATGACCCACAACAATAAGAACCAATGATCCATTAAAAGCATACATAGTACTCACACCCACAAAAAATCAATAAAATTTTAAAACAAGCCAAAATCGAAATACCCCTAAAAACACAATACATAATAAAAATCATTTTAGTCTCACAATGATCTCATAAAGGGTCTCACAAAGAGGTGTGTCTTTTTGCCATGCCCCTTCACCCAAATGCCTACATCAGTATATAGAAAATGATGCTCGATAGCATTTGATGACATCACTCTGGGGGTACAACCCGGAATCAAATGCCCCAATCCAGAAACAGACTGTCCAGGGAAAAAACACCCAGAAGCCAGAAAAGACTGGAAACAGACAAGAGATATACAGGGTGAGACAAAAAGAAACAAACAAAAAACAAGAAAAAAAAAACTATCCACCAGAGGTTTTTGCTGTTTTTTTCAGCAACAGCTTGGAATTTCAATGTGAAATTTTACAGCATTATTTGTTCTTACTGTCTACTTTTTTGTGCCAAGTAGAATGAGATTATCTTTAAACATGGCAAAGTTACATACTTTTTAGCATGACCACACAAACATTTTTGTGCATTCAAAAATGTTTGCACTATAAAACAATCATTGAAAAAAAAAAATAATGCTGTCACAGTGATGTAGACTTCTGTCTGCGGAGCAACATTGGAGGCCTATCACAAGCTCCACCCAAAGCTGCAAACAATCGCTGAACTCAAGGAAGCGCCGCAGATGATCTTGGACAGCCTGCCACAGGGACTGATCTACAGTGGTGGAAATAAGTATTTGATCCCTTGCTGATTTTGTAAGTTTGCCCACTGACAAAGACATGAGCAGCCCATAATTGAAGGGTAGGTTATTGGTAACAGTGAGAGATAGCACATCACAAATTAAATCCGGAAAATCACATTGTGGAAAGTATATGAATTTATTTGCATTCTGCAGAGGGAAATAAGTATTTGATCCCCCACCAACCAGTAAGAGATCTGGCCCCTACAGACCAGGTAGATGCTCCAAATCAACTCGTTACCTGCATGACAGACAGCTGTCGGCAATGGTCACCTGTATGAAAGACACCTGTCCACAGACTCAGTGAATCAGTCAGACTCTAACCTCTACAAAATGGCCAAGAGCAAGGAGCTGTCTAAGGATGTCAGGGACAAGATCATACACCTGCACAAGGCTGGAATGGGCTACAAAACCATCAGTAAGACGCTGGGCGAGAAGGAGACAACTGTTGGTGCCATAGTAAGAAAATGGAAGAAGTACAAAATGACTGTCAATCGACAAAGATCTGGGGCTCCACGCAAAATCTCACCTCGTGGGGTATCCTTGATCATGAGGAAGGTTAGAAATCAGCCTACAACTACAAGGGGGGAACTTGTCAATGATCTCAAGGCAGCTGGGACCACTGTCACCACGAAAACCATTGGTAACACATTACGACATAACGGATTGCAATCCTGCAGTGCCCGCAAGGTCCCCCTGCTCCGGAAGGCACATGTGACGGCCCGTCTGAAGTTTGCCAGTGAACACCTGGATGATGCCGAGAGTGATTGGGAGAAGGTGCTGTGGTCAGATGAGACAAAAATTGAGCTCTTTGGCATGAACTTAACTCGCCGTGTTTGGAGGAAGAGAAATGCTGCCTATGACCCAAAGAACACCGTCCCCACTGTCAAGCATGGAGGTGGAAATGTTATGTTTTGGGGGTGTTTCTCTGCTAAGGGCACAGGACTACTTCACCGCATCAATGGGAGAATGGATGGGGCCATGTACCGTACAATTCTGAGTGACAACCTCCTTCCCTCCGCCAGGGCCTTAAAAATGGGTCGTGGCTGGGTCTTCCAGCACGACAATGACCCAAAACATACAGCCAAGGCAACAAAGGAGTGGCTCAGGAAGAAGCACATTAGGGTCATGGAGTGGCCTAGCCAGTCACCAGACCTTAATCCCATTGAAAACTTATGGAGGGAGCTGAAGCTGCGAGTTGCCAAGCGACAGCCCAGAACTCTTAATGATTTAGAGATGATCTGCAAAGAGGAGTGGACCAAAATTCCTCCTGACATGTGTGCAAACCTCATCATCAACTACAGAAGACGTCTGACCGCTGTGCTTGCCAACAAGGGTTTTGCCACCAAGTATTAGGTCTTGTTTGCCAGAGGGATTAAATACTTATTTCCCTCTGCAGAATGCAAATAAATTCATATACTTTCCACAATGTGATTTTCCGGATTTAATTTGTGATGTGCTATCTCTCACTGTTACCAATAACCTACCCTTCAATTATGGGCTGCTCATGTCTTTGTCAGTGGGCAAACTTACAAAATCAGCAAGGGATCAAATACTTATTTCCACCACTGTACAAGGCTGTTAAGAACTTCCCAAAGTGACTGAAGGCCTGTGTTAAAGCCAGGGGTGGACACTAAGCATTCACAGTGACTGCAAAATTCTAACACATTGTTAATTGTATCATTTGAATGAGGTTATTTTACTGTGATTTAGCTTGAACATTTTTAACGCGCAAAACTCACAAGGTAGTAACGCTAAAATGTCAGTAACATCAACATAGCTTAAGATAATTAAATGCTGTTTAATAGTAATACATAAGTATGATGACTAAATAAGTATATAAAATTTCTCATTGAACTTCAAAGCAGTTGCTGGAAAAAAAAAACAGCAAAACTCTCTAGGAGGTTACTTTTTTTTTTGCCTCACCCTATATAGTAGATGTAGCTTTATGCAGATAAACTGCCACGGAAAATTCACACATATACAAATCTATCTATTAGGCAAACTGGGGAATGGAAGATTCAATTTTAAATTCCAAGGCGGTTCCTTGTGGCCCTGGCCAAGTCACTTAATCCTTCATTGCCTTGGACATCGTGCTGGGCTGGTTCTCACAGCAATGTCAGTCTAGGTCAGGCTCCTCCTATCTTGGGCAACAACAACTTAGTGGTACCCAGTGGCATACCAAGGGGGGGGGGGGGTGGTGGGGCCGGTCTGCCCCGGGTGCACGCCGCTGGGGGGTGCCGCACGCCAGACAGCTTCGTTTGTTTCCATGCTCCCTCTGCCCTGGAACAGGGTACTTCCTGTTCCGGGGCAGAGGGAGCATGGAAACAAACGAAGCTGAGCGGCGCGCGGCACCCCCCCCAGCGGTGTGCACCCGGGGGGGTTCTTTTGTCATGGTAGGGGGTTCTTTTGCCAGTGTGGGGGGGTGTTCTTTCGCCGGGGGGTCCCGCTGCACCGGGGGGGGGGGGGGGGGGGGCGCTGCACCCAGGGGGCGGGGCGCATCGGCGATCCGCCCCAGGTGTCAGCCCCCCTAGGAACGCCACTGGTGGTACCACACCAAGAAAATCACAAGTTGGGAGGGATGGGGCATACCGCATTGTATAGTCTCCAGGAGTTAGTTCAACTAAAGGGTACATCTGGATCTGAATATACATATACACACACATGCTTTTTGCAAATGCTATTAATTACTGCCTTGTATCCCCCCCCCCCCCACCTCGGTATTTATTGCTTTCCTAAGGTTCACTTTTTTGCTAGGTTGCATATTTTATGCGCAATCATTCTATCCATTGCTTTATATATATATATATATATATATATATATATATATATATATATATATATATATATATATATACACACACACACACACACATACAGCTAGAGATATTGTGGTGCCGCAACAGCCCCGGCACCACCCACTGGCCGTGTGGACTCTGTTATCCTCAAGCTTTCTTATATCACTTTCACTTCAGGATACTTGGGCAGAATCTCAAATACTAAGGCCAGTGCTTTCAGTCACCATACAACTGCTTTATTTCATCTAAACTCATGTACAAAAAATATCTGCCCTTTACCACTTTGGTGATTCTGTGTAGTTAAATATAGACTTTAGAGCAAAATGTCTCCTGGACACAACTTGGGAGTTAAATGTCTCCCTCTTCATAGCCTTGGGGTTCTGAGTCAAGCATACTGGTTAACATAAAAACTATGCAAGGAACTTCCCTCACCTTCCAGGCTACAAGGGCTTCTTCAGCTAAGTATACTAATTAAACATGAACCTTTTTAAAAAGTATCTTATACTTCTCAGAATTAATCCACACAAACATTATAGTATTATTTCTTTTCTGGCAGTTTATTTCTCTGCATTATATGGAGATCTCGGCCTGCTCTAAGAACATTTCTGACCAGGTTTTCTTTTGCACTCTGTGCTTTCTAGAATATCAGTTGACTTTCCTCCAGAGCACTGCTTAACCTACATGAAAGCTGCATTTACACCTCTCTCCCTTCTTACAAACATACATAATTCACATTACTCAACCTATAGAACTATAGAAGCACTTTGCTTTCTCCAGGTGTAGAGCCTGCATGACCCTTGAGAATTTCTCTCCTCCCCCCCCAAGCTCAACAATCCCCTGTGAATACCTGTAATAAGCCATAGCAACACTGCCTCCTTCAAAAGTGGACTCTCTTCCCTTTTCTGGTCATAAGGACAGCCAGCCACAAAGGCCAGAGGGGGAACTCCAGCCCTCTGACTTGGAAAAGGTCCCTTGTTTTCCCTTTCAGGGCTTATGACTTTCTGACCCTTTCTTTCACCTCTGTGTTTGTTTTTCCTGCTGAGTTCCACTTACTTAAAGAAAAATACTTCTTTTAAACTCCCTTTCTGTTAGTCAGCAATATAATTGATAATTACTGCAGCTGCAGTCTTAGTAATTAGTGCATCTGAGAACTGCTGAATCAATGTTCTTTTCCTGGGCTGATCCAACTGACCCACTGCCTCACGGAATAGCCCACATTTTCTATTTTCCATTGTTTTAGTGCTGTATGACTTGTACCTTATTCTCCATGATAAGGACAGGCAGTGCCTTAACACAATATATAGATATATGTGGATAGATAATTAGATATACAACCAGCGCATGCTCAAACTCAGCTTGAGCCCTTAATGCTACCCATTGATCTGGCGATAAAGGCTCTCGTGCTACATGCTCGGTGACCGGTTGGCATGAGCCAAGTGCTGATTACTGCTAGAACCGGTGCATGATGGAGGAAATAAATAAATAATTCATCCAGGCATTATGGGCACACGCCAAATCTGAAACTGCCACCAGGAGGGCACGCTGGCCTTGTGGTAGTCTCATTTGGGCACACGCTACATGCACGTAGAGCCTACAGCGGTTTAGTAAAAGGGCCCCTTATTCAGGATGATATATCCCAAATTTTATTGAAATTGGTCAAGTTTTGACAGAGTTATGCAGAAACTTTATCATTAATCAAAAATATTGGCATGCATTGAGTTAAACCCCAGACTGTTCTATTGCTTCTAAATTTGCATACCATAAAGGCAGGAATTTGGCAAAATATTTCAACAGCATGTCTTGGGGAGATCTGTAACAGATCATGATACTCCCGGCCATTTTAAATGTAGAGGATACAAATACACATTGGTTTCCCTAACACTAAAAACAATTTTTATTTGCTATTTAGAATGGATTGTAAAACTTCTCAAGTCATCTACCATATACAGTGTCCCTATTATTTGTATTATATGGCACAAACTAAACAGAACATTAAATAACATATAGCGGAACATTTTAGTAATCTGTGCAACAACTGACAGGAAGCTCCTTTGGTGAACAGATCATCATGACCTTATAGATTTGCGATTTGCAGTACTGACGCATGTCCAACTACCTAGAGGCGGGGATGTTTCATATATTCTTTTACTATGGGAACAGCAATTTATATACTCTGACTACTGTAGCACTGAAGGGAATAAACAATAGAAATGGAATGGATTATGGTTTTGATGGGATCTGATTGGCTAGCGTAGTCGAATTAAAAGATTATACGTCATCACTCATAATCAGTAGGGTAGTTTTATAGGTATTGGTGGGTTTTGTTAGAGGTCAAATAAATAAACTGAATGGAGTTCCCTCCTGTGCATTGCCATTTGTTATATAATTTTTCAAATTAGGTTTAACTAATAAGATTGCAATTAATGATATTAATAATATATATATATGATTGATTCAAAAATCATCTCACTTTTTCATATATGTATTATTATATATTTTGATTTTTAGATAAATATGTTTCTTCCTGATGAAGTTTGCAGGTGAAACGGACCTGTGTTGGGGACTGGTTGACTACGGCATCAACGTCAAACAGAAATAAGAAAAGTTTTTTTACATGACACTAAGGAGCCCTTTTACTAAGTCGTGGTAAAAAGTGGCCTGTGCTAGTTTTTACATATGAAATTAGGGTATGCTGGGCCAGGGCTCATGCGCTAACTCCATGGTAATCATGCAGCGTTTGGCAATGTGGCCGTGCTGCCAATTACTGCTAGAAACTATGTCTACTTCAAAACTATCACCAGGCTCCCCTGCTACTCCAGCAGTAGGGCCAATTTGGTGTGTGGTAGCCCTATCACAGCTTAGTAAAAGGTCCCTAATGGGGGAATTCATGAAACAACACATTACAGTCTTTACGCACCTTATTGCACTTTATAGGAATTAGTGCATGCTAAATGGTAAAAGCCAATAGGTACAGAATTGGCTTTTATCATACAGCATGTGCTAATTACTTTAACGCACATTAAGGCTATAATGCAGCTTGATGAATCCCCCCCCCCCCCCCCCTCGCTAAATGGTGATTGCAAAACTGCATTGGGGATTTCAAAAGGACCAGTGGAGATAGTTTTCTTCAAGATCTGCATTCCCAGTACTGTATAATTATGATAAGTACATACAATCTTGGACTTGAAATGATTTCTTTATGAGGAAGCTATATAATATGGAAATAAGTGCTTTTTGAGTGGCCTTTTCATCTCACAATGTGTGGCATGCAAGTACATCACCAGTCTTTTCTAGAACTGTCTTAGCTAGCAAAATATTACTGTGAGACTTCAATATGGTCACAGCGAACATTTAATATTGGGTCACACTTAGAGGGGCATAATTGAACGAAAACGCCTATCTCCATGGGCGTTTATCTCCGAGAACGGGTCCGTGAAGGGGCGGACCGAACCATATTTTCGAAAAAAATAGACGCCCATGTTTTATTCAACAATGTGTGAGCTGGGCGTTTTTGTTTTTCAGCGATAATGGAAAATGAAAGCGCCCAGCTCAAAAACGAATAAATCCAAGACATTTATTCGTGGGAGGGGCCAGGATTCATAGTGTACTGGTCCCCCTCACATGCCAGGACATCAACCGGGCACCCTAGGGGGCACTTTTACAAAACCAACAAAACAGGTAAAAGAGCTCCCAGGTGCATAGCACCCTTCCCTTGTGTGTTGAGCCCCCCAAATCCCCCTCAAAACCCACTGCCCACAAGTCTACACCATTACTATAGCCCTAAGGGGTGAAGGGGGGCACCTACATGTGGGTACAGTGGGTTTGGGGGGGTTGGATGACTAATAAGCATTAAGCAGCACAATTGTAACAGGTACGGGGGATGGGCCTGGGTCCACCTGCCTGAAGTCCACTGCACCCCCTAACAACTCCTCCAGTGACCTGCATACTGCTGCCAGGGAGCTGGGTATGCCATTTGAGGGTGAAAATAAAAATTTGTGAAACATCATTTTTTTGTGGTGGGAGGGGGTTAGTGACCACTGGGGGAGTCAGGGGAGGTCATCCCCGATTCCCTCCAGTGGTCATCTGGTCATTTAGGGCACTTTTTGGGGCCTTATTCGTGAAAAAACAGGGTGCAGGAAAAGTGTCCTAAATTCTAGCTAAAAACGCATACTTTTTTCCCATTATCAGTGAAATGCGCCCATCTTTGTTCGGCAGATAACCACGCCCCAGTTCCGCCTTCGCCACACCTCTGACACGCCCCCATCAACTTTGTCCGCATCCATGACGGAGTGTAGTTGAAAACGTCCAAAAATCGGCTTTCGATTATACCGCTTTATTCGGTTTTGTGAGATAAACGTCCATCTCCCGATTTAGGTCGGAACTTGGGCGTTTTTCTCGTTCGATTATAAGCAGGTTAGTCAACATATGATAGCTGTATCTACATTAATATATGCTTACAGGTTTGTTGACCCCTGAGGCAGGCTTACACGCTGAAACATGGCCATACCGGGTATTAAATATACTGAATTTCTGAGAACATTAGAAGTCCATTAATTTCAGATATCCTCGCTGGTTTTTGCCATACTACTTGTTTGATGATTAATTTCTGAACACAAAACAATATATATTTTTATTTTTAACAAATATATTTTTGTGGTTAACACTGTTTTTTTAAATAACCCAATATATATGTAAAAAGGTATATTAATATATAATTTTACTTTTTACCCTGGCAAATATAAGTAGAAAGCTAGATAAATTAAAGGATTACGTGGCCACAAGATAGTGAACTATGTTAAACTCCATAAACACATGAACATCATTACAATCATAATCGCCAAGGCACTATTTTCATGAGGAAGTGACACCTTAAATGAAATTAGACTTTCTGCTCTACCAATTTAAAGATACCAATTCACATTGAACACAAGAATATAAGAACACTAGTAAAAAAGGCCCGTTTCTGACACAAATGAAACGGGCGCTAGCAAGGTTTTCCTCGGTGTGTGTATGTTTGAGAGAGTGTATGTGAGAGCAGTGGTGTGCTGGAGCCGGCTCACACCGGCTCGCAAGAGCCGTTTGTTAAATTTTCTGGCATCTTGCGAGCCGGTTGTTGGCCCGTGCGAGCCAGCTCGCCTCCGCTTCCCCGCCCCGCTAATCCATCTTCCGTCTGCCCTCTGCTCCCCGATAGTAGCCCTGCTGGTTTCCTTTCTGCGCTGCCGCCGCCGCCCTGCCTTTAAAAAATTTATTTTCCCTCGAGGCGCGCCAGCGTTGAAGCGAAGGCAGCAGGCTCAGCTCGGTTCCTGCCTTCGTTCCGTTCCTTCGCATCATGGCTCCGCCCTTGCCTGACGTATTTCCTGTTTGCGCAAGGGCGGAGCCATGATGCGAAGGAACGGAACGAAGGCAGGAACCGAGCTGAGCCTGCTGCCTTCGCTTCAACGCTGGCGCGCCTCGAGGGAAAATAATTTTTTTTAAGGCAGGGCGGCAGCGGCAGCGCAGAAAGGAAACCAGCAGGGCTACTATCGGGGAGCAGAGGGCAGATGGAAGATGGACGACCAGGGGAGCGGAGAGGGCTGGAAGATGGCGGAGAGGAGGGCAGGGGGGAGACAAGGATTGCTGGACATGGGTGGGTGGATGGAGGGCAGGGGAGAGGAGGGTTACTGGACATGGGTGGGTGGGTGAATGGAGAGGAGGGCAGGGGGAGAGGAGGGTTGCTGGACATGGGTGGATGGAGGGGAGAGGAGGGTTGCTGGACATGGGTGCATGGAGGGCAGGGGAGAGGAGGATTGCTGGACATGGGTGCATGGAGGGCAGGGGGGATAGGAGGGTTGCTGGACATGGGTGGATGGAGGGCAGGGGGAGAGGAGGGTCGCTGGACATTGGTGGATGGAGGGGAGAGGAGGGTTGCTGGACATGGGTGGGTGGATGGAGGGCAGGGGAGAGGAGGGTTGCTGGACATGGGTGGAAGAGAGAGAAGGGAGAGAGAAGAAATGCTGGATATGGGTGGAGGGGAGGGGAGGGAAGAGTGAGGAATGAGATGAGAAGAGGGAAAAGGAAGAGAGGAGAATAACTGCAAATGGATGGAGAAAATGGGCAGAAGCTGAGGACCAGAAATGAAGAAGAAAGGAGGAAAGAAATAAATGGAAAGGAAGCCCTGGAAACGGAGTTAAGAGGACAGATAGCAGCAGAATCGGATACTGGGCCAGCATGAGCAGAAAAACAGTCACCAGACAACAAAGGTAGAAAAAAACTCATTTTATTTTCATTATAGTGTTTGGAATATGTTCACCTTGAGAATCAGGTGCTCAACATTAAAAGTTTATATTTATTTACTTATTTATGGCATTTTATCCCACATTAAACATGAATTAGATTGGAACCTGGGATCATTTAATAGTTTTTTTCTGGAGAGAGTAATGCATTGCCCCCCCCCCCCCCGGCTATAGCCAGCTCTGCAACTTGGGGGGGGGGGGTGCAGAGGTGGACGGGGGGGGGGGGGGGGGGGGCGGCGCCGAGGTGGACCGGGGAGAGAGCCTGTTGTTAAAAATTTACCAGCACACCACTGTGTGAGAGTGACTGTGTGTGAGAGAGTGAATGTGCGAGTGTGTGTGTATGTGTGAGAGAGTGAGTCTGGGTACGAGTGTGTCTGTGAGAGAGAGAGTGTGTGTGTGTGAGAATGAGAGTGTGTACAAGTGCGTATGTGAGATACAGTGTGTGCGAGAGAGAGAGTGTGTGTGAGACACAGACTCTCTGTGAGACTGAGTGTATGAGACCAAGAGAGTGTGTGATGACTGTGTGACACATAGAGAGTGAATGTGATACAGTGTGAGACATAGAGTGTGTGAGTGAGAGAGAGAAAGACATTGACTCTGAGAGAGAGAGAGAGAGTGTGTGAGAGAGAGTGTGTGTGTGTGTGACAGAGATACCTCCCCCCCCCCCCCCCTCAGGACGCTGAGCTCTGGCTGTGCTTCAAGGAACTGACCAATCCTATTTAATAGAATGCACCTCCAACATTCTGAAGCCGAGAAACCTCATGTGGTTGGTCACTTCTGCTTGTGACGAACCCGGAAGTACATGATGTCAATTCAGGAGATGGATACAGAGAGTAGGAATGCCTCAGCCATGCAGTCAGCTTCAGAATGTTGGAGGTGCATTTTATTATATAGGATAATCATTGCCATACTGGACCAGACCGAAGGTCCAACAAGCTCAGTATTCTGTTTCCAACAGTGGCCAATCCAGGTTACAAGTACCTGGCAAGATCCCAAAATAGTACAATATGCTGCCTATCCTAGAAATAAGCAGTGGACTTTCCCCAAGCCCATCTTAATAATGGCTTATGGACTTTTTCTTTTAGGAAGTTATCCAAACCCTTTATAAACCCTAGCAAGCTAACTGATTTTACCACATGCTCTGGCAACAAATTCCAGAAATTAATTACATATTGAGTGAAGAAATATTTTCTCCAATTCATTTTAATTTTACTACTTTGTAGCTTCATTGCATGCCCCCTAGTCCTAGTATTTTTGGAAAGAGTAAACAAGTGATTCATGTCTATCCATTCCACTTCACTCATTATTTTATAGACCTCTATCATATCTCCTCTCAGTCGTCTTTTTCTCCAAGCTGAAGATCCCTAGCCCTTTTAGCCTTTCTAGTTTTCATCGCCCTTCTCTGTTCCTTTTCTAATTCCACTATATCTTTATTGAGATGGTGATGACCAGAATTGCATACAGTATTTGAGATGCGGTCGCACCATAGAGCAATACGAAGACATTATAACGTCCTCATTTTTGTGTTCTATTCCTTTCCTAATAATATCTAACATTCTATTTACTTTCTTAGCCGCTGCAGCACACTGAGCAGAGGGTTTCAATATATCATCAACGATGACATCTAGATTCCTTTCATGGTCAGTGACTCCTAAGGTGGAACCTTGCATCACGTAGCTATAGTTTGGGTTCCTCTTTTCCACATAAATCACTTTGCATTTACTCACATTAAATGTCATCTGTCATTTGAATGCCCAGTCTCCTAGTCTCGCAAAGTCTTCTTGTATTTTTTCACATTCGTCTTCTGATTTAACAACTTTGAATATCTTTGAGTCGTCAACAAATTTAATTACCTTACTAGTTACTTCTATCTCTAGATCATTTATAAATAGGTTAAAAAGCAGAAGTCCCAGTACAGACCCCTGGGGAACACCACTATCTACCCTTCTCCATTGAGAATACTGACCATTTAACCCTTCTCTCTGTTTTATGTCTTTTAACCAGTTCTAACCCACAATACAACACTACCTCCTATTCTATGACTCTGCAATTTCCTCTGTAGTCTTTCATGAGGTACTTTGTCAAATGCCTTTTGAAAATCCAGATACACAATATCAACCGGCTCACCTTTATCCACATGTGTGTTCACCCCTTCAAAGAAATGTAGTAGATTGGTGAGGCAAGATTTCCCTTCACTAAATCCATGTTGGCTTTGTCTCATTAATCCATGCTTATGAATATGCTCTGTAATTTTGTTCTTTATAATACTCTCTATCATTTTGCCTGGCACAGACGTCAGGCTCATTGGTCTGTAATTTCACCCTCCAATGTTCCGGTACCATGCTTAATTTTAAACGGTACCATGCTTAATTTTAAAGATAAAGTACATATTACTAATAATAGTTCTGCAAATTAATTTTTAAATTTTTTCAGTACTTTGGGATGAATACCATCCAGTCCTGGTGATTTGCTACTCTTCAGTTTGCCAAATTGCTGCATTATGTCTTCCAGGTTTACAGAGATTTGATTCAGGTTATCTGACTTATCAGCTTTAAATACCATTTCTGGCACTGAAATCTCTCCTAAATCTTCCTCACTGAAAACCAAAGAATTCATTTAATCTCTCCGCTATGGTTTTGTCTTCCCTGAGTGTCCCTTTTACCCCTCAGTCATTTAGCGGTCCAAGTGATTTGCCAGCTTCTTGCTTCTAATATATCTTTTAAAAAAAGTTTTTGCTATGTATTTTTGCCTCCAATGCAATCTTTTTATCAAAGTCTCCCTTTGCCTTCTTTATCAGCGCTTTGCATTTGACTTGCCATTCCTTATGCTGTTTTTTTATTATTTTCAGTCAGATCCTTCTTCCATTTTCTGAAGGATTATCTTTTAGCTCTAATAGCTTCCTTCACCTCACTTTTTAACCATGCCGGCTGTCATTTGGCTTTCCTTCCTCCTTTTTTAATACGTGGAATATAAGTGGCCTAGACTTCCTGGATGATATTTTTGAACAGCATCCATGCCTGATGTAAATTTTTGACCTTTACAGCTGCTCATCTGAGTTTGTTTTTTCACCGTTCTCATTTTGTTATAGTCTCCTTTTTGAAAGATAAATGCTAATGTATTGGATTTCCTGTGTGTACTTCAGAGCTGATATAAAATCTGATCATATTATGATCACTGTTATCAAGCAGCCCCAGCACCATTACCTCTTGCATCAGATCATGTGCTCCACTAAGGACTAGGTCTAGAATTTTTCCTCCTCTTGTTAGCTCCCATGCCAGCTGCCCCATAAAGCAGTCCTTGATTTTGTCAAGGAATTTTACCTCCTTAGCAAGCCCTGATATTACATTTACCCAGTCAATATAGAGTGGAGGAGTGGTTAGGGTGGTGGACTCTAGTCTTGGGGAACTGAGTTTGATTCCCACTTCAGACACAGGCAGCTCCTTGTGACTCTGGGCAAGTCACTTAACCCTCCATTGCCCCAGGTACAAATAAGTACCTGTATATAATATGTAAGCCGCATTGAGCCTGCCATGAGTGGGAAAGCGTGGGGTACAAATGTAACAAAAAAAATATTGGGGTAATTGAAATCACCCATTATTACTGTGCTCCCCAGTTTTTTAGCCTGATAATATTTCTACATCAGTCTGTTCATCCTGGCCAGGTGGATGGTAGTACACTCCTATCACTATCCTTTTTCCCTTTACATGTGGAATTTCTATCCATAGGGATTTGAAGATGTGTTTTGTGTGCTGCAGAAATTTTAGTCTATTTGATTCAAGGCTTTCTTTAACATACAATGCTATCCCAACTTATTTCTAAGGCTTCTGGCATTTATTTATTTATTTGTTTGTTTGTTTGTAACACTTGTATCCCACATTTTCCCACTTATTTGCAGGCTCAATGTGACTTAAGTGGTACCGTAGAGGCGATCGCCAATATCGGTATGAACAAATACAGAGTGAAGTTGTGGTAGAGTAAAGTTCGTGCTTAACAGACAGGTTTAGGATCATAAGGAAGAAGAGGTAATTTATGTTAAAGCGAACTTTGGATTTGTTGTGTTGCAGAGTTGAGGCATTTAAGTTGGGTCGTTCGGGTATGCCTTTTTGAACAAGTAGGTTTTTAGTAGTTTCTGGAAGTTCAGGTGGTCATATGTTGTTTTCACAGCGTTTGGTAGTGCATTCCATAGTTGTGTGCTTATATAGGAGAAGCCGGATGCATAGGTTGATTTATATTTGAGTCCTTTGCAGCTTGGATAGTGGAGATTTAGGTATGTTCATGTTGATCTTGATGAGTTTCTGATTGGGAGGTCTATGAGGTCTGTCATGTATCCCGGGGCTTCAGCGTTGATGATTTTGTGGACAAGGGTGCAGATTTTGAACGTATTGGGAGCCAATGTAGTTTTTCTCGTAAGGGTTTTGCGCTTTTGAATCTGGATTTTCCATATATGTCTGGCTGCTGTGTTTTGAGCAGTTTTTAGTTTTTTTTATGATTTGTTCTTTACATCCCGCATAAATTCCATTACAGTAGTCTAAGTGGCTTAGTACCATTGATTGAACAAATTTGAGAAATATTTTTCTCAGGAAGAATGGTTTCATTATTTTGAGTTTCCACATAAAGTGGAACATTTTCTTTGTTGTAGCTTTCACTTGGCTCTCTAGTGTGAGATTTTGGTTGATTGTAACTCCAAGTATTTTCAGGCTATCTGAGATAGGGAGGGTGTAACCTGGGGTGATTATGATGGTGGTTTTATTTAGATTCCACTAAACAAATATTTGCGGCAGGCCATTAGAGACTATTGTCTCTAAGCACCGATGCAC
Organism: Microcaecilia unicolor; assembly: GCF_901765095.1. Lineage (NCBI taxonomy): Eukaryota > Metazoa > Chordata > Amphibia > Gymnophiona > Siphonopidae > Microcaecilia > Microcaecilia unicolor. The sequence continues at coordinate 259,571,949 of NC_044031.1, read as the reverse complement.
AAAATGTTCCGTGCTAGCAACGTGCAATTTTGACTGGTTCCAGCCAGTTTAGCGAGCATGGTATTCAGTGAGAAATGCACAAAGGGCTCTGCATGCTTTTTACTGTTCGCAGTAGCAGACAACAGGAATCATATGCAAATATATTACAATGAGCTGATTTCTATTCAAATGTGTATTTTGAGCAATGCACAGAACACAGCCTTTACCTTTTATGAGGAAATTTTAACAGGAGGTCAGGAGCTGTCGTAGCATGATGGTGGCTTCTCAGCAGAGCAGTCTTCTGCCTGTCCCCAAGCAGTTGTGGCTGTAGCAAATAATAAAGAAACTGACAGGAAACAGCTGAGTGTGTGTAAGGGAGAGCTAATAACCCATTGCTGATAGGCATATAGGAATAGTCCCCAATATTAACAGTTTGGGATCTACCGTCTGTAAGGAGCAACGTTGATGCTGACTGGATCTGTTCCTTCAGGCTTTGTTTAGCCATATTCTCCTCAAACATCAAAGGGAAGCTATGGCTGCAACTCAGCAGTTCTGTGTAGCAGAGAATTAAAGTAATTATCCTGCCACCCATTTCTCTTCCACCCTAGGCACATTTTTTAGCTGCTGTTGAGGACATGCATATAGCTGCCATGCTTAGTGTTGACTGTCCCACGCATGCACTGCTTAGCGGGTGGCTATTCTATGCATGCACTGATGCTTTCCCTACTAGGCTGCTTGTTGAAATTGCATGCAATTTCCTTCCAGCATCGCTCACTATTTAGAACTCAATAACTTTTTCTGGGGATCGAAAAGCACACGTTTTTTTTTTTTTTTTTGCTGGGTCTTTAATGCATCTGGCCCTCAATATACAAATCTAATAAAGAGCTGTTTTTTTTGTCATTTGGGGGGGTGGGGGGTGGGAGGGGATCACTGTTGAGTCAGATTAGACTGCATCACATAGCAATGACAATTTCATTTCAAAGGATTATGAAACAAGCAAGAGCAGCCTTGGCAAAGAATAGACTATGGAGCTTGCCATATGTGTCACGCTTTCTGAATGACAAACACAAAACAAAAGAAAGAAAAGAGGGAAAGCCACAAAGCCCTAGCAGAAAGAAAAGGCCTTCATTTCAATACAAGCCTTATGTAAAATCCACCCATTTTCTTCTCAGGTTTCACAATTAGAGGCTCTGAAATGCCAGGGCTAGCTATCTGTAATCTGGCACATGCTTCACTTGAAACCGACACTAGCATTATCAACTCAGCCTGAAAAGGCAGCATAATAGACAAAGCAGTGTTTACATTTTCTTTTCAGATGTGCTGCTGAATGGATACAACTGCCCTCATTCTTCATTCCCAGTACCTGAATCCTCTCGAGGCTCTCTGAACAGCTTTCTGCGACAGGCCTACCTTCTCTTCAACAATACACCAATTAGACTGTTACAAGCCTTTGGCTCTTATTGAAAACAATAGACATTTCTAGTGGTTCCATTTGCCCACAGATATTTAAAAAAAAGTCAGTTTGGACTTTTTAAAATCAATTTTGAGCTCTGCATTCAATGTATAACTTGAAATGTCTAGCTTAGACAGTTTCAAATCATATATATTTTCAGTGCCACTGTTTAGGCAGTGTGCCAAACATCCATGCATAAGCTAAAATGTCCAAATTAGATACCTGCTATTTATACAGCCCACTTAGATGTTTAGTTCAGATGTTTTGTGGCTGAATGTTGTTGCTTTGAGATATAAATTATTTGTCTGAGTGGTGCTACCAGTGGCGTAGCTACGTGGGGCCTGAGGGGGCCGGGGCCCCCGCAGATTCACCCCAGGACCCCCCCTCCCAGCGAACCCGCCCCCGCCGCCGCCTACCTTTACTTTTGCTGGCGGGGGATCCCACTCCCCGCCAGCCGACGTCTTCTTCTCAGTCTTTCCTGCTCTTCAATTTGTTTGCTGACGTCCTGCACGTGCAGGACGTCAGCAAACAAATTGAAGAGCAGGAAGCGACTGAGAAGAAGATGTCGGCTGGCGGGGAGTGGGATCCCCCGCCAGCAAAAGTAAAGGTAGGCTGCAGCGGCGGCGGGTTCGCGGCGGGAGGGGGGGGCGGCAATGTCGGCGGTGGGGGGGGCGGCGCCGGGGAGAGGGCTAAAATGTGCCCCCTCCCCCTGGGCTCTGGACCCTTCCCCCATGGAAGGCTGGCTACGCCCCTGGGTGCTACCCCTGAAATGCCTCAAAATCTGCACATTACTGTATATACTTCTAAGAAAATGAGAAAACATTGGGGAAAAATATGGAAAGCAGTGTATACTAATGTCCGTACGATGGGAAATAAAGTTCCAGATCTAGAGGCTGTGATGGAACAGGCTGACTTGAATTTTGAGGTGTTCACAGAGATGTGATTCATACAGAATCATGATTGGGATATAGTTATACTGGACTATAATCCATTCAGAAAGGACAAGGTAGAAAGAAAGGGAGGAGTAGTGGAATTGTATGTTAAAGGAGACATTACTGTTCTGCGAACGGTAGAAAGCAGTGAGTGGAGGAGTGGCCTAGTGGTTAGAGCACAGATCTTGATGTCCAGAGGTGGCCGGTTTAAATCTCAGTGCTTCTCCTTCTGATCTTGGGCAAGTCACTTAACCCTCCATTGCCTTAAGTACAAACTTAGAGGGTCTTTTACTAAAGCTTAGCTCGAGTTATCTGCAGCAGGGCCCATAGGAATTAAATAGGCCCTACTGCGCATAACTCAAACTAAGCTTTAGTAAAAGACCCCCTTAGACTGTGACCCTCCAGGGACAGAGAAATACCCAGCATACCTGTATGTAACTTACCTTGAGTTTCTACTGAAAAAGGTGTGAACAAAATCCAAATAAATACATTAAAATGGCAAAATTGCAGGACTTATGGGGTAAGAAAGAGGCACTGTGAGTTCATCTGGAAAGAAGGAATGGAAATTCTATTTACATTGCTGCAATATAGAGGCCTCCTTCTTGGGTAGAAGAAGTGGACAGAGATTTCAGTCCGCCTATGTGCCACGATCAGCCCTGACCCCAGATATTCAGTACCAGGCCATTTACGGTGACTGGCATACAATATGTAGGGTATTTTTGGTCACCTTATACTTAACCAGCTATGTCAATATTCATCGTTGTCCAGTTAAGTTTATAGCAGCCAAACACAGGTCTGCTATTTAGGTGGTCTGATTTGGCTGCAAAACTTACCAGTCAGCACGCAATGTAGCCGATTCCCTTTTCAGCACTAACCAGCAATATTCAGCGGAGATAACTGGTTATCTCACACTGAATATTAGCGATTAGGTGCCAAAACACTATTTAACCAGTCAGCTGTTTCTTGCCGGTTAAATAGCGCTGAATATCAGGAGATTAGAATATACCATTCCTCTAGCTTCACGAAGTCCTTCCTCATGTTATCCACACCATCAGGGGGGTCTACCATATTGCAGATTTTGGTATCATTCACAAAGAGACAAACCTTACCAGACAGCCCTTCAGCAATATCATTTACAAAAATGTTAAAAAGATCCTGCCCAAGAACCAAACCTTGTGGCACATCACTGGTAATCAATCTGCTGTTTACAAGTTTTCCTCTTTCATTGTATTTATGCTTATAGTTGTACATTTTACTATTGTTATATTAACAACATTGTAAGTTTGATGTTAAATTATATCTACTGTACACCGCCTTGGATGAATCTCTTCATAAAGACAATTAGTAAATCCCAATAAATAAATAAACATTTTCCTCAGAATGAGCTCCATTTACCACTATCATATGTTGTCTTCCACTGAACCAGTTCTTAACCCAGTCAGTCACTTTAGGGTTCATACCAAGGGCACTCACTTTATTTATTAGTCATCCATGTAGAACCGTGTCAAAGGCTTTGCTAAAATCTAAATACACCATATCTAGTACTCTCCCTCAATCAAGTCAGATTTATTGGCATGTAGCTCCTAACCTCTTTACTTCAGCTTTTGTGGAGAGGATCCGCATCTGCGCTTCTCCATGCCTCCTGTACCACTCCCAACTCCAGAGAAGCATTGATAAGGTCGGCCAGTGAAGCCACTAGAACTTCCTTAAGTTCCTTCAGTACCCTTGGATGTATTTGAATCTTTGCTTTCCAGACTATTCTATGAACTTCTCTTAGCTTTTCCAGATATTGTTGCCTGTGTTCCTCTTTCTGCAATCTGTTGTAGTTTATAAAGCCTAACCTCTTTTCTTTACATTCTCAACTACTACCTGTGAGAACCAAAGCAGCCTCCTTTCCATCTTAGTTTTATTTATTTTCCTTATATAAAGGTTTGTTGCCCTTACAATAGCTCCTTTCAGTTTTTCCACTGCTTTCCAACTTCTTCCAAATGTTCCCATCTAGACACCAATTCCTTGAGGTAATCCCTCATCTGAATAAAGTTTTTTTTTTAAGTCTAGAAACTTCACTTTTGAATGAACCCTCTCCATACCTATCTTAATATTAAACCACACCATCTGGTGATCACTGGATGCCAGATGATCACCTACTATAATATCAGAAACATTCTCCCACTTAATCCAGTACGACCCCATCCTGTGTGGGTTCCATTACCAACTGCTGGAATAGTTCCCCTGTAGAGAATCCAGGATCTCCCTGCTTCTAAAAGACCCTACAATAGGGACACCTTAATCAACACCTGGCATATTAAGATCACCTATTAGTAGTACTTTCCTTTTCACAGCTATATTCTGAATGTCATCCATTAAATCTCTATTTTTTCTGTGAAGGAGGCCTGTATATCACACCAATGTAAATACATTTGCCATTCCCTCTTTCTACAGTGCCTCTTCCTTAACCTGTGGTCCTGCAATTTTATTCCTACCCTGTCTTTTTTGAACACATTATAGCCCAGTATAACTATATCCCAGTCATGGTGCTTTGTGAATCATATCTCTGTGATCGTCACTAAATCCAAATCAGCCTCAAGATCTAAAACCTTATTTCCATACTTTGGGCATTAGTATATATTACTTTCCAGATGATCCCCCTTTTTTCCATTTGTGTAGAGGTATTTAATTCTTCACATACCTGAGGGCTTGTACTTACCTAGGGGCTTTAATTACCCTGCCCAACAATTCTAGTTTAAAGCACTCTCCAGTAGGTCAGCCAATCTGCTGCTGAAACCACTTCTTTCTGTATATCCCATGGTCAAAGAAGCCAAAATGCTTTTGACGATACCATCTGTGCAGTCACATATTCATCTCCAGGATGTGAACTTCTCTGCCTTGGCCTTTACCCCTCAACATGGAGGATTGATGAGAACACCACCTGTGCAACTCTCTGCTTCACTCTCTCTCCCAGAGCTATGATATGTTTGGAGGGGTACCTAGCAGTATCATTTGCACCAAAATGGATGAGCAGCATTGGATAATAGTCATTAGACTTGATGAGTCTTGGCAAGCTCTCTGTAACATCTTGAATGTTGGCACCTGGCTGACAGCACACCTCCCAAGACATCATGTCCGGTCCGCCGATGGATGCCTCTATACCCCTCAGAAGAGAACTGCCGACCTGTAGGCTAAAAATACCAGCTGTCTTTTGTGAAAGGTCTAACCCTCAGATGTGTGGGGACTTCAAAAGATATAATTTAGGTCATCTCTCCTTTTGAAATTTAAGTAAAAAATAAAATCCTGCAGCAAACATGAAAAGAAGCCCCTTAAAGAGAAAATTAAACTAAGTCCTCTCTATTAAGATAAGAAAAAAATAAAGCAACAATTTTCCCAGCAACATAAAATTAGAATTTATATAAACTTGTTTCTAAAATAAATAAATCAAGCACAGCACTTCTTGCAAAACAAAAACAAAAACCTACTTCAATCTACGTTTACCTCCTAATTGGCTAAAGAACCTATAAATCAAAGATCAGCAATGGGGTGGGTGGGAGATGGGGTGGGAGGAAGGTAACTAAACACTAAACAGAGGCTTCCCTCAATTGGTATCTGTGCTCTAAACTGATGCAAACTAAAATAGCCAAAAAACACTATTTATATAAACCCTAACAGAGACTTAAAAGGCTACACTATTGAATGAACTGACTTTGCTAAATTAAGTAGAGCAATTTAACAAAAACAACAAATGGAATTACCTATTCAACCCTAAGTTTACCTCTTCCCAATTTCTAGAAATGGGTGAACAGAGTGGAATTGTCGAAGTAGCAAAAAAACAATTTTTCACCAGGGCTGCAATTTGTGGTTCAAATGTTAGATAGATTACTATCAATAATGATGCCTAGAAATTTAAATTGGCTTAGCAAAGTGATGGGGAAACCATTCAACAATGCAACTGATGTTAAAGTTACCAGTCTAATAGTAAGCCTGCTAGCAATTGTTTTGGATGGATTTATTAGCAGGTAATTTTCAGCAAGCCAAGCTATAACTGCATTACGATAATTTTGTATCTTGTTAAGATCAATCTTCAGTGGGTCTATGGTATTAAACCAAAGAATATCAACCACGTAGCAAAAATCAGAAATGCCAAAGTTTTGAATGAGTAATGTAAGGGGACTTAGGAGAATATTAAACAATAATGGAGCAAGGACTGTGTCCTGGGGGGACTCCGTGAGTGTGGGGATGCAGAGAGGAGTTCAACAAAGGCAGGATATGGAATAAGTGTGGTTGGTCAAGAAAGAATGGAACCAATCAAGTTTCAAGTTTATTTCTACCCCACTCAACAGAGGAACAATCTAGGTGGCTGCCAATCTAAAATAAGCAGATAGACGAAACTAGACAGAAAAAGGGCATGGGGATGAACTACAATATAGATAAAAAAGAGGGGGATGGGGGAACACAAGAGGTATGTGTCTGTACAAACTTGCCACTGAGGCAAATATGGTTCTAGTTATCCCTGGGAAACTAAGCCTGTTCAGAAGAATGTTATGGTAAATTAGGTCAAATGGTGCAGTGAGGTTGAGGAAGATGACCAAAACGCCATCCCCTTTTTCAAATGCACTATGAACTTCATTTAGAAATGCTGCTAGTATGGTTTCTGTGCTATGATGGGGTCTGAAGCTGGACCGTCATGGGTGTAACTCATGACGATTTTCAATGTATTGAAGGGACTGTTGAAAAACTGTTTTTTTTTTTGTAAGTTTGGATAAATAACAAAGGTTAGAGAATGGACGATAGTTACTTGGCAATTTTGGATCAGCCTTAGTTTGTTTCAGCACAGTTCAGATAGCCTATTATTGATTATCAGTAAAGACAGAGGAATAAGACAATGTTTTGAGACCTTAAACCATGAAGAGGGAATGGGGTCAAGTGAGCAAGTTATAGAGTGGATAGACTTCACAAGTTTGGTTAAAGAAGTCAAAGATGGCAAATTACAAGAACACCATTGGCCTGATATTCAGACTGTGGGAGGTAGCCTGGCTGCCTCCCGTGGTTAGCGTTGAGCCCGAATATTCAATCCTGTGCCATTTCCGGTGACTGGCATTCAATATCTGGTTTAATTTTGGCATTTTTGAACTTGACCAGCCAAGTCAATATTCAGCGATATTCAGTTGGAACTTGCCAGAGGTATTCCACCTATTGATGCAGTCATATTTGGCCACCAACCAGTGTATAGTGAGTTTGGAGATTGATGAACACTTAGCTGGTAAGTACTTATGTACTTATGGTATAGTGGAATCTTGGTGCCCAGGTTCCATTATAAAATCAGCACTCAGTGCATCTGGGCACTTCATGTGTGGTATCCAGTTATAGAATTACCTAGGGCTTTTTTTTTCAGGGGATGCTCAGGAGTACTGAGTTCTGGCATCTTTTCCGCTGCTTGCTAAAATTGATCCAAGTATTAATGAAAGAGCCAGTCTCTGAACACCAGTGCTGCTTTTTCATAGCTGGTTGCAAGGGGCCTTAGATATTCTGGAGTGGGTTCCTTAGTGATCACCCTACCCCTGAAGCCTGGTATTTGAGCACCATTATTGCTCACACACACACACACACACACACACACACACACACACACACACACACACACACACACACACACACACACACACACACACACACACACACACACACACACACACACACACACACACACACACACACACACACACACACACACACACACACACACACACACACACACACACACACACTTACCCTAAGTACACTGTGGACATGCTATGCCTAAAACTGAAAGATAGATTTTGATCTGACATATCACGTTGGTAATTTTCCTCTGATTTAATTCAAACTCTGAAACAATAGTTTTCAACGTTTAAACATCCACAAAGTCTATGAGAAAAACTTTCAAACTACTTCTGAAAACCTAAGGCAAAAGAGCTCATGCCCTGACAATGATATACCATCTTTGAAACCTATATCCATTTATATGGGGGGAAGATAATAGAGTTGCCTTTAAAAGCTCTATATTGGATAACTGAGGCGACAGAAAATCAGCGAAACATATTATGGAAGGGGAAACCAACACACCCCAGGATATGTCTACTGTCTGATTAGCTGCACAAAGAGCTCTTACCACTGTTAACAACATCACCTTAACAGCCATTTAAAATTCTACAGTATAAAAGTACTCTTCACCCTTTAATGAAAAATGATGCAGTTACGTGCAGGGTAATTCTATAAAATATGCACTAACAGTTACATACCAATTACGTGCATAATTCATGAGAATAATGGCATATATGTGTATACATGGGCACATATGTGCATAAATGCCAAAATTCTACCTAAGCACTATTTTGTAAATACGCACCTATCTTACGTGCTGCGTGTTTTACAGCTGGGTGTACACATAGGCAGAGTCTGTGCAGCACATGGCAGGACTTACACTCATATCCTAGACTTGAAATGGTTCAGAAAAAAGCAACAAAAATGACGATATAAGGAAAGACTTGCGGACCTGAATATGTATACCCTGCAGGAAAGGAGAAACCGGGGTGATATGATACAGATGTTCAAATATTTGAAAGGTATTAATTCACAGACAAACCCTTTCCAGAAATTTTGCTGATATATCCAGATATAACACATTACATTAATCCAATTTGACCAGCATGAGACTTTGAACCAACAATCTAAAATGATATTCATGAAAATAAAATTGAATAATTTGTGGTTGTCTCAATTTCAGTAAGACTTTCCTAAAAGATAAGGATGAATTCAAAATCACTCCCAATACCCTGGAAGTTTCTCCACTATCAACTTCTCAATTAGCCCAATATGAATTGACTCAGGTAAACAATCTATTTGATTAGTGAACCAAAGGATGCTGATTTTATTTCTGTTTAACTTTAACATAGATGCTAACGCCCAAGGTTTAAGCTTCTCTATACATTTAATTACCATACATAGGGGGTCTTTTACAAAGCATCGGTAAGCCCAATGCAGGTTTACCACTTGCTAATCCGGAACTACCAACAAGCTACCGCAGCAGCCCGGCAGTATTTCCCATCCCCAGCATGCACCACTTCCAGCGCTACAAAAATATTTTACATTTTGTAGCACCAGTGTTTACTCGTCAGTAATTGGACAGTGCCACATGATGCCTGTTTACTGCCAGGTTAGCACGGGAGTCCTTACCGCCACCTCAATGGGAGGCAGTAAGTGCTCCCCCCTCCCCCGAAAAGGCCGCATGGCAAATGGTACCCTTCCCCCATGGCCAGTTCTTAAAAAAAGACAGTCTTTTACCCGCTATGGTAAAAGAGGGCCTCAGCGTGAATCAAAAACATGCGCTGATGCTAGAGCAGACCCCATTTTACTGCAGCTTGGTAAAAGAACCCCATCAAGTGTAAGTCAATTCATCATGTTCCGGTACCAAGATAAAGATATCGTCTGCATAAGAACAGATGACTTCATCTTAAGCCAAAAGAAGATAATCAAGAGTACTCATAAATACATTGAAGAGAATCGGCAAAGGGGATCCCTGAGGTATTCCATACGGCAATTGCAAAGCATTCGATAAATTCTCCTTCATCTTAACAACATAACTTTGGTGGACTAATTTTTTTTTAAACCAATTCAATACTAATCCTGTAATGCCTATCTCTTTACATCTGGCAAGCAGTGGCTTGTGGTCCACCATATCAAATGCCGACAACAGATCAAATTGGAGCAAAATAACCTGAGAACCAGTAGCAAGTATTGCCTTAAATTTAGTCACTAAAGTTAACAACAGTCTCTGTACTATGTAGCTCTCTAAATCCAAACTGGGATGGCAATAGTACCTGATGGTTATCTAAACAACTTGAATGTTGTTTTGCAACAACCGATTCCACCAATTTGGTAACTAATGGAATACTGGCAACTGGTCTATAACTAGCTGGCAAGGTAAGATCTAAATTTGTAGACTTTGGTACTGGTATTAAAACAATCTCACCAAAAGAATGTTGAAAATAGCCAGTAATGAAAATATTGCTCACAAATAAAGTAATCCATTTCCTAACCTCTAATAGAGGATTATTTACCAAGTAATATGGGCAGATATCCAACACACAACAAAGATTTAGAAAATCTCTTTAACATGAGAGATAGATCATCCACATGTACTAAAGCAAAGGATGACCAACTCCTAGCTGCATGAATCTCAATGTTAACTTTTACTACTGCCAAGAATATAGTATTAACATTAGTAGATTCCAGAAACAATGTCCATTTCAATAATGAGATTTTTTTTCTAAAAGAAAATATGGTTGCTCTTTTTGTTGAGCCAGACCATTAGTATCTGTCAGTTCCCTCAACAACTTAAATAGTACCTTCTGATCAGTAATTGTTGTATCCCACGAATTCCGAATAAACTTGTCTCCTTGCTGCAGCTAATTCATGTTTATATTTATTTGTTGTTTCCATAAATTCATTTACAGATGAATCTGATTTCCTCCAAATATGTTCCAAATTCCTACAAGACTTTTTTAAGGAGCTCAATTGAGGTGTATACCAAGAGGAATTCCTAATCTTCAGAGAATTCTTCATCTGTAGTAGGAATATAGTATTCAGAGTGCTAACTATCTCAGTATTCCAGTGAGTTAGGGAAGTTTCTGGATTAGTTTCCAATGCAATAGGAGGCAAATGTACGTAAATGACTAGAATGCCGATATTTTATGCATATTTTCACACCTTTATCTAGGCAGTTCCTTATAAAATTACCCCCAGAGTGGTGGTGTTGGTTGAACTTGCTTTGCTGGTCTATGGAGATGAACATTGTTGCCATTACTCTGGTTACTCTGCAGGTGTTCTACAACTTCAGCTTGAACTCCTGTCATGCTTTTAAGCCCCAATATTACAGGATGCTCATGAGTGAGATGGTAAATGTTGCTTTCCTTTGGACTTAAAGATGGCAAATTTCTCTTCCATCAGTGAGAAAGATGTGCCAGGGCTTGCCAAGGCACTTTCTAATGCAGGCCATTCACCTCCAAAGACATAATTTTGGTCAGATTTTTCCTCTCTTGTAAGTCTGCTCTCTTCTTTCAACTTCTCTCCTCAGATGTTCCTCCACTTGTCTCCACATGTATAACCAACCTTATGTGCCAGGCTTGTTTCTATACAGATTTGCAGCAAAAGAGCTGAATCATGAGCAAAAGACTATGGTGCATATACCTGCTAAATACCTGCTAATACTTTATCATAAAGTATATGGATTTCCATACATAAACCTGATTTACAAATGGTTTATTTTTTCCATAAACCTAGAATGGGGAAAAACCCCCAATCCAAAGTAAATAAATCCAATTTGATAAATAAAGCAATTTTGCTTTTGGAATGGCAGCAAATTGTCTGATCTGTGATTTTCATCTGGATTATCTGGTAAATTTATCCTCAGGGAAGTAGGAATCATGTTGACTGTTGTATTATTATTCCAACCAGTGTCAGCAGGACATTTTTCAGAGCTAGTTAAAGAACATTGGGATAGAAAAGTACAATGTGATGATGTTAAATACTCTTAATGTAAGACTTCTAAAAATTGTTTTGCAAATCAAAATAGCTCTTCCTGGAAAGTAGAGATATTTTGCAGATGATTCAGTTTGAGATGAATGAAGTCTTGTAAAAATACACTTTGAAATGAGACAGAGGAAAAGACAATCCCATAAATGAAGTCATTCTTACCTGGCAAATCCAACTCCTCTACTGACTCCACTGGCGTCTCTTAATATTCTTGTTGAAATGACATGTCCAAAGGGTTTCAGCATATTCTCTAACTCCTGCTCATCCATGGAAATAGGTAAATTTGAGATGTATAAGTTTGTGGGGTCTTGTTCTTGTTGCTAAGATGAAAAAAAAAAAAAGATATATATACAACAATGTTGTTAGAAATAACAGTGTAACATATCTGAAGGGCTTCCAAACCATTTTGAGTAGCCTCATAACCAGGTGAATTTTCAAGGTATTCCCAATAAGTGTGCAGAAGAGAAATGTGCATGGGCCTTCAATGTATGCAGATTGATCTCATGCATATTCATTATGGATATCAAGAAAACCTGACTGGTTTGGGCTAACCAGGTCAAGTTTGGGAAGCCTTGCATTATAGAAAGTGATCCATAAGCTTCCCCCTCCCCCCACCAATGTACAAAGAATGGGAGAAATGCTTTACTTGAAATGGCCTCTGGTAGGACAATCATGATCAAATTGGTGACTTTGTCATGCTAACAATTCTGTACAACAAAGCAGGGGCGTAGCCAGACAACAGATTTTGGGTGGGCCTAGGCAAGAAATGGGTGGGCACCAAGTGTTCTTCCCAACCCCCACCAGAAAAATATCTGAGCTGGTGGGAAAATGCTTCTTTCCACCTTGGCAATCTGCAGTAGGCATGCACTGAAAACTGAGCATGCACAGGTGCCAGTATCATGGAGAGCAGCTTTTTAATTACTATCAGGGGGATGTCTTCAGCTGGCAGAGCTTGGGATCCCCACCAGCTACCGCTAAACGTGTGCTACTGTTGGGTGGGCCTGAGCCCTAAGTGGGTGGGCCCTGGCCCACCTGTGGCTACACCACTGCAACAAAGGAGCAAGATAGAGAGCTATGTAAAACAAAATGTTTATGTTCATGTTTATGTTTATTTCCGAAACTTGATTAATTGCCATAAATTGGACCGACAAAGACAAGGTGATGCTCAGTTAAAACCAAAACATTAAAAGAAAAAGGAACTCCATTTACTGATAAGTTTCATTTACATTGCTTTTGTGGTGTAATACTCCCTAGGACTGAATTTTCTATTATTTTTACATGGGTAAAATACAGTTAATCTGCCTCGCTCTTAGCCACTAAGATGAATCCATTTACCCAGGTATGAAAACTAACCTGGTATTTTGAAATGCTGATGGTTGTGGGCATTTCTAGTCCTGGATACTAAGTAGTGGCCCCCTGTGTAGCTACTGTGTCTATAGAAGTACCCAGAAGTTTTCCAGGGACCTCTGATAATCAATGCAGTACCTAATCAGGTCTCATTAGGACTGCCTTTTATAAGGACCTACTTGCTTAGGGGCCTTTTTACGAAGCTGTAGTAAAAGGGGCCCTGCTGCATGCCAGGGCCACTTTTACCATAGCAGGTAAAAGGCCGAAAAAAGAAATGGCCATGCAGTAAATTTGCACTTGCTGTGCAGCCATTTTGAGGGGGAGCTCTTGCCATCACCAACTGATGTGGCAGTAAGGCTCCCGCGCTAATCTGGCTGTAACCGGGCATCACGTAATGCTGTCTGATTACCGTAGGGTAACCCCCTGCGGAAATATTTTAAAAATATTTCTGCTAGCGCTGGAAACGTGCGCTGGGGGTGGAACTGCATTGGGCCAGCGGTAGTTCTGGGTTGCCATGTGGCAAACGACAACCCTTTAGCAAAAAGGCCTCTTATTTAGTTATCCAGGAACCGCCATTGAATGCTAGCAGTGCCCGAATAACTTTCGAGTTTGCCCCCAGACCGCCCTGGCACTAACTAAATAGTGCTAAGGGGTTCTGCCTGGCAGGGCCACCAAAAGGGAGAGTGAGGGAGGAGGGTCTGGGTGTGTAGCCCAAAATTTTCATTTTGCATAGTTTCTCATGTCATTTGTGGGATTTTTAAAAGTGCTTTTGATTTGGGAGCAACATTGCTATTAGTGCTCACTCTTTCAGAAAGAATGCACACTCCTACAATCGAGTGCGCGCTATTTACAACACAGAAAGAAACTGGAACATTATTTCAAGCACACACACACACAAAAGAAAAATTTTCCCATATCATTTCAAATGTATACACATCCCTATTATTCACGTGGGGTCCTTTTACAAAAGCACACTAGCATTTTTAGTATACACTAAACGATAGAGACGCCCATAAAAATAAATGGGCATCTCTAACGTTTAGTGTGTGCTTATTTTTAGCGTGCGCTTATTTTTACTGCACACTAAAAATGCTAGTGCGCCTTTGTAAAAGGACCCCTGAATTGTCACGCATGTGCACAGCTGTCAAGATATCCAGTTCCAGGAGGGAGATTTTAGGCCAGTACTGGATTTCCAGCAACCTTATCCTGAATTATAGACCCAGGAGCACTGATTTCAATGAGCAGGAACAGGGACTACAAATACCACATTGTTTTGAGAAGTAAATTCAAAATCAGGACTGGGCCAGTAAGTCTCGTACCTGGAACTGGGCAATGTGGTAGCTGTGCATATGTAGCAGTGGCCATGCTGCTATGTATAGCTGTGTATTTCAGAGAAACAGGTAGGCATAGCTGGAGTTGGAGTCACTAGACTAACCAAAAGTACAGGTAAGTTAGAACACAGACCTTTCTGACTAAACTTTCTTACATTTTATTTCATGACCCAATCTATGCTTCTGTGATGTCAGTTCTTAGTTTATTTTGGTAGTGGTGGCATTAGCAGAAATCCAAGAAGGCAACAATATTCTGGTACTTAACCGTGAAATACAAACCCTGCTTAGATTGCTTGGTTTTAGAACCCCATGTTCTAATTAGGTGCTTGATCTCACAACACTAAGCACTAACAGTCTGAGGACATCCTTGGTTAACGGTGATATCCAGTCTGATACCCTCTGGCTGGATAAGGGCATACAGCCTATAGTCCTGAAATCTTTCACTGAAGAATTAAATGCCAGGAAAAGTGTATTTCTCACTGGGGCAGTTAGAGTTTAGGTATTATGCTTTCATGCGTTAAGACATTTTTATGAACAAATATAATTGAAATCTGATTGTAAAATTATAGCACTGTAGCTGTAGCCTATAAGACAAACTGGCAAATATGCCAAATATCCCTTCTGTCATGTTTAATACAGTCACACATTTGCTCACATCATTTACTTCTAAAGAGTACCAGGATTAATGTACTGTTATTGCACTGTTTAGTCTGAACTCCCTAAAATGTCATCCATGGTGGATCCTGACAGTTATAAATTGGAGGTCTTTGAAGACCACTGAACTGCATATTGTTCTTCCAGATAAACCCTACAGATGTAGTTAGCAAAGTACATCTTTGGTTTCACAACCTTTTATAACATAAATCCCATAAAGAGCAAATGATGGATTTAGGTATAGAATACCACTACATTGTAGGTAGCAGACATACAGGCACAAATACATACAAACCAGTAGGACAGAAAAATTCAAGGAGAAGCCAATAATTCAAACTAAATTACTTCTAATCTGAAGAATAAGGTAATGTGCATATGAGCATTCATAATAATAATAATCATAAGCCAGAGCTGTAAATAATTGTCATGGATATATGTAAAAAGTAATTTAATGACAGTGCAGTAGTGGCATACAAATTCATAATTAACTTAATGTGCTCTGCAGTAGTATTTTTTGTTGTTGTAATTGTTTTAACAAGTGTTTCTCCTTGTTCTTATTGGATCTCTAGCTCAGCTGAAGCTAGGGCTGGGATCCAGGTGCCATGAGCCTTCTTCATTCACGCCTATCTAGTGATTTTTCTCCTATTTTATACCCCCCCCCCCCCCCCACACCACCAAAAACAGAACCAGTCCTAGTTTGGGGGCCATGCACTATGAACACTTCAGAAAACCCTGCAATTGTTGGCCCTGAATCCACTCAGTAAGTGACACGCTTGATCAACGACCATAATTCTGCTCCTCTCCTTTCCCAAAGGCAGTGAATGCCACCTCTACAGCAACTCCGGCCCTAGCTAATTCAAAGGTTGGGGGAACAAAAACCTCCCAAGGAATTTTCAAATGGTAGTGCCACTGAGTGAGAGCGTCAGCTCTGCTGCATTCTTGCAGATGTTCAATGATGTTATCAGGAGCTATTGCAAGGTAATTTGGTTGCAAGGTTTCAAGATGTGCTATAGCTTCTTTATAAAAAAATTTAACAGTTTATTCCAAAAGACCTGCAAAACAGTAAGAGCTAGAAATGAATGAATGATTTACCCTTCACATTCATCTTTGGCACAGGCACACTGATTGATATTACCCTCGTGGGATGAGATGGTGGCTTGAAGTGAACAGTGAAGTTGACTCCAGACAGTCTCTCTTTTCCCTATTTATAATAGGGGAGTTTCTTCTTAATTTATGCCTAAAAGAAGAGGCGCCCTCCAACAAAAATTTATTTGTGCAGAAAAAGATAATAGGGGAAATATGACAGTTCTTGAATAATAAGAAATAATTATTAAGGTGAGTGGTTTCTCTCAGTTATCCAAGCCATGGCGAGGCACACGTACAGCTTCACGGGCAGCAGAGTACAATGAAAAAGCTCCCAACAGGTTTCTCCTTACATGCCTGAATACATCTTACAATGAATCAGATATGAGCATACCATGTGTTAGTGCAATTTCAAAACAATAAACAATACATTCACTACTACTGAGAATTTTTTTCTAAGGTGTCCACAAAGGTAAGTCTCCAATAAGTTTGATAACAGTTTTCAGAACAAAAGGTTTAGGTGACTTATCTGAAAATGCAACATAAGTCCAACATAGCTCGAACCGCTGGCTCCACAGAGCCTCATTTCATATACTATCCTTCGTTAGGAGCCCTGGTGTCGGATGAGCTTTAGAAAAAGTTGCAGTAAAGGCAGCCAAAGAACTTTT
This sequence comes from Microcaecilia unicolor, assembly GCF_901765095.1. Taxonomy (NCBI): domain Eukaryota; kingdom Metazoa; phylum Chordata; class Amphibia; order Gymnophiona; family Siphonopidae; genus Microcaecilia; species Microcaecilia unicolor. The sequence goes on along the minus strand of NC_044031.1, from coordinate 259,554,938 downwards.
CAAGTTATCTGCAGCAGGGCCCATTTTATTCCTATGGGCACTGCTGCAGATAACTCGAGCGAAGCTTTAGTAAAAGACCCCCTTAATTAAGACGTTATCCCTGATGAAGATTAGATTAAAGCATGATATCATACCAGACGACTAAATTTGCAGGTATGTTTTGAGTTATTTATGTTAATTTAATCATTTTTATTTGAAAATATATATCATCTATTATGATGGACCAATGATGATATTATGATGATGATGATGATGAAGAGATACGAAAGTTGTCCTCTCATGATGAAGATCCATTATATATACAATATACGAATTAAAAGATCAGATAATTATTATATGATCTTTTATAAAGGCAACATATGTGCTTCTGGGCCTGTACAAACTGTCCTCCCCAAACGTTCCTATACAAAATTATGCCTGCCCTGAGGGAGACAACTTTTTTGCATGGATATTGGAGTATTTTTATAACTCTACATGAGGAGTTTCTAACTCCCACTTTCATTCAACCTCTGTAGCTGGGATGACTCCATGAATACTGTATAAATGTACTTGTTGTGTCAGTAGCAGATATATTTATGGATACATACTCCAAGACAATTTTAGTTAGTTTATGGGGAAAAATACTAATAACATTAGCTCCATAGGGGGGATTCTATATATGGCACCTAAAACATCTGTGCGGAAAACATTTGTGCCTAAGTGTATTCTATAAGTGGCATCTAGATTTAGGTGCAGTATATAGAGTACACCTAGTTGATATCACAGTGCCTAAAACTACACACCTCCATTTAAACCAATGAAAACATGGCTTAAATCTCGTGTAGATTTAGGTGCAGAGGGCCATATTCTATAATTATGTGTGTACATTTTCAGAACGTCCACGAAATGCCCACATTCCCATCCATAACTATGGTCCTTTTTATCTACATGCGTTAGAAGTTAGGCACAGTGCATTACAGAATGTGCTTAGAGAGTTGTGCGCATAATTCTAATTATTGATAATTAGTGTTCATTATTGCTTGTTAAGTGCTGCTATCAATGCTAATTAGCTTGTTAAGCCAATTAAGTTACACATGTTGTTATAGAATCAACCTGGATTTTGGTGTGGATCTCTAGGCACACTAAATAGAATCCGGAGGACAGAGGATAATATATAAACAGGCAGCCTAGCCCGTGGTGCAGAAAGATGTATTATTTATTCCTATTTTATAAAGGGAACTACATATGCCTATCTGACTTTTGAAACTTAACACCATGGAAACTGCCTGCACACAGTTATACCTACTCTGACCCTCACACACATCTCCCAGTTGAATATAAATGACTGTGCTTTATAAAATATATGGGTAAACAATTCAAGGTAAAAGAATGTGTGGCGAGACTGTGCCTAATTTTTATACACATATAGGTAACAATTCTATAAATTGGCATCTGAGTACAGGTGTTTCAATGCTGTAGACTTAACACAAATTCTACAATGGCATTCTTGGTACCAAGAGTCCACTACAGAATTATTTATTTATTTATTTATTTATTTATTTATTTATTGCATTTGTATCCCACATTATCCCACCTATTTGCAGGCTTACATATTTTTAACATTGTCATTGCAAGGTAACATATACATTTAATGTTGTGTAGAGGTTAAATGAGGGTAAAAGAAGAAGGAGAGGAGTGATTTAGGTAGCTATAGTAGATGAGTTATCTTAATTGAGTGGATTGTCGGGTGGATTATTGTGGCTATTAGTTCTCATTGTATGCCTTGCTGAAGAGATATGTCTTAAGAGATTTGCAAAAGATAGTTGTTTCGCCGATTGTTCTCAGGTCTGTAGGCAGTGCATTCCAAACTTGCGTGCCCAAGTACGAGAATGTGGTTGCATGCATCTGCTTGTACTTTAGTCCTTTACAACTGGGGAAGTGCAGGTTGAGAAATTTGCGGGATAATCTTGTGGCGTTTCTTGGAGGCAAGTCTACAAGGTTTAGCATGTAGACTGGGGTGTCTGTGTGAATGATTTTGTGTACAATCGTGCAGATCTTGAACGTAATGCGTTCTCTAAGTGGGAGCCAGTGAAGCTTCTCTCTCAAGGGTTTTGTACTTTCATATTTAGTTTTTCCAAATATGAGTCTGGCGGCTGTATTCTGGGCAGTTTGTAGTTTTTTGATAGTCTGTTCTTTGCAACCCGCGTATAGTGCGTTGCAGTAGTCCAGATGACTTATTACCATTGACTGTACCAGGGTCCGGAAGATGTATCTCGGGAAGAAAGGTTTTACTCTTTTAAGTTTCCACATGGAGTAGAACATCTTTTTCGTCGTGTTTTTCACGTGGTCATCGAGAGTGAGGTTTCAATCAATGGTGACTCCAAGAATTTTTAAGTTTTTTGAGACCGGGAGAGAACAGTATGGTGTTGTTATGGTAGAAAAGTGTTTTGTGTTATGTTGTGATGTGAGTACAAGGCATTGTGTTTTTTCTGCATTTAGTTTTAGTTGGAATGCATTTGCCCAGGTGTGCATTATTTGGAGGCTTTGGTTGATCTTGTTGGTGATTTCACTTAGATCATGTTTGAACGGGATGTAGATTGTGACGTCATCTGCATATATGTGGGGGTGGAGTAAGTCAGTATTTATGCACGCATGTTTAGGCGTGCCCTGTTATGCCATGGGAATGTCAAATATAAGTTGGTGTGTCTAAATGCATGAAGTGATGAATGTATAACTGAGAGACACGCCCATGCTCTGCCCTTGTGTATGCTTCCCCCTTGCTGTTAGGTGCTATCTTATAGTATAGCACATAGTGAACATAGGTGCCCAACTGTCAATTAATGGTGTCTTTGACTCACATAAGTGGTACCTACCTCTAGGTGCCAGTTTCTAGAACTGCCTTCATAGCCTAGGGAAATTTTATAAGTCCTATTTCTGCATATAACTTAAACATAAAAATACTTATATCACTCACATATGGAACTCTGGTATTGTCACAGTTCCCTATGCTTGGATTCTTGGAGTGGAGGAGTGGCCTAGTGGTTAGGGTGGTGGACGTTGGTCCTGGGAAGCTAAGGAACTGAGTTCAATTCCCACTTCAGGCACAGGCAGCTCCTTGTGACGCTGGGCAAGTCACTTAACCCTCCATTGCCCCATGTAAGCCACATTGAGCCTGCCATGAGTGGGAAAGCACAGGGTACAAATGTAACAAAAAAAATTACATTCAACCAACTTGTAATCTTGAACAAATTTCTCTAAAGAAGTCTTTTAAATGACTCATAGTTATATTTTTCAGCTACTATTGTTCAAAGCTACACAGAAGTATCCTGAAAACTTATTCCTTTAATCTAGGTTAGAAACAAAAGAAGCAACTGTTATTGAATTAAACAATTCACAAAATAATTTTTTTAAATGTATCCCAACATGGCCACAATGTTTCGGCACCATTTTTGCTGGAACAAGTATTAAGAACTTATTATTAAAACAATGTTTATGAATATGACAGGACTACAGATTTCCTCTGAGGCAGGTACCAGTAAAATATTGATCATAGAACCACAGATTCAGTTGAAAGGGGCATTGTAACGCTATCTCTTATTTCTGCATCTCCATTTTTATCATTCATTTGACTGCATTTCATGAGGTCCTACCCATTCAGAATGCCTGACTAACAGCTGAACATCATCTTTTGCCTCCTGGTAGATGTCATCTATAGGACCAGGGTGGTAAAACATTAGCCAAGGTCAGGGTGGTGGATTTTGCAAATAAGGATTTTCTGCCAATGGAGGTGAAGCCAAAGGGGCAGTACCCTTTAGCACGCCCCTTTGCTGGCCCCATTATAGGGACAATCTTTTAATTTTATTTGCATTATTAACTTTTTTATCAGTTGTTGAGTGTTGCACTGTTTATTGAGTTCACTGATGGGAATAGCTGACTGCATGTTGGGTATGTGTAGAGTTAAAGACTCAAGGCTAATGTTCCTTTTGGATTTTTTTTGTCTGGGGTTCCTGAGATAATGGGGACCTTTTACTAATGTGAGGTAAGTTTTTGCAATTACCTTGCATTAACAATGAAAATTAATGTGCATTAAGTGCAAAGACTCTGGGTTAACTGTTAGAGACATGTCCCCTCCAATACCACATAGAAAAGTTCTTTACTGTGCATTGTCACTTGTGTAGTTAGTGTGCATGCACCTACCACTTTCTCTTGAGGAGGCACAAGTGCACCCGCACTGACTGTGCACCTAATTCACTTTGTTTGTGAGAATAAAATTCATTGGAATACCACTGTGCTCTACACACTGAGATAGTTCTGATGCCTTATTTGATACCTGAGTACCTGTAAGTACAGTACAGTTATCTGTCTTATATACAGATGATGATCCTTGATGCAGGCATTGTGCCAAAACATGGTCGTGCCAGGGTCAGCCATTAATAAAGACTACATATTTGGACCTGTGGTTATGCCTCTGTTTTTGGCCACCTCCGCTTTTGGATTTCCCTGGTGGATTTTTCTGCATCTTGATCTATATACATGCATATTATTCTTTGTAAAATAGCACCAAATACAAAACTCTCAATATAAGCATATATATGCCATACTCATATGTGTACTTTCCAGGTAACCTTTACAACTGTGGAAGCCAGACATCTGAATATTGCCCCATGATAGATTAAATCAAATACAAGAATCACAACTTGGTTACAAAGACTTACAGTACATTAATTCTAACTTTAACCTAGCTAGACTATCATGCTAATATTAACAAGGAGTGGAGGAGTGGCCTAGTGGTTAGAGTACTGGTCTTGCAATCCAGAGGTGGCTGGTTCAAATCCCGCTGCTGCTCCTTGTGATCTTGGGCAAGTCACTTAATCCTCCATTGCCTCAGGTACAAACTTAGATTGTGAGCCCTCCTGGGACAGAGATATATCCAGAGTACCTGAATGTAACTCACCTTGAGCTACTACTGAAAAAGGTGTGAGCAAAATCTAAACAAATAAAGGTTGAATGCATGTATCCTAAGTAACATTCACATATAGAGACTGGATGGAAAATTGAGAAGCTACAGCATGAGAGTCAGGAGGAAGTGACTACCACCTAGCCTTCTTATGCCTCACATGTTAATTGGCCCCTTATTGGCAAGCCATGTTTATAGCCTAGCCTGGCCACAAGAGACAGAATGGGAGGGATGGTGGGGAGCTGGGGAGCCTGTGCTCACCCTTCCATATGGAGTGGTGGTGGAAGTTGCTGGGACTAGCATGTGATATGGTCAGGTAAGCTGGAACTGGGGAAGATGGGAGACAGCGGATTCATGGGTTACTGTTGATTTAGATGGTGTACCAGTCCTGTGATGAATCTAAATCTTCAACCCCAACCACGAGCTGCTAGGCACTTAGTTACTTTTGCTACCTGTGTACCTAACGCAGCTCCTAACGTCTAGAGTTTATATCTAAGAAAGTGCCCAACAACAAATTTATTTCACAGCCCAAACAAACCCCCAGGAATACCCGCTTTTATGTTTAAATATTTTTATTGGTGCAAAAATAAACAAACACAATGTTGTCCTTGGATAAACGCTCCATACACCACTAAAGTCATATCATATTGGTAGAATACAACTCAGTACAAATACATTTTTACTTCCCCCCCCCCCCTGCCTTCCTCCCCATCCCCTTTTGCACTTACTTGAAAAGAAAACCCAATAAGTCTACAAACAATGGATGTCTATTTTCTTATTCTAAAAAGATTGCTATATTCTCAAAGCCTAATATAAAGGCACTACATTTTTTGGCATATAGATGCACTCCAGTCCTTGAAGAGGCTTTAGGGGAAGGTATTTAATGTTTGAGCAATTGAGTCTGAGACAGATTTATACAGCACTGGAAAACCTCTCTTTCCTCCCCCTTCTCCTCCCTTAGGATTGCTAGCAAGGAAAATCTTTTCATATTTTCCCTTTTCATGTTTTCTTTTCCATTCTGTAACCATAAATGATGTATAAAGCCTCTTGTCTGGGAATGCCTGCAGGGCTTCAGGTTATGTCTGTTTTGCATGAGATCACACGTTGTTTGTGAACACAGTTACTTATCTTGATTCATGCTCTAGAACTAGAACTCAACAGGTCCTTGAGGATGCATCATTTTTTCAGTGGGTCTGTATTGTTTTAAGTACTACAGCAACTTTATGAAGCTCTACCTGAAACAAACCCCCACCGCAAAGACTGAGTTTATCTTGACAAAACAGTTATTTTATGGAAGACAAAGGTTGATAAAATAAGAACAATCATCCAGGAGATCCAGTACTATAGAGCAGTTGTGTAATGGTGACACTAAGGGCTCCTTTTACAAAGCCACATTAGAGATTATGGCATGGCAAATGCAACAAAGCCTATAGGAATTGAATGGACTTTGTTTTTATTTACTGCACCAGAATCACTAGCGTGGAATTGACTTAGTAAATGACATAGTAAATGACGGCAGATAAAGACCTGTACGGTCCATCCAGTCTGCCCAACAAGATAATCTGTAAAAGGAGCCCTTATATTTCTGTAAACAACTTTTAGTTGGGGATAAAAATGATGGTCACTTATGAGACTGAACTGGAACAAGAAAAAAATTCATCTCATGTAAACCCGGCGATCCTGCTCTAAACCCGACGATCAATTTAGCCAGCCCCAACCGTATTTCGAAAATACGGTTCACTCCGCCCCTTTGCGGAGCCGGTCCCAAAGATGGCCAGCCTTCGATTTGGCCGGCGCTGTTCAATTATGCCCCTCCACGTGGCCATTATATAACATGGATGTTCTTATGCTGCCATAAAGAAGTCCATGTCCCTTGTTTTGCCCTGTTCATAGTTTGGACATTTCAGTTTGTAAAATGGATGTTCACGCTGGATGTAGCCAGCACAAGGATATCCATTTCTCATGTATTTTAGAACAGATTGTGTGTCAGCAGATCCTGTTCTAATATTCATGAGAAATGGACATCCATATCTGATGTACAGACTTGAATGTCAATATTCTGAGTTGGATGTCCTTTCTAATAGTCCGCTCCACATTTGCCTTGCTCTGCTGTATTAAATAGGGATGTACATTCACTTGCAACAACATAGCACCTTTCACTATGGGCCCTTTAACCAAACAGCAATAAAGGATGGCCCGCAGTAGCTTCGGTGCATTGGACTGCCACGTACCAAGGCCACCTTTTACCACTGTGGTTATGTGTTTTTATTAAAGGGGCAGTAAATGGCTTTGAAGTAATATAAAAATTGTCACACGGACATTTACTGCTGTCCAAATACCACTGGGCACGCCCACTCCCCACCCACCGGTGCTAAAAAATAGAAAATATTTTCTAGTGCCAGAAATAGCACATGGTAGGCCTGGAACTACTGCCGGGCTCCTGGGTGAGCCCTGCGGTAAGGCCAATTTCCTGCATGCAAACTCAGCAATAGCCCTGCCGCCAGGTGATAAGAGGGCCCCTATGTTTGTTTCTGGTACAATGATTTGTTTCTATTTGTTCAGGAGAATTTAGCAGTTCCATAAAGGCTCCCCTTTTCAAGAACACCAAACATTGTACTTTTTGCTACAGGTATGCTTCATTGTTGCTAAGTTCACTATCATGTATTCACTTTATTTTTCTATTTCACCATGGTGTACTTTGTTGTAAACTCCTATTTTAGTTGTCCATCAGAACACGTATATGATGTTAGAAGTGTCTTTTTACATAACTTTTTTATTTTGTGTTTTAAACTCATTCTGATGATATTATGTTAATATGTTTGAATTTTTATTTTCTCAATGCATATCATTATTTATCTAAATGCATATTATTCTATGTATTGTTTAGTGATTTTTTTTTTAGTGTCTTTGGGATGATTGTTTTGATTTATAGAGGTCTTTTGACCTTTTTATAAATTTCTTGAACACCTTGATGCAAGCCTCTAGGCCAAAACACAGCCGGTGTTGAGTCTTTGGCTATTTGAAAAAAAGGACTTTTTCTAATGTACATAACTGCACACTGTCCTATTTGTGTTTGTTTCTTCTCCACTGTTTGGCATTAATGACATACAGATATCATATTGTTTTTAAAATGAAAAGATATGAAGAATACTGAATTTTTTTCTCCTCATGTTGTCAATAAAGGCCACTATTCTTGAATAGGAAGCATTATTTTTCAATAATGCACACTAGCAGCCTTATTTTCAAAAGTGATGGGCGCCCATATTTCGACCCAAATCGGAAGATGGGCGCCCAAATCGGTATAATCGAAAGCCGATTTTGGGCGTCTTCAACTACAATCTGTCGTGGAAACGGGCAAAGTTAATGGGGGCGTGTCGGAGGCGTGGTGAAGGCTGGACTGGGGCGTGTTTATCGGCCGAGGAGAGATGTGTGCCCTCGGCCAATAATCGAAAAAAGCAAGGAGTTTTTAGTGCGAATTTGGGTCACTTTTTTTTACCCTTTTTTTTCACGAACAAGTCCCAAAAAAGTGCCCTAAATGACCAGATGACCACCGGAGGGAATTGGGGATGACCACTCCTGACTCCCCCAGTGGTCACTAACCCCCTCCCACCAAAAAAAAAAAAAACAACTTTAACAACTTTTTTTCCAGCCTGTATGCCAGCCTCAAATGCCATACCCAGCTCCATCACAGCACTATGCAGGATCCCTAGAGCAGTTGTTAGTGGGTGCAGTGGACGTTAGTCAGGTGGACCCAGGCCCATCCCCCCCTACCTGTTACACTTGTGGTGGTAAATGGGAGCGTTCCAAACCGCCCCCAAAACCCACTGTACCCACATCTAGGTGCCCCCCTTCAGCCATAAGTGCTAAGGTACAGGTATATAGTTGTGGGCAGTGGGTTTGGGGGGGTGGATTTGGGGGGCTCAGCACCCAAGGGAAGGGAGCTATGGACTTGGAAGGTATTTAACTTTTTTTTAATTGTTACAAGTGCCCCCTAGGGTGCCCGGTTGGTGTCCTGGCATGTGAGGGGGACCAGTGCACTACGAATCCTGGCCCCTCCCATGACCAAATGCGTTGGATTTGTTCGTTTTTGAGCTGGGCGCCTTCGGTTTCCATTATCGCTGAAAAATGAAACCGCCCAGCTCAAATCCGCACAAAGCCGATGCATTTGCCCGGCACAAACCGTATTATCAAAAAAAAAAGATGGACACCCATTTTTTTTCGAAAATACCCTTCACATACCTGTTCTCGGATATAGACGCCCATGGAGATGGGCGTTCGCGTTCAATTATGCCCCTCCACGGGACCCTTTTAGTAAAGTTCATTGAGTAGTGAACACACAAATTAGCATGTGCTGTTACCACAGCAGTATAACAAAGAGTGCTTGTTTGCAAGTTAACTGCCTACTTTGGGGCCATTTTACTAAGCTATGGTAAAAAGGACCCTGCACTAGTGGCAGGGGCTGTTTTTGCCATGCACTGAGGCCCTTTTTAACCGCACAGGTAAAAGGTTGAATAAAGTCATGGCCATGCTGTAAGATTGCTTTCCAAAAACCCACACAGCGAAGAGTGACATGTGACTATTTTTTAAGTGAAAAGGGGAAAATGCCTCATACACCTGTGGCAAAACCGTAACTTTTCATATGCACACAGCACAAAAAGTAATCATAGACATGAAAAACCCCAAACACTTTTTAAAAATGTGTTTTTCTTTTGAAATGCACAAAAATATTTGTAGTCGTTTCTTAATAAACCATACAACAGCGTGCTGCAATCAAAATATAAATCACTCATCTTAAGCACGCTGTCCAGTTCATGTGAAGATTGGCATGTTTTAAGCCAGCAGTAGGCTTACCGCCACTTAGTAAAAGGACCCCTGTGTTAGAGGGTGGGAACTGAATGTGTTATGGGTGGAGAATGGGCATAGATTCATACTGTAGTTAGTGTATGGTACTTACTATGTACTGTCACTTCTGCAGTCAGTGTGGGTGTATTTAGCTCTTCACTCTATATCTTGGTGCCCAAATGTGGAGAGACCTGCAGTAACATCCAAAGCACTCTAAAAGCTGTGTAAAAATGTGCCTTAAATGGGTGAAACAGGAACCCCCCCTGTTTATTAAGCCGTGCTGGTGGCTGTTGCACAACAGTGCTGACACAGCCTATTCAAAGTGAATGGGCAGTGTCAGGATCAGCACACGGCATTTGCTAACGTGACTTAGTAAAAAGGGAAGTAAAAACTTTAAGTGTATTGAACATCACAGGTCTGACTACATATAAATGTGCATAAGTAATCTGGACTACTTTCTTAATTTTAAAGAGTAAAAATGGATTTTCAATCTTAACACATTATACCCAGCAGGTTTAAACTAGATTGGTGGTCTGTTATCTAATTGGTTAAAGGGAGGTTACAGTCCACCAATCAGAGATCTGGTATTCCCAATCAGCTGACAAAGATTTAAGGGCAGGCATACTGAATAGACGCCGCACCCATTTTGTTACGTACGAAGAAGGGAACAGGAGAATGAATAGGTGTGTTGTAGAAGGAGTTGTTGTTTGGAAGCAAATGTAATATATATTAGTAGACAAGTGTTAGGAGGCAATAGTAATATATATGTTGTTATTTGAGAGAGCCTTCACCCTGATGAATTCCCAAAACCTGGCCAAGTCGGTTGAGGTTATCAGTGGTTGAACTGTGCATTTGGCATCCTGCTGCCAGTTAAGTAGTAGATGAGGCGTAAATAATGATGTGATAAGCAAATATGATATATAAAGAAAAGTAAAAAGGACAAAATATAAAATATAAACATACAAGTCAGATAAAAATATACTAAAGGATCAATGCGGATTTGCATCTGACTGCATAAAAATCATAGATTTAGCGGCCAAGATGCAGTAGGTCTGAAGATCCTTCACAACATACTAGGTTGAGTAATGAGTTGTAAGTGTGCTTGGAAACAACCAATTATTGGCATTAATTGGCCTTAATTGGAAGTTACGCGCATATCATATTCTATAACGCTGTGCACCGAACTCCTATAGCAAATAATTTCAAGGAGGTGTGTTTAGGGGGCATTCCTATCAGTTACGTGCATTTTTATAGAATATATTCGAGTCGTGCCTAAGTTAGGTGCTATCATTTACACCTGGTTTCAGCAGGCGTAAATGCAGGTGCCTTAAGTTTGGCATGGATTAGGCACGTAGGCACTACCCTATAAACTGCAGATATCTTTTATAGAATAGCGCTCAAAGCATAATTTTTACCGAGTCTAGTCCTAAGCCCATTTTTAACACATTTTAGTAAAAGTGCCCCTATATTTTGAATTTGAAAGATTGTGCTTGTTTTTATGTGGTCAGACCTGTAATGTTCAATATACCTTAACACCTTTACCGTTTCAGTGGTTATGGATGTTCACCCATTTGAGGACACTCCTTTATATAACTATTAGATTCTTGTGTCAGACACGGGGACAGTGTTGCAAATTAAGCCCAATGAAGTCGTTAACTTCACTGTTGTCTTGCCCGTCTTCTTTCTCTCCATTGTAATCAGTTCTCTCAAATGAAGCTCAACAGTCAGGGGGGCACCCATCCACCATAATACGTGGAGGAGCATAATCGAACGGGGCACCTAAGTTTTCCTGAGGGTGTCCTCATAGGACATCCCCACGAAGGGGCGTGAAAACCTGTATTATCGAAACAAGATGGGCGTCCATCTTTCGTTTTGATAATATGGTCAGGGACGCCCAAATCTCAACATTTAGTTCGACCTTAGAGATGGGCGACATAAATGTTGAGATGGTCAACCTTAGAGATGCTCGTCCCAGGTTTTCGGCAATAATGGAAACCGAGGACGCCCATCTCAAAATCGACCAAATCCAATTCATTTGGTCATGGGAGGAGCCAGCATTTGTAGTGCACTGGTCCCGCTGACATTTTGGATCACAAGTAGCAACAGTGGGATTTGAACTTGCCACCTCTGGATTACAAGACCAGTGCTCTAACCACTAGGCCACTCCTCCACTCCACTCCATGCCCTTGAAATTTGGCCATTCCTGTGTGTGGGGGGGGGGGAGGGGGGAGCAGTTCAGGACCTCCAAAATGTTTGAAAGAAGGATGTCCACACCTTCGCTATGCCTCCGCTGACACACACACACCTCCCCCCCCCCCCCCCCCCCAGGGACCTGCATACTGCTGCGATGGACCTGAGTATGATATTTGAGGCTGGCAAAAAAAGTTTTTAAAGTTGCTTTTTTCAGGGTGGGAGGGGTTTAGTCACCACTGGGGGAGTCAGGGGAGGTCATCCCCGATTCCCTCCGGTGGTCATCTGGTCAGTTCGGGCACCTTTTTGAGGCTTGGTTGCAACAAAAAATGGACCAAGTCGGCCAAGTGCTCGTCAGGGACGCCCTTCTTTTTTCCATTATCGCTCGAGGACGCCCATGTGTTAGGTATGCCCCTGTCCCGCCTTCGCTACGCCTCTGACATGCCCCCAGGAACTTTGGTTGTCCCTGCGATGGGAAGCAGTTGGGGATGCCCAAAATCGGCTTTTGATTATGCCGATTTGGGCGACCCTGAAAGAAGGACACCCATCTCCCGATTTGTGTCGAAAGATGGGCTCCCTTCTCTTTCGAAAATAAGTCTGATAGGCTCCTCTCAACTCACATCTTTATTAACATTATTCATAATATAATCTAGAGTGATTCAGCAGATTACCCATCTCTGGTTTCACAGCTCAGAGTATGTTGGAATATGCATATCACTATATATTGGCTGACACTGAAAAGAAATATATACTACTTTGTCTGTTCCTTTTGACCCTAAGCCAAATTGGTTAATTAAGCTACCTAAATTAAAGTCAACATTTGGAAACAGAAATATGTTACAGACAATAGAAAAGATATTCCTATTGTTCATGAGGTAAAAAGATTAATTATATACGGTCAGGCTCATTAATCAAAAACTGTAGGAATTTTGATGGACCATTTCCACCGTTCAAGTCTATTAGACTGCCCCAAGCTATTACACTAAGTGGTAGCTACAATATTATTAGTATGTCTTCCCCAAGTGTAGTTAGAATGTAAAACCCAAACACTGTTATTCAGGAGATGGTGTATTGGCTTCTGAAATTTGTACAATTGGGAATCTGCAGTACATTAAAATTCTGGATCTCATTAGGAACCTTTTTCAGTGCATCAGAATCATTAGTATTCACAACACTATTTCAAACAATAAAACACTCCCTTCACCTAAGAACAGAGGGCTAGATCCATTACTACAGCTCAGCTTTAATGAATCATTCAGGCAGAACTAGCAGACAGCCTCCCAGACATCCTTTTTACCTTTTCTAACACCCTCAGATTTGGGATAAAAGAGAAAATAAGACAACAGTGTGCCTTATAAAACGGGATGCCAGCTAGTTAATACTGAGTCTTTGTACCTAGCAGAATGGAATTTATTTCAGAAGTCTTTTGTTTACCATCCCTATAATCAAGGACGTCTTTTGTGAGGTGACTTTTTATAATGAGATTTTCTGACTGCAAAAGCTTAGTCACTCTTCTTATGTACCAAGAGAATCACACTTCACTTTCTCATATAATACAAACTTTCTTTGGCATAAATGGAAAAAAATAAAAAAAATAAACCTACACAAAATACCCAGAATTATAATGGCCTCTTGTAGGGATGGACAACAAAGAGTGAACACTATTATCAGTGAAAAAAAAAACAAACAACAGAAAATATCATGTTTTTTTCTGCTCATTTTCATTTGTTAACAAGATGCAATGACATGTGACATGCTGTTGATATTTCCTACATCATTGCAAATGACAGCATATCCCTAGTCTCTAGTGGGCTGTATTGTCTGCAGGGAGTTTCACCATTCTGCCATAAATGCACAACTTCAAAGTTAACCTGTTCCTGGTTTCCAATTTACATTCTAAAGCAGTGTGGTATTTATACTCCCCGATTCTACTTATTAAGATCAATGCTGCAGATCTCATGACGCACTAGTATAGGGTGGTCAAAAATCCATCACTGTCATAACATCTGTTGCCTAGAAATGCGTAACTTGGCAGCTTTCTAAATGTGCTCTTTCACTAGTTTTAAGAAATATAACTTCTGATCAGTATCCTTTGGAAGATAATTTTCAGCAGGGCAGGCTTAACTATTGGACTAGGTGAGGCACTGGCCCAGGGTACCGGCGATTAATGGTGCCAAAATGGTCGAAAGGTAAAGACCTTTCTTCTTCCCCAGTCCATTCTCTCCCCATCTCTTCCCCCCCCCCCCCCCGAGTCTTGAATCTCTGCCCCCCCCCCCTCCCTGTGGGCTGGCACTGCTCCCTCTCCTCCCTTGCTCACCCATGGTCCTGTAAAGTTTATGTTGATTGCTGGAAGCAGCAGCATGACAGGCTGCCTTCGTCCAACCCCGGGGTCTTCTCTCTACCACGTCCCATTCACAGGAAATTGCATCAGAGGAGACAAGATGCAACAGAGCAAAGACCCATGCTTATGCTGCCATTGCAATCGACATACACTTTAGTGGACTGTGGGGGAATGAGAGAGGGAAGGGAGCAGTGCTGGACACACGGTAAGGAGGGATAGAGGAGGAAAGAAAGACCAAACTGGGGGGGGAGGGGGGAGTTGGAAAGATGCTGCCTCAATGGGGAGGGAAAGATGTCAAACTTTAAGGGGGAGGGGCACCAGAAGCAATGCAATGTGATTTAGGGAGGGGCACCACCAAAGCAAGTTCAATCAGGGTGCCACTATCCCTTGAGCTAGACCTGATTTTAAGCATTGAAGGCAAGGAAACGTTTCCAAGCAAATGTATCAGGATGGATCACACATATTATGGCCCTTATTTTAGAAGCATTTCTGCATATAAGGGGGGGGGGGGGGGGGGTCATCAAGCAGCATTAACACTTTCAGTCGCTTCCACTTTATGGACCTGGGGCCTTACTTGCCTTTTTCTGATAGAATACCCCAGGTACTGGACTTCTTGTCCTACCAAGACGCACTTCTAAGGATTCTCTGTCAATCTGGCTGTTCTCAGACTGTGCAGGACCACTTCCATCTGGATTAGGTGGGCCTTCCATTGTTTACTAGAAATGACAATATCGTCCAGATAGGCAGCCGCGTAACCACCATGCAGCTTCAATAGGCAGTCAACAAGGTGTTTTAATGTTGCTGGAGCTCCATAAAGGCCAAAAGGCAGCACTGTAAACTGGAACAGGCCTTGAGGTGTCAAAAAAGCTGTCTTCTCCTTGGCAGCTGAAGCGAGAGGTACCTGCCAATACCCCTTGGTCAGGTCCAATGTCAGAATGAATTGGACACCTCCCAGACATTCAATGAGTTCATCAACCCTTGGCATTGGGCATTCCTCAAGTTTTGAGACTGTATTGAAATGTATGCAAAACCGGATGCTCCCATCTGGTTTAGATACCAGCAAAATAGGGAACGACTAGTTACTAGTGGATTTCTCAATAACTCTGAATTTCAGCATCACAGGTATCTCCTTTGTCACTGCCTGTTGATGGGATTCTAGAATCCGGTATGGGCATTGCTGGACAATCACTCCTGGGCCCGTGATTATAACATGGGGTGCAAGATGAATCTGGCCCGGCATGCTTGAGAACAGATCCTTGTTCTGACAGACTAAATGCTCCAAATCAGCTTTCTGGGGGCTGACAGCTGGTCTCCAAATGGGACTTGCAGTGACTCTGGCTGGTCAGGGCTTCTGGCCCCTAGTCTTCTTCTTCCTGGATCAGCGCTGAGGTCACTGGAGCCCATCTCTTTAATAGATTGATGTGGTAGAATTTTGCTTTGGTTCTCTTGTCTGATTGGGCCACTTTCCAGCTTATAATTGAAAAAGAAAAATGCCTATATTGCGACCCAAATCAGGAGATAGACGTTTATCTCACAAAAACGAATAAAGCGGTATAATCGAAAGCCGAATGTGGACATTTTCAACTGCACTCCGTCGCGGATGCGGACAAAGTTGATGGGGGCGTGTTGAAGGTGTGGTGAAGGCGGAACTGGGGCGTGGTTATCGGGCGATCAGAGATGGGCGCCTTTCGCCGATAATGGAAGAAAAATATGCGTTTTTAGCGAGAATTTAGGGCACTTTTCCTGGACCCTGTTTTTCCACAAATAAGGCCCCAAAAAGTGCCCTAAATGACCAGATTACCACCAGAGGGAATCGGGGATGACCTCCCCTGACTCCCCCAGTGGTCACAAACCCCCTCCCACCACAAAATATGCCGTTTCACAACTTTTTATTTTCACCCTCAAATGTCATACCCACCTCCCTGGCAGCAGTATGCAGGTCACTGGAGCAGTTATTAGGGGGTGCAGTGGACTTCAGGCAGGTGGACCCAGGCCCATCCCCCCCCCACCTGTTACACTTGTGCTGGTAAATGGGAGCCCTCCAAACCGCCCCCCAAACCCACTGTACCCACATGTAGGTGCCCCCCTTCACCCCTTAGGGCTATAGTAATGGTGTAGACTTGTGGGTGGTGGGTTTTGAGGGGGATTTGGGGGGCTCAACACACAAGGGAAGGGTGCTATGCACCTGGGAGCTATTTTACCTTTTTTTTTGTTTTTGTAAAAGTGCCCCCTAGGGTGCCCGGTTGGTGTCCTGGCATGTGAAGGGGGACCAATGCACTACGAATCCTGGCCCCTCCCACTAACAAATGCCTTGGATTTATTCGTTTTTGAGCTGGGCGCTTTCATTTTCCATTATCGCTGAAAAACAAAAACGCCCAGCTCACAAATTGTCGAATAAAACATAGATGTCTATTTTTTGCGAAAATACGGTTCGGTCCGCCCCTTCACGGACCTGTTCTTGGAGATAAACGCCCATGGAGATAGACGTTTTCGTTCGATTATGCCCCTCCATGTAGTTGACAGGACCTGTGTTTTCCACTATCTCATAAGGCCCTTGCCACTTGCTAAGTAGCTTACTTTCTTATTATGGCAGATTCAGTCCCCCAGTTGGAAAGCTCTCTGGACAGCTGTCTGATTATAGGCTCAGACTTGCCCCACCTGAGCCTTCTCTAAGCAGAATATTGCAGCCTCTCCTGCTTTCTTTAATCTCTCTTGCACATGGAGCATGTAATCCACTAGGTTCTTCCCTGGGCTAGGTTCATCTTCCCAGGCATCTCGGATGATATCCAAAATTCTTCTGGGTCTTCTCTCATATAATAATTCAAATGGAGAGAACCCTGTCAAACTCCATGGCACCTCTCGAATAGCAAACAGCATATAAGGAAGGAGGATATCCCAGTTTTTCCCATCTTCATTCATAAATTACATTAACATTTGTTTCAATGTTTTGTTAATATGCTCGACCAGGCCATCTAACTGGGGATGATACACAGAAGTTCTCCAGGTTTTCACTTTCAATAAATCACAGATTTGTTTCAGTGCTAGTGACATAAAGGTTGTCCCCCATCAGTCAGGATCTCTATGGGAATTCCCATATAGGAGAAGAGCTCCCATAGTGCATTGGCTACTGTAGTGACCTTCATGTTTTGGAATACAGTGGCTTCCGGGTAGCAAGTTGCATAATCTAAGATGACCAGGATCTATTTGTTGCCTCAGGTGGTCCGCTCCAGGGATCTCTCGAAGTCC
Organism: Microcaecilia unicolor; assembly: GCF_901765095.1. Lineage (NCBI taxonomy): Eukaryota > Metazoa > Chordata > Amphibia > Gymnophiona > Siphonopidae > Microcaecilia > Microcaecilia unicolor. The sequence goes on along the minus strand of NC_044031.1, from coordinate 259,537,383 downwards.
ACAGCTATTTTCTCAAATGGGTTTTTGACAATGGGTATGGGCATGAGCATGAGAGGGACAGATGGAACCCTTGCAGGACTGTTCAACTTGCAAGTTGGGCAGGACTGGCAATAGAGCTGGATCTGTTTGTATAAGTGTGGACAGTAAAACTGGGCCATTATCTGCTCTAGGATTTTCTCTTCCCCTAAGTGACCTCCTAACAGTGAGAAGGTTGAGGCACTAGCAATTGCTCCACCTCTTTTCCCTCTAATGATCTATTGGCCACCCTCTATACCAAGTCATTTTTCAATATAAAATATGGGGTGTTACTGTCTTACCGTGATTCTTCACAAACGCCCATTTCGTACCTCTCATCAGGTTACCAACGGCACCTACCTTAGCTCAGCTCTTCCTTACAGAGATATTCCAGTTGCACAGTCTACCTGAATACATTGTATTGGACCGAGGGGTGCAATTCACCTCCAAATTCTGGTGTAGTCTTAACCGCTCATTATAACTGAAATTGGATTTTTCCTCTGGATACCATCCGCACACTGATGGGCAGACAAAATCAACCAAACCGTAAAAACATTCTTACAGTGGTGGAAATAAGTATTTGATCCCTTGCTGATTTTGTAAGTTTGCCCACTGACAAAGACATGAGCAGCCCATAATTGAAGGGTAGGTTATTGGTAACAGTGAGAGATAGCACATCACAAATTAAATCCGGAAAATCACATTGTGGAAAGTATATGAATTTATTTGCATTCTGCAGAGGGAAATAAGTATTTGATCCCCCACCAACCAGTAAGAGATCTGGCCCCTACAGACCAGGTAGATGCTCCAAATCAACTCGTTACCTGCATGACAGACAGCTGTCGGCAATGGTCACCTGTATGAAAGACACCTGTCCACAGACTCAGTGAATCAGTCAGACTCTAACCTCTACAAAATGGCCAAGAGCAAGGAGCTGTCTAAGGATGTCAGGGACAAGATCATACACCTGCACAAGGCTGGAATGGGCTACAAAACGATCAGTAAGACGCTGGGCGAGAAGGAGACAACTGTTGGTGCCATAGTAAGAAAATGGAAGAAGTACAAAATGACTGTCAATCGACAAAGATCTGGGGCTCCACGCAAAATCTCACCTCGTGGGGTATCCTTGATCATGAGGAAGGTTAGAAATCAGCCTACAACTACAAGGGGGGAACTTGTCAATGATCTCAAGGCAGCTGGGACCACTGTCACCACGAAAACCATTGGTAACACATTACGACATAACAGATTGCAATCCTGCAGTGCCCGCAAGGTCCCCCTGCTCCGGAAGGCACATGTGACGGCCCGTCTGAAGTTTGCCAGTGAACACCTGGATGATGCCGAGAGTGATTGGGAGAAGGTGCTGTGGTCAGATGAGACAAAAATTGAGCTCTTTGGCATGAACTCAACTCGCCGTGTTTGGAGGAAGAGAAATGCTGCCTATGACCCAAAGAACACCGTCCCCACTGTCAAGCATGGAGGTGGAAATGTTATGTTTTGGGGGTGTTTCTCTGCTAAGGGCACAGGACTACTTCACCGCATCAATGGGAGAATGGATGGGGCCATGTACCGTACAATTCTGAGTGACAACCTCCTTCCCTCCGCCAGGGCCTTAAAAATGGGTCGTGGCTGGGTCTTCCAGCACGACAATGACCCAAAACATACAGCCAAGGCAACAAAGGAGTGGCTCAGGAAGAAGCACATTAGGGTCATGGAGTGGCCTAGCCAGTCACCAGACCTTAATCCCATTGAAAACTTATGGAGGGAGCTGAAGCTGCGAGTTGCCAAGCGACAGCCCAGAACTCTTAATGATTTAGAGATGATCTGCAAAGAGGAGTGGACCAAAATTCCTCCTGACATGTGTGCAAACCTCATCATCAACTACAGAAGACGTCTGACCGCTGTGCTTGCCAACAAGGGTTTTGCCACCAAGTATTAGGTCTTGTTTGCCAGAGGGATTAAATACTTATTTCCCTCTGCAGAATGCAAATAAATTCATATACTTTCCACAATGTGATTTTCCGGATTTAATTTGTGATGTGCTATCTCTCACTGTTACCAATAACCTACCCTTCAATTATGGGCTGCTCATGTCTTTGTCAGTGGGCAAACTTACAAAATCAGCAAGGGATCAAATACTTATTTCCCCCACTGTATATCTGACCAGTGACTGAACCGCACTTACATATTTAAAGTTGGTCCTTTTATCTAGAAGGGCTAACTTTATAGCTTATTAAAATTTACTATACTGCTCAACTTAACTTGCAGACCTGAGTGGTTTACAAAACTAAGGATACATATAGGCAGAAAGGAACTACAATATGAGACTGGAAAGGAATAAATCATTCACACGTAAGAAGAATGTAGAAGCTAAAGAGCAGCAAGTAGGAGGTTCCCACTGCTGAACAGGCCATCACCTCATTTTTTTGAATTTGGGAGACCGCATGGGACCTCTTACTCTGCTCCACCCAATAAACCACGCAACACACTGATAAACATAGATGCCCTGTGCCTTTCTTCCAGATTGGAGACTTAGTATGGTTATCCACACAACACCTGTGACATAAATTACCTTCAGCTCAGATCACCTGTTTCAGGCTAAAGCTATTTAGAAAAGACAGCTCACTGCTTGTGAGCCTTATTTTCTGTGCTGCACTGCACTAACCAGACAGGGAAAACATTGGACTGTTTCTGCTGGTTTTATGTTAAACCCTGACGCAACCCTTGAGAGGGCAAAACATAGCCGTGTTGTGCAGTTGGAGGAAATTTGTGTGCTGATTTTATGTATCTGCGCTGAACAAATTGTGGTTTATTTCACCATGAGGGTCTGCTTCTCTTTTCTGCTGTTCTTCCAGACTGCTTGCTTGTGTGCTTTTGGAGACCTTAAATGCTATTTTATACATATCCAAATTGTGAATGCTTCATTTTGTTTAGTTTCCAATGTTGTTTATGGGAATTTTCATTTTTGTTACTTTTTATTTTTTTATTTTACTTTTGTGTGTTATGGCAATATCATAAATAGTGTACACTCTTCCGAAAGAGTGTACAGTATTTCCAAATAATGTGCACTTTTTATATTTTCCTTAATTTTTTATTGAATTTTAAAGCATTATCATAATCTCTTAAATGATACTCACATCTATCACACTGGTCAACCTTACACTGCAGTTTTCCCAACTCCTGTACAAATACAATACGGAGGAAATTTTTATAAATGGCATTGAAACTTGGGCATCAAAAAAATTCAGCACCAAGAACTATTCTATAAAGGGTGCATCTTATAGAATCGCGTTTATTGTTTATTCAAATATTTGATATACCAGAGTCTGATTAAAGCGGTTAATAATTAAAAAAAAAGCATAAATACATAAAACAAAGGAAAAGAATGCCAGTTCTTAAAAGGAAAGCAAACACATGCATAGCTTAAAGGAATGGGAAGGGGAGATTCAGGAAGTAGATAGAAAGGCTCACTAGTATAAATTAGAATCATATCTTTAGTGGTCTGAAAGCTAATTCAAAATAATATGTTTTAAGGTGAGACAAATTTTGTAAAGGAGAATTCCGATCTGATATACTTTAGGAAATCATTCCATAGTCTAGGTGCTAGGAAAAAGAATGCTGATGACCTGGTACTTTCATAGCACAACTGCTTGGGTGAAGGGTAGAACGAAATGGTGCCCATCCAAAGAACATGCATAAGGGTATATGGGATGACCATATAGAATAAGTAAGAGGGGTTCTGCGATGGTAGGCCTTGAGTCCCAGGCACAGAATTTTGAAATGTGAGATTTGATAGGCAACCAGTTTAAGGAATGAAGCAGAGGTCTGATGTGATCAATGTTTTTTCAGCACCAGACTTACGCCTGATAAAATCTGATGTAAATGTCGGTGCCCAAGTTAGGCGCGGTAAGGCAGTATTCTGTAATCCTGCATGCAATTTTTTGGAATGCCCATGACTTGCCCCTGGCTATGTCCCCTTTTCAGATATACATTGTGACAGTTAGGCACCGAGCCTTATAGAATAGTGCACAGCCAGTTGCTCATGTAAATCCTGATGCCAATTAACTGCAATACTTTGTTGTTTGTGCCCAATTATTGATTGTTAAGGGTTCGTCAATCAATTAAGTTGTGTGTGCACCATATATAGAATCTAGGGGGTATACCCTTCCACCTACCTTTTCCCTCCCCTTCTTTTTCCCCCTCCTCTCAGCAATCCATTGCTTTATATTGACTGTTATTCTGGATCCCACAGTCAGCTGACAGTTGTTGTTTTTCTGACTGTTTTTTTGTGAAGAGTGTACATAAGTAATGCCACACTGGGAAAAGACCAAAGGTCCATCGAGCCCAGCATCCTGTCCAAGACAGCGGCCAATCCAGGCCAAGGGCACCTGGCGAGCTTCTCAAACGTACAAACATTCTATACATGTTATTCCTGGAATTGTGGCTTTTTCCCAAGTCCATTTAGTAGTGGTTTATGGACTTGTGAGCTATTTTTCAATCTTTCTGAAGAAAGTGTGCTATTTATGACCAAGACTGTATTAACACTATATTGGATCTTAGGAAAAAATACATTTGTGGGCCCCCTTACAATGCCTCCCCCAAGATCTAATCTGTCTGACCATACTTTATCTGTCTCATTGCCCTTCTCCAGTTCTGTCCCGCCCCCCACTGCCCTGTATTGTTTCCCTGGAATCTGTCCTTACCTCTTTTCTCCTTAACATTTATCTTAGCCCCCTAGCATTTCTCATCCATGTCCATTCCATCTTGGCATATTTCTATGCTGGCAATATTCTGGTCTCTTAGCATGACACCTCCTCTCCTGACCTGCTGTCTTGACACTATTTCTGGATGGCTACTCATGCATCAGTTTGTTCTCAACTCACAAAAAAAAAACATTATCTCTTAGTTTATTGGTCATTTACCACATTCTTTCCTGATCTTTTCTATTATTGGCACCCCTTTCACCCTGGTTGACTTTTTTAGTACTTGTGTCCACCTTGACCATCAATTATCTTTTGACATACAGGTGTCCTTTGTTGTGAAGTCTTGTTTCTTGATCCTATGTCATCTTTAGTCTGTCTGCAGCTGCTTTGATGCTTCCTCATTTCTGACTTTTCTCAGGCCTGGTCCTATCCAGACTCAATTATTGTAACATCTACACCGTCATTTTAGCCCTTCTGAAGAGACTACAGTCTGCACAAAATACCTTCATTAGACTTTTTAGTCATATGTGCTGTTCTGATCACATCTCTCCCCTGCTCTTAAGAACATAAGAATCACCGTACATGGACAGACCAATGGTCCATCAAGCTCAGTATCTTGTTTCCAATAGTGGAAATCCAGGTCACAATTACCTGGCAAGATCCAAAAAGATCAAAACAGATTTTATGCTGCTTATCCCAGGAATAAGCAGTGGATTTTCTTTTAGGAATTTGTCCAACATTTATGCTCTGCTAAACTAATTGCTTTTACCATATTCGTTGGCAACAAATTCCAGAGTTTAATTATGTGTTGAGTGAAGAAATATTTTCTCCAATTTGTTTTAAATTTACTACTTAGTAGCTTCATTACGTGTCCACTAGTCCTTGTATTTTTGGAGAGACTAAACAAATGATTTATATCTACCCATTCTATTCCACTCAGGAACGTCATATCTCCTCTCAGGTGGAAGAGCCTTTAGCATCTCTGTACCTGTTCTAATTCCACTATATCTAGTACCACTGGCATAGTATAATTCATGATCCAACACAAACTTATGACATTGACCTACAAGGCACTCAGTGATGATTCCCCTTCTTACCTCTCTTCCAGGAACAGTCTTTATACCTCATTGAGATCCCTACATTCCACACTTGGCCACTGCCTCTCCATTTCACCAGTCTCTCAGACTCTTTTTCAACCAGACATAGTGCATTATTTTTTCTACTGCTTTTAACTCCCTCCCCCTTGCTCTGAGCCTTTCTTTCTAAAATTCAAATCAGCGCTGACAATTCACTTGTTCTCCCTGACCTTTGGGGTCCAGGAGTAAGAGGAGAATACAATGAACTTTATCTCCCTTACTTCCCCCTCACTTTTCTCCCTCCCTCTGTCTTGATTCCTTTTTGCTCTCCTATCAATATTGTTTCATTTTTATTGTAAATCACTTTGTTTCTTTGTTGTAAGGTGATATATCAAGTCCTAAATAAATATAAGCATGGAGGCAATAATAGTTTGTGAGTGTGCATAAAGACTAGGTAGATACATGCTTTTAATGGAGAAGTTTCATGGTTAGAGCTGGACAGCTGCCCAGTTACCCAGTTCCAGGAGAGAGATTATAGCCAGCCCTAGGATTCTGACAACTCTGCGCTGGTGCACTATGGGAGCTGAAGTACTGATTTCAATGGGTAGAATCAAGCACTACAAATACCATGCAATTTCTAAAACAGGACTAAAAGTGTCCTCTCTGGCACTGGGTAACTTGGCAGCTCTGAAGCAGTGGTTTCAAACCAAGGAAGTTGGGTAGGTTGTTTTCTCCCTCCATTGCCTCTAATACAGACCAGAGGTACAAAGGATGGACTGTTCCAAAGAGAGAGACTTATGGGCAATGTGTGTGACTTATACATTTTCAAAGTTTTCCTTGTGAAAAAGCTTCACAAGTGAAAAAGCAAAATAATGTGGTTAACGTTGTTTGCTGTTTCTGAAAGGATATAGGCAGAGTGGAATGGAGGCAGTATTAAGATAGTTCTTCAGGTTAGCAGGGTAAATTCCCTGACTGAAAGCTTAGCATGCACACAGATACAATTTATACCAATGGACTTCTCCACTCCAGCTCAAATATTCAAAGGGAATCTCTATTTATATGTGAATGTCCCATCAGACCCACAAACATATATACATGCATGTACTTTGTTGTACTTCAGTCACACCTACATTCATATACATTCACCTCCTCCCCCCCCCCCCCCCCCCCCCATCAGGCACATGGGCTTGTGTTTTTCTATATTGACACAGAGATCAACAACAGAATTTACTCAGCTCCCAGATATTTATACGTTTTCTAAAAGTGTTCATTTTGGACAGTCCTCTACAGGAGGGATTACAGGAGTTTATCCCTTTAATCCCCATTTTTGCCCCCCTCTCACCCAACTCCAGCCTCTGAATTTAACTGGGAGCATTTAGATGTGTAGGTTTCCAGAACGACACAAATACATGTCTAGGGGGCTCTTTTAGGGCCCTGTTTACTAAGCTGCGCTATAGGCGAACGCTATAGGCGACCGCCAAAAATTATATTCCTATGGGTGTCTCTAGTGTTAGAGCATGCTAAAAGGTTTGTGCGCCTATGGCGCGGCTTAGTAAGCAGGCCCCTTAATGCTTTATGTATTTAAAAACATTTATTCCAATTAATCCAAAGTTCTTAGCGGATCACAAATTAACACACGTAAATCACCTTAGACTAATTAGCATACAAAGAATATTTTAACAGACATTCTTTCTTAATAAAAACATATCAAAAGAGAACATACCCAAGGAGGGAACTAAGATGTTATTCATTAAGCCCTCTAAATGCTTGCAAAAAAAAGTAGAGTTTGAAGTTCTTAAAGCATTTTTTAAACTCTCTCAAATCCTGAATCTTTCTCATTCTAAGAGGCAACTTGTTCCAGCACAAAGGACCCGCAATATAAAAAATTGTGTTCCAAAATTCATCTGATTTTATAACATATTGAAAAGGAACATCAAGCAGCAATTGACTTTCTGATCTCAACGATCGAGTGGACTGATAAATATGAATTTTATCAGCCAAGATCTTTGAAACCTGTTGCATTAGTATTTTAAAGACTAAACCAGTGGTTCCCAAATTTTCTCAGTTCAAGGCACCCTTAACGTGTCAGTAATTTTATAATGGCACCCCTAAGTCAAAAGAAATACCTAAAGTTCTGCTTATTAAACAGGAACAAATTCTATCACAATTTACAAGTAGCAGCTAGGCTTCTTTTCTGCATTACTTAACAGTCGCCTTCTATGCAGCTTGTCTGGGTCCTGGGACAATATTTATTCTGTCTAGACTTGGGCCACTCCCTCTCCCTTGCACTGCCAAGAGACAAAGTCAGACCATTCCCCCACCCTGCTTCTCTACAACCAACTGTCCATGTACTAGAAGGGGAGAGGAAACAAAAATTCAAAGACACTGACTGCACATTATAGGAAAATAAATTTATGTAACACAAAAATGTATTCTGGGGAAAAAACTTTTCATGGGGGGTGCGCCTTTACTCCCCTGTGCTTAGAAAGAGTTGCTTTGTATCCACTGCTCTTTGCTGTCTGCTGCCATCTTGTTCAGCTGCTGCTATGGCCAGGGCCGCCGAGAGACTGGGTTGGGCCCGGGGCAAGGCCGCCCCCGGGGCCCTGTCCCCGCCGCCCCTCTCCGTCCACCACCGGGCCGGGCCCCCCTGAATTCAAATCATAGTGCCTCACCTCGACCTCGCTCCGTGTGAAAGAAGCGCAGCAGCGGCAGTCTGCAGATCGCCTCCCTTCGGGCCTTCCCTCCCTGTGTCCCACCCTCGTAGGCTTGTTTTTGGGTGTTGGTCCCTGGAACTGATGGAGCACCCACAGAGATGATGATGTTGGAACTGTAAAGGAGATCCCAGGACTCTTCATTCAATTGCTGCAGAATGCCTTAGCACCCAATATTTGGAAGACTTACACAACTAGGTGGAGACATTTTCAGTTAAGAGAAATTCAGCAATAGAGATACAGCGGGTGATAGATTTTATCGTGTTTCCAAATATCAGAAGGTAGTCTTATGGTGTTTTGGTTCAGTCTTTGTAGAGGACTGGGTTTTTTTTCTCCAAATTATGGGATTTTGGTTATCCTACTAGCAGTGGCGTAGGAAGGGGGGGAGGTGGCGCAGTCCGCCACGGGTGCACGCCGCTGGGAGGGTGTCAGCTCCATTGGTTCCTTGCTCCCTCTGCCCCGGAACAGGTTACTTCCTGTTCCGGGGCAGAGAGAGCAAGGAATCAACGGAGCCGACGCAGCTCCCAGCGACGTGGACTCGGGGCGGATTGGCCCTCCCACCTGTCCCTCGCTTCTTCGTTTCTTCGTCAATTAAGAATGCGCTCCGGGGGGCGCGCCAAGGGGGGGCGCCGTGCTGTACCGGAGGGGAGGGGGTGCGCGTGGCGACCCGCCCCGGGTGTCAGCCGCCCTCGCTACGGCTCTGCCTACTAGCTCATTTTTGGTGCATACGTTAATGAGTGGGTATGCTCAGGAGACAGTTGCACAGGTGAGGATAGTGGACCTCCAAATTTTTGTGAAAGATTGGTGGTCTCGCTAGGTGCACTATCTTACATTTGTTCTTTGCCATTTGAGGTGCAGATTTTTCAATTGGCTTTTTCTTTAGCATTTTTTGGTGCTTTGAGGGTGAATGAACAGGTAGCCCTATCTAAAAAAGCATATGGCAAAATGAGCTTGCTGCTGAAAGTGAAAGTGAATGGGTTGTGACAGCATTAGTGCATGGCAGCCGCTAGCATGGCTTAGTAAACAGGGGGATTATAATTCAATCAATGTTCATACTGAGGTACAACCAGGGCTTTTTTTGAGGGGGTACTTGAGGGTACTGAGTACCGGCACCTTTTCCATTGTCTGCTAAAATTGACCCATGGCCCCAAGTTTTAATGAAAGAGTTCAGTCTCTACACACCAATTCTGCCTTGTCATAGGTTCTGTGACTGGTTGCAAGGGGCCTGGCTATTATGGAATGGGTCCCTCAGTGATCACCCCACCCCTGAAGGGCGGCCTGGCATTTGAGTACCGGCACCTATTTTGCTAGAAAAAATGCACTGGGTACAACTAACATTCACTGCTAAAAGATACTTAACAATTTTCACGTAAAATCATACATAATGTAAACCTAAAATTGTATTACAATGAATCTAACACAAGTTTAAAATAGGTTTCATTCAATAATCATACTGAAAAATGTGTCTTTTATGATATATGAAATGACTGGACACTGGATTGGTTAATTCAAAGGTCAATCATTGTTTAGAATATCTGAGTCAAAGCAAAACTATTTCTTGCCTGCTTGAAAATCCAAGAAGCTTTAAAATCTTAGGATATCAAGAAAAAGTGATTGATGAAAGGTCCAAAGAAAAAACACAGGTAAAGGTGAATGGAAAAGCAAGAAACAGCTAACAGGATTACAGTGAAGAAAAGTCTTCCAACAATGTCATAGTCTTCTTATCACAAGTGGATTTTAATGCTAATGTTGGAGGGATAAAAAAAAAAGCAATGGAATAGGGCAAGGAAAATACGTGATTATACTGAGTAACTCCTGCTGTTCTAATTGTATTCCAAGAACTACTCAAATCCTTTCTGCCTAATTTATAAAATAAAATCTTCTGAACTATTCTAGTCTGGTTGGCTCCATGAGCTAAATTCAGTATTGTAAGCATGCATCCCTTCAGCAGACAAGATTGTTTGCAGGCACCATTGAAAGAGAGTGAGAGGCTGTTAGAATAATGAGAAATAAAAACAGATCTCCAATCATATCCCATTTCTGCCAGTGAAACTGACTTGATATTGCATAAGACACTCACATTGATCCCCTATATAAAAGGTAGGGGAATAGCACTGAGCATGTATGAGTCGTAATATCACTGTAAACTAAGGGCACGAGGAGAAAAATAACTTCTCATATTTCTACCATCACATTTGCATATCTTCTGAAATACACATTCACCCTGGACCCGTAGGAATCAAGGGGGACCAGAGCACTCATCCATACATGAAAAACAAATGACTTACTAGATCAATAAAAACTATCAATGCTCTAGCAACCTGCATTGCAAGAACTAATGGCATTAAAAGCTAGCAGGTGTTCAAATGGAAAATAAAACAAAACTAAACTTTCAGTCCGGTACACATTTCATATTCACATCCTTCATTTACACTGATCCTCTCCTCCAAGAAGAATAGCCACATATCTTGTGCTTCAAGGACTGGGTTGAGAAGCACTGCCCCAGAAGGCTTATAATTTAATTTTGTACCTGAGGTGATAGAGAGTTGAGGGGTCCTTTTACTAAGATGCGTTAGCTGCTAATGTACACCTAACAGAGGAATAAAATTGAGTACCATGCAGCATACTCAGGCAACCTGCAGTATCATTGAAATCTGTGTGTGCTAATTGTCCTAAAAAAACATTTCTACTTTTTTGTGGGGGTGTATCAAGGGCAAAGAATTGGCATTCCTGCGATAACCAATTAACAAACCCATTATCAGAGGCATTAACTTTGGAACACAGTTCAAGGGGCCCAGCAAAGTGAAATGCCTTCAAGACTCCTCAGCTACCAGGAGTACTAGGCAAATAATGACTATGGAGTCTAACACTGACCTTGTTATCACCTGGGAACAAATGACCTGGCCAATAATAATATCACACTTGCAGTGCAGAGAGCTTTTCAGGAGCTGGGGGAGGGGTTAAAACCTTTGGTAGAAATAATACCTTTTTCTGAAGTACTACCTACTTTCGGAAAGGGAGAGAAAAGTTTACAAGTTACTGAGAATTTCAATATGTGGCTCAAAGCCTGGTGTCATCAAGAAGGTTTTAGGTACATAGGAGGATAAGGCAATACATGGATAAACAAAAGACTATGTTGTAACGATGGGCTGCATCTCACTGTGGAAGGAAACAAAATCCTTGGTAAGTAATTCAGACAATATGTTTCTAGGCGTTTAAACTAGAAGGCAGTGGTGGCATATGAAGGCGTCACTTCCGGTGGTCACCACCTGCTAAAGACAAATATGACAGTAGTAAAGAAAGCAATGAAAACAATGACAGTCTTAACAAATCACTTCCTACCAACACAGCAGGAAGTGAGACCAAACAAAAAACTAAACAGAGGATGAGACTGCCACTGAAATGTAGCTAGAAAGCAATGAGCACAAATGCTCGCAGTCTAAGCAACAAAGTTCATGATCTGCAAGCCTTGATGTTTGGAGGCAGACTTAGACATTGTGGCTATCACGGAGACATGGTTCAATGATTCCCATGAATGGGATGCAAACATACCAGGCTACAATCTAATTAGGAAGGATAGAGCTGGTTGTAAAGGTGGAGTAGTAGCTCTATATGTGAGAAATGATATCACAGTGACTGAAATGTCAGGGGCCTGGGGAAAGGAAGAAGTGATATGGATCATCTTGAAAAGAGATGATAGAATCTCTATCTACATGGGTGGAACTAAAGATCTAATTACAGATATCCAAAAGTTGGGAAAGAAAAGAGAGGTGCTGTTGCTGGGTAATTTCAACCTGCCATATGTGGATTGGAAAGTTCCATCTGCAGAATTGGAAAGAAGTAGAGAGATCATGGATGCCTTTCAAAATGCTCTGCTCGGACAAATGGCGATGAAACCCACGAGGGAGGGAGAGACACTAGATCTGGTGCTCACAATTGGGGAAAGTATTCTAATGTCAGAATTGGTGCCCACCTGGGAAGCAGTGACCATCAAAGTTTGATTTCATATAACAGCTAAAGGGGAGGGCAGCCACTCAAAACTCAAGACCCAGATGTCAAACATTCCGACTTTAGTAAAATGGGGAAAATCCTGAAGAAAGAGCTGATGGGCTGGAATGATATATACGAGAAGTGGAAAGGCAGTGGTCCAGGTTGAAAGGAGCTATAAATATGGCTACTAACCTTTATATAAGGTAAATAAAAGCAAGAGAAAAAGGAAACTGATATGGTTCTCCAAGCAAGTTGCTGAGAAAATAAAGGCATTCATGGAATATAGAAAAACTTAAGAAGAGGAACACAGAGACGAATATCAGATGAAACTGAAAGAACTCAAGAGAGGGATATGAAGTCTCAAACGGAAGAACAAATAGCTAGAAATCAAGGAGCAGTAACAAGAATTTTTTCAGGTATATTAATGAAAGGAGGAAGACTAAAAATGGAATTGTGAGACTGAAAGATGCTGTGACCTGCTTTGTGGATAATGATGAAGAAAAAGCAAACATGCTAAACAAATACTTCTGTTCGGTGTTCACGGAAGAAAATCCTGGAGAAGGACCATGATTGACTGGCAAAGGTACGTATGAGAATGGAGTGGATATAGCACCATTCATGGAAGAAAGTGTTTGTGAATAACTTAGAAATGTAAAGGTGGACAAAGCCATGGGACCAGACGGGATCCATTCTAGGATGTTGAGGGAGGTCAGAGAGGTTCTTGTGGGTCTTCTTAAAGATTTGTTTAATAAATCCTTGGAAACAGGGGAGGTTCCGTGGAATTGGAGAAGAGCGTATGTGGTCTCTCTTCACAAAAGTGGTGACAGAGAAGAAGCTGGAAACTACAGGCTGATAAGCCTCATTTTGGTTATTGGAAAAGTAATGGAAGCGATGCTGAAAGGATAGTGAATTTCCTAGAATCTAGACTACAGGATCCGAGGCAACATAGTTTTACCAAAGGTAAATTGTGCCAAACATCTGATTGAATTCTTTGACCAGAGAATTGGATCGAGGATGTACGCTAGATGTAATCTACTCTGATTTCAGCAAAGACTTTGACACGGTTCGTAATAGAAGACTCTTGAATAAACTTGACAGGCTGAACTTAGAACTGGTTGACAGACAGATGCCAGAGGAAGGTGGTTAATGGAATTCACTCAGAGGAAGGAAAGGTGAGTAGTGGAGTGCCTCAAGGTTTGGTGCTGGGGCCAATTCTGTTTAAGACATTTGTGGGTGACATTGCCGAAAGGTTAGAAGGTTTGCCTTTTATGCAGATGATACCAAGATTTGTAACAGAGTGGATGCCACAGAGGGAGTGAGTGGAAAACATGAAAAGGATCTATAAAAGTTATAGAATGGTCTAATATTTGGCAATTAAAATTCAATGCAAAGAAGTGCATTTAGGACGTAGAAATCCTAGGCGGTGAGAGGCTGATATGCACTGACAAGGAGAGGGACATGGGGTGATAGTATCTGAGGATCTGAAGGTGACAAATCAGTGTGACAAGGTGGTGGCTGTAGCCAGAAGGATACTAGACTGTATAGAGAGAGGTGTAACTGGCAGACGAAAGGAGGTGTTGATGCCCCTGTACAAGTCATTGGTGAGGCCCCACTAGGAGTATTATATTCAATTTTGGAGGTCGTATCGTGCTAAAGATGTAAGAAGACTTGAAGTGGTCCAGAAGAAGGTGACAAAAATGATATGCAGATTGTGCCAAAAGACATATGAGAAGAGACTGAAAGACCTGAATATGTATACCCTAGAGGAGAGGAGGAACAGGGGAGATATGATACAGACATTTAAATACTTGAAAGGTATTAATATAGAAACAAATATTTTCCAGAGAAGGGAAAGTAGTAAAACTAGAGGACATGAATTAAGGTTGTGGGGTGGTAGACTTAGGAGTAATGTCACAAAATTCTTTTTCATGAAGAGGGTGGTAGATACCTGGAATGTCTTCCCGAGGGAAGTGGTGGTGAAGAGAACTGTGGTGGAATTCAAAGTGGCATGGGATGAACACAGGGGATCTCTATTCAGAAAATGAATGGTATAAAAAACAAAGCTTAAAGGTTTGCATGTCAAGTGGTACTTAGATGGCAACTTTGGCTATATCAAATGTCCTTTAATGCAGATAGACATATGATTTTAATGAAGAAAAATTTACATTAAAGGATGTTAACGTGCAAAACTTGTCTTCTTTGGTCATCTTCATTGTTTTGTTTGCTTAATTTATTTCCCTGAACACAGACCAATATATACAGAAAGACTGAAGTTCCCCATCCTTAAGACATGAAAATCATACCTCAAGGATAAGAGATACATTTTAATAACTCTTACATCCACATGTAGGGTTGCAGATGTTACTACAAATGGTGCCTACTCAATTTAAGAAAGAAAGGGACAGGAAAAAGCTCCAATCCTTTTTTACAATATTTCAGACTGAACAACCCTGACAAACACAGGGAAGCAGTTTAGCACCTTTTTGAATAGGGAGAGATTAAAGCCTGGCTGCTTACACTTAGAAAAGGAAATTATGCTTCTCCCACAACGTCTAATGCCAACTCCACTAATTATACCTTCCCCCTCCCCCCCTATTGGTTTTGCACAAATAAAATAGCTATTTGAAGATATTTTTAACTATCAGTCTTACACTGTAGTTACTCAGCAATCTTGAAAAAGGGACCCCTTGAAAGACTTTTTCCATAATAGGTGCATAATGATCTAATAACAGGAACAGCACGACTACAAGCCTCACTACTCATCCTATATAATAAAAAGCACCTCCAACATTCTGAAGCTGACTCCGTGGCACTGTGGCAGTGTAGGGTCGTAAGTCTGTAGTTCAGCGTTTCATTGGCTCTCACTGTCCCCGCCCTCACGTCAAGAAAACGGAACGCTGCATAGTTGCCAAGCAAACAAACGTGACGTCTCAGGAACAAAGAACCAATCAGACAGAACGGAACTTGGAGGAGGGAAGTGGAGTGGATTGAATCTCTAACAAACAATCATTTACAGGGAGGTACGGACATCAGTGGAGGCAAGTGCACAGAACGGAAGGGAAGACAAACATTTAATCACTTTGTCACTCACATACATCACACACACACACACTACACACTCAATCAATCACTCTGTGTATTTCTCTCTTACACTGTCTGTAAAACACACTGTCACTCTCAATCTTTCACATGGGCAACTATATGTTGCATTCTCACGAGTAAGGAGCTCTTCTGATGTGATTGTTAAACTGATTGAAGGGCCTGAACAAGGAAAACTTTTACCACATTGTAACACAGTTTACACAAAAAAATACTGTATATAAAGAATCTTACACATGTAAACAACAATTATATTCAGAATACAACCGTGGAAACATTAATGGCAGGAACTCATTACATTGCTAGCGCCTGATTCATTGTGTTAAGAAACGGGCCTTTTTTTAACTAGTATTTAAATAAAAGCTTAATATATTGGAGGGCCACATGTCACTCTTAAATGTTCCTTCAGCCTTATGCATGATGAATGAAGTGAAGTCCCTAGGAAACAGCATCTTTCCTTTACAAATCCCCAGTTTAAACAGTCAGGAGTGAGGGAATTAAAAACAAAAGCAGAATAAACCGCGGTCATTTGATGAACTCTTTGATCTGCTCTTTGCTTCAAATAACAACAGAAGGATCAATCACTTCACGCTGAGTCTGTGAGTCTCAAGCTACCAGTTTTACAGCGTAAAAGTTATGCTTAGCAAAACAACTTCACTAAACCCTACTTATTTCCTTCCTTCCTTCCTTCCATGCAGGCTACAAGTTTGGCAGATTGGATTTTACGATTTAGCCTATGGCATCTCCTCTTTCCCCCCTTTTGAAAAAGAAATAAATGAATAAAACCACCACCACGGTTATGATTTTAGAGTAACTAAAGTGAAAGCCATGCAATCACAATGCATTAAGAAAAATTATATGCTCTGGAACTTAGTTTGAAAGTAGAAACTGCAAAAAGCTAATACATCTTTTATTTTATGCATATTCATTTTTGGTCACGGTTGAAAGAAGAGAGAAATCCATTTACCGTACCGGGGAGACAGAGGAACAGATTTCAGAGATCTGACATAGGAAGAAAAACATCTTTCAACTTGCCATTAAAATTTCCCATAAACAGGGGGTGTTGCCATTCATCAAATGTTAATCACATGCCTTGTTTGTCTTGGGATATATTATGAACCGGAGATGAATTCAAGTGCTCTGTCTGGCCCTGCATGCACCACATCAGGACTAGCTAGGAGATAAAACGTGCCCTACATTGCTGCTCTTTTATCTAATTATCGCTTCATTTGTCATCCACAAAAAAAAAAAGGCACATACAGCAGTAAGTTATCTCATTTTCCAAAGCACACTTAACTGAAAGCAATCTTTCAGCCTGGCCAACGTTTACTTCAATCTAATTCTGAAATGAGCACTCTGTGGGCTTCCTCCTTGGGAATTCCAGTTTTTCACTCCCCCTAGTAGGATAATCGTGAGCGCCAGCAATTATATTTCTGTTTCAAAATCGTCCTTTTCAGGGAGGACACCGTGCTTTTAAGGCCCACATAATGCCTGCAGTATTGACTGTCAAACAGTACAGTCTATGCAGGAGAAGGAAACCCATTGCAGCTTATTTTGGCTTGTTTTGTATTGTACAACTTGGAAACTGGGTGGGAGAAAGCATTTTATGAAAGGGCGATGAACTAGTCAAACAACAACAACAACAAAAAAAGCTTGCATCTTGCTCTGTTCACTGTAGTATGAAAAGCCTGCATAAGATATAGAAAGCCTCTTTGTATATACATAGGTAATCAATAGAAATAAAAGAAAACATAGAAAATAATATAAGATGATACCCTTTTATTGGACTAACTTCATACATTTTTTGATAAGCTTTCGAAGGTAACCCTTCTTCTTCAGCAAATGTTTACAAATATCAGTGTATATATAAGTGAAACACCAAAGTATTTCAATGACAGTCTCACAAGAGGGTGGGGTGGGTTAGGAGAGAAACAGTGGGGACGGGGTTGATGACAGACATGAAGAAATGGAGATAAGGGGGTGAGAAAGTAATAAATTTTTATGGTTTATAAGGGGCTAGAAAACTCAGATCTTTGTTAAGTTCTGTCTGGTGGGTGTCAAAATATTTCATTATTCTGACTTCAAAGAATATTTCATTATTCTGACTTACATTCCTGGATTATTTTAAAGTTTCCTTTTAGTATTCTCACCTTTGATGCAGTATTCTGGTCTTGTAAAGTGCTGTCCCGCAGAGGTGACACCCTGGTTGACATTGGCATTTTTCATATGACGTCTATGTAAATTAAATCTCATCTTTAGCATCTGTTTGTTTCTCCAATATAGCACCCTTCTTCACACTTTTTACATTGAATGGTATATTCCACATTAGAAGATGAGAATGTGAAGGATTCACCACATCACTATATACATAGGGGTAGTTTTGTGCCCTAATTTTATTTCTATTCAGATTAAAGTGAAATGCAAGTAGAGTCCCTTTTGTTGAAGTAAACTAAAATCTGGGTTTAGGGCATGGGACAATCCCTCAGTGAAGAGCTAAGCCCAGAATTAACATGGCACATCTTAGGGCCCTTTTTGGTTTGTTTTGATTTTGTGCGGGTCATGCACTGATGCTCACGTTAGCCTGTGGAACCTGCAAAAAATGAATGTGGGAGCACTTACTGTCTCCTATTTACGAGGCTTAGCTGTGGTTTGTCTAATCAGTGTGTGCTAATCAGAATGCACTAGCTGAATAATGCAGGAACGCTCCTACCCATGCTATGCCCCCTCAGAAAAAAATCTAAAAAAAAATCATTAATGCAGAGTTTAGCATGCGGAAACAGAAAATACTGCAAAACGCTTTTTATGTGTTTGTGTGGTACCCTGTTTTCATGTGCTAAATACACATTACTACTACTACTAATCATTTCTATAGCGGTACAAGGCATACATTAACCCCCGGATTCTATATATGGCGCCTTGTGTTATGCACATGGGGGAGTGACTATGGGAGGAGCATGGGTGGGCTATGGGTGTTCCAAAAATTTACACACAGTGTTATAAAATAACCCACTCCATGCTTAAAGTTAGGATGAGCCAATCAGGGAAAAGGAATTAAGATTACTAGAAATACTAGATACTATGAATAAGCTGGCTATAATTAACATACCATGAGGCAGAATAGCTCTTCCTGGAAGACAAGTACCCTATAATCCAACAGTTGCTGGTTTGAGTTTGGTTTATACTTAATAACTATTAAGAACACTAGGAAAAAAAGCTCTAAAATGTAATAATACTTAAAAAGAAACAAAACAAAACTTGGTGTTTCCTCCTGTTGTTTAAAATGAATGTGCATCCTTAGTATAGGTTACCTACTTATTGGATAGGTAACCAGATAAAGTTAGGACAGCATTTTTTTCTCTCACAACTGTATGTGACAGTTAGTGGGCTGATTTGCTGCAAACTCCAGGGTCCGTCCAAGCTCCTCCTCAGATGGCCCCAGAACTACCCAGATATTCAGAAGCATTATCTATTAAAATCCAGGTATGGACATGCTTTGTGGGATTTATCTGGGAAGGATCTGTTCTTACCCAGACAAACCCCACTGAATATGGACCTCATTGTGTGTTATCACTAAATCTATAGGCAGAAACAATGTTTCTCTATCCAACTGAACCCCTAAATTCCTAATCAAATCCTTCAAAGGATCCACAATACCACCAACAAACATTTGTTTTGTCAGCTTAGACCAAGGGTCCCCAAATGTTTCATACGAAGAGCATATAAACGTTTTAAATCACAAAGAGGAACAGATGGGGTGGATCCTCCCTTAGAGCAGAGTTTGATGAGGGTGGGGAAAGGTACCACCTGGATCCCATTTTAAACAGAAGAAATGCATTATTTTCCCATGAAATCTAATGGAAAGTTTGCACAAAGGTGGACAGCATCAGGATTGCCCTCTTTATAATATCAGGTTCAAATGAGCCTTTGTCCTTTTTGTAAATTTAGATCAGAATGTTGGGAAAATATAAACCACCACAATTACACAGCTTGAGAACAGGATGATCTGAGAAAAAAAAAAAAAAAAACAAATCCTGACAATTTCAATCAAACATGGTTTCATTGCTGCATGTGATTTCTGTTCCTGAAATCAGGCAGCAGAACTTTCTGAATGAACGCCATATGCTCTGGTTAGCACAGGGTAGTAATTATTCTCTCATGAGAATCTGGAAACCTCTGAATGCAACATCATGTCTTTGGAGCTCCAGTGGCTCCGGCTTGATGGGAATGACAGCAATCAAAAGGAACGTAGAGTTCTTGCAGATCCATCACTAATACACCTGCCATTATTCAAGTGTAAGGAAACAGCAGGCAAAGCACTAGGACACCAACTGAGCTTGAGGTCATTCAGGATTGAAAAAGAGAAGCAACTGGTTTTCCTCTTCTTTCTTATACTTTAATATGAATATATAATTTCCTATGTACTCCCCTATTCTCTTGCAGACTTCCAGATTCCTCCAACTAGCAAGCTGGGTTTTCTGGATTACCATAATGTATACAAAATAATTAAAAACAAACAAAGGAACTGAGTCCTATCAGTGATCGCCAAACAAGAACATTTATTAGGAACAACTAGAATATAGTTTTATAGTGTTAAAAGGTTTCTAAAACCCAACACGACTATATTTTGGGAAGTGCCTGTCTCGGGGGTAAATACAGGCACTCTAAAAACAAAAAAAGAACATAGACAAATAAAAATCAAAATCAGATACCCAAAGCACAGTATTATTATGCAATACATACCTTTGATTCTTCACTGTTCCCATAGCAGAGGACTAACCAAAGTGCAAAAGACAAACCAAAATAAATAGCTAAAAATCACAAATGTCAATGAATATCAAAAAGAGAAGAAAAAAGGGTTACCATATGGCTCCAGAAAAAGGAGGACCGATTGAGCCACTCTGGGTTTTACTTTCATTGCTTTCAATGGAAGCAAAACCCGGACTGGATCAATGTGTCCTCCTTTTTCTGGAGCCATATGGTAACCATAAGTCTGGTCAACATTCAGCCAATGGTGGTCACACTGCTGCAGGCAAACATAGGCCCAGATATTCAATGCTGGACCATGCCTGGGCTCTGGCACTTACATCAGGCCGTGATTGGCCAGAGTGTGCTGCTCTTAAGAGGATCCCGGCCAACATTCACTTGGACCTGCACAAGACACTTACGTGGGTCCTGGCTGAATATCAGCCAGGATCCACATAAGGGGATGTGCCAGTCCAATTTCCTGTCTAATCCGCGACGCCTCATGGAACCAACCCTCCCAATCCCTCTCCTTAGTCACAACCTCAAACCCACCCCTCCATGCCCTCCAACATTTCTCTATAACACCTCATTATATCTGGGACTTACCCAGGGGAGATCCCTGGTAGCTAGTGGGAAAGGGCAGGAGTAGTCCCCTTTCTGCTCCTGAAGGAGGATACAATCACACAACATGGAGGATCGATCAGTCTCTACGTACGACAGCAAGAGATAAATCAAGGAGTAGGGTAAATTGGCTCTTCCAAAAGACCAAGGGAGATGATAGTTCAAAATGGTGATCTTTATAGGAACAACTCGATGGACTCGACACAGCTGCTGTGTTTCAGTGTCAAAACCCTACTCCTTGACTTATCCCTTTCTGCTCCTGACATGTCCAGCTTTGAAAATGGCGGCACTCCTAGTGGTAGTCTCATGGTACATGAAGGGAGGAGGTATGCCAAAACCATACAATACTCATGTGACTAAGGTTCCTATGCAAATGTATGCATATTCATATTGCCAATGCTTGTTCACATATTAAGCTATCTAAATAACCATATAAAAGAGAATTTTGCAGCGCAGTAGCAGTACAGGCTGAAAATTGATTGGATATTTTTAAAAACAAACACCCCCCCCTCCCTTCAGTTCTGCCTATCTCTGCTCCAGGAATGCCCACTTGAAATATGTATAAAAGTACATTCAGGATCTCTTCCTACATATATTTTACTTGTGTATGTGGTGATGAAGTTCATAAAATGGTCTTTGAGTCAAATCCATTTATGCACATAGAAGGCATTTATTATATCTCTTAGGGTCACACAGGATCAAGACACAGTAAAATTAACATTATAGTTTTATCCTGAAGAAACAATTGTTATTGAGAAAGATTAGAAAATGTGGGGCCCTTTTTCTATAAACAGGAGTGAGCATGCGATGCAACGAGAGCCTCTTCCCTGAGGAAGCTTTGTAAACCTGGCCATGTCGGCGGAGGTTTTCCTGTGAATTGAAATTGCTGCTATGTTTGAAGATAAGTGCTAGCTTATCTGCACATTAAGAGATGTGGTAAACTGCAATAGAGAATATATTTTTTGCTAAAAAGAAGTTTAAAAGTTGTATGATTAAAGCAGCATGAGATATATTATTCCAAAAAAAAAAAAAAGGACTTTGAAGGGTGATCTAATGAAGATTCTGCACCACAACCATTTTATTTGACCAGACTGAGAAAGGAACTGTTTGTTCCCTATGGTGTGAGTTGCTACCATATCTGATGGTCCCTTTTTTGAGAAAAATTTCCCCAAAAAAATTCTAAACGAAAGGTTTGTTTTCCCCGTTGTATTTAGGATGAAAGACAGATGAACAATGAATGTTTGGGACATCTCATGTAATATTTGTTGAATGTAGTCCCCACATATATACATATAAGTTGGTCTATCTATTGGAATGTACAGTTAAAATTAAAGAAGGTATTCAGCACTGGTTAATGGTGGTGTTTAGTCTATTAACTAAATAGCTAATCGGATAGCATCAAAATAGCCTTTTTGCTGTCCTAATTTTATCCGATTTGCTATCCAGTTAGGAGTCTGAATATGACCACTAACCAGAATAACCTCTAGTTCTGCCCAAGCTCCACCCGTGCACCGCCCTGGCACTGTCTGGATAC
Organism: Microcaecilia unicolor; assembly: GCF_901765095.1. Classification (NCBI taxonomy): domain Eukaryota; kingdom Metazoa; phylum Chordata; class Amphibia; order Gymnophiona; family Siphonopidae; genus Microcaecilia; species Microcaecilia unicolor. The sequence continues at coordinate 259,514,891 of NC_044031.1, read as the reverse complement.
TGCCAAGGTAGACAGAGGAAATATTCAGCAGCACTTATCCATTTAGCAGCACCTGCCACGTTAATATTTATTTATTTATATTTTGCTCACACCTTTTTCAGTAGTAGCTCAGGGCGAGTTACATTCAGGTACACTGGATATTTCTCTGTCCCAGGAGGGCTCACAATCTAAGTTTGTACCTGAGACAATGGAGGGTTCTAAACTAGGCCTCAAACGAGAGCCTTCTTGGCACCTATATGTAGGCACCTTTTATACAATTGCCCTTAATCCTCCTCATTCCATTACAGGTCCCTTAAATTTATCCACCAATTGCACACATACATTTATAGAATACTGCCATCCATGCAGGGAAATGTTCACATATCCACATAAATGGCAGCATTGTTATGTTTTGTTGTTATAGTGCACCATGCTTATATTCTGCAACTACCTAGAAAGCTCTGTGCAGATTACAAAGTCCCAAGGACTGAACACAATACATTCAAGAATTACAATTCAAATAGCTATCTCTTTCATATTGCTTAAGATAACCACTTATTGAATAACCAAGTTTTTAAGCAGTTGTGGAACAATTATAGCTCAAATAGTCACTGGTAACAAATTCTGTATCATAGCAGCTTGGTAGTATACTGAGGAATGAGACATTTTTTGAGGCTTGAATACCTTAATAAACGGAAAAAGTAGAAGCATCTGAATGCGAGTTTTACTTAGTGAATTGCTATGAAGGATAGCCCAATCGCATATATATGAAGGAACCAACCCATCTAAAACGTTAGATAAGAGTGCATAGTTTGAACTGAACTCTAGATTCTGTCTACCAGCAGCCAATGCAAGTAATTAATAATAGGGTTATTGGTTCACACATGCCAATCTAGGTGCCACATTCTAGATTTGCTGTACTTTCTTTAGCAAGGTGATCAGACAACCCACATAGATAACATTGCAATAATCTACAGTTACAAAAGAGATCAACGTTAAAGAGACTGAGGCAGAATTAGAACAGCGCTACTTTGATGATCATACTATAATGGGTTCAGCACAATCCATAGTCAATGTCGTTCTCCACACGCATTCTGTATGACTAAGACAATTCTATAACAGATTGAGTCAGCTGTTCAATAGGTTTGTTCAGTGAGTCATGAGACTCTATTTTAAAGTTTTCCAGCCATCTGATTCTCAAATTTGGTAATAAAATTAATCGTGCAATTTTTATGGTTACAAATAACAGAATCCTTATTATATATTTTTTTATATCTGCAAGGACCTTAAGATACTATGACGTTGGCAATTTGTCACTTTTAGATCTTTTATATATACAGGCACTAGTGCGCATGCCCTTGCATTTGGCGGGCTTTTCTGCACCGACAGCACTCTGTGTATTGACACCGTTTTTTGAGCCAAGAAACACTACCCACATCAGAGGTAAGACACATTGTGATCCTTAAACTGTCAAACAGAGTTTTTGTTTATTGCGTAGACAAAGGTAAATCATCTGTCAAGTAGCCATGTCAGCTAACAACTTTTCTTATACTTCTCAGTCTTTAGTCGGCATGTTATGATCCTTACTTTACTTCCATTTAGACACTCTGAGGAATAAACTGATAAGAATTGTTAAACACTCAGTTTGTTTGATGTGTAGATGCAGGTGAGTTATCCATCATCAAGCCATTCTGGGTTAATGTTTTTTTCCATACACTTTACTGCTAATGGGAGGTCTGTACCCCTTGTTGGGGCTGTGTGGGATTTATTCACCTCTAAAAACTTCTATAAATTTAACCTAAAAAAAATCGGACATATTTCTGTTTTATTTTATGCTAGACCCCTGAGGCAGGCGCTCGTGCGCCGAAACACGGCCCATGTCCGGTCATCATTCAATAAAGGAGGACATTGATTATCCCAATCCAGGAAGCCCAGTGTTGCTTTTTTTCTGTTTCAATAATCTACAGTTGACAGACGTGTAACTCCTAGTATTCCATAACCTGGGTACCTAACTCCTAGGCATGCCCCTGACTGCCCATGCTCCTCCCACATCCATGCATCCCTAGAAGTTGTTCATGATAGAATTTGCACGTCCAGTTTCTACAATAGCAGCTAAGAGCAGATGCACAAGGAGCTGCCAATTGCTGGCAGTTGGTGCCAATTAACACAGATAAAGCCAATAATTGGCTGTACACTCCAATTAGAAGCCAAATGACCTTATTCTATAAATTGTGTGTGCAAATTTGAGCATGCAAGTTTGTAGAATTAGGGGGCAAGTGCATATGGCACATACTCTTTATGAAAAGTGTGCACTATTAACAATATTTGTTTCGAAACAAGAAAAAAAAAAAAGAAAAAGACCCAAAACAAACATTTTCTAGCTGCATCCCTAATAACAGACTACACACTGTTCTCTTCCACACAGTTGCCTAAGGGAACCTGAAAGTGTAACACTGAGATGGAACAGGACAGTATACCCAACACTGTTAATCTTAATCATCTCAAACTAATAGCAAGCCTTTTACCAAATCATCATACACTTTTTTGAGACAATTATAGCCAAATGCAAGAGGAAACTAAAAGAATATTCCTGTTTTAAGATTAGCAGTTTCTTGTGAGTGCTGAAACACTCCGTTTCATAGAGATAATGTCTTGCTTGCTTTTATAATTACTGCTAAAAACAACAGGCATAATGACATATTGCTACAGTGACATTTATTTTCTGCTGCTATTAGCCTGTTTCCCTCTTCACAATTCAGTGTGTGTGCTCTCCGTTGAGTCCTGTGGACCAGCCTCCCTCGAGTGTAAATAATGATCTCATTTCGGATTTCCTGCACAGTTTGTTATCACGCAAAAAAAGCTGGAAATGGCAACGCTGCTTGCTTTGGCATAATATTGTTAATGCAGGAAGACTGCAGCCTAATGAAAATGATGGTGGGCGATAAGCTATTTGTGAATCCCACTTCACTACTGGACTTGGAAGTAGATCTGAAAAGCAGCCTTTTGTAAGTGTGGCATGTTCAGTGCCTTCCCGCAGGAGACTGTGGGCAAGCAGTTTGGAAAATGGTTGCAACATCTCTTGTATTGGTCTTTATAGTGCAAAGAGCTGAAGCACTCAGAAATCATCTCCACACAGCAAAACACATTCTTCCATGTTTCCATATTATGGCTACTTTCAAAGTTAATAGTACTTCACCTTTTAGTGGAAGGTATTTTTTTCTGCCACAGCCAGAGTTTTATGTCTGTAACATTTCATGCTGAATATTTTTTTCACCAGGTACAGTTAAGATCACAGGCAGAGAAATCAGTTTTAGAGAGCCTCTAAAAACAATCAAATAAAGGGTTAATATTCAAATGCCACAGTCAGCAATTTTATTAAACATCAGCCATGGCACTAAATATATTGGGCCTGATAATCAAAGGATTTATGCTGCTAACTTTGAGAGTTATTTACATAAATTGGCCTCCTTGACAATTTATGAGGGCTGAGCAGGAGTGGACTGACCATTCTGGCAACCGAGCAGTGCCTGAGGGCCCAGAGGTTCTGCCCAGTTTCCCACCACCACAGCACATTACAGCCCTCCCCAGTCCTATCTAGAAGGGCACTGGTGGTCTAGTGGCCTCTGCAGAGGCAGGAAAGAATCCCACTCTTTCCTGCCCGCTTCCGTGTTTTTAAAATGGCTGCCAAGACTGCCGAGATCCACAAGACTACCATGGTAAGTCTCAGCAGCCATTTTGAAAACACAGTGGTGCTGGGCACACTTTGGCTCGGGGTGTGTGGGAGGGGGGCAGCATCTGCAGCAATGGTGGAGGGCTGTAGTGTGCAGGAAGGGGGCAGCGGTGGGGCTGCAGGCAGTGGTCAGAGATCCCCAAAGACCTTTACTGCCCGAGGACCCCCAATGACCTTTACTGCCCAGGGACCCCAATGATCTTTACTGCGCTGGGGCCCTGACCACTGTCAGTCTGTATCTGGGGCTGAGTGCATAACTTTGTACTCAAAGGAGTCAATTTTCAAAAGGGTTTAACTGTGCAGGGAGGCTCCTGCCCAATTAAACCCTGATGAGCTAGCCAATCCTAGATTTTCAGCAGCACTTAACTGGGTAATGCCACTAAATATCCCCATTAATTGGCCATCCCCTAAACGGTTAGTTTAGGGGTGGTCCAGGGGCAGAGTTAGGGTGGAGCAGAAACTTATCCAGTTAAAGTGATATTCATTTCGTTAACCAGTTAGGTGAGTGTATAATTTAGGACAGCAAAAAGGCTGTCCTAACTTTATGTGCTGAGTTAATCAAGCAGTGGTCTGAATATCAGTTGGTGCCCAGTTAACTTCCAGGTCAGCACACATACACAGATATTCAATGTCAGGAGCCACACATGCCCTTGTATTAAATATCTGGGGTTAGGTCAGCTACAGAGAAAGTACCTTACTAGTCGCTTTACTACTGCAGGTTAAATATTACCATCAAAATGTCACTAAACTCGTAAATTTAGGAGCAGAAGCAATGGGTGGCAACAGAGACAGATTTAGGGTGGGGAAAATGTTATGAGCTTAGCACTGATTTTCAGCACTAGCCATGGGATTTTATATATCACGCTGAGATTTCCGTGAGGAAGTCAAAATGTATTCCATAGCAATGCGCTTAACTTAATTAGTTAACAAGCTAATCAGTGCTGACAATTGAATGTTAACAAGCAATAATCAACACTAATTAGCATTAAGACTCCAAAGGAAATTGGAGAGTCATGGGATAGGAGGTAGTGTTCTCTTGTGGATTAAAAACTGGTTAAAAGATAGAAAACAGAGAGTAGGGTTAAATGGTCAGTATTCTCAATGAAAAAGGGTAGTTAGCGGGGTTCCCCAGGGGTCTGTGCTGGGACCGCTGCTTTTTAACATATTTATAAATGACCTAGAGATGGGAGTAACTAGTGAGGTAATTAAATTTGCTGATGACACAAAGTTATTCAAAGTTGTTAAATTGCGGGAGGATTGTGAAAAATTACAAGAGAACCTTACGAGACTGGGAGACTGGGTATCTAAATGGCAGATGATGTTTAATGTGAGCAAGTGCAAAGTGATGCATTTGGGAAAGAAGAACCCGAACTACAGCTACGTCATGCAAGGTTCCACGGTAGGAGTCACGGACCAAGAAAAGGATCTAGGTGTCGTCATTGCTGATACGTTGAAACCTTCTATTCAGTGTGCTGCTGCGGCTAAGAAAGCAAATAGAATGTTAGGTATTATTGGGAAAGGAATGGAATTAGAAAAGGTGCAGAGAAGGGCGACAAAATGATAAAGGGGATGGGATGACTTCCCTATGAGGAAAGGCTAAAAGCGACTAGGGCTCTTCAGCTTGGAGAAAAGGCGGCTGAGAGGAGATATGATAGAGTCTATAAAATAATGAGTGGAGTTGAACGGGCAGATGTGAAGCATCTGTTTACGCTTTCCAAAAGTACTAGGACTATGGGGCATGCTATGAAGCTACAATGTAATAAATTTAAAATGAATCGGAGAATCTTTTTCTTCACTCAACGTGTAATTAAACTCTGGAATTTGTTGCCAGAGAATATGATAAAGGCAGTTAGCTTAGCGGAGTTTAAAAAAGGTTTGGACGGCTTCCTAAAGGAAAATTCCATAGACCATTATTAAATGGACTTTGGGAAAATCCACTGCTTATTTCTGGGATAAGCAGCATAAAATGTATTGAACTTTTTGGGGATCTTGCCAGATATTTGTGACCTGGATTAGCCGCTGTTGGAAACAGGATGCAGGACTTGATGGACTTTTGGTCTTTCCCAGTATGGCAATACTTATGTACTTATGTAATTAGAACTTGCATGCACTACTATCTAATTGTATTCTGTAACGTGGTACACATAAATTTTAAGTCACATAATTGAAAAGTGGACATGGTTATGGGCATGGAATGGGCAGCTCATGGGCGTTTCTAAAATCTATGTGCGTTGGTATAGAATGCACCCAATTCACACCTAATTTAGACGTCAGGATTTACATCAGGTTTTAGTTGACATAATTGACCATGACTAAATTTAGGCCCAGATGAATCAACCATACGTAAAAAAATCTAAAACGTAAAAGTGCTTACCGAATTTGAAAAAACGAAGAATGCACCAAAAAACCAAGTCGCACATGTTCGGTGTGGTATTGTAAAGTACAATGCATTACAGATTCGTTAAACTGTTGTAATCCCCATCAGTAATCGGCCCCTAAAGCATGCACAGAGCAGCCAAGCATTATGCTGGCTGCTCTGCGCATGCCACAAACGTCAAAACAACAACCACCAAAAAAAAAACCCACAACCACGTGGCTCCCCATTTCCCCCTGCTTAAAATATAAAATCAAACCAAAAATAAAAAAAGGATCGGGAGGGGGCAAAGGCGCTCGTCAGGAGCATCCTGTATGGACGGCCTTGTCCCCCCCCCTCAAGGTCACCGCTGCTCCCCACTTTCCCCTGTATTAAATAAAAAATCAAAACAAAAATCAAAAGTTCAGCAGCCCCGGCCCCCTCCCTTCCTGTCTCTCTCTTTCTCCTTCTCCCACAGCTCCGCCTCCCACCATCCTCTGCCCCCGTGCCCCACCCCCCTGAGGTCGTCGCCACCACTACCCCCTCCACCGGATCCCCCTCCGCCTTACCGGGCCCGCGCAGCGCCTCTCACCTCTGTGTGAAGGCGCTGCACGCGCAAGAAGATCATGTGATCCCTGCGAGTCTTCAGGACGTCTCTCCTTCTTCCCTGAGCTGGGCCTGCCCCCGTCTGACGTAAGTAACATTACTTAAGTCAGACGGGGGGCGAGACCAGCTCAGGGAAGAAGGAGAGACGTCCTGAAGACTCGCAGGGATCAGAGAGATGATCTTCTTGCTCGTGCAGCGCCTTCACACAGAGGTGAGAGGCGCTTCGCGGGCCCAGTAAGGCGGAGGGGGGTTCCGGTGGAGGGAGGAGCGGCGGCGACGACCTCAGGGGGGTGGGTCATGGGGGCAGAGGATGGCGGGAGGCGGAGCTGTGAGAGAAGGAGAAAGAGAGAGACAGGAAGGGAGGGGGGCCGGGGCTGCTAAACTTTTGATTTTTGCTTTGATTTTTTATTTAATACAGGGGGAAGCGGGGAGCAGCGGCGACCTCGGGGGGGAGGGGGGGCAAGGCCGTCCATACAGGATGCTCCTGACAAGTGCCTTTGCCCCCTCCCGATCCTTTTTTTATTTTTGGTTTGATTTTATATTTTAAGCAGGGGGAAGCGGGAAGCCACGTGTTTGTGTGGGTTATTTATATTTTCAAACGTGCCAGCTTGGATTTTTATGCTGCAGGGAGAAGCGGGGAACAGTGTCTGTATGACAGCTCAGGCCTTAACGACAGGTCTGACTTCACGTTAAAAATATCGTGGTAACTGATTCGGTGCAATCGTCGGTATGTTTAGTGCATTCCGAATTGTCCACATTACAATTGGAAGTGACTCGTTTGCATTCCGTTTTCGTTAGCTGCTAGCGTCGTCGGAAAATGGCCTTTAATGCATGCTATGGTTGAAAATTTCTTCGTTAAAGGGTCATTAAAGGGTCATTAAAATTTAGTGCATCTGGGCCTTAGTTGTATGGACCAGCGCTCAGCGTATTCTACATACCATGCAGAAATTTAAGCCTATTCTATAAAACAGGTGTACTTTAGAAAATATGCCTAGTCATATATATATATATATATATATATATATATATATATATATTTTTTTTTTTTTTTTTTTTGCATGGACTTTTCAGGCACCATATATAGAATCTAGCCCTAGGCTCATGACTTAGGCTCCTAAGTCTAGGCAAATGAATGGTAGGCTTTAATTGGCAGACATTACCAGCAAAAGCAGGAAAATGAAAGACCAAAGCAAATCCAAGCACACAAAAAGAGTCTCCCAATAGAGTGCAAGAAAGATATAAAAATGTATTCAGTGAATCATGGAAACTAATCCACATATATGCATCAGAAATGCAGGTGTAACAATCACTTCCACAATGCAAAATTAAGCATTGGTTTTTAAAGCACCTGTGGTTACCAAAACTTAAAGCAAAAGCAGTGTACTCAACGCTGCTATGCATGAACCAACAGGACCCGTTTCATCAGGGTCTTGACAACCAATCTGAAAAAAACAAAATAACTCAATATGAAAAACCAAACATTTAAAAATATTTAAAAAATATTTGAAAGCAAAAAAATGATGCTCACTTTGCAGTTGCTGTGTATGTAGCAGAGACAAACTTTTCATCTCGGCTAGGCGCTGCTAACGTAAGAGGCCAAAACCTGGTGCTTTAATAACGGATACTATACACGTCATTCATCAGCATACAACTTTATAACAAATATACAATTAAAATTTTACAAATATTTCATCTAACAGAAATACCATTACCAAAAATTGAAAAAATAAATTTAAAACCACGCCTTACTGGCTTTTTGATATCACATACTACATCTTCATTATAGATACCCCCTAGTGTCCAATCTTGAATATTACAGTGTGCATTAGAGAAGCGCAGCCCATTCAGACCTATGTTTACTCACGTGGCACTATGGCTACATTATTGTTTTTAACATGCATAAATGGTTTACCCAAGTTAAACGCTAATGCACCCATAGAAATGTATAGGCACATTAGCGTTTAACGTGCCTTAAATTTACAGGCATGTTAAAAACGCTTACGCACCTTAGTAAACAGACCCCTCAATTTCTTGATTTAGACCCACAGGTTGTAAAGAGTTCAATTTGTATATCTACTGTGCCTCACATCTGTGTAACCTCTGCATATGATTACCACCACGATACCACGGTAGTTCTCTATCGATGACAAAGCATCTTAAATTTTTAACGTTATGCCTATTATCCATACAATGATCCACAAGGGGAGCATTCATATGACCCATCTTCAAATTAGATTTATGCTCAAATAAATGTGACTTCAAACTGTGACTTGTCATTCCCACATACAATTTTTGACATGGGCAAGCAATCACATAGATCACAAATTCACTCTTACATGTAGAAAAATGCTGAAAAAGATACAATTTACCATTGTGAGAATTTGTAGACTCCTCAATTTGCAAAATAATATCAGACAATGAACGCGGCATACATTTAAACACCTATGTTTACTAAGCAGTGCAATAGGTACATTAGCATTTTAACACACGTAAATGGTTTACACGTGTTAAACGCTAACGCGCCCATAGAAATGTATAGGCGCGTTAGCGTTTAACGCACCTTAAATTTACAGGAGCGTTAAAAATGCTAATGCACCTTAATAAACATACCCCAAAGAGTCTAAAAACACCATTTTTTGAGATATTACTTATCTTACGGCCCCTTTTATCAAGCTGTGGCAAAGGGGGGGGGGGCCTTTGCTGGCGTTGGCACGTGTTTTTCACGTACACCGAGGCCCCCGTTTACTGCAGCTGGTAAAAGAGAAATCTTGCTTTCCTACAGGAAATGGCCATGTGGCAAGTAAAGCACTTGCCATGTGGCCATTTCAGGGGGAGCTCTTACCACCAGGGGCATAGCTGCTAAGCCTGCTATGGGGTCACGGGGGCCTGGGCCCCCATAAATTTGGCCCTGGACCCCCCTGCCGATGCCTCTCTCAACCCCCCCGCCAACGCCATTTGTACCTTTGCTGGCGGGGGACCCCAACCCCCGCCAGCTGAAGTTTTCTTCCTGCGTTTGGTTTCTTCTGAGTCTGACGTCCTGCTGCACGTACAATGTGCAGGACGTCAGACTCACAGAAACAGAACGAAGCCTTGCGATCTGACGTCCTGCACGTTGTACTTGCAGCAGGATGTCAGACTCAGAAGAAACCAAACGCAGGAAGAAGACTTCGGCTGGCGGGAGTTGGGTCCCCCGCCAGCAAAGGTACAGATGGTGACGGATGGTGGGCAGGCGGGTCAAGAGGGGGGGTCAAACTTGTTGGAGGTGGTGCTGGCAGCAGTAGGGGGTGTCGGCGATGGTGGCGGGGGGTGTCGGCGATGGCAGTGGGGGGGGGGGGGTGTCAGCAATGGCATCATTACTTGTATCTTTAATCTCCAGCTGTAACAGAAGTTCTCTATTATAAAATCTTGCTCACTTATAGGAAGATCGTAAAACCTTTTTAGGATAACCTCTCTGCTTTAATTTAGTCATTAATGCTATACTTTGTTGTTTAAAATCTATCAGTTCTGAGCAATTCCTTCTAACCCTCAGAAACTGTGACAAAAGCAAGCTACTCTTAAGACATCTTGGACAACAGTTTTCATATGACAAAAAGGTGCTCTTATCAGATGGTTTATTAAATACCTTAGTGGAAAAGCCTTTTACACTCTGTTTGATTTCCACATCAAAAAAATTTAATTTATCAATTGCCGCTGTCATTGTAAATTTTAAAATTTTCAGCACATGACATGAAATATTCAATAGAAATTCAGTAGGAATACCATGTGGACATTCTCTTTCATCAGGTATTTTCTGTATTACCTTAATTGCCTTGTCCTGTGGTATAGATGTGTATAATGAATTAACATCAAATGTAACCACAGTATACTGTATATCTTTGATGTCAATTTCAGATAAGCATTCAAAAAATGAGAGATCTCTTATATAAGATTTGCCTTTTACAAACTCTGTTTTTAAAAACTTGTCAACAAAGCAAGATAATGGTTCAAGAAGTGAACCAGTGGAAGACATAATAGGCCTTCCTGGTGGATTTTCTAGACTTTTATGGATCTTAGGTAGTATATAAAACACTGGTGTAACTGGATGTTGATAATTCAAATATCTAAAATCCTTATTGGTAAGAAATCCTGACTGCACTCCTTCCTTGGTTAATTTTGATATTAAATTTTGTAACCTTTTCATGGGATCAAGAACAAGTTTGTTATACACCATATCATCATCTAATTGCCTCATAATTTCATTGTGGTGGTCACTAGTGTTTAAGACTACCACCACACCATCTTTATGTGCCTTCCTAATAGTTATAAAAGAGTCATCTTTCAGACCTTTCATAGCAGTTCTTAATTTGTTTAAATTGTGAAAACCATATTGTCTTGTCTCCACTTCTTTCAAAACATTCTGCTTGAACACCTCAAACTGTGGGGCTATAAAACCCACAGGTACCCAAGTAGAACGAGGTTTCAAAACAGATTTGTCAGGACCGGATGGTTTTCTAAAAAAAAATGCACTTTAAGTAAGAGGGTTCTAAAAAACCTCTCTAAATCTATCCTAAACTGAAACATATTAAACTGGGTGGCAGGAACAAATGACAAGCCTAGAGAAAACAGTTTTAATTCATTAGTGTTTAATTCTCTTTTGGATAAATTTATTACTACCTGTTCCTGGAACCTCTTGTCATTGCTCAACTCCTGGATCTTTGTGACCCTCTTCCTCTTGTGTTCCTCCCCCTTGATTTTCCTTTGTCTAAAAAAACCTTTAGAACCCGATCCACTATCATCACTAGAACCTGAACTTAATACATCATTACTACTAGAATCACTATCTATAGATGTCTCAGTAGGTACCTCTGTTATTTTTTGAATTATGAATTTTGTACATCCAAGGATATATCCTAACCTTATGGTAATCTTGTTAATCACATCTATATTTTTTCATTTTATTTTTCTTCAGCTGTTATTTAAATTTATTGATGTTATCACTTAACAAAGCATACTGTTTTTCATATTCATCATTATTCACACTATCTTTCAATTTTTTCAAGTCTACATCAAATTTATCCTGACTCTGATGAACAACTGTTTTGCTTTTATCAATAATCAACAACATGAGATCAAAAGAACATCTGTTCAGAATTCTGTTCCACTTAATCCAAAAAATCAACATCATCCTTGAACACCTGGGGTTCTTTATGCATTCTAAGACCCCTTGGGATCCTTTCAGCTTTGCAGTATTCTGCCAGAATAGACACATTCAGTTCCAAATTAATAATCTTCCTATTCAAATTGGTAAGTTCAAATTGTGATGCAGAAACTTCTGTATCGGTATCCTTAATATCAAAATAAGACGGACCCAAATGTAGAGTATTTGCCTCTTCATTAGTATATCCATACACAGTCTTAAAATGGCTGCTCATCATCCTGTTGTATCGTAAAAACTTTACCAGACTAAAGCACATCTAAGCACACAAAACACAAGGCCTTTAACTGTGTTTTTTGAATTTGGCTGGAGGCTTGATGGTTACTGACTTTTGGAATTGGACCAGAGGTTTTTCTGTGTAGGTATTGCAGTACATGTATTGAATCTTTGAATGTATTGTGGAAACCTATGGGACCCCTGACAAAGGTTTTTCCGAAACTTGAGCAGGTTGGGTCCTGTTTCCATTAAAGTTGACATTTGGATAAACTGTTTGTCCTTCCTTGGATCACTGCCTTCTGCCTGCCCCGGAAGCACCCTCTGTACAGCTTCCCACGTAGGCGGGACGCTGTCCAGAGAAGGCTTCCGGGGTTGGCCGAAAGCAATGTAAGCACACTGTATGCAGGATCTGGCCTCTTGGGGGTTCAGTTTAATTTTAGTTTGTGCTTACTTATTCTATACTTGGTGAGGATGTATCGGTGTTCTATATTTGTGAAAAAGACATGGTTTTCTGTTGGCAGGATCATTTTTAATAATGTTTTGGTTAGTTTTACAATGGGTGTATTGATGTTCTAGTACTCACTGCAGTGTTTAAGATGCTGCCTTTTGTGGATTATTACTAAAAATAATATTTTCATATAGTGGTGGGGGTGTTAAAAAATGATCGGCCCGGGTATCAAATACGCTAGCAGCCTTATTTTCGAAAGTGATGGGTGCCCATATTTCAACCTAAATCGGGAGATGGGCGCCCATCTCGCAAAGGTGCCCAAATCAGTATAATCAAAAGCCGATTTTGGGTATCTTCAATTGCAATCTGTCGCAGAAACCGGCAAAGTTTATGGGGGCGTGTCAGAGGCGTGGTGAAGGCGGGACTGAGGCGTGTTTATCAGCCGAGGAGTAACTTCATGGCTCTGGGAGAAATCATGAAGCAGAGAGGTTCACAGGTGGCATTCTCATCGATCCTCACTGTTTAGGATAAAGGCCAAGGCAGAGCTCCTCACATTCTGGAGATGAATATGTGGCTGCACAGATGGTGGTGTCAAGAGCATTTTGGCATCCTGAACCATGGGATGCTTTTCCAAGGGCTGCTACGCAGAGATGATGTCCATCTATCAAAGAAGAGAAGAAGTGTCTTCAGCAGTAGACTGGCTAATCTACTGAAGAGGGCTTTAAACTAGAATCATTGGGTCATGGTGATCAAAGGCCCCAGGTAAATACATGTTCTCAGGTAAGTGAAGCATTAAAAACCTCTACATAAATAGGAAAAAGGAGCAACGTCTAGAAAGCAGTATATACTAATGCCCAAAATATGGAAAATAAGGTTTTGCATCTTGAGGCTTTGATGGAAGAGGCTGATTTGGATTTAGTTTCAATCACAGAGACATGGTTCACAGAGAACCATGACTAGGATATAGCTATACTTGGCTATAATCTGTTTAGGAAAGACAGGGTAGGAAGAAGGAGAGGAGGAGTAGCATTATCTCCCAGATTCTATATAGTGTGACTGGAGTTGTGCATACAAATCACGTCATATTTGATTTGTGCGCGCAACTTATCTTAACAAGCCAATCAGCACCAATAATTGCCACTTCACAGGCAATTATTGAAATAAGTGGCATTAATTAGAATGCATGTGCAGAACTTGCTAAGCATATTCTGTAAAGTTCTGCATGCAAATAGAACTGAAAAGGGGGAATGGCTATGGGTGTGGAATGAGTGGCTTGTGGGAGTTTCTAAAATCTATGTACACTGATATAGAGTACACCTGCACTACGCCCAACTTAGTCATCAGCATTTACACCAAAGTTTACTTGGTTTAGATAACTGTGACTAAATTTAGTCAGGTGGATGGACACTAGGCATATTCTCTAAACTGAGCTTAACTTTTGGCGTAGTATATAGGATATGCCTAGGTGTATTTTTTCAACACTGATTTATATAGCGCCATTTATAGAAACTTGTCCTATATGTTAAAGACTAGCCATTGAGCCCCCCCACCCCGAGGTCGCCACTACCGGTCCCCCGGAGTCACCACCACCACCCCTGCACCCGGCCCGGGCCCTCTCTTCGGTATTGAACTTATATTGGTGAAATGCAGGCAGCACGCAGATCAGCTGAGCTCCCGTCGGCCTTCCTTCTCTGCCTGTGTCCCGCCCTCGTGTGACGTAACGTCGGCGAGGGCAGGACACAGGCAGGGAAGAAAGGTTGGCGGGAGCTCAGCTGATCTGCGTGCTGCGTTTCGCCAATGTAAGCTCAATACCGAAGAGAGTGCTCGGGCCGGGTGGAGGGGGGCGGCGGTGGTGACCTCGGGGGGGGCGGCTTCGCACAGTTTCCCTCTCTGACCCACCCCCGTCATCACGTATTGACACGGGGGCGGGACAGAGAGGGAAGTCTCTACTGCGCATTTGCGAGTGAGTACAGTCACTCGCCATTTATATGTTTGATAATATTAAACTCACACAATTGCAAGATCTACAGGGTAAGGAAGAGTCACTATGGGTCAGTCTGGAAAGAGGGAATGGCAAATGTATTTATATTGGTGTGATATACTGGCCTCCTTCACAGACAGAAAAGTGGACAGGGATTTAGTTGAACACATTCAAATATTGCTGTGAAAGGGAAAGTACTACTAATAGGTTATGTTAATATGCCAGATATTGATTGGGTATCCCTATTGCAGGGTCTTTTACAAGCAGGGAGATCTGGATTCTCTACAGGGGGAGCTATTCCAGCAGTTAGTTATGGAACCCATGTGGGACAGGGCCCCACTGGATTTAGTGCTTACTAATGAGGAGAGTGTTTCTGTTGTTATAGTAGGTGATCATCTGGCATCCAGTGATCATCAGATGGTGTGGTTTAATATTAAGATAGGTGTGGAAAAGGTTCATTCAAAAATGAAGGTTCTAGACTTTAAAAATCTAACTTTATTCAGATGGGGGATTAACTCAAGGATTTGCTGTCTTGATGGGAACATCTGGAAGAAGATGGAAAGCAGTGGGCAAAACTAAAAAGAGCTATTGTAAGGGCAACAAGCCTTTTTGAAAGTAAGAGGGAAAGTAAGAGGTAAAAGAGGCCATTTTGGTTCTCAAAAGTAGTAGCTGAAAAGGTAAGGAAAATAGAGGTTAGCCTTTATAAGCTACAAAAGATCGCAGAAAAAGAAAGACAGGCAACAATATCTGGAAAAGCTAAGAGAAACTGGTAGAGTAGTCAGGAAATCAAACATTTAAATGGAAGAAAAAATTAGCCAATACAGTAAAATGGTGAGACAAGACATTTTTTAGATATGTTAGTATAGGAGTAACATAGTGGCATTGTGAGACTCAAAAGTGAAGGGGAGGAATATATAGAAACTGATAAAAATAAGGCAGACCTGCTTAACAAATATTTCTGTTCTGTGTTCACATCTAAAGTGCCAGGAGCAGAACTGCAAAAGACAAACACAAATAGGAATGGAAGGGTGGTAGTTCCTGAATGATTTTCAGAGGACTGTGTTCATGAGTAGTTGGTTAAACTAAAATTGGACAAAGTGATGGGGCATGATGGCATATATCCGAGGGTACTGAAGGAACTTTTGGAAGTTCTAGTGGCTCCGCTGGATGACCTCTTAAATGCTTCTCTACAGTTAGGAGTGGTCCTGGAGGACTATAGAACAGTAGATGTAATCCCCTTCACAAAAGTGGAAGTAAGAAAGAGGTTGGGAACTACATGTCAGTAAGTCTGACTTCTGTGGTAAGTAAATTAATGGAAATGCTTTTAAAACAGAGAATAGTAGAGGTTCTGGAAACCAGTGGATTACAGGCCCTGATGCAACATGGTTTCACTAGAGGCAGATCTTGTCAGAAAAATCTGATTAATTTCTTTGACTGGGTGACCAGAGAGTTGGATTGAAAGAAAGAACTAGTTGTGATGTATTTGGATTTTAGCAAAGCCTTTGACTTGGTTTAACATAGACAAATAATAAACTGAGTGCCCTTAGTATGGGCCCTACAGTGACTGACAGGGTTAGGAACTTGTTGAGTGGAAGGCGACAGAGGGTACTGGTAAATGGAGCTCATTCTGTGGAAAAGGATGCTACCAGTGGTGTACCACAAGGTTTGATTCTTGTGTTTGTTCTTTAAACATTTTTGTAAGTGATATTGCTGAAGGGCTATCTAGTAAAATTTACCTCTTTGCAGATGATACCAAAACCTGCAGTAGAGTGTACACCCCTGATGGTGTGGATAACATGAGGAAGGACTTAGTGAAGTTAGAGAAGTGGAGTGGAATTTGGCAGCTTAGATTTAATGCTATAAAATGCAGGGTCATGCATTTGGGCTGCAAAAACCTAAGGGAATGTGTCACGGCTCTGCTGTGCCTCTGGCCTCGACCCCGATGGATGTACCAGGACGGCCTGTGTGATGGTGTCCTCCTGGCATTCCGCACCTATGAACACCCTCTTAGAAGCTCAGTCCTGCCTCAAGTGCCGACGCAACTGGTTCCTATCTTGCCAAGTTCCTGCTTTGCCGCTGGTTCCTGCTTGCCAAGTCCAACTTGTCTCTGGGTTCATGCTTTGCCAAGTTCCACTTGTCTCCTGGTTCCTGCTTGCCAAGTCCAGACTGCTTCTTGGTTCCTGTGTTGCCAAGTTCCACTTGTCTCCTGGTTTCTGCTTTGCCAAGTTCCAGTTGTCTCCTGGTTCCTGCTTTGCCAAGCTTCAGCCTTGTCTGTGCCATGCTCTTGTCTTGACTCTTCTCCTTCAACTCTGGGAGTGACCTATCTGCCGTGGTCAGGAATCTGGCTACGGTCCTAGGGGTCACCACTCAGGATCACAACAGAATGGTACTGTTTAGGGGGCAAAGAACGTTTATGTGCGAAAGAGGAGCAGGACTTGTGTGTGATCATATGTGATGATCGTATGGTGGCCAAACAAGTAGAAAAGGCAATGGTGAAAGCTAAAAGGATACTTGGTTGCATAGGGAGAGGAATGGCCAGTAGGAAAAAGGAGGTGATGATACCCCTGGTGAGACCTCATTTAGAATATTGTGTATAATTTTGGAGACCACACGTTCAAAAAGGTGTAAAAAAGATGGCGTTCATCCAGAGGGTGGCTACTAAAATAGTCAGTGGTCTTTGATATAAAATGTATGGGGACAGACTTAAAGATCTCAATATGTATACTTTGAAAGAAGGGCAAGAAAAGGGAGATATGATAGAGGCATTTATTAAATACCTATGTAGCATAAATGGACAGGAGACAAGTCTCAATTGAAAGGGAGCTCTGGAACATATAATGAAGATGAAAGGGGATAGACTCAGAAGTAACCTAAGGAAATTCTTCTTCACAGAAAGGGTGACAAATTCATAGAATGGATTCCAGGTGGCGGTGGTGGAGATGAAAACACTATCTGAAATCAAGAGAGCTTGGGACAAGTATATAGGATCTCTAAGGGAGTGATAGGGAGAGTAGATGGCATGGATGTGCAGACTGGATAGTTTAAATGGTCTTTATCTGCCTACATTTTTCTCTGTTTCAATGTAAATTAAAGTATTCTATTACTTCACACCTAACACCCATGACCCGGCCTTGGCCATTTCCCATTTTCAATCTGTGTGTGAGACATGAATTGGGCGCACAGGTTATAGAATAGATGCACAGAGTAGATACATGTATAACTAGTAATTAGTGCCAATTATTGCTTATTAAGGCCAATTATTGATTGTTTACACGCATATCTGTGGTCCGCATCCAAAATTTTGCACTTAACTTTGACCTATACAGAATTTGGGTGTTAATATTTTGTTTGATTTTACGGGGCTGTGTATAATTTTTTTTTAATTATGTAAATGATTTGTAAATTGCCTAGAACTGTAGCTAGAACATGTTATACACATTTTAACAAATAAATAATTAACTGTATTGGCTCCACTTTGTTGTCAGCTGATCTGTAGTATCATAACATTTGCTCTGCTGATTTGTTTATTACTTGTTGTAATTTGTGGAATCTGTTATTTATTATCTTTATGTTACAGATTGATCCCAGTCGTAAACTTTTGGTTAAGTGGAAAATGGATTCCAAAATTATATTAAATTAAAGGCATTATTCTTGTGGAACCAGCATTAGTTACTTCAGATACCATCAGTGCTGGAACGTTTTTATAACAAACTCTTTTATAGAAATTAATATTTTATTAATTTCCATTTCATTAAGAAGTACCAATCCAAAGATGGAATTCAGGAATAGCACACAGAAAAGCTGGTGATGTTAGAACAAAAGACAGACACTTTGCAGACATCCAGTGCGGCCCTGCTTAAGTACAAAATTGCCATGTATAGTGGAAAACTAAGCATTTATTTATTTATTTCAGTACATTTATACCCCACCTTTTGCCACAGTGTTTTGAAATGTGAGGTTTTGAAATTTCTTCAAGATTCTCAGCATTTCAACATGGTAGAATTTGAAAAGAAACCTAACAGAAATGGTTTTCATTCCAGCAAAGAACATGCCTCCCCCTGTCCCCCTCTTATTACCAGTAATTATAATAGAGAAATGTCAATGGACTGCTTAAACCTCATTCAGTTGCTCACACAACTCTACAAGAAACTTTTTTTTTAAGGGATGCACTTCTGGTTACATTCACATTAGAGCCAGATTGATATTTGGAAACTTTTTTTTTTTAATTAGATACATATTATAGGTTTTCCAAGATTTTTGTAAGACAGCATAAACCAAGAAGAAATAATTTCCTGCAATGCACTGAAAAGTAACTGTTCTTGGCACAGGGAGGTTTTCTTTGGCACTCTTCAAAGTTCATAATAAAATATGGTGGCAATAGATTTCTTTTCTAGGAGGACAGATGGCATAGGAATTTCCTGGCTAGCTGAGTTCCTCAAAAGATGGTGGTTGTACATGCAGGTGACATTTTGTTATGCTGAACAGCACTTTGGAAAAGTAAATATGCTGAAGTTTGCTCGTTTTTTCCTTAGGTGTTGTTTTATTTCCTTAAGAGGCTTTTTTTTTTTTTTTTTTTTTTTTACAAAAGGGTGTTAAGCCTTGCATGGTTAACATGGGCCAACAAACGTTTTTGCCTGTTTGCACAAGATAATTTACATATTACTGATTTTTTAAGGAAATATTTTAGCGGTGAAGCATGTCATGGGCAGAGAGTGGGTATGGAAGCATTAACCATCTAGTGCATTATACTTAATGCACACTAACCCTTGGATTCCATGTAGGTCACCGAAAGTTGGGTGATGGAATTTACACGTGGATCCGAGAACCGCGTGCAACTTAATGAGGTAATGGGCACCAACTAGCCACTTAATTGGTGCTAATTGGTGCTTGATTGAAGTTGTATGCACAATATAACAAAATCAACTATCCCAACATAAACACACCAAACCATACTCTCCCTGCTGCGGACACCCTGAAACTCCTAGGCGTAACAATTGATCGCAATCTTAATCTAGACTGCCATGTAAAAAATGTCATAAAGAAAATGTTCTATGCAATGTGGAGGCTCAGAAGAGCAAGACCTTTCTTCCCAAAAGAGACATTTCGCGTATTGGTGCAATCATTGGTTCTGAGCCATTTGGAGTACTGTAATTCCTTATAGGCAGGATGCAAGGCACAAACCATCAAGAAACTCCAGACAGCCCAGAACACCGCAGCCAGATTAATATTCGGCAAGGTGAAATATGAAAGTGCCAGACCCCTTAGAGAAAGCCTACATTGGCTCCCACTGAAAGATCGTATTGCATTCAAGATATGTACCTTGGTCCATAAAATCATTTATGGAGATGCCCCATCATACATGTCAGACCTAATTGACTTACCAGAGAGAAACAACAAAAGTTCATTATGCCCCTGCTTAAACCTTCATTATCCCAATTGCAGAGGACTTAAATACAAGTCTGTACATACATCCAGTTTCTCATACACCTGCACACAACTGTGGAATGAATTACCGATCGCCATAAAAACAACACACGACCTGACAACCTTCCGAAAGTTATTAAACACCTACTTACTCATAAAGGCATACAAATAAAGATTCCCCATAATGATCTGACTTCCTAATTATTCCAATCACAACTATTAAGGAACCCTCCTATCTGTTCATCCTAATTACATCATCACGACTGAATATTATATCTTGTCCTGATATCATTATGTTATGTTATGTTGATCTTTCAAGCCACTTCCAATCCAATATGATTTACTTATGCACTCTTATATGTAATAATTGTAAAATTATTATTCTGTTAATATGATTGCTGTGATATTCTATGTACCCATCTGTATCTATATTCTGAAATTCTTATCCTATAATGTGTACATGTTGCTATAACATTTTGTAAGCCACATTGAGCCTGCAAATAGGTGGGAAAATGTGGGATGCAAGTGCAGCAAATAAATAAATAAATAAATAAATAAAATTTCTCCTGCTTGCTATTCCAAAACTTGATGCCCAACTTTTCCTGTGCACAACCCAAAAGAGGATGTGTACACGGGAGGGACATAGGTGGGTCATGGGCCTTCCCAAAAGTTAGGCACCAAATTATAGAATAATGCTGATCCACACCTAACTTTGGACACTGGACTTACACCTGTTTTTACCAGGCGTAAGTCTGGTACACAAAGTTATGCATGACTTGCACGCTATGGAACTTATTCTGAAAAATCTAAGTCATTTAACTTTTAATGGCTCAATTTTATTCATAAAAAGGATCCAGCACTTGAGTGGGACATAGTTGGCCCTGGTACTAATATATATGTGAGGGTAATTCTACAACGTAGACACTAACATGCACCACTCATGTGTATAAATGTTTAGAATACTAGCATAAATATAGATGTGTGTGCATCTAGGCACACACATACTGCATATGTACCTCAGCACTATTGTATAACTACATGTATATCTCCAACAGCACACAGTTTTCAGGTGGGATTGCATATGGGTGAACTAATGTTCCCTCTAAGCTGTGCAGGAGTCTTCCACCTGCATTCCTGCCAGTGGGGGGTGCTGTTGCACTAACACAATGTCAGTAGCATTGGACAGGCAAGCTCTACAGGATTCCAAGGAACCCGCTTGTCCCGGGCAATTGAAAACATGATATTGAAGCACTACCCCCTGCTGCCAGAAAGCGTGTAACTTATAGAATATTATGTTACATATGTATCACTGGTACTTAGAGGTGTGGAGTTATAGGTATAAGTGCTGAATCTACCTGGTTACACTAGTTTACTAAAAACAAAATTAAGCACCTATTTTCTTCTATAGAATAAGGGCTAGATTCTATATATCATGCCTGGATTTCTGTGCATAAATTCTAATTAATGCCAATTAGTGCTGGTAATTGCTTGTCAACATCCAATTCAGTGGCATTGCTACATGGGTCACCAGGGGAGTAACTGCCCCCCAAACGGACTTCCGACAGCACCGGCACCTATTTTTTACATGGTACCACCGGTCTGTTGTGGCCAAGCACACCTGCGCAGTCCACTCTCCGCTCCCCCTGATGTCACAACCTGGCTATGCTTCTGATCCAATTATCAGCGCTGATTAACTTGTTAACTAATTAAGTTATGCACATTGATATGGAATACGCTTCCATTTCCATTTAGAAATCCAGGCGTGATATATAGAATCCCAGGGTAAGGGCTAGATTTCCACATGGAAATCAAAGCAGATTTTATAAAATACGCTTTAATTTAGGCATACGTTATAGAATACACCAAGTGCTGCTCCACATGACTACATTTAGTCATGGTCAATTATGACAACTAAAACCTGGTGTAAATCCTGACATCTAAATTAGGCGTGAAGCATGTGCATTCTATAACAACATACATAGACTTTAGAAACACCCATGACCTGCCCATTCTACACCTATAACCATGTCCACTTTTCAACTATGTGACTTAGAATTTACGCATACCAGATGACAGAATACACTTAGCAATTAGTGCACATACATTCTAATGCCAATTAGTGCTGTTAATTGCTTGTTAATATCCAATTATCAGCACTGATTAGCTTGGGGGGGGGGAGAGGAGGTAATTTTTTTAACAGGTCACCTAGCTTGGGAGTCCATGTAGGTGCCTATTTTTAGGCTATTTTATAAAGGAACATCAGTGCTAATTTGTCTTTATAAATCAGCTTCATAAAACCTGTTGGAGCTTTGGTGAAAAATGCAGCTACATACATTTACTGGTGTTCAGGAATATGTGTATGCAAACCTAAGTCAGTCTACTTTAAAAATTGTCTCAAAAAGTCTCCCAACTGATCGAAAGAGCTTTCCTCAATTTTTCAAAATTTGACTTCTTCCCCTAATCCCACTAGCGGGCAACCAGCCTCTTCCTTGTGCCCTTTTGCTTCAGCTCTTTCCCAATATTTCTTTATCAAAGTTCAAGACCTTATAGATATCCTGCCACCTGTGCCCTCCCCTGGGATCCCAGCACTCCCATCTCCCTCCCTCTTAGCCCTGCAAATCTGGTAGCCTTATCTCCTATCCACTTGGTTCATACTTCTCTATCTTCTGTTCCTGCTTCTTTTGTAGGAGCCTTCTCTTGGATGTCTTTTCAACTTCAAACCCTTGTATCTTTGTCTAAAGTACTGTCAGGGATGAGACCAATGTTCTGTGCACTCGACCCAATTCCATCCTCCTGGTTACAGATTTCAGAGCTCCAAATAGGACCTAGTAATAAATTGAGCCTTTTCTCTGGTCAAGTCCCCACCCAGTAGAAATCTATATTAGCACACCCCTTTTTAAAGAAGCCCTCTTTAGATCAGCAGTCTCCTTCCCATTATCGTCTGGTCTCCAACCTCTGTTTTCTGTCTAAAATACTGGAGAAAATAATCTTTACTCATCTGTCATCTTTCATTGAGAAATCCTTCATCCTCCACCCTCGTCAATCAGGTTTTAGGGCCCACTTTAGAACAGAAACTGTACTGACTGCAGTGTTAAATGAAATCTATTTCCACCTGGTCAAACAAATGTTGTGTTTGCTGTTTCATTAGACCTATCTGCAGCATTCGACTTGGTAAATCATAACCTTTTGTTGTCCCAGCTCCGGTTTCTAGGCATCTCTGGCTCAGTGCACTCTTGGCTCACCTCTTTTCTTTCCAACCACTCCTATCAAGTCATCCCTACGACATCCTCTGCTTCCTCACATCCATTAACCTGTGGAGTCCCGCAAGGATCAGTTCTTTCTCTTCTTCTGTTTAATATATACCTAAGTCAACTCGCTACACTCATTCAATCCATATGTGTATTGTTTCACTTCTATGCTGATGACATTCTGTTACTTTTCCCTACTAGTCC
This sequence comes from Microcaecilia unicolor, assembly GCF_901765095.1. Taxonomy (NCBI): domain Eukaryota; kingdom Metazoa; phylum Chordata; class Amphibia; order Gymnophiona; family Siphonopidae; genus Microcaecilia; species Microcaecilia unicolor. The sequence goes on along the minus strand of NC_044031.1, from coordinate 259,491,508 downwards.
TTTCAATCCCAATATCAGCCAACTTCAACATTGTCTTGATGCTATTTCTTCCTGGCTCTCTACACACCAGCCTGTACTTAACAGACAGAAAACTGTAACATGTTGGTTCACGGGGGAGGGGGTATCTATTTCCTCCATTCCTCTAACCCTCTGTGGCACTCCTATTCAGCCAGCTAATTCTTTTCAGTATCTGGGAGTCACACTCTACTCAACAAATTTTCCATTTATCCAAAACCAGTTTTCTGGTTCTCTGACAGTTATGGTAAGTCCAGTGGTATTTTGCTGTAAAGACTTTTCACTCCCTTGTCCTTTCACTATCGGTAACTAGACTTGACTATTGCAACATAATCTATCTTGGCTGCTCATACACAAATCTAAACAGACTTAAATCTATACAAAACATTGCTATAATATTGATAACTTGTGCATTTAAATTTGAGCACGTGTCCCCCTTAATCATCTTTAAGTTACTCATGCTGGCATTCAAAGCCCACAGATTGAGTCTTCCAGACTGCCTAGCATCACTGACCATTCCATATTCCCCTGCTCGTCCTCTGCAATCGATTAATGATCATCACCTCGTTCTTCCAAGCCCAAAAGCTGCCCAGCTAGAATTTACTAGACATCATGCTTATGCCTCACTGCTCCTTTTCATTGGAGTTCTCTTCCTCTAACAATTCATGCCAAATCATCCTTTAAAAATGTCAAGACTGCTATAAAAACCTGGCTTTTTAATCAAGCATTTAAGGTTCCCTGATCCACTATACGGGGAATCAAAATTCAGACTCCCTGCTGTTCTTCCTCTCCCCTCCTTCCCTCTTTTCTCATTCCCCCCTCCTCTTTTCCCGTTTGCCTTCTATAAGCCGTCCTACTTGCTGCTCTTTAGCTTCTACATTCTTCTTACGTGTGAATGATTTATTCCTTTCCAGTCTCATATTGTAGTTCCTTTCTGCCTATATGTATCCTTAGTTTTGTAAACCACTCAGGTCTGCAAGTTAAGTTGAGCAGTATAGTAAATTTTAATAAGCTATAAAGTTAGCCCTTCTAGATAAAAGGACCAACTTTAAATATGTAAGTGCGGTTCAGTCACTGGTCAGATATACAGTGGGGGAAATAAGTATTTGATCCCTTGCTGATTTTGTAAGTTTGCCCACTGACAAAGACATGAGCAGCCCATAATTGAAGGGTAGGTTATTGGTAACAGTGAGAGATAGCACATCACAAATTAAATCCGGAAAATCACATTGTGGAAAGTATATGAATTTATTTGCATTCTGCAGAGGGAAATAAGTATTTAATCCCTCTGGCAAACAAGACCTAATACTTGGTGGCAAAACCCTTGTTGGCAAGCACAGCGGTCAGACGTCTTCTGTAGTTGATGATGAGGTTTGCACACATGTCAGGAGGAATTTTGGTCCACTCCTCTTTGCAGATCATCTCTAAATCATTAAGAGTTCTGGGCTGTCGCTTGGCAACTCGCAGCTTCAGCTCCCTCCATAAGTTTTCAATGGGATTAAGGTCTGGTGACTGGCTAGGCCACTCCATGACCCTAATGTGCTTCTTCCTGAGCCACTCCTTTGTTGCCTTGGCTGTATGTTTTGGGTCATTGTCGTGCTGGAAGACCCAGCCACGACCCATTTTTAAGGCCCTGGCGGAGGGAAGGAGGTTGTCACTCAGAATTGTACGGTACATGGCCCCATCCATTCTCCCATTGATGCGGTGAAGTAGTCCTGTGCCCTTAGCAGAGAAACACCCCCAAAACATAACATTTCCACCTCCATGCTTGACAGTGGGGACGGTGTTCTTTGGGTCATAGGCAGCATTTCTCTTCCTCCAAACACGGCGAGTTGAGTTCATGCCAAAGAGCTCAATTTTTGTCTCATCTGACCACAGCACCTTCTCCCAATCACTCTCGGCATCATCCAGGTGTTCACTGGCAAACTTCAGACGGGCCGTCACATGTGCCTTCCGGAGCAGGGGGACCTTGCGGGCACTGCAGGATTGCAATCCGTTATGTCGTAATGTGTTACCAATGGTTTTCGTGGTGACAGTGGTCCCAGCTGCCTTGAGATCATTGACAAGTTCCCCCCTTGTAGTTGTAGGCTGATTTCTAACCTTCCTCATGATCAAGGATACCCCACGAGGTGAGATTTTGCGTGGAGCCCCAGATCTTTGTCGATTGACAGTCATTTTGTACTTCTTCCATTTTCTTACTATGGCACCAACAGTTGTCTCCTTCTCGCCCAGCGTCTTACTGATGGTTTTGTAGCCCATTCCAGCCTTGTGCAGGTGTATGATCTTGTCCCTGACATCCTTAGACAGCTCCTTGCTCTTGGCCATTTTGTAGAGGTTAGAGTCTGACTGATTCACTGAGTCTGTGGACAGGTGTCTTTCATACAGGTGACCATTGCCGACAGCTGTCTGTCATGCAGGTAACGAGTTGATTTGGAGCATCTACCTGGTCTGTAGGGGCCAGATCTCTTACTGGTTGGTGGGGGATCAAATACTTATTTCCCTCTGCAGAATGCAAATAAATTCATATACTTTCCACAATGTGATTTTCCGGATTTAATTTGTGATGTGCTATCTCTCACTGTTACCAATAACCTACCCTTCAATTATGGGCTGCTCATGTCTTTGTCAGTGGGCAAACTTACAAAATCAGCAAGGGATCAAATACTTATTTCCCCCACTGTAATCATTAAAGAGATAACATTGCAGAATGTATGAATGAAGGTCTGTGCCAGCATGAAGTGGTGTTAGGTGAAACCTCATAGACTACACTCTTGGAAGCATGCACTATCTATAGCACATTAAGGGGTGAATTCTATATATGGTGCCAAAACCTCAACACCAAACAAAACGCTATTCTATAACCCATGCTTAAAGTTAGGCACAGTTTATAGAATAGTGCTTATGTCTAGGAATTGTGCTTAACTTTAGGTGTGATGATTTTTACCAACTGAGTGGAGGAGTGGCCTAGTGGTTAGGGTGGTGGACTTTGGTCCTGAGGAACTGAGTTCAATTCCTGGCACAGGCAGCTCCTTGTGACTCTGGGCAAGTCACTTAACCCTCCATTGCCTGCTGCATTGAGCCTTCCATGAGTGGAAAAGCATGGGGTACAAATGTAACAAAAATAAAAAATGCACCTGTAAATGTTTTAATTAGGTGCATTTCACCCAATTCTAAAACTATGGGTCCCATTTATTAAACTGTGCTAGCGATTCGCATGTAGGAAATGCGACAAAGCTCATTTAAACTGAATGGACGGTGTCACATTTGCCGCACTGGGAATTACTAATGCAGTTTAGTAAAAGGGTTTTTTTGAGTATTTGCTCTTTGCAGCCAGAGTAGAGTGAGTTGCAGTAGTCTAAGTGACTGAGTACTAATGATTGTACCAAATTCCGGAAAGTCTGGGGAAGTATGATTTTACTCTTTTTAATTTCCACATTGAGTGGAACATCTTTTTGGTTGTGATTTTCACATGATTCTCTAGTGTCAGGTGCTGGTCAATGGTGACTCCTAGGATTTTCAGGGTTTCTGAGATTGGTAGATTTAGTTTTGGGGTGTTGATGGTGGTAAATTTGCTCATATTATGCTGAGAGGTGAGTATTAGGCATTGGTTTTTTTCTGCATTGAGTTTTAATTGGAAGGCGTTTGCCCATGAGTGCATGATATGTAGACTTTGGTTGATTTCATTGGAAATTTCTTTTAGGTCTTGTTTGAATGGGATGTAGATCGTTACATCGTCAGTGTAAATATATGGGTTGAGGTTTTGTTTTGATAATAGTTTGGCTAAGGGTGTCATTATTAGGTTGAATATTGTCGGTGAGAGGGGGGATCCCTGTGGAACTCCACATTCAGGTGTCCATGTGGCTGATGTTGTTGAATCTGATGTCACTTGATATAAGCGTGTAGTTATGAATCCTTTAAACCAGCTGAGAACGTTGCCTCCGATGCCGAAGTAGTCAAGAATGTGTAGTAGGATTCCATGATCAACCATGTCGAAGGCACTTGACATGTCGAATTGTAGAAGTAATACAGTATATTCTTACCGGTTGCAATCGTTTGTTTGAATTTATTCATGAGAGTAACTAGTACTGTTTCAGTGCTGTGATTAGAGCGAAATCCTGACTGGGACTCTTGTAGTATTGAGAACTTGTTTAAATAGTCTGTGAGTTGTTTGGTGACCATCCTTTCTGTTATTTTGGTTATTAGGGGAATGGATGCTACTGGTCTATAGTTGGTTAACTCACTCGCGTTTTTCTTTGCGTCTTTGGGTATGGGGGTAAGTAGGATGTTTCCTTTCTCCCTTGGGAAGCGTCCATGTTGTAGCATGAAATTCACATGTTTCGTTAGATCTTTTATAAAGTGTTGGGGGGCCGATTTCATAAGGTTATTTGGACAAATGTCTAGTTTGCAGTGAGATTTAGCAAATCTTTTTAGCGTTTGGGAGATAAGGTCTTCCGATAGTGGCTCGAATTCAGTCCAGATCCTATCTGCAGGGTATGCTCTATGGTCTGGGTCTAGACAGTCTAGTAGTGCAGTGTATTCGATGGGGCTAAGAGGTATTTTTTGTCGCAGTTGTACTATTTTCTCTTTGAAGTACTTTGCGAGGTCATCAGCTCTTGGTGTGTCTTTACGGTTATTCGAGACTGACGTGGTGTCTATTAGTTTGTTCACAAGTTGGAAGAGTTTGTGTGTGTCCTTGTAATTTGGTCCTATTTTGGTTTTGTAGTATAATATCTTGGTTTGTCTTATGGTGTATTTGTATTTTCTTCGGAGTTGTTTCCAGGCTTTAAGTGTGGCTTCGTCTTTCTTTTTATTCCATGCGCGTTCTAATTTTCTAATTTGTGTTTTAAGTTTTTTCAGTTCTTCGTTGAACCACGGTATTGAGTTCTTTCTATGTGAGGTTCTGGTTTGAATTGGGGCGATGTTGTCTAATATTGTTTTGCATCTTTTGTCCCACTCTTGGAGGAATTTGATTGTGTCTGTCTTTGTTGTCCATTTGTTATCATAGATCTGTGGCCAGAATATAGTCAGGTCTATCTTTCCTCTAGTGGTGTAGGTTTTTCGTTCTTGTTTTTTGATTGTAGTTTTTGTCCTCCACTGGAGGGAGGTGTATGCTTTGTAGTGGTCTGACCAAGGTGTGGGTGTCCATTTTGTATTTGCTAGTATAAGGTTTAGGTCTGGGTCGAATTTGTATGCGATAATGTCTAGTGTGTGTCCTTTTTTGTGTGTCGGTTGAGCATTTGGTACGTGAAGATCCCATAATTGTAGGAATTCCTTGCATTCTTGGGTGCTTGTTAAGGTAAGATCTCCCAAGTGCAGGTTGATATCGCCTATAATGATAAGGTTTGAAGTAGAGATGCATGTGTTCGAGATGAAGTCCATAAGGTGTGTTTGAGTGTCTTGCCAGCTGCCTGGCAGCCTGTAAAGTAGAATAGCGTTAAGGTGTTCCTGCAGGTTTGGGTGATTGATTCTTACCGATGCAATTTCGAGTTGAGGTAGGATGGATTCAGCTGTGGTAGTAATCCTTTCAGGGAGTGCATTTCAGAGTGTGGGGCTACTCTGAAGAAGGCTTGCTTGCGGGTATCACATCAAGTGATGTCTTTTGGAAAGGGTGAGGTTAGAAACACTCCTTAAGAGGACCTTAGTGACATGAAGGTGTGTAGAGTAAGATCCTATTCTTCAAGTAATCTGGGCATTAAAACTGCTTACTGTACCTTAGTTAACATGCCCCATAGATATTAAAATGCCTTCCTAGAACTCCATTCTACACTGTAGTAAAAGTGAAGAGAATGTGTCATATTTTTCCAAAGCAATATAAGTAATGCTTATAAAAATATATTACTTTTGTTAAATTACAGTGACTAGGAACTGAGAAAATGGTAGGTTACTTACTGAATCCATTTTCTACATTTTATTTGTCTGTCATGTTCTACTTTATCATCACAGCTGTACTCCAAAAGCTTCTCAGACAGTGTAAAAGACACAAAGGGAAACTAAGAATTATTATTAATTATTATTATTATTATTAATTAGGATTTATTTACCACCTTATTGAAGGAATTCACTCAAGGAAGTGTACAGTAAGAAGGGATCAAACATGAGCAATAGGCAATTACAATAGTAAAAATATTCACATAACAATACAAAGTATGGCATGGCATACTACTTACAATGTCAACATAATACGTAGTAGAACATTATAATTGATAGTAAAGGGTAAGACAAACTTGTAACATATAGATGAGTAAGAAAGTAGGAAGAATTAAAAAGTAACTTGACTGATTTGAAGAAAGTTGCACATGAGGTCAGTTAGGCAAGGAGTGGGTAAACATGTCCCGCTGCAGTATATGCAGTCCGAGTCAATCCTTGTGTGTGTGAGTGAGACTAACAAGTTAGTTACTTCTTCCAATGAAGTTTTTGCAAAAATGGTGTGATGTAGTCACATTGCTTGCAATCTTCTATGAGTCTTGCTGCTGCATTCTGAATCAACTGGAGCTGGTGCAGGCCCTTTGTAGTCAGACCATTGTATAGTGCATTGCAGTAATCCAGTCTTGATGTTATCATGGCATGCACAACTGGAATAAGATTTACCTTCTCGATGTAAGGAGAGAGGCAGCATAGCTTTCACAAATAGTAGAAGCAGCTCTTGAAGGTTGCTTGGATTTGGGGAATCAGAGTAAGTGTTGAATCTAACTGTATTCCCAGGTTCCTGACTTGTGATTTGAGGGAGAGTTTGTACTTCCCAAAAGGGATTTTGATGTCATGTATGTATCCACTTGAGTTAGGAACCCAGAGAAGCTCAGTTTTACTTGGGTTCAGGCAAAGTTTTTTTGTGTTTAGCCCATTCTTGAATTGATGTTAGACAGGTAAGCAGTTTATTCAAGGCTGTAGGTAAGTCAATAGCTTACCTACAGCTGCACATCATCTACATAGATGTAGAACTGAGTTTCCATTGACCACATCAGCTCAGCTAGTGGCTTGAGATAGATATTGAACAGAATAGGTGACAGTATCAATCCTTGTGGTACTCCGCAGGTCAGTGTCCATGGTGGTGATGAGTTGCTGCCAAACATTATGGATTTTTGCCTGTCTGATAGATAGGATCTGAACCAGGTAAGTACTGTAACATTGATACCTGTTTCTGTCAGTCGTGCTAGCAAGATATCATGATCCACAGTGTCAAAAGCTGCTGAGAAATTTAGCAGTACTAACATTGAGGCAAATCCCTTGTTTTGGTTTCTGAGAAGATCATCTAGCAGGGATACGAGGACCATTTCTGTTCCATAATCGGGTCTGACTCCAGATTGAGATGGACCTCGCCAGTTACCCTTTTCTAGCCAGTCGTTAAGTTGAACACAGACTGTTCTATGAGTTTCCCTAGAAATGTGATGTTGGATACTGGCCTTTAACTTTCAAGTTTGTCCTGTTCAAGGTTGCTTTTCTTCAGCAGAGGGTGTACTGCTGCCCTTTTCAATGCTATTGGTAGTTGCCCATTAGAAAGAGAGGTGTTCACAATTTTTGTGGCGCCTTCTATAAGGCTCATACTTGCCTGCTGCACTATCTTTGATGGGCAGGGATCAAGGGAGCAGGTAGTTGGTCAAAGTTTTCTTAGGATTTTATCAAGGCTCTCCTCTGTCATTGGGTTAAAAGCGTTCCATCTGTCTCTGTTAGGAGGGGGCGAGTTTGTGCACCCCTGTTTGACTGGATCTATTGTGTATTTTCTTGATTACTAAGTATTAAGCTGTGGTAACGTGAGAGTGGGGCCTGTTTATTAAGCAGTGGCGTTCCTAGGGGGAGGCGGTGGGGGCGGTCCGCCCCAGGTGCACACCGCTGGGGGGGTGCCACGCGCGCCTGTCCGTCGTTCGTTCCATGCTCCCTCTGCCCCGGAACATCCTGTTCCGGGGGCAGAGGGAGCATGGAACGAACGACGGACAGGCGCGCGCGCGGCACCCCCCCCAGCGGCGTGCACCCCAGCAGGGGGTGCTTTCGTGGGGGGGGGTGTCCTTTCACCGGGGGGGTCGCGCTGCACCCGGGGGGCGGGACGCATCAGCGATCCGCCCCGGGTGTCAGCCCCCAAGGAATGCCACTGTTATTAAGCTGTGTTATCTGTTAACATGGCATTTAGTGCAAGCTATGAGGCCACCACACTAGCTCGCTAACTCGCACTAGCATCAACAGAAAATCATGTATACATAGGATGAGTATACCAAAAGCAGAGATAAAAGAGACAGTGTGCAAACTATGCCCAGTAAATCATACTTAAAGTGTAACAGAAAGAGTGGCTAAATGTAACATTTGTACATTACTGCTGGTGTTCCTATGGTTTTATATTTTATATATTTATTTATTTAATACTGTTGTTATTATGTATGTATGTATTGTCAGGAATTTTTTTCACATCAAATGGTAGTGCATTCCATAGCTGTGTGCTTATGTATGAAAAGTTGGATGCATGTGTTAATTTGTATTTTAGTCCTTTGCAGCTGTGGAAATGGAGATTCAGGAATGTGCGTGCTGATCTTATATGTGTTATATGTGTTGCTGACACTATTCTATGACTTACACATGCCCAAATTTGGGCAACCAAAACTGGGTGTGAATCCCAGATCTGCACCCAAAATAATTAGTTAATGGGCTCCAATGATTTAATCATCAGAGCTAACAAGCACTTAATTGGCACTAATTATGTTTGGGCGCCAATTTGTCTGTGCACTATTCTGTAACAATGGTCACCTAAACTGGATAGTGAACAGTTCAAAAGGGGCATGGCCATAGGAGGGGCATTCACAAAGGATGCGTGCAGTATTACAGAATAGCACCAGGGTACATGGAATAAAAGTTTTCGTTGATTGAACAGATGTTATCTCTCTGCGGTTCTTGGAAGATGTGAAAGAAGCATTACATAATTACAAAAATAGAGATGAAGGAGAGGAAACTACTGAACACCAAACTATTCAATCCTTAAAAAGTTGAGGTAAATTCTGGGAAATCAAATCTGCAGCAGGCACCTTAAAAGCTAAGGGGAGGCAAAATCCTCGGATCCTCATGTAAATCAAAACTTGTCTACACATATAACTTCTGGTGTCCCACTGATGATGGCCAATGTTTTGTATTTCTTTCTGCTTCAGGGTGTAGATGTAGATGTGCAGCTTATAACACTGGACACAATAGCGTTCTAATAGAGACAGCTCCTGGCAAAAATTGGCTTTAGCGCACCCTTGCATAGGTTTTTCCTGTAAACAAAGGCCATTTATATCAAAGCCTTAAAATGGTCGTTTTCGTATTTTGTGTATTAATGGCCATGCGCTAATGTTGCCATAGGTGCACAGCCATTTAAAAAATTACTGTGTGAGCACTTACCGCCACCCATTTTGTAGACAGTAAGGGCTCGTGGTAATCCTGTGGCTAACCAATTAGCATGCAATAATGTAGCTTTGCTGTTTAGTGTAGGAACACCCACTCTCTACTCCCTGACATGCCCCCTCAAAAAGATATATTTTTTTAGCACATGGTTAGCCTGCACAGATTTGGCAGTTGCTGCATGACACCTGAGCACATCCCATGACACGCCATTTTGAGCTGCATTAGACACGCATTAGTGTCTAACACAGCTAACTAAAAGGATCCCTGTAAGAGCTGTCTTCTAGAATTAGAACTTTGCTTTTAGTACTAGGTATTAAGGCTGAAATGTGGTTACATGAAATGAAATAACACATTTTGCAGAACCTTACAGAAGTTAGAATCACTATTTGCAAAGGTGCAACATCAGCAAATTCCAAAGTTGTCAACAGGAAACAAAAAAAAAATTTGATGCATGAAAGGCAAATAAATGTGCTGACTAGAGGAAAGTATTCATTTATTATGGGGCTGTTGAACTAAACCAGTTGCTAAACAGAAAACCATGGTAAAGAAAACATGTTTTAGAAAAATATTTTAAAAAGGGAAGAACATTCTATGAAAATTAAAAATAAAAGTGAAAATTATGGGGTCGATATTCAAAGCGATTTAACCGGCTAGAAATAGCTCCTGGATGGTTAAATCACTTGTTCAGAGCTGATATTGAACTCTATACTTAACTGGTTAGTGCTGCTAAATATCAACACAGACCACTAAAACCAAAGCCAGGTATTTGACATATGTACATAAGTACATAAGCATTGCCATACTGGGAAAGACCAAAGGTCCATCAAGCCCAGCATCCTGTTTCCAACAGTGGCCAATCCAGGTCACAAATACCTGGCAAGATCCCAAAATACAAAACATTTTATACTGCTTATCCCAGAAATAGTGGATTTTCCCCAAGTCCATTTAATAATGGTCTATGGACTTTTCCTTTAGGAAGCTGTCCAAATCTTTTTTAAACTCTGCTAAGCTAACCAGCTTTACCACATTCTCTGGCAACGAATTCCAGAGTTTAAGTTCACGTTGAGTGAAGAAACATTTTCTCCAATTTTTTAAAATTTTCTACATTGCAGCTTCATTGCATGCCCCCTAGTCCTAGTATTTTTGGACCTCTATCATATCTCGTCTCAGCCGCCTTTTCTTCAAGCTGAAGAACTCTAGCCACTTTTGTTGGTGGTCTGGAGGCGGAGTCAGGACTTATGCAGTTGTGCCAATATTCAGCATTTAACCGCCTAAGGGCTCTGTTTACAAAGGTGTACTAGTGTTTTTAGAGTGTTCTAAAAATTAACGCATGCTAACCGTTTAGATGCCCGTAGCACACACGCTGATCTGATGATCCTATTGAAAGAAAACTGCCTAATTAGACCACAGTCTTTTGATTAAGTATTTATCTGATGTGAAGCTGAGTATAATGAAGTAGTTCATAGGAATATTATGGGCATCTATATGGATGCACGCGCTAAAAACGCTAATGCGCCTCTAGCGCAGCTTAGTAAGCAGGGCCCTAAGTTTAGCAGCCAAATTGGATCACATAAAACTAAGTCCTATCTTTATGTGGTATCACTTATGTGGTTAAGTGCTGAATATTGTACTTGACTGCATAAGAGATAACCGTCAGCATAAACCCGGATAGTCAATACCGGTGCCCGGACATGCAGCCACTAAGAAATGCTCACCACCGCCAGCTGAATATTGACTCCTATTTAATTTGCAAGCAAATTGTTCCAGCATTTGTCTAGTATGTATCTTCAGTGTTTTGAACAATATTTTGCAATAGAAGATTTAAAATCACAGGACAGCAAGTTGTTATTAACAGAAAAAAAAAAGATAATTTACAAGTTAGCTAATGTACCTTTTATTTGGAATGGTCAGGGCTGGGTTTTTTTCTGGGTAACAGTATTCTCCCAACCATTTCCCTAGGCCCAGACCAGACTCCTTTCCTATATACCCAATCCCTTGCTCCTGAAGCTTCTTTCTCCTGATTCAATTGGACCTGTGAAGAACTTCTATTTCAAGAAGTAAAGAATTTCAGTACTAGCCATTGTTATCTAATCTCTAGCATCAAAGAAAAATGTTAGGCATGTGGGATAATGATGTTATGGTTTAAGAGAATTGCTCTTTGAATCAATGCTGGCCTGGTCATCACCATCTCACATCTGCTTTTAAAGAAAATGGATTGATGGCCTCAAGCCAGTTTCTAGCGAACAGGTGTCTGTACTATGAATAGCCCCATCTTGTGCCACAGCCTCCAGACCAGAAGGTGCAATACATTGTAGGAAAGCCTGCACAGTTTATTTAGTGGAAAGAAGTGCAGTTTTTCAAGCTGTCAACCTGACGCTATTCATTAAAGCTAAAATTCATTCTGGAAAGTAAATATAATAGTGTATCTGCGGATCATTATAGGCCACTGGTAAGATTTTTTTTTCCCTTCAAGGAAAGCTGTAATTGGTAGAAGTCTGACTAGAATGCCTTTGGATTATAGCACCATTACCATGTAACTATCTTGTACTGAAACAATCCTTTGATAAGTACTGTCGGTGATATGCAATTGATCTATGAGGTCCTTTGCCACATTACAGTCAATAACAACTGAGATGCAATAAGAGCAATCATCCGAATCTTGTGTTTGAATCGATTTCAGGGCTCCCTCAGGTTTGCAGGGCTTAGCACCCCATGATAAATCCATTTTTAACCACTGAAACCAACAATCTTTTTTTTTCTCTCTCTCTCTCTGCTAAATAGTGCCTATTGCCCTTAGCACTATTTTAAGAATTACATTGACTTATCTGTTTCTCAATGACAGATAAATCAGCAAATAGGCAGACATGCATGAGTACAGAATGTCAGATCTATTTCTCATCAAACAGCAGAGTTCAGGATACTGTAGTCTTTCTGTCCGTTTTCAGAAAATTTATGTCTCTTGCTTTATTCAGTCACTCTCATTGGTTTTAGTCTGATTCTGCCAGCCTCTGCTCTGAGAACAGAACATTCCTATCTTAGGTTTACATCTGGCTTTAAGGCTCATCTTTTTAAGTTGGCATTTGCTGATGTGGTGGTGATGGGGGGGGGGGGGGGGGGGGGGGGGGGGGGAGGTAGACATGCCCTGAGGGACGGTGATATATTGAAAGATTGTAAAATTTTTTTGCTTGTTTTTATATGTCTCTGCTTTCCTATCAACTGATATATATTTTTTGTGTTCTCAATTTATGTTGTTTTAAATTTGTAAAACACTCTGATTACTCTGTTGAAAAGGGGTATATCAGATTTTTAATAAACATGAACATATTCTGCCTGATATTCAGCCAACAGCGATCAGTGTTTTTTTTCAAATGCTGATTGTTGCTGGCTAGATTAGTCCCCAATATTCAGTGCCAATCCATGTCCGGGCACCAGAACTGAATATTCTGAGCTAAATATGATGTGAATGGTTGCTGGGGCTTATGTAGGTCCTAGCTGATATTCAGCTGGGGCCCCCATAAGACAGTATCGCGAGCTGCTGCGAAAGTTCACAGCAACCATTTTCTAAGGAAAGTCCTTCCCCCACTGAATCCCATGGACCACCAGGGACATGAGGCAGGCTCAAGGGGGGCCTGCATAGGCGCCCGGTATAAGAGGCTTGGGGAGGCTAAGCCTCCCCAGCCGGGCGAGTGGCGCCGTGAGTGTCCCCTTCCCTCCCTTTCCGTTAATTACTATCTGCCCCGCGCCATCTTTAATTTACCTCCGTTCCGTCCCCAGCGTTGGCCGCATCATTTCAAAACCCACCCTGCTGCCCGTCTCTATTCTCCCCTCGCTCCCTTCGCGACGTGATTCGTGCTGCAGACAGAGTCCCGCCCTCGAGGAAATGATGTCAGAAGGCGGCACTCTGTCTGCAGCACAAATCACGTCGCGAAGGGAGCGAGGGGAGAATAGAGACGGGCAGCAGGGCGGGTTTTGAAATGATGCGGCCGAGTCGACGTTGGGGACGGAGCGGAGGTAAATTAAAGATGGCACGGGGCAGATAGTAAGCAAGGGGAGGGAAAGGGGAGACACAGGGCGCCGCTGGCCCAGATGGATGGAGGGAGGGGAGAGGAGAATCGGGCTGGGTATGGATGGAGGGGGGCAGGGGACAGAAGGGAATTGCTGGATGTGCATGGAGGGCAGGGGAGAGGAGGGTTGCTGGAATGGGTGGGTGGATAGAGGGGATGGCAGGGGAGAGAGGAGGGTTGCTGGACATGGGTGGGTGGATAGAGGGGATGGCAGGGGAGAGGAGGGTTGCTGGAATGGGTGGATAGAGGGGATGGCAGGGGAGAGAGGAGGGTTGCTGGAATGGGTGGATAGAGGGGATGGCAGGGGAGAGAGGAGGGTTGCTGGACATGGGTGGGTGGCTAGAGGGGAGAGCAGGGTTGCTGGACATGGGTGGATGGAGGGCAGGGGAGAGAACAGGGTTGCTGGACATGGATGGATAGAGGGGATGGCAGGGGACAGAGGAGGGTTGCTGGACATGGGTGGAGGGGAGGTCATGGGAGAGAAGATTTGCTGGACAAGGGTGGGTGGCTAGAGGGGAGAGGAGGGTTGCTGGACATGGGTGGATGGAGGGGAGGCAGGGGAGAGAGAGGAGGGTTGCTGGACATGGGTGGCTAGAGGGGAGAAGAGGGTTGGTGGACTTGGATGGATGGAGGACAGGGGAGAGAGGAGGGTTGCTGGACATGGATGGAGGGTAGGGAAGACAGGAAGGAGATGCACATGAATGAAGGGGAAAAATTATGGACATGCATGGAGAGGAGGGAAGACAGAGGAAGGAGATGCACATGGATGGAGGGGAAGGGAGAGAGAAAAAATGCTGGGCATGGATGGAGGGGAGGGAAGAGAGAGGAAGGAGATAAGATGAGGGAAAAGGGAGAAAACCTGCACATCGATGGAGAAAATAGGCAGAAGCTGGATCCACTGGACAGTCAAGTCTGCAGAGGACCCAGCTTTTACTTACGGATGTAAGGCAAGAAATGAAGAAGAAAGGCGGAAAGTAAAGAAATAAATGGAAAGGAAGCCCTGGAAACGGAGTTAAGAGGACAGATAGCAGCAGAATCGGTTACTTGGCCATCATGATCAGAAAAACAGTCACCAGACAACAAAGGTAGAAAAGATCATTTTTTTTTCATTATAGTGTTTGGAATATGTCCACTTTGAGAATCAGGTGCTCAACATTAAAAGTTTATATTTTTACTTATTTATGGCATTTTATCCCACATTAAACATGAATTAGGGTGTTTTGTGGCTCTACATGAGAATTGTGATATTATGATCCCTTGTTTCATATTGTTGACGGTCTGCATTTTCCGTATGGGTGGTATATTGGTGTATTAGGTTCTGCCCAGTTAATATTTATGGTACAGTAAGGTTCTGAGTGTGTTTTTACACAAAGTTGTGCATAGTGTTTTGCAGTTGAGCGATTGTGGTTAGTATATGCTTTGAGCAACCACTTTATTCTTTGACATATGATACATAGCTAATATCTAAATGTAATAAAAGGTATTAATTGTGACTTTTATTTTTATTTATTTATTTTTTCTGTGTGTTATCAGACAATTATGGATTTAAGCTCCACCTGTGGCCCCACCCCAACCCCGCCCCCTTTAGCATCCCCAAACAGTTGGGCCACCGACTGCCTATGGGGGCCTGCCTAGACATCGGGGATTGGGGTGGGAAGGGCTTGTTCAGGGAGGAAGGAATGGTATTTGACGCCTGCGTAGCAGGGAGGAGGGGCTATTTTGGAGGCCTGGGAGGGGATTGAGGGGCTTTAAAGGTAAAAGAGAGTTATGGGGTTCTAAGCCAATAGTCAGTGAGAGGGCCTATGTAGCTAAACGGATTAATTTAGGACGGATCCTCCCTAACGCCACTCCCAGTACTGCCACTGACCTGCCAACTTTTTTGTTGGGTGGTCTGTGGTAATATTCAGCCACACTTTCTGGTTAAGTGCCCCTGAATATCACCACTTAGGCGGTGGTAAGCAATTTAAGCAGGCAGGAGAGGCGCCTGCCCGCTTAAATCATGTTGAATATCGGCCAAACTGTATTCAACTGAGTTTGATTGAAGCCTATCAAAAAAATGGGATGTACTTTATCATATCATAAAATGTCTATATAAACTTCAAAGGATTCAACCACTGTGTCTTCCCTGTTTCAATAATTTAGTAAAAGGAAACTATTTGCATACTGCTGCCACATAGAACAAATGTTGAAGTGAATCACTATAAAGAGACATTACTTTGCAACTACATAGAAGCTCTCTACTCCACATCACTGGTCACATTTCCTTCCTGATATGTAGTAAAATGGATGGCCTATCAGCTCAGTGCATCTGCAAAATTACACCCTGGAGAATGGGTTACTTTACTTTTATTAGGGCAGTTTTAAATATTCAAAACGTATGGGTCAAAAAATGATGCTCCAGGGCCATTGCTTTCTCATAAATTTACCTGTGCAAGTATTGAATAGCATACATTTCAAAATGGAATAAAATCCATCTAAAAGGGACTTGTCCTCATAAACAGCCCTAATGAAGGAGAAGAAGGGAAAAGAAGTGGGAGATGAATAATAGCTCCATAAAGTAGTCATTTTCAAACATTTTTAGGTCAAAAACTGCCTAGGGGTACTGAAAAGAACATGTTTAAGTGCCTACGGCAGTTTAATACTTGAGCTATCTGCAACAAACTCCCCACAGACCCACCCATTACCATCAAGAATAAACTGTCTGTATCCTTACATGCTGAGTTATGCTACAAGAAATTCAATTGCCATTCATGCATTTCCTTAAAACACCTCAAGAAACTTTAATCAAAGTATTGCATTCATGACATAATAAATTCTGTAGACATCCTGGTTCATATCTTTTCTGAACAGAAAAAAAGGCATATGCCAGAAGTATTACAGTCTAACTGAATTAATAACTTAGGACTCAATTCATACAACATATTGTTTGACCTCGGGAGGGGGGGGGGGGGGGCAGGTAGAACACAAATCCTTGGAAAACTGGTATTTCAAAAATATTTAACAAAAATATTAAGTAATGTAACAAAGTATAAATAAAATATGTGGAATACACAGGAGGAGAAGACAATCTCAAAGCGCCATTAGATATGAGTTTCCAATAGGGGTGGAGTGAGGAATAACAACAAAAAAACATTTCCTCACAGAAAGGGTGGTGAATGCAGTGAAAAGCATTCCAGTGGAGATGGCAGAAACAAAAATACTATTGGAATGTATCTATCTGTTATCTATGTCTGTGTATGTGCGTCTGCCTGTCTGTCCATACCTAACTATCCATCCATGTACATAAATAGATAAAGACAGAGATATAGAGAGACATAAAAAAGCATTGAATATCCCTAATAGTGAAGAAGGGGAAAGCAAAAAAACATCAACTGAGTTATACAGCCCGATTGGACTCCATCAGTATTACAATCTTTCCCCTGGTTTCTATATATTACACCTAGATTTTAGTGCCCAAATTTGGGTGTGCTCCTGAGATGCATGCTCAACTTAATTTACAAAGGAGCTATTAACCATCAATAACTGGATGCTAACAACCAATTACTGATGATAATTGACATCGATTAGGATTTGTGCGCACATCTGGCTGCACGATGTTCTCTAATGCTAGGAACCTAAATCCCATAGCATGTAACCCAAATGGGGTGTGGCCATGGATGGTCAGGGACAGGGTTTTATCTTTTTTTTCAGGAGGGGGTCTGGGGTCCACCGGACCACTAGAGTTTTAAGTCTTTTGGGGGGGGGGGTTCTGAGGTTCACAAGGGCCAGGCCAGACTAGGTATTTTTTTTAATTTAAGAGGGAAGGGGTTGGGGTTAGAACCATGGCATGCTCTTGTATGCATGCCCAGACATTATCCTCCCACCAAACTCCCTAGTACTCAACACTATGAGTGCACCTATATGTATATACTCCTATTCCAAAGAAACACGCGTAATTTATATTTTTATACAAGTTACACATTTAACTGTGCCCTGCCTGTGCTCTGCCCAGATATCTCTCATGTGTATGCCTACTTACAAACTATACACTTTAAGAGATATTCACATAGGTATAGTATACCACTTAGGTGCACCTTAATGGTAGCCCAACTTAATAACTTCGCCCCTAACTCATGCCATTTTATCATAGCTCCCATAGCTGGGGTTAACAGTATTTATTTATTTTTTATTTATTTATTGCATTTGTATCCCAAATTTTCCCACCTTTTTGCAGGCTCAATGTGGCTTACAATACATAATGGATAGTGGAAATAAGAAAAGAATAGACATTTGGTGTTACAGAAGGATTTTGGGTTGTATGGTAATGGAATACATGATAGTAATAAAACAGAAGGTATTATTAGACATTTCTGGATATATGTGGGGAATTTCATATGTGTTGATCTTTGTGGTATATTTTGTCAAAGAGATGGGTCTTCAGTAGTTTGCGGAAGTTGGTCAGTTCATAGATCGCTCTTAGGTTGCGTGGCAATGCGTTCCAGAATTGCATGCTCATATAGGAAAAGGTTGATGTATGCATTAGTTTGTATTTTAGACCTTTACAGTTGGGGAAATGAAGATTAAGGAATGTGCGAGATGATTTTTTAGCATTCCTGGGTGGTAGATCTATCAGGTCTGACATGTAGGCTGGGGCATGGATGATTTTGTGAATTAGGGTACATACTTTGAATGTAATGCATTCTTTGAGTGGGAGCCAGTGTAGTTTGCTGCCTGGATGTCCAACCGCCACCTGAAACTGAACATGTCCAAGACCGAGCTCATCGTCTTTCCACCAAAACCCACGTCTCCTCTTCCTCCACTTTCTATCTCAGTTGATAACACCCTCATCCTTCCCGTCTCATCTGCCTGCAACCTCGGAGTCATCTTTGACTCCTCCCTCTCCTTCTCTGCGCATATCCAGCAGACTGCCAAGACCTGCCACTTCTTCCTCTTTAACATCAGCAAAATTCGCCCTTTCCTCTCTGAACACACCACCCGAACTCTTGTCCATGCTCTCATTACCTCTCGCCTTGACTACTGCAACTTACTCCTCACTGGCCTCCCGCTTAGCCATCTATCCCCCCTTCAATCTGTTCAGAACTCTGCAGCACGTCTCATATTCCGCCAGAACCGATTTACTCATATCACCCCTCTCCTCAGGTCACTTCACTGGCTTCCAATCAGATACCGCATTCAATTCAAGCTTCTCATTCTTACCTACAAATGCATTCAGTCTGCTGCCCCTCACTACCTCTCCTCCTTCATCTCCCCCTATGTTCCCGCCCGTAACCTCCATTCACAAGACAAATCCCTCCTCTCTGTACCCTTCTCCAACACCGCCAACTCCAGGCTCCGCTCATTCTGCCTTGCCTCACCCTATGCTTGGAACAACCTTCCTGAGCCCTTACGCCAAGCCCCCTCCCTGCCCATCTTCAAGTCTTTGCTTAAAACCCACCTCTTCAATGCTGCATTCGGCACCTAACTCTTACCGTTCACTAAATCCAGACTGCCCCAATTTGACCACCCCTATCAGATTGTCCGTTCACTTGTCTCTTAGATTGTAAGCTCCTTGAGCAGGGACCATCCCTCTATGTTAAATTGTACAGCGCTGCGTAACCCTAGTAGCGCTTTAGAAATGTTAAGTAGTAGTAGTAATTCCCGATCTTAAAGTTATGTAGGCCTACAATGAGAACCTATAAGCTCACTAAGTCACCTCACCAAACCACTCAGTTATGAACGCCCACCTTCTATAACTACCCTAACAACTCTCTTCTGTCTTCCCTCTTCCCTTCCTTAATTGCTACACAATACTAACTGTATCTGATATCCTGATATGACAATGTTAACAGATCTATGTAAGCCACATTGAGCCTGCAAATAGGTGGGGGAATGTGGGATACAAATGCAATAAATAATAATAATAGTGTCTTTACGTTTTCTGTTTTCCATTTTTATGTTCAATATAATGTCTATAAAGGAACAGATAAATTGCTAAATTGCATTCATTACCCTGTAAATAGCATGATTTGTCTTTTTTGGAGTGGACTGTGTAAAATGAATGCAGAAGGCACAGCGGAGGTGAGAAGTCATCTTTTCATATAGGACCTTAATGTTACCTTTTCCCTTTTCTTCCAGGAGCAAGTCATAAATACATTTCTCTTCTTAGTGCTTGTAGCTGTATCAACTACATGAATAAATCCTTTTGACTTTATTATTAAGTGTCTGATCATCTTTATTCCAATTACTGTGTGTTCTTGATTGTGAGTTTTTAAAGGCGTGATCTTCCTTTTTGAAAGGTTAGTCATGGTCCCTGAATCTGTTCTTATAAAATGCACTTAAAGTATGAAGAAAGCAGCCAGGATTTAAAGACTACTGTTGACATAAATTATAGTGAATTAGTATAATAATGTAGAGTATTCACTTAAGTGGTTCTGCAATAATTAAAACTTTCAGTTTTAGAAATGTAAATAAATGTTCAACAGCACTGCCTTCTGTTCCTTAGCTCAACAGGGGGTTCAGTTTTGACTCCTGGGAAATGTAAGAAATTGAAATCTTATCCATTGCACAACACTGACAACTAGTGGTCAGATCCAGTGAATGCATTCCAGGTGCCCTTAGGTGAGAACTGTCACTGTAGTGGCTGGGGAGGGTGGTGATTAGGAGGAAAAATAGCACTGAGCAGTTGCAGATGAGGCTTCATGATGTCACAGCCCCAGGTAAGCCAGTACCACCTAACACCTCTCGTTAGGACTCCTGTGAGGGAATCGGAAAGGAAAAGGGCCCCCCAAAAAAGGTAAAAAAGAAAAAAAAAAAGCAGGGAGCACATGTGAGGGGCGTCCTTTATGGAAGTACTCTCCCTGCGCTTGTGAGAGATGTCTTTTTTTTCGCCGTTTTTCGCTCTGCCGTTTTTTTCCCCCTTCTATTTTGTCTTCGCCGCGCCACTTACCCCTCCACAGCAAAATTTTTCTATTTTCCTGGTTGCCGGAGAATCAGGACGTCCCTTTCGATTATACACCTCTTCCTGGTCTCTTCAGCCAATCAGAGCGCGTTTCGCTGACAACAGCCAGCTAAATCCGCTTTGATTGGCTGAAGAGACCAGGAAGAGGTGCATAATCGAAAGGGACGTCCTGATTCTCCGACTGGCAGCCGAGGAAAATAGTGAATGCAACTGAGCTACAACGAGTAGCTCATTTGCATTCCCTATCGTTGATGCATTCCCGTTCCCTACCGATTCGCTATGGAATCGGTAGGGAACGGGAATTACCGACGACTTTAGTGCATCTGGCTCTTAGAAGTCTAAAGGTGTAGGAAAAGGAAAAAACTGATAGGACAAAAGGGGGGAGGGGGAAGAAGGAAAAGTAAATATGTGTTTAAATAATATATCAAAAAAGCAGGATAAAACCTGTTAATTATATTACTGAGAGGCAACTGTTGATTACCTACCAGCAGGAAAAGCTAAGCTGTACAAATAAAGCTTATTACTTAGCATTTATATTTAACTCATTAACTGGGTGCATGTCTAATGACTGGTAATGGAGCTTAAATAGCGACACAATATGTCAACTACCTGCCATACAATAAAGAACTCCCATGCTGGAAACGTGCCCTGAATTTCATCCTTTTGGAAAGATTTGAAGGCTTGAAAATCAGCTCTGGTGCTCCCTACTTTCAAACTGGTACTAACTCATTTTTGTGTGTGGATGTGTTTCTGTTTTCACGTGTCCAGTACATACTCAAGAATTTCTCTCTGTTTACAAAGGAAATTATGTTGATGATAATGTTTAAAACATTTATTCTTCTCTGGCAGCACTAAAGCCAATGACATAATATGTACTGGCTGCACTCTTGCATCTTTGAAAAAAAAAATCTGCTCTTAATCATTTCCATATGCCTTATTTGTCCTAAATTATAATATTCCGTCCTTGTGTACTATGTGAGCACTCTACAGATCAGAGTTTCCAAAACATTTTCCATTCAAGTCTTTGGGAAAATGATGACAAGGCTGCCACGATCCACAACAAAATGAGGGGCCCTTTTACTAAGACATGGCAAAAAGTGGCCTGCGGCACTGCGAGCACATCTTTTGGGTGCACGCTGGACCAGTTTTTACCAAGTCCTGGAAAAGGGTCTTCTTTAAGGGGCCGGAAAATGGACATCCAGCATAATAAAAACTGGTGCACATCCGTTTTCGGCCTGAGACCTTACTGCCACACATTAACTTAGCGGTAAAGTCTCACATGCTACCTGGGAGGTAGGCATGCAACGCTTGTCCACTGTTGTTAACTGCCGGGTAAACATCACACGGTAGAAAGAGAAAATATTTTCTGCTGCGTAGCTTTGGCATGCCAAATTCAGAATTACCACCTGGGTCATGCAGTATCCAGGTGGTAATGCCAATTTGGCGTGTGCTTGACGTTCATAGGCTCTTACACACCTTTGTAAAAGGGCCCCTGAATAAAACCATATCTGCTGCTACATTTCAAACAGGTTTTTTTTTGTTTGTTTTTTAAATCACAGCTTTGAGGCTATAACACCTGTAGAATTGTGACTTGCCAAATTTTCAGCTGACAATGAAGTCACCAGTGCATGGTGTCCAAGGTTTCTTCCTTTTCTCTCAGATTTACTAATGATTTTTCATGTTATGATACCATTGCAAGTTTTTCATCAGAGTTTAGTAGTTTGCAAATGTTTATCTTTTAGCCTGTATCCCACAACTGTGATAAAATATCCCTACTTTTTTTTTCAAGTTTAAGAGTTGCTTTCCAAAATGGTAATTTTTCAGTTTCAAATACTATTTGAATCTACAATAAAAAAATTTAAGTGTAACCATCCCACCCCCGTTTGACATGATCTGACATTTATGCACACGACTCTTGATTTCCCATTTTGAAGCCACCGATTTATTTATTTAGTTATTAGGATTGATTTACTGCCTTTTTGAAGGAATTCACTCAAGGCGGTGTATATTAAGAATAAATCAAACATGAGCAATAGGCAATTATAGCATTAAAAGTATTCAAATAACAATACAAAGTATGGCATAGCATACTACTTACAACGTCAAAACAATACGATGTTTTTTATGAGACGGTAATGACCCTCAAAACGGTAACTCTTGGCTTGTGAAAGTACTGTAGTGTGTGATATAAAGTAATATAAGCTAATTAATGGTTGTAGTTGAACTTAACATTCCCTCCTTCCTTCTTTTTCTACATTATATTATTATCATTCCAGCCCTCTACAGATTGTCCTTGAATGACACCTTTTAGAGGAGAAGGGAAAGCAGACTCAGAGAAAAAGGATGTATGAAGAAAGTCAGAAAATGGAGATGAGCTCTGTGAAAATAATTACTTTAGTCACCTTTAGTTCATGTCTAAAAAACACCACCACACAACCCTTTGGGCATATAATATGAAGCCAATGTTTGCTTCATTTCACTTATATCAATGAAAGGAAACATAGAAGTGCATAAGGGATGTATTGGCATTCTTCCGAAGTGAGTATAAGCTTTGCCCTGTTTTTCCACTACCTGCAACGATCTGCACTCCCTGAGGGATCCTACGTACTGGTCCCAAACACAGGTTTAGTCTACACCACCTCCTGCGGGAGTCAGTTCCATAGATTCACCACTCTTTCCGTCAAAACGTTTTTCCTCGGCTCACTTCTGAGTCTGTCCCCTTTCACCTTCTTCCTATGCCCCCTCATTCCAGAGCTTCCTTTCAACTCAAAGAGACGCGCCTCCTGTGCGCTTATGCCACGTAGGTAATTAAACATCTCTATCGTATCTCCCCTCTGCCGCTTTTCTTCCAAAGTATACATGTTCGGATTTTTAAGTCTGCCCCCATACGCTTTAAGACAAAGACCACTGACCATTTTAGTCATCTTCACGATCTGTCGTCACCATCAGTTCTCAGCAAGAACGAATCCATTTATGGCTATTTGTGGTAATCCTGGCTTCCCCCCAGGGAATATCTATCCTGCTTTTGCCAGATGGCGGAGGAACGGGCTAATCTATTTAGTCCATGTACTAACAGAAGAGGGTCAGATGCGGTCGTTTGAGGAGTTACAAAATCAATTCAGACTACTACCCTCGGATCGTTTCCATTATTACCAACTGAGACACTACGTCCATAGCATCCCATGGACAACACTAACAGAAGATGTGCAGGAGGAGCTGTCCTCCGCCTTTTCTTTGCAATCACAAACAAAAGTGCCAATGCGGATGCATCACAGACATATTAGAGACTCAGTACAGGAACCCAACTATATGGCACTGGCAGCGTCTTGGAGTGAAGAGCTGTCAGTGTCAGTGTCAAGGCCAGCTCTCCAAGACTTTGTTCGCAGTATCCAGAGTTCCTCAAAATTGGTGTCGTATCAAGAGATGGATTATAAGTTTATAATGAGGATACATATGTCACCTCGAAGGGCATTCCATGCAGTAGTGTCCCCGAACGGAGCATGCCCTAAGTGTCTGGCCCAGGGCGCTACTCTGGGCCATATGTTTTGGTCCTGTCCCAAGATAACAGCCTTCTGGACTAATTTATTAAAGTATACTTCGACACTGTGGCACACACCATGGAAACGCACTCCCCTTTTATTGTTTGGAAAACCATTACTGACCACCCCCATACCAGCAGGATATAAAGGATTTGTACGCAGAGCAACTACAATAGCGAAAGCAGTTATATTGAAAGAATGGATTTCCTCCAAAAGTCCTACCATCCAACAATGGCGCAGTAAAATGATTGACTATATGAGGTTTGAGTGGAGAGAGGCTAAGTCTGACTCCAGGTTTTCAGAATTTGCCTTCTTTCGTATTTGGACACCCTTTTGGCAAACGCTCACACCAGCCGGGAAAAGTCACCTTATGAACATGTGAAGCCCTGTGAGAAATTAATGTATATGTTTGCTAATAAATATCTCACTATCAGGGGAAGGAGGGAGGGGGGAGGTAGGGAGGGAGAAAATGTGAGCAATACCTTTGCATTTGGCAGAGTTAGTAGATATATGAAAGACTCAAATGTTTTCAACATAAGTTGCAATAGTTGTTACAACGAGTTCAAATTCTGTATAATGCTTTATTTTACGCTTACTTGGTTGTAATTGATTATCTGACTCACAATAAACAGAAATTGAAATAAAGGTATATGCATGTAAATCAGCCTGCAAATATAAGTCACAGTTTCAGAAGGAGTGCTACCTTTACATGTATTCAGCTAGCAGTCACAAATTTAAAAGGGTTGTGTGTCGCTGAAAATCCAAGGACAGCCCCCTCAGCGTGGCTTAAGTAGTCAGGAGCATCTCCTGCCTGCTTATAGTAAAGTGTGCTGAATATCAGCCCCTCATTTTTTTTTTTTTTTTCTTTTTGAGTTGAATATGAATGAGGTAAACAAACTTCCCTCCTCTGTCACTCCTTCAAACCCCAGGTCCAAACAAGCATATATCTGTCTAAGAGAAGGTGTAAATATCAAGCAGGAAAGTTTTTGAAGTATATAAGCACTTCTACTCAAAATATTGCCTAGTTGGAATTTACACCTGCTCCAAAACTGTATACACTGAGATGTCAATTTAGAGATTTGCCCTAACAGGCAAAAATAACTTATATATTACACATCAATGTAGAAAGTTTAAATATAGACGTCAAGATGCAACTTTATTTATGATTTTGTACATTTTTTATATGGATGGTGAAAATGGGACTTTTTTAATGTGCTGTTGAAAACTGGAATTTTTTCTGGACACAGGGAAAAAGAAAGAGCATCCATTTGAATGTAGGATGGTTTTCGTCACTATTTATTGAGTTTTGCTTCTTCGCTAAACACTAAAGCAAATATATTATTTCAAGTCCAATGAAAATAAATATGCATAGGTTCAACTAGTTGTTAGTTCTACATAAGAAGGTAACTGTAATGAACTAAGCATTGCTAGAGAACAAAGATTTAAAATCATAATCTACTAGTAAAAAAGCCCCGTTTCTGATGCAAATGAAACGGGGGGGCTAGCAAGGTTTTCTTCAGAGTGTGCATGTGGGAGTGTGTGTCCCTGCCCTCTCTCCCTCCCCTCCCCCCTCCCAGTCCAGTCCTTCAATGTTAAGTTTCCTGCTGTTCTGTGTTTTTGTTACAGAGAGAGTGAGGGCATCTCTCTCCCCTCCCCCCTCTGAGTCCTTCACTGTGTGAGATTTCGTGCTGTGCTGTTTTCCTTCACTCATGGGGAAACCGGATATCTCTGGCGCTTCACACTTCCGGCTGGAGGCTTCATAGAACGTTGGTCTTGCCTTTTATATATATAGATTTTCCACTTGCAGTACCACAGATTTTATACAGCACAATTTATAAACATTTACCACATAATATTCTATAGTCACTGTGGGAAATATGATAATTATCAAAGGACTAGAAGAAGATACAAATAGCAAAAGCCACAAAAGTGTGTGACGTTTGTGAGCCCTTGGCCCAGAGGTGGCCGCGTGAGAATCACCCAACCACCTCTGGGTAGACCGAGTCCCCTCAGAACTAAAAGTACTCCAAAGAACTGGACTGGACCACAAGTGGAGATGAACTGAGTCAGCTTTATTAGTAGCAAAAAACACAAGGCTAAAAGGGTAGCCAAATGGCACAGAAAGAAAAACAGGCAGCCTAGCTGCACATCTCAATACTGGTGGAAACAATGCAAAGCATAAGGTATACAGTAAAGATAAAGTAGAACTGCCTAGCTGAATAGGGAAATCAAACATAAGCAGCCTAGCTGCACATCTCAATACTAGCGGACACAGTGCAAGGCATATACAGTAAAAGTAAAGTAGAACAGCCTAGCTGTATGGGGAAATCAAACATAAGCAGCCTAGCCTACCATAGAACACAATAGACTAGGCAAAGACCCTGCCCTAGCAGGACAATGACAAACAGGCAATACTTGGCTGACAGAGGTAACACTGCTGATGGTTAAGTAAAGGGTTCATTCTGTCAATATACTCATGTAAGCCGCTGAACAACCACGGCAAGCTCCCTCAAAACCAGAGTGGAGCCGAAGCAAAACAAAGGAAAAAGAGTCTCTTAAAAAACCTGCACCACAGGTAGAGGCAAGATCGGATCACTCCACTCACTGAAGACAAGGGATGTCACCAAAGACAAGCAAGCAGTCACTGAGGCACCCAAGCTGAATGCTCCCAAGGCAGACAAGAAAAAGTAGCCAAGCCTGAGCCGATGCTCCCAAGGCAGAAGATTAAATGGCACAGCACAGCAACCAAAGGCCAGACCCCTCTGTGCCCCAAGCACTGCTCCCTCATCCAGAGATGCCTTTAGAAGTGACCTCGGCCGCTGCCCATGCAGCATTCCCCATCATCCAGCCCACACCGTCCCAAACACAGCACAAAGCCACTTACTGCATACAGCGACCAAGGACACACTGTGGGCAACAGGAATCTCAGCTGAGGCACAGAAGGCTCTGGACTCACAGGCTTGGCAGCAGGCTTCACTGGACCAAAGCAAAGATGGAAGCTGTAGACAGAGCTTATACTCCTTAGGACTACCGAGTTTGAAAGCAGGCTTCACAGGAACACAGCATAAGGTGAAAGCTGAAGGCAAAGCTTTACTCCTCAGGACTACCAGGCTTGAAAGCAGGCTTCACAGGAACACAGCATAAGGAGAAAGCTGTAGCAAAGCTTTACCTCTTCAGGCTTGGAAGCAGACTTCCACTGCAACACAGCATAAGGAGAAAGCTGTAGGCAAGGAGAAAGCTGTAGGCAAAGCTTCAGGCCATGGTCTCACAAAGCAACAATAGCTGGAACCAGCAAAGCCCCAGGCAGGCCTGAGCTCCATCAAGGATAATTGCCAGAACACTGAGCACACTCAGAAGCCAGCTTAAGAAGTGCTCAGTGCTGATGACATCATCAGCTTGGCCTCCACCACTCTACAGTGATCCAACAGATCACTGACTGGAACTACAGATAATTTTAATAGGTTTAGAAGGAGGAACAGGGCACTGATGAGCAAGGCACGGACGTCGACGACGACGATTGTGACAAAGTGGGTTTGAATGAGAGCTTGAGTAGAGGATTCTCTACAGATTTTGATTACAGTAGGAGAAAACATTGAAGGCAAGGGAAGGGGATGATCTCTAATCTTAAATTTGTAGCGCATTTCTAGAAATCAATCATCTTGGAGAAGTCTGGATACCTTTTGAAAAGATCACCAAAAACAATGAGGTTGTAGTACATTAGTTTATGAGATTACACAGGACCACATATATCACAGCCTATTCCAACTTCAAGTGACATTTTAAAATACAGATTCAGCCACTCAAATGGAGTGGTTTTAGATTTTAGAAGCACTGGAAGGAAAAAGCTTTTCTACAGTGATAATCATGGAGAAAGAGAACTGAGGATGCAGGTGACTGTGAAGAGGAGGGCATGAGAGGAGTCAGCAATGACAAGACTATTTGTGAACTATCAGAATGAGTGTGCTCTCTACACACAGTGAACTAGAATCTAAATTTGGCACCAAATAATCGGCACTAAAAAAAGAGCTATTCTACAAAATGCACTTAAAGTTAGGCATGGTTTATAGGATAGTACTTAAGCCCAGGAATTACATCTAACTTTAGGTGCAGCCATTTGCACCAACTATAATGTGCTGCAAATTCCCATGCCTAAATTTATATGTGGAGCCCCCATGTTCTATAATTATATGCATAACTCAAAACCGTGCCCTCATTCTGACCCAAAATGCCCATGACCTTCCCATTTCTGTGTGCCATTTTTTGGGCCACACGTAAAATTAATGGACATAAGTCCTAATTAAATCTAATTAGTGCCAATAATTTGCTTATTGAAAAACCAGTTATTGGCACTAATTGGATCATTATAATTAAATTGCATGAGCAAATTTGGCGCATGCCCAAGTATGCTCTCTTTCAAAAGAGTATGCACTCTTTACAAAAAATGTGAACGCGAGTGTGCACTTTTTAGGAAGAGAGCACATTATTGATAGCAACCAAAAAAATTGACATTTTGTGTCTGTTCTGCTTTTTTTCCTTTGCCTTTGACATAAAAGGACATGGGTAATGTTGTTAACATTTCCAATGTCATTTCAAACCAATGTTAATTCAAATAAATATCTGCGGCTTTAATATATCTGTGGTTTTCTGTGATTTCCCCCCTAGTATTCTATAAAAACACAGAAGCATTTATATGTCTTTATAATATAGACTGACTATAGACACTTACTTGGCCTTTACACGTGGAGAGGCATAATCGAACGCGAACGCCCATCTCCATGGGCGTCTATATCCGAGAACGGGTACGTGAAGGGGTGGGACAGACTGTATTTTCGAAAAAAAAATGGGCGTCCATCTTTCGTTTCGAAAATACGGTTTGTATGGACCAAAATGCCATGGATTTAGTCGTTTGTGAGCTGGGCATTTGTTTTTTTTAGCGATAATGGAAAATAAAAATGCCCAGCTCAGAAACGTCCTAATCCAAGCCATTTGGTCATGGGAGGGACCAGGATTCGTAGTACACTGGCCCCCCTGACATGCCAGGACACCAACTGGACACCCTAGAGGTCAGTGCGGTGGACTTTAGAAAACGGTCCCACATGCATAGCTCCCTTACCATGGGTGCTGAGCACCCAACCCCCTCCCCCAAAACCCACTACCCACAAATGTACAACACTACCATAGCTCTTAGGTGTGAAGGGGGCACCTACATGTGGGTACAGTGGGTTTTGGAGGCCTCCCATTTACCAGCACAAGTGTTACAGGTAGGGGGGATGGGCCTGGGTCCGCTTGCCTGAAGTGCACTGCGGTACCCACTAAAAGTGCTCCAAGGACCTGCATACACGCAGGCCTCTAGGACTTGTTGCTGCTGTATAACCTTGGCACACCAGTTGACACCTGAAGACTAATCTTTTTGAAAAAGTCCTTTATTTGAATAAGCACATTTACTCACAGTTAACTGCAGATCAGAGGTTATGCCCCACTGGCAAAGAGTCTTCCTGGTACTGAGATTAACAGTAGGTCAGAGCTGGCAGAATGCTGTACAATGCCCTCTTTCAGCAACAATCAAGGGAAGAACTAAGTGCTGTAACGTGGCTAACACATGAAAGGGATCTAAAACTGTGTTACAAAAATGGCCACTACCTCATGGACTACCAGAAACAAACAGGGCACACTCTGACCCAGTAAGCAGGGGGAAAAGCACCATGGAAGTAGAGCCTACCAACTATCGACATCGTGAGCATTTACCACACGCTAGTGGAATCACGGAGCCCAATACCCTACACCCACCACAATGCATTGCTGATGTGACTCTGCAGTGCGCATAACAGAAAAGATGTCACACTCACCCGAGAGCCACATCAGAACCAGGGAAAGGCTGTCAGAGGATAGAACACATTCTGCTGTCATGGAGGTGGGTACGGCATTTGAGGCTGGCATAGAGGCTGGAAAAAAAGTTTTTAAAGTGGATTTTCTTTTTGGTGGGAGGGGGTTAGTGACCACTGGGGGAGTCAGAGGAGGTGATCCCCAATTCCCTCCGGTGGTCATCTGGTCAGTTAGGGCACTTTTTTGGGACTTGGACCTGAAAAAAAGGGTCCAAATGAAGCGGACCAAAGTCTAGTAAAAAACGCCCTTCTTGGTTCGATTATCAGCTAAAGACGCCCATCTCTCCTCGGCCAATAACCACACCCCAGTCCTGCCTTCACTACGCCTCCGACATGCCCCCGTCAACTTTGTTCGTTCCTGCTACGGAATGCAGTTGAAGACGACCAAAACTGGCTTTCGATTATACCAATTTGGTCGCAGACGGGAGAAAGACGCCCATCTCCCGATTTGGGTCGAAATACGGGTGTCTTTCTCTTTCGAAAATACGCTGGAAAGGCAACTTGTTATAAAATTACCCTCTCCAAGTCCATGTTATGATTAGTTCAATACTTTTCTTTAGTTTTGATAAGATTTTTTTACAGAACCTTGACAGCTAAGTTCACTAGTTTAATGTCAGCTGAAACCCATGTTTAATTATAGTGCATGGAATAAATTTACAGTGTTTTGTGAACATCTCCACACCTTTGTACATTTTTTTTTTACATTCTGCCTTACAGCACTTTCTACACTTTCAATATGAAAGAAAAATTATAGAAATAATCAAGAAATGATTGAGAATTTGAAACCAGAAAAAGCCTCCACTGCATGGCTTCACACCCTTTATTACATTAAAATCAAATTAACTCCAGTTCCAATAACTATCTTCAGAGGACTCTGATAAGTTAAATAGAACTCACTTCTGTCCACTGTTAAGCCACAGTTGCTGACCTGATTTAAATACTCCTGGCCAAAGAATCAAGGTATTTCTGTTGTACGAAGTATTTTGAAGCAAAAGTTTACACTTGCTGAACATGGAGTTGCCAAAGGTATAAAATGAAAATCTTTTTAGTGTGTTTGAATATCACATTGGAATTGAGGAAGGACCACACAAAGGTGGATGCACTTAATCCCCACGAAAAAACAGTCCAATGTAGAGCAGAGAAGGAGTAGGGAAGAGAGGCTCTTTCCAATCAGTGAGAGAGATGTATGAATAAAACAGTTTATTAGGTAACATCAAAAATGATTCTACACAGCTGTGTTTTGGCGCCGAGGCGCCTTCCTCAGGAGTCTACAAAATTAAATACAAATATAAATAAGAAAAAGAAAAAATATATAAGAATAATGCAAAACAAGACACATGAAAATAATCTAACATGAACAAAATATAATAAACAAAGATACCGTATAAAAAAACATGCTTAGACATGTATATAACTTGATGAAACAACAAAAGAATACAATGCATTCATGTAGTAAAACAAAAACTATTAAACAGTGAAACTACTGGTAAAGATAATATAAAATGCGAGAAAATGTAACATACATTGGGTCAAAAAGAAATATTATTTGTATTTATATATATGGAATGCAAAAATTATAATAATAGATCATGCAGGTGAAAAAGGCGGCAATAATGTATTGGACAGACATAACATAATGCAAATCAAAACATATATGTGGTGTAAAAATATTTTCTGTTTATATACATATATATTTTTTTAAAAAGGAAACAGATATTGAAATTGCTAATAAAAACCATAAAAAAGGCACAACCAGTGTCTAAAAACATATCTATGGTGTAAACATGTTTAAATATTTGCCGTATATATATGTATTAACAGACCAAGGAAAAAAACATTGAGATTGCTAATGAAGGACATAAAAACGAGACATAAAGGCGGCACAGCCAGTATCTACATAAGTATTGCCATACTGGGAAAGACCAAAGGTCCATCAAGCCCAGCATCCTGTTTCCAACAGTGGCCAATCCAGGTCACAAATACCTGGCAAGATCCCCAAAAAGTACAAAACATTACTGCTTATCCCAGAAATAGTGGATTTTCCCCAAGTCTATTTAATAAATAAGTACATAAGTATTGCCATACTGGGAAAGACCAAAGGCACCACTAACCTTATGATGTGATGTAATGTCGGATACCAAATAAACGTATATGTACAAAGCTGTATATAGTACAATGGGACTACGGTCCTATGAAAAAAAGAATAGGTTGAATAGGCTGTAGAACAGAATGATGTTTTGAGAGTAGAAAGTAACTCTTTAGTAAGGTTAAACAAAAAAAAATGTAAAAACTATGCAAGGACTAACGATGTAAGTGTATCAGGGCTCTTCTGGCCAAAATGCAGGTGTAGGGTTAAAAACCGCCGATGGATCTGTAAGTGCGATAGAAGCACGGTGTAAGGTATACAGCATGACAATTCTATGTGTATAGACAAGAAACCATTTACCACAATCTCTACCACAAAAGGTAAGTGGTGCTTGCTAAGGACATAAAAAGAATTGAAGCGGTGCAAAGAAAAGCTATGAGAATGGTATGGGATTTGCATTACAAGACGTATGAGGAGAGACTTGCGGACCTGAACATTTATACCCTGGAGGAAAGGAGAAACAGGGGTGATATGATACAGACGTTCAAATATTTGAAAGGTATTAATCTGCAAACAAACCTTTTCTGGAGATGGGAAGGCGGTAGAACTAGAGGACATGAAATGAGATTGAAGGGGGGCAGACTCAAGAAAAATGTCAGGAAGTAATTTTTCTTGGAGAGAGTGGTGGATACTTGGAATGCCCTCCCGCGGGAGGTGGTGGAGATGAAAACTGTAACGGAATTCAAACATGCGTGGGATAAACATAAAGAAATCCTGTTCAGAAGGAATGGATCCTCAGAAGCAGAAACAGGAAGTTGTGACAGAGAGGGTGGGGAAGGACTGCTAAGGCCACCAAGGAGGTGGGGTGGGGATTGACTCGCAGCCCACTGGGCCACCGGGGCTCTATTCATGTGAAGGGATGCCGGGGGGATTAGGAGGCTGAGACCCACTGGATCTCCAGCCCCCTCTGATTCTGTGTCGGGGGGGAGGTGTTGGGTCAGGGCTCCTGCTTTTGCATGGGGGGCATGGGCTGCTGCATTGGAGGGAATGGGGGGCCTGCTAGCATGCAAATGCATGCTGGACAGGGCTAACCATTCCTCCTCAATGGTCTGCAAACCCTAACACCAACTCCGAGCTGGTGTAGGGTTTGTTGCGGCCAGCGGGCTGGTCACTGATCATTGGGGCGCTTCTTGCACTGAGCACTGTTTTGCATGCATTTGCATGCTAGTTGCATTCAGAGCCCCCAAGCACATTGTTTCACCCGCTCGGAGGTTCTGATCGTGGGGCGGTAGCAAACGCAGGTGCTAGTATGGAGCTAACAGCCTCTAGTGCCTGCAATTGCTTCTGATCATTGGCCCATCAGTACTGGTTGGATAAAGTTAGATAAGTGGAACTTCTAGTGTATCGCCAGACAACTTTATCCATTAACTTCTCCTAAGTGTACCTCATCCAGGTAAATTCGATTTGTAATCTGCATAATGTTATCTCAATAATTTTATATGGATAAGTTTGAAGCTCGCCAGCCCCAGTGTATTTTCTAATTGAAGTAATGCACATTCTATTGGATTTTTCTGCCAGACTGAAATGTCTAAGCAGATGATATATTAAGTGTTGTATATATACAACCTGCAAGTTCATTAATCCAATTGGATCAAACAAAATAGCAGTTTCCCCATTTTTTTGACTTTACTGCTTCCTGTTTTGATCATGATCTCCTTTCTTCCTTATTTTCATATACTATATTTTGAACCAGATTCATTAATAAGGAATAAAAGAAAAAAATCCTTAGTGAATCAGGTTCCTGAGAGCTTACACAGTATTTATACACTCATCACACTCTTTTTTTTTTTGGCTTTTTAAGGATATATTCATGATGTCTAGATGAGGCTCTTCTATGAATTAGAACAATGGCACCCTGATTGACTTATAATAATAATAATAATAATAATAATGGGAATAACTACAGTATATGGGAGGAGTTTTAAAAACTGTAAAAACATACTGATAAATCATAAGCGGCATACAAAGGATATTTGAGATTTTGTTGTGTTGAGTTAAAATTGTATGATGAATCATCTCTACTGTTAATAAAACTCCATCGAAGGAACGCAAAATGCTTGATGACTCAAGAGCTGACATCATTAGAGAGCAGGTCATTTTCTGACAGTATAAGCAACAAAGAAATACCATTCCTGCAATATCATACACCATGAAAATTATTCAGCCATATGGTCAATGCAAGGATAACTTGTAATAGATTGCTTTGGTTGTACTATCACATGAGTGTTTTTTACCTGCCATTATGACCGTTGTGACATCAAGATGAGCAATATCAGTCCTCTGGGTGCAATTCCATATTGAAATGTTACAGTGTCGCAGTAACAACATAATGATGGCATAATATAACAGGTTTTTATCTGAGCATCGGGATGGTGACTGGTTTCATACTTATGATAATTTTCTTGCTTTTGTCCAAAATTGATTAATATATTAAGGGGTATGTTTACTAAGGCGCATTAGCATTTTTAACACTCCTTTAAAGTTAAGGCTCGTTAAATGCTAATGCGCCAAAACATTCCTATAGGTCAGGGGCATAGCCAGACACCCAATTTTGGGTGGGCCTGAGCCTAAAGTGAGTGGGCATAAAAATCCCATCCGGCATCTCTCCCTGCACTCCCCCCCCCCCCCCCCCCAGGCGACCAATAATTTCTCAATTCCACCCTCCCCTTCTTCCCTTCATACTTTTTCAAATCTTCAGTGCTTCACTGTCAGCAAACAGTGACTCATACCCGCTGCTCTTACCAGTCCAGAGCCTTCCCTCTGACCTGGTACCACTATTGTGGAAACAGGAAGTTACATCAGAGGGAAGGCTCTGAACTGGCACGAGCTGCAGGTATGAGTCGCTGTTTGCGAAACATTGAAAAATTGAAAAGGTACAGAGAGGTTGGGTGGTTGACAGATGCCAAAATGCCTTTGGAGGAGGGGAGGGAGAGGTGCTGAGAGTCTTCTGCTGACGAGGCTTGAGGCTCGCCAGCCACATCAGAGTTGTGCCACTTATGGGTGGGCCTGTGCCCACCCAGGCCCACCTGTGGCTACGCCACTGCTATAGGTGCATTAGTGTTTGATGCGAGTTAGCGTTTAACATGGGTTAAAAATGCTAATGTGCCTATAGCACGGCTTTGTAAACACAGGTCTAAGGGCCATGTTTACTAAGGTGCGCTGATGTTTTTAGCGTGTGCTAACCATGTAGACGCCCATAGGAATATTATGGGTATCTACACAGTGCAAGCTAATGCTTAGCGCACCTCCACCACAGCTTAGCAAATACAGCCCTAAGTTTTTCGGCTAAATGTATACTTCCAAATTATCTAGAATAGACATTTAAAAAAATATTCTCTAGATGTCAATGTACCATTGACCTCACCGCAACACATTTCTAGAGTGGAAATGCATGTTTCTTAATCTCTCAGGCGAAGCGCAAGCATGACAGTCCTACTCCTCATCTCCTCTTCCCCTATCATTAATAAATGCAGGGATATAAATCTGCTCCCTGAGTTGAATCCTGTCACTGATCCGATAACTCATGGCTCATAAAGTAGAGTCTTGTCAATGCGGGTGAAAAGTTCTTTGTGCTGGAGCGATGGATGAAACATTATATACATTACTTAATGATCAGACATCTCTGAAACACGTTCAGACAAACCTGCCAAGGCTGACGATACACTTATAATCTTCAGAGAAACAGAGAGACCATTATGGTGCTGTGCACACAGGTAGCTTTTCTTTACGTTAATGCAGGGGGAAAGATTTTCTGTTTCAAAAAGGGAAAGTTTCCTAGGCTCAGTTTTGCAGCTGAACTGGAGGTACTATGCTAAAATGAAGGGCATTTTTGGCCATGTGGCATTAAAAGAGTGGGATAGTTGACCTGCAACTGAAATGCTTACAGCAGTGTGTGAAGAAATCATAGAACGGGTGTTGAAGTACTTGATAGCATTGGAAAAACACGCTGTCACCCTGGGGTTTTTGTTTTTCCTGTTCTGTTTTTTCACTGTTTCTGGTCTCGCTTCCCAAACTGCAGACCCTTAGGAGTAGTTAATGAGGAGATGTGAGCACTCTGCAACATTTTTCAAGGGTTAGGCTGCTGAGTCTTTGTACTTTAATTTCCTTGTACAAAGAGTTCATTGAAAACAGCAAAATCCATTTCACTGCTGTGCGCTACAAATTAAAATCTTTGATTAAATTTTGGTGATTACTTCTTCAGGTCTTTTTCATTAAAAATATGTAATTCATTTGAATAACCTTTTTAATTGTGATTCTAGCAAACAATAGGCCTTGTTCATAAAGGGCTTTTCCTTCTTCTTTGTGTAGGGGGGGAAAAAAAGTCTTTATTGAACAAGAACTAATGTGTATCAACCAAGGCTCTTAGAAATTCTGTAAGTTAACGTACTTAGGAAAATGAATAACTGAATGGGTTGGGCACATCACCCACCCCTCCAATTGCATCGCTCTTACCTCCTGAGGGTGCAGGGAGCAGTCATGTGGCTGTCGGAAGTAATTTTAGAGAGAGCAGGGAACTGGCGGAGCCGACAGCTGTGCAGCTGCACCCCCTTGCAGCGTGCATTTGGGGTGGAATGCCTCCACCACCCCACCCTTGGTATGCCACTGAATCTAGGTCCAAGTTAGCAGAGGACAGTGTCAATGCACAATGGTTCATGCATGTGTGCACTACTAAGAAAGCGGGCACACTCTTTACAGATAGTGCATACTGTTTGCAAATAGTACATATTTTACTTTAGAACAAGTGTTTACTCTTTTGCATACTATTAATGACAGGAAAAATCACATAAAAAATGTCTCTTGTTTCAGGAAAAAAATACATGAACTTAGAAAATGCCATTGACATTTGTTGTTTCCAGTGAAAGTGTATCTCTAACTAATAATACCAGAAATTAATGCCAACGTTAATCTATAGGCAGAAAGAAAATATTTTGGATACATTTGAAAACCAGAAATATTGAATCTTATTTTCAGATAACAGAACATTGAATCCCCCCCCCCCCCCCCCCCATTGATTTGTATGGGATGCTGATGAAAACTTCTATCTAACCTCTACCTTCTCCTCCCAGCTCACTTCCAGTGCTTTTGCCATAGTGGAACACTGGCAGAGACACACAGGGAAAAACAAACATACATTGGTGGTCCTTTTACTAAGCTGTGCTAAAAAGTGGTTTGAGATATGAATAGTATGCAGTTTTCCTGCATGCTGAGGCCACTTTTAGTGGCAGTAAAATGTGACAAATTTTCTATTTGCCCCATTAATGACTACACAATAATTTCCCAATTAGCACGACCATTAGCGTGTGAGCCCTTATCGCCACCCATTAGACCACCAGAGATATCCAAGGTAGGTCTGAGGTAGACCTATGGAGGTGGTTGGGGGAATATGGGCCTCATCGAGGTTTCCTTTCTTTGGGGTGTAAGGGCACCAGAAATCCCTGATGCCACTACCTGGAAGTTAACTGGCC
Organism: Microcaecilia unicolor; assembly: GCF_901765095.1. NCBI lineage: Eukaryota > Metazoa > Chordata > Amphibia > Gymnophiona > Siphonopidae > Microcaecilia > Microcaecilia unicolor. Next base: position 259,454,100 of record NC_044031.1, on the reverse strand, counting down.
ATGGCAAATATTCAAACTAGTGCTCAGTTAGTTTGGTGGCTGAATTTAGAACAGTCTTTTTGTTGTCTAACTTTAGCTGCTTACTTAACCTGTTACTACTACTATTACTACTATTTAACATTTCTAAAGAGCTACTAGAGGTTTGAATATTGCTGCTAACTAGACAGTTAGTGCTGATATTCAATGACACTGACCAGTAAAGTGCCACTGAATATTGTCAATTAGGCAGGTGGCTCTCCTGCACATTTAAATTGCTGTGAATATTGACCAGTGATTGTATTGATCCCTCACAAGAACTTAGTAAGTCCTAATGCTTCACTTTCAATATACAACTTTCAGTCACATGGGCATTATGAAAGTAAAAGGGACTATCTACGACTTTGCTCATGTTTTATAAAATACCATGTGGCTATTGTTTGAACTATGTTACTCTCGGTCTACTGAACATGTTAAACTGCATTGCTCTTGACTAATTTCCATCACTTTCCGCTAAATGTGGCGCATTCAAATTAACAGTGCCTAGGTTGAAGCTTGGCTTCTGCTGTTTAAACAAGCTAACCCCTCTGTTTACTAAGCCACGTGCTAATGCTGAATGCCAGTCAAGCCCATTTTCTGTACATCTTAATGCTATTACTTTTTAAAAAATTTTAGCACTTGCTATATCGCAGGTGATCCCCTGAGGCGATTATGCGGTTTACAATTTCTATTACAGGTGCTTTGCACTGTCCCTAATGGGCTCACAATCTAAGTTATATATTGTACCTGGTCAATATATAACTCAGGAAACTCCCAGGCAGTGTGATCAAACACTGACCAACTACTTCTATGACTCCTCTCTCTTCTTCCTTCTATAACAATATACAACCAATCATGAGTTGATTTATGTCTGTCTCTTCACTTCTATAGAGTCATTCTTCAAATCAGTTCCTTAATGTAGAGGAGCACTTCTCAGCTTTTCTCAGTAATCATGTGCTAACACAATTTAACACTAGCTTTTTACTATTGTCTCTTCACTTGTCTGCTGAGAAATCACTAGTTTTTTCAGTGGCAAGATATATTCAGGACGTATGTCTGACAACGCATTTCTCTAAATGCTTAAACTCTCATCTACCTTCCTGAAGTATTATCATACATGCCTAGCAGTTCTACTAATCATGTTATGCAGTGCAAATATAAGCATAATTCAAAAATGTTATCAAAAGAATTTGCTTATGAGCAAGTAAAATAAATTAGACCATGGGAATTTCTGATTCCTACACATGAAAAGAGGTCATTGGTATTTACTGAGATGGATGAGTCTGGTCTGGGGTTGGCTATGTTTAGACTGACTGGGGGAATAATGCACTGTAACATCTATAAGGCTAGAGTATTTAGTGAAGCTTGATAAAATTGTAAGTGGCTTAGGAGTATGCAACTCTCTAGTTTAAAAAGGAAATTGCCACACTTAGGATGGAACTCATGTTGGTTCAGATAAACACCCAACAAAGAGAAGTCTGTTGATGTAGGCTGAGGCAGAGTGTCCTGTTTCATTCATGAAAGTCTACCATGGTTATGGAATGCTCTTCTACCTGAAGGGGACAAATTGTTGAACAGTAATTTTTCTCTCTGTAAAGCCTTCCTGTAGCACTGCAAGTCTGGGCACTTGTGTGAGGTTCTTTTTGTTTTTCTAGGCTAATTTTTATTGGGTCTGTGATTTTATTATTGTATTTTGGGTTTTTACTATTATTATGGGACCTGCCCTTCAGAAATATATTTTACCAAGAATACACAGTGCCCCTATTCTACTTAAAGACTCCACCTGGATTTGGGGAGTGCAAACTGATAATCATCTTACCTTTACAAACTACATTTCATCAATCCTCCAGAAATCATTTTTTAAGACACATTCATCTTGTTCACTCTTTTTTTTTAAATTTAAAATTTCTTTATCTACTTATTCATTCACTTGTTATTTTGCGATTAGATTACTGCAATTCCCTTCTACGTGATGTCCCTCAGTATCAGTTAAGATGCTTACAATTAGTTCAAAATATGGCCATTAAATTAATTTGTGGAGCCAAAGGTATGATAGTGTAACTCACCTACTATATTCTGAACATTGGCTTCCAGTTTACCACTGTATTGGTTACAAAGTTCTCGCTCCTACCTTTCTGATTTCACACTCAGGTTTACCTCCTTTTCTCAACAGGGCTCTCATTCCGTATTTACCTACTCAGGGCCTGACACACTAAAGTCCCTGGAAGCAACCGCCCGCTATTTCCACCCTGGTAAAAATTACCAAGGTGGAAATAGCGGGTGATTCACAAAAGAAAACATATGCAAATCTGATGTTCTGCATGTTTCTTTTCAAAGCTTGCTTTGAAATTGTATTTAAAAAAATAATAAAAAAAAAGAAAAAAGAAAACATATGCAAATGATCTGCATGGACTTTTATCATGCAGCTTGATAGGGATGGCTGCCAGAGCATGTGCAGAGCAGTCAATTGCTAAATGTGGCTGCTCTGCACATGCTCATACAGTGTGTGCTACACAGGGCTTTCATACATGCATACAAGCTGCATTATTTGCCCCATCAGCATCTGGGGCAAATAATATACAGACCCATCTTTAGTCCTGATCTAATGCTTTGGCACTAGTACAACTTCACTCTCCACAAGACACTCCCTGTGTGCACCTGAAACTCCTCTTAGAACTTCCTGCTTCTCACAGCAGTTATACACCATCACCTGATGCTCCTTGGGTGATTCCTCTGATGGATAGTATAAGGTATCCAGTTTTTTCCTCGAAGGGCTCTCTTTTCTCTTTCCTCTTTCCTCTTTAACTTTTCCCAGTTCTCTTAGCTCTTTTCACCTGCTTCACACACACCATGGAGGGAATTTCTCACAGGCTTCCACTTTTCCTTGGTAGCTGACATCAAGATCAGCCACTTTTTCAGAGGCGACTGCTTCCCTTGGTGGTTTGGGACTAGGGCAGCACCTGATACTCCTCATTCTGTTGTGGTATAAAACTAATTCGGCAGCCAAATCACAGTGATGCTGGAGCTCTGTATCCTACTTGTCAGCTTAGCAAAGAAAGAAGGAAAAGAAAGATGTGTTTTCCTCTTAAATACTATCTTATATAACCTCAGGAATCTTTCTTGCCCTAGTTTCTATCTATAGGAAATTATGGCTCTTGGTTTAGGAATGAGGTTCATTATGTCATGGTATGTGCAAAACAAATACTAAGTAGCTTGCCCTGAACCATGACTTTAGCCCAAGAGATTATCTATAATATTTTTTTTTGTTACATTTGTACCCCGCGCTTTCCCACTCATGGCAGGCTCAATGTGGCTTACATATTGTATACAGGTACTTATTTGTACCTGGGGCAATGGAGGGTTAATATATTAAAGAAAGGAAAAAGGGTACCAACAAAGATGGCCTTCCCCTTTAAATGGCCCTTATCACAGGTTTCAATTGTCCTCTGAAACAATTGTCCTTTTTCTCTGAGTAGGAGTTGTTTTGCATTGCAGTTTGTTTCAGAGGACAATTGAAACCTGTGATAAGGGCCGTTTAAACTGGAAGACCATCTTCATAGGCACCCTTGGGCTAATAATCTCTTGGGCTAAAGTCATGGTTTACTTAGTATTGATTTCATGTTATTTTTGCTCTCCAGTATTTTTTAGATTTTTGAATTTGCAAAAGAAACTCATTTGGTGACATTGCTCCAACAGAAATCTAGCTAGAAAATTCCTATGGATTTATACATCTATAATGATGCCAGGGCTACTACTACCCTTGAATGCTCAGCAATACAAAAAATAGCCTCCATCTGTCAGGGTTGTCTAGATTTAGGTGCAAATACTCATTTAAATGCTGGTATTCTTGTCATTTATGAGTGTATGTGGACCCATATGCACATAAGAGGCTAGATTCAGTAAACAGCACTCAATGCAATTCTATAATGGGCATTCACAGATGAGCACCCAATATACAATGGCATTGAGTGTCGATTTTGGGCACCAGAATTTACCAGCCCTAACCCACCCATGCACCTCCCATGGCCACTCCCCCTTTTGGGTTTGAGCTATGGGATTTGGGTGCCCATTGTTGTAGAATAGAGCATAAGAAGATGTGTGCGCAAATCCAAATTGGTGGCAATTAGCACCCAGTTACTGGCACTAATGGGTTTGTTAGCCAATTCAGTTGGGCGCACATCTTGGATCAGCTCCCAATATCAGTGCCATAAATAGGATCTAGGGGACAATGAGCAGTTTCCAGTCATGTGTTATTCTATTATGTGCTAATATCTGATGGCACACCTTTGCATGTGGGCATTCACATGGGTGGAACATGGAAGGCACACACACATTTATGTGCACAAATTATAAAATGATACAATCCGTATGCATACCTTCATAATCTGAGCGCTCTATGGTTGGTGTTTGTGCTCACACTTAAAATATAGGTGCCTATTTGACCTGCTATGCTAGTATTCTATAAAGAAAAGTCAATGTCTAAAGAATAAACTCCAGACAGGCAGGTTCATGCTGCCTATTTGGAATTTATTCTATAGACACTGACTAAAATAGGTGGTTGTTTATAGAATAACCCTCATAGGGGTTAATTCAATAACTGAACACCTCAATTTAGTCGCCTCGAGGCCATATGAAAGATCTTATTCTATAATGAAATCAAGGCACTTAGGTGTAACCCTGTATCAGTGCCCCTAATATCTAAGCACCTACACTTACACCAGTCATAGAGCTGGTATAAGTATGAATGGCTACTTGTAGCTAGGATGTGCATAACTTACTGTATTCTGTAAGTTAAATTTATAAGTGGGAGCCCCACCAAGGTCCCATCCATGCTCTACCCATGTGTATGCTCCTTGCAAATGCAAGGTATACAAGATAGGTGCGTCAGTGGCATAGACAGACAGCCAATTTTGGATGGACCTCAGCCCAAAGTAGGTGGGCACAAAACTTTCTCTGCCCTGCCCTACCCTACCCCCACCTCAAAATATAAATACTTTAGCTAATGAGGATCCTCAAACTCTGTCAGCTGAAGTCTTCCTCCAAAGGTGGCCAGAACTCCCTTTTCCCAAACTTGGCAGGCAGCAACAATGTCCCTAAGCCACCGATACTGAGGCCCCATGCATGCTTAGCTGTCGGTGGCTCAAGGATGCTGTCGTCAACTGCAGAGATTGGTCAAAGGGCGTTCCTACTGCCTTTGGAGGAGGTCTCCAGCTGGGGATGCTTGGGAATCCCCACCAGCTATACAGCAAGGGCCAGGGCCAGTGTTGGACATGCTATGTCCTAGGTTAGAAAATAAAAGGGGCACCCTCCCTGATCCCCTCTCCTCCCTGCCTCACCTCCAATTTCCCCACCTGCCATTGCTATCACACTGACAGACCCTCACGAAATACAGAAAAAGGAATCAGAAATAAAAATATTCAGACAAAAATTGAAATGAGAACCTCAAGAAGTTAAACTTAACTTGTACCACAACACTGGAGAAATAAAATCAGAAATGAATTTCCTTTTCTACTAAACACAGTAGAAAGACATTTGCTATGCATATTTTCCAAAGCTAACATATTCCATTTAAAACATTCACAACAAAATGGGTTTTTTTTCCCTACCTTTGTTGTCTGGACGTTTTATTTTTCCATTATGTTGGTTCCAGTTTTTTTTCTGATTTTTTTTGTCTGTCGTCTACTAATTCTCCTTCAAGCAGCTGCTATCTATTTATTTTTTCTCCTCTCTGCTGTCTATTCCCTCATTACACCTACCTCTGACATATTGATCGTTCTTTTCTGCCTCTCTGTCAACTCAAATTTTATCCTCCTTTTCACTTTTTAGCTACCTATCAGATTTGCATCTTCTTCTCTCTCCCACTAGCTCTCCCATTCCCCATCTCACTTCTTCCCCAGCCTTCCATTCCTTTTCATCTTTAATCTACTCCCCATTACCATATTTCTACCCTCTGTAATCATTATCCTTTCATCCATTTCCTTACCACCCCCTTCCTCCTGCTCCTGGCCTCTCACACATGGTTCCACTATTCCCACTGCCTTCCATTCTCCACCCTTGTAGCCCAGCATCTGCTCCCTCTTTCTTCTCTCCCCACCCTCATAGCCTGACATCTCCCCTAGCATTTCTCTCTCTTCGCTCAATAGCCATTGTCCAACATTTCTCCATTGCTCCCATTTGCTCCTGAATCCAACATCTCCCTCTTTCTCCCCTCTCCACCTGTATTCATCTCTCCCTTTCTCTCATCCAACCCCATGTCCAACATCTCTCCCTCTCACCAATTCTGTACTATATCTCTCTCCCTCATGCCCCAGGTCCTACATCTCACTTTCCCCCCATGCAGCATGTCTCCCTTTCTCCCCTCCACTATCATGTTTCTACCCCTTTGACACATCTCTCCCTGCCTCCCCTTCACCCCCATGTCCAACATTTCTTCTTCTCTCACCCCTCTCCTCCTCCATGCAGCATTTCTCCCTCACCTCCACCCCCCATATGCAAGATTTCTCCCTTTCTTGCCCTTTCCTCCCCTTTGCCACATCTCTCCCTTCCTATCCTCCACCTCCAAGTCCAGCAATTCTCTCTTGCCCCTCTCCCCCATCCCATGCACCATCGCTCCCTCCCCTTCACCTCATGTCCAACATTTCTCCCACTCTCACCCCTCCTCCTCCATTCAGCATCTCTCCCTCCCACCACCCTCATATGCAAGATTTCTCCCTTTCTTGCCCCATCTCCCCCTTCCTCCCCTCCACCCCATGTCCAACAATTCTCCCTCTCCCCTCATGCAGCATCTCTCTTTCCTCCCCACCCCACCCACAACTCTCCTTATCCCTTCCTCACTTATGTCCAAAAATTATCCTTCTCTTTCCCTCCCCCACATACAGCATCTCTTTCCTTCCCTCCTCTCCACCCCCATTTCCAACAATCCCCCCCAATTCCCTCTCTATCTTCCCTTCCTCCTTCCATTGTCCATTATTTCTCAGGATCGTCTCCTTTAGGAAGTGTCTCGCTCTTCAATGGGTTTGCAATGCACGTCGTAGCCTCAGGTTGGCCTGGGTCCATCCAGTTTGGGCTCAAGCCTACCCAGCAGAAATGCACCTTTGATAGCGCTGATGTGGGTGGGGGGGGGGGGGGAGTGAAGCAGGCTGGGCTCCATGGGTATCTCTTTTCCTGATCAAACCTTGCTCTCTCTTCAATGGGTCCGAGGCAATGATCCCCACACATTGCCTGCCACTAACCTGGAAGCCTCCCCTCTGCTGTACAGAAACAGGAAGCTGCAACAGAGAGGGTTGGATGCAGCAAAGGGGAGGCTTCCAAGTTATGGCAGGCAGTGTGTGTGGAAATTGCTGCTGCCACGGACCCATTGAAGAGAGAGCGAGGCTTGATCAGGGAGAGAGAAATCCATGGAGCCCAGCCTGCTCCACTCCCCCCTCCTACATCGGCACTGTCAAGGGTGGACTGCTGCTAGGTGGACCCAGGCCCATCCGTGGGTATGCCCTTGAGGTGCATATTCAGTGGCATACTGGAATATACATAGGTGTGCACATACATGCATATATGCATTTAAGTGCATAGGGATGAATTCTACATATGACGCTGATAAAAAGCACTGTTCTATAAGCCACACTTTAAGTTAGGTGCAGTTTATAGAATAGCACTTTATGCCCGGGACTCACACCTTCTGTAGACAGGGCATTTGCATCAACTGAAACGTGGTGCAAATGATTGCATCTAAATTGGGCACATATCCCCTTATTCTATAACAATGTGTATAAACACTAGGAACACACCCATTCTGCCCATGACCCTCCTATTTCCACACCCCTTTTTTAAACTCATGCATAAAATTTAGGCATGGATCCCGTGCCAACATTTGCACATGTAAATTCCAATTAAATCTAATTTGTGCCAATAATTGTTTGCTAAAAAGCCAATTATTGTCACTAATTAGCTCGCTATTCAATTAAACTGCATGCACAAATTGGGCACCTGCAAACTTTGGCAACTTTTATAGAATTATGGGGATAATGCATGTGTACATATCAGCACCTAGTAGAGGAGTGGCCTAGTGGTTAGAGCACTGGTCTTGCAATCCAGAGGTGGCCAGTTCAAATCCCACTGCTACTCCTTGTGATCTTGGACAAGTCACTTTACCCTCCATTGCCTCAGGTACAAACTTAGGTGGTGAGCCCTCCTGGGACAGAGAAATATCCAGAGTACCTGAATGTAACTCACCTTAAGCTACTACTGAAAAAGGTGTGAGTAAAATCTAAATAAATATAATTGTTCATTTTTTACTTTTTTTTGGGAGGGGGGGGATGGGATGAGAGGATGTTGTTATCAGGAATTATGATGCTGTGTTATCTTTATATGCTGTTTATTGTGTTGTTTAATAAAAGGATTGAAGCATAATTGCTCATTTTATTGACTCCTGTATCACTCTTGGACTACTACCTTGGCCTAATGGCAAGAGCAGGGGTTGAGAAACCCAGTTCAAATCCCACAGTCACACTTGTGATCTTGGGCAAGTCATTCAACCCTCTATTGCTTCAGATACAAACTTACCCCACTGTTTGCTAAGCCGTCCTAGTGGCTGCCTCGCGGCAATGCCGATACAGCCCATTCAAAGTGAATGGGCTGTGTAGGCATTAGCGTACCACAGCCATTAGTGCAGCTTAATAAACGGGGGGGGGGGGGGGGGGGTTAAACGGTATGTTCTCCAGGGACAAATAAATACTTGCTTTACTTAAATGTAACTCACTTTGAGCTAAAACTAAAAAAAAAAGTGTGAGTCAAATCCAAATATCCCTTCATTTCCTTCTATTCCACAAAACATTGGGGTCAATATTCAAAAGAGTTTAACCAGGCGAAGGAGGCTCGAGCTTAGTTAATCCCCGTTGAGCAAGCTAGCCACTGATATTCAGCAGCACTTAATGGGTCAGTACCACTGAATATCACTGATAACCAGCCATCCCCTAACTGGCTAGGTTAAGGCGGGCTGGGGCGGAGTTAGGTGGGACGGAGTTGGGCTGGGGCAGAGTTAGGTGGGGCAGCAACTTAGCCGGTTACTGGTGATATTCAGTCCGCTAACTGGCTAGTTAAGAACATAAAGTAAGGGTGGTGCCCAGTTAACTTCTGGGTCAGCAGATATATCTAGATATTCAGTGCCAAGAGCCATGCATGCCTTTCGGTATTGAATATCTGTGTTAGGTCAGTCTGTGGCAGGAAGCCACAAGCTGAATATTATTCCTATTATGAATAACAAAAGACAGTACATCTTTAGTACCACACCTACTCGTAACAGTGTGACAAAATACAGCTTTGCATTGGAAACGGAGAACATGAAAATGTAAAATATGCTATTCTGGGCCAGTCCAAACTTCTATCGAGCCCAGCATCCTGTCCCTCACGGTGGCCAATCCAGATCTCTAATATGTACCTGATAGATTCCAAAGCATAGATCTATTTCTTGCAGTCCCTACCAGCCGTAGCATTTTGAGGTTTACTTGGTTATAATCATTTATGGAGTTCTCCTCTAAGAAGGTCAAATGCCTGTCAAAAGTGTATTGAAACCCTTTTAAACGCAGTTCTAAGTTAGGTGCCTTAGTCACAACTTCTGACACTATCACCTGAATTCTATATAGCAAAACTTTCACATGTGAATCCAGTCATAGTCTGGATTTGCATGCACAATTTAATTACTTAACAATCCAATTAATGCTGATAATTGCCACTTAACAAGCATGTATTGATCCTAATTATCATTAATTGGAATTTACCCACACAACTTGCTAGGCTTATTCTGTAAAGTGGTGCACGTAAATTGTGATGCGCTGCTAAAAGGGGGCGTAACCATGAGCATGGAATGGGAAGAACATGGGCATTCTGAAAATCTACATGCATGGTTATAGAATACACCTGCTCCGCATCTAACTTAGGCGCTAGTATTTGCTTGGCATAAATGGATGCACCTAGAGTTAGGCGCAGGTATGGCCACTAGGCATATTCTATAAACTGACTAGGTGTATTCTAAAAACTGCACCTACATCTAGGTACAATTTATTGAATATGCCTAGGCGGAAATATTTTTGGCGCTGATTTTTCAGTCGTCATATATAGAATCCTATGTTCCACAGCTGGATTGTTTGTTGAGTGAAACTAAACCATCGCCTTAAAGCACAAGTTTTCTATGTGCATTTGATTCAAAACAGAGAAAATGAGAAGTGAAGTTTAATGTGTTTATTCTAAATCACCAAAATATATAGTTTTATTTTTTTACTTCACAGAAAGGGTGGTGGATGCCTGGAATGCCCTCCTGCTGGAGGTTGTGATCACATAAAAAGTGACAGAACTCAAGAATGCGTAGGATAAGCACAGAGGATCACTATGTAGAAAAAGGATAGAATCCAGTTAAAACAAAAATTAAATGACCTCATAACTGGAGTGAGCTTTGACGGCAGCTCCAGAGGTTGAGAAATAAGACCAATTCCAGGCAGACTTCTACAGTCTGGGTCCCATAAATGACAAAAAAGATCAGGATAAAAGCTGGAGTAGGTTTCAACAACAACTCCAGTAGTTGGTAAGTAAGGCGAGTGCTGGGCAGATGGTCTGTACCCTAAAATTGCCAGGAAGAGACAGAGATTAATAAAGGAGTGGAGCCTGTGCAGAATGCCAGATTCAATTCTGGCCACCTTGTTGGACAGAATGGATGGACCGTACAGGCCTCCCTTTTACAAAGGTGCGCTAGCGTTTTTAATGGGTGCTAAAAATAAGCGTGCGCTAAACGTTAGAGACGCCCATAACTTTCTATGGGTACTTCTAGTGTTTAGTGCGCGCTAATCATTAGCGTGCTAAAAAAAACACTAGCGCACCTTTGTTAAACAAAAAAAAATCTGTGTTACTATGATACAGCCTTTCAGAAGTTACAACATTTTGGCATTCAAGAAGATGTTACAGCAGGGTACTGAAATATATGTCTATTTCATTTCATACAAAAATTGCTCATACAACACTTTCAGGCAACAACTTATTTCCTCCAATTTGTTGTAAATCTGCGGCCTGTTAGTTTTATAGTTTCCTCCGGTCTCAGTACAGTGAGAGATATAAATAACTGTTATTTACCTATTCCATTGCATGCTTGATTTTGTAAACCTCTAACATCTCTTCTTCAAACTGAAAAGCCCTAATCTGTTCAGCTTTTCTTCACAAGGGAGTCATGCCATGCTCTTTATCTTGTTTGATTCTCTTCTCAGCATTTTTCTTTTTTTTTTTTTTAGTTTTCTCATATCTTTTTTGAGATGGGACAACCAGAATAATAAACCCCAAAAAACAATCTGAAGTTACAGTTGCATTGTGATCAACATATAACTGGATGGGAGAAAACGACCTCAGAAGCCTTTGCAGACATTAACTTTGAAATCTCTCACCAGATTAGGCTAAATGCCTTGTTTACTAATGTGCGCTAGCATTTTTAGCGCACACTAATGCTAGAGACTCCCATAGAAATATATGGGTGTCTCCAGCATTAGCGCATGCTAAAAGCACTAGCACGCCTACAGCTTGGCTTAGGGGCCCTTTTACTAAGCCGCGTAAGCACCTACGCGCACCCAACGTGCGCCAAAATGGAGTTACCACCCAGCTACTGTGTGGCTCTTGAGGTAATTTCATGTTTGGCTCACTTCCGATACGCACGTCTGAAAAATAATTTTTATTTTTCGCCGCACGTATCGGACAAGTGCCAAGTGGCATTTGATGCACGTAGGTCATTACCGCCCTGTTACCATATGAGACTTTACTGCTAGGTCAATGGCTGGCAGTAAGGTCTCAGACCCAAAATGGATGCACAGCAATTTTCGGCAAAAAGTTAAAAGGGTCTTTTTTACAGGTGTGCTGAAAAATGGATCGACGCACGCCCAAGACTCGCGTCTACACTACTGGAAGCCATTTTTCAGCGTGTCTTTGTAAAAGGACCCCTTAGTAAACAGGGCCCTAATTGTTTCTTTCATTGATCATAAGACAAATCTCCCAGAGCCATTTTTATATAATTTTGCAAGTGCTCTAATTCCTGCACACACTTTATGCATTCACTATGTGTTACTAATAAGTATACTTTAAATCTTAATTCCAGTTTCAAACATCTGATTCCAGTTCCAGACTTTTCTAATCATATAAACATATGAGCAGTGCTGGCTTTAAAAACTATTTTCAGTTGAAAACTTTAGTAATTATATGATCAACACTGGGTGGAAAAACTATTAACATGGAGATAGGAAAATTTAACTTTAGACCCAACGAGGCCACCATTTCACCTGATAGCATTCAGGGTTCTTCGGGGGGTATAAATTCAGCTCCTTTATTTCTTGCAATTTTTCATTAAACCAGCATATTTTTGTTCCCAGAAACCAGCTTATCTTGTTTCTTCTATGCAACCATCTCAAAGCCCTGGGGTAAGGCTATGGTCACCAACCCACGCAGCACCAACCCAGGGCTAAAATGTTGAGATACCCTCCTTCTCCAAAAGGCCCCGCCCTCTTATGCCCTCCTATTAAATTATGAGCAGCCTTCCGAGGACCCTGAGCCATCCGAGGAATCATTATCACTTGCTCTTATCCTGGTGGCTCACTCTGGTAAACTAGTGGCTGCTTGTCCTTAACAATTGCTCTTTATTACTGGGGAGGAGGGGAGTTTGGGGTTGGAACTAATCATCTTTTGGGCCTCATGTACTAAAGTGCAGACTGATTTTATAAAAGTGCACTTTGCATGAAATTTAGAGGCATCTTTATCAAGATGTGTTACCATTAAGCAGGTTATTTTATTACCACAACTCATTTTATTTTTTGATATCACAAGGGAACCTCAAAAGCACATCATGAGGGCCATTTAAATGCAAAAGGAGACAATTTTTTTCATGTTTCTACAGCTGTCAACATGCAAAATTCCCAGCTGTGGAAATGTGTGTTAGAAACAATCATTTCCCCTCACCTTAGGAATCCTAAAGCAAGCTAATGTTTTTTCTCCTTTCAAATATCCTATTTCTAACATCCCTTTTCTAATTAAACTGAGAAATATGTGGATAAACAATGATCTGAATTCCTCAATAAGACTATTGTCCTTTACTCACATCAGACAAAAACAGTACCATGATGGAGCAACCAGATGGAACCAAGTGTGAAAGGAAGCTGTTTTTATTGAACCCAACATGGCTGTGTGTTGGTGAATGCGTACTTCAGAGTCAGAATGTTGTGAAAATAAAGTCAATCTTCCTGTTTGAGTGCTACAATAACAGTATTACAAAATCCAATAAACTTATAACATGCAATGAAGTCTTCAGACTCTGGCACTGATTCCTTCAGTTTGGTCTTGGGTTACCGTATTTGCGGGGACAAAAAGAGGACAAAAAAAAATAAAAATGGTTGCTACCTTTTGCTAAAGAAATATTTAATCATAACCTTTAATTAATGAACACACATCAAACAGTGACTGACTTACAGTACAGCAGTAGACTTTTCAAGAACTTCCGGATTTGAGTTTGACTGAGTGAGCCCAAGCATACTTATCAGAAGAGCGAATATCGCTCAACAACTTTAGCTGCCCTCTGAGATACAGATATATGCTTAAAGTTGTGCTGCACAAACAAGATTCATTTGACAGATTCAATCAGCAGTGAAACAGAGAGGAGATTAGCATTGCCTTTCTCTCTCTTTAGCATCCTTATGTGTCCAGGTGGATTAATAGGCCAAAGATCGTTTCTCTCATTATGTGGGTAGGTGTGTAAGTCATAGGCACATAGAAGAAAAAGTGGGTATTTTCCTAAAAATTAAAAAAAAAACCCTGGAGGACATCTCTGAAGACAAAAATACAAAACATCCAAATCACAAAAGCTTGTTCAAAACAGTATTTTCAACAACTCAACAACAACAAAAGATAGACATTTTTCTTTTTTGAAAATGACCTTTCCTATTCAGATTTCAGACATTTTGTGCAAAACATCCAAAATCGGACTTAGATGTCATACCGAAAATGCCCCTCCATATGTCCTCTTTGAGGACATGTTCCTCCTTTTGGGGGGAGTTCAGTTTTACTTAGGTTCAGGCAAAGTTTGTTGTGTTTAGCCCATTCTTGAATTGATGTTAGACAAGTACTCAATTTATTCAAGGCTGTAGATAAGTCAGATTCAATGGGTATGAGTAGCTGCACATCATCCACATAGATGTAGAACTGAGTGTCCATTGACCAAATCAGCTCAGCTAGTGGCTTGAGGTAGATATTGAACAGAATAGGTGACAGTATCGATCCTTGTGGTACCCCGCAGGTCAGTGTCCATGGTGGTGATGAGTTGCTGCCAAACATTATGGATTGTTGCCAGTCTGATAGATAGGATCTGAACCAGGCAAGTACTGTACCACTGATACCTGTTTCTGTCAGTCGTGCTAGCAAGATATCATGATCCACAGTGTCAAAAGCTGCTGAGGAATCTAGCAGTACTAACATCGAGGCAAATCCCTTGTCTTGGTTTCTGTGACGATCATCTAGCAGGGATACAAGGACCATTTCTGTTCCATAACCGGGTCTGAATCCAGATTGACATGGATCTAGCCAGTTACTCTTTTCTAGCCATTCATTAAGTTGAACACAGACTGCTTGTTCTATGAGTTTCCCTAGAAATGGGATGTTGGATACTGACCTGTAACTTTCAAATTTGTCCTGGTCAAGGTTGTTTTTCTTCAGCAGAGGGTGAACCACTGCTCTTTTTAATGCTGTTGGTAGTTGCCCATTAGAAAGAGAGGTGTTCACAATTTTTGTGGCGCCTTCTATAAGGCCCATACTTGCCTGCTGCACTATCTTTGATGGGCAGGTATCAAGGGAGCAGGTAGTTGGTCGAAGGTCTCCTAGGAGTTTGTCAAGGCTCTCCTCTGTCATTAGGGTAAAAGTGTTCCATCTGTCTCTGTTAGGAGGGGGCGAGGTTATGCACCCCTGGTTAACTGGTTGGGCACTGGGTGGGATTGCCTGTAAATCCTTGTGGAGATTTTAATTTTGTTGGCAAAGTATGCAGCAAAATCACTGCAGTTCAGTTTAGGCTCGGCAGGCTGGTTCTGTTGTGGGGGTTGCATTAGGCTGTTTACTATACTGAACAGCTGCTTGGTTGAATTGGCAGCCTGTGCAATGCATTGCGAGAAATACTGTTTTTTGATTGCTGTTAAGGCTTGGCGGTACTTTGCCATGTGCTTCCTGCAGTTTAGCCTGTCTTCATCCAGGTGTGATTTGCACCATCTCCTTTCCAGTTTTCGTCCTTCGCGTTTAAGGATCCGAAGTTCTGGAGAAAACCAAGGTGAGCGTTTGTGAGTGGGGCATAACACCTTTTTTAGTGGTGCTGTTTTCTCTAAGGTTTTGGCTAGGTGTGTATTCCAGATGTCAACTTGTTCTGCCACTGTTGTCTTTTCATCTATATGCGGATAGTCCAAGACCTCTAGGAAATTCTCAGTGGTCAGCTTTCTTTGTCTCTGATCTCCTTCCACTTAGGGAGAATTTAATTAGAAAATGGTCTGACCATGATAGGGGTGTTATTTCAATACTGTTATCCCGGAATTCTGGAATATCCACCCCCTTGTAAAATACCAGGTCTAGTATGTGACCCTTTTCGTGGGTTGGAGAATTGATCACCTGTGTAAATCCTAGTGCTGTCATCATGTCCAGAAAGGCAGCTGTGGTGGTATCTGGGGTTTTGATGTGTAGATTGAAGTCTCCCATGATCACCAACCTGGGGTAATTCAGGGTCACTTGTGTAATCAGGTCTAGGAGTTCTTGCACAGATAATGTGTTGTTACGAGGTGCTCTGTATACCATAAGCAGCCAGATTGACTTCTCCTCTTCAAGTTGGATTAAAAGAGATTCTGATCCATGTAGCTAGGGGATGGATATTCTGCGCAGTTTAATTGTGTCCCGAATCAATACTGCTACCCCTCTACCCTGTCTTCCTGGTCTTGGTTGATGTTGGATGTTGAAACCTGTTGGGCATAGTTCAGCAAGTGGTAAACCCCCACTTTCATCTAGCCAGGTTTCACTTATTCCTAGGATGTCAAGATGCTGTTCATTTATGGCATCATGGATCACCGAGGATTTCTTTGCAGCTGATCTGGCATTCACCAGTCCTATAGTTCCCAAGGGTGGTCTGGGGGTGCTGTGGGTAGCTTTGGTGTGACAATGAGGTGATATTTTAAGTACTGTTATGTAGATGTTTGACCTCTTGCACTTTTGCCTTCTTTTTGGTTTGTGGGGGTTATGGTTTCCTGTCCCACACACCACTGGGATGCTTACATGACACATTTTTGTATCAGAAGCTAGTTAGGCAAAATTTCACTGGGTGGCGCTGCAATCCACTCTTTGGAGTACACCCTGTAGGTCAGCAGTCTTCCTAGTTGGCAATGCAGGGTTAAGGCTTTAATAGCTGAAAGACCAGACCTTTTAAAGTTTTAAATTCAGACCAGGCCTGTGAAATCAAAGTCTTTCATCAAATAGAGAAACAAATGGCTGCACTTAGCACTTCTATGTGAAATTCTTGGAGACAGTGCATAGGTTTCCTTTAGTTTTATGGAATCTAAATGATTCAGAGTTATAGAAGTAGATTAGGTAGTTAAAATTGAAATTTTAACTCACAGATTGCAGGTATGAACTTTAGAGTTTCTGTTTCTGATATCCTTGAATGGTCCAATTGATGCTGGTTGCTGTAGGCTTTTTCTTTATTGTCCCAGAGGAAGGATAGATGTAAATAAGGATCCAGTTCCAATCTCAGTGCATGAGAAGAGTTATTTAGAGGAGATAAAATTTCCTTTCTCCAGCCAAAAATAAATGGAAGAAGTTCCGAGTAAAATTGAGGACTGGTGCTTCAACACAGACTGAGGAGAAGTCAGTAAAAGTTTGGGTTGTAAATAAGCAGAAAATGTAGTTATTTAACCTAAGTTGCAGAGCCTGATGTGAACCCAGCCAGCCAGCCCACCCACCCACCACTTAGCCCTCCATTGCCCCAGGTACAATATACCTAGATTGTGAGCCCATCCGGGATAGTGCAAGTACCTGAATAATCATAAGATGTAAACCGTTCTGATTTGCTATGCAAGAAGTGACGGTATAGAAAATAAATAAACAATAAAAAGGCATTTTTACAGGTGCACTGAAAAATGATTCTGTGCATGCCCAAAACATGTGTCTACACTACCGCAGGCCATTTTTCAGCGTGCCTTTGTAAAAGTGCCCCTGAGCTTGTAAAATTGGCTGTACTTTTTCTTTCTAGCCTCTCCCTTGTGGATAATTGTTGTTCTCCCCTTTCATTTTCTGCTTTTCTATCCAATCTGTAGTTCTTTTCTTTATTTATTCCTCCTATTAATGACTCTATTGCTAACCGCTAGGACTGTATATTCCCTGTTGCGGTATATCAAATAAAGATGAACTTGAACTTGTGTTGACATTGGAAGTAGCATACTATATCATACTACTTACTGTAATTTGAATGCTTTAATTGCCTTTTTCCTATGTCCAGGTTATTCCTTCTGTACACTACGTTGGGTGAACTTTTTCAAAAAGACAGTAAATAATCCTAATAAATATGTAAATAAATACATGAATGGAAAATAAATTAAAAAGTAAATACATAAACTTATGTATGAAAAATCTCTTTACAAGATAACCTCCATAGTGCTGAGCACAGTAAGGCTTAATTTTGCTGCTATCCATAGAGCATTGGTGGTTGGAACTGTCCATGTATAATTAACGCCACCACCTATCTGAATTGCAGAGCTGAATATATGTGCATTAATTAAAAAAAAAAAAATGCTTGTTGCAGTGTTAATTGACCCAATTCTTTTTTTGGTATGTTACTCTAGAGTTAATCTACGTGAACAACTTTTGTTCTCCTAAAAGATATATGAAGCCACTCAGTGAAAAGTAATAAGTAACTAACAGCTATTAGCTGTGTAATAAAATTGTTCAAGGTGAGTTGAAGGGAATTAAGCGTACAGTAGCTAGAAGGAAACATTCACCTAATGCATTTCAAATGTAAAATCAGCAAAATGTCTTCTGCTACTTAAGGGTCCTTTTACTAAGCTGCTGAAAAAGGGGGTCTGCACTAGCATCACCGTGTGTTTTTGAAGTGCGCTGAGGCCCCCTTTTACCACAGCGGGTAAAATGCTGTCTTTTTTGCTGGAAAAAAATGTCCATGCGGTAAATGTCCACTTGCTGCATGGCCATTTTGGGGAGAGCACTTACCATTACCCACTGATGTGGCGATAAGGGCTCCTGCACTAACCTGGAGGTAACCAGGCAGCACGCACAATATTTTTGTAGCCCTGGAAATGGCTTGCGCTGGGGATGGGAACTACCCCCGGGCTCCTGTGGTAGCCCAGTGGTAGTTCTGGATTGGCACGCAGCAAGCCTGTTGACATATGCCAACCCTTTAGTAAAAGGGCCCGTAAGTGAGTTGTCTCAATTGAAAAGTAACTTGATAGTACTGTGCGATATTACGCTAACTGATGTCACAGTTTCAAAGAGAATAATTATTGCTGGTTATGCCAAACTGGAGCAATGCACAACAAACCATCTTGAAACACCACCATGGAATCCAAATGAAAGCCTCTGAATATTCTATAATGAAGTCTGTCATAGACATTTTATAGCTGTCAGTATATCATGTACTAAGAAGAGTGCATTTTGGAATTGTATATAACACATGATCGCATTCATTTTTGAAGTACATGGACGTTTTAAAAAGGTACAAAAAAAGTCCATCTGCTGAAAACATTCAAATAGCAATTTTCAAAAGGCAGAAATAAGATGTTTTATACTGTAGTGCATCCAAATAGCAAGGGGGCGGGATGGAAGCATGTTGTGGGTGAGACTAGGGGAACAAAATGAGGACATCCAACAGTGATAATGAAACAGGAAAAAACTTCCAAGGGGAAAAAGAGAGGCATATTTCTCTAGACCTGTAAATCACATCCAAGTAACAAAAAGGTAGTCTGAATGACCAGCTAACAACTGGTGGGATTAAGGCTTGACTCCCTCCTTAATCCCCCAGCAGATGCTGTACCCTTTCCACCCCCCCCCCCCCCCTAAGAAGTGAAACTGATAGGGAATAACAGACTTTATGATAGCTTCAGATATTATGAACATTCCCATCAAAGCAGCAAGTAGATCCCAGGAGTAGCCTACTGGCCAGTGCAGTGGACTGTATACAAGGGAACCCAGGTTCAAATCCTGCACTAACTAGTCCTGTTTTGGTGGAAATTGTGAGCTCTCCAAATACAGCAAAATACTTACTGTACCTACATATAGGAGACACCTGCAGGCTTGAAGGCATTTGTAGTGGTATACAGTTAGATACAGTAGTTTTTTTTTCCTGTTCCTGGAGGGCTCACAATACATAATAAAGAAGTTAAGGATGGATTCGTACCTGGGTGCCTTTTTCTAAAGTCCACTGCACTGACCACTATCAGGCTTATTTTTGAAAGAGAAGGACGCCTATCTTTTGACACAATCGGGAGATGGGCGTCCTTCTTCCAAGATTGCCCAAATCGAAAGCCGATTTTGGGCATCCCCAACTGCTTTCCGTTGCAGGGACGACTAAAGTTCCCGGGGGCGTGTCGGAAATGTAGCGAAGGCGTGTCTTGGGCGTGCCTAACACATGGGTGTCCTGAACCCATAATGGAAAATGGACGACTTTACTTGGTCCTATTTTTCTTACGACCAAGCCACGAAAAGGTGCCCGTACTGACCAGATGACCACCGGAGGGAATCGGGGATGATCTCCACTTACTCCCCCAGTGATCACTAACCCCTCCCACCCTCAAAATTGTTTTTTAAATATTTTTTGCCAGCCTCAAATATCATACCCAGCTCCATGGCAGCAGTATGCAAGTCCCTGGAGCAGTTTTAGTGAGTGCAGTGCATTCAGGCAGGCAGACCCAGGCCATCCCCTCCTATCTGTTACACTTGTGGTGGTAAATGTGAGCCCTCCAAACCCACCACAAATCCACTGTACCCACATCTAGGTGCCCCCCTTCACCTGTAAGGGCTATGATAGTGATGTACAGTGGTGGGTAGTGGGTTTTGTGGGGGGGGGGGGGGTTGGGGGCTCAGCACACAAGGTAAGGGAGCTATGTACCTGGGAGCAATTTCTGAAGTCCACTGCAGTGCCCCCTAGGGTGCCCGGTTGGTGTCCTGGCATGTCAGGAGGACCAATGCACTACGAATGCTGGCTCCTCCCATGACGAAAGGGCTTGCATTTGGTCATTTCTGAGAGGGCGTCCTTAGTTCCATTATCACTGAAAATCAGAAACGACCACGTCTAAGGATGACCATCTCTAGGGATGACCTAAATGTCAAGATATGGGCGTCCCCGACCGTATTATCGAAATGAAAGATGGACGCCCATCTTGTTTCGCTAATATGGGTTTCCCCGCCCCTTCGCCGGGACGTCCCATAAGGATTATGCCCCGCCACATGTCATCTGACAATTAAATGCACCCTAGCAGTGATATTTAAATGGTAAATTTGTCCTGGGATTTTACAATACCACAGAGTGGCAGGGATGGGAGAAGGGAGAGTGAGTTTGAAAGGAGGCATTCCCTTGCTGCTGTTTCACTGTACTTGTATGTAAGTTTCTATGTTGCAGAAGCTTGCACCCTTTCCGTAGACATGCATTGGGCCTTTCTTGGGAGGGAGCTGGTACTATTCTCTGGATTCCCAGTCCTAGTTTGCTCCAAGACAGACAGACATTCTTGACCCCTTTGTATTATTTCCAACTTCTGTTGGATTGGAAAGAATGGGTCAGACAGAGGAGTAGCATGATCAAACAACTCTTCCAATGATTCCACTATACATGACATCTTTTGTCTCCCTGGTATCATTGGAAGAGTTGTGTTGATCATGCTACTGCTCTGTCTGACCTGTTATGTTCATAGTGGATCCCGTTCCTCCACCTTGGTGGTTGACCTCTGGATTAGAAAGAATAAAATGGTTCTACCTGCTAGACATACTGGTACTTGGACATGGAATCTGCAGCATTCTTATACATGGTGGGAGGAAGTATAGAACACTACAGTATTTTTTATGATGTGTAAATAGGTGTTCCTAGGGGCATAGTTTGGGAAGAGCAGAAGCAAACTGGAGGTGTATGCACATATATTTCAAATGCTCAGGTGCATGCATACATTGAGTAAATGCATATAGTTACATCTTTCTAAAAATAGGTGTAAAGTTATGCATAGATATTTACTTACTGTTAGGGTTAGTTCTGGAAGCCAGTTTTAGAAATGTTATGTGGAGGGGGATAAAACAAACGGGGCCACCCATCTCTAAGGGTGCCCTTCTCTAAGGACAGCCCCGTAAAGGGGCAGGGCAACCCGTATTATTGAAACAAGATGGACAGCCATCTTTCATTTCAATAATACGGTTGGGGACGCCCAAATCATGAAATTTAGGTCGAGCTTAGAGATGGTCATCCCTGGTTTTCGGTGATAATGGAAAGTGAGGACGCCATTCTCAGAAACGACCAAATCCAAGCTATTTGGTTGTGGAGGAGCCAGCATTTGTGGTGTACTGGTCCCACTAACTGAAATGGAAAAAAACCCTTCCCTTCCGATCCGGAAAGGAACGAGCATGCATGAAGGAAATTGCATGCAAATGAGCTGCTCGCTGTTAGCTCATTTGCACACGATTTTCTTCCTAAGGAGGGGAAGTGACGGCAGTTGAGGACATCCAAAATGTGGATGTTTGTGAGAAGGACATCCAGGTCTACTATGCCTCTGACACCCCCTTTATTTATTTGGATTTTGGATCACAAGTAGCAGCAGTGGGATTTGAACCTGCCACCTCTAGATTGCAAGACCAGTACTCTAACCACTTTTTCCATCTACTCCACTCCTTTGAAATTTGGCCATCCCTGTGGGGGGCAGTTGAGGACGTCCAACATGTTTGAAAGAAGGACATCCAGGCCTTTGTTATGCCTCCACTGACACACACATACCTCCCCCCCCAGGGACCTGCATACTGTTCCCCCCCCCCACACACACACAGGGATGACCAAATTTCAAGGGAGTGGAATGGCATGGAGGAGTGGCCTAGTGGTTAGAGCACTGGTCTTGCAATCCAGAAGTGGCCAGTTCAGATCCCACTGCTGCTACTTGTGATCCAAAATCCAAATAAATAAATAAAAATGGCGTTTGGAGGCATAGCAAGGCATGGATGTCCTTCTCACAGAAACATCCACATTTGGACATCCTCAACTGCCATCGCAGGGACAGAGGCATAGCGAAGAACATACTCTTTAAAAAAAAAGACAAAAGTGTCGGGGTGGGAGGTGGTTAGTGACCACTGGGGAAGTCAGGGGAGGTCATCCCCAATTCCCTCCGGTGGTCAGTTCGGGCACCTTTTTGATGCTCGGTTGTGAAAAAAAAATGGATCAAGTAAAGTCGGCCAAATGCTCATTGGGGACGCCCTTCTTTTTTCCATTATCCGCCGAGGATGCCCATCTGTTAACCACGCCCCCATCCCGCCTTCGGTACACTGCCAGCACGCCCCCTTGAACTTTGGTCATCCCCGTGACGGAAAGCAGTTAAGGACGCCCAAAATCGGCTTTCAGTTATGCCGATTTGGGCGACCTTATGAGAAGGACGCCCATCTCCCGATTTGTGTCGGAAGATGGGCACCCTTCTCCTTCGAAAATAAGCAGGATAGGCACCTACATTTTCTGAAAGATACTTTTGAAGTAAAAGTTTTTATTCATAGTGGAACGATGCATGTTTGGGATTAAAACGATATAAAAATATAATGTCAGATTGAAACAAAAAGTGGATATTTCAGAAGACCTGTGGGTCTGTGATAGTCCCGTGAAGATATATGATCATATTATACAAAAATGTATTAAATTTGCAGTTTCACAATTATGTGATTTTCAGGAAAGGGTGTTTTGCTCTGTGGATAATTGCTGTGAGTGTTCAGAATACTAGCAGCTGTATGATTGGGGTCAGAACCCCTCTCAAACTTACCTCTTTCCTGGGGGTCAGCTTCTTAGCTGGCTTCTGTTTCTTTTGTCTGTCCTTTCTGAGCTGGCTCTGTCTCTCTGTGCTGGCAGCTTCCAGCAGCATGGGGTTAATTGTTTTACTTTACTACAGCTGTGTGGGTGGACTGAGTTAGCTCTACCTCTCTTTGGGTGTACTGGCTTCAAGTGCTTCATGGTGTTGCATTGGTGTGGGTTGGGCCTCTCTGGGTCAGTGTGCTTTTGCCTAGGTCTAGGGAGTGTGACATCATCAGGGAGGGCCTTGATAAGGAAGTGGTGTTGTTTCCTTCAGAGCCTTTGCAACGGTTGTGTTTGCTTTAGGTAGGGTGGTGCAGTGTGCACTTCTGACTTTGTGTCTAGTTTCCCTGCTTGATTTTGCTAAGGTCCAGGTTAGTGTTAGTGCAGTGTGCACTGGTGTTTGTGTGTTTAGCTTTCCTGCTTTTCCCTTGTGGTTCCCCTGCTTTTCCCTCTTGGTTTTGGAAGCATTGCTGTGTGTAGGGCTTTGGAAGCTCTGTTGCTGTTAGAAGTACTTCAGGGTTTGGTGTTGTTAGGAACACTGCAGAGTTTGCTGTTAGAAGTACTTCTGGTGTTTGTGCTATTGGGAGCATTGTCTTTGCTGTTTGGGTTTTGGGTGCTGTAGAAAGCACTTCAGTTTGCTGTTAGAAGTACTTCTGGGTTTGGTGCTGTTAGAGGCACTTCAGTTCGCTGTGAGAAGTACGTCAGTAGCTTGGTGCTTAGTGGAACCTGGGTTAGATTAGTGCGGTGGTGCACTGCTGTAGCGTGGGGGCTTAGGAAGCTCCTTTGCTAGTGTGTGTTTGCTTTCCTGCTTTTTCCTTGTGCCTTCCCTGTCTTCCCTTTTAGTGCTAGGAGCTCTTTTGGTTGTTTGGTGCATAGGAGCACCTTAGTTAGTTTAGAGTTGTAGAGCATTGCTTGTAGCTTGGTGTTTAGTAGCACCTGTGTTAGCTTGTGTATTTAGTTCCCTGCCCTGTTAGTTTAGGGTTTTGGAAGTCCCTTTGTTGAGCAGGGCTTAGGAGCTCCTGTTTAGTATAGGGCTTAGGAAGTCCTTTTGTCAGTTTTCTGTTAGGAACACTCCTGCTGGGTTAGGGCTTGGGAGCACTTAGATCAGTTTAGGTTTAGGAGTACTTCTGTTTCCAGTCCTGGTCCCTGTGTCATCCGGTATCCGGTAAGTCCTGCCGGCCCCTCGAACCCAAGGGCTCAACCCTTGGGGGGGGGGGGGGGTAGTGGCCAAGCACAGGTGAAGCTGTGCGGACCAGTCCAGTGTGCTCCAGTCCAGTGTGTTCCGCTCCGGTGTGTGTTCCAGTCCTGTGTCCTCCAGTCCTGGGGATTGCAGTCCAGTGTTTCAGTCCTGTGTCCTCCAGTCCGGGGGATTCCAGTCCATGTGTTCCGGTTCACTGGGCAGTGCCTGCAGTCCCTGCCGGTGTGCTTACCCAGTGTTGGTTGGTGGGTTTTGCCTGCTGCTGTCGCTCCTCGGCAGCAGCCCAAGGGCTCACGTTTGCTCCAGAGCCCGGCCCTGCGGGCTCTGAACCTGAGAACCTGACAGCAACTATGTGTTTATGAGTGCACTGATGCACCTACATGCTGGATATGCCCTATGTGCTTTTCCATAAATATGCAAATATCTACAACAGCATGTATTTTACAGGTGGGCATACACAAGTGGACTCTAGGTGCACCATAAGCAGGACGCACATTTACATGTATAACTTATAAAATACTGCAAGTTAAATGCATACAACTGGTGCTTAGCATACGATAGGGGTCCCTGTACTAATAGTAAAAATCAAACCACCTTTTCCACTTCTTCACACACAGGGCCGTGCCTAGGGTCTCCGGCGCCCCCCTGCAGTTGGCCTCTCCAGCGCCCCCCCCCCCTCAGTCGGCCTCTCCGGCGCCCCCCCCCGAAAACGAGCGCTACACTACTAGCGCTCTTCTCCCCAGATCCATTTTTTTGTTTAAATTTACCTCTCCGGCGCTTGCAGCGTAGGCAGCGTTAATGAGAAGGA
Organism: Microcaecilia unicolor; assembly: GCF_901765095.1. Lineage (NCBI taxonomy): Eukaryota > Metazoa > Chordata > Amphibia > Gymnophiona > Siphonopidae > Microcaecilia > Microcaecilia unicolor. The sequence continues at coordinate 259,429,020 of NC_044031.1, read as the reverse complement.
GGCGGCGCTCCCCCGCCCCAACGTGTCTTGCCTTCGCTGTGTCCCACCTTCTTCTGACGTCAGAAATGACGTCAGAAGAAGGCGGAACCGAGCGAAGGGAAGACACGTCGGGGCGGCCGGGGGAGCGCCGCCTCCTTCTCACTTACGCTGCCGCGCGCCGGAGAGGTAAATTTAAACCAAAAAAAAAAAGGATCTGGGGAGAAGAGGGCGAGGTAAGCATGGTGCGGCGGGGCGCCCCCCAGAGGAGGGCGCCCTCCTGCCATGCTTACCTCGCTTACCGCATCGGCACGGCCCTGTTCACACAAACAGATTCACTTGTTTCAACTTGTCTCAAAGTTCAGTGAGACAAGTGAATCTGTTTGTGTGAAGAAGTGGAAAAGGGTGGTTTGATTTTTACTATTAGGGGTATACTGTGTTTTTACCCCTCTTAGTTCTTTTACCCCTGGCGCAGCTTGAGGGCGAAACGTGGCCGTAGAGTAAACTGTTCAATAAACCACTTCTTTTTATTTACTTGTTTTGGAATTTTTATGTGATCTGCTTTTACCTTGCTCGTATCTCAGTAGGCAGATCAGTGCCTCTTGTTTTTGTTTTTTATTTAAGTTTATATTCATATTGTCTGGTCAATTTTATAAAAGCCTATTTCTGAGCATAAAAATATGTACTCCTGGAGGAATGTCTTTTAAAATTACTCTTTCTATGTCACATCATATTATATTGTGTTAAATAGAAGTTTACCTGGCAGGAAAACTAGAGAGAAAATCCTGTAGTCTGGCAGCAAAACTTCAATTGAGAATCCACTGCGGATCTTATTAAAATAGAAATCTTATTCAGCTGATGTGGCAGTGAAGAACTAATGCTAGAAGCGTCCACTTAAGCAGCTAGAAACCCTTCGATGGAGATTTGGGTGGCAATTTTAAAACACGTTTCCCTGGATAAAACAGTATTTTTTTGTGTAGAAGAAGCCATTTCTAAAATGTTTCTGAGTATATATGTTTCAATTTATTTGCATGCAATCTGTATATTCTAAATTTATCTAACTTGGGTAGAGATACTTCTAGGACAGGATTAGGGTGGAGTTTGGAATTGTGGATACATTTTATAAAGATCAGCTGCAAATGTGTATGCATTTTCTGTAGGATAATTTTCAGATGGAAAGCATTCAGTCGATATTCAGTCCATGGCAATGAGTGGCTTACAAACTGTTCTAGCTGAGGCTGACCTAACTCCAGATATTCAGTGTTGGGGCATGCATGCTAGGCATTGAATATCTGGGTATGACACTGACTGATACACAGACCGGTGCCTGGTTAACTTGCTGCATAAGGTTAGGATAGCTGTTGTAGGGCCCTGTTTACTAAGTCGCGTTGTAGGCGCATTAACATTTTTAACACATGTTAACATTTTTAATGCATGTTAACCATGTATTTTTATTTGTGTTACATTTGTACCCCGTGCTTTCCCACTCATGGCAGGCTCAATGCAGCTTACATGGGGCAATGGAGGGTTAAGTGACTTGCCCAGAGTCACAAGGAGTTGCCTGTGCCTGAAGTGGGAATCGAACTCAGTTCCTCAGTTCCCCAGGACCAAAGTCCACCACCCTAACCACTAGGCTACTCCTCCACTCCGCGGTTAACTGTGTATGCGCCTACAATATCCCTATAGGCGCCTACAAGTTAGCTCACATGCTAATTGTAGGCTCGTTATAAATGCTAATGAGTCTTAGTAAACAGAGCCCTTACTCTACTATATTTACGCGATTACTTAGCTGGTTAGCGGACTGAAAATCTACATCCACAACATCACTTAGAATAACTTTTGACCATAGATACTAGAAGAAGACCTAGATCTGTGGTACTATAATGTTTTTTGGCCAATGATGATGAGAAGACCGTTAGGTCTGTTTAAGCTCCGTGAAGATTGTTTCTGATCTTGGAGCTCTTTGAGGCCATTTTCCTTTAAATATAGTCATTTTTCAATTAGTAGATTTTTCTGGAAATTTTTTGATTGTTTTGTGATTCCACACCATCTTTATTTTTTAGTGTATTATAAAATTACCCCAGCTACCTCCTGACAGCCCAAAGAAGCTCATCTGATCACATAATCATTTGACTCTTCCAGTTTACATGCATTTGAAATAAAAATGACCTGTATAAATCATGCCTTGTATTAAAAACTGGATCACTTTTTCAAATATGCCAGATATTGGAACAGAAGAAAAAAAAGCAGCACGCTCCTTTGCCTTTAAAATGCAATAATACTATATGATTTATGCCCAGCTATACTAGCAGTAATAAGGATTCATATGTAATTTCCTTCTAAATTATATCTAGTGTTTAACCAGCAATAACACTGTCAAATTATGTAGCATGGTTAATTGGAAAGAAATGAATTTACAGATAAGAGGCAGTAGACAATTCATGAAAGAAATATAACACACACGGACACAAGGAGATTTTTTTCTGGAGGGGTATAAGGACATGAAACAAGGCAGTTAACGAAAAGATGGGGTTAGGTAAATTTAAATACTAATTTTGCTTGCTGCAATTAAAGGAATTCAAGAGTATAATACACAGTTAATGGGCCACATTACTGAAAATAAAAAGAGTGGGAAAATGTGTGTATATGTGTGCCGGAAAAAAGGGAGAAGGTTATAATAATGACTGCAATACAGTTAACTGTAATAGAAAAGGGCTAATAATGAGCAACAGGGAGATGGAAATACTATAAGTGGAGGGACTAGCTGAGCATGGTATAATAAAGTGTGAAGTGAAGAGGTATTATGTAATAAATGGTAATGCTAACTTAACATATTAGATCGTTGAATGTGAGGATCAGCACAGTAATGACATACACGGATGCGAGGAGAAGGACTGCTGCAGTGAAATTACAGTGAGGAACCGTTAGAAAAAGGGCAAGCCTAACCCCACCCCCTGAGGCAGATTTGTTAAGATTATGTGGCAGGAGCTTGTACATTCTGCCACAGAAGTTTCCATAATCTCTGCAATTAGGTGGCACATTCACAAAATTTGCATATATTACATATGAAATACAGTACATTCTTTGTTACTTTCCGGTAAAGATGGCATTTCTTTTGTTCCAGTTAGTTTAAGTATTATGTCCCTTATTGGGGAAATTTCAGGAAGGGAAGGCGTTTGAAAAAGTACCTCATGAAAGACTCGAGAGGAAATTGGCAAGTCATGGGATAGGGGTAGTGTTCTATGTGGGATACAAAAAACTGTAAAAGATAGAAAACAGAGAGTAGAGTTAAATGGTCAGTATTCTCAATGGAGAAGGGTATGAGTGGGGTTCCCCAGGGGTCTGTGTTGGGACACTGCTTTTTAACATATTTATAAATGACCTAGAGATGGAGTAACTAGTGAGGTAATTAATTTGCTGATGCCACCATTATTCAAAGTTGTTAAATCACAAGAGGATTGTGAAAAATTACAAGTCGACCTTACGAGACGGAGGACTAGGCGTCTAATATGGCAGATGACGTTTATTGTGAGCAAGTGCAAGTGATGCATGTAGGAAAGAGGAACCCAAATTATAGTTATATAATGCAGGTTCCACATTAGGAGCCACCCATCGGGAAAGGGATCTAGACATCATCGTGAAACCTCTGCTCAGTGTACGGCGGCCACTAATTAAGCAAATAGAATGTTAGGTATTATTAGGAAAGGGTGGAAAACAAAAATGAGGACATTATAATGTCTTTGTATCACCGCATGGTGCGACCGCACCTCGAATATTGTGTTAAATTCTGGTCACCGCATGTCAAAAATATATAGTGGAATTAGAAAAGGTACAGAGAAGGGCGACAAAAATGATAAAGGGGATGGGACGACTTCCCTATGAGGATAGGCTGAAGTGTCTAGGGCTCTTCAGCTTGGAGAAAAGATGGTTGAGGGGAGATATGATAGAGGTCTATAAAATAGTGAGTGGAGTGGAACAGATAGACATGAATCATTTGTTTAATCTTTCCAAAAATACTAGGACTAGGGGGCACATGATGAAGCTACAAAGTAGTACATTTAAAATGAATCAGAGAAAATATTCTTTACTCAACATGTAATTAAACTCTGGAATTCATTGCCGGAGAATGTAGCAAAAGCGGTTAGCTTATCAGGGTTTAAAAAAGTTTTGGATGGCTTCCTAAGGAAAAGTTCGTAGACCATTATTAAAATGGACTTGAGGAAAATCCACTGCTTATTCCTAGAATAAGCAGCATAAAATGTATTGTACTGTTTTGGGATCTTGCCAGGTATTTGTGACTTGGATTGGCCACTATTATAAATAGGGTGCTGGGCTTGATGGAGCTTTATTCTGTCCCAGTATTGCAATACTTATGTACTTATGGATCTTTGGAATGGGTGCTACGAAGGGAGAAGGGGAATAGTGAAGAGATCTGGGTGATAGCTGTGAGCCTTCCAGGGACAGGGAATTACCTAGTATACTTGAATGCAACTCTCCATGAGCTACTACTGAAAACGGTGCAAGTTAAATCTAAAAGCAGAGGAAAGGGGATCTCAGAGTAAGGAAATGGAGACGGGTGGGAAGTAACACCAGGCTGTTATGGTAGCCCAGTGGTACTTCCTGTATAGTGAACGGTAAGCCCGCGTTGGGCTTACTGCTGCTTAGTAAAAAGAATTAGAGAGGAATTACTTTTCAAAACATATGAGCAATATCCCCCACACCACACTTTACTCTTTTAAGATAGGTGTACCGATGGCCCGCCTATCTTAAAATAATAAAAGTGTAATGTGGGGATGTTGTTTATATGTTTTATAATGGCAACATAGATGACTGTCTGCCTTTATAAAATGGATTGGTACAATGATCCCTGGTAGTATACAAATTAACTCACTTAGGGCCCCTTTTACCAACCTGCGGCAAAAGGGGGCCAGCGCTGGTATTGGTATATGTTTTGATGCATGTCGAGACCCCCTCTTACCACAGTGGGTAAAAGGTAGATCTTTCTATTCTTCAGGAAATGGCCATGCAGCAAGTGTAGCACTTGCTGTGTGACCATTTCGGGGGGGGGGGGGGCCCTTACTGCCACCCACTGAGGTGGCGGTAAGGGCTCCCATGCTAACTTGGTGGAAATGGAGCAGCATATGACACTGCCTGATTACTACCAGGTACACACCGGCGCTACAAAAATAAAAATATTCTTGTAGTGCCAGATATGATGGTGCGCTGGGGGTGGGAACTACCACCGAGCTCCTGCGGTAGCCCAGCAGTACTTTCTTTTTAGCGAGCAGTAAGCCTGCTTTGTTAAAGGGCCCCATAAATGTTTACACCAACTTCATTAAAGTGCAATTGTGTGTATAATTTATGGGGGCAATTCTAATAAAGGTTGCCCAACTTTGGGCGCCAAATGCAGGGCACAGAGCATGAATTCTATAACAATATCTAGGCATCCAGATTCCCTTATAGAAAAGAGCATAAGTTTGCATTTGCGCACCAACATTTAGGGGCCCTTTTACTAAAGGGTTGTCACGTGGCAACCCAGAACTACTGCCGGCCCAATGCAGGTGCCGGCAGTAGTTCTACCCCCAGCGTGCGCCATTTCTAGTGCTAGCAGAAATATTGAAAAAATAATCAGGCAGCATCAATGGTTGGCGGTAAGTGCTCCTTCAAGAAAAGGCCGTGTGGCAAGTGCAAGCTTACAACATGGCTATTTCATTTTTGGTTATTTTCACCTGCTGTGGTAAACGTGACTCTAGCGAGCAGCAAAAATTGCCACCGTTGTAGTGCAGGGTCCCTTTTACAACAGCTTAGTTTAAGGGCCCCTTAAGCACTATTACTTTTGCCATATAAAAGGCAAACATAAATCTGAGTGGGTAAATGTTTGCAAGTTAGTGCATGACATACAATATTCTTTAAGTTACGTAGGTAAGTGTGGGACTTGTCCATGCTCTCCTGCATGTATGTCCCCATTGCAGTTGTGCTATGTGGGTTGCATGCTAATTTTGCAGAATACCACCTAGTGCCTAACCATCACTTACACATGTCAGTATAACATTCACATAAGAGCTAAGGTTATAGAATGAGGGTAATTCTACAACAGGTTGCTTTCAAGACTATTACATAAAGAAAAATAGACACCTACAAGTGCAAGTGGATAAAATGTGCTTCAGTGTTAGGCCCTTTGTATGGTCCTTTCTGCCAGTTTAACTATGTGGAACCAACACTGAATATGGTCTGTGCCTGCAAAAGTGCCAGCTCCTCCCCAATTCCATCCCCAGAGTGCCCCAGTACTAACTGGGCAGTGCCATGGTGGTCAAAGCCCTGGTTCAGTTCTGCTGAATATCAGCAGGCAGCCCACTCAAGGGTGAATTCTATATATTGTGATAAAAATTGGTGCCAACCCCCCCCCCCCCCCCCCCGCTTATGTGTTATTCTATAAGCTGCATCTAAAGTTAGGCACAGTTTATAGAATAGCACCTAAGTCCTGGAGTTTGTGCGTAAATTTAGGCATTATACAAATGCCTCTGCCTAAATTTACGTGCAGAACCCTCTTATTCTGTAATTGCTTGTGTAACCCAAAACCACATCCATGACCTATCCCGAAGCACCCATGACCCTCCCATTGCCATGCCCCCTATTTCCGGACACACGTAAAATTTAGGCACCGATCACACACCTAGATTTACATGTGTAAATATTAACTGATTCCAATTAGCGCCAGTAATTGCTTGTTAGAAAGCCTATTATTGGCACTAATTGGCTTATTATTTAATTAAATTGCATGCAAATTTGGCAGACACTCAAATTTACACACACAATTTGTGTTGACTTTTTAGAATTAGGGGGGGTTAGTGTGGTTTAAGCAAGCAGGAGCCTCTCCTGCCACTTAAGCCCTGTTGAATATCAACCCTTTATTTTATTGTTGAGGCTGTCCAGAATTAGATTTTTTTTGGTTACATTTAATTTGCATACTGTATCATAAAAGGCCACTGCTGGTTATTCTTAATTAACAGAGAAAATTCTCCTCCTTAGCTTTTTTTTTATAGCGTTTCAGTACATTTTGTACTAATTTGACGAGATGTCATTTCTGTTTCTGCTCTTTGTGATTTACTGCTGCTTGTACTGACATCTCCATCTCTTGCATCAAGCCTTTGCTGTCACTCCAGAATGACATCAGCACCAAGGGGATGTGGCAGCTCAGCTCTGCAGGCCTCCAGTTTGAGGAAAGGGAATCCTACTGAGATCCAACGATGGAAATACCGAAATGAAGAACAAACACATATGGAACATGGAATTCCATAGGCAGATGAGACGAGACTTTGACAGCAGATTTTAATTGTTCATGTATACTGACTTAACCATTCTCTGCAGGGTCTGCCACAAAGAAACTTGAGCGTAATTCATGATGAAAAGCAAGCAGAGCTCTTTTGGTATATTCTGTTCATAAGCTAAAAATGTGGAATTTCCTGTAGATATGTTTGAAAGCATAATTATACCTGTATTTATACTGACAGTGGTGATTTTCTCACAGGTCACACACCCAGAATCTTTTTAACATTTCTTTTTATTCCTTACTATATCTGGAGTGGAAAATGAAACCTATGAGCACTGATACTGATAAAATTGGACTAGTCAATATTCTGCCCATTACAGTCAGTGTTTTTTCAAATGCTGACCACAATGGGCAAAATTAGCCCTAGATATTCAATGTTGAGCCGTGTCCAGGCACAGGCATGGAATATCTGGTACAAATTATAGTTGTGATGGCTGCCAGAGCTGATGTACTTCCCAGCCGATATTCAGTCAGGACTTGCATAAGACATGTGGGCCCCAGCTGAATATCATTCTGGACCCACATAAAGGATGCAAGTATCCTCTGGTGTTCTGATTCCTGCTCCCACGATCTGGATCCCCTTCCCTCTCACCTCAATGTGAATAAGGGGTGATAGAGCTTCCCTGCCTCCCCCTTTAGGTCCCCTGGTCCCACCTAGTAGAGTCCTGATGGTCTAATGAGTCCAAAAGCAGAGGCAATGCCCATTTGTGTTCTTGCCTGTCGCAGCTTCTTTTACAAAATGGCTTCCGCAACCTCTAGCAGCAGCCTCACGGTACTAGGAAATAAGAGAGCTGAGCAAACCTGAAAGGTCCAGTGCTATTGCTTGATTTAGCCTTTCTGGATCAGGTAAATTCTTTTTTTTTGTGGTGGCTATGTGCCTGGTTTGAATAGGACTTTTCATTTGCCCTGAATGTCTCTAAGATTGAATGTCATCTGCCTTTGACTTTCCCCCCTTTGTTATGTTTGAAGATACACAGTTGTTGAGTATGCAGAAGATCTATAGTTTGAGTGTTGTTCCAGATTCTATGTTGCTCATGGAGAACTATGTTATAGCTATCATTCATTCCTAGATTTTCCATTTGCATATGCTCAGCAACCCTAAATCTATGACATCGGCAGTTGATTTCAGATCTGTTGTACAGAACTTTATTCTTTCACTCTTAGATTACTGCAATGACTTACATTTGGATATGCATTAAAGTTTTGCAGTTCATCCAGAACACCACAGGCCAGTCAGTTACAGGAATACTGTGACATTATCATATTACATTGTACCTTAAATCTTTGGCTACCTGTGCATTGTTGTAGAAGATCCTAACATTGATTCATAAATCATTATAATATGATGTCCCACACTACATGAGTATTGTGCTGAATATCTACCACCCAACTCATTCATTGAAGGGGACATAGCACATATGAGCTCCATATTTGACTAAGATCCATTTTGCAGATACCAGAGGATAGTTCCTTTTCAACTCCAGGCCCACCAGTGTGGATAAACATCCTATATCACTGTCTGATAGTGGGAATGCCATATTTAAGAAACAATTAAAGGTTCTTCTTTTTGTTTATGCCTTTGGCAATTAATGGAACAACTACCTATCTACACATTGGCTTGGTACCAGGTATCATTGTTTCTGTCATGATGGTTTTGTAACTGATTTGATTTAGTTTTATATTATTTTTATGTGAGTGTGTATTATATTTTTTGTTTTACATTTTGTTGAGACTCTGTATGTTGATTTTATTATATATGTTACTTTGGGGCTCATTTTTGAAAGAGAAAAAACACCTTAAAAAGTGTCATAAAACAGCATTTGAATGTTTTTCTCACAGAAACATCCACATCAGAATTCTCAAAATCTATTTTTAGAATTTTTTCTATGAAGTCCATCAGAAGTGCATTCAAATCACAAGGGGGCATGTTGGGGGCATTTTGAAGGCGGGATTAGAGCATGCCTAACACTGGACATTTTACAGCCATAATGGAACAAAATAAAAATGTCCAGGACTAAAACCAAGATGTTTTGCTCTAGACCTGTTTTCAGAACGAATAAGGCACAACAAGGTGACCTAAATGACCGGATGACCACTTGCGGGAATCAGGCATGACCCTCTACTCCTCCAGTGGTCACTGACCCTCTCCTACCCCTTAAAAATGTGAAACAAATACGACTCACTAGCCTCTGTGACAGCTTCATATGTTATAGTCAGTTCTATTAATGCAGCATGCAGGTCCCTGGAGTAGTGTAGTGGTCGGTGCACTACGCAGTGGGGGACCCAGGTCCCTATCTCCCTCTACCTGTCACACTTGTGGTAGAAACTGTGATCCCTTCCAAGGTCACCAAAACTCTACTGTACCCACATAGAGGTTCCCCCATCACCCATACGGGCTATTGTAGTGGTGTACAGTGGAGGACAGTGGATTTTGGGTGGGTTTTGAAGGGTTCAGAGGATAAGGGAGAAAAGGTTTGATGTGTACCTGGGAGCATTTTTATGAAGTGCATAGAAGTGCCCTCTAGGATGCCTCATTGCTCTTCTGCAGTGGTGTTCCTAGGGGGGGCTGACACCCGGGGTGGATCGCCGATGCGCCCCCGCCCCCCGGGTGCAGCGCCCACCCGGAACAGCGCGACACCCCCCCCCCAGTGAAAGAAACCCCCCCCCCCCAGGTGCACGCTGCTGGGGCTGCCGGCTCTTCGTTTTCATGCTCCCTCTGCCCCGGAACAGGAAGTAACCTGTTCCGGGGCAACGGGAGCATGAAAACGAAGAGCCGACAAGCACGCGGCACCCCCCCCCAGCGGCGTGCACCCAGGGCGGACCAGCCCCACCGCCCCCCCTTGGTACGCCACTGCTCTTCTGGGATGTCTGGGGGACCAGTCTGCTAAAAATGCTGGCTCCTCCTACATCCTAATAGCATGAATCTCTACATTTTGCACCTATTAAAGTTTTTTTGTTTGTTTTGAAAATGGACCAAAAAACAAAATGGTCACATCACAAAACCTTGTTCAAAACAGTATTTGTTTTTCAAGATAGACTTTTTCTTTTTTGAAAATGACCTTCTTTCCTATTCGGATTTTGGATGTTTTATACAAAATAGGACTTAGACATCATATCAAAAATGCCCCTCTTTGTACTCCCTTTAGTTCTAGATGGCTTTGAAACAATTAAGTCAATAAATAATTAATTAAAATTATTCATCTGTTGTCCTTAACATTACCATCAGTCCAAAACTATTCTCTGAATGACTGTTCTATGAGTTTAAAAAACATTCACTTTCTTATGCCAGTGGTTAAAGAATGAGCTTGAAAAAAAGGAAAACAAGCAAATATAAACTGTTTGAAAACTGGATAAGGTAAAACAGAGGCTGCTGTTCACTTGATGTTTCAAAAAAATGTGGTATTGTAATTCTTTCATCATTTCTCACAGTTCAAAGTCCATGCACCATTGAGCCCGAGTCTAACTCTGCAGTGATTCAAACTTTTCATCGTTCCTCCTTGTACAAAGCCTCCTTGTCACAGTAAAATTCCTCAAGCAGCACTGGACCCTTTGGCAAAGGCTCAACAAAACAGAGAAGCACATTTCTACAAAGCACTTTTCATTCAGCAGATATTAATTTGGACAGTGAAACCGACGTATACACCATCTAACGGACAAAATTACTGAAGTAATTTATGACCCCATGTCTAAGCAGTGAAAGGAACGTAAGATCAGTGGGTGCCTGATACAACTCAGTCAAAACATAGATCATTTTCCTCTCTTCCCCTTATGTGCAGTATAGTAGGGACGGGCTGTCATTTGCAACAACATAGTAATGTCGCTGAATGTTGTTAAATGACAATGAGCAGAAAAGCACAATATTTTGAAGGGGTTTTTTTGTTTGTTTTTAGTTTGCTGATACTAGTGCTCAGTATTTGCAAAGACTGCACACACAATAACATTGAGGCCATGATAATATAAGGGGACTGTAAAAAGAAACAAAATGAATATTCTTGGAAACATAACACAGGAAACAACATAAAATGAAAATTTTCTCACTGCTCATGCCTACAGTATAGACAGGTAAAATGTGCATTGCTAATGCAGTTGCATCTCTCCTCAGCATTCAATGTGGTAGATCATGACCTGATGTACAAACTGGAGAGTACTGGGATTTCAGGTGTTGTATTACAATGGTTCTCAGGATTTTTAAGAAACAGATTTTATATGGTTAAATGTCATGGGACAATGTCATTTTCCAGGAAGTCAATCTGTGGCATGCCTCAGGACTCACTACTTGTCCCCTATCCTTTTTCAGATATGTTCTCAGCTCTTTGGGTTATTTAATTCATTCTTTAAAATTGTCTTACTACATATATGCGGACGATGTTCAATGATTTTTCCTACAACCTCTTTAATTTCTGATACATTCAGTTTTGTCAAAGATTGTTTTGGCAAGATCTCTCAATGGATGATTGCACATAGGTTAAAATTAAATAGAGAAAAGGCTACAATTTCCTGGGTGAGAGGTAGAAACCATCCAATTCCATCAGCTGAATTAAAATTATTTATTTGGATTTTGCTCACATCTTTTTCAGTAGTAGCTCAAGGTGAGTTACATTCAGGTACACTGGGTATTTCTCTGTCGGGCTCACAATCTAATTTTTTACCTTAGGCAATAGAGGGTCAAGTGACTTGCCCAAGATCACAAGGAGTAGCAGTGGGATTTAAACCAGCCACTTCTGGATTGCAAGACTGATGCTTTAACCACTAGGCTACTCCTCCACTCCTACTCCTTCCACATAGATGGAACAGTGATACAATTACAGTCAACTATTCTGAGTTTGGGAATCTGGTTGGACTTCACATTAAGGGCCAGATTCTTTATAGGACACCCAAAAATCATCGCAGAAAAATATGCACATAACAGAATTCTATAAACCTCACCTAAAGTTAGGTACGGTTTATAGAATACGTGTGGTAGCCAACCCGCGACCAAAATTTAGGTGCAGCCATTTACGCCAACTAAAACCTGGTGTAAATGCCCACATCTTATTTAGGACCAGGCTTATTCTGTAACAGTGTGTGTAATTTTCAGGGATGCCCACAACCTGCCCACGTCCCTCCCATGGTCATGCTCCCTTTTGTGACCCACACATTTGAATTTACAAGGATCTCCTTACGGAATGCTCATAGAAAGTTGTCCGCATAGGAGGTCTTTTACAAGGGATTGGTAAGCCCAATGCGGGCTTACCAAATGCTAAATCAGATCTACTGCCAGCCCAACGCAGTCACCGGCAGTAGTTCCACCCCGTGCATGTGCCATTTCCAGGGGAAAAAAGAAAACCCTGGAAATGGCTTGTTGGCAGTAACCCGGCTGTAATCGGGCATCACCACTCGCTGCCCGGTTACCACTGGGTTACCGCTGGAGCCCTTATTGTCACTTCAATGGGTGTTGGGAAGGCTTCCTGCTGCAAGGCCATGTGATAAGAGTTCTCTTATCACATGGCCATGTTTGTCTGGGGGCTTTTTACCAGCTGAGGTAAAAAGGGCCCTGGCACATAGGAAAAATAGCCCCTGCCACAAGTGCAGGGCTCTTTATCCCGCAGCTTGGTAAAAGGACCCCATAAATTCTAATTAGTGCCAATTAGTGCCATTGAGAGAAATGTCCATTTAACCCTACCCGCTGTTTCTTCATCAAATTCAGTCTCACTTCTCATGGATAAATTACAGAAATTAGCTCATGCTCTAATTTTTCTGTAGTGGATTATTATAATATTCTTTATGTTGGACTAGCAAAAAGATCTTTGTTTTATTTGTAATTAATTCAAAATACAGCTGCTAGAGTGATCTTGTTTAAGCCAAAGTATGATAGAATCACCCCACTGCTAACATCTTTACATTGGTTACCAGTCAGAACTTGAATAAACATTTCTATGCCTTGTTCACAAAATTATAAATGGTATGAGTCCGATTTACTTACTCTCCACTCTTAAGCCTAGGTAGATGACTACATTGTAATAATACAAGATTTGATGCTACTTCCACAAATCCAACTAACTTCATCTCACGAGAAGTTGTTTGCAGCTGTAGCACCACCACTGTGGAATTTGCTCCCTGTCGAACTAAGGTCAGAATACAATTATTTACGCTTTCCCAGGTTACTTAAGACTTGGCTGTTTAAAAGCTTTGTTTTATGATTTTTAAATTATTGTCTGATACTGTTAGACATTATTAGGCTTATGCCATGCTTTGTTAACCACCTAGCGCTCTTGGACCTGCCGGTATATTAAAAACCCCCTGTGTATTAGTATTAATAACTAAGGGGTCCTTTCACAAAGCAGCATTAAGCCCAATGTGGGCTTACCACTCACTAAAAGGGAAATACTGCTGGGCTACCGCATCAGCCCAGCGGTAGTTCCCACCCCAGAGCCCATGCTGCTTTATGGGTTCCTTTGGAGGAAAGATTTAAGCAACATTTTTCATTGGTTAGATAGTATAGATGTTGTCTTTATACTATATTTTTGGACAATGTTTATTTCACATTCTATTTGGTTTTGGAAGTGTTATCTTGGTCAGAGATCCTCTCTTCTGTTTTAATTTTCACTGTTGTTTGTATGTTTTCTAGAATATTTATACATATATCCATATATTTATAGACATTTTGAATTTATTTAATATGTCATAGCATTATACTTTTTTTGTTCCTTTCTGGTTATTTAATATAATATATAGATATTATCTTTGTATGTAGGCTGTTCGCACTTTTATGCTTTGTTATACCAATGGAGAATTTTGTGTTTGATAATGTATTGGTGATGTTTTGATAATTATTATACATATCTATTTTAATATTTCAGATTTTATTTTTTTAGGGCCCTGTTTTCTAAGCTGTAACTACATGGTTAGCACACACTAATTTTTAGCACGTGCTAAAAACACTAGCGCACTTTAGTAAACAGGGACCTTAGTTTAATATGTTTGTGATTAAATCATTTTTGTATGTTTACAGACCTCTGACAAATGCATAAGTGAAGAAACTTGGCCAAGTCGGTCATTTTCCAATAAACTTTGTTGGTGACTGGCCTCTCTCTCTGATTTGTTTTGTTTGTTAATTTAGGGTCCCTTTTACAAAGCTGCGCTACCAATTCCTAGTTTGGCAAATGAGAGGAAGCCCATTCAATTCCTATGGGCTTCCTCTCATTTGCTGTGCGGGAAAAGGTAGCGCTGATTTGTAAAAGAAGCCCTTAATTACTTACACTGATGGTTTTCATGTTTATTTGATACCTTTTATAATACTTTACTATTTGGGTTATTTAAAATATCATCTGTGATATGTTCTAGACTATTTCTCTTTATTTAATTTACATTTTCTCTCTTATGTGGTTTGACAGATGAATTTAATTTATATAGAGGGGCATTTTTGATATAATGTCTAAACCCGATTTTGGCTGTTTTGCTGAAAATGTCCATAAATCAAATGGCAAACGTGGCCATTTTCCAACCTGAAAAACATCTATATATTAGTTTCAAAATGGCCATTTTCTAAATATTTTAGTGTTTGTGCTCATTGATTTTTTCTTTTCTAACCACTTAAAAAAAAAAAAAAGACCCAAGCGAAAAATGACAAAATTAAACCATTGGGATATAGTAAGAGCCAGCATTCTTAAAAGACTGGCCAAACAGACATTCCAGCAGAGCAGTGGGGCATCCTAGGAGGCACTGCAGTGGACTTCACATAAAAAGACCCAGGTACACTCTCACTATTAGCCCCTTATATTGTATGGGAAGCCCTCTAAAATGCAGCAAAAACCTACTGTACCTAAATATACACCACTACAATAGACATACTACAGGTGTCACCTATATGTGGGTGCAGTAGATTTTTGTAGGTTTTAGAGGGCTCACACTTTTCACCACAAGTGTAACAGTTAGAATGGGCTATGGGCCTGGATCCCCTTCTCTACACGCCTCTGTATCAACCACTAGGCTACTCCAGGGACCTGCTTGCTGCTCTAATAGGACTGGTCATAACATTTGATGATATCACATAGTCTGGTATATACTGTTTCTTTCACATCTTTAGAGGGTGGGAAAGAGATCAGTGACCACTGGGGGAGTAAGGTGGGGCCATTCCTTAATCTCTCCAGCGGTCATCTGGTCATTTAGGGTGCCTTTTTATGACTTAATCATGATTGAAGCAGGTCCAGACCAAAATGTCCAACTTTTAGCCCTGGATATTTTGCTTTGTTTCATTATGGTAGAATATAAGAATAGCCATACTGGGTCAAACCAATGGTCAATCTAGCCCAGTATCCTGTTTCCAACAGTGGTCATATCAGGTCACAAGTACCTGGTAGAAGCCCAAATAGTGGCAACCAATCCCAAGTTCTGGGAATGCCCAACCCCCCCTCCCATGATTTGGATGTACTGCAGATGAACTACATAGAAAAATGTCTAAAAAAAATATGTTTCAAAAATAGCAATTTGGATGTTTTTGCAAGAAAAATGTGCATCTGCCACTTCGTGCTGCTTTATGGATGTTTTTCTCTTTTAAATTAAGCCCAATAGACAGTGAATACAACTTAAGCCTGCAAATGCTCAAAATGGTTGCTGGAATGTCATTGGTTTCTCTTATTTCTTACAATAATATTTGTGATGATGGGTGTATTAAATTTTTAAGTTTTTGTATACATTTACTGCTATGTCATGCACATCTAATGATGATTAGCTGTAAAGAATACGATACTTTAAAAAAAAAAAGTTATTCTTTGTTATGGTATGATGAAATCCTTTTGTAACATAGCCTCATGTAATGTCAACGGACGACTCATCCAACCAAATACCAAAAAATTTCAATCATGCTAAAAAAATGCAATTGTGACATTTTACTACTACGAGGGTTATGGGAAAAGAAATCTTAGCTGCCTATAATTTCTGTATATCAAATTCCAGAGCTGCCAAGGGGGAGCAGTTATGAAAAGGGAGTTATGAACAGGGAGATTTTCACTGTATTACATAGTACTATGCAGTTCTTGTCTCTTCTCTCCCCTCTTCTCCGGTATTTCCAGAAAAAACATCCTTATTTACACCAGTGCCAACATGGAAGAATGCACAGGGCAGATAATGACCGTTTCCTCTACCTCTGGAGCTTCGCATCTTAGATTATCTATCCTGCCCAGGAAAAACAAGACAGGAAATCCTAGCCTAAATTAAAATAATATGTTCCCAGCCTGTGTGTCTGCAGTTGAATTCTATCCTTTTATCACTGCTTGTTTCTATCTGCTCTTGGGTTCATTTGTGCCTCCTCCTTCTGTCCTCCCTTTGTTTTTGTTTTTTTTGTTTCTATCTCTCTCTTTTTCATTATCCTTTTCACAGATTTAATATTTTATATTTCTTTTCTCTTTCTTCTTCTGCTTCTCTTGTCCATACCTGCACACATACATATTCCTCCACCACATCCCTCATTCCAATAAATCATTGTTTTCCCCTTTGACTCCACCCATCTTCCATTTCACCTTATCTCTTACGTCTCAGAATCGCCCTTTCTCTTTTCCCAGCATCCAATTCCTTAGCACCTCCCCCTGCCTCCCCCACCTACTGCTCTTCATTTTTTTTCTCTCCTGTCCCTCCATTTCCTTGTTTTCCTTTCCCCTGGTTCATTCCTTCCTAAACACATTGTAACTTAGACCAGTTCCTTATCTTGATTAACAGTACAAACAACTTGCCTTTAGTTTAGCCACTCATCTATTTATCCCAACTGACTCTGTACCACCCATCTTGTCCCCATCTCTAATCTGTATTTAGCCCCTCAGCTATATGGCAAGCTGTATTGTAGAAAAGCATTAGTATCATTGCAATGTTATTTGAATGTTCTAATTGTGTGCTTATTAGATATTCCATCACTATTATGCTTACATAGTATTATATCTGTTATTTGAATTTCAGTGTTGTTAAATGTGTATATTTTTGATCCTGTTTCATGGTAGTCCAATTATTAGGTTTCAATTTGCTGCTTTCAAGTTCTCCTCTTTCTGTCTATTTATATACTTGTTCATTTTTCTGTTGTTATGCTGTTAACATTGTAAGTTTGATGTTAAACTGTACATCACTTTGGGTGAATCTCTTCATAAAGGTGGTTAATAAATCCCAATAAATAAAATAAATTCCTTACCTATATAGAGGGTAACTTTATTACATGTCACTTAGGTGGAGTGGCCAATTGTAAGTCTATTTATGAAGGCTTATATGAAATCAGTCAACTCAGACATTGGTGCAAATGCATGCAACTGAACTACACGCACAGATGCATAATTTATCATGTTAGTAATTCTGCCCATGCATTGCCCAAACTCCTCCCCAAAACACAACTACACTTGAGGAGGCAGCTCCTGAGGGAATAGAGTCTTAACCATTACTTAAGGCTGATAGCTGGTGGCCAGTTAAGTGCATGATTTTCAGCTGAGGACTGTCATTTCAGTGAAACAAAACTGGAGGGAAAGGGTATATAAGGGAGGGGGAAATCTCTGGCAAACAATAATTCATAGTGATAATTCCCAGCCCTGGTTCTAACTGAGTTGGAAGAATAATCAAGTAGGAAAAATCTGGAAAATACCAAAATAATAAAAAAGAAACATTCCAATTCTTGCTTGTTTTATTGCACAATTCAATTTATTATTCTTATGCAGAACATTACAAGTGGTTACTCTACGAAGGCACAAATATCCTGCAGGAGGTCCATTTACACGCTTTAGATTGGCCAATAATGAATCCGTCCTCTTCCTCCTTCCCTCCTGTACCCTCTCTACCCCCACCCAAAAAACAAGTAGAGGCAAGGAACCCCTTAATGAGAGAAGTAAAACCTAGAAGAGATAATTGAAAGAGGAAGGAGTCAGGAGCTAGGAAAACAACAGACCTGATGCATATGATAGACTCAGTAAAAAAAAATCCCCACTATTTCTCTTGTATTATAGCTTAGAATGGGCTAAAAGCTCATCCTTAAAAGCTCTGCATGTGTGGCTTCTAATGCACAGGAAATGCGATTAGTAAACTGAAAGGGGCCTAGAATTACTCACATTCTGACTAGATTGCTGGATAATTAGATTGGCGGCAATCTTCCTTGACTGGGCTGTCAGATTAAATCCTACTGTTTTTCTTCAGATAACTGTTACGTTACACAATAACAAATAGGCACTGACACTAATTTTATTTTATTTTACTTTGGTTTCTTCAAAGGGCACGAGAGCCTCCTCCTTACACAATCAAACACAGAAGCGTACAGTGCAAATTACTAGTTCATTTGAAATGTCACAGTACCAAATGAGAAGAGATCTAGTGGATAACGCTTGGGCAGACGAAAGATAAATAGAAATTGTTTGGTTTTTTCTGGATTCTTTCTGCTGCTTTCTTCATGGATGAGTACAATCGTTCTACAGTTCAAAGGGGAAAATGCTCATTTTCCCGGGAAGTCTTCTTTATTTCCTTAATATCTACCCCCCTGTTTACTGCCGGTACAGTAATGCCGACACAGCCCATTCACTTTAAAATGGGCTTTGTCGGCATTGGTGCGCGGCAGCTGCTAGTGCAGCTTTGTAAACAGGGGGTAAGTATTAGGTAAGAATTTTGGTTTCTGATTGATCAAGAGGGTTTCTAGAGACACAGACTAGGAAAGGATGTTGATAAATCAGACCCTTTGAGTTCTTCTATCCTCCCATGCTCTGTTCCTCCTATACTCTCCCTAAATGAAATCTCCACCATTAAAAATTCAAAAAATCATATTGACTAGGTAGGTAAAAATACCCACCTTCTCAAACCGAACTTGATTATGAGATTGTCTAAAACTGGACAATATTTAGCGATGCAGGACTGTATGTTTTCTATATGATTTACCAGTAAGAACTATGGAGCGGGAAAAGAGGAGAACTGTTATTGCCCCTTGTACTAGATTATCAGGGAGTCCTAGGGTAAGTTCTGGAGGAGGGAGGGGAAGTAGGTTAGAGGGAGGTCAGGAGATGGGGGATGTGTTGTATTTAACATAGTAACATAGTAGATGACGGAAAAAAAAATACCTGCACGGTCCATCCAGTCTGCCCAACAAGATAAACGCATATGTGCTACTTTTTGTGTATACCTTACCTTGATTTGTACCTGTCCTTTTCAGGGCACAAACCGTATAAGTCTGCCCAGCACTATCCCCGCCTCCCAACCACCAGCCCCGCCTTCCGCCACCGGCTCTGGCACAGACTGTATAAGTCTGCCCAGCACTAACACTGCCTCCCACCACCGGCTCTGGCACAGACCATATAAGTCTGCCCAACACCATCCCCGCCTCCCGCCACCGGCTCTGCCACCCAACCTCGGCTAAGCTCTTTAGGATCCATTCCTTCTGAACAGGATTCCTTTATGTTTATCCCACGCATGTTTGAATTCCGTTACCGTTTTCATTTCCACCACCTCCCGCGGGAGGGCATTCCAAGCATCCACTATTCTCTCTCTGTGAAAAAATACTTCCTAACATTCTTCTTGAGTCTGCCCCCTTCAATCTCATTTCATGCCTTATTTGTTATAACAACAGGTCTAACTCAAAATGACTTGGTTTTAGTACTGGACAGTTTTATTTTGTTCCATTATGGCTGAAAAACACCCAAATCATGCTCTTAACATACCCACAACATGCCCCCTTCACATTTGGACACAGTGCAGATAAACAGAATAGAAAAATGTCTGAAAAATAGGTTTTGAAAATACTGATTTGGGCATTTTTGTGAGAAAAACGTCCAAATGCTGCTTTATGCCACTTTTTAGATGTTTTTTTCTCTTTTGAAAATGAGCCCTATAGTCTTCTGTACACTTATCTGAATACAGAACCAATATATCAACAAAATTTCTTTTGCCACATATGCCAATGCCATATCTAAGCTGAACAAAAAATCTCATTTCTTCCCTCCTTTTGTGTCTTTAAGATTAATTTTATCTCCTTCCCTCTATCTCCCTACTAAGCACAAAGTGTAACCTAGATCCCCTTTTGTATCTCTTTTCCCCTATTCTACTATCCTCTTCTTCTGTATTTTAATTTTTGTTTATAAACCGCTTAGATATTGCTGATTTGTGGTATATTAAATAAAGTTGAACTTTGAGAGTCAGGGATTGACTGTAAGGGGGAGGGGCTTCTAATCAGGAGGAGGTTGAGTTTGTGGAGGGGTCTCTTGTGAGGACATATTGTATGGGGAGACAAACAAAGCAGATCAATCAGTGATATGGTTCAAAACTTTATTTTCAGAAATTACATCCTTCCAAGGTGAGAAAAACATGACTCCTGCCAAAGCAGGTTCAAGAATAGCCAACAAAGATGGTCCTAAGAAACAAGATGGCAAGTGATCTGCAAAATCCAACGTGGAGACAAACAAAGCAGCTCAAACAGTGATATGGTTCAAAACCTTGGCAGGAGTCATGTCATCAACCTGCTTTGGCAGGAGTCATGTCATTCTCACCTTGGAAGGATGTAATTTCTGAAAATAAAGTTTTGAACCATATCACTGATTGATCTGCTTTGTCTCCACGTTGGGTTTTGCAGATCGCTTGCCATCTTGTTTCTTAGGACCATATTGTATGGGGGATATTGCATGGGGGTAACTGTCTGGGGGGGGGGGGGGTTCTGTGCAGGGTGGGGGGAGAGGTTGCAATGTGCCACTATGGCAGCAGCATTTTTTAATTTTTGTTTACCATGGGGCTTGCAATATATACCTAGGCAGATAGAGTGAATACATTCACACTATCACCCGAGACATGCAACATGGGCTTGTGTGCAGTGCCATTCCTAGATTGTTCGCCAACCATGGTGGGTCGCTGCTGTGCTCCCCGATGCGTCACCCCCCAAGGCGTGCAACATCCCCCAAAGTGTATTACCTGACCTTTCCTCCCAGCAATGGGATGTGCGGAGCAGGCACGCAGGGGACTGGCAAAGAAGACAGCCAGAAGCCTGCTTAGTGGCACCTCCTTACTGCCTGCACCTGGGGCGGACCGCCCCCACCGCCTTGCCCTTGGTACGCTACTGCTTGTGTGCAGGGCATATGCTAGCCACAGCCCCTGCATTCACTGCAGAGGCTTTGCATTGACCTCATGGTAAGGTACAACATAATTTATCACACTTTATCAAACAGTCCCCTTAGAGTGGCATTTTCAAAAGGACATCCAAGACAGAACGGCCCAAGCGGATGTCCATCTCACATGTATTTTTGAACTGGAAACAGCCTGTTTGAAAATAGATGAGATGGACGTTCATGGACTGGAATCCTCTGGCATGAACATCCATTTTACAAACTGGGACATCCCAATTATGAATGGGGGGAGGGGGACCAAGGGACATGGATACTAATACTTGAACTGGACATAACTTAACACTTCCTCCTTTCTATTCCCTTATGTGTCTATCACTCATGCACCTTATTATACCATAATATCACTCTGTATTTGTCATACTGGAAGGCGATCGCCTCACGGTACTATGTAAGCCACATTGAGGCTGCAAATAGGTGGAAAAATGTGGGATACAAATGCAATAAATAAATAAATAAAATAGCATTCTTAGAAAATGGCCACATAGATGCCCATGCAGAACAGAGGGCCAGCCACTTACTCTCTTACCTAGCTACATGTTAACCATCTCTCTGACCTCAAGTGCAACTTTCTTTAAATTAGTTACCTTACTTTCTAAATCCTCTTACTCACTTGCCTACCTATATGTTCCATCTTTGCTCATATCCTACATTGTCAATTAAAATGTTCTATTACGTATTGTGTTGACATTGTAAGTACAGTATACTATGCCATACTTTGTATTGTTATTTGAATATTTTTACTGCTGTAATTGTCGATTGCTCATGTTTGATTTATTTTTATTGTACACCGCTTTGAGAGAATTCTTTCAAAAAGGCGGTAAATAAGACCTGATAAATAAATAGTGCAGTAGACTTTAAACCAAGGGACCGAGGTTCCAATCCCATTTTAACTCTTTTTTCTTGTGATTGTGGACCCTCAGGAACAGAAAAATACCTACTGTACCTGAATGTATACCGCTTCAATAGCCTTCAGGCTTGCAGGTTTCTTATATATTCAGCTACAATAGGTATTTTTCTGTTTCAGGAGGGCTCACAATTAAAAAAAAAAAAAAAAAGAACTGAAGTAGGATTTAAACCTAGGTCTCTTTGTTTACAGTCCACTTCACTAACCACTAAGCTACTCCTCAGACTTGCTTCCTATTAAATTAAAGACTGCCTTTAATACCTGAAGCAGTCATAGAGCCTGATATCCCCTTTCAGTTTCACTTTCAGGGATTAAGGAGGGGGTCATGCCCTAATCCCTCCAGTGGACAGCTGCTCAATCAGATATTCTTGAAACAGGTCTAAATAAGGATGCCCTTCTTTTTAGATAGAGACTAGTAAAAAAAAGCCCCGTTTCTGATGCAAATGAAACGGGGGCTAGCAAGGTTTTCTTCTGTGTGCATGTGGGAGTGTGTGTGTCCCTGCCCTCTCTCCCCTCCCCCCTCTGAGTCCTTCATTGTTACAGAGAGAGCGATTTGATTTCCTGCTTTGCTGTTTTCCTTCACTGTTTGTGTTAGAGAGAGAGCGAGGGCGGGACAGACACTCATGGGGAAACCGGATATCTCTCCCCCTTCACACTTCCGGCTGGAGGCTTCATAGAACGTTGGTGTTGCCTTTTATATATAGAGATGTTTCTTCCCCTTCTATAATGACTGTTTGATGTCCAGATTTCAAGCCCTCCCTACTCCTGCCCAAAACACACCCAGAACCAGTGGCATACCAAGGGGGGGGGGGGGGGCGGTCCGCCCTGGGTGCACGCCGCCGGGGGGGTGCCGCGCGTCTGTCGGCAACGCTCATTCCCTGCTCCCTCTGCCCTGGAACGGGTTACTTCCTGTTCCGGTGCAGAGGGAGAAGGGAAGGAGTGAAGCCGACAGGCGCGCGGCACCCCCCCCCCCCAGCAGGTACACATGCACCCGGGGGGGGGTGTCATTTCGCCGGGGGGGGGGGAGGTGTCCGTCATTTTGCAGCTGGGGGGGTGCCGCGCGTCTGTCAGCAATGCTCGTTCCCTGCTCCCTCTGCCCCGGAACAGGAAGTAACCTGTTCCGGGGCAGAGGGAGCAGGGAGCGAGCATTGCCAGCAGACGCGCGACACCCCCCAGCAGGTAAAGATGCACCCGGGGGGGGGGGGTGTCCGTCGTTTCGCCGGGGGGGGGGGGGCACGCTGCACCCGGGGGGGGGGGGCGCATCGGTGATCCGCCCTGGGTTATAGCCACCCTAGGAACGCCACTGCCCAGAATACATCCCCTTGCTATTCAGACGTACTGCAGTGTTGGAAGTCCCTGTTCTACCTTTGCAAAACCATGATTTGAAAGCACGTGGACATCCATTTCGGCCTTTTGAAACATCTATATGCTTTGAAAATGGGCGCCTTAGTGTATGTAAACTAGATTTAATGCACATTATCCTATGAATTACTGCACATAAAATTGATTAACATGCACTAATACGTTCTAATGCACAATAAAAAGGTTTGAAAAAGAATGTCCAAAACCAACCCCAAAAAATGCAGAAAAATTGGGAAAAAATCCTAAAGCAAAATGAAAATGTTTCGCTTGTGCACTTCCCTAGAATAGACAGAGTTGACTGTGACCCTGGCCCAGTTCCACTAAGTGATTTTAAACTGAATAAGTCACTTCCCTTCCAGATGCAATAACAAATAGTAAATTGTAAATTCCTTCACTGTTATAAGCAAGAAAATTCTCTTACACAAGCCTAAATAGACTGATGGGCTTTAAGGATTTATGTTTGCACAAGTCTAGAGTTCTCCAGTGAAAGATCCTTCCTTATTGCAGTCCAATGTTACACATATAGAATGAATGTTTAGAAATCTATGATTTAATTTAATTAAATTTCACATTTATATTCTGGTTCACTATTAATGCAGCTCAAGGTGGATTATAATCAGACAGCTATCACTTGTGCAGTTCAGGTACAGTATACAATAGCTATACTTAAAGACATTCAAACGTACATAATCTAAGAATTATTATAATGCTTTCAAGCAACGGCAGAATTCATATATAAACTAAGAAATATATATGTTTTACAGATAAGTTACAACACAGCCCACTACTCCCTTGAGCAGTAGTTGTGGGGAAAACAATAAAAACAAAAAATTGTATTGATGTGGTTATTGATTTCTACCTGGAATATGCAGGAGAACAGGTAGGAAAATCAGAACTCATGTGCTCCTCCCACTCTGCTCCACAGTACAGCAATTTCTCTATAAAATATTCTGCTTAACTCTAAAGGACCACTCCATCTGCAGAGCCACAACTTTGTGGGACCCTTTTACTAAGCCCTGGTAAAAAGTGGCCTGCAGCAGTGTAGGCGTGTGCATTAAGCGCGCCAGGCCAGTTTTTATTGCGTCCGCAAAAAACTTTTTTTTTTAATGTGAAGGGAAAAGGGCATACCATAAAACTGAAACCAGCGCGTGTCTAAAACCGGCCCTTAATGCCACCCATTGATCTAGCGGTAAGGGCTCACGTGCTACATATGCGGTGACTGGTCGGCGCACGCCAACTTCTAATTACTGCCGGAAACGGCACAAGTGGGAGGAAATAAATAAATATTTCATCCGGGCGTTATGGGTGCATGCCAAATCTGAAATTACTGCCAGGGGGCGCGCTGGTCTCATTTAGGCACATGCTCCATGTGCATAGAGCCTACCGCAGCTTAGTAAAAGGCCCCTGTGAGATCTGTGACTTTCAAACGTAGCAGTATAATGATAACATGAAGACATTGTAAAGGGTTTATAGTTGATTAGGGTTTACTATACTGCCTGGAGTAACTCGAACACCTTAGTAGTTTACAGACTACAACAAAATTTCAAAGTAGGAAAGGGACTACAAACTTAAGTAGGAAACAGTATTTATTTATTTATTTATTTGTTGCATTTGTATCCCACATTTACCCACCTCTTTGCAGGCTCAATGTGGCTTACAATACATCATGAATAGTGGAAATAAGAAGAGAGTAGACATTTGGTATTACAGAAGGATTTTGGGTTACATGATAATGATAAACAAGAAAGTAATATAACAGGAAAATATTAAAACATTATAAACATGATAGTAATATAGCAAGAGAACATAATAAAACAGACATCCGAGAGGCAATCAAGTATAGTAGCCTTCACAACAAAAATAGCAGGGGAAGAGTACAAAGGGGGAGGAATGGGAGTGGGAGAAAAACAAACAGGGTAATAGGGTATTGGAAAAGCAATGGGAAGACCAAGCATAGCGCTTGTGTGTAGTAGGTTAATCTGCTTTGAAAGTTTGTCCAAAAAGCTAGGCCTTCAAAGAGGATTTGAAGGGTGATGTTGTTGAAAATGTAGCAGAAAATGGAAGGCTGATTGTCTCTCTGTAAGGCTGCCACCCTACAAGTGAGGGCCAGGTAAAAGGTATCACCCGGGTGAGCAACATTTTCAAATGTCCATACTCTAGCTCTGACATTCTAGTGATCCAATATGCAATCTCATTTTGCATCCGGTAAACAAGTCATTGCAGGTATGTACGCTTTAAATCCCAGAAATAAATGTTTGACCTGTGTAATGACCTTAATTAATAGCATCAGAAATCATGCACAACCACTCTGCACTTCAGATTTGATCAACGGTATGGAATTTAGCTATGTGCGAAATAAATTGTCTAAAAGGGAACTTTCATTACAGGCTTCCAAAGCTAGACTAAATCAGTGGCCATTTCAAGTCTAATTCAACTTGAAGCAAAAGTAAAACAAAGTACCTTCTGTATATGTTAGCATTTTCCAGTCCCCAAAACAATCGTAATTACTTTGAACCTTTGTAAACAGTTTCTGTATAAAAAAAATCAAATAGATTTCTGAAAATGGCCCTGAGGCTGCAAGAAAGTTTATGAATCACAAAGGATACTAAGCCACTTTCTTCCACAGAGGAAAGTACATCTTCAATTCTTTCCTGACATCTACAGCAATGCTGAAATATTCTATTGGTCAGAGCCCATAGATCACATTTGAGAGGCTGAAGTAATTCATTTTGGAAACGTCTTCAAACTAGAGGTTGGAAGATTGTAGGTTAGAGTTAAATTAAGTCAGCAACCATAATATATGACCAGAACAGGGTGGTCCACTTTTAGAGGGTGGAGTCAGTTTGGAGCAAGTAGTGGGGGACAGGTTTAGAGGGTGGGACAGTTGCAAGGAGGTAGTTTTGGGGGTTGGGGCAGTTTGTGGAATGATGGACCAGTTGTGGGAGGTTAGTTTTTGTGGTGAGGCAGTTTGCAAGGGCTAGTTTTAGGGGATGGGACCTTTGGTGGTGGGATGGCAATTGCAGGGGATATTTATTGGATGGGGCAGCATATGGGGAGGGGTGGCAGTAGAGGGGTAGTTTTTGGGGATAGTAAACCTATCTGTGCTATTGTAACATGGCTAATCTCCTGTTCATTCCCAAAATTATTGTCTCCAAACAACTGCGTGATTTTTTTTTTTTTATCACAAGCTTTACATCGACATCATACAGGTTTTGGACATCACAGAACAAAACAGCTTTGATAGCGATTATCACTCTCTTTCAAAATAATATAGGCAAAAAGAAAATCATGCTTTTACTATCCTTGGATTTGTCAGCTGGAAACAAGGCAAAGCAAGGCAGGCGACCCAGTCAAAGGCTTTATATGAAGGGCCCAAGACCCCTTATACAGCCTGTACCCATAATGTCACGAGCAGTTGCCCCTGCCCAACATCAACCGCCACCCCTGTAAATGGCAGCATGATGTGCTGAGGCCAGTATCATACAGGAGCAGCCTAAGCTAGCAAGGCACTCCAGCGTACTGGTACAACACAGCACCTGACCCCTACGGCACGAGGTGAACTGGGGCAGGTGCGTGAGCCGGGACAAGTGTGGTTCATTGCATGGCTATGACACAGATGTTATGGCTAGTCCTATTAAAACAAAAAACAGACTCATAGAATAACGTAGTGGACTGTAGAGAAGGGGACACAGGCCCATATCCAACTCTAACTGGTACATTTGTGGTGGAAAGTATGAGCCCTCCAAAACCCACCAAAAACTTACTGTACCTACATATACTGTAGGTGACATCTGCAGGCATAAGGGCTATTGTTGTGGTATACAGTTGGGTACAGTAGGTTTTTGGTGGGTTATGGAGGGCTCACATATAAAGGGGTATCAGTGAGAAGTGTACCTGGGACCTTTACTGCAATGCCCCCTAGGATGCCCCATTGTTCTGCTGGGATGTCTGTGTGGTCAATCTACTAAAAATGTTGGAGTCCCCCCAATACATCCCAATGTCTTTTCTTTGTGTGTTTTCCCCTTCCATTTGTTTTTCGAAAATAGTCCTAAAAGATAGTCACACTTGAGCACAAAAACATCTAGCAAATGGTCATTTTCAAAATGAAAAGTTGGACTTTTTTCTGGTTTGAAAATGGCCATGTTTGCTACTGAATTTGTGGACGTTTTTCACAAAACATCCCAAATTGTATTTAGACATCATATAGAAAATGCCCCTCCACATGATATGTGTAAGTAGAAGTGTTTAAGGGGAGAGATATTGTCTGTATAAAACAGGCATAACGTAGGCATGTTTTAAACATTTCACAAGTGACCTGTTATGAAATTAACCTGACTCCACACAGTGTATGCACCCATAGCTCCTTTTAGCAACCCAAAGAGAAATAAAACTGGGACTTGCCTGGCAAGACGCTTGAGTTCTTTTTATGACATAGGAGTCTTTAGAATAAGAATAAACATTTTCTATTTCATGTATATTCCATTGTACATTGGGAGTGGATGAGTGGCCTAGTGGTTAGAGGCTTGCAATCCAGAGGTGGCCAGTTCACATCCCAGTGCTGTTCCTTGTGATCTTGGGCAAGTCACTTAATCTTCCATTACCTCAGTTACAAGCTTAGATTGAGAGCCCTCCTGGGACAGAAAAAATGTCAAGTGTACCCAAATGTAACACACTTTGAGCTACTACTGAAAAAGGCATGCGCAAAATCCAAATAAATAAAAATAATAATTGTACAATAATAGAATTAGAATGGGTACTTGCATGAGACTCAAATTAGATGCAGTGCAACACACTTTTAATATACTAATAGGACAACCCATATTGATTGGAATACATTGATTTCCCCTATTATCTGCTTCTTTACATATCTCTTCTTGCTCCCATTAGAAAATGTTTAATAAATTTTAAGGATAGTATTTTATGTTCCCATGACAAATTTAGTGGCCCTTTTACAAAGGCACGGCTGTTTCTATATGCGTGCAGCGTGCCAAAATGAGATTACCACTGGGCTAGCACACCTCCCTGGTAGTAATTTTGGATTTGGCACATGCCCATACCGCCGGGACAAATTATTTTTTATTTTCTACCACGCATGGCATTTCCAGCATTAATCGGCAGTTGGTGCTCGCAGACCAGTCACCGCGCATGTAGCGCATAAGCCCTTGCTGCTAGATCAATGGATGGCATTAAGGGCTAGGGCTGTAAATAGTCACATGCTGGTTTCAATTTTACTGCAGGCCCTTTTCTCGGCCCATTGGAAACAAGCCCTTTTCCAGAGACACAGTAAAAACTGGCCCGGCATGCACCACAAACATGAGCCCACACTACTGCAGGCCACTTTTTGCTGTGGCTTAGTAAAAGGACCCCTAATTAATTGCTAAATTTTTATCACAGCATGAACCATATCATATCCCTGGGTGCTGACATGGTTGTGCACAGCCATGGTGCCAGCAACTCCACATACCTAAATTATTCAGGATCTACAAAAGACACCTTTTTGTTCATCCTGGCATTTTCCAGAGGAAAAAATAATAAAAGTTTAAAAAACACTGACATTTTTGCCGGACTAGGGACGTATATGTTACTGCAGAAAAGGCTGGTGGTACAGTGTCTAATTCTAAGCATTTATTCTTTCATCTCCTCTGGACTGATTCTGCTGGAATTCTTTTGTTCTTACTTATAAAAAAAAATTCCATTGTACATTCACAGTTTGTATGTCATATGTCCTGAGCATTATTGCTCACTAATATCATGTAAAAAATGTTATGCCACTATTTCATACTTTATCATATCTACATGCTGTATATCATGCACTAACACTGCTCCACTCACTTTACTTACTGTAGTGGCATGACATGATTTACTATAATAATTGCACAATATTTCCTCCAGCTGCTCTCAAATTAACTTGTATCGCTGTTAGGTTCTGTGATATATGGACAAGCAGCCTTTGAGGACTAGGCTGATCTCACCAACGAGTACTTATTGCTACCGGTGTTAATGGTGTTGAACCTGTTTCCAGTGATAAAGGGTAATTACTGTATTCCACAGAACAACCTTAAGATTTCTAGCATCTTCATGGCAAATATGAAAGACAAATTAATATCACCTTTTCTTAAACCAAAAAATAGGGGCCCTTTTAGTAAAGTGTGTTTGGTATAACCATATGTGATGATCCTAAGGTGGCCAAAAAGGGAGAAAAGGCAATCATGAAAGCTCAAAAGATGCTTGGGGTGCACAGGGAGAGGAATGGCTAGTAGGAAAATGGAGGTAATGGTGCCTTTGTATAAGACTCTGGTGAAACCAAATTTAGGGGCCCTTTTACTAAGGCACGCTGAAAAGCATGAACCTAAGGGCCAATTTAGGTACTGGTCATCGTTAGCCAAATGAGTCCACAGAAATTCTGTCTGAATGATTTTCTGATATAACAGTGCCCACAGACCTAATACAGATTTGGGAATCCCTAACATATTGCATATTTGAAAAGTGACTCCTAGACTTATACTGGGGGACTCAAAGACAATCATGTTTTGGGAATATCCACAATGAATATGTATATGTGTTAGATCTGTAGGCCCTAACTTCATTGCATGCACATTTATCTCATGCATAGCAATTGTGGAGTTCCTGAAAACCCGGCTGCTTGGAAGTCCCCCAGGTCAATTTGGGAGCCATTGCTCTGGGTGGCTTATAATAATAAAACTTCTTTACCCCACTCGAAAAGCCTAGATTCATGCAATAAAGAAAGTCAAATTTGATTTTCCCTGAGAAAGAAAACTATTTAAATTCTGTATTTATTAACATCAAAGGAGTCTGACTGTTCTGAAATTAGTATGCCAAAAGACAGCCAACTTCCAGCCTGAGTCAATGTAAATTAATTCAGCCTTACAAGGCCACACTCGGTCATTTCCTGAGCTGATGATAATAAATAGGCCTTATGGTAATATAAAAACAAATGACACTTGTAATACTATTCTGATTAAAAATGTAGAAAAGAGGCAAGGAACTAGCTCAGAGTATCACCAAGCTTTTGCAGCATGCCAGCCACACAGTCACGTTTGCATTTCTGCAACAAAATGGAATTTGTCTACCCTTCCTTTCACATAAAAGTAGATTTGCTTGATACAGAAAGGTAATAGAAACCATGAGAATGTACAGATTGTTTGATCACTCTAAGCTTGACACAATATTTTATTAATTAAATATATCAAACAGCACTTAAACATAAGACTTGCATACTGGGTCAGACCACAAATTCATTAACTCCAGTACCCTGTTTTTAATGGTGGCCAATCTAGGTCACAAGTACATGGCATTTCATGCTACTGACCCGAGGGATAAGCAGTGGCTTTCCCCAGGTCCACCTTAATAAAGAGTTATGGACTTTTCCTCCAGAAAATTGTCAAAAAGTTTTAAAACCCACTTACGCTAACTGCTTTTGACACATACACTGGCAACGAGTTCCGGAGCTTAATTATGCACTGAGTGATAAAAAGCAGTTTCTCTGATTTGCTTTACATGTACTACTTTGTAACTTCATGGCATGTCCCCTGATCTTTTGCACTTTTTGAAAGAATTGATTTGCATTTACCCATTCCACTCCCCTCCCCTCAGAATTTTATAGATCTCTATCATATCTCCCCTCAGCAGTAGCATACCAAGCAGGGGCGTAGCCAGACAACAGATTTTGGGTGGGCCTAGGCAAGAAGTGGGTGGGCACCAAGTGTTCTCCCCCTCTCCCCCACCACCACAACAAAAATATCTCAGCTAGTGAGAAAAGGCTTCTTTCCACCTTGGTTTACCATCAGGGGGAAGTCTTCAGCTGATAGAGCGTGGGATCTCCACCAGCTACCACTAAACATGTGCTACTGTTGGGTGGACCTGAACCCTAATTGGGTGGCCCATGGCCCACCCAGGCCCACCTGTGGCTACGCCACTGATACCAAGGGCAGGGTGGTCTGCACCAGGTGCAGGCAGCAAGGGGGTGCGAGGAGCATGCACACGGCTGTCAACTCTGCTGGTCCCCTGCCCCCTCTGATGTTACTTCCTATTCTGGGGCAGGAGACTGGCAGAGCCGACAGCCACAAACCTGCTCTGCGCACCCCCTTGCTAGGAGGAAAGGTGGTGGGGTGATGTGCTTTGGGGTGTGTGGCATATCTTGGGGGGGGGTGACACATCAGGGGGCACAGTGGTGACCCACCCCAGGTGGTGAACAAGCTAGGTATGCCAATGTCCCTAGCAGTTTCTTCTCCAAGATGGAGGCCTTACCTCTCTAGTTTTCATCATAGGAGAGTCTTTACCATCATAAGAGAGTCTTTGCATCTCCTTTATAATTTTGTTTGCCCTTCTCTTTACTTTTTCCAACTCCACTATATTTTCTTTGAGATGCATTGACCTGAATTTCCTAAAATACTGAAGATATGGTAGCACCATGAAACAATAAAGAGGTATAATATTCAGAGTTTATTATCAATTCTTTTCCTTAATATTCCATACATTTTTGCTTTTATAGCTGCTGCCGCTCCTCTCATATGAGGAAAGGCTAAAGCGGTTAAGGCTTTTCAGCTTGGAAAAGAGACAGGGGAGATATGATTGAGGTGTGTAAAATCCTGAGTGGTGTAGAACGAGTAGAAGTAAATCTATTTTTCACTCATTCCAAAAGTACAAAGACTAGGGGGCACTCAAGGAAGTTACATAGAAATACTTTTAAAACAAATCGGAGGAAATATTTTTTCACTCAACAAATAGTTAAGCTCTGGAACTTGTCACCAGAGGATGTAGTAACAGCGGTTAGCATATCTAGGTTTAAAAAAAGATTTGGACAAGTTTCTGGAGAAAACTCCGTGGAGGGGCATAATCGAACGAAAACGTCTATCTCCATGGGCGTTTATCTCCAAGAACGGGTCCGTGAAGGGGCGGACCGAACCGTATTTTGGGAAAAAATAGACGTCCATGTTTTATTTGACAATTTGTGAGCTGGGCGTTTTTGTTTTTCAGCGATAATGGAAAATGAAAGCGCCCAGCTCAAAAACGAATAAATCCAAGGCATTTGTTAGTGGGAGGGGCCAGGAGTCGAAGTACACTGGTCCCCCTCACATGCCAGGACACCAACCGGGCACCCTAGGGGGCACTGTTACAAAAAAAAAAAAAAAAAGGTAAAAGAGCTCCCAGGTGCATAGCACCCTTTTCTTGTGTGTTGAGCCCCCCAAATCCCCCTCAAAACCCACCACCCACAAGTCTACACCATTACTATAGCCCTAAGGGGTGAAGGGGGGCACCTACATGTGGGTACAGTGGGTTTGGGGGGGCGGTGTGGAGGGCTCCCATTTACCAGCACAAGTGTAACAGGTGGGGGGATGGGCCTGGGTCTACCTGCCTGACGTCCACTGCACCCCCTAATAACTGCTCCAGTGACCTGCATACTGCTGCCAGGGAGGTGGGTATGACATTTGAGGGTGAACATAAAAAGTTGTGAAACGGCATATTTTCGTGGTGGGAGGGGGTTTGTGACCACTGGGGGAGTCAGGGGAGGTCATCTCCGACTCCCTCCAGTGGTCATCTGGTCATTTAGAGCACTTTTTGGGGCCCTATTCGTGGAGAAACAGGGTCCAGGAAAAGTGCCCTAAATTCTCGCTAAAAACGCATGTTTTTTTTCCATTATCAGCGAAAGGCACCTATCTCTGATCGGCCGATAACCACGCCCCAGTTCCGCCTTCACCACGCCTTTGACACGCCCCCATCAACTTTGGCCGCATCCGCAATAGAGTGCAGTTGAAAACGTCCAAATTCGGCTTTCGATTATACCGCTTTATTCGTTTTTGTGAGATAAACGTCTATCTCCCGATTTGGGTCGCAATATAGGCGTTTTTCTTTTTCAATTATAAGCTGGATAGTCTGTTATTGAGATGGACATGGGGGAAGCCACTGTTTGCCCTGGGATTGGTAGTATGGAATGTTGCTACTATTTGGGTTTTTGTCTGGTACTTCTGACCTGAATTGGCTATTGTTGGAAACAGGATACTGGGCTAGATAAACCATTGGTCTGACCTAGTATGGCTACTTTTATTTTCTTATGTTCTATGCACACTAGAATGCCGATGCACAAAGGTCCCCAGAGGGAACTGCTCACTATTTCTACCTCCGTTAAAGTTACCGGGGTGGAATTAGCAAGTGATTCCCAAAGGAAATTGCATGCAAATGAGCTGCTTGCAAAAACAGTGAGCAGCTCGTTAGTGGGAAACCAGCCAGTAAGCTGAACGTGCACATAACAATCAATTGCTAAGTGTGGCTGCTCTGCCCATCTTCAGAACAGCCTGTGCTACCCATGGCTTTCATACACAGATTCAAGCAGCATGTATGGAAGCCATGGGTAGAGGAAGGTTGGGAGTTTTTGCCTGTCTTTCTTAGAATCCCTCCTCGGGACCTTGGAGCACCAGGGGAAGCCCCCTGGAATCCCAACCACACAACTCAGGAGGAGCCCAGCAGGAAGTTTGGGTCCAATCAGTGAAAGGGACCCTGATGATGCTAGAGGAGGTATCCTTATTTGGGCATGAGAATGTGACATCAGTGTGGAAGCCCAGCCAGGAGGAGGATTCTGCTGCTGGTTTAGCCAATCAGTGAGGCAGCTTGCTGACATCATTGCCTACACAGGAGCTTCCCCAGACCCAGGGAGCCAATCGGGACAGACAGGGGGCAGAGGCACGATGTTCATTTCACAACAGCAGGGCAAGAAGCAGAGACTGATGATGAGTAAAACACTAAGGAGGAAGTTGCAGATGTGTCTGTGGTCTCAGACCTTCTGCCCTGTCCTTTACACATGGAATGACCTGGGTAGCAGATTTGTGGCTTGCAAGGAGGAGTTCTTGTGCTGCTACTGCCCTGCTCTGGGGTGGATTCCTGCAAGGAAGCAGGAGCAGCAGAGGACAAGGAGGTAGAAGACAGCCCCAGAGCACTTCAAATGAGTTTTTAAAGTTTTACACCCCCCCCCCCCCCCCGGCTTTTTTGTTTCTTTAAAAGCTTTGCTCTCCTCAGCAGTCCCTGCTGTTAGTGCTACCGGCTGCTCCAGATCTCCCATAAAATTTCTCCTGATAAAGGTAGGAGAGTCTTTCTGTGCATTGTTCATAAATCGCATCCCTCGGATTGCACATTTGAATACTGATCTGCTCATTTATGTCTACCAGTTCCTTTGTACATCGGGACAGCAGTTTCTAGCATACAGGCAAAAGAGGAAGAAAGTAGCCTTTCAAATCAGACACTGGTGGGTGACATCATAAACTGTATTATTTAAATGTGTGCCACCTCCTGAGTTCTCCACCTGCTCCAACTCCTCTGTCTGCCTGCTCCTTTATACATTTCCAGTTTCCAGCTTGCAGGCAGAAGAGGGAGAAATCAGCCTTTCAAACCATGGCCTTAGAGCATGGATTCTATACTTAAAAAAAAAAAACATTTTCTCCAGTTTAAGGTTGTGTCATTTCACATAATGATAATAATGAGTAACCTAGGCAAGTGGATGTTTATATTGTTATTTATTCCCTGGTTCTCTAGTTATCAAGCTGTTACTCTCGAGGATAACCTCAATATACAGAATATCTTAGTCTCTAAACAATGATTAAAATTAAATGTTTTTAGTTATAGAGGATAACCCCCATGATAATTCTAACACCAACGCTCATACACATTTAACCCATTCTTTCACCGAGCACCACTTTACTCATTATAGGTTAAAGAATCAGACCTCTAATCACCAATGAATCAAAATAAAATATAACAACCCCCAACATGCTAGTTCATTTCTACCTATACCGGTAGGTTATGTAAATGCAAGATCAGTAATAAATAAATCTGAAATCATGAGGGGATAGATAGAGGAGGAACAATTTGTCCTAGTCAAAATCATAGAAGCCTAGTTACGCTTCAAAGATGACCTTATTATAAAAGATATATATGTCCACCAGGTTACAAGATCTCTACCCTATTTAGATCTAACAAAAGAGGGAGAGGGTTATCAGTAATCTACAAATCATCCTTTAATAAAGAGCTACTTTCAAGCTATTCCTCCCCCTACCTTGAAATACTTGCATGCAACATCAACAACTGAACAGTTATACATCACTGTATTTTACCATCCACCAGGAAACTGGAACCTGGCTGAGGATGACCTAATAGATTTAATTTCAAGTATTTGTGTTAATCACCCAAAGGTCCTACTAATTGGTGATATTAACCAACATCTAGGCAACCTAGCTAACCCTAAAATGATCATCACCGCTGCTGCCACCACCCTCCCCCCAGGATCGCCGCTGCCGCAGCTGAGTTACCTTGGGGCTGGCGGGGATCCCGAGGTCCCGCCAGCAGAAGAATCCAGAGCTGCTCTTCACTCCATTCCTGCCCTGCACCTGCGGCTGCTTTTTTCTCTTCTTGCACATGCTCGGTTTCAAAGTCTTGGAGGCTGAGCCTGGGAAATTTTGCCTCCCCTGCCCCCCTCTTGGTAGCCCTGATGTAATGTAACTCCTTGTCCACACTTTTCAGTTACCTGAAGTACCTTTGGGAGCTGCAGAACCATATTTCACCCTCAAAGGATTATTAATCCTTTCTGACCGTGGGGGAAAGACAATTTTCCATGACCCTTAGGCTGTCCAGCATTTTGGTAGACAAATTAAAAATGAAAAATCATAAGGAAGAAAATGATTTTGACACAGATAAAGCTGGTGAACCAGTCAAGCAAGTTTTGTTAAAATGGACCCAACAAGAGCCATGTTTTGGTATTTCACCTACATTAGAGATCAGTTAACAGTTGATTTATTATACAAACCAAAGGTCAAAATAGGTGCTAACAAACTATAACTATGTTTACAAAAGACAAACTGAAACACCCAGCTTTTATAATCATAAAAATCTCTCAAAAGCATGTTGGCTTCCTATTGATATTAGAACTGTGTGTTTTAGTTTGTGTTGTATACATAAAGTAAGCTAGAACAATCAGCTCTGACTTCATTAAGAACTCACCTACATAAACAGAAATTTTGCACACCTTATTCACTACTGGGTCTTTGTGACAGGGTGTACATCGTCACAAATCCAGTTTTTCTTTTGGCAAGCTATGGCAGTATGAATATGAGCCAGTTGCTTTATGATAGGGGTGTGTAGTCTCTCTCTCTCTCTCTCTCTCTCTCTCATCCTGCTGGAGTGGTTGTAGTCCAGGGAAGAGACTACATGGGAGGTGACAGGGACAGACTAACTCAGTCCTAAAAGGCGAGGAGTGGACTACCTATTGTGGGAGAAAACTGTGGATATCTAATGTTGACCTGAATGCTGATCTACATACATATTTGCATATTTGGACTGGCAAAAAGTTGGGACTATTTTAAAGCCCAGGAGAAGTGAAACTGGACTCCACAGTACCTCAGGGCCAAGAGGGGGAGAGCTGAGGTCCTCTGGAGTGGGGGGGGGGCAACCCAAGAAGGTTTTAGAATTGGACCCATTTCACCCTGAGAAGCAAAGGGGCCTGTCTAGAGGACCCAGGAGCTAAGGCACCCTAGAAAACAGAGTCTGAGTTCTTTGGAGATCTGGATTTTGGCTTTGGTAAGTAGTGGCTGGTCAGTTTAGTTTGTAGTTTAGCAAATAGTATGCTGTATTTCAGCTTTTACTTTGGAAAGCGGGTTCTAATTTGCATTTTAGCAAATGCTGTTGGTAGGAAATTTAGCCTATCCTGTTTGGTAAACCACATGGATTGCAGTTTTTTTTTTATATATGGTAATAGCAAGGGAATCCAACATTTAAAATTTTAAAAAGCAGTGGAGATAATAGACAATCTTGCCTAGTGCCATGTTGTAATTTTAAAGATTCTGAAAGGATATTATTACTATACAGTCTAGCAGAGGGTTGCTATACTGTACTTTCATCATGTTTGTAAAATTGTAGCCCATAGTGTACCATCACATTACATGAAACAGATATGACCATTCTGCTCTGTCAAAAACAGTTCCACACCCACTGGCAAAAGCTGGTCCATTTAAACTTTTGACAAGGTGCAGATTTAGGTACGTTAGTGTTGATTCGGATGTATTTCTAGTTGGTAGGTCAGTCAAGTCTGACATGTATCTCGGAGCTTCACCATAGATAATTTTGTGAACCAGAGTGCAGATTTTGAAAGCAATGTGTTCTTTGATTGGGAGCCAGTGTAGTTTTTCACAGAGGGGTTTTGCGCTTTCAAATCACGTTTTTCCGAAGATAAGCCTAGCTGCCGTGTTTTGAGCGGTCTGAAGTTTCTTTAATGTTTGTTCTTTGCATCCCGCATAAAGTCCATTGCAGTAGTCTACATGGCTTAGTACCATTGATTGTATCAGGTTGTGAAATGTTTCCTTCGGGAAGAATTGTTTCACGCGTTTGAGTTTCCACATTGAGTGGAACATTTTCTTAAGTGTTAGCAATAGTCTTAGAATTAGTTATGAATTAGCATGCATTCATTTTTTTAAACATGGATAAGAACTTTTTATTTAGATAAATGTGTGAAATATACAAACAAGTCTGAAAATTGGGGGGGGGGGGGGGGTAAAAAAAAGCTTAATAAATCACAATCAAACCAATATCCTCTCGCCCATGCACATCCCTATTGCTCATACTTTTATTTTAATATGTGTGTGAAGGATGTTACAACAGATTTCAATCAGATTACTTTATGTTGTTTCAGAGAAAAAAAAACGTATGAAGCAACAAAAAACAGCTATCAGAGGAATGCTGAAGAAAAGAGAAGGTGAAATTTATATCAGAACAAAATAATTGAGTGTAAAACCTAGAATATTTTTCCACAGCTGCAATGTTTGGCTTCTGCCATTTTGGAAAAAAAATTGTGTCTTCTTTATTCCTCACATAGAGAAGCTGAAAGCCTGCTTTATTGTATTAGTTTTGCCCACTTACACAATCCTTGGGGGAATTAAATACAATCCTTCTCCAAGAAAGCTTCCTTGTTAAGGCATCTCAGTAGGGATTTCTTTCCTCTCTTTAAATCGTTCTTGTGGCCTTCAATATATATTCCAGAAAAAGGTATCTTGCCTCAGCATGCTAAGTATATTTTTCAATCACGATGTAGGCTCCACTGCAAATAAATCAACCTACTGGACTGTTGCATGTAGATATACATTACTGCACTAAAGATGCACTGATTTTTGGTGAATCTGGTACCCAGCCACAGCAAGAACTTGCCATATAAAGCTTCCTAGGGCTTGAAATGTCCTCTGAATTTATAGAATCTAGGTGACCCAGGACAAACAAGTTAAAACATTGGATGCATTTTTCAGAGCCACTAGCTCAGCATGGTCACAGAAATATTTCTGTCTATTAAGTTTGGGAATAACATTTTGTAGCTGTATTCATTCACCAGCTCCAGCCTAGTTTAATGCCTTTACAATAAAGTTTTGTTCATGTGCATGTGAAGGAATATTAGAAACGAATACAAATCCTAAGATTTAGGAGTAGACTGTCAGACAGAAATATTACCCTAGACATCTAAATATATAATGTGCTTAGCTCCTGAGTGATGTCTTTTGGCAAAGCAGTGATGTGTAAATGCACATTTTATAATTCATGTACATCCTGCTGTGTGTATTCAGCAGCTGTAGAGTAGTGTGGGGCCAGAAGGCAGTAGGGAACCATGAAACAGCAGTATGGAACTATGGGACCAGGGCTGGTGCAATGGTTTCTGGTGTCCCATTGCAAATTATAAATCAGTGTCCTCTTCCCATATTAATATTAATAGCAGGTCAGATGTACCCCTTTTCCTAAAACTCCTATACCAATTCTGTTTGTTCACATGATTTTACTATTGAATTAAAGGTTTTACAAAAGGTTTCAGCCACTTAGCTTTTTTGCGCTTTCTTGTTTACGAAACTAGTGATTAATTCACTGATGTCTAACTGGCATATACATCATTCTCAAGTGTCAGCAATAGTCTTAGAACAATACTTATCACGTCATGCACCTCACACAAAAACATTTCCATCTACATGTTTTCTATGCCTACACTGCATATACTCCCTCCCCACACATATAACCACAAACCTTACATATTTACTAAACCCACATGTAACCTGGGTCTCACCCGTCTTCTAGCTCTGATCCTGGGTCACAAAACATACATGCAGTTCCTTTCTCTCATGCCACTCTTACCACACTCATCAGTTCCAGTTCATTTGCAGTCGAGCTTGGGACTGGGTCAATAGTCCAGAATAGTGATCCAGCGATTGGGAGAGAATCTTACTCTGTTCCTAGCTTCTACTCGCCCTTCAGTCCAGGAACCACGTGGAGGGGCATAATCGAACGCGAACGCCCATCTCCATGGGCGTCTATGTCCGAAAACGGGTATGCGAAGAGGTAGGACAGACCGTATTATCAAAAAAGATGGGCATCCATCTTTCGTTTTGAAAATACGGTTTGGACGGACCAAATGCCATGGATTTGGTCTTTTCTGAGATGGGCGTTATTTTTTTTTTTAGCGATAATGGAAACTAAAAACACCCAGCTCAGAAACGTCCCAATCCAAGCCATTTGGTCGTGGGAGGGACAAATGTACAACATTACCATAGCTCTTAGGGGTGAAGGGGGCAACTACATGTGGGTACAGTGGGTTTTGGAGGCCTCCCATTTACCAACACAAGTGTTACGGGTGGGGGGGTGGGGTGGGTCTGTGTCTGCCTGCCTGAAGTGCACTGCAGTACCCACTAAAAGTGCTCCAGGGACAGGACTTGTTGCTGGTGTATAACCTTGGCACAGCAGTTCACACCTGAAGACTAATCTCGCTGAAAACGTCCTTTATTTGAATAAGCACCTTTTCTCACAGTTAACTGCAGATCAGAGGTTGTGCCCCACTGGCAATGAGTCTCGCTGGTACTGAGATTAGCAGTAGGTCTGAGCTGGCAGAATGGTGTACAATGCCCTCTTTCAGCAACATTCAAGGTAAGAACTAAGTGTCTTACACAAATGGCCACTACCTCATAGACTACCGGAAACAAAACAGGGCACACTCTGACCTAGTAAGCAGAGGGAAAAGCACCATGGGAGTAGAGCCTACCAACTACCAACATAGTGAGCATTTAACACAAGCTAGTGGAATCACGGAGCCCAATACCCTACACCCACCACAATGCATTGCTGATGTGACTCTGCAGTGCCCTTAACAGAAAAGGTGTCACACTCACCCGAGACCCACATCAGAACCAGGGAAGCCTGTCAGAGGATAGCACACATTCTGCTGTCATGGAGGTGGGTATGGCATTTGAGGCTGGCATACACGCTGGGAATAAAGTTTTTAAAGTGTTATTTTTTTGGTAGGAGGGGGTTTGTGACCACTGAGGGAGTCAGGGGAGGTCATCCCCGTTTCCCTCCGGTGGTCATCTGGTCAGTTGGGGCACTTTTTTGGGACTTGGACCTGAAAAAATAGGGTCCAAATAAAGCGGACCAAATTCTCGGCAAAAACGCCCTTCTTGTTTTGATTATCAGCTAAAGACGCCCATCTCTCCTCGGCCGATAACCACGCCCCAGCCCCGCCTTCGCCACGCCCCCATGATCTTTGTTCATCTCCGTGACGGACTGCAGTTGAGGACGCCAAAAATCAGGTTTCGATTATATCGATTTGGGCGCCCACGGGAAATGGACGCCCATCTCCCTATTTGGGTCGAAATATGGGTGTCTTTCTCTTTTGAAAATAAGCTGGATAGTACTCTGAGGGTTTTATAGAAACTTTCCACCCGATATTCGATGGAAAATGGCCGATTTTTTAAGTGAGAGTGACCCGTCTAATTCAATTTATTCTGTTGCTCTGCTTGAGAGCTCCCTTACCACTCTCCGTCTTGGGTTATTTACAGGGCACTCTTGAGCTTGGGACTATGTACATACATACATACAAAGCCCCTGTCCATACCTATCCTGTTGAGTTTATTCCATAGGTTGCACTCCTGTCCTCTGTATTAAACCACTTGTGCAGGTTCAGACCCCTCCTTGGTCTTACCCTCCACCAGCAGTGACTACTCTTTTGATTCACCCTGGTCCTGGGAAAGAACTCTCCCTGGCTGGGACTTCTTCTTACCCACCCTTAGCATACAAATTCCCAATTACCACTTTATAGTGCCACAACCTGCCTCTTGCAACAAATGGATCTCTCAATTCCAGAACTCTCCTTCTCTCCTTCAGGTCAATGGCAGGGGATGTGCAGAGGTAACTCAGACCCGTTGGCAGCCAAAGACCCTCCTTCAGGCACAACTCTCATCTTTATGCCCTACTAATCTCCAGGGAACCTTTTCTTCCTGCACTTTCCCTCTGCATTCTATTTCAAAACACTGCCCAAGGGATGGGTTTCCTCCCACTCTGGGACTTCCTAGTCATTCCCCCCCCCCCCCCCCCCAGGGACTCTCAACAGGGATCCTATCTCTTACTAATTCCCATATAATAGGGGATTACACACACATACCCATACACACATACCAATTTCTCCCCACTAATACCTCTCTTATTCGTATACATCCTGATTCTCATGCACTTCCATCCCTCAACACATCCCTGCAACACACACTGGCAAATGCTATATCCCACTAAACCCGTCATCTTCATTAGCTGCTTTGGGTCCAAAAAGGCTGAAGGAGAGCCAACAAATATCTTCCTATATTGGGTCACAACAACAACTGATACATGCTGACATTCAAGTTTATTCAGGGTATCGACCCAACCCATCAAACGCACTGTCTAGACTGCTTACATTATGTATGTGAAAGGAATCATATCAGAGAAAATAAGACATAAATGAGAAGGAGGAAATAGGGGTTTGAACTACATTAGTTGATAGGCAAGTTCATCTCTACCAGAACACCTGGCCTTGGTTATACGTATAGACCCTCTTCAAATACAGGATAGGTGACCAGGATAAGTGACCACAAATTAAAAGTACTAATGTAGGTAAAAATTAAACTGAACCCCCTAAGTCTACATGCAACAGAACACTAAAGAAATAGAAAGAAATGTATATCCTCCTGTATAGCACAAAATATAAAGACAGCAGATGTAAATTGTTAAAACTGACATATTTCAATCACTACACTGAAAATAAAATTATTTTTCTACCTTTGTTGTTGGTGATTTTATTTTTCTAGTCATCATGTTTCTGGTTCTTCTCCCTGCATGTGCTCTTAACTCTGCTTCTAAGGCCTCTTCTCCATTTGCTATTTCTTTTCTCTCCTCCTTTCTTCTTCTCTTAATATTCAACACCCATG
Organism: Microcaecilia unicolor; assembly: GCF_901765095.1. NCBI lineage: Eukaryota > Metazoa > Chordata > Amphibia > Gymnophiona > Siphonopidae > Microcaecilia > Microcaecilia unicolor. Next base: position 259,386,096 of record NC_044031.1, on the reverse strand, counting down.
TCTGGCACTGGTCTTTCATGTTGAGCTTCCTTCTCAAATCTATTTAATCTTCCATCTTTTCCCATCCACTCCACCCATACATAGCATTCCCTTCCTCCCATCTGTGTGCATCCTCCCTCCATTCATATACAGCATTTCCCCCTCTTCCCTACCCTTGCTTCCATGTGCTGCATTTCCCCTCCTCTTTTCTTCCTTCCTTCACCTCTGTTCCATCTGTAGCATTTTCTCTCTTCTCTTCCCCTCCATCCCTGCACAGCATCTGCTCCCTGTCTTTCCTTATCCTCCTCTCCATCCATGTGCAGCATTTCCCCCTTCCTCTTCTCCTCTATTTCCCTCAATCCTACAGTGCCCCTCTGTGTCTCTATTCCCTTCCCTGTAGCCAGCATTGCCCCTATGCATCTTTGTACTGGCAATGTCTATGTTTCTCCCTATATCCAGCCTGCACCTTTCTCTTTCCTTTCTCCTCAATCCTGAATTGGCATCCCCCCCCCCCCCCCCCCCACCAAAGGTCAGAATTTGTCCTTGTGTACACTCCTTAGTCCAGCATTTCTTTCTTTCTCTCTCCCTCTATGAGTCCAGAGTCGTTCCCCATCCTCCCCCAGCCCTGTGTCCCTTTGCATTATATGTGAAATTGTTGCTGTTGCCTGCCACTGCCAGAACTGGTACTTCCACTCAAGCTCTGGGTCCACCGGCAACAGCAGCAGCAACAATCAAACACTTCATGTCCTGTGCTCTCATCTCCCAAAGGCCCTCCCTGGTCCTCCTCCCTGACAACAGGAAGTTTGTGTCAGTGGGGGCAGGTCCAGAGAGGGCCTTCAGGAGATGAGAGCACAGGGTGTGAAGTGTTTTGAATGCTGCTGCTGTTGGCAGACCTGGAGCTTGAGTGGAGGTACTGGTTCTGGCACCAGCACAGTGGCAGCAACCTGAAGGGAGATCAGCATGGGCTGGTGCAACTGGTAAGGCAGTGCCTTGCAAAGGTCAGCGCCCCCTGCTATGCTTACCGTGCTTACCGTGTTGCGCCAGCATGGGTCTGAGGGAGATGTAGGACTGTGGAGCCAGGGAGCCCAGGAAGGGGAAAAGAATCAGGTATGAAGAAAATAATGGGCCACATCTCAAGCTGAGTCAGTTAAGGAAGGAAACAATAATTGCTAGGTGGGATGAGAGCCTGGAGAAGGGGCATGAATGTCCAAAATTAATCATCTGGTCTAGGAGGTAATTACATAAGGAACTGCCTAAAGTTAAGTAGCATGTACACACACAAATATTCTCATGTATGCACATGTGTTCACACATGCACGCATAAGTACATACATGAGAATATTTGGTTACCTGCACTTGTGTAAGTATGCACATACCTAATTGAATGATGGGTTGTATTACAAGGATTATAAAATTGATTCATAGTCTCTTTTCTCTCCTTGTAAATGATAAAAATGTCATCAATATACCAATAATATAAGATTTAACTGATATGTATGTCAAAATGTCTCTAAGAAAAGAATATAAATGCACACTAAAAAGAACAAATAGAGCTCTGTATTTCTGAATTAAAAATCTTTTATGCATGCATCAAACATTCTGTATTCATACATCAAATGACCTGACATGTTTCGCAATCAGTTTTTCTGTGGTGTATTAGATGCTGTTTATATATGCTTTCATTTTCTGAATGCACATTTTGCTCTAATTGTTTTAAATATGTATTTCATAACCTTTCTCAAATATATTTGGTATTTGATTTGTTCTTTACATATGCTTAAGTTATGGAAGGAGTAAGACCAAGAATATCTTGTAAAGGTAAGGTAAATCTTCTTCTTTTAATGCATTTTACTAAGGGGTCCTTTTACTAAGACGTGCAAAAAGGTGGCTGGTGGTAGCTGTAGTACATGGGTTTCCCGCTCACTCCGGCCACCTCTGTGCGCGTCTGGAAAAAAAGCAATTTTTCTATTTACGGCATTAATGGCCAGGCGCTAAGTAAAAGGGCCCCTAAGTTTTGAAAATATAAACATCCTAAATATTTAAAATTCTACTATTTGAGATACTTTAATTTTGATATTGATACATTTTTATTGTAAGGTGAACGTTAATACTGTTTCTTTTTGTGCCCTCTAGAAAATTATGTTAATCTGTGATTTTGAATTGATGTGGTTTACATTTGGGAAGAAAATTTGATATGCATCATTGGTAAGGGTTTTATAATGGAAAAAATGATTTCCTATTAGTTATTATTGTTGTTTGACTCTGTGTTTCTTATGCAAATTATGTTTTTATGATGAATTTATGTTTTTATATATTCTAACAGATGTACATTATATCAGCCACTGAAGTAGCCTGATGGTGAAACATGTCAGGTTGTTTGATGTATGAATATGGAATATCTGAGTCATGAATAAAAGATTTCTAATTCAGAAACACAGACCTCTATTTGTTTCTTCTTTTTAGTATGCACTTATATTCTTTTCATATTGTTGTGGTGCACCAACCTCTTTTTTTTCTCACTTTTTTCAAAAATGTCCCTTCAGTGGTTTAGATTGAGGGAGAAGAGACTGAAATAATTTTACAATTCTTTTAATACATTCCATCCTTAAATCAGTTTTAAAACTGATTATTTCACATTAACTTTCTAGACATTGCAATTTATATCAACAATGGCTACATACAGGCATAAATATTCAGGAAACCAACTCACAGATGCAACTACCTTCATAATTTTAGCTTCCACCCATCATATGCTCAAAAGTCCATTATATAAAACTGAGCCACACAATACCATTGTATATGCTCTGACCCAAGAGGCAGAGATAAACTCCTCAAAATTTTGACTGAATCTTTTATCTAAAGGAAAATTGCCTCTTCATCTAAAATACCCAGAGAAAACGTTCTGCAGAACAAAGAAAATACAACCTCAGAGACAGTTCCCCTTGTAGTGACATACAATCCAGAGCTAGAAAAAAAAAACAGACAAATCATAAAAGAACTACAACCACTACTTCAGGAAAGTGAATAACTAAAAGATATTCTCAGCTCCACTAATGTTAGCCTTCCAACAACCACCACTTAATCTGAAGCAGAAATTATTGAAAAGCAAACTCCCAGCAGAAGCTCAAAAAGATAAAAATGACAAATGTTCCTGCAATATTCAAAGCTGCAAACTGTGCCAGCCCATATCACAGGACCTCACAGTCACTCACATGGGAAAAGCATTCAGCATAAGGGGACCCTACTCATGCTTTTCTTCAAAGATAGTATATATCATTCATTACAGAAAATATGAAGAAGGATGTATTACGGAGACAGGACAGATGCTAAAGAATCAAATCACACAGACACCACATCAAACACCACAAAAGCAAACAAAGGTAAATACCTCTGTGGGTGAGCATTTTTCAGGACCTGGACCCTGCATCAATGACCTTATGGTCAGAATACTAAGCTAACGTTATAACAATCCATGAATGTTAACACCTTTGATGTTAAGATTCTGAAATATTTTGATACCCACGTGACAGGACTTACTAAGGATCTAGGTTTCCTATCACATTATATACCATAAAAAAGTGCTTTGTCACCTTCTGAATACTCATTCACCTATTCCTCACTCCTTCTCACTTTCCTCCCCGTCATCCCTACCTTTCCCTCGAGACTGTCATTAGAATGCTTTTCAGGTTTCATACAAGGGAGCAGTACAATATAGGTGTGTAATACTTCTGTGCATGAAGGAATAGTGGAACCTAGAGACAACCATATATGACAATCTTAAGATGGCCAAGTAAGTAGAAGAAATGAGAGCAAAAAGGCCAAAAGAATGCTTGAGTGCATAAGGAAAGGAGTGGCCAATAAGATGGAGGAGATGCTAGTTCTTTTGCATAAGCCTCTAGTGAGACTTCATTTGGAATGGATACTACATCTTTTAAAGGATTTAAATAGGATGGAGTCTGTCCAGAGGGTGACTATCAAAATGGTCAGTAATAAGCAGGGCAATTCTATATCTTGGCGCCAATGCTTACACACCACTCATGCATGTAAAAGGTGCCAAATTGTCATGCGTGCTTCTAAGTGCATTAGGTGCCATTTTATAAGGTCATGCCTAAATGCTATAATGCGTAACAGCAAAGAGGGCATACACATGGACAGAGAATGAGTAGGCTATAGGCATGTCTCCAACTTGCATCCATAACGTATAGAATACTATAAGTTATGAGCTTTGCATAGAAAACATAAATGGTCATGCCTAAATTTTGGTGTGCCAATTCCAGTTTATTCTTATATTCTACTAGGGTATCTTGATTCACAGATGCCATTATAGAACTCGAGCTCTCCAATGACAGGGGAAGAAATTGTTTTATCACCAATTCTGACGAATCCTAAGAGGGATCTGCAACTTACCAGCAACTATCAACCAGTAGCTTCAATTTCTCTGTTTACTAAAATCATGGAAGAATATGCCACAAAGATGCTTGAAAAATATTTATATGATCATAACATATTGTATGCTTCTCAGTCTGGATTTAGAAAGAACTTCAGCACTGAGACTGAATTAGCATATTTTGTGCACATGATTGCTAAGTCAGGACCAAAGTGCAATTATTGTTCAGTTTCATCTGTCTTGCACCTTTGAATTACTTAACCATGACATCTTGTTGGCCAGGTTGAGTGACGTGGAGGGGCATAATCGAACGCGAACGCCCAACTGCATGGGCGTCTATCTCCAAGAACGGGTACGTGAAGGGGCGGGACAAACCGTATTTTCGAAAAAAATAGGCATCCATCTTTTTTCCGATAATACGGTTTGTGTCAGTCAAATGCATCGGATTTGTGCGGATTTGAGCTGGGCGGTATCGTTTTTCAGTGATAATGGAACCCGAAGGCGCCCAGCTCAAAAATGAACAAATCCAAGGCATTGGGTCGTGGGAGGGGCCAGGATTCGTAGTGCACTGGTCCCCCTCACATGCCAGGACACCAACCGGGCACCCTAGGGGGCACTTGTAACAATTAAAAAAAAAGTTAACTACCTCTGAAGTCCATAGCTCCCTTCCCTTGGATGCTGAGCCCCCCAAATCCCCCCCAAAACCCACTGCCCACAACTCTACACCATTACCATAGCACTTATGGCTGAAGGGGGGCACCTACATGTGGGTACAGTGGGTTTTGGGGGCGGTTTGGAGGGCTCCCATTTACCACCACAAGTGTAACAGGTAGGGGGGGATGGGCCGGGGTCCACCTGGGTGAAGTCTACTGCATCCACTAACAACTGCTCCAGGGACCTGCATACTGCTGTGATGGAGCTGGGTATGACATTTGAGGCTGGCATACAGGCTGGAAAAAAAGATTTTAAAGTTGTTTTTTTTGGGTGGGAGGGGGTTAGTGACCACTGGGGGAGTCAGGGGTGGTCATCCCCGATTCCCTCCGGTGGTCATCTGGTCATTTAGGGCACTTTTTAAAGACTTGTTCGTGAAAAAAAGGGTAGAAAAAAAGTGACCCAAATTCACACTAAAAACGCCTTTCTTTTTTCGATTATCGGCCGAAGACACCCATCTCTCCTCAGCCGATAAACACGCCCCAGTCCTGCCTTCACCATGCCTCCGACACGCCCCCGTCAACTTTGGCCGTTTCCACAACAGATTGCAGTTGAAGACGGCCAAAATCGGCTTTCGATTATACCGATTTGGGCGCCCACGGGAGAAAGACGCCCATCTCCTGATTTGGGTCGAAATATGGGCGTCTTTCTCTTTCAAAAATAAGCTGGATAGGAATAAGTGATAATGTGTACGCTGGTTCCACGGGTTTCTATCACATAGAAGTTACTACTACTACATAAGTACTGCCATGCTGGGACAGACCATCAAGACCAGCATCCTGTTTCCAACAGTGGCCAAACCAGGTTACAAGTACCTGGCAAGATCCCAAGCAGTACAATACATTTTATGCTGCTTATCCTAGAAATAAGCAGTGAATTTTCCCCAAGACCATTTTAATAATGGTCTATGGACTTTTTCCTTTAGGAAGCCATCCAAACCTTTTCTAAGCCCCGCTAAGCTAACTGCTTTTACATTCTCTGGCAACTTTTTCTTTCAAATGAGAGCAGAAACACTAGCTCTGGGGGCCTCTTTCTATTTGAATTACCCCTGTAAATGCGTAATTAAACATCTGGGTTTAAAATATATTTTTTATCAACCTGAACAACTAAAAGCATTTATAAATTTGAAAAAAATTGACGTGCTGAAGATAGGGATCAAGATGGCGTCCGTGAGAGGGTGTGCGGTTTGAATGCTCCCAAACCTCAAAGCACGTCTCATGGTGTTTTGTTTCTTTTTCCCCTATTCATATGGGGAAAAGAAAGGGGAAAACCAGGGCTAAGGCCACTCTTAGCCCCGGTGATACTTTAACCCTTCGACAAATGACTTTAGAGGCCTTTGGACTTCAGGCGCTTGGAGTACAGACCCCTACCTTGGTTGGATCCTTGGGACATCTGGGGGATCTTAGCTCAGACGCGGTATCGTTGAGTCCGCATCAACAGACAGCCCCGCCGAGACCCGGTGGAGTGTTAGTCGATGGGAGAGCTACAGATGGTATCTTCCGTAGCTAGAGGTGGCCCTGTTGGGTTTTCGATACCGGATGAGATGACATCGGATGGAAGTAAGAGAGGTGTTGATTCCTCGTCTTCCCCCATTCTGGCTGCTCCATCTGTGGGAATCGGCGGGAAATCGAGACCGGCTGTTGTAACTTTAGAGGCCCTTTGGGATGCGATCCAAGTTTTAAATTCATCACTTCTTCAGTCTACGAATTTAATTAAAACTGAAGTAATGGAGCTTAAACAACAACAGCAGTCTTTAGTATCGAGGGTTAAAGCGCAAGAAAATAAATGTAAGTCAAATTTATTAGAGATTAAGAAATTACAAACTCTTGTTGGTAATGTTGTAGTAGAAAGAGACAATGCACAAAGAAAGATAGAATATCTTGACAATCAACTTAGGCCCAATAATTTAAGATTCTTAAACTTTCCGAAGACGCCTTTTATACCTGCGATGGAAATGTTAAGAAAATATTTTGTTGAAGTGCTGGGTATTTCAAAAGAAGCTCTTCTTTTGAAATACCCACCACTTCAACAATTGAAATACCCAGCTCTTCCTCCGTTTTTAGTGTGAATTTGGGACACTTTATTTCGACCCTTTTTATCATGAACACACGACTCTCCTTGCATCTTTTGCCTTCGAAACTGACAGGAACAACATAATCAGACTTTACTTCAGATGTATTTCCTCTCAATTTTTTGCATCAAGGATACAAGTGTTTCCTGACATTAGTAAAGCTACTCAAAGAAGAAGGAGAGAATTTCTGGGGCTAAAGCCTCGAATTCTTGCACTAGGAGGAACTTTCAAACTGAAATTTGCATGTAGATGTTTAATTTTCTTGAATATGATTCATTATGTATTCTTTGACCCAGATAAAATGAGACAATTTATTACTGCAAAAGAAAGCGGTGGTGATTTATCCTCAACCGCACCATGAGGGAGCTAAAACTGCTGGTAGGGTCTTGTGCTTCCCCCTCTCATTATATTGCAATAGAGATTTTCTCTTATTTTTCCTTTTATAATTTCTTTGTGTCTTGATCATTTGTTGTGGACTAAGTAACAAAGACATTTCTGTTTTCCTTGGTTATAGATGAAAAGAATAATTCCTTCTATTGTACTGCTTGATTTTCAGACATTTATTTCATGTGAATGTATAATTGTAACTCATAAATAAAGAATAAAAACAAATAAATAAATTTGAAAAAAATTGGCTAACTGTCATTTCCTAAGATGATTATAATTTTTTTTTGTTTAAGATAGAAAGCGTACTAAGCATTTCTTGTATTATTATGTTATACCTCATTATATTTCCATAAATGACAGCCCCCTCTCTAACTGTGGTCTAATGAAGAGTAACTATTACTAATAGAATCTATATTTCTGTATAAATAATGATTTTTTTTTCCTATCTGTATTGCTTGTCAAGTGGAATACTTGTTAAAAGAAAGAAAATGAATAAATAAAAAAAATTAAAATAAAAAAAGAATGGTCAAGGGTTTGGCAGTTAAAATTTAATTCCTCTAATTATCTTTATGGGTCAAAAAAAATGTATCTGGTATATATTTAATTTGACTCTATCTTTCTTTATGCCAGTATTACTAAATGTTACTCTAACTTTTATTTACAACAATTTTATGACATTTCACAAGACTGTGTTTTGCTATTACAGCATCTTCAGGAGAACAAATTGTAATAAAAAATTTTTAAAGCATATAATGAGCTCTTGTAAAGTCTTTTAATGATACTACATTTGATATTACATCTACTAATTCAATACATAACTATATTGCTAGTGCTCAGCTCTTCCCGGTGGAGGTTCAAATAATCCAACTCCACCCTTCATCCAAAATACTGACACATGCTCCTTGATATAAAATTGTAAATAAAATTTAGAGTAAGAGTAACATTTAGTAATACTGGTATAAAGAAAGATAGTTATTTAATGTCAAGAAGTGCAGAGTGATGCACTTGGGTGCAGAAACCCAAAAGAGAGGTACCGAATAGGAGAGGAAAGATTAGTAAACTCAACTCAGGAGAGAGACCTTGAGGTGCTGGGGTCTGAGGATCTGAAAGTGAAGAAACAGTGTAACAAGCCGACGGCTGTGGCCAGAAGGATGCTAAGCTGCATAGAGAGGGATATAACCAGCAGAAGAAAGGAGGTATTTATGACCCTGTACAAGTCGTTGGTGAGGCCCCACCTGGAGTATTGTGTTCAGTTTTGGAGGCCGTATCTTGCTAAAGATGTAAAAAAAAACTGGAAGCGGTGAAAAGAAAAGCTACAAAAACGGTATGGGATTTGCGTTGCAAACTGTACGAGGAGAGATTTGCCGACCTGAACATGTATACCTTGGAGGAAAGGAGAAACAGGGGTGACATGATACAAACATTCAAATATTTGAAAGGTATTAATCCGCAGACAAACCTTTTCCGGTGATAGGAAAGTGGTAGAACTAGAGGACAGGAATTGAGGTTGAAGGGGGGCAGACTCAGGAGTAATGTCAAGAAGTATATTTTTACGGAAAGGGTGGTGGACACATGGAATGCTCTCCCGCGGGAAGTGGTGGAGATGAAAACGGTACCCCCCCCCACTCTCCCCCCCACCCCCCCACCCCCCACTCTCCGTCTCTGTTGACAATGCCCTCATCCTCCCCGTCTCCTGAGCCCGCAATCTCGGAGTCATTTTCGACTCCTCCCTCTCCTTCTCTGCCCATATCCAGCAGACAGCTAAGACCTGTCGCTTCTTCCTCTATAATATTAGCAAAATTCGCCCATTCCTTTCTGAACACACCACCCGAACTCTCGTCCACTCACTCGTTACCTCTCGTCTTGACTATTGCAACCTTCTCCTCACTGGCCTCCCGCTTAGCCACCTATCCCCCCTTCAATCTGTCCAAAACTCCGCCGCACATCTTATCTACCGCGTGAACCGATACTCTCATATCACCCCTCTCCTCAAGTCGCTTCACTGGTTCCCGATCCACTACCGTATACAATTCAAGCTTCTCCTATTGACCTTCAAGTGCACTCAATCTGCAGCCCCCCATTACCTCTCTACCCTCCTCTCCCCATATGTTCCCACCCGTAACCTCCGCTCTCAGGACAAATCACTCCTATCTGTACCCTTCTCCACCACCGCTAACTCCAGACTCCGCCCCTTCTGCCTCGCCTCACCTTATGCCTGGAACAGACTTCCTGAGCCCATACGACGTGCGCCCTCCCTGCCCATTTTCAAGTCCTTACTCAAGGCCCATCTCTTCTCTCTTGCTTTTGGCGCCTAACCACCTTCCCCATTCCCGATACATACACTGACTACATAGCTTATTACCTTTAGATTGTAAGCTCTCTTGAGCAGGGACTGTCCTTCCCCTTGTCTAAACTTGTACAGCGCTGCGTAACCCTGGCAGCGCTATAGAAATGCTAAGTAGTAATTCAATCATGCATGGGATAAACATAAAAGAATCCTGTTTAGAAGGAATTGATCCATGGAATTTTAGCAGAGATTGGGTGGCAACACCAATAATTGGGAAGCAAAACCAGATTTGGGCAGACTTCTACACTCTACGCCCTGATAATGACTGAACAGATATGGATGGGCTGGAGTGTAAATTTTAAGGGGCTTCGATGTTAGCTTCAGAACTTTTAGTACAAGAAGAGTGCTGGGCAGACTTCTGCAGTCTGTGCCCTGAGAGTGGCAAGGACACATCAAACTTGGATATACATATAAAGTATCACATACCATGTAAATTGAGTTTATCTTGTTGGGCAGACTGGATGGACCGTACAGGTCCTTATCTGCCATCATTTACTATGTTACTATATGTATACAGTGGTTTCTGAGGAAGAAATAGATTGGGAAGAGACAGTATCAAGAAGATAAATTGAACTGGAGCCATTGGGAATAGCACAGAGAAAATACAGAGTTCAGAAGAGTGGTAGCCTTTTGAATACTTGGAGCCCTGGTTGTGATGTGCCTCACGGTTTACTTTATGTCCCTCTCTATTTATTTATTTATTTATTTATTTATTTATTTATTTAATTGTATTTTTATACACATTTCTATTATTTAAAAAAGCATTGTATCACTTGTACAGAAAAGTTTGGTTACTTTAAAAAATATATATATACATTTAAATAATAAAGGGAATTTTTTTCCTTATTAACCATTCTCAAGTCCACAATTTGAGACCAAGAGTCCTAATTAGTGGAGATCAAGGAAATTTTAAATATATTTATGATCAGATGTAACCCAATTCCTTATTACATTACAAGAGCCTAATAAGGGTTGAATAGATCAACCTTCAAAATTTCTTTTAGATGTTATAAAGGCTGCAAGCTGAGAAGGGTCATAATAAACATATTTAATTGACTGGTATTTTATCACACATTTGCAAGGGTATCTTGGGAAAAAGGTAACTCCCAACTGAAGCACTTCCTGTTTTCATGATCCCTCTCTATTTAATGTATTACTCCAGCCCCCGGGCACCATTCTAGAAAAGTTTCAAATTCTATTCTTCATCTATGCTGATATCACAATCCTGTTTCCTGTGTCCAGGGAATGGACTACTACATTGAACAGTATTGCTGCCTGTGGTCATTGAAGAATGGATTATAACTCAAGCCAAAATTAAATTGTGAAAAAACAAAGTTTTGGAAATTGGAACCTATAGATTCACTGTATTTCCTCAGAACTTTACAATCAGGATGAATACTTTTAGTTTTGAATCCTGTTCCAGGATCTTGGGGGTTGATGTAGATAATCTTTTGACTTTCATCCCCCATATAAATTCGATTATTAAGAAATTGTTCCATATACTGAAGAAACTGAGGGCAATTCACAAATATTTTGAGCCCCTCAAATTCAGGTTATTAGTCAGGCTTTGATTTTGTCAAGAATAGATGATTGTAACATCATTTATACAGGTTGTTCTATCACCTTGACTAAGAGATTGCAACTTGTACAGAACATAGCAGCATGTTTAATATATTCAGCTTGTAGGTTTGATTCAGTGACAGTACTCTTGAAAGAATTATATTTGTAAGACTTTATAAAATGGCCACCGACCAAGGGTCATGGAGTTGATGCTGCTCCAGATACCCTGGTAGGAACGCAGCCGGGAACGAGACCGCTGCCACCGGATCATCAGGCCATCGACCACCGGACTATCGAGCCCACAAACGGAGGCCGACGCTGGACCGGGGCTGGACCGGTGATTCTCCAATGTGCCGATGGACACCCCTGAACGAGTCAGCGCCAGAGCCTGCCAGTGATCCCTCCCTGCCTCATGGCCTGGTCAGAGCTAACCCCCGATGTTGACCGGGAGGACTGCCTTACCTGAGAGTGGAGGCTGGGAGCCCCGGACTGCATGGACCGAGCGCCGACACCCACTCGTAACCCAGCTCAGCCATTATCGGAGCCCCTGCATAGAACACGGAAAACGTCGGGTGGCCTGTCCTCTGCTGCAGCTCAGGAAGCAGTGGATAGAGCGACGAGACACGTGCTCGCGGCATTGGAGCAGATAAAACGTCAGTAGGGGAGGCAGTCAGAATCCAAACTGCATTGAGTGAGCCTAAATGGGGGCGCCGACACCGTGGCCCTGAGCCATACGGGGAGATCACGGTGGGAGTGACCCAAGGAGCACCCAGAGTCCTAAGGCCTGTGAATAACTGTGGCCCCATCATCTGGGGCATACCGCGAGTAGCTGGTCGGATGCCTGGCCCCAACTTTAGAGACTCTTTCTACTAGGACTAAAAAAAAAAAAAGACTAAATAAACTGAGTTCAAATTGATTTTAAAACCCTTAAAGCAAGCTAATACCTAACTTAACGGAGGTGCACATACTGCGGCCCTGCGCTGCACGTGGAGATCACAGTGGGAGTGACCCGGAGAGCACCCAAAGTCCTAGGGCCTGTGGATAAATGCGGTCCCATCATCTGGGGCACGCCGCATGTAACTGGTCGGACGCCTGGCCCCAACTTCAGAAACTGTTCTGTACCACTGAAGTTCTGACCTGGACTCTCTACTGCAGCATGCTGCGATCGATTGTAGAGTGATTCTTCACCAATACCTCATCTACCTAGCCTTGACTCCTATCACCCTCCATTGACACAGGACTCAGGATCAAGTAGCCTAAGTACCCTGGAGATCTCTGTCCAAAATCTAACTGGGGGAATCTGACACAGGACTCAGGATCACGGAACCTTTGCATCCTGGGAACCCTATTGAACATCTACCCAGGAAAAACGGATACACTAACCACCACTACCACTACCACTACCTCTCCTAAACTCTACCTCCAATCAGTAGAATAGTGAAACTGACTGTGAATAATTTACCAAGTTCCACCCACAAATAGACTACCCCTACCTGCTCCAGTTGTCTGCTCACCCTGGACCACAACCATCACTCCGGAGACCACAACCCCCGACCATTGATACAGCTCTAGGAACATACATCTGTGAGTAAACCAGCCTTTCCTAATCAATCAACCCGCTCACCATGACCACAGAGCATCAAAACCACTCTAAACTGCACAGACACCATCCTATCAACTAGGACCAACAACACAACCATCAAACCTGATTATCTAATAGCCAAAGCGATCTAACACCAAAATGAACACCGCCAAGCTGCTCCTAAAAATCTACTCCTTATCCCTAATTCACCACGCACTAACCACCCCTCTCACAGATACCAAAAACATACCCACAATACATAACTTCACCAGACTACCCAGACACAATACATCCACCAAAATAGCAACAACCAAAACAATGGAAGAACTACAATACGCGGACAAAACCAATACAAAGGAAAGAAAGGACACAACAAACCCACACTACAAGAGAATAGAGAATTAACAAAAATCAACACAACTTTGAACCTAACTGACCCCTACCAAATAATTCAACTGGGATACATAAACGCCAGATCAGTAGTCAATAAAACAAGAATAATAACAGACTGGATCAACGCAGACAACCTCGACAGTGAAACCTGGATCCATGATCATAACGACCCCATAACCTTAGATCTATGCCCCCCAGGTTACAAAATCACTCACTGGATAAGAAAAGGAAAAAGAGGCGGAGGCATAGCACTAATCCATAAATCACAATTCACTGTAACAACAACAGCCGAGTCCATAACACCCCAACTTGAAATCGCTTTAGTTAGAATCCACCACACAACCTTGCTTGACCAAATAAACATCGTCTTGTTTTATAGACCACCAGGTAATTGGCATGAATGCCAACCACACTTCACGGATTTTATATCAAACACCTGTGTTTCCAACTCCAATATACTTATAATAGGGGACATAAACCTACACTTAGAAGACCCTAGCTCAACCAATGCATGTGAATGCAAGGATTTCCCTCCAACTATGGGACCTCAACTGGCCAACTATGCAAGCAACCCATGTTAAAGGACATACACTTGACCTCATCACACACAAACTATCCTCAGACTTAAACCTAATCCTAGCAGACACAAAATGGACAGACATACCATGGTCAGACCACCACAAATTAAACCTATCCCTAAAATGGTGAAAAAAAAGGCTTACACCACAAAGAACGCACAACCTACACCACAAGAGGCCAAATTGACCCTGGGAACATTCTGGCTACAGATCTACATGAACAAATGGACAGCACAAATGGACTCAAAACACTATCTCCTAGATTGGGACAACAGATGCAGAAGCATACTAGATAAAATAGCACCACTACAAACAAGAACCTCATGAAGACACAACTTGTTACCATGGTTTAACGAAGAATTGAAAAAATTAAAAACACAAGCTAGGAGGCTTGAACGAGCATGGAATAAAATAAAAGATGAATACACATTTAACACATGGAAATAAACGCAAAGAAAATACAAATATGCAATAAGACAAACCAAAAGGTCATACTACAAAACCAAAATAGGGCCAGACTACAAAGACACGCATAAACTCTTCCCAACTCGTGAACAAACTACTAGATACCACACCGGTTACCACAGCCAACATAGACACCCTATCAGCAGACAACCTTGCTAAATACTTCAACAAAAAAATTATAAAGCTACGAAGCATGCTACCACTTAATATTAATGACCACGAAAAATTAATTGATTGTCTGGACCCAATCCCCGATGAATACCCAGCAGACCGAATCTGGACTAACTTCGCTCTACTCACCGATGAAACCGCTACCCAAGCGATCAACAGATTTGCCAAATCCCACTGCAAACTGGACACATGTCCCAACAACCTAATAAAATCCACCCCTCAATGCTTCATAACAGACCTCACGTCACACCTAAACCACATGTTACAACATGGACTCTTCCCTAAGGATAAAGAAAACATACTACTCACCCAAATACCTAAAGATTCAAAGAAAAAAGCAAACAACATAACCAACTACCGCCCAGTAGCATTCACATTGAATGGAACACAACAAAGAAAATGTTCCATTCAATGTGGAAACTCGAAAGAGTAAAACCTTTCTTCCCAAGGGAAATATTCCGCAGCCTGGTACAATCAATGGCACTAAGCCACCTAGATTACTGCAATGCAATTTATGCAAGATGCAAAGAACAAATCATCAAGAAACTCCAAACTGCCCAAAACACAGCGGCCAGACTCCTATTTGGAAAAACGAAATATGAAAGCGCCAAACCCCTAAGAGAAAAACTACACTGGCTCCCACTTAAAGAGCGTATTGCGTTCAACATTTGCACCTTGGCTCATAAAATTATTCATGGCGAGGCCCCGGCCTCATAGACCTACCAACCAGGAACACAAAAAGATCAGCACGCACATTCTTGAATCTGCACTACCCCAGCTGCAAAGGACTAAAATATAAATCAACATATGCATCCACCTTCTCATACATAAGCACCCAACTATGGAATGCACTACAAAATGCCATAAAAACAATATACGACCTAACAAACTTCCAAAAATCACTAAAAACCAACCTGTTCAAAAAGGCATAACACAATGACCCAACCTAAATAACAAACAACGAAACGTATATCGGAACTGGACAAAACCGAACTCTCTACACTTGACTGCTTCATTCACTCTGTCACTAAGGATCATGAACGCAATTCCACTTTAGTTCTCATTCCAGAAATGAACTCTTTATACTTGAATGCTTAATCTACTCTGTCACTTATGAATTTTAATGCAATACCACTTTGTATTTCTCACCCCGGAAATGGCAATTGCCATTATGGCATAATGTAAGCCACATTGAGCCTGCAAATAGGTGGGAAAATATGGGATACAAATGCAACAAATAAATAAATAAATAAATAAATAAATATTGTTTTCATATAAAAGCTAGGGCTCAGTTTAAACTTCGTGTCACTATTTTCAAAATTATATATGGAACTGTTCCATTGTACTTGAGTAATTGAACTATTTTACTGAACGGAAATTCTGTCTATAAGACTCAGAATCAAATGTTTCTAGCTCTTTCCCACAGCCAGAAAGATTCAGTCACAAAGAATTTACTGCCTATTCATATTTGGGTTCTCTCAGATTATTGGGTATTCTGTAAAGCACTTATGACCTTATTTAATAAATATGTTCTACTTATGCGCGTAACCCTAGTAGCGCTCTAGAAATGTTAAGTAGTAGTAGTAGTAGTAGTAGTAGTTTATAACTTTGTACTTCCTGGATTATTGTTGCCAGTTCTTCTTGTAATATTATAACCCGCATTAAACTATTTTTTTTTAGTAATTGTGGGCTAGAAAATGTGTGTAACATAACATAACAGCTCTGTGCATTTTATTATTATTATTATTACATTTGTACACCGCGCTTTCCCACACAATGCAGGTAATTTGAAATACAAAGTTAATAGAAGTTTAATATAACAGTAGTCAAACAATGTAAAGTTGGGCTTAGTAGTGTATGATAAGTTGAGCTAGATAATATATGACTAGGATAAAAGAGGGTAGACAGGATAGGATAGTGTAATTTGGGAGAAAGGGTAAGGAAGGATAAAATTAAGGAGAGATGGAAAGAGAAGGATGGAACACCTCACCTCACTGGAAGCACCAAGTTACAGAATCGATGCCAAAGCTTATGATTACAGACTTAAAGATCTTGAGATGTATACTTTGCAAGGAAGGAGAGAGGAGTTATGGCAGAGGCATTTAAATACATCTATGATATTAATTGCACAGGAAGTGAGATTCTTTTAATTGAAAAGAAGCTCAGGAATGAGGAGACATAGGATGTCATAGCACATATGAGTTTGTGTAGCACAAATGAGTTTGTCTTGTTGGGCAGACTGGATGGACCATGCAGGTCTTTTTCTGCCGTCATTTACTATGTTACTATGTTACTACTATGAAGGTGAAATGAGATAGACTCAGGATTCATCTAAGGCAATATTTCTTTTCAGAATATAATTTAATTTAATTCAGTCATTTCTGGCCTGTCTTTGCAAAGAGTAATTCAAAGTGCGTTACATCATAAAACTGAATTGCAAAAAAAAAATATATATATATATAACACAAATTAAAATACAGTAATATATTACAGTAATTAAGTTGAGAACCATATATTACAATAACACTGAAAAACAATCAACTTAAACTAATTAAACAAAAATTTCTGAAATAAATATGTCATCACTAATCTTCTAAATGACATGTAGCTCCTTTCCTGTCTAATAGCCAGCGATTAATTATTTCACTCATACATATCCAAAGCTTATAATTTTCTCAAACATACTGTTAAGATGGAAAGTATTTGAAGCTGGAATATTCAGTATATTGTTGGGCAGACCTTATGGATTTAAAGAAACATTCAGCTGTAAAATCAGAAGGGTCATGGATTTGATATATTGCCATTTTTATTATATTTCTCTGTCCCTAGTGTGATTTTGTACATGGGGGAATGGAAGGTTAAGGGGCTCATTTTCAAAACAGAAAAATGTCAAAACATGGCACAAAGTGGCAGATGAACTTTGTTTTTTGCCAAAATGTCCAAATCACTATTTTCAAAATCCATTTTAAGATGTTTTTCTATGCAGTTCATATGCAATGTGTCCAAATCACAAGGGGTGAGTTGGAGGCGGGATTTAGGCATTCCCAAAACTTGGACGTTTTTCTACCATAATAGAACAAGCAACAATTTTCAGAGTTTAAAGTTAGACATTTTGGTCTAGGCGTGTTTCAGTCACAACTGAGTGGTTGATGCTCAAAAGTCCCCGTTAAAAACCGTGTGCATTTAGTTCCACAGTAGAAGTTACTGATTTCTATATAGCAAGCAACGCTAAAAGGGAAATCACATGCAAATGAGATGTACATAAATTCAGCAAGCAGCTTGGTAGGGGAAGCGACTAGAACATGTGCAGAACAGTCTCTCCGTAAGCATCCATATTCTGCACATGCACGCTCACAAGACTTCTGTTTTCTGTTGACTCTCCTCTCACCCTGGTGTTCACACTGCAGTTCCCTCACACTGCAGATCACCTCTAGGCACTCCCCAACATGCCTTAGCTGCTCTGGACTTGTACTTGCTTTCCCTCAGGCTGTCCTCCAATTGATTTTGCCCCTATGCTTGGGAATATCTCTTTTTTCCTGCCACTTTGGGCTAAACTCTGCCGCTTTGCTGATGTCACTCTTGACATAGGCTGACATCATAGGGCTTCCCCCAGCCAATTGGCTATTTGCTTTTATTTCTCTGCCCCTTATGGGAGGAATTTCTGATATCATAAGGGATTTACCCAGCCAATTTGGCTGTTTACTTTTGTTTCTCATAGGGCTGCTTGTGGATTCCCTGCATCTACCAATTCCACCAGCATTTGAGTGGATCCTGAGGAAAAGACATTAGAATACAAATCTATTTACTACTCTGGAGAGACTAGTGCTCTTGTTTGGGTAATGAAGACACTTGTCTTCAGGGAATCTGGGCATGAGAGCTTCCCCAGTTCAGGTTTTGAAAGTTTTCAGGAGCTATTCCCTGCTCTCCAATACTGGCTGATAAGCCGTTTTGCTCCTCCCAGGGCTGCCGAGAGGGGGGAGGGGGCAGGGGGGACAAAATCCCCTGGGCCTGGGCCTCCAAGGGGGGCCCGGTGCCGGGGTCTCTCTCCTCCTGCTCCCAAGCTGCCGGCACTGCACTCCCTGGTCTCACCTGCCCGCCCTCGGTTCCGTCGATAGCCCCCCCTCTGTCTGCCACTGTGCCCGGCCCCCTGCATTCAAATCGGCAGCGCCTTACCGCCATGTGAAGGCAGAAGATCACCTCCCTTCGGGCCTTCCCTCACTGTGTTCCGCCCTCATCACTTCCTGTTTCCGCGAGGGCGGGGCACAGTGAGGGAGGGCCTGAAGGGAGGGCTATTGACGGAGCCGAGGGTGGGCAGGTGAGACCGGGGACTGCAGCGCCGGTGGCCTGGGAGTAGGAGTGGGAGATGACAGTGATAGGGATTGGGGGGGGCGGTGGTGGCAGGGGGGCCCCGGGCCCGGCTCAGTTTCTCGGTGGCCCTGGCTCCTCCCTCTGGTCCAACGCTACACACATGCAGATACTATTAAGAAATGAAAACAGACTGCTCCTCCAAGAAATCACCTGTCACAGTCCAAGAGCAAGTGAGCCCTTGGGCCATAACCTTGGATTGACTGTGGCATGCAAGTCACTCGGGCTAGGCACAGCACTAAACAAAGTACTAGGCAAGGCAGAACTCAGCCTGGAAACAGGTGGAGCAAGCAAGGCTTGGATGGAGACAAGGCAAACAAGGCAAGAACAGAAGATAAGGCTTAGGAAATCTAGACTGGAAACAAGGTAGGCAGGACAAGGAAGACAAGACTAGAACTGAATCCAGACAGGGCAAAGCAAGGCAAGCAGGGCTAGGACTGGACCCAGACAAGGCAAGGTAAACAAGGTAAGAACTGGGTCTGGACAGGGCAAGGCAAACAGGACTAGAACTGAACCCAAACAAGGCAAGGCAAACAAGGTAAGAACAGGATCCAGACATGACTAGGCAAACAAGGCAAGAACTGGAGACGCAAGGCAGGACTTGGCAAGGCCCAGCAAGTCTGGAGACAAGGCAGGACTTGGCAAGGCAGGAGACAAGGCAAGGCCCGGCAAGGCTGACAAGGCAGGACTTGGCAAGGCAGGAGACAATGAAGGATCAGCAAGGCTGGAGACTAGGCTAATCCTCAGACTTGCTGCCTATTATACTGACTGCTCATAATGCCTGAAGCTGTCGTACAGCCTGGTATCCTCTTTCGGTTTCACTTTCAGAGAAGACTGAGGGGGACAATATCCACTGGGGGATTAAGGTGTCATGCCCTAAGGGCTGTCAAGAGACTGAGCCAGGCTCGGGGCAGGACTTCTGCTTGGACATTTTACACACATAATCGAACAAACCAAAAATGTCTAGGGGAAAAAATTCAACATTTTGGTCTAGACCCATTTTTATAATGAATAAGGCACACAACGGTCCCCTAAATGACCAGATGACCACTGGCAGGAATCAGGCATTACCCTCCTATACCCAATGGTCACTGATACTCTTCCACTCACCCCCCCCCCAAATGTGAAGAATAATTGTGCTCACTAGCCTCTGTGACAGCCTCAGATGTTATAGACTTCTCACAAACAGTATTTTTGACGAAAAACAGGTAGACATTTTGTTGTTTCGAAAATGGACATATTTCATATTCATATTTGGGAGTTTAACAGAAAAACGTCCAAAGTCTAGCTTAGATGTCATATTGAAAATGCTCCTCCACATGGCAAAGATGGAATACTATCAACTAGTGTCATGGCCTTTCCTTCTGGTGGTTGGGCTCCGTGGCTTCTCCAGACTGCCTTCCTGGCACTACATCCCTCCTGCACTGATGCCTCTGCTGCCTGTTTCCCTGTTTTCCAAGCCTCATTCCAGAGACTTATTACCCTTACCCCATTCCTGAGGATGCTCAGCCCCACCTGATGTTAGTAGTTGTGGCTGATACCTCAAGCTGAGTCTCAGTTAAAGAGTAAGCAATAAAAACAAACCTCATCCTTACATCTCAAAGTTGTAAGGAGGAAAAGAAACTGAAATTTAGGATTTTCCATTTTGTTTGAAAAGCTAGCCATACACAGTAAAAAATAAGTTGACAATATTTGTTTTTATTTGTAGTTGTAATTTGTATGTAACAGTTTCTTTAGAAATGTGACAATATTTTCCAAAGTTCTAACACCAATAGCATTAACAAAAGTAAAGATTAAACATTAATTCAGCTGAACTTTATAATTTCTTTCCTTTTTCTCATTCACAGGAACTTGTGAACTTGTTTTTCACTCAGTGAACACTCAGACTGAACATACTAGCAGATACGTAAGTATTGGGTTGGGGGGGCAGTGGTGTACCAAGGAGGGGCGGTGGGTGCGGTCCGCCCCAGGTGCAAGCCGCTGGGGGGGTGCCACGCGCCTGTCCGCTACGTTCGTTCTGTGCTCCCTCTGCCCCGGAACAGACAGGGGCAGAGGGAGCATGGAAACGAACGAAGCGGACAGGCGTGCAGCACCCCCCCCCCCAGCGGCGGGCACCTGGGGGGGTTCTTTTGCAGGGGGGGGGTCGCGCTGCACCGGGGGGGGGGGGGGCGCTGCACCAGGGGGGCAGGGCGCATCGGCGATCCGCCCCGGGTGTCAGCCCCCCTAGGAACGCCACTGGGGGGGTGGGGGGGAATTCCCTATAACTTTTGATTTTAACCAAATCTTTCCCTTTATTTTGGCCCTCCCTTGGCTATAAGAATTGTTTCTTTGTGACTAATTTTGTTTCTTTTCAGGACCTTGTCACCCCTCAACCCGTTGCAGATAAGTATGTCTCTCTATATGTTTTTATTTTGTTTAAACCTTATTAAGTTAGTCCTAGTGCTTGTGTTGGTGCGAGATTCACTTAGCTGAGATCGTTCTTGTTTCTGGAACTCTTTTGTCTTTCTTGGATGTTGGGGCCCAGAATGAGCAATGATGTTCTTCACACAGCAGTAAAGACAATACTCTCGACCAATGCAGACCTCACTTGACTTTAACAACACAAAAGGCGCAAAACCCTAACTTTCCTTTATGTGCAGGTTACCAAATAGGGACTTACGATTAAATAAACTGTAGCCCTTCTAGCTAAAGGCAAATAAAATGATAAATTTTATTGCCCTAATCTTCCAAGACCCATTCTGTTTTATTTTTCACTACCACTATAGAAGAGCCGCTTTTTCTGAAGTTCTTCTGGAACCCACACAAACTCAATTCACTTTTACAAAACCAACACTAATGGCTTACACATGCCCACACTCTTTACACACTTTGTTAACCATTCCTCTCAGCTGTACAAAAGACATTCATTCTTGTGAGTGCTATCTCTCTGTATTTTTCACACTGTACTTAGACTCTCCTGTCAAATGCCATAGAAATCTACTTTCCAACCATTATTAGCATGTCACAACAAGCCATTTAAACTAATTTCTTTTCACACAATCATCATTAAAGGGCCTTTCACATATCAAAGAATCCATCCATGCCCCTTCCATGGCCACAGCCCCTTTGGAGTTGCTTACTATGAACTTAAGGGTAAAGGGCAGATCCATGTGTAACTCCTAATTACTGCTGATTAAGTGCTTGTAAACTCCAATAATTGATTGTTCTCACCTAATTGGCTAATTAGTTTATGCACAGATCTGAGATCCTTGCCCAAAATTGCACTCCAACATTGGGCAACCTGTATAGAATCCAAGGGTATGCCACCTGGATGCACATTTACAGAATAGCACTTAGGTGCCCTGCCAGACCTTTCATGGGTAAGTGTACACTTGTGCATTTTAAGTACTAGTATGTGCTAAGTGTGTAAATGTGGGCACCCATTTATAGAATTGCCCTTCAGTATAGAAGGCATTAGGTAATGCACTAATGCACAAAAAAGCTGCATTAAGGGACAATTTTAATGCATTTTAGATCACAGTATATTGCTATTGCAAAGTCTCTGTAACCACATTACCTGTCTGAAAAGACAAATCATGTAAGTCCTATTAGAGAACTGAATAGACAGTTTTCACTGTATTTAAATTCATATTTTCTCTTTTTTCTGTCTTGCATGCTATGGTAATGAGGGAAAGGGAAATGGGACTTGATATACTGCCTTTCTGTGGTATTTTGCAACTACATTCAAAGTGGTTTACATGTATACAGGTACTTATTTTGTACCTGGGGCAATGGAGGGTAAAGTGACTTGCCCACAGTCACAAGGAGCTGCAGTGGGAATTAAACCCAATTCCCCAAGATCAAAGTCCGCTGCACTAACCACTAGGCTACTCCTCCACTCCATGAGGCAGTAGTAGGTTCTTAAATGTTGTCTTTGTGGCCCCAAAATGGTTAGGCTTCATTGAGGTGTTATGACATTAACAACACAGCTTGTTAGGAACCACTTTGATACTGTTGAGAAAGGTGGTATAGAAAGATTAAATAAATATAAATATAATCCTATTGTTTTGATTTGCATATACAATAAAGTCCCCCTCTCTTGTAATCTTTTCCCTGCAGTAAAAATGTTTCCTTTGTGGTTTAGAATATAGATGCACCAGAAACAATCTTAAAATCAGTGGTTAATCCTACTTACAGAGTAATATAGTAAGAACAGTATGGTCCATCTAGTTTGCCCAGTAATGTGGCTACAGTTCTACCTGCTGTTCCATGTTGGTTACCTTAGAATGTTTCACTGTATGCTGTTTATGTTTATATAATTGTTGGTAATGCACAAGTAAATTACAGGTTATTTATTGTCACAGGGCAGTCCATCTTAGTTCTGTAGGTCAGGAACTCAGCAATGTCTTTCCTTTTCTGTAGAAGACGCAGTACACTGATGCTTCACCATGGGTTTCTAATCAGAAACTTCTGCAGCTAAGATAAAGCCCCCTTGCACAACTTAATCTAAAATGTAATTCTGGAACAGGCAAGAAAACCCCTTAATCTTGGTTATTCAGATCTTCTATGGTACAAATTACAGCCAATGGGTTTTAAGGTGCCATCTAAATTCCACTGTCAACTTCTCAGTTGCTGACTGCAACTCTTGATTGATCTGTATCTATGCAGCAGAAGCCTTAGTCTTTTAATATTGATCTATCAGAAGGACATTTCATCTGGAGCCACTGGTTGATAACATTCGCATCCAACAAATACAACTATAATCTAGGATTCATTTCTAATGACAATGTTACCTCTTCCAGATATGGCACATATTTCCCCAAGCACAGACTCCCTGCCCAGGTATTTTAAACTACTAGGCGAGTACTTCCCTATGGCTTCTAATTAGGAACTTTCACAGCTTTTCTGTCAGCTTCCCAGTACACAAAGAGTTTCTTAATTATATAATAAAATATATAGCAGTTTTCTTTCCATCAAGTTCCTACCCTACTTTAGGGGTTTGGCATTTTTCCATGAAAAACATGCATCCATTTCTGCCTGGCTTTTCGGCAGATTTCCTTTTGGTTCTAGATGTTTAACAATATGTAGCTGTGTTCTGAACTTTAACTGTTTCCTCACTGTGGTCCTTATTTTATAAAAATATCCACAAGTAAATATTGTCATTTATATATTGCATAGGGGAGTAAATGCTGATTTCAGAAAGCCAATATTTACATGTTGAGATCCATAACATGCAGAGATTTGAAGGGGGTGTTGTTTGAGTGTGGCATGGGCAGGTATCACAATCTACATGCATATTGCAGCCATTTTACTAAGGGAATACATGTGTATGGTGGAAATTTTTCCATGTTGGGTTTTATACCACTCAAAGGCATAAACAGGTTTTTTTTTTTTTTTTAAAGTGCTCATTATAGTCAGGGATTTACCCAAGGGATTAAAGGAGTCATTTTCCTTAATTCCATATAGTTTATTCCTGCAAAATGAAACCAAGTTAAAATTGTGGCCTTACAATGTAATTGGTGGTATTTACATGTGGAGGTCTGTAAAATGAGGCAGCTACATATGGAAGTGGTGCCATTCCTACATGGAATCCATATGTAATGTGTTGACATCTCCATATGGAAATTGTCGGATGAGTGCTATTCATTAGTTCAAAGTGTATATTTGTAAAATGTCTACTGCCACTGCATTGGTCAGCAAACACATGTGCATTCCTACATTGGCAGGTCCTTTTCTAAAATACCATTGGAAGTGAACATCTTAATATATTTAGATTTTGCTCACACCATTTTCAGTAGTAGCTCAAGGTGAGATACATTCAGGTACTCTGGATAGTTCTCTGTCCCAGAAGGGCTCACAATCTAAGTTTGTACCTGAGGCAATGGAGGGTTAAGTGACTTGCCCAAGATCACAAGGAGCAGCAGTGGGATTTGAACTGGCCACCTCTGGATTGCAAGACCAGTGCTATAACCACTAGGCCACTCCACTGTAAATAACATGCAACTCCACATCGCCCAAAGCGTCTTTGGGGTCCTTTTACCAAGCTGCTGTAAAAGGGGCCCTGCACTAGAGGCAGCTCATGTTTTTGCTGTGAGCCAAGGCCCCTTTTACCACATAGGGTATAAGGATAAGTTCGCATTTGCCGCGTGGCTGTTTCAGGACAGAGCACTTACCACCACCCATTGAGGTGGTGGTAAGGACTCCTATGCTAACCCAACAGTAACCCCAGCAGTAAAAATACGGAAATAAATTTCTGTAGTGCCAGAAATGATACGCGCCAGCACTTTAGTAAAAGGGCCCCTTTGCACAATATAGCCTACATTCTGCCACTTTAGAATCCTCCCAAACTACATCTCCCTGAATTACCATGAAATCACTTCCTTTTAGGGGATTCATTTGTTCTCTGGAATTCCCTCTGGTGCCAAACAGCTGTGTAACTAATGACAGGCCACCCAGCATGTCACAGTATTCAGACCTATCAGCAACACGACATTCTACTTGCCCAGTATGGCTTCTTTTTCTGAGAAAATGACTGCAACTTCTCCCATTACCATACACAAATTGTAAATGGAAGCTCAGTTACTGGACCCAGTCCGAAGAACTTCTGTGAAAACATTCAAGTATCTGTGCCGGTTTCCATAGGAAGGAATGCTCCTATAGTAAGTTCTAAACTTCCTCTAATGGTTTAACTTTTTATTATTATTTCAAATGAGTGACTAAAATGTATGAGCTCAGTGGGTGTTTATTTGCTCCGGTTTCTAAAACAATGTGAAATCAAGAAGAGGTCTTAGCAATCTCCACGGGGCTTAGTTTATTTCCCCTGGATGACTCTTTCTTGTACAACTGTTTATCAGACATGCCTGGCTTTCTAAGCCATCGGCACCTGGGAAGCACATTTCCAACTCTGGATGTGTTTATTCTCTGTAGATTACACAGGGTCCATGCTGGACGATGATCACAGAAACTTGCAAAACAGATGGACGATGGCTTGCCCAGACTTTCAGAGATTACCATGAAATGTGAGTTAGCATAACAATGTTTTTCTTTACAAACTTTGAAGTGAATTTTAGAAGCTTTAGGGCACAGTTTACAGATATAAAAGATAGATTTATACATGTAAATCAGTGAATGCATCTATATGAGTGACTGTGGTATGCAGAAAGTTTCAAGGAGGCATGTACTTTGACCCACCAACATTTACACCTGCTTTGAGTCACCCATCAAACGCAACAAACTTTTTATTTGGAATTGGGGTTTAGAGGAGTACTGCTGAGGGAATCTATCTGGAATTCAAAAGTATCACCCCTTAAAAGTTTTAAGTTGGACTATAGGCAATTAGAATATTATATATATAATAATTCACACCTCCAACATTCTGATGCTGACTCCGTGGCAGTGTGGCAGTGAAGCCATGTAGTGTTCATAGGGTTCATCCCGATCACTGCCCCGCCCTCGAGGGAACTCTGTATAGTTGCCAGGGAAAGAAACGCGATGTCACAAGGAGAAGGCACCAACCACAGGCAATCGCAATCACTCTCAGTTTCCACAAACAGGAAATGAGGGCGGGACCAGAGGAACAGCTGAAACCACAGCCTGTCTGAAGCAGCGTCTGTACTTGCTGCACTTCAGTGTTGGCAGCTGAGCAGGAGGTAAAACTTTTTAAACAGCACACATCCTCCTTGCACTCGCAGGCCACAGACACAGATGGAGGGAGGCGCTGGGTGGCGGAAATCAGAGGAGGGGGCGTGGATAGAGGGGGGTACTGAGATGAGGGGGGGTCCTGAGACGAGAGAGAGAGAGAGGGAGGGGTGGGGTCCTGAGATGAGAGCGAGAAGGGGGACGGGGGTCCTGAGATGAGAGGGGGGAGGGGGTCCTGAGACGAGAGAGGGGAGAGGGGGAGGGGAGAGGGGGAGGGGTTGGAGGAAGGGAGGAGGAGGGTCGGGAGGGGGAGGAGCAGGTGAGGGGAGGAGGAGGGGTGAGGGGGAGGAGGAGGGGGAGGAGGGGGGAGGGGGCCCTGCAACCTTGCTAGTGCCCGTTTCCTTCCTGTTCAAAACGCACCTCTTTTACTAGTATATATATATATGTGTGTGTGTGTGTGTAGATATAGTAGATATTTAGCAGGCCAGGACCAACATGAGGAGGTACCCTCAACCCTCTGTCCCCTCCCTCCCATAATCGTGATCCCCCTCCCCCCCAAAGACAAAAAGAACCCCTGACCAGAACCCCTGACCAGACCCCACCCCATCCTTCCACACTATGTGGATCCCCTAGGCCTACCTTTGATAGCCCTGATGGTCTAGGGGGTCCTAAGTGCAGGAATGATGCCCACTTGCTCCTCCCTGTCATAGCTCTGACCTCAAAATTTCCACTGCAACCTCTAACGGCAGCCTCACAGTACTAGTGTTTATCTTGAAATTGGCACTAGAGGCTGCAGTGGCCATTTTATAGCTGGAGTCATGACAGGCTTATATGATTATGAAGCCTATCATGGCTCCTGCCCTTAAGACCCCGTATACCACCAGGACTATCGCAGGTAGGTCCAGGGGGAGTAGGGTCTGCCTGGAGGTTCTTGTCTTCAGAGGGAGGGAGGAGGCACCAGAAATCCCTCAGGCCATCATTTAAAACATCAAATAATACTGCTGAGATTATCTTACTTATCTTTTTCTCCGCTGTAGTTATTCACTAAAAAAAATACCTGAACAAAAAGCAATGATTTCTTAAACTGCAGCACATTTGAATACAGGCTTATTTTCGAAAGAGAAGGACGCCCATCTTTCGACATAAATTGGAAGATGGGCGTCCTTCTCACAGGGTCGTCCAAATCGGTATAATCGAAAGCCGATTTTGGATGTCCCCAACTGCTTTCCGTCGCAGGGATGGCCTAAGTTCACGGGGACGTGTCAGAGGCATAGCGAAAGCGGGATTTGGGTATGCCTAACACATGGACGTCCTCGACCCATAATGGAAAACAAAAAGGGCGTCATTGACAAGCACTTGGACAACTTTACCTGGTCATGTTTTTCTTATGACCAAGGCACAAAAAGGTGCCCGAAGTGACCAGATGACCACCGGAGAGAATCAGGGATGACCTCCTGTTACTCCCCCAGTGGTCACTAACCCACTCCCACCCTCAAAAAAAATATTTCAAAAGATTTTGTGCCAGCCTCTATGCAGCCGCAAATGTCATACTCAGGTCCATCAGCAGTATGCAGGTCCTTGGAGCAGTTTTAGTGGGTGCAGTGCACTTCAGGCAGGCAGACTCAGGTCCATCCCCCCTACCTGTTACATTTGTGGTGGTAAATGTGAGCCCTCCAAAACCCACTACAAATCCACTGCACCCACATCTAGGTGCCCCCCTTCACCTGTAAGGGCTATGGTAGTGGTGTACAGTTGTGCGTAGTGGGTTTTGGGGGGGGGGGGTTGGGGGCTCAGCACACAAGGTAAGGGAGCTATGTACCAGGGAGCAATTTATGAAGTCCACTGCAGTGCCCCCTAGGGTGCCCGGTTCGTGTCCTGGCATGTGAGGGGGACCAGTGCACTACAAATTCTGGCTCCTCCCACAACAAAAGGGCTTGCATTTGGTTGTTTCTGAGATGGGCGTCATTAGTTTCCATTATCGCCCAAAATCAGAAACGACCAAGTCTAGGGACGACCAGGGGTGTGCTGGTAAATTTTTAACAACAGGCTCTTTCTCCGGACGTAGCCAGTTCTGCAGTTGGAAGGGCCAGGGGTGGCGGGGGGGGGGGGGGGAGCAACACTTGTCTCTCTCTCCTCACTCCCTTTGTGCAGGCACGCTAGGCATACCTTTGCTGGCAGCCAATAAATGGACTGCCACCACTCCCAACGTCTTCCTCTGAGCAGCATGCTGGAGCTTCTCACACATGCTCGAGAAATACCAGCCTGCTGCTCAGAGCTGGAAACAAGGAGCAGGAAGCAGCAGCAGTCTATTTACTTGGCTAGCAGGGCTCAGCATCCCCACCAGCAAGGTAAAAGAGAATTCAGCAGAGGGCCCAAGCCCACATTTTGGGAGCCAGTTGTTAAAGTAGCCATAGAGGGCCCTATTTTAACAACCGGCTCCCAAAATTTTTAAAAACTTAACAACCGGCTCTTGCGAGCCTGTGAGAGCCTGCTCCAGCACACCACTGGGGACGACCATCTCTAAGGACGACCTAAATTTCAAGAGTTGGGCGTTCCCGACTGTATTATTTATTTATTTAGCACATTTATACCCCACTTTTCCCCACATTTTTGCAGGCACAAAGTGGCTTACAATGTACTGATGAGGCTAACGCCAGATCAGTTGTTATGCAATTACAATCAAGATAGAAGGAACAGGGTAAAAAAAGAAAAAGGCAAAGGCAAAAGAGTCTAAAATGGTCCACGGAAAATGGTTCTATAAGATAAATGCACAGAGCCCAGAAACATATAGCAAATGCCATTTTTTAAACAAAAAAAATTGATGTTTTTTCTGGTTTGAAAATGGCCATATTTGCTAAACTGGATTTTTGGACGTTCTTCCTAAAACGTCCAAAATTGTATTTAGATGTCATATTGAAAATGCCCCTCAAAACATTCTTTTACCCCACTTAGGAATATAAGGCTCTGAAAAGGTCAGTCACTGATGTGGTGTACTTCAAGTTTTATGAATGTGCTTTCAAAGGGATTTCACTACCATAAGTGTAATGAATTTTATAGGCTTCTTTGTTAAATCGCTGACAATTTCCATTTCCACTTGCTTCAATCATATTAATAGAAGCTAAAGTTCACAAGTCATAAAATATTTCAGCACATGGTTTTTGCATTTGATAAACTAGATCACACATCCTTCCAAACATATAAGACTGAATGTTTGGCATTCCATTTTTTGTCTGACTTGGCATATCATATTTAGGGCACAAGATGATGCCCTACTACAAGAGATGTGTCTCATTACTCATGAAACGAAAACCTGGTTGTTCTTATGACTTGACAAATACCATTATGTATATCAAGAGAACGACAAAACTTTCCTGTCCAGTTAAAGGAAGCATATCTACAGAGTCAGAAAGCATAACCCTTTCTAAATTGACTTTTTTGCAGTATGACAACATACTCAATCACAGTCAAGTCTAGAGTAAACTGCAAAAAATGAAGAAATGCAAGAATTACTTTTCTACCTGCAACATATCCTATTTATCATGCCAGCACCCATGGGCTTAGGACAGTCATGCAAAGTTAATGAGGATTAAAAGAACATTGGTATCATTAGTGGCGGTAGGGGGAGGGGGATTCTATAAAGCATTTTCTGCATATAAAAATACATTTTACATGTAGGAAAGAGCTCTTATGTTGCATGTACCTATACATGCACCCCCGCTTAAGTTATTTCTGGGGTATGGTGTGGGGAAAGCAGGGATGAAGTTTCTATCTATGCATATATTTTATAACTAGGCAAAGATGGGAGAAGATGTAAGTCCTGTAGGAGCACATCATGCAATTCTACATTTGTTATTTATATTGTCATCTGGCCCTGTCCTTTGGTATATATCAGCTATACCACGTGCAACATTTGGTTGCATCTTAACGAAGATTGGCCCAGAATTAATATACAGAATCTAGCAACTCTGTTAGTTTCTTATTGGCTAAATATGCACCACACGACTGAAGACCCTTGATAGAAGGTAACCAATCATGTCCTGTTGGAGGGAGGTGGAGGAGGTAATCAGGACCAATAATTAAACTGCAGGCAATAGCTCTGGATCTATTTATGAAACGCTGTAGCACCCATGGATTTAAACTCTGAAACTGAATGGATGTCATTGGTATAATCTATCACATGAGTAAGATACAGTGTGAGTACTTATAGGATGCTGACACAAATCCTTCCTAACAAGTTTTGAATTGGATAAACATATTCGCTGTGAGCTCCCTGAATCATGGTATCGTGTCTGATGTCTCATAGCATCAGCCAAATAAGGACAAAATTTCACTCTGAAGATACATATAATCCCCCATTATAATGGTGATTATTAAAGATCATGAGAGAAGTTTCCAGAGTTACTGAAGGGAGGGTTCTGAGGTTGTGGGTGGTAATGGATCCAGCCCAAGGGGCTCCTGGGTAAGTTGCAGAGGGAAAAGTTTCTAGTTGTTGAATGACAGTAACATAGAAACATTAGAAACATGATGGCAGATAAGGGCCATATGGCCCATCCAGTCTGCCCATCCTAAGTAACCACTAACTCCTCCTTTTCTTAAGAAATCCCACGTGTCTGTCCCATGCCTTCTTAAACTCTGACATAGTCTTCATCTCCACAACCTTCACTGGGAGGCCATTCCACACATCCACCACCCTTTCCGTGAAAAAGTATTTCCTCAGATTTGTCCTAAGCCTATTTCCTCTTAATTTAATCGTATGCCCTCTCATTCCAGAAGTTTCCTTCATTTGAAAAAGGCTCACCTCCTGTTAACGCCACTGAGGTATTTAAACATCTCTACTATATCCCCTTTCTCCCACCTCTCTTCCAGTGTATATATGTTGAGGTTCATGAGCCTATCCCTAAATGTTTTGTGACCGAGATCACTGAACAATTTTGTAGCCGCCTCTGGACCGACTCCATCCTGTTTATATCTTTCCGTAAGTGTGGACTCCAGAATTGCAAACAGTATTCTATATGGGGCCTCACCAGAGATTTGTACAAGGGCACTATCACCTCATTTTTTTCCTGCTGGTTATCCCTCTCCTTATGCACCCGAGCATCCTTCTGGCTTTGAGCTTAACCTTTTCTACCTGTTTGACCACCTTAAGGTCATCAGACGCCATCACCCCCCCCCCCCCCCCAAGTCTCACTCTTCTTTCATACACAGAAGTCATGTTCAGCCTGCCTCCCCTTTTCCCTTCCCTTCATGTGCAATCTGTCTCCTCTTTTCTCTTCCCTTCTCTATTTGTGTAGCCTGCCTCCCCTTTTCTCTTCCCTTCCCTATATGTGCAGCCTGTCTCTCCTCTTCCCTTTATGTGCAGCCTGTGTCCCCCTCATTCCTTTCCTTTATGGGCAGCCTGTCTCCCCTCTCCTATGGGTCTAATCTGTTTTCCTACCTTTCTCCTCCCACACCTCAGGCCTTTGTCTCCAGGGCCGGTCAAACCCAGTAAGCGGGGTAAGCACCGCAGGGGGGCACCTGCCTTCAAGGGCACCGCTGCGGCACTGTGCTGCCATACCGCACTGCCCTTGGGGCTTTAAATCTTTTAAATTTACCTCTGTCCCAGCAGCTGCATCATTTGAAAGCCCTGCCCCGTCTCTAGCCTTCCCTCCCTTCGTGAGTTCGTTCCGCAGAGTCCCGCCTTCTGATGTCATTTCCTCGAGGGCGGGACTCTGAGGGAACGAACTGACAAAGGGAGGGAAGGCTAGAGACGGGGCAGGGCTTTCAAATGACGCGGCTGCTGGGATGGAGGTAAATTAAAAAAGACAAACCACGCAGGGAAGAAAAAGGGGGATGTTGGTGGGGGAGAAGAGGGCGGGCAGATGGCCATAAATGGGAGGGAGATGGGGACGAAGGAGAATCGCTGGACAGGGGCAGGGTGGGAGAAGAGAGAAAGGAGATGTGGGGGGGAGGGGGGCGCCGCACGTGCCAACTCATAGTCTTCAGGGGGGCGCCAGAAACCCTAGGATCAGCCCTGTTTGTCTCCTCTCCACTCCAATTCTTCAAATGTTGCATTGCTGGCAGCTATTAGAACAGGCCTTCACCCGGCAGTCCCAAGAGTTTCTCTCTGCCGCATCCCTCCTGTGCAGCAAAAGGAAGTCATATCAGAAGGAAGGACCCTGCAGTTGGCCAGATGAAGGCCTATTCTAATATCTGCCATCAGCCGCAAAGGTTGAAAAATTTCAGCTGAGAGGAGAAAGACACAAGGGTTGGGAGGAGGAAGATCGCACAATCTGGAGAGGATTCCCAGACTTCCTGCAGCATAACTGGGGAGCAGCTCTGGCACACCAGTTGAAAAATGTTGCTGTAATAAGTGAGTTATCTTTAAGTCAATAAAACCATTTCACTCATCCATCTCCCACCTGTACTCAATCTCAGTTGTTAAACATTAAAACTACTCCCTTTCCAAATGCCTGAAGGAAAAACATTAGCTTGCATTACTTACAAAAAACATAAAAAGTTCCTAATCACCCTCAGTAATAGGTTCCAAATCTGCTAGGCAATCATGGAAAGTGCACCATTCCAAGTCTCCTGAATGAGAGGCCACTAGCGTTGGTAGAACAACTAGCTCTTTCCATGGTTTGTAGAATCGCATAAGCTGAGGGTCACTTCAGGTGCTTATTTTCAAAGCACATAGGCTTACAAAGTTACATTGTAACCAGAAGCGGAGCCAGGTTGATGGCGCAGGGGGAGCGAGAACGGACTTCTGCCGGCGCACATTTTCAGTGCAACATGATGAGAAAAAATAGGCGCCGGCAGAACTAGAACTCCATTTGGGGGAGCGGCCGCTCCCCTGGCGCCCCACCTAGCTACGCCACTGATTGTAACCTATGGAATTTTGTAAATCTATATGCTTTGAAAGTCACCCTCTTAGCTTCTAAGTTTTATGACATTTTGTTATCATGCCAATCTGTGAGTGTGGCTGGAATTACTACATTTTAGGTGAATGAGCTTCAAAGGTCACTTTCTGTGTACACAAAAATACACAGTCACACATTTTTGGTCAAAAAGAATTAGGGCCTTGCATCTGCTAGTGTTCATTGTGCACAAATGGGCCCCTCTTAAATTATATTGGGCTAGGCTTCATGCTGACCAGCTGTGTTGGTCCCGTAAATCGGATAGAGAGACATTTGAACATATGTTATTCTACTGCCATTGTATCAGAGATTTTTGGGTTACAATATGGGAACAGATGCAGAAGATCTTACCTATTTATGGTGACATCTCCTATGCAATTACTATTTTTAAATCTACCTTGTATTTAGATGTTTTGCCCACCAGCTCAACTCAAATTGCTGGATATATTTAATACTAGTAAAAAAGCCCCGTTTCTGATGCAAATGAAACGGGGGCTAGCAATGTTTTCTTCTGTGTGCATGTGGGAGTATGTGTGTCCCTGCCCTCTGGCCTCTCTCCCCTCCCCCCTCTGAGTCCTTCACTGTTACAGAGCCAGCGATTTGATTTCGTGCTCTGCTGTTTTCCTTCACTGACTGTGTTACAGAGAGGGCGGGGCAGACACTCATAGGGAAACCGGATATCTCGCCCCCTTCACACTTCCGGCTGGAGGCTTCGTAGAACGTTGGTTTTGCCTTTTATATAGAGAGATCTGTTGCCACTCATATAATTGTATCTAATTGGGAAAAAACTTTGAGTTACTTGATTATTGTTACTGCTGGAACACTATACGATTTATAGATATGAAATTATACTTGATGGTAAACAATCCATGTCACAATTGTTGAAAGATATTTGGAAACTATTTAAGGTTTTCCTTTCTGATTCAGAGAAAGGATC
This sequence comes from Microcaecilia unicolor, assembly GCF_901765095.1. Taxonomy (NCBI): domain Eukaryota; kingdom Metazoa; phylum Chordata; class Amphibia; order Gymnophiona; family Siphonopidae; genus Microcaecilia; species Microcaecilia unicolor. Next base: position 259,351,653 of record NC_044031.1, on the reverse strand, counting down.
AATTTATTCTGAATCCTGATGTTTACACTGTTCTTAAGTTGTCATTTATTTCATTCGTGTTTTACACTCATTATTGGAATGTTCTGTAGTGAAATTTTATAAAACATGTGAACTTAAAAAAAAAAAACAACTTTTAGGAGTCAGTCATCAATTGAACAAAGATTCAATAAGTGTAAAATATAGCTGCCCAGATTGAAGGATCATGTGACGCATGCTTTGCAAACTCTGCACCATCTCCCGGTATCTTGCAGAATTACATTTAGGATCTTGGTTTTATATATTTTAATTCTATATATATACTGAGAGACAGTGCAGAGTTTTCAAAGTATGAGTCACATGATCCTTCAAAATGGGCAGCTATATTCTACACTTATTGAATCTGATACTGTTATATTCTGTATATCTATTAATAATGAATTTGCATAATTCAAAACATCCTATCACCACTGCTGGAGGTGGTGGAGATGAAACTGGAAACGGAATTAAAAAATGCATGGGATAAACACAAAGGAATCATGTTTAGAAGGAATGGATCCAAAGAAGCTTAGTGGTGATTAGATGGAAAAACCATTAATTGGGAAGCAAAGCCAGTGCTGGACAGACTTCTGCAGTCTGTGCCTTGATCATAGCTGGGCAGATCTGGATGGGTTGGAGTAGGGCTTCAAGGACAACTTCAGAAGTTGCAGAGCAAGGATAAGGCCAGGCAGACCTCTATGGTCTATGCTTTGAAGTGGCAAGGACAAATCAAGATCAGGTATACATACGAAGTATGACATCATACCTTATGCTATGAGTTTATCTTGTTGGGCAGACAGGATGGACCATATAGGTCTGTCATCTACTATGTAAGTAAGGGTAACTGCCCTAAGATAGTCCACACTCAAATAAGTCAAACCAATTGTATACCCCCATATCAGGGTACAAGTCAGTATGGTGTACAATACCAAGGGCCTAATTTAGGGGGGAGGTTATCAGAGTTGGCTACAGATGGGTTATTTTACCACTAACTCATGCTATTTTAGCACAGGTCCCATTTTATGCAATGAAACCTAGTTACTAATCACCCAGGTTAACAGTAAAATTACCAATCTTAATGGGAGTCCATACTGATAACTTCCCCCCTTAGTGATGGCAGAGCCTTCCTAGCAAATTTGGAAACAATCAAAAAAGAAATGAAGCTCTTACAAAATATGGCCTATGGCCATTCAAGTTGTATTTAAATGGCATTCTTCTGTATAGAGAGAGCTCTCATGACCCTATTACAACAGTTTGTAATTGTAAACTTGTTCTGGGCCTTTGAGCAAGATTTCACAAACCTCTCTTTTCAATTTATCAAACACATGCAAACATCTGAATGTTTTTATGTGGGAGAATAGGAAACAGCATAAGCAACACATATTAAACTCCCACTTGAATGTTTTGGGATAAGGGGAATGTTAGATGAGAGAAAATACACAAATCCTAAAAGTTCTGACTAAACAGAAAGAGGAAAAAAAAGTCACAGGCTAAACCCCCATGGAGGTCTAGCCATTCCTTAGGCTCATAGTTACAAAACTGAGGTTGTACTCTTTGGTGGGAAGAATGTAGAAGAATTATGGCAGTGGGCTTTAAATGGACAATCTTCTAGACAAGAAGCCAAGTTATAAAAATACATGAATGCTTTTGCAAGCATTAATGGGATTTAAAAGTGCTTTTAGCAAGCCCAGTCTGGACTATATACTTTAATTAGCTCACAAGAGTTTTAACCAAGAAATCTACAATGAGGTAATGAGGTGCAGTTCTATACAAAACAACTCATTAACTGCTAGCACATAGGAAAATGACACTTTACAGTGCACAAAAGTGAAAATAGACCAATTAAAATACACATACACAAAAACATAACTGCATTTGGAGGAAAAAAAGTTAGGTTATGGCAATAATGTCTGTGTTAATTAACTAGAATTAAAATTTAGCACACTAATGCAACATTTATTTGTATGTCAATAAAATGGACCATAAATGTAAACTAATTAAGTACATTAATGGCCACTGATAGTGATCTTTTAGTACATTGGCATAAAAGTCTGATACTGTTTACTACATATTAACATATAACATATATAAGGACGTGCCTGTGGATCTTCTTCTTCTAGATACCAGGAAGAGCTGGGTAGGTCCCAGCTGGTTTGTAGGTGTGAGAGGTCTATTTTAGACGGAGGTGAGGGATATATTTTTCTTTTTTTTTTTTGGGGGGGGGGGGCTAGATTCAGCTTGGGGGTTTAGATCAGTGGGCCAATTCTGTCTGGGGAAAGGTGTAGGGCGTTTGTTGGGAGAGGCTATGACCAGCGGGGTGTTTGTGGGGAGATCTTTGGGAGACTGCTGTCCACTTTAGATGATTGTGGGCCTGACTTGGGGGACATTATATGTGGGCCTGCAGACAAGAAAGCACAATGTTCCCAGCTACAGCAATGCACATTTATATTCACTGAGGGAGTCACTAACTTGCAGTACTGAGGTACTGCATGTTAGTGACTCTTACAGTAAATACATAGTAACATAGTAGATGACGGCAGAAAAAGACCTGCACGGTCCATCCAGTCAGCCCAACAAGATAAACTCACATGTGCTACTTTTTGTGTATACCCTACTTTGATTTGTACCTGTCCTCTTCAGGGCACAGACCGTATAAGTCTGCCCAGCACTATCCCCGCCTCCCAACCACCAGCCCTACCTCCCAACCACCGGCTCTGGCACCCAATCTCGGCTAAGCTCCTGAGGATCCATTCCTTCTGAACAGGATTCCTTTATGTTTATCCCACGCATGTTTGAATTCCGTTATTGTTTTCGTTTCCACCACCTCCCGCGGGAGGGCATTCCAAGCATCCACTACTTTCTCCGTGAAAAAATACTTCCTGACATTTTTCTTGAGTCTGCCCCCCCTTCAATCTCATTTCATGTCCTCTCATTCTACCACCTTCGCATCTCCAGAAAAGGTTCGCTTGCGGATTAATACCTTTCAAATATTTGAACGTCTGTATCATATCACCCCTGTTTCTCCTTTCCTCCAGAGTATACATGTTTAAATATTGCTGAGGAAACTGCATTAACTGTAGTTTAGCAATTACCCTTTTAAACCACATAACATTTGAATTTGCGGAGGGTAACTTTATTACAGGTTGCCTTGGCAAGAAAGACACAGAGATGCATATGTTGTATCCGTTTTATAAAAGCAACATATGCATTTATTTAGCCTCGTAAAAGTATCCCAGGGATGATTTTAAACCTGCTGCAAGGCATGTTTGTGATGGTAAAAATAACTGCATATGCACATATTTTACAAAAATTGTACTTGTGACACTCTTCCCCCCACCCCCCTGGTTCTATCCCCACTGCTGAAAAAAATCACACATATATCACACAAAACTGGGCACTATCCCAGGGATTCTGTATATCACGCCCAGCATTCTGTGCCAAAATCCAAGTGTATTCTATAACAATGTGCATGACTTGATTGGCTTAACAAGCCAATCAGCATTGATAACAGTATTTAACAAGCAATTATGAGCACTAATTGGCAATAATTAGAATTTACACGCATAACTTACTAGGCGTATTCTGTAACGCAATGCGACTAAATTCTAATGCGTGCATCCAAAATGGGGCATGGTTATGGGTGGGGTAATTCCATAAGAATCTGCCTAATTTTAGGGAGCAGGAAGCCACAGAAATGGTGGCAATCTACCAATTTATGAATGTAAGTGGCCCCATACATTTGTAAATATGCTTTTTCAAAATACTGACTAGTGGCAAAGTATATGCTGGTGGGCACGCACAAGGGCAGAGTTTAGGTAAAATGTGGGCGGGACAGACACGCATGTGCATAAATGATCATTTACATGAGCTTTATACCAGCTATAGGGCTCATGTGATTGTGCCTTAGTGTATGCATTTTTGGCCATTTGCGCTAGTATTTATAAAGAGAAGTATGTGCCTAATTTTATTTATAGGATAGGCCAGGGGTAGGCAACTCCGGTCCTCGAGAGCCGCAGGCAGGTCAGGTTTTCAGGATATCCACAATGAATAAGCTGGAGATAGATTTGCATACCATGGAGGCAGTGCTTGCAAATCTATCTCCTGCATATTCATTGTAGATATCCTGAAAACCTGACCTGCCTGCGGCCCTCGAGGACCGGAGTTGCCTACCCCTGGGGTAGGCCTATAAGAGGCACCATACCCACTGTCTATAGTGTATGCCCTGTCATAAAATTACTCTCCACAAAATTGCATGCTAAGAGGTCAAAGTTCATCCACCTCCCTATGGGTAAATGTACTTGTATTTGAGCTTGAGTGGCTGTGAAGGACCTATTCTTTTCTTTGGCTGCAGCTGCTTTCTGCTGCTTCCCTGGATTGCTGCCTACTCATCCTAATGGTTAAGCCAGCCCTGGCTAGATGACAAAAAGTAATGATGAATTCAACAAGTAAAAGCTGGTTTAGAAAAAAATTAGGATTCCTACTGTGTGTAGGCCCTAGGCTGATCTCATTCATTTCTGACATAGAGGATATTACAAGTAAAATGACTTGAAGCAGTGATTCATGTGCTGATCCTTGAATACCCCTTAGGCCTCTACTGCATGCCAATCTACCTCGCGTATATTCATTGTGGTTATCCTGAAAACCAAACTGGCTAGATTGTACTCAAGGACTTGTTGGGGAAACATGGGTTTGGAATAGAGTTGTCAGTTTCTTCTTTGCTAAGGCCTGCTGTACAAGTGTGTCGTAGTACATCACATCATAGTTACAGTGCATTAGTAGCTCTTTCTGAGTAATTCATTATCAACCGTCCTGCTTTACACTGCATTCTAATATTGCTCCTGGCTCTCTGCCCACTTCTGCCTACAGCATAAAGCAAAGATGTTCACAATGCATATACATGGAATAGATTTGCATACGCTGTCTCCATTGTTTGGAAATCTGTTTTAAGCATACTTAAATATATTCTCTAAGGACAGTACCAATGAAAGCAAATCAACAGCAACAATGAGAGCAGATCACAGATGATCACAATGCAATAGAAGTGTAAGAATCTTTAATGCAGAAAGCCCAACGTGGCCACATTTTACCTACAAGGTTGTGTCAGGACAACTAAAGAGGTGGAAACAAAACGTGCTTCCCTGTGGACACATAACACATTCGTAAATGTGACCCCCCCCCCCCCCCCCCCCCCAGGTAACAGAATTGCCCTTAAAGTAGCTAAAAATCCAAGGATAATGAAGATATAAGAACATAACATACGCGTTGTCATACTGGGACAGACCAAAAGCCCATCAAACCCAGTATCTTGCTTCCAACAGTGGCCAATCCAGGTCACAAGTACCTGGGCAAGATCCCAAAAAAGTAAAACAGATTTTGTGCTGCTTATCCCAGAAATAAGCAATGGATTTTCCCTAGTTCATCTTTTCTTTTAGGAACTTGTCTAAATATTTTTGAAATCCTACTGTGCTAACTGCTTTTACCATGTTCTCTTGTAACAAATTCCAGAGTTTAATTACATGTTGAACAATTAAATATTTTTTCCGATTTGTTTTAAATTTACTACTTAGTAGCTTTATTGCGTGCTGCCTAGTCCTAGTATTTTTGGAAAGGAAAAACAAGGGATTCACATCTACCCGTTCCACTCCACTCAGTATTTTATAGACCTCTATCATGTCTCCCCTTAGCTGTCTCTTCTCCAAGCTGAAGAGCTCTAGCCGCTTTAGCCTTTCTTCATAGGAAAGTCATCCTATCCCCTTAATCATTTCCATTGCCCTTCTCTGTAACTTTCCTAATTCTAATATATCTTTTTTGAGATGTGGCGACCAAAATTGCACACAATATTCAAGGTGTGGTCACATCATGGAGCGATACAAAGGTATTATAATTAGGGCTGCATTTTGATAAAATTTTGTGTAATTAATCATGCTATTAAAGGTATGTTATTTATTTATTTTTGCCACTCAGCTCCTTGTTACTCTGGGCAAGTCACTTAACCCTCCATTGCTCAGAGTCACAATCAGCTGCAGTGGCAAAATAAATAACATACCTTTAATCATGCAATTAATTACGATTACAAATTTTAATGAAAATGCAGCTCTAAGTAAATATTCTGTTTTGTTCTCCATTCCTTTCCTACTAATTCCTAATATTCTATTTTCTTTCTTACCCACTGCTGCACACTGAGCAGAGAGTTTAACCAGGGGCAGACTGACAGGGATCTGGGCCCCCGGGCAATAAGAGGGTCCTGGGCCCCCACCCCTGGGCCACATATCTCTCCCCCTCCACCCCTTGGTCCCACATCTCTCCCCTTTCCCAGATCCAACATCTTTCACCCCCTCTCCCCCAGATGCAACATCTCTCGCTCTCAATCTTTTTTCTTCCCCTCAATCTCTTCACCTCTCTGCAGCTCCACCGTCTCTCCACCCTTCCAAGACCAACATCTCCCCCTTTCTCCTCTCCGTCCCTGGATCTGGCTCTCTCCCCTTTCCTCTATATGGGGTACTGGCTGTCTGCTTTGACCAGAATCTCTCTGCCGTGGCCCACCCTTGCAGAAGCGGGAAGTTACATCAGAAAGGGGCAGGCCATGGCAGAGAGGTTCCAGCCAGCGGCAGACAGCCAGGGCCCTTTATGGAGAAAGGGACGTTTGAGGTACATGGATGGGGGGGTGAGAGAGGGGGAGTGCCAGACCCAGGGAAGGAGGGGAATAGATGTTGTACATGTGGGGACGAGGTACTGGGCCCCCCAAATGCAGCTGGGCCCTTGAGCACTGCCTGATTGCCTGAATGGTCAATCTGCCTCTGATTTCAAGTATCATCAACTACGACACCTAAATCCTTTTTTCTGGGCAGTGATTCCCAATGTTGAACCTTGCATCATGTAGCTATAGTTTGGGTTCTTCTGCCCTACATGCATCAATTTGCACTTGTTTACATTAAATGGCATCTGCCATTTGGATGCCCAGTCTCCCAGTTTCGTAAGGTCCTCTTAAACTTTTCACAATCCTCTTGTAATTTGACAACTTTGAATAACTTTGTGTCATCAGGAAATTTATTCACCTCACTCATTATTGCCATTTTCAGTTCATCTATAAATATGTTAAAAAGCAGCAGCCCCAGCACAGACCCCTAGGGAATCCCACTATTTACCCTTCTTCATTGAGAATTTTGACCATTTAACTCTACTCTCTGTTTTCTATCTTTTAACCAATTATTAATCCACAATAGGACACTGCCTTCTGTTCCATTACTTTCTAATTTCTTCAGAAGTTGTTCATGAGGAACTTTATCAAATGCCTTCTGAAAATCTAGATACACAATATCAACCAGCTCACCTTTATCCGCATATTTATTGACTTCTTCAAAGAAACGTAGCAGATTGGTAAAACAAGATTTCCCTTGGCTAAATCCACGTTGGTTTTGTCCCATTAATCCATGCCAATGTACAAGTTCAGTAATTTTATTCTTTTTAATACTTTCTACTATTTTGTCTGGCACTGTCAGGCTCACTGGTCTATAATTTCCTAGGTCACCAAAAAATTGGCATTAAATTGGCCACCCTCCAATCTTCCAGTAACACCCTTGATTTTAAAGATAATTTACATATTATTGATAATAACTCTACAAGTTCATTTTTTAGTTCTATCAGCATTCTGGGATATATATCATCCAGTCTAGGTGATACATGGGGGCATAATCGAATGGTGCCGGCCATCTATTTGGGTGGCCATCTATATGGCCGGCGCCATAAAGAGCGGTCCCGAACCGTATTATCGAAAAAGATGCACGGCCATCTCTCGTTTCAATAATACAGTTGGGGCCGGCCAAATGTCAGAGATGGCTGGGTTTGAGATGGCTGGCATCAGTTTTCGCCGATAATGGAAACTGACGCCAGCCATCTCAAACCCAGCCAAATCCAAGGTATTTGGTCATGGGAGGAGCCAGCATTTGTAGTGCACTGGCCCCCCCTCACATGCCAGGACACCAACCGGGCACCCTAGGGGGCACTGCAGTGGACTTAAAAAATATCTCCGAGGTGCATAGCTCCCTTACCTTGTGTGCTGAGCCCCCCAAATCCCCCCCAAACCCACTCCCCACAACTCTACACCACTACCATAGCCCTTATGGGTGAAGGGGGTACCTAGATGTGGGTACAGTGGGTTTCGGGTGGGTTTTGGAGGGCTCCCATTTACCACTGCTCCAGGGACCTGCATACTGCTGTCATGGAGCTGGGTATGACATTTGAGGCTGGCAAAAAATGTTTTTAATTTTTTTTTTTGGGGTGGGAGGGGGTTGGTGACCACTGGGGAAGTAATGGGAGGTCATCCTCAATTCCCTCCGGTGGTCATCTGCTCAGTTGGGGCACTTTTTTGAGGCTTGGTTCTAAAAATAAATGGACCAAGTGAAGCCAGCAAAGTGCTCGGCAGAGCCGGCCTTCTTTTTTCCATTATCGACCGAAGCCGGCCATCTCATAACCACGCCCCCGTCCTGCCTTCCATACCCTGCCGAAATGCCCCCTTGAAGTTTGGCCGGCCCTGCAACAGAAAAGCAGTTGAAGCCGGCGAAAATCGGCTTTCGATTATACCGATTTCTCCGGCTTCAGGAGATGGCCGGCCATCTCCCGATTTGAGTCAGAAGATGGCTGGCCTTCTCGTTCGAAAATAAGCAGGTTAGTGTTCTAGTTTGTCAAATTGCCCCATTATATCTTCCAGTTTTACAGAGATTTGTTTCAGTTCCTCCGACTTATCACCATTAAATATCATTTCTGGCATGGGTATCTTCTTCCCCTCTTTCTCAGTAAATACTGAAGTAAAGAATTCATTTAGTCTCTTGGCTATGGCCTTATCCTCCCTGAGTGGCCCTTTTACCCCTCGATCATCTAGCCATCCAACTGATTCTTTTATCAGCTTTTTGCTTCTACTATACCTAAAAACATTTTATTATATATTTTTGTTTCCAAGATAATCTTCTTTTCATAGTCTCTCTTTGCATTCCTTATCAGCACTTTGCATTTTACTTGCCATTTCTTATGCTGTATCTTATTATCTTCAGTCAGATTCCATTTTCTAACAGATATTCTCTTAGTTCTAATAGCCTCCTTCATCTTGCCTTTTAACCATGCTGGTTCTTGTTTGGCCTTCTTTATACCTTTATTAATATGTGGACTATATCTGATCTAGGCTTCCAGGATGGTATTTTTGAACAACATCCATGCATGATATACATTTTTGACCTTTGCACCTGCTCCATTAGTTTTTTTTTTTAACCATTTTCCTCATTTTATCAGTCTCCTTTTTGAAAGCTAAATGTTAATGTGTTGGATTTCTGTGTGTACTTGCTCCAGATAAATGTGTGGGATAAATGCAAAAGAATCCTGTTTAGATGGAATGGATCCAGAGAAGCTTAGCGGAGATTAGGAAGCAACACCACTAATTGGGAAACAAATCCAGTACTGGGCAAACTTCTATGGTCTGTGCTCTGATCGTGGCTGTACAGATTCACCTCCAGCTTTAGAAGTTGGAGAACAAGACCGATGTTGGGCAGACTTCTACGGTCTGTGTCCTGATCGTGGCTAAATAGATTTGGATGAGCTGGATTGAAGCTTTTTGGGGGCTTCAACGTTAACTTCCAAAAGTTTAGAACAAGGACAGTGCTGGGCAGACTTTTAAGGTCTATGCCCTGAAATGGCAAGAACAAATCAAGACAAGGTATACACATGAAGTATCACATACCATATATAATGAGTTTATCTTTTGGGTAGACTGGATGGACCATACAGGTCTTTATCTGCTGTCATGTTCTATGTTACTATCCAGCTTATAATCAAAAGTGATCGCCGGCCATCTTCCGACACAAATCGGGAGATGGCCGGCAATTTCTTAAAAGCGGCAAAATCGGTATAATCGAAAGCGGCATTTTTGACAGCATCGCCGCTTTCCCATTGCTTTGCCGGCGAAAGTTCAAGGGGGCGTGTCAGTAGATTAGCAAAGGCAGGACATGGGCGGGCATGGGTGTGGCTACCAGATGGCCGGCTTTCGCCGATAATGGAAAAAAAAAGTGCGTTAAGCAGTATTTTGCCGGCTTTACTTGGTCCTTTTATTTTCACGACCAAGCCTCAAAAAGGTGCCCCAACTGACCAGATGACCACTGAAGGGAATGGGGTATGACCTCCCCATACTCCCCCAGTGGTCACCAATCCCCTTTCAAACTAAAAAAATAAAACTAAAAACCTTTTTTGCTAGCCTGTATGCCAGCCTTAAATGCCGTACCCACCTCCATGACAGCAGAATGTATCCTCCGACAGCCTTTCCCTGGTTGCGATGTGGCCTTCGGGTGAGTGTGACACCATTTCTGTTAGGTGCCCTGCAGAGTCACATTAACAATGCATTGTGGTGGGTGTAGGGTACTGGGCTCTACTCCCATGGTGCTTTCCCCCCCCCCCCCTGCTAACTGGGTCAGAGTGTGCCCTGTTTTGTTTCCTGTTGTAGTCCACGCAGTAGTGGCCATTTTTGTAAGCCAGTTTTAGTTTCCTTTCCTGTGTTACCCACATTAGAGAACGTAGTTCTTACCTTGAATGTTGCTGAAAGAGGGCATTGTACACCATTGTACCAGCTCTGACCTACTACTAATCTTAGTACCAGGGGACTCTTTGCCAGTGGGGCACAACCTCTGATCTGCAGTTAACTGTAAGTAAATGTGCTTATTTCAAGAAAGGACTTTTTCAGAGAGATTAGTCTTCAGGTATGAACTGGTGTGCCAAAGTTATACAGCAGCAATAAGTCCTAGAGGCTGTATGCAGGTCCCTGGAGCAATTTTAGTGGGTGCAGTACATTTGTGGGTAGTGGGTTTCAGGGGGGGGGGGGGGTTGGGGGGCTCAGCTCCCAAAGTAAGGGAGCTATGCACGTGAGAGCTTTTCTGAAGTCCAGCGCAGTGACCCCTAGGGTGGCTGGTTGGTGTCCTGGCATGTCAGGGGGGGCAGTGCACTAAATATGCTGGCTCCTCCCACGGCCAAATGCCTTGAATTTGGCCGGGGTTTGAGATGGCCGACATAACTTTCCATTATCGCTGAAAAACAAACCCGGCCATCTCAAACCCGGCGAACTCCAGGGCATTTGGCCGGGCTAAACCATATTATCGAAAAAAAAGATGGCCGGCCATCTTTTTCGATAATACGGTTCCGGCCAGCTGTAGCGCCGCCACCAACATAGATCGCCGGCGATCTATTTGGCCGGCGACGTTTGATTATGCCCCTCCACGCTACTATATTATTAAGTCAAACCTGAGTTTGTTGTCAAGCGGCTCCAGCACTGCTATCTCTTACACCAGGTCAAGTGGTTCACTAAGGACTAGATCTAGAATGCTTCCCCTCCTGTTGGTTCCTGAACTAGCTGCTTCGTAAAGCAGTCCTTGATTTTATCTAGGAGCTTTACCACCCTAGCATGCCCTTATGTTACTCTTATCAGGTCAAAATTGGGGTAATTTTTCTGTGTCCATAGTCATTTTGGAAGCCAACCAGAACAATTCTGAATCCCTTGAAGAAGCTTCAGTTAATGAAACTGAGGTTCCCTGTTGGGAATAATTCAATGTGCACAGCATGAAATGATACAGAAATCTGGACAGAAAAGTTTTGAATGGTTTTTGAGAAGCTTTATAGCTATTATATCGTTATTGTACTTATAAATACACAGGGGAGTGCCACTCTCACTATAATATATTTCATTTTGCACTATAATATTTTTTCATTTTAACACATCAGAATGGCATTCTTCACCATTGATTGACACGTAGCCTCCATGAGTCTGTTTGACCAGGTGGAGAGCTCTTATTTGGCTGTGGTCTTTTTCTCTATTTTTTTGGTCATATACTCTGTTTTATATGTTCAGGTGAGAAGGGTGCTATTGTCTGTTTTCTTATTTGAACAGTATTTTTTTCAAAATTGGTTTCATGGAAGAGTGGAGGAGTAGCCTAGTGGTTAGTGCAGCAGACTTTGAGCCTGGGGAACTGGGTTTGATGCCCACTGCAACTCCTTGTGACTCTGAGCAAGTCAATTAATACTCCTTTGCCCCAGGTACAAATAAGTACCTGTATATACTAAGTAAACCACTTTGAATGTAGTTGCAAAAACCACAGAAAGTTCCTTCCCCTTTTTTTGATTTAGGGGCCTTTTCACAAAGACACATAAGGGCCTACATGCTTTCAGCATGTGTCAAACCAGCATTACTGCCCGGCTAGCACGTGCACCTGGCAGCAATTCTGAGTTTGTTGCGCACCAGAAACCCACGGTAGAAAATAATATTCTATTTTCTACCGCGGGGGAATTCCCGGTGGTAATCGGCAGTTGGCGCACTCTGGACAGTTACCATGTGGGTAACGTGTGAGCCCTTACTGCTAAGTCAATGGATGGCGTTAAGGGCACAGGCTATAAATAGATGCGCGCTGGTTTTAATTTTGCTGCATTTCCATTTCCCAGCCCAAGAAAAAAACCCTTTTATCCAGACATGGTAGAGAAATGGTCCAGCGTGTGTCTAATACACATGCCCACACTACCATAGGCCACTTTTTGGCATGCCTTTGTAAAAGGGCCCCTTAGTTTGGTAATTGAGATCACCCATTTTTATTGTTACCGAGTGGTCTTTTTACTAAGGTGCACTGAAAAATATCCTGCGGTGGTGTAGATGCATGTTTTGGGTGTGCGCAGAATCATGTTTCTGCAAAAAATGCCTTTTTAAAATTTTTGCCCAAAACGGACGTATGACAAAATGAAAATTTTTGCGCATCTATATTGGGTCTGAGATCTTACCGCCAGCCATTGACCTAGTGGTAAAGTCTCACACAGTAACCGGGTGGTAATGACCTACACATGCCAAATGCCACTTGACGCGTGTAGCTGATGCGCGCCAGAAAATAAAAAATATTTTTCGGGCGCGCGTAGCAGACGTGATCCAAAATGAAATTACCGCAAAGGTCAAGCAGTAGCTATGCAGAAACTCCATTTTGGCATGCGCTGGGCGCATGTCGATGCTTACGTGGCTTAGTAAAAGGGCCCCCCAATTTGTTAGCTTCCCTAATTTCTGTTAACATTTCTACATCTATCTGTTCATTCTGGCTAGGCAGACAGTAGGATACTCCTATCATGATCCTTTTCCTCCTTTACGCATGGAATTTCTATCTATACAGATTCCATTGTATATTTTGTGTTCTGCAGAACTTTTAATCTATTTGATTCAAGGCCCTTCACCAATTTGATCCACCCTGTTACTGTGATATAATTAGAGTTGCCAACTAGATCCATATTTGCCCGATAGAGTTGATTTAGTCCTGGGCTTAACCCTTTGCATGCAAGGACTTAAGATTGCATGATTCTGATTTCCCCTTTGGATTTCTTAAGAAAAGCGAGGCTACAGTCCCTGCATTCATTGGGGTAAGCCCAGGACTGGATCAACCCTGTCAGGCGAATCTGAATCTAGTTGACAACCCTAGATGTAATGTGGACCTCAAGTGTCCCATTGATTATCTTCCTTCCACCAGGTATCAAAGATGCCTCTTTATATCTACCTTTTCATTTACTGCAATATACTCTTAACTTTCCCATCTTATTTTTTAGGCTTCTAGCATTTGTATACAGATGCTTCAATGGTTTTTTTTTCATTCCTGTTAACTGTGATAATTTACAATCTGTAAAGTCTGTGTGTTCTTTATTTAAAAGCACCTGGTCTACTATGGCCTTTATTGCAACCTCACAATCAGGATGCCCTAACTTTCCTAGTTTGGTGATAGTCTTCAAAGATATCTTGTTCCAAACCATGCAATTTTAAGTGACTGTCAGACTTCCCCCAATTTCTAGTTTAAAAGCTGCTCTATGTCCACTTTAAATGTTGATTCCAGCAACCTGATTCCACCTTGGTTAAGGTAGAGTCCATCATTCCGGAATAGGCTCCCTTTTCCCCAGAATGTTGTCCATTTCCTATCAAATCTAAATCCCTCCTCCCAACACCCTTGTCTCATCCATGTGTTGCAACTCTAGAGCTCTCCTGTCTCATGGGGCCTATGTGTGGAATGGAGAGCACTTGTGAAAATTCCAGCGTTCCTCTTGTGCGTATACAATTCTGTTTAAATTTTGGGACCAATATGTATAACTAAAATAACTTGCAAGAATGCAACATTTTTTAGACCAGCAGTTTCATGTTCCTTTGCTTTAACTGGAACCTGCTTCTAAACGGAATCAAGGTACCCTGATCCTTTAGTCACACTCTGTATTTAACTCCCGTCCTATGTAGCCCAGTCACTGCAGTTAAAGGTTTTGGCCAGGAGCCAGACACCATCTTCCAAAACATCCAGATTCTGACCAACAGGTGTTGATCACTGTATAGCACAAGGGGTCCGATATACAGCCCACAGGAGATAAGCTGGCTAAGTCTCACGGCCAGTGTTGAGCCCGGATATTCAATGCCAAGCTGTTTCTGGTGACCACCCTTGAATATTCGGAGGTTTTTTGGCCACTATAAACTTAACAGGCTAAATATTCAGCACTGAACAGTTAAGTTTATAGTGGACAAAGACAGGCCTGCTATTTCCGTGTCCCTATTTGGCCACTTGGCCAGTGAAGCACTGAATATTCATGGATAGCCATTTATATTGCATGATACAACTGACTAGATGCTATGCACTAACCACAAATATTCAGCAGGAAATAACCAGCTATCTCCAACTGAATATTTGCTGATAACCAGTTAAGAGCTATTTAACCAGCCAGGAGCCATCCAGAAGAATTTCTTCTCACCATTGACTGCTAATACTGCATCTGGAGCATCCTCATCCCTTTTCAGCCAAAAGAAAAGAAATTAGGATAGATTCAAACCCACATGGCAACACATTCAGCACTGCCCCTAATTCAACAGACTGATCTTTGAACATACATACTTCTATTTTAGATATTAGGGAGTAGAACAAGAGGTTGTGGTGAGTAGACTTAGGATCAATGTTTCACAGCAGTGGTGACAGATGCCTGTAAAGCACTGCACGCATATATAGATAAACACACATACCCCCTAATTCTATAAAAGTTGCCACAAATTGTGTGTTCAAATTTGGATGTGTGCCCAATCTGTACATACAATTTAATTGAATAATGAGTTAATTAGTGTTAATAATTAGCTTTTAAATAAGTATTATTGGCACTAATTAGATTTAATTGGTATTTACATGCAATCTGAAAAAAGGGGTGCGGAAATGAGAGGGTCATGGGTGTAACAGGGGCATTCCTAAAATTAACAAGTGTTGTTATAGAATACGGGGGATATGTGTCTAATTTAGGTGCATACACTTGCATCACATTTCAGTTAGTGCAAATGGCCCCACCTAAAGTTAGGCATGATTCCTGGGCATAAGCACTATTCTATAAACCGTGCCTAACTTTAAGCGTGGTTTATAGAATAGCACTTATTTGGTGCCAGTCTTTTTGGTGCCATATATAGATTCTAGCCTAGAATACCTGGCATCAACCAAGAAAGGAAACAATAAAGCCAAGGTAGTAGGAAGCTGGAATTTTGAACAATCTAGACCATACTAGTGCTCTATGAAAAAATGTTTTCCTAAAATGGATTCCTGTGGGTAGAAGAGCCATAGGACTTCTGACCTGTAATTGCTAAGAAACCTGGTCAGATCAGTAGGAAGCCAAATAGATCTTGATCAGAACATATATCTCCTAAACCAAGGGTCAGAAGCTAAATTATAAAACGTTTTAATTTAAAGACCCACCACAAAATTGAAAGTACAAATTAGAGCAGTACAGAGTACCTTGTATAGCATAGCTATATTAATTATGCCAAAAACTAGATTTTTTGTAGGTTTCGTTAGAAGAACATAATAACCTACAGTTGATGAGATATTATGGAAGATTTTGAAACCAAAAGACAAAAAAAAAAGAGTAGGGATGGACAGTGAACCTTCACAAATGAGTCAGGATTCCAAGGCTGAAGCATCACATGTACTCTAGAGAGACCCAGTATGGAACTGTGCAGGTAGGCAGCACCAGAAAGCTCCTAGATAATCTGAGGTAATCAAACCACACTGCATGCAACCAAAGGCACCTCAGGCAACCAAAGATCATGTGCTTTCACATGCAATTACTTTTATTAACTCCAAACTCCTCCAAGAACTGTCCCTCTACAGAACATGGGCACTATCTTTCTGCATTTTATTTCATAACCAGTCCCCCTGAGCTGGGCTTTTCCCACCCTGGGACCTTCCAATCACTCCCCTCAGTGACTCTTACGAGGCTACTCTCCTAATAATCCCCAACCTAATAAGGGATTACACCATTATTAAGGTAGATTGGGAGTAGATATGCTTAGCCCTGGGAGTAAGTAGCATGGAATCTTGTTACTTTTTGGGATCTTGCCAAGTACTTGTGACCTGAATTGACCACTGCTGGAAATAGGACACAGGACTAGATGGACTATTAGTTAGACCCAGTATAGTAATTCTTATATTCTCATGTTCCTAAATGCATATGCTCTGAACTCATCAATCAAAATTTAAAATGCTAGGGTTCTTTCACTGCTTGAACCTACTGTCCATCTTTCTGCCGTAGGAGTTGGAGATGAAACAGCACTGTGGTTTTTGTTTGTATATTCTACTGTTTGTTCTGTAGTTTTATGATGATTATGTTTGCTGATTTTATGATTATGTTTTTATGGAATCTACTTAGCTAATAGACAAAATATAAATCAATACATTTTAAAGGTGTCTTCTTATTCTTTCTGCATGACAATGTTCATCACATTATGCCACCAGTGGGGTCAAGTGGCAGGACATTAATCTGACAACTGCATTTAATTTTAGCTTAAAATACTACCACTGGATCTTAGTCAAAATGCCAAGAAGCAAGTTACAAAGGTATTGCAAACAAGACAAGGTGTCTAATGAGAACAGTCAGTTCTATATTTGCATTCAAAGTCTTTTTTAGACTAAAAAGATGACATCAACGTGAATACTGTTGGTTCTTTAGTTGGATTTTTCCCCAAAAAACACTTTCATGGCAGGCTATAATATAATAATTGAGGTGTATCACATTACATAGAGAACCCAGCTATGGTATTAAGATAAGAAGCCAGTTCATTACTTCTCTGTTCAAGCCCCAGGATCTAGTTGCTGCATTATTCGTATGGATCATTTCCTTCCTAGAAATACCATGACTCTTAAGTCATAGCCACAAAGTAAATGGATAGGAAAGCACTAAGGTAAACTTGGGTCATTTTTTTTACATTTGAATTTCTCTGCTCGTTTGCAAGCAAGCAAAGCTATCTAAAAGAATGTGTATCAGATTTAATTTACAATGGATTTCCTTCCTGTTTCTAAAGAAAACTCCTCACCCTACTATTGAACTTAATTTCATGATCCTGATGCTTTGTGCCTGAAACAATGTTAAAGTGCTGCATGCCTGAACAGTCACATTCTAATGTGACTAACAGGCGGATACAGCTCTTGTCTAATCATGTTAAAAAGACAGAGACATGCAGGGCTAGACTGAATTTCACCACTGTTATTAAAACATTATGATCAGTTCTGTTGCTCTGTTCCAGATGGCACTTGACAGTGGAGTAGGTCCCAAGTTGGAAAGACAGAGCACATTGCATGCTTAGAGGTAACAATGTAAGTAAGGTACATATTGCCAAGGCTAGTGTAGTATTTATTTATTAGGATTTATTTACCACCTTTTTGAAGGAATTCACTCAGGGCGATGTACAGCAAGAATAAGTCAAACATAGACAATAGACAATCACAGCAGTAAAAATATCCAAATAACAATACAGAGTATGGCGTGGTATACTACATTACAATGTTGACACAATATGCAATAAAACATTCTAATAGACAGGGCTTTTTTTGTGCGGGTACACACCGGTTCGGCGTACCGACATCTTTTTTTCCCCGGCGAGTCCTGCACCCTTCCTCTCACTCCCCTACTTACTGTTTTTTTACAGACTCAGCAGCGTGAACGGTACAGCGATTGAGAGAGGCTGGCAGCGTCAGAGTTTCCCTCTGCGAGTCCCGCCTACTTTGTTTCAACTTCCTGTTTCCGCATAGGCGGGACTCACAGAGGGAAGCTCCGACACTGCCAGCCTCCCTCAATCGCTGCACCATTCGCGCTGCTGAGTCCGATGCCTTTATCACTTCACTGGCTGGAAAGCAGGCAGTGGAGAAGGAGGATGGGCTGAGGAACGGCGGATGGGCTGGGGGAAGAAGAATCGCTGGACATGGATGAGAGGGGAGGGCAGGGGAGAGAGGAGAATCGCTGGACATTGATGGAAGGGCAGGGGAAAGAGGAGAATCACTGGACATGGATGAGAGGGGAGGACAGGGGAGAGAGGAGACATGCTGGACATGGATGGGAGAGGAGGGCAGGGAAGAGAGAATTGCTGGACATGGATGGGATGGGAGGGCAGGGGAGAGAGGAGACATGCTGGACATGGATGGGAGTGGAGGGCAGGGGAGAGAGGAGACATACTGGACATGGATGGGAGGGGAGGTCAAGGAAGAGATTCACTGGACATGGATGGAAGGAGAGGGCAGGGAAGAGAGGAGAATCATTGGACATGGATGAGAGGGGAGGGAAACGGAGAGAGGAGAATCGCTGGACGTGGATGGCAGGGGAGGACAGGGGACAGAGGAGAATCGCTGGATGTGGGAGGGGAGGGCAGGGGAGAGAGGAGACATTCTGGACATGGATGGAGGGGAGGGAAGAGGAAGGAGATGCACATGGATGGGAGGGGATGGCATGGAAGAGAGGAGAAATGCTGGAAATGGACGGAGAGGAGAGCAGGAAATAGAGGAGAATTGCTGGACATGGATGGATGGAGGGGTTGGCAGGGAGAGAGGAGAAATGCTGGACTTGGAAGGAGGAGAGGGGAAAGAGAATTATTGCTTTATATGGATACAGGGGAGGGAAAAGAGAGGAGAAATGCTGGACATGGATGGAGGGGAGGAGAGAGGAGAAGTGCTGGACATGGATGGAGGGGAGGAAAGAAAAAAGAAGACGATGCACATGGATGGAGATGAGGGAAAGGGAAGAGAGGAGAAAAACTGCACGTGGATGGAGAAAATAGGCAAAAGCTGGATCCACATTATACCTCCTCCAGTCAATTCCACAGAGGAGGACCCAGCTTCTACTTATGGATGTAGGGCAAGAAATGGAGAAGAAAGGAGGAAAGTAAAGAAATAAATGGAAAGGAAGCTCTGGAAACGGAGTTAAGGGAACAGATAGAGAGCAGCAGAATCAGAGACTTGGATGGATAGAAAAACAAAGTCACCAGACAACAAAAGTAGAAAATATCATTTTATTTTCATTTTAGTGTTTGCTTGGAATATGTCCAATTTGAGAATTTACATCTGCTGTCTTATTTTGCACTGGGTATACTGGAGCTGTAACAGCTTACAGAAATTATTTATAATGAAAAAAAATCACATTATTACTATACTAGTATAATATTTTCAATGATGTCTGTTTATATGCGCAATGGCTAGTATAAGGGGTGTGGCTAATGTGGGTGTGGCTATCAAAGGAGTGGAGCCATATATGGTGATCCCGCCCATAATGAGTACCGGCACCTTTTTTTCTACAAAAAAAGCACTGCTAATAGACAACACAGATGTGGTAACGTGAATGAGGGTGGGCATGGAGCCAGGTTAAACAAGCCACACACACCCAACAAGTTATGGTGAAAACAAATAATATTTATTAAAGGCTTCCTGTTCTCTTCACAGTAAGGAAAGCAGTAATGCTCAAAGCTATTTCTGTAAACACAACAGTGTCCTCCTGTGGCCTATTCCTACATGAATGCCTCTTGGCTCAGCAGCAATTCTTACTCGTGTCTGGCCTGGTCCCTGGATCCAGAGTTACCAGCACAATCTCTAGCAGGTACACAAACTGGCCTACAGCTGCTCAGGTCAAGGTTCCAAGTTGAATTTGTCCTACCTGAGCATAGTGGTTGCAGGTTCTCAGCTTTGGGGTGGAGGCATCTGTAGCGGGTGTTGCTGCTTCCCTCTGGACTCCTTTAACCTAGCTCTGGTATGGTATTTTATACTGGTTGAAAGATAGGAAGCAGAGAGTAGGATTGCGTGGCCAGTATTCTCAGTGGAGGAGGGTAGTTAGTGGGGTCCCGCAGGGGTCTGTGCTGGGTCCGTTGCTTTTTAATGTATTTATAAATGACCTAGAGATGGGAATAACTAGTGAGGTAATTAAATTCGCCGATGACACAAAATTATTCAGGGTCGTCAAGTCGCAGGAGGAATGTGAACGATTACAGGAGGACCTTGCGAGACTGGGAGAATGGGCGTGCAAGTGGCAGATGAAGTTCAATGTTGACAAGTGCAAAGTGATGCATGTGGGTAAGAGGAACCCGAATTATAGCTACGTCTTGCAAGGTTCCGCGTTAGGAGTTACGGATCAAGAAAGGGATCTGGGTGTCGTCGTCGATGATACGCTGAAACCTTCTGCTCAGTGTGCTGCTGCGGCTAGGAAAGCGAATAGAATGTTGGGTGTTATTAGGAAGGGTATGGAGTCCAGGTGTGCGGATGTTATAATGCCGTTGTATCGCTCCATGGTGCGACCGCACCTGGAGTATTGTGTTCAGTACTGGTCTCCGTATCTCAAAAAAGATATAGTAGAATTGGAAAAGGTACAGCGAAGGGCGACGAAAATGATAGTGGGGATGGGACGACTTTCCTATGAAGAGAGGCTGAGAAGACTAGGGCTTTTCAGCTTGGAGAAGAGACGGCTGAGGGGAGATATGATAGAAGTGTATAAAATAATGAGTGGAATGGATCGGGTGGATGTGAAGCGACTGTTCACGCTATCCAAAAATACTAGGACTAGAGGGCATGAGTTGAAGCTACAGTGTGGTAAATTTAAAACGAATCGGAGAAAATTTTTCTTCACCCAACGTGGAATTAGACTCTGGAATTCGTTGCCGGAGAACGTGGTACGGGCGGTTAGCTTGACGGAGTTTAAAAAGGGGTTAGATAGATTCCTAAAGGACAAGTCCATAGACCGCTATTAAATGGACTTGGAAAAATTCCGCATTTTTAGGTATAACTTGTCTGGAATGTTTTTACGTTTGGGGAGCGTGCCAGGTGCCCTTGACCTGGATTGGCCACTGTCGGTGACAGGATGCTGGGCTAGATGGACCTTTGGTCTTTCCCAGTATGGCACTACTTATGTACTTATGTACTTATGTACTTATGTACTTATGTACTTCCTGGATCATGCCCTCCTGGCTCCATCCTTCCTGTGTCACTTCCTCCTGAGCTGGGACTAGGGTTTTAAGGTGGCCCTGACACTGTGAGGGAGTGTTCTTAAAGGAAACTGGTAGCATCCTACAGACTAGGGTGTTAGCAAAGATGTTTGCACTCTTTTCAAGATAAGCAGGTCCTAATGAGTGTAGCTCACAAAAAAGAGCCCTTCTCCTATAAGGGAGGCCAGATAAAAATTGTTGCCAATTTATCTCAGAATACCCCGATGAAGCGCCAAAACATATGCCCTTATCTACCTGTATGCAACCCAAACGTATACAGATGAAATTCCCCTACAATAAGGAATAGCACTCAAGCAGCTTGGCTAAATGGCTGGAAATGTTAAAAATGCTGTCTAAAGGACAAATATAGCAATGAGTCCATAAGTTGATATGGAAAAAGGCTTAATTGAATACAAGGAAGCTATCTAGTAGACTGGAGATGGGGAGACACACCGCAGATAACAAATAATAATCCAGGACAGAGTTTCTCAATACAAAAGAGACCTGAAACTCAAGAATCCCACTGAAGAAATCTTTACAGTTTTCATAAATGCAAATGTTGGGGAAATGCATTTTTGCATTGTTCATTTCATTTTGTAATAGGATGCACTATTTCATTTAATTCATACTAAGCAGTGTGCACTATTTCTAAATATCACACATTATTAGGTGAAAGTAACAATTATGTTTAAATCTGTTTTATTGACGATAAGATCAATATAACTATTACAAGTATGTACATAAAATAAATTGTGATACCAAAACATTCAAACCACATTGGTATATGTCAATAATTTCTTTTTGTTATTCCCTCCTCCTATATGTCCCCTCCCCTTCTTACATGGTACACGCAGAGAAAAACTACCACTCTTACTAGAACTTTCTTAACTGAAACAACCTCTACTTGTCTATTTAATGTCATCAGAACCAGAGTCCCATCCAAATTTATCCCCCCTCCAAATACTACCAAAGACCAGTATAGATCCAAATTACCTTGCTTGATGGATCTAACCTAGGAAATACCTCCATCTATCCTTGGCAATTCATAGTCTGACGTACCTTCTAAGGGGTGTCTTGATTCTTATGACATCCCCGGTTATTTGCCAAGGATAGATGGTAAGATCCAGGACCTTCCACCTCCCTTCCAAGTGGGCAACCCCCCTTCTCCCACCCAACCCTCCCTCCTTCTCGACTCTGTGCCCCTCCCATGACAAAATAAAAACTCCAGTTCTAAAGTACCCCAGTCACATCCTATCTTCATATATTTCATATGATCCGGTCATCCCCCCTATTTCCAAAACCTCCCCGTAATCCCTACCCCTCCATACATATAGTCCCCATACAAGTTAAAAGGAGTGCAGAACTAGGCTATGGACCTTATGGGGCAGATATCCAAAAACAGTTGCTTTCGCTTGTACGAGGAACGTGCATATTGTTGTTCCATTAACATCAGATTGTGTAATCTACTCCTCCATTGCCAATAAGAGGGTGCTTGATCGCTGACCCATACTCCCAGGATAGTACGTTTACTAATATTCCTGCTTTACGTATCAGTAGTTTAAAATGTCTATCTCGTACCCCAAAGTCCTCATATCTATTCAGAAGAATGCCCCCGGTGACATTCAGATTACTGTTCCTCCCAATGCCTCTAAATATTGAATCACTTTATTCCAGAAATCTCTTATGACCTTGCACTTCTATAAAGCATGAAAAAAGGGAGTTAATTTCTTTATGACATTTCTGACATATCGGAGACTCTATCCCCCCTGCCTTGAAAATTCTTTCTTGCATAAAATAGGCCCTATGGAATACTCTAAATTGGCATTCCCGTATATCCGCATTAATTGATATGGTATGAATTCTCCGTATTAACCGGAGGATATCTATGGACTCCGGACTTGCACCCAAGTCTTGACCCCAATGGGCCTCAATCTTCTTCTGGTCTGGGTTCGTCATCAATCCTCCCAAAGCCTTGTGCAGATTAGACACTGACATACCTCCTTCTTGAAAAGGTTCGAAAAATGCTAATAATCGATGTCTCAAAAGAAACCCAGGATCTGAAGGGTTTAAGCTATTTACATAGTGGCTCACCTGCCTATAAGCAAACAGATCACGTGGTTCTGCCCACTGCCTCTCTAATAAAGCATCCGAAGAGAACATTTTCCCCTCATTCTCTAAAAGATGAAATAAGTGGGAGATCCCTCTAACTGCTCAACGTCGGAAACTGGCATTCTCCTCCCCTGGAAGGAATTGAATGTTGCCTAATATTGGCAATTGGTCAGAGACCTGATAATTACCTCCCAGCATTGGAACCAAGTGCCTCCAGGACACTCGCAAAGATTTAAGTAATATACTATTTCTAAGGCCTTCAGGTATAGATCGCTTCGGGCAGTGCAGGGGAGAGAAAACATTCCATGGATGATATGACGCCATTTCATAAATCCGGGGTGTATATTTCTGTTCTTCCAAAAACCAATCTCCCAGGTATCTAAGCAAACATGCCATATTATATTTCTGCATATTTGGCAATCTTAGGCCCCCGCCTTGCCAGGAACCTCGCAGATATTTAAAGGAGACTCAAGGCTTCCTCCCCTGCCAACAAAAATTTAGCAAAATTTTCCAAACAACAAGTAGATTTCTACCCACCAACCTGAGAGGCAAAACCTGCAAGTTGTAGAGCCATCGGGGAAAGAGAACCATACAGAAAAGCTGAATCCTCCCATACACCGATATTGGAAGAGAAATCCATTTTGCAAAGTGTTCTCTAGAGAAATCTAAGAGAGATGAAACATTTAGATCATGTATCCAAAATGTTTTGTAAGGAAGTTTTATTCCCAAATATGTAAAGAAGCGAGACGCCCATTTTAGGGGAAAAGCACCTCACCTCTCCATTTACGCCTCACCCCAGGTTGCGTCGGCAGGGCCAAAGATTTATCGAGATTTAATTTAATGCCAGTGAAGTCCCCATATTCAGCAAAACTATCCATAAGAGCAGTCAGGGAGGCCTCTGGATTGACTAAATGCACCAATATATAATCCATAAAGGCAGATAATTTGAATTCCTGTATACCATTACGTACTCCCTGTATATCTGGGTTACTTATGATTTCCCTAATTAGCGGATCTAAAGATAGAACAAATAAGAGTGGTGACAGAGGGCATCCTTGGCGAGTCCCCCTCTGAATCTCAAAAGAATTGGAAGCTATCTCATTTAGCCACAATGCCGCCCTGGGTGCACTGTACAATGTCCGAACTGCTGCAATAAAAAACCCATAAAAGCCATATGCTTCCAATGTTGCAAATAGGAACTCCCAACTTACTCTATCGAATGCCTTTTCCACATCGAAGCTTATGAGCAAATAAGGGACCCTCGCCCGTTCTACACACTCCATTGATGTTAACACTTTGCGGACATTCCTAGTGATCGTAGGGCCTTGTACAAAGTCCACCTGGCTTTCATCTATCACTGATGGTAATACAGCTGCCATTCTATTCGCCAAGAGTTTCGCCAGAATCTTAGCTTCCACATTTAATAAAGATATGGGCCTGTATGACGAAGGCAACTCTGGATTCCGCCCCGGTTTTAACACCACCACCATCTGCGCGGTGTTCAACGATTCAGACATCTGCCCCTTCTCTACAAAAGAAGTAAACAACCTCTGCAGAGTTGGTACAATCATTGGTTTTAAAATTTTGTGAACTCATATCGAAACCCGTCCAGTCCTGGAGTCTTATAAAGGGACCCTTGCTGAATTGTCCGACTCACCTCCTCCTCTGATATCGGTGCATTTAGTTTAGATCTAGCGTGTGCTGATATCACCGGTAAGGATCTGCCCTCTAAATAAATCCAACTTTCTAAATCCTCCCCTTGCAGCTTAGCGTAGAGTTGTTGATAATAAGATTGAAATACTTCTACAATTTCTTTATCCTTGTGTACCCTGACTCCATCTCCTCTATCTAGCTGCATTATCATTTGCGCACCTGACTTTTGTCGAATTAAATTGGCCAACAACTTTCCTTGCTTGTTACCGTGCAAAGAGTTTATATTTATAGTACTGCAGGGATTTAACCATACATGTGTGAAGCAAGGTATTAAGAGCTGCCTGTACTGCCATTAATTGCACCTTTTTTGGGGAATTGGGAGATTGACCAAAATTCCTCCATGCCTCCTGCATTTGACGTTCGAGATGGAGTATCTCTTTGTCTCTGGTCTTTTTTTTTTTGTAGTTAGTATAAGCTAGAATTGTACCCCTAAGTACCACCTTGGCTGCTTCCCAGAACAGCACCGGATCATCACGATGTGCTTCATTCATATCTTGACCCCCCCCCCCCCCCCCCCCCACACACACACACACACGCTAAATATTCTTTGAATTCAGTATTCCAATATAAATGTGCAAGGAACCGCCACACAGGTACTCTGTCCCCATCTGGACCCATATCCATTAACCACCAGATCATAGTAAGATCTGAAACACCATAGGGGCCTATCCCAGCCTCTTGAACCCTAGCAAACAGGGATTTGGATAACAACCAGTAATCTATTCTAGATTGCGAGGATGAGCCCTAGATACATGGGTAAAGTCCTTTTTCCCTGGGGTGTAAAATCCGCCATATATCTATGAGTTCCAACGCAGAACAAAGCAGAGAAATCCCTGTAGGTGTTGGCCCTCCCTCTCCCCCCTGTCCCCCCTGTCCCGTGCTTCTATCCAAAGGCGGGTCATGAACTATATTAAAGTCACCTCCTACTTTCACTGAAATATCCTGATGTTGTCCTAGAGCATGGATCAGCGATCGAAAAAAACATTTTATCATATGCATTAGGAGCATAGACATTACACAAAAGCATTGGTTGTTTATTGATTGTTACCTTGGCCAAGATATATCTACCAGAGTCCACTCTCCAACACCCTTGTACTTGAACATCTAATGTCTTTCGGAAAAGGATCAATACCCCAGCCGTATGCCCTACCGAAGGGACTTCTAATAGGTGTCCCACTCACCACTTCTTAAATTTTGCATGTTCTGCGGCTGAAAGGTGAGTCTCCTGCAAAAACGCAATGTCTGCTTTGTGACGATTTAAGCACTGCAATAATTTTTGCCTCTTAATAGGAGAGGTTACCCTAATCATATTCCAAGAAATGAACTTAAGTGGCATCCCACACCCACCTCATAATAGTAAATAGACTAATCCATGATCTAAACTTTAAAGGGGAAGGACGTCCCAGCCTACCGCCCTCCCCTATTCTTCATGTAAGATAAACAGGAGCTCTAAGGACCTGGCACAATCCTTTACACCACACCCTCTTCCCACCCAAATTGAAAATTGCACAGAGTCGAGAATTTATGTATTTATTTATTAATTTAGATTTTGCTCACACCTTTTTTAGTAGTAGCTCAAGGTGAGTTACATTCAGGTACACTGGATATTTCTCTGTCCCAGGAGGGCTCACAATCTAAGTTTGTACCTGAGGCAATGGAGGGTTAAGTAACTTGTCCAAGATCATAAGGAGCAGCAGTGTGATTTGAATTGCTTTCAAACCTCCCATCCTCTAACAGTTCCACACATAATAACAAATAGAACATCCCCAACTCCTTTACCCCCCCCCCCCTCCCTCTCCCCCTCGATATCCTACCAGACTTCCAGTGAGGCTGACTGCAGTCATGTGGAGGAGTAGCTTAGTGGTTAGTGCAGTGGACTTTGATCCTGAGTTTGATTCCCACTGCAGCTCCTTGTGACTCTGGGCAAATCACTTAACTCTCCATTGCCCCTGGTACAAAATAAGTACCTGAATATATGTAAATCGCTATGAATGTAGTTGCAAAAACTTCAGAAAGCTGGTATATCAAGTCCCATTTCCCCCTATTACTCGGCATACACTGCTATCTTATGCCACTGTGAGAGTGCTCCTCCCTCCCCCTCTCTCCCCTCCACCCACCTCTACAAGAATATGTAAGCAATGTTTAACTAAATGCATTATCTTCCTCTCACCCCCTTGCCCATAAAAGAAAAAAAAGGGGGAAGAAGGGGGGTGGATTCCCTCCTTACTGTATATGTATAGGCACTAGTCCCATACACATCTACATGCCCATAAATACCACATATACCCTTGTATCTCCTGTATAACCAAGCATGCACTATCAATGCTGTTGTAAGCGTATTGCAATTCCAGTTTTGCTGTTATTCAAAATGTCCAGTCATCCATGGCGCGATCTACCGTACCTCCCAAGGTAGGGTTTCTGTTTCATCAGCTTATTCAAATAATAATCATGGTAAGTCTCATCTGATTTGGTTCATAATGCTAGTCTTCCTGCTTATCTGCCATAGACAGGTCATGCTAAGGCAGGTTGATCTCAACATTCAGTATTGGCACGCGTAAATGACACATGACAGAATATAAATGCGTGCCAGAAAATAAAAAATTATTAAATGATTATTACCGCAAGGGCCACGCACATTTGGCGCACACTGTGCGTGTGTAGACGCTTACTTGGCTTAGTAAAAGGGCCCCTTGATGGGGAATTGATTGCCCATAAGCCTTCAAATTCTATAAAGGTTGCCAAAAATTGCACATACAAATTTAGGTGTGGTTCCAATTTGTGTGTGCAATTTAATTGAATAACGAGTCAATTAGTGCCTAGTGGCGTGGAGGAGTAGCCTAGTGGTTAATGCAGCAGACTTTGATCTTGGGAAACTGGGTTCAATTCCCACTGCAGCCCCTTGTGACTCTGGGCAAGTCACTTAACCCTCTGTTGCCCAAGGTGCAAATAAGTACCTGTATATACTATGTAAACTGCTTTGAATGTAGTTGCAAAAACCACAGAAAGGCAATATATCCAGTCCCATTCTCTCCCAACAAGCAATTATTGGTACTAATTAGATTTAATTGGGTACTATATACAAAACGTTAGGCACAGCCCAAAAACGGTGGTGAGGAAAGGGGATGGTCATGGGGGTGTGATTTTGAGTTACACACATAATTATAGAATAAAGGTGCTTCGTATCTAAATTTAAGCTCAAGCATTTCCACCATGTTTTTATTGGTGTAAATGGTCACACCTAAATTTACACGTAACCATAACACTTAAGCACTATTCTATAAACTGTGCCAAACTTTACTCACGTCTTATAGAATACCACTTAAGCTGGGGGGAGTTTTAGGCACTATTTACTGACTCAAATCCAAAGCCCTAAGTTGAACTTTATTGTCTGAACTGTATCCTGAGTGTACAAAAGACATACAATATTAGCAAAAGTCAATCTAACTGCTCTGATCCCCAGCTTGAACTATTTGAATCATGTCCAATATGGCTTAGATTCTCATATAACTGATTCCAGTGCCTATGTGCATTACAGGACAATTTTTACAGTAAAATAAATATTATTACAATTACTATTGCTGTTCAAATACACAGATCAGTTGCAGGTCAGAAATCAGCTCCAGAAATTCTGACTAATACCCCACTGCATGAAGCACTAACTTACTTCCAAACTAGGAAGTTATAATGTTAGCACATTCAACGTCAATCCTTAACATATTCTGGGAACCAAGCAAACTGTCAGTTTACCAGATCGCCTCATTTTTATTTTCAGTGGTAGGGGAGATAAAGGGATTCCATGACAAGAATCTTGTTGAAGTTCAGCATTGTGAAGTCAACAACACGTACAACTTTCCTTTCATAAACCTAAAATGAATAAGAAACAGAAGAAAGGAATGCAGACTGCACTACTGAAAACAGAATTACATTTATTGAAACGAAATAGCACCCTAAAGGAAAGGAAGACCAAAGTAAAACGGTAGAAAAAAAAAGAAATATAATGGCAATATGTTCTGGTCATTGAACTTTTCCCAGATATGGAAAATGCCACATTCAGGATTTGTATGCTACAATTAATTAATGCTAAATATTATCCAAAAAAACTATAGGGGCAACACTCATAATTACTGCTGACTAATAATTGTTTTCATTGTTTTAATAAATTGTTCGAGCTTGAAAGCAGAAATAGCAGGGATTACTTAATATGGGTAACTTCTCTGTAGAAAGTTACACATGAATATTTAACATTTAGGTTTGAACATATAGCAGGCCTCAAAAACTGCATAAAGAGTTTGTTTTGTTTTTCTGTTTATATTTTGCTCAGGCCTTTTAAATAGTTGCTCACAGTGAGTTAGGTATATTAGATATTTCCCTGTCCCCAGAAACTTTAGAATCTATGGGGTCCTTTTTCTAATCTGTGGTAAAAAAAAAAATGGTCTTAGAGCACTCTTACATAGGTATTTCCTGTGAACTAAGGCCATTTTTAGAGCAGCCGTAAAATGGCAGATTTTCTATTTTTTGAAATAATGACTACGTGCTAACGTTGCATAAGTTTCTTTAATGGTGTCTTATTTTTCCCTCTTCACTTAGGGGCCCTTTTACAAAGGCACAGTAAGCTCTACGCATGTGCAGTGTGCACCAAAACGAGACTACAACCAGGATAACACACACCCCTCCCCCGGCTGTAATTTCAGATTTGGCTCGCACCCATACTGCTGGGACATATTATTTTTTTTTTATTTTCTACCATCAGGGGCGTATCTGAGGTTCAGCGGTAGGGGGGGCAGGGCTAGAGTGAGGGGGCACATTATAGCCCCCCCAGGCCGCCGCCCCCCCTACCTCTGTCAACCCTCCCCTACCGCCGTCAACCCTCCCCCGCCTACCGCCATCACCTACCCCCGCCGAGGTCCGCTTCCTCCGGTCCGGTGCCTTTAAAAGTATTACTTCAACTGGCGGGGGACCCCCAACCCCCGCCAGCCCCACACAGATACGCCCCTGCCTACCATGCATGGTGTTTCCGGTGTTATTTGGCAGTTACAGTCACCGCACTTGTAGCGCGTGAGCCCTTACTGCTAGATCAATGGGTGGTGTTAAGGGCTCAGGCCATAAATAGGCACATGCTGGTTTCAATTTTACCACATGCCCTTTTCCCACACTACCGCAGGCCATTATTTACAGACACTTAGTAAAAGGACCCCTTAATTCTTACCAGGAGTATTCTGCACACTATCCTTTATTTCTGTTTTATGGGATCAGGTGAAACTTGCACCCAAAATCCCACACTTAGGGGGATGGTGCCTTACGGGCTTATTTTCGAAAGTGATTGCCGGCCATCTTCCGACATAAATCGGGAGATGGCTGGCGATCTCTCAAAAGCGGCGAAATCGGTATAATCGAAAGCTGCTTTTGTTGACACCATCACCGCTTTCCTGTCGCCAAGCCGGCGAAAGTTCAAGGGGGCGTGTTGGCGGCATAGCGAAGGCGGGACATGGGCGGGCAGGGGCGTGGCTACCAGATGGCCGGCTTTCACAGATAATGGAAAAAAAAAGCGGCGTTAATCAGTATTTCGCTGGGTTTACTTGGTCCTTTTATTTTCACGACCAAGCCTCAAAAAGTTGCCCCAACTGACCATATGACCATCAGAGGGAATGGGGGATGACCTCCCCGTAGTTCCCCAGTGGTCACCAACCCCCTCCCACACTAAAACAATAAAAACCTTTTTTTACCAGCCTGTATGCCAGCCTCAAATGTCATACCCAGCTCCCTGACAGCAGTATGCAAGTCCCTGGAGCAGTTTGTAATGGGTGCAGCGCACTTCAGGCAGGCAGACCCAGGTCCATCCCCCCCTACCTGTTACACTTGTGGTGCTAAGTGTTGAGCTCTCCATCCCCCCCCCATACCCACTGTACCCACATGTAGGTGCCCCCCTTCACCCATAAGGGCTATGCTAATGGTATAGAGTTGTGGGGAGTGGGTTTGGGGGGCTCAGCACCCAAGGTAAGGGAGCTATGCACCTGAGAGGTATTTGTATATTTAAAAAAAAAAATTAGAAGTGCCCCCTAGGGTGCCCGGTTGGTGTCCTGGCTTGTCAGGGGGACCAGTGCACTACAAATGCTGGCTCTTCCCACGACCAAATGCCTTGGATTTCACCGGGTTTGAGATGGCCGGCATTTTTTTCCATTATCACTGAAAAACAAAACCGGCCATCTCAAACCCAGCGAACTCTGGCATTTGGCCGGGCCAAACCGTATTATCGAAAGAAAAGATGGCCGACCATCTTTTTCGATAATACGGTTTGGCCAGCTGTTTGTGGCGCCGCCAAAATAGATCACTGGCAATCTATTTCGCCGGCGCCATTCTATTATTCCCCTCTTAGTCATTAGGCCATAAGGCTTTATTTCAAAATGCTGCTCTCTCTAGTGTTCTAGTGTCAAGCTTGCCCCTGCAAAGATTGCTTTTCCCTAAGCCTTCTTTCTCTGTGTGCAAGTGGTTCCTTGTTAAAGGCTTAAAGTAATGCTCCCAAGTGCCAAACAACATTTTTTATATAACAACTCTATGAAATTCTCACTTAACTTGCTAGAGTTGTGCTATGATTATATGCCTGGACAACTTTGAAGACCAGTGAGTACATCCCTATATATATATATATATATATATATATATATATATATATATATATACACACACATGATGAACATCTTTTTGAAAGGATTTATGAAAGTTTATTGTTAGCGCTGTGTCTCACACTTTTGTATCAGATGGGAATTCAGCTTTGTATAGTGTATTCATTTTTCTTATCTATCCTATAAAAAGTATCCCTGATTTGGAGGTTTTTACTGATTTCAGTAGTGCCATATGTAGGATCTAGCCCTATATGTAGGTACTTTCTCTGTCCCTAGGGGGTTCACAATCTAAGCTTTTATACTTGGGACAATGGAGAGTTAAGTGAGTTACACAAGATCACAAGGAGCTGCAGTGAGACTTGAATTCAGGTTGCTAGGATTAAAACCCACTGCACTAACCATTAAGCCACTCCTTCATATCATTCTGAAGGCCTACTTTAATGAACAAGTATCACCAAGCAATTTTATATGTGCATACTTGAGCACTAGGGATATGCATTTCTAGTGTTAACACCTTTTTTCATTATTCTTGGCTGCTTCTCTTCTGCCAAAAAAACAGCTTTAACTGAATAACTGAAAGAGGCCTCCTGATTTAATACCATTGACACAGATGTTATGAGGGACTGATTCAATTTTTATATGCATGCAATTCCCATATAGAAAGAGAATTTTGTTGTATTATTACCAGACACAAAATTCTCCCCTATGTAGGTGATATATTCTTACAAGAAGGACTGGAATCTGGCCCAGAGCTTTATATCAGAAATTCATTAATACAGAATGTAAAAAAATATATATGATCCAGTCACCCTTCAGTTTAAACAGCCTTGCATTTCTTACTGGTAATCAAATCTTTGGTATTAATGCTAATCACCACCAGGCTTTTCACTGTGCACTTTATAAAACAAATATATTTGTGCAAGAGAAACCAAATGCTGTGTTTGTGGTATGGTGTTTGCATATCTCCAGTAGAGTGATTTTTTATTTTTATTGACTGAAGAGCTATTATTTGTAATGGATCTGAAGAGGTTTTTTTTTTTGTTTTTTTTTTACAAACAATCATGGAATGCAGTCAGCCTAGTTCATGGAGCCAAGTCTCCACTCTTCTGACCCCTCCCCCATTCCCATCCCCATCCCCTAGAGAGCACAAGGGCTTCTGAGCACTGTTGGTTAAAATATTCTCCTGTCCAAAGAAAGATTTGCCTGAGCTTCAACAAAATGTTTAACTACCATGGATCATACTTAGTTGTTCAATAATTAAAGACAAGAGTAACGATCAACTCTAATGACCTTACTGAAATATTTAATCCGTGCTCTTTGTTTTTTGAGTCAGGATAAGAAGGAGACATGCTCACAGAAACAGCAAGATTGACGATGGCACTTTACTTCCGAAACCAAAGTCGAATTTGAAAAAAGATTTAACAACTAAACATTCTACCATAATTCCAAGTCCTTCAACACCTCAGCTGGTTAATATACAGTATTCAGTATATGGTATAAGCATGACCTCTCCTCAAAGAAAGGTTACGTCAGTATGCATCCTGAATCTTATAGGTCTAGGTAACTGAGGGGCCCTTTACTAAGCCTATGCGGGCTCAACGCACGTCAAATTG
Organism: Microcaecilia unicolor; assembly: GCF_901765095.1. Lineage (NCBI taxonomy): Eukaryota > Metazoa > Chordata > Amphibia > Gymnophiona > Siphonopidae > Microcaecilia > Microcaecilia unicolor. The sequence goes on along the minus strand of NC_044031.1, from coordinate 259,318,294 downwards.
GAGTTATCACCTGGTTACCGAGTGGCCCTTGCGGTAATTTCAATTTTGGTGTGTGTCTGCTACATGCGTCTGAAAAATATATTTTTATTTTCTGGTGTACGGCAGCTTCGTGTGTCAAATGGCATTTGACGCGCGTAGACCATTACCGCCCAGTTACCATGTGAGACCTTACCGCTAGGTCAATGGCTTGCGGTAAGGTCTCAGACCGGAAATGGGCGTGAGGCAGTTTTCATTTTGCCGCACATCCCTTTTCGGCAAAATTTTTAAGAAGGCATTTTTTGTAGGTGCGCTAAAAAATAATTCTGTGCGCACCCAAAACACGCGTCTACACTACCTTAGTAAAAGGACCCCTGAGACACTCCAGAAGGTGAATAAGAGTGACTACCCAGTACTGAAAGCTGCAGCTTTGGTAAAATTAATACATAGTGCACTGTGCTTTAGACTAGCTATACAAGGCTGATCCATTAGTCTGACACATGTCAATGACAGTTCTTTGAAATAAATTAACCCAAAGGACTGCAGTACCTTTCGCAGCAAGCTAAATGCATAGGAGTAAAGGTGCACTCTATAAACACCTGTAGGGTAAGTAATCATAGACTGCCCAGGGGACATTCCTGTTACCTAAAAGCTGTGGCTGATTGCTTCAGGATGAATTTGGGTTTTCCCAAAATATCTTAGTTTACACACACAAAAAAAATAAACAAACAAATAAATAATAGACATATTGCCCCCTCCTACCTTGAGCTCTATCCTGTAACTTCATGCTGTCAAACGTATTAGCTGCAAGATATACCCAGCACATTATGGAAATATGGTGTTTACTCATTGATGTAAACTTTAATAGACCACCTACATGCGTGAAACAGTAGGATCACATGTACAAAACTATACAGACATAACATGCGATAGAATAAGGGGTCAATTCTGATTTTAGGTGTATATTTTTTCTGAGAGCCTACTTTAATGAACATGTATCTCCAGGCAATTTTATTTGTGCCTGCTTGAGCACTAGGGATATGCATTTCCAGTGTTAACATGCTAATACAGAGGCTAGCAGACAAAGATTACTTTCATTCTATCAAATCTTGTACCACAGCCACAAACATCTGCAGGCCTTCAGTGCATTCTTCAAGACACACATTTCCTCTCCCAGGCTTCTGATTATCCTGAGATGTAGCATTCACTAAACCAGATTACTATTCTCTAGATCTGTGCTTTCCAAACAAACTCATACAGGGCCATAGAATTCAATGCTTCAAGGTTTGCCATCCTGAGAGAAAATCTGGATTAAAAGGCAGTATGTCATAATTCTAGAAATGCACTGAAGTATATCAATATTATGAAAGGGAAGAATAAAGCAAATGTTGTTATGCTTTCTAGGGATCTGCAAATATTTTCAGTTTTGTGTTTGGTTCTATTACCTATTTGGTTAGTTTTTGGATTCTGAATTATTCAGATCATTGGGTCTATTAAAATTAATGTGGCAAGCAATTTGTACTCTAATAGTTGAGTTTTCTATTTTCAATCATACTTGCAGAAGAAGTGCTGACATACATCTGCAACAAGCACAACAGAGAGACAAAAGTGCAGTAGAGGAGTAGCCTAGTGGTTAATGCAGCAGGCCTTGATCGTGAGGAACTGGGTTCAATTCCCACTGCAGCTCCTTGTGACTTTGGGCAAGAGTAGCTTAATCCTCCATTTCCCTAGGTACAAATAAGTACCTACATATACTGGAGGAGTGGCCTAGTGGTTAGGGTGGTGGACTCTGGAACTGAGTTCAATTCCCACTTCAGGCACAGGCAGCTCCTTGTCACTCTGGGCAACAGAGCTGGTCTTAGCAAGTGTGGGGCCCTATGCAGACCAATTGGGTGGGGCCCCATCATAGCCCCACCCCAGCCTGGCTCTGTCCACATCCTAACCCCACCCTATTGATAAGATTATTCCATTTTTAGAAAAAGTTTTTATTTATGAAATTTCAAATAAAGACAAATGACGCTAAACTTGTACAAAAAACTGATTGAAATAATAAGCACAACGCTATCATGAAACCATAAACAGCACTAATTCCAAGGACAGGACAAGCTACAACCTTATGCTTGGCATGGAAAGCCAACTGTAATTACACCGGGCTCTAAAACACCAGTGCACAACCTAGTGGAAAAAAAAACAAAAACCAAAAAGGGCTGCAAACTATACGCTAGCAGAATACTGCACCTTCCTTGATCACACCTGAAAAACACATGAAGGCAAAATACTGAACTGGAAAGTAACCTCAAGAAGTCAGAATCAGCATGCAGCAATACTACAAAAATTGAAACTTACATGAAAAATATCACAGATGCACATTTCGAAAAACTGACATATTCCAATTAATAAATCCTGAATAAAATAGTTTTTTCTACCTTTGTTGTCTGGTGACTTTGTTTTTCTGATCATGCTGGCTCAGTATCCGATTGTGCTGCTATCTGTCCTCTTAACTCCGTTTCTAGGGCTTCCTTTAAATTTATTTCTTTACTTTCCGCCTTTCTTCTTCATTTCTTGCCCTACATCCGTAAGTAAAAGCTGGGTCCTCCGCAGACTTGACTGTCCAATGGATCCAGCTTCTGCCTATTTTCTATATCCATGTGCACTTTTTCTCCTCTCTTCCTTTTCCTTCACCTCATCTCCTTCTTCACTCTTCCCTCACCTCCATCCATGTCCAGCATTTCTTCTCTCTCCTCCATCCACCCATGTCCAGCAACCCTCCTGTCCCCCCTGCCATCCATCTATGTCCAGCAACCCCCCTGTCCCCTCTGCCCTCCCCTGCCATCCACCTATGTCCAGAAACCCCCTCCCCTGCCATCCACCCATGTCTAGCGACCCTCCTGTCCTCCTTGCCCTCCCCTGCCATCCACCTATGTTCAGAAACCCCCCTCCCCTGCCATCCACCCATGCCCAGCAACCCTCCTGTCCTCCTTGCTCGCCCCTGCCATCCACCTATGTCCAGAAACCCCCCTTCCCTGCCATCCACCCATGTCCAGCGACCCTCCTGTCCCCCTACCCTCCCCTGCCATCCACCTATGTGCAGAAACCCCCCTGTCCCCTCTGCCCTCCCCTGCCATCCACCTATGTCCAGAAACCTCCCTTCCCTGCCATCCACCCATGTCCAGCGACCCTCCTGTCCCCTCTGCCCTCCCCTGCCATCCACCTATGTCCAGAAACCCCCCTCCCCTGCCATCCACCCATGTCCAGTGACCCTCCTGTCCTCCCTGCCTTCTCCTGCCATCCACCTATGTCCAGAAACCCCCTCCCCTGCCATCCACCCATGTCCAGCAACCCTCCTGTCCCCCCGCCCTCCCCTGCCATCCTCTTCTCCCCCCAACCAAGGAAGGATAATTTTTCTTTTAAATTTACCCTCCGTCGCCGGAATCCAGCACAGCAGCGTCACTGAAAGCGCTCCTCCCCTCCCGAGTCCCCCCGACGTCTCTAGCAGAATGCAGAAGCTCTTCCTGATTCGTTCATTCTCATTCTGACATGCGGCAGCTCCGTGTGTCAAGTGGCATTTGACATGCTTAGACCATTACCGCCCACTTACCGCGTGAGACGTGTCCATTTTCGGCAAAAAAGTGGCATTTTTTGTAGGTGCGCTAAAAAATAATTCTGCGCCCAAAACACGCATCTACACTAGTGCAGGCCATTTTTCAGTGCATCTTAGTAAAAGGACCCCTAGGTTACACATGCAAATACAGAATACAAATGTATTTGCACATGCAACTTAAGTCACAGTATATAGAATCTGGGAGTAAATGCTACGAAGCCCATAGGTGTAAAATTAGTTCTTAGCAGGTAGTGCGCACTAATTCCGTTAGCGTGCTACATTTCAGTAAAAGGGCTCCTAAGTGCACCAACCAGTGCATGCAGATAGTATTATTATTTACTTAAAGCCTTTATAACCCACCAAAGCACAATTGCTCAACGCGGGATACAACCTGCATAGTTATGTAATGTATGTTGATTGTATGTCTTGAAGTTTATGAGTGTTAATTGTAACCTGCTTACATTTCTATAGATAAAGTGGGATAGAAATGTGTTAAATAAAACAAATAAATAAATCTAATAAACATATAAACATGGAATGCAACCAAATTAGATAAGGCTCTTATGTCATTCGATAATCGATTTCTGAATGATGGAGCAGAGACAGAAAATGTCCTAGACGCTTGTAAACTGCTTCCTAGCTTTTTTAATGAAGGTACAACCAGTGAATTCTCCAAACATTACCTAATCTGGGGCTCAGCAAGGATGCTAAACCAGCAGCAGACAAACCACAAGGAGCCTTAAAAACCGTCAATCAAATCTTGTATTGGATTCAACAAGTAACCAGTGAAGTGTAACAAGGCAACAAGTTATATGCTCAGACCAAGGCTTCCCTGAGAAAATCCATGCAGCAGTATTTTGTACAAATTGTAAAGCTTTAGGAGACTTTTAGGGAGCCCAACAAAGATGGCACTACAGTAATCCAGGTAAGGTAAAATCAATGTCTGAAACACCGTTCACATTACAAGCTGGGTTCAATTTAGGAGCAAAGCCTGCAGAGTGATCCTTTTTGTGGACACAGAGGGCACACTTCAGAAGCTCCTGCTACATCAGAAAAGTGTATTGTATTTTGACAACAAGCTTCACAAGACATAAATTAGAAAAGCCTCCAGTGATTGCTACTTCAGATTCACCTTTAACCCCTGAGCATGGCTGCTCTCTTCAGTTTCCACTGTCCGGTTTGACAGAGTGCTATGATTTTATACATGCTAATGAGAAAGTAATCTGTCATCGAGAAATAAACGGGTCAATTTCAGCCCATGGCAATCAGGAATTTTTAAACCCCAGCCTCTGCAAGGATTTTATACCTAAATAGCCAGTGCCAGGCTGTACGTGGATCCTGTTACTGAACATCTGGGTATAAAGTGGATACCGGCATTTAACCGGTTACCGGTGATATTCAGACTGATCCCAGGCAACTACCCAGATGAAGTTAGACAGCCTTTTCCAGATAAATATCCTGTTCGTGGACAGAATATTACTGCTAACCAGGTAAATCCAGGCTCCACCTTAGTTCTGTCCCTGGGCTGCCTTTGCATTACCCCGATAGTGCCGAGGTGGTCTGAGTGGGTATTCTATGGCATTATCTGGATAATATCCACAAATGGCAAATAGAAATATAGGTAATTGTAGGAGTCAGTTACACATTAGTACTCATATCCAAGTTCCCACAACTAAGAAAATTTCAATAATCTTATCTGGATAATGTCACTGAAAATCTGAGTATAGGTCCACCCCCAGATTCTATAAAGGTTACCCAGAACTGGGTGCCGATCCCAGATCGGTGCCCAACATGATTAATTCATGAGCTCCAATGATTTAATTACTGGAGCTGACAAACACTTAATTGGTGCAAATTATGATTTGGGTACCGATCTGGCTGTGTGTTGTTCTGTAACCATGGGCAACTAAATTGGATCACGAGCAACTCAAAAGGGGGCGTGGCCATGAGGGGGCGTGGATGGGTCAGGGGCATTCATTAAGATGTGCACAGTGTTACAGAATAGCAAGGATCTGCAGCCAATTTGCACAACAGGATTTACACCAGATTAGAGGCCACTTAAAAAAATTACTGCGGGAACACGTACCACCTTCTATTTAGGAGGTGGTTAGGGCTCCCGTATTACCAGTGTGTTAACACAGAATACTTTAGCACATCCCACATTAGGCTATTTTTGCTCTGTGCATGTTAGCATTTAACGCAGCTTAGTATAAGGACCCCTGCACAAATTGCTCTCTTGCTCATGTGTAGTACAAAAAAATACATCAAAACACCTTGATTTACACTGCTTTAGAAAAGGTCTGCGTAATGAAATCTGAAATTCAAATCCACTAATAATGGTCCTGCTACATGTCCTAGGGGGAAAAAAAAGAAAGCTACTTGGCTTTTATGAAATCAAACCCATTCATATCTGATGCTGCAAGGACATTTTAATGGGAAAAAAAAACCTCAGGAACTTTTTTAAAGTGATCATGTCAAGCAGCTCAAACAGTCCAAACAGGATCCTCTCATAGGAGCCAACTTTTCAAAATTATTGGGGGTGCTAAGCCCAATGGAAATGACCCCTCCCTGAACACACACAAGGAATTTTTCTCAATATTGGGGGTGCTCAAGCACCCACAGCACCCACAGAGTCGGCTCCAATGGATCCTCTAATCCATCTGTTAAGTTGTAAATGCAAAAACAAAAGAATGGCAGGTTTCTATATTGGCAGACGTAAACTCAGCAAAGGGGACTAACAAAATAGCCAGACGATGTTCAAAGATTCAAATATTTATTAGCATCCAAGACTCGACACAGGCTGTGTTTTGGCCACTATGCCTGCATCAGGAGTCTCAAAAGGATGTTCATAAGTAAATGTGTTATATAACGTTGCACCATATGTTTTATGGGGGGGATGGTGCCAGCTAGATCCAAATGAAATGCAAATTGTAGTGCAGTAACAAAACCAAGGAAAATATTCCAACAGAAATCACACTCCATGCTATTGTTGCAACTAAATGCTTACACTGAAAATCAGCATTCAGCTGCATCAATAGTGTGGAATAAGATTTCTGTTTAAATATTTTCTTTGGTTTTGTTACTGACTACAATTTATTTATGAACATCCTTTTGAGAATCTTGATGCAGGCCTAGTGGCCAAAACATGGCCCATTTTGACTCTTGGATGCTAATATATATTTGAATCTTTAAGCATCGTCTGGCTATTTTGTTAGACCTCTTCACTATGTTTGCATCTGTCTTTGGACTACGGAGATCCGTTCTTCTGTGTTCTTGTTAGATTCCAATATTTGACACTAGCTTCAAATCCATTAACAGAATCCTCCTTGGCGTTCAACTCTAATAGCATGCATCCGCAAGTTAAAACAGTGCCCAGATAATGCTAGTGGCCTCAAATACAAATACATCAGCTTCTTCAATTTAAAAATAAAATACAGCAGATACTGTATTTTAATGGATTTCAGAACTTCTTGGAACATTATAATAACAGTAAAGGTTCAAGGACAGATGGAAAGCAGAAACCAGAGGAATTATTCTTACCTTTGCCATCTGGGCTTGCACTCCATTTGCTTTAAGAGATGCTACTGCTTTCTGCGCTGCTGCTGGACTGTCAAAATCTACAAAACCATATCCTGAAAAACACATAAAATTCACATGTTATATTCAGAGCTGTTTCATCAATGCTCATCATTCTCTCCTAACTCTTCACCTGGAAAATAAATGTACCATTTAGGGGCCCTTTTACAAAGCTGCAGTAAGCACTAACACATGGTGATAGCAGGAAAAAATGACATGCAGCGGGTCGTGTTGAGGCATCCCACAGTCATTTTGCCATGGGTGCATGCTACTCATATGCTAAAAAAAATGGAGGCATGTCTTGGAGGTGGAGAGTTAGTATGTCCTGTGCTAATCGGTGGAGGCATGTCTGGGAGGTTCTGATAGGGGCTCACGTGCTAATTAGCATGTGGCCATTATGGAAAAATTCAGAAAATCGACCTAGTGGTTAAAATGACCTTAGCACTTGGGAATGACCCATGGAAATGTGCACTAAGGCCACTTTTTACTGCTACTTGGTAAAAGGTCCCCTTAATCATGTAGGGCTAGCTTCTCTATAGGCCGCCTAAAAAATCTGCACCAATTGAACGTATTCTCTAAGTGGTGCTTAGATTTAGGCACCTAAAACTACACATCTCCATTTACACCAGCGAAAATGTGGTGTGAATTGCTGCATGTAAATTTACGCGCACTGGCAGTATTCTGTAACTACGCGTGTACATTTTGGAATGCCCATTTCTCCACCCATAGCCATGCCCCTTTTCAACTATGTGCATTAGAATTTAGGTGAAGTTCATTACAGAATACGCTTAGTGAGTTGTGAGCATGTTCTAATTTATTGCTAATTAGTGCTCATTATTGCTTGTTAAGTGCTGTTATCCGTGCTGATTAGCTCGTTAAGCCAATTAAGTTACCCACATTGTTATAGAACACAGTTGGATTTTGGCGCAGAATGATAGGTGCAATATATAGAATCTGGGGGTTATGGGGCAATTCAATAAATAGTGCCTGGAGGTGTGCACCACTTGTGCATCCCAGGTACTGTAGGAGTATTTGCTGTGATCTCACCCACCCGGTGTGCACATGAGAGCACCTTTACAGCCAACATGGACGCTGCAACCTTTCACCTATATGTCTGACTACCAACTGTGCAGAAGTCAGCATTTCAGCTTGTAATAGATTTACTGAAGCCTGCACCACCTCCAAGGTCACTCTGTATCGGGGGAGAATGCATGTCCCTGAGAGAGAGAGAGCTTACGAGATAAGACGGACAATGGAAGCTTCATACAGATGCTGGGAGTACATGGTGGGATTATTTCTGATTGGCTCCCAGAAAACTGATGGGTCGGAGAAGCGGGAACAGAAAGAGAAGAAAGCTGGAGTTGGCGGGAAGAACGGGGAAAGAACAGAAGAGGAGAGGACTTGCATTTCTGCAAGCACCTGATTTACCTGAGAGACTTACTGATAATACCTGGCAAAGCTTTTCCCCAGGTTACAGCTGTCTACAGGATCTATACTGAGTCTGTATCATCTGTTGCTGAGCAAGACAAGTGCATCACCTAAGCTCGTGGGACCTTGCTGAGACATTCAGCTGAGGTATCGGAAGGAACCTGATCTGGTGACCGGAACGGTGAGATCATAGCTTACTTCCTTCAAGCTGGGTTAGATAATCGGTCTGTGCTCGGACCCATCAGATGCGTGACGTCAGGATTTATGATCTCTACTCGCTGTTAGCCTAGTATAAGATTTGTGTGGTAATCATTAGGATCTCGGTATTGTGTTTATCTGTCATTACAGATTAGCCAATAGGATAATCATAGTTATTCTCTATATTTTTGGTATCATTGTGCATGCAATCAGGAATTGCTGATGCTATAAGCTGATAAGGATTTTTCTATATTTTTGTATATAACACTGTATAAATAAACTAATATATTCCATTGGTCTGTCTGTTATTTTCCATGTAGCGAATGTCGGGCGGAGGCCACACCCCCTAGACATAAGCGAGTACGTATGTAGGAATTGGCCTCTTACAAAATCTATATAACCACCTACAAATTGGGGGCGTTCGTCCGGGATGGTTGGTGCAGGAATAGCAGAAGTTAAGCCTTTTTCTGGGTCTTTTCAGAAGGCTGGTTTAATCTTCTGTTTCTCTTTGCACGAACTGCAGTTCCACCCTAGCTGACGGCAGACCTTTGTTTATACAGCTGTGTTTTATTGCTGTAATTGGTTGACAGATTTATTACCCTGAGCTCCAAAAGAGAAATAACGGTTTCTCTAACTCTCTGTCAGGAAGGAAAACAGGGTGTGTTTAGTCTTTAACATGGCGACCGGCACGGTTGGCACATTGCCTGAAATGCTCCTAAGTGAACAGGAGAAGGGCGTGCTGAAAATATTACTGCCACTCTCTCATAGTAAGACGAAACCAGCACCTCCTACAGTAGAGTCTGTACGTGCTTTATTTAGTAGCAGTTCACCAAATAGCTCAGAAGTATATGCTACGGTTTTAAATACAATTATAAAAGAGAAACAGCATTTGTCGCAATGGATGCTTTGTGAACTGGGCGTGTCTCTTTTGGCAGTTAAAGACTCTTTGATGAATGAGATAAGAGAGGTATCTGTACCTCTAACAGATCGCATAGCGGATTTGCAGTTAGATTTGTCCCAGACTAGGGAAACTGTCCAGGAGCGAGACAGCGAGTTAGCTGCATTACGAGTTGATTTAGAGACTGCCAAATCTGCTTTAGCAGGGACCAGTGTAAGCCCCGCCCCACCTCACTCCTCTGAAGAGATGTGTACGGAGTGCCAGACACTGCATGATAAGTGTAAAACTTTGCAGTGTGACCTATCTGATTGTGAAGCACGTAATTACACATTAAAACAAGAAATTGCCCAGTACCTCGTGTCTTTTGATTCGTTGCAAGAGAAATTTTCTCGTTTGACTGGTGCTTTACACAACCAGACTAGGGAAACAGATAAGTTGCAGACATTATATCGGGAGCTAAAACAGGTCTCAGAAGGTGTTCAGAGTGAGTTGCGCAGGGAGCTAGTGACCACTCAAGAAGAATCTGTGTCTGTGTTTCAAGATTGGCACGCGGCCAAGCTAGAGTTGGCGGAGTTAAAAGAGAAGCAGGAGACAGTCTCACTGCAATTACAATGTACAGTGAAGGACAGAGATTCATTGTCTAAAGCATTAGATGAGTGCACTGTAAAGATTTCCACAATGCAGCAAGAGCTTACGCACATGGCGCAGGAAGAAGTACCGTATACCTTAGAGTTCCCCGACAGTTTTGCTGCGGGTCACCCAAGCCCGGCTCCCGAAATGAACCGTTACGTGAGCCGGGAGGGACCCGAGTTAAACACACCCATTGGGGGCATGGCTTCGGCTCTTTCCCGCCCCTCTGTACAATCCAGCCCATAGTGGCTGGTGACCGAAGCAGCAGACCCGAGACAGTGACACACCCATTGGGGGCACGGGATCAGGGACGGCCTGCTGAAATCATCAGCTCACTTGGTCAGGTGCCTAGCTCAGGGTTTCAGCCTTCGGCAGATCCACCCAGTTTTAGCAATACACCTGCCCCGAGGTTCTCTACACCTGGTAGTGATCAGCGGCATGTCAGGCTGGAACCCAAGAAAGGAATGTCTATGGAGAGGCAAGCATATATTATAAAGATGCTACGCACCGTAATAGCGCCTTTTAAAGAGTCTGCCTCGGTATCCATAGAAACCCATCTTAAGGCAGTGCATGAACTCCTGCAGACCATGCACGTCTCTTCTGAGGATGACATCAGAGCCCTCCTCAAATGGACCTTTAGCACCGAGTGCCATGAAGTTCTAGATTTGATCATGTCCGATAACCCCGATTTACGGTCAGTGGAGCAAGCCTTAGCGAAGCGCTACGGTCTCTTTGCCAACTCTCTTGAAGCTAAGCGTGCAGCGTATACTATTAGTTGTAATCCGGAGGAGAGTCCGCGGGAGTGGGCCCATCGCTTGAAGCGTGCATTTTACCAAGGGGGGGTGCCGCCTGATTCTAAAGATCTTGAATTTGGTGATTTCAGGGAACTTTTTATACAGGGTCTGCCTGATCCGATAAAGATTCCATTGGCAGGAAAAAACGCAGAACCTTATTCCAGCCTTCTAAAGCAGGCTGAAGGAATTTTTGAAATCTGCCGCGCCAAGCCAATCGCAGAGACTCCGAAACCGGCATCCAAGAGTCGCAACAGGGTGATACCACCCGCTGTTTGTGCGGTCACTTCCACGCTTTCTCTGGAAAACAAAGCGCCGAGACCAACTACGCCGCCGGGCTCTCAGGCCCTGCCGCGGGATGCAGCGCCTCCTATTGCACAGGAGGGACAGCAACAACCTAAAAAGAAGCGGTTTAATCAGAAGAAGTGGAATGCAGAGAAGATCCGTGCTATGCAAGCTCAGCTGGACCAATTGATGGCAAGATGTTCAATCGCGGAGTCTAGCAGTGTACCTAAGACACCTTCATCTCATAAAAAGGTCAAATTCCAGAAGCAGAAGGACCAGTCTTCTAGACCGCCGACCCCTCCGGGGCTGAGTGTTAAATCTGTTGAGGTGGAACAGCCATCCTCTTCGGAGGAAGAACAAGCATGACTAGACGTGGCCACGAAACCTGTTACCGCAAGCGTCCCCACTGTCCACGTGGATGCGTTGTCGTCCATCAGTGAGGAGTCCCCCGTGAACCATGCTGCGTCGCAGCCCTCGAACCCGGAAGGGCCTCTTTCAAAAGACTCATCCCAGGAAGTCAGGTATTTTCTAGGTAAGCTTATATCTAAAGGTTACAGATATACCGTGGAGTTGTTAATTCAACAAGTACTTTCCTGTGAAGGTCTCCTGGATACAGCATCAGAGGTGACTTTGGTCACCCAGGGCCTGTTTCAGAAACTTGAGGCATCTCTAGGGGGGGGGTCAGGATGTGCTGCGTGTCACACCGTGCGACTTGTCACTGGTGGCCTATGGCAATCAAAGTATTGGAACTGTGGGACAGGTTTGGCTATCTTTACAGCTTGGACAGATGACCGTCAGGCACCCTGCCATCATCACTAACAGTGAGGGTGAAGAATTTCTGATTGGAAATGACCTTTTGAAGAGATTTCGGCCTGTTTTGGATTATGACGAGGAAACGATCTGGTCTAAGGTCACTCGACCCCTTAAATATGTGCGAGGGAGATACTGGCGTACAGTCGGTGATGCCAACTCTGTGGAGCTACAGGACACTCCCCTGCGGACTGATCTCCGGTGTTCCGCGGATCCGCCCATGCGGGAGCCTCCGTTGACAGAGGCACCAAAAGGGGGTCAGAAGCATGAAGAGCTGGTGCAACAAGAGGACCATCCAGAGATTGTTTCACAGGACACAGCATCACCTGAAATCTCATCTCCTATCTCTGGTCCTGATTTTGCTCATCCTTGCAAGGTGACTGTCATCACCCAGAAAGGTGATGAATTCACCATACCAGTTCAGGTGGCTAACACCCAATTGCTTCAAGCTACTTTACTGTTCACTAGTGATCTCTCCTACATCAGTGACTCGTTGTACAGCCAAATTCGTAAGTCTGTACAACTTCCCTTCAGCAGATGTTCCTCTACTTCGGTACAGGTACCGGGACAAGGCTCCAAGCCGCTTGACGGAATATGTGGCCTTCCCTTGACTGTGGGAAAGAAGACATTCACTCACCACTTCTCTATTGTCCGGGGCGTGAGGGAACCCTTATGTTTGGGATCAGATTGCCTTGCACGACTGGGAGTTTATGTGGACCTGGTGAATCTAGTCCTGTGGAGTAGAATGCAGAACAACCCAGTGGAACTTGAACCTACGGCTGTTTGTTTGAAGTCTGGACAGACCATTCCCCAGGTCTGTGAGGTAGTCTGTGACAAGGATGTAACCATTCCAGGTAGGGTACGGGATTTTTCCCTCAAGCTTCGTCTCGCTCAAGGACAACGTCTGCTGGATGAGGTTGTGTTCTTTAACCCACACGCCCACTTTCGAGACCTTGGATTGGCAATTGGTGTTCTGCCATGTTTGGAGGTCACCGGTACCACCTTATACCTGTTGGTCACCAATCCACAGTCTGCTGAAGTTGAGCTATCTGCTGGAGATTCTTTTGGCTTTCTGGTTGGCCAGTCTTTCCATGATGTCGAGGTAAGTTTGCCTATCCTTGGCAGGCTGCCTTCTTCTTGGGACACCTGCCAGGGGGGGGAGACGACTGACAGTTGGTTTACCTCTCCCAGGGGCCTCATATCTCTCGAGTTTGTTTGGCCCTATGATGCGACGTGTGCTCAGGTACAGGTGGAAGATGACTTCTTGTTTCTGTCCAGGGAAATGTCTGTACCTCAGAAGCCTCGAAGGGTGAATTCTGTGGAAACCTCAACCTTGCAGGAGGACATTGAAGAACAGGTGGAAATTTCATCCAACCAACCTTTCTCAGAGTTTGATGCTATGGTGAAAGAGCAAGTGGAACAGGCTGATGCTTGTACTACTCACACAGAGAAGAGGAAGTTGACTCAGTTGTTGTACAATTACAAGGACCTTTTTGCTGTAGATTCGTATGACTGTGGACTTACGAACCTACATGTCACCAGAGTGCCTACGGAACCTGGTGGCAAGCCTGTCTTTGTGCGTCAGTATAAGATTCCATTGGCTTCCTATGAGTCTGTACAAGAGATTCTCAACACTTTGGAGACCAGGGGTATCATCAGACAATGCAACAGCACGTACAACTCCCCTCTGTGGCCCATCTTGAAAAAGAATAACAGCTGGAGAATCGCTCTGGATTACCGTCAGTTGAATAAGCGAGTACCCTTGTCCCGGTGGCCTATGGCTCCACTGGATCAGAACCTTGCAACCATCAGGGGGGCTAAGTATTTCACCAGCCTGGATTTGGCATCAGGGTTTTGGACAGTACCAGTCCATCCCCACGATCAGTATAAACTGGCTTTTACGTTTGGGAAGAAGCAGTATACGTGGAACAGGACACCCTTTGGGTTTCTCAATTCACCTGCTGAATTCAACATTTTCCTACACAAAGCCCTACCAGATGCTGAAGCTCGAGGAACAGTGGTCTATGTGGATGACATTCTGATCAAGAGTCCTACCTTTCAGGAACACCTGGAGGAGATGGAGCATGTCTTCACGCAGTTGGCAGATGCTGGAGCTAAACTGACTCTTGCCAAAGGACAATGGTGCAGGAAATCACTGAATTACTTAGGGTATGAAATTTCTGCTGAGGGTCTGCGACCCCAGAAGAAGCGAGTGCAGTCTTTACAACAGTTGAAACAGCCCACCAATATCACTGAACTTCGTTCCTTTCTAGGAATTTGCAACTACTCCAGACAGTTCATAGATGAGTATGCGGAGATCACCCGACCGTTGGTCAAGTTGTTGAAGAAAGATACACCTTGGGTCTGGGGGCCAGAACAGAAATCTGCTATGCAGGAGCTGAAAGACAAGCTTAGCTGCTTCCCATGCCTCGCATACCCCGAGGGAGGTCGTGAGTTCTACGTGGACTTGGGATATTCCCAACACTCTATGAGTGCTGTCCTATATCAGAAGTATGACACGGATAAGAGGGTAGTGGCGTATGCCAGTAAAGGACTAACGGATGTGGAGAGGAAGTATTCCGAATGTGAGAAAGCACTCCTGTCTACCGTTTGGGCTTTGCAACACTTCAGAAGTTACATCCAAGGTGAGAAGCTAATTGTGGAGACTTGCCACCAGCCCATCAGTTTCTTGGGTAGTGACCGAATTAAGACCGGTCGAGTGTCAAACAGCAAAATAGTCTCCTGGACATTGGCTCTTCAAGGCTGGCCTCTGGAGGTAAGGTATGCTCAGAAACATCGTAACGCAGTAGCCCAAGGTATGGCTGACCTACATGATTGTGCAGAACAGGATTCCATTGCAGGTATTCCCGAAGCAGATGTTCCCCCGCCAGAGAAAGAACCTCATCGACACCATCTGTATGATGAACAGACTTGTGCTACCATGCCTAAGGTCTATGTAGATGGTTGTGCTTACCGTCGTGATACAGTCAAGGAATTGGTTGCAGGAGTAGGAGTGGTATGGGATCCAACCAATCTTGAAGAGACCCTGAAACACAGCTTGGGCTCGCGAACTAATCAGTACGCTGAGATTGTGGCAGCTCTGGTGGCGGTACAGTCTGCAATTCAGAAAGGAGTCCGACAGTTGGTCATATGTACGGATTCGGACTATGTGAGACAGAATTTTGTGTCCCATTTGCCCATCTGGAAGCAGAAAAATATGTTAAATTCCAAAGGAAAACCAGTACATCATGGAAACTTGATCCGGATTTTGGATCAACTGGTAAAGGACCATGACATGACCATCTATTGGAAGAAGGTCAAGGGTCATGCAAAAGTTGACAGTCCCGACAAGCTGGGAAACGACTTGGCCGATCACCTGGCCAAGGAGGGTGCGCTTACAGGAGAATTATGGCGACCCCCAGATGTGGAGACTGCGGCTGTCCATGCGGTCACCCGACGACAGGCGAAGCAGTCCAACGACACGCCGGTGGTCCAGTGGTGCAGGGAAGTCCCATCCTTTGATCTTGTCATGGCACAGAAATCCGACCCGGTGATCGGTAGATTTTATGAGTACATATGGAATCCGCAAGACTGTTCCCTGACGGAAGAACACAAGCAAGATGAGGAAATGAGGATACTCTACGCCTCCCGAGAGAAGTTCAAACTTCACAAGGACCTGCTTATTTGGACGAGCAAGCATGGCATTGAGCAATGGGTGGTGCCTAAAGAATATCGAGGCATTATGTTGCAGCATGCCCATGACGAACCATGTGCTGGACATCGAGGGGAGAATATCACCTATGAGACCCTAAAGCAAGTAGCTTATTGGCCTCACATGCGACAGGATGTACAGTTGTACACGCGAGGGTGTTTGACCTGTTGTCGTTTCCAGCCATCTTCACCATCTCACCGAGCACCACTTAGGAAGAAGGGTATCGCCATGCCCTGGTCGGATATCCAGATTGATTGGGTTGGTCCTGTAGTTCGATCCACTCGTGGTAACAAGTACTTGCTCACAGTCACCTGCTTGTTCACCAAGTGGTTGGAGTGTCTGCCTGCACCCAACTGCACGGCAGAAACCACGGCTACCTTACTACTGAGTCATGTGTTCAGCCGGTGGGGTTTGCCTATGCGAGTGGATTCAGACCAAGGTTCTCAGTTCACGGCAGAGGTGATTCAACATATGTGGAAGATGCTTGGAGTAAAGAGTAAGTTGCACATAGCTTACCGACCTCAATCTTCGGGACAGGTGGAAAGAGCTAATCGCACCATCGTGACCATTCTGAAGAAGTATGTGTCATCCTCAGGTAAGAATTGGGACCTTGTCTTACCATTGGTCCTTATGGCGATTCGTTCCACACCCCACCGTTCCACCGGAGTGTCTCCTTTTGAGATGATGACAGGTAGGGAAATGACATTACCAATGCATTTGTTGTACAGGACTAATGATGTGAACTTGTCCAGTGCTACCTCCACTCATGAATATGTCACCCATTTGCGTAAGCATTTGCAAAGTGCCTTTGCCTTTGCTCAGAAAAATTTGGAAAGTAGCGCTAGAGGTAGAAAAGCCTATTATGATCAAGGGACTACCTCTAAAGAATACCAAATTGGCGACAAGGTATTCTACTTCAATTTTGCCAGAAACAAGGTTAAAGAAAGGAAGTTTCTGCCTAGTTGGCGTGGTCCATTCCCAATAGTGGAAAAAGCTTCACCTGTGGCTTACCAAATTTGCCTCAAGAAAAATACTAAGGGTGAAGACACCCTTAAATGGGTCCACATCAATCAGTTGAGACCACGTCATCCCAGTCATTTGATTCCAGACGTATGTGTTGATGACACGAACTGTACTAACACCCCAACAGCATAGTCTGTTTTCTTTGTACCTTGCAGATGCAGAAAAGAACCCTGATGATCGTGTTCTGGATCTCCGTGCTGCTGGGATCGTGGTCCAAGATGATCGAACCTGGTCCCATGTCTGGAGTTGTTCTGCAAGATACCCCTGGCTTCCTGATTACCCAGTCCCAGATTGTTCCCCAGAAAGTAGTTGTGTCCCTTGACCCAATGCATGTACTACTGAAACATTTCAATATGAGTAACTTAACTCTGTCTGCTGTTACCCATTCCTGGTTTCTCAATTATATGCAAAATGCCCGTGCACAAGTGAAGAACATTTTGCATCAACTGGACAAAGTCATGGTACAACCTATGCAACCTTATAATTCCAGGTCCAGATCTAAGCGTTTTCTTGGTCTGGCCGGTGGTTTGATTTTTTCGGCCATTGGTTCACTTTTTTGTATTTCCATGTCTGTTGCCAACGTAGTTTCTGTCCAAAAGCTGCAGGCCAATATACAAGCCATCCAAGCAGACTTGAAAGCCATCGAGACCAAATTGGTAGTCCAACAGAGCCAACTTGTGGCCCAGGGTAAAACTATTGCTGATACGGTCACTCTTGTGAATTTACATACACATAAAATCAGTGCTAACACAGCTGATTTGTTGACAATTAAAGGTACCATGAATGAAGACCGTGTGTTTATACAACCTGTTAAGGACCTTATCCAGGATTTATTTAGGGAAGTAGATACTAGTGTTAGTAAGCTAATGCAGGGACAGATACCAACGTACCTGATACCATCTGATGTTGTTAAAGATGCCTTTGCCAAAGTTACCCGTTTGTCTATTGAACCTTTTCAAATTCAAATCGCATTTCATTTAGGTACTGCCTTTCCCCTTTATTTGGATATGGAGTGTATGGAAATTGCCTTCATCCTTAATTTGCCATTTATTATGCCTGAGAATGTATACCAGCTTAAACAAGTTGTAAATGTAGGTACGTGGCATGAGAATTTGTACCTTAATGTTGATACACCTAAGTATGTTGCTTACCAACAGGATGCTCCGCAACATTATGTCCCTAACTTAGACCTTTGCCACAAAACTAAAGATGTTAATTGGCTATACCCTGGTAAACCTTTCCTGAAAGACACAACAGAAGCTCTTTGTGGCTTGTCCACAGAGAATGTCCAAGAGAAGTGTAAGGTTACCGTGTCAAAATATGACGATTTTTCTGATACCACTGTAGCTGTACTGGATACGGTATGGTTAGTTAGCACACCTAGTACGGAACTTACTGTCACCTTCCAGAAGCATGATGTAATCAACCGTTACACTCTTCCTTGCAATGTTTGTGTGATCGCTGTACCCAAGTATGCTGTTGCTCATGTAGGAGGAGTTTCCCTGTTTTATCTTGACACAGACCCGGTTGTTTCTGAGTTGGAAGTGCTTGATGTATTTCGTGGACATCCTATTGACTTTGCTATGGACCTTATTCCATTTTTACAGTCCAAAGACTCTCACACTGTTGAATTATCTGTGGACCATGAGACTCTCGAGGTTGCAGATTACAAACGTCGTTCATCTGATGTCACCCAGTTCCACATGTCCACTCACGTTGTCATCCCACTTTTGACCATCTCGTGGTTCATCATGTTCCTGTGTGCTGTAGTGTTTTGGAGAGACCTTCGTCATTTACGCTATCGCGTAAACACTTTGTCACCTACGGCGATGAGATTGCAAGACTTTATGTAGTTACATCTGACCAGCGTTTTGCCAACAATTTATTCTGTTTTCACTTTTCTGTACTAATATGCTTTGCTTTGCATGATGTGATTATGGTTCATGATTTGTTTGATTAATTTTCATGTGTTAAGACTTTTAACTAACTGCACATGCGGGTTCTATTATTCAGTATTTTGCTGTATTAGCATTTTTGATGTCCTTGTGAACATTATTTTGCTTAATAGAACTGTTGGAAGTGTGTTAGTTTGCATTAGTTGAGATTTACTGTGAAACTTTTTGTAGTTGACCATGAAGTTGTACCTGAATCCTGACTGAACTGTCTGGCTTATTTTTGTAGTTAGGTTGGAGAAGGCCTTTACTCCTTTGTAGTAATTTCCATCTCCAAGGGGGGGAATCTGTAGGAGTATTTGCTGTGATCTCACCCACCCGGTGTGCACATGAGAGCACCTTTACAGCCAACATGGACGCTGCAACCTTTCACCTATATGTCTGACTACCAACTGTGCAGAAGTCAGCATTTCAGCTTGTAATAGATTTACTGAAGCCTGCACCACCTCCAAGGTCACTCTGTATCGGGGGAGAATGCATGTCCCTGAGAGAGAGAGAGCTTACGAGATAAGACGGACAATGGAAGCTTCATACAGATGCTGGGAGTACATGGTGGGATTATTTCTGATTGGCTCCCAGAAAACTGATGGGTCGGAGAAGCGGGAACAGAAAGAGAAGAAAGCTGGAGTTGGCGGGAAGAACGGGGAAAGAACAGAAGAGGAGAGAACTTGCATTTCTGCAAGCACCTGATTTACCTGAGAGACTTACTGATAATACCTGGCAAAGCTTTTCCCCAGGTTACAGCTGTCTACAGGATCTATACTGAGTCTGTATCATCTGTTGCTGAGCAAGACAAGTGCATCACCTAAGCTCGTGGGACCTTGCTGAGACATTCAGCTGAGGTATCGGAAGGAACCTGATCTGGTGACCGGAACGGTGAGATCATAGCTTACTTCCTTCAAGCTGGGTTAGATAATCGGTCTGTGCTCGGACCCATCAGATGCGTGACGTCAGGATTTATGATCTCTACTCGCTGTTAGCCTAGTATAAGATTTGTGTGGTAATCATTAGGATCTCGGTATTGTGTTTATCTGTCATTACAGATTAGCCAATAGGATAATCATAGTTATTCTCTATATTTTTGGTATCATTGTGCATGCAATCAGGAATTGCTGATGCTATAAGCTGATAAGGATTTTTCTATATTTTTGTATATAACACTGTATAAATAAACTAATATATTCCATTGGTCTGTCCGTTATTTTCCATGTAGCGAATGTCGGGCGGAGGCCACACCCCCTAGACATAAGCGAGTACGTATGTAGGAATTGGCCTCTTACAAAATCTATATAACCACCTACAGTACCAATTATTGGCAGTGACGTGCCTATACGCATAATGCTGTAGCAGGTAACTGTAAAGGAGTGTACATGTGGGTAGAGCATGGACAGGCCATGGGCACGTAGCCAAGAAAAGTGAACAACCTATAGAATACTATCAGCTACGAGCACTGATTGGCACCTATGTGCGCCCTCTTACACCAGCCATTGACCTAGTGCGGTTGCATCTAACTTTTGGTGCACCAAAGAGGGTTTGTGCTAGTATTCTAGAATGATCTGAGTGTGTCAAAGTGCTCTCATAGAATTTCTGCTAGGTGCTTCTTGGCGCCAAATTATAGAATTGCCACCTTAGGGCTCCTTTTACTAAGGTGCGCTAATAGATTTAGCATGTCCATGCTAGGGTCCACATTGGGAGTCAGCACTTAAGAAAAAGATCTGGGTGTTGTTGTACACAATATGTTGAAATCTTCTGCTCAGTGTGCAGCGGTGGCCAAAAAAGCAAACAGGATGCTAGGAATTATTAGGAAAAGGATGGTGAATAAGACCGAAAATACTATAATGCCTTTGTATCACTCCACAGTGCATCAACACCTTGAGTATTGCGTTCAGTTCTGGTCTCCGTATCTCTAAAAAATATAGCGGAATTAGAAAAGGTTCATAGAAGAGCAACCAAAATGATAAAGGGGATGGAACTCCTCTCGTATGAGGAAAGGCTAAAGAGGTTAGGGCTCTTCAGCTTGGAAAAGAGATGGAGAGGGGAAATAAGATTGAGGTCTACAAAATCTTGATTGGTGTAGGAGACACTCGAGGAAGTTACATGGAAATACTTTTAAAACAAATAGGAGGAAATATTTTTTTTTTCACTCAATGAATAGTTAAGCTCTGGAACTCTTTGCCGGAGGATATTGTAACAGTGGTTAGTGTATCTGGGTTTAAAAAAGGTTTGGACAAATTCCTGGAGGAAAAGTCCATAGTCTACTATTGAGACAGACATGGGAAGCAACTGCTTGCCCTGGGATTTGTAGTATGGAATGTTGCCACGATTTGAGTTTTTGCCAGGTACTTGTGACCTGGCTGGGCCACTGTTTGGAAAACAGGATACTGGGCTAGATGGACCATTGGTCTGATCCAGTATGGCTACTCTTATGTTCTTATGTTTTTATCATAAGATGCCCATTATGGGCCAGATTCTATATAAGGCACCTAAAAAAATCCAAGCAGTAAACATTGCGCCTAAGTGTATTCTATAAGTGGCGCCTATATTTAAGCACAGTATATAGAATATGCTTAGTTGAAATCCCCGTGCCTAAAACTATGTGCTTCCGTTTACACCAGTGAAAACATGGCGTAAATCTCTGTTCATAGATTTATGTGAACTGGGCCATATTCTATAGCTACATGCATAAATTTGGGAATGCCCACAGAATGCCCACTTCCCAGCCCATAGCCATGCCCCTTTTGAACTGCGCACATTAGAATTTAACCGTAGTTCATTAAAGAATACTCTTAGTGAGTTGTGTGTGTAAATTCTAATTATTGTCAATTAGTGCTCATTATTGCTTGTTAAGTGCTGTTATCAATGCTAATTACCTTGTTAAGCCATTTAAGTTATGTGCGTTGTTATAAAATATGCCTGGATTTTGGCACAGAACTCTAGGCGCACTATATAGAAACTGACAGTATATTCCTATGGACATCTTAGCATTTAGCTTGCGCTAAATCCATTAGCGTACCATAGTCAAAGAAGTCCTTAATGTTTTGTTTCTGTTTATAATAGGGCTTCCCAAACCTGTCCTAGGGTTCCCAAAGCCAGTCATGGTTTCAGGGTATCCACAATGAATATGCATAAAATAAATTAGCATATGCTAGATCTCTAATGTATGCAACTTGAATAGTGCTACCACATATACTTTTTTTTTTTTTGCTTATTTGATTTCACAAACTGTCTTTACTCGAGACACAGCACAATGGTGTGCATAACAATAAAAATGGAAGCAGGGATGGTAAATAAAAGAAGGAAGAATAAGAAAAACAACCTAGAGCTAAGCACGAGTTCCCTTGGCAGGAAAAGTACCAAGCACACGCATTACAAGTCACCCATAAGTTTTGAATAAATGAAACAACATTGGAAACCCAAGTACAACACCAGTGGGTCAATATTTAAACTCCATGGTCAGCTTTTGTTTTAAACACAGGCCGTGCTGTTAAAATTATTCACTGATATTCACCACTGCTATCTGAATACTGAGCAGCACTAAGTGTTTGGGTAGAACAGCGATTGTCAACGCAATCCAGATTCCGGTGGTAATCAAACTGATGTCTGGATAGGTAACCAGATCGAGTTAGGAGAGTGATATCTGAGTTGTTATCCGGATAGTGGTTTGGAAATTGCCAGTGTCCAGATAACTGCAAGCTCCACCCTCAACCTGTCCATGCACCACCCCGGCACTAATTAGATATTGCTGTTAATATTCACAGTCAGCACCAGCTAAACCATGAATCAGGATATTGGTGGTCAATATCTGGATAAATGCCTTTGAATAATGACCCACAAGGGTTTTTTTTTTTAGATTTGCTTAAACGTTTTGCTACAAAACTTCTACTCCAAGGTCATAAAGAAACATATTCCATAAAAAAGATCAAGATAGTAGATAAAGCAATGTCATGCACCCTCCCATCGAATTGTTGAGGGCAGTGGGTCCAGAAGCAGCCACTTGTTTTGAGAGGAGCACAGGGGACCAAGCAGGATGTAGGATATATTCATGTCTGCAAGGTATCATAGAACACCAGTCTGAAGGGCTTGATGGGCTAATAGTAGGTTTAAATTTGCATCTGAAAGTAATTGGGAACCAATGCTGAGCCATCAAATGGGAAGTCACATGATTATATTTGTGAAGGCGGTAAACAAGAAAAGGGATTTTGGATTTAGCTCATTCCTTTTGCAGTAGTAGCTCAAGATGAGTTACATTCAGGTACCTGAATATTTTCCTATCCTCAAATGGCTCACAATCTAAGGGGTCCTTTTAGTAAAGGGTCCTTTTACTAAGCTGTGTTAGGTGCGAATGTGCACCTGATGCTGCAGAAATGGAGTATAAAGGTCCATGCTCAGGTGTCCTGCGGTAACTTTGAAATCTGCATGCTCTAGAAAAAAATTCAGATTTTTTTCAGGGGGTGTGTTAGGGTTAGAGAGTGGACATTCCCGCACTAACCAGTTAGCGCATATCTATTACCACACACTAACTGGTTAATGCATTGATACCATGTAAGCCCTTATTGCCTACAAAATGGGTGGCGGTAAGTGATCATGTAGTAATTTAAACAAAAATTACCTTGCACATGACAGCAATGCAAGGCCTTTAATGCAAAGAAATTGAAAAAAGACATTTTTATGGCTGCAGTAAACATGGCCTTAGTACATGGGAAAGACTTGCATAAGGGCATGCAAGGCCACTTTTTACTGTAGCTGAATAAAAAAGACTCCTAAGTTTGTAACTGAAGCCGCAGAGAGTGAAATGATTTACCTAAGATCACGAAAAGCAGCAGTGGGATTTGAATCTGGATTCCCTGCTTCTCACCCTGTTGCCCTAACCATTAGGCTACTCCTAAATGAAGTCTCTATAATGCATTGCAGATGTATATAACAGATATAGAGATAAAGTCATAGATCTTTCATTAATTCTGGCTGGATTGCTTCTGTGGTCACAAAATTCATATATGCCTACTTGGGAGGACTTTTGGTGTCTCCAGTTCCTGCAGTTGCATTGGATTGGTTGCCTTCAAGCCTAAGAAGTTAATGGTTTTCTTCATTTTTCAGGATGTTTATAGGCACTCTTCAGGCTGAGAACCAGAGAAGCCAGGAGTCCAATTCCACTGATGCTTCTTGTAGACTTAGGCAAGCCACTTAACACTCCATTGCATCAAGTACAAACCTAGGGGCTCTTTTACTAAACTACATTCAATGCTAACATGCACTTAGGGAGTCTTTTATAAAGCATTGGTAAGCCCAACGCAGGCTTATCAAATGCTAAATCGGGACTACCGCTGGCCTAGCGTGGCCACTGGCAGTAGTTCCGCCCTAAGTGCATGCCATTTCCAGGGGGGAAAAATCCTGGCTTGTGCGGCAATAACCTGACGGTAATCAGGCATCACCGCATGCTGCACTGGAGCCCTTATCACCATCTCAACAGGTGGCGGTAAGGGCTCCCCACTGCATGGCCACAGGGTATAAGAGTTCTCTTACCACATGGCCATGTTTGTCTGGGAGGTTTTACCTGCTGTGGTAAAAAGGGCCCTAGCGTATGGGAAGGATGGCCCCTGTTGCTAAAGCAGGGCCCTTTTTCCCGCAGCTTGGTAAAAGGATCCCTTAATGTGGGAAAAAAGCTTACCACAAAACACCTACCAGCGCTCACTAAGGGGTGAATTCTATATATGGCTCTGAAAAAAAATGCTATTCTA
The DNA here is from genome assembly GCF_901765095.1 of Microcaecilia unicolor. Classification (NCBI taxonomy): domain Eukaryota; kingdom Metazoa; phylum Chordata; class Amphibia; order Gymnophiona; family Siphonopidae; genus Microcaecilia; species Microcaecilia unicolor. Next base: position 259,293,679 of record NC_044031.1, on the reverse strand, counting down.
TAAGCCATGCTTAAAGATAGGTGTGGTTTATAGAATAGTACTTGTGCTCGGGAATCATGCCTAACTTTAAGCATGGACATTTCCATCAATTGAAATGTGATGCAATTGGACATACCTAGTTGCGTATTAGGTGCGTATCTCCCTCATTCTACAACATGTTAGGAACACCCCTATTCCGCCCATGACCCTCCCATTTCCGCACCCCCCTTTTCAACTTGCATGTAAAAATTTAGGCATGAATCTCATGCCTAAATTTTTTTTTATTTTTATATTTATATATCCTTTATTAATATAGTTCAACATTTCACTACACAATGTGAATATGCAATCGGCATTATACATAGGAAATTCATAATAAAATAAAGAAAAAAAGTATTTAAGGCCTATTCGTCCACAATTAAAAAGAAATTAGGTTCCAAGATAGAGAAATGTAGAAAAAACAAAAGGTTTAAAGATAATAATAACGGTTGCTACCTTGGGTTACCGACCCTAGCCTGCTAATTAGGGAGGGCATTTAACATTCATATCAACTCTAGCATCAAGAAATTCTTTTATCTGTTTTGGGTCTACAAACTGAAAATGTTTACCCTCAAGCAATAAGTTGCATATACAAGGAAATCGTAATACAAAGTTTATTTACACACGTAAATGCCAATTAAATCCAATTCCAATAATTGGTTAAGCCAATTAGTGGCACCAATTAGTTCAATATTCAATTAAATTCCACACACCAACTGGGTGCGCGCACAGTTTTTAGCGACTTTTATAGAATTGAGGGTAATTGTGCGCTATTTACATTTTTTGTTATTTTTTTTCAGGAGGGGGTACGTCATGGGCAGAGAATGGGCATGAAAGTGTTAATCATCTAGTGCCTTCACATTAGCACATACTAACTGGAGAACACAGATTTAATGCCGGAGCATTTAGGGCCTCCTAAACATTAATATTTTTGCAGTTCTCAAACATTAATAGAAAAATCAGTGTGGGACCTGCAAAATGCAAAAAGCCCTATTTTAGGGCCATGTTAAAAATGAGTTTAGTGAACTGGAAAGCCCCTCATTAAAACACACTAAGCCTATTTCTTAACGCATTGTAGAAAAAGGGAAATAGTGTACCTGAATGTGATTCCCCTTGAGGCACTACTCAAAAGGTAGGTGCTAACTGCAGGAATCTATATATTGCACCTTAATCAAAGCTTATTCTATAACAGTGTGCGTAACTTAATTGGTTAACTAGCTAATCAACACTGTTAATAGGATGTTAACAAGCAATTATCAGCACTAATTGGCTTTAAGATTCACACACGCAACTTGCTATGCGTATTCTGTAACATGGTGCGCGTAAATTCTAAGTTGCGTAGTTGAAAAGGGGATATGGAATGGGTGTTTCTAAAATCTATGTGAATTATTTTAGATGCTCTTCGCCCAATTTAGGTGTCGGGATTTGTGCCAAGTAAAACATGGCGTAAATGGTCACAACTACATTTGGTCACGTGGAGAGGTGCTCAGCATTGTTCTATATACCGCACGGAAATTTAAGCCTATTCTATAATATTTAGGCGTACTTTACAGAATACGTCTAGGCGTATTTTTTTTCTGCACAGAATTTTCAGGTGCCATATATAGAATCTAGCCCTAAATGTTTAAAATGCCTTCCTTTCTTTTGGTCACCTCTCCCCTGGTCCACTGAGCAGGACATGGACTGTTACACTACTCAGAATAAAGGTCTATAAATAACGTGCTGGATTGCTACAAGACAGCACATAATCCTCAGTGCTGCAGCATTCCTGAGCCAGAGAAACAGTCAGATATCTAGAGAGAGCTGGCCAGTGGCATTTTTCTCATACCACAAGCACATTCAGGCAGGCTTGAAGGATATTTGCCTCTACCCTGCAGAGGTCTGCTACTCCTCACAACTTCTGCACAGCTCTCAGTTTTCAAGAATGAAAGCCAAATAGTAGAAAATATTCTGATTGTGTAGTAATTATTATAGTGGGCACCACTGGAAACAAATTTTAAGCCATTGTTATTCCATTCAACTTAAAGACCTGATCATTCTGTTATTACCTGCTGTGCAATAATACATCTCAGGCTTTTTCCATTAACTTTCTGATTTAAAATCTCCAAACATGAAGTCGTGCTTTAGCAGCAATTGCACCACTGAACTTTTCAATGCATAACTGTTTATTTAGGGGTAATTTCATAACTGGCTGCCTAGGTTAACCAATCAGGAAGGCACCTCTGGTGCTATTTTGTAAAAACACATGGGGGCCTGTTTACTGAAGTGCAGAAAGTACAAAGCAGTGGAGTAGCCAGCAATTTTCAACAGGGGTACGTCTCTAGTTGGGCCGGGGTTATTGCAGACTAGTTCCTAATCATTAGGCTCTGGCCCTCATAAAAACAGCCATATTGGGTCAGACCAATGGTCCATCTAGCACAGTATCCTGCTTCCAGAAACCCAATTAGTAGAAACATTCCATACTAACAATCTTGAGGCAAGCAATGGCTTCCACCACCTCTGTCTCAATAGTAGATATGGACTTTTCAGCCAAGAACTTATCCAAAACTTTTTTAAACTCAGATACGCTAGCCACAGTTACTACATCCTCCAGCAGCAAGTTCCAGAGCTTAACTATTCTTTGAGTGAAAAATTATTTCCTCCTATTTGTTTTAAAAGTATTTCCATGTAATTTCATTGAATGTCCCCTGGTCTTTCTAGTTTTTGAAAGAGTTAAAAATCAATTCACTTTTACCCATTCTCCACCACTCAGGATTTTATAGACCTCAATCATATCTCCCCTCATCTGTCTCTTTTCCCAGTTGAAGAACCCTAACCTCTTTAACCTTTCCTCATATGAGAGGAGTTCCAACCCCTTTATCACTTTGGTCACTCTTCTTTGAACCTTTTCTAATTCCACTATATCTTTCTTGAAATACGGTGACAAGATCTGAATGCAATATTCAAGGTGAGGTCACACTGTGGAGTGATATAGAAGCATTATAATATCCTTGGTCTTATTTACCATCACTTTCCTAATAATTCCTAGCACCCTATTTGCTTTTTTGGCCACTGCCGTACACTGGGCAGAAGATTTCAGCGTATTATCTAAAATGACAGCTAGGCCTTTTTCTTGGCTGCTGGCTCCTAAAATGGATCCTAGCATCAGGTGACTATCAATCGGATTATTCTTCCCAATGTGCATCACTTTGCATTTGTCCACCTTAAATTTCATCTACCATTTGGTTGCTCAGTCTTACAGTTTCCTAAGGTCTTCTTGCAATTTTTTAGTCTGCATGTGTTTTAACAACCTTGAATAGTTTTGTGTCATCTGCAAATTTAATCACCTCACTTGTTGTTCCGTTTTTCAGATCATTTATAAATATGTTACATACCAGCGGTTCCAATACAAATCCCTGTGGCACTCCACTATTCACCCTCCTCCATGGAGAATAATGGCCATTTAACCCTACCCTCTGTTTTCTGTCCAATAACCAATTCCTAATCCAAAGGACATTGCCTCCTATCCCATGACTGTCAAAAGCTTTCTGAAAATCTAAATACACTACATCAACCAGCTTACCTTTACCCACATGTTTATTAATGCCTTCAAAGAAACACAGCAAGACTTCCCTTGACTAAGCCTCATGTTAACTCTGCCCCATTAAACCATATTTGTCTAGGTATTCTGTAATTTTATTCTTATAATAGTTTCAACTATTTTGGCCGACACTTAATTCAAGCTTACTGGTGTGCAGTTTTCCAGATCACCCCTGGAACCCTTTTAAAACATTGGTGTTACGTTGGCCACTACACTACTTATGAACAATATACAATCAAACCTTTTCCCATATTAGTTCTATATTGTGTTTGTAAAGAGATTTATAGATTGCAAAGTGTACATCGATTATAACTTCAACCTTGAGTACAAGCTCCAGCTTCTGTTCTAGCTCATATTGTCTGCAAGTAGCAGTTCAGAGTCTTTGTTTGTCAAGCATAGTTTGACACTTTTCCATTTTCCAGCCCATGCTTGACTCAATCTAAGCAGTCCATGTCCAAGGCCTGGCATTGCTCCACTTCAGGATGGTGATCCAGCTCTGTGACATCAGGCAGAAGCTAGAAGTGATATGCTCAAGCTCAGACATCCTTGGCTGTGGTGAAAGAGAACTACTCCACTACCATCCAAGCACTATCCACCCTGACTTAGATTGATATACAGACATGCTAGGCTTGAGCCCAAGGTGGCCAAATTTGGGGAGAGGAGGGTGTGGCATATAGAGATCCTGATACATCTCTTGAACCCCAAAATACAGATCAACAATATTGGGAGAGGACTAAAGATAGTCACTGCCCCTCAAGCCCACTCTCCCAGCTTTCTAATGTGAGACTGAAGACTCAGAAGGAATGGATCCTCAGAAGCTTAGCGGAGATTGGGTGGCAGCACCGGTGGTGGGAGGCGGGGCTAGTGCTGGGCAGACTTCTACGGTCTGTGCCCTGAAAATGGCAGATACAAATCAAGGTCAGGTATACACATAAAGTAGCACATATGAGTTTATCCTGTTGGGCAGACTGGATGGACCGTACAGGTCTTTCTCTGTCGTCATCTATTTTGTTACTATGTTACTTGCCATTGTTGGCCTTGGTATGCATAGGTGAGGGGAGTATGGGTTGTAGAAGTGTAGGGAGTGTGTGAGTACATCAAGAGTAGGGACCTCCCAATATAGCCATGAGGTCAAAAGACTATCCCACCTAATCTCTTGATAAGTTTTATGGAGGGGAGGCGAACATATGTTGCTGTCTGGCCTGCTCAGCCTGCCTAATCTCCCAGAGATGAATGATTTTTCACCAATGATTACAAGAGTCGCTGAAAGCTAATCACCTAGGTCTGTCATTGACAGAGCTGGAAAGAAGTCTTTTTGACATCTGAGGTCTTTTCATCCTGAATTAAAGATTTTGTGGACCTTTGTAGTTCACTTTTGGGTTTTAATCTCCCAGAGTGGCCATAGGAGCCAAATAGCGATTTCTGGCTATCATTGCTTTCAATTCCAATATGGCCTACAGTGGGGAAATATAGCCCACTACCAAATCCATTCTATCTACTATTGTGGCCATAGGTAATGAAGACACCTGCTACCTTGCTTGCCTCAAATCCCTCCTACAGCTGTATCTCACTTACCTCATGGCTCTGCCTCCAGCTGCTGTGGCAGTATGAACAGCAGCTTAAGTGAACATGATGGCTTACTGCAATTTGCTAGCCCTGCCGCCTCTAACCACAGGTGCTAGAAGCATAGGCCTTTGAGTACAGGCTGACTTATTCCTTGCAGTCACTCAGTCTACTAATGATATTTGCTGGTGCTTAAGACAGAGGTAATTTTCTAGAAACTGAAAAGTTGCAGCATAGGGTCAGCAGGGGGCTCCACCTTCCACTCCAGCTACAATGGTGAAAAGGAAGCAAGTTCAAAAAGGTTGCCAGTCAGTGATTTGGCTTCACTTTGCATAAATTCACCACTGGCTGAAAAGAAATAAGGTTTGTACAGTGGGTGGGATGCAACTGCAGCTTCAACTCAGTATATGGAGGTTATGGGGGGAGGGTAGATGGAAGGAGAGAGTCCAAAGGGAGTGCAGTAGTTTGACCAGCAAGTGTTTTGAAGGTTATGGTGGAGAGACACCAGCACTGATAGGGGGGTAATTCTCTATAGCTCGCCTAAAATTAGATGCCGGAAAGTTGAACACTAAATGCAAATTTTATAATGGTAGTTTTAAACACAACTTCTGTAACATAAACTAACCTAAGTCCACATTTATGTGCCTAACATTCGCCATGAGTACTTACACTAGCTCAATGGCTGGTGTAAATTCTGGCACCTAACTGTAGGCAGTTAGGATCATCACCTGACACCTCCCCCCCCCCACCTGCCCATGCCCCTCACAGGTTCACATCCCCTTTGAAGTGCACTCTGGAATCTGAATGCCAACTTACAGAATACCAATGAAGGGCAGTTATGTGCATGACTGCATATTGGTACCAATTGACACTAATTAAGGCTAATGATATCCAATTATTACTCATTAACACCAATTATCGACTCATTATGAAATAGTTATGCATGCAATTGACCTTATTCTATAACTTCCACATGCAAATTTGCACCACTACCACCAAGTTTGGGCGGGTAACTTTCTAGAATTAAAGGGATGGTGTCTTGGGGATGCAAAAGTCTAAATCCATCACTGCTTTCACCTTGGCATGCCTGCTTTGCGCTGCTGCCATATCTCTCATACTTTTCTTATGACAACTGACACATAGCTCTTAAAGAGATATCAAGTCCATCTTCAATGGAAACACATGAGCTTCCCTCTTCCTGGTCCTCTTCAGTAATTTCTGAGGAGGTCTCTGCTCATCTGATCTTACAAAGGACTCCCACTTGCTTCTGCTTAGCTGACTCAACACATCTTAATGACAGCCAATAAATAAAAATAAGACTGTTATTTTAAATGTATCTTATTAAGTTGGCAACCCTGGGGCCCATCTAAAAGTCCAGTAAACTGGAGGCATCAACATGTTTATGGGTGAGGTTATTTACAAAAAACACAAGCATGGGATTTCTGCATTTCCTTCCTTTCAGCAGAGAGGGAATGAGAGCTATGACTCACTCCCTCCTTCCCATAATTAAACCTGGCAAGAGGTTCAAATGAATTAAAAAGGAATGCCATTATGTTTTCAACAATCTTCTTCCCTTATTTTCCTACTTGTCAGGAGGAGACCAGAGGAAAGGCAATTAGTGGTGAGCTGTGCAGCAAAAGGAACCAAGACTACACTAATTAGGTCACTCACCAAAAGCTATTGCATTGGCAGATTTAATCAATGTTTTCCTGAAATGCTTTAAATCGTACATGCTAATGCAACATTTGTGTTGTTTAAACACAGATGGGACGCCTGGTGATTTTCCAACACTTCCTCCAAAAGCATGCTGTATTTATTGCCAATGATAACTTAATGTTACAAACAGCACATCGAGTTATCTGTACGCCAGACCTTTTGTGGATGCAATTTGCATGCCTACCTGCTGAATGCTTATGAAAGTGGGATGGTTTAATGCAGTGGCGTACCTAGGGTAGTTGACACCCGGGGCCGGTCATTTTTTAACACCCCCCCCAAATCCAGTACTAGGCATGCCGAGAATACAAAACACTCAGGACCTATAGAGCAATTCTACCATACCATAAGCAGTCATTTCTACGAGTCACACAAGGAAAAAGAAAGCATCTTAAACACTACAGTGAGCACTAGAACATCAATTCACCTATTGTAAAACGAAACCAGACAGAATAGTACAGATCGTAGATCCTGCACAGTCAATGCCAACTGAAAGCCATGTCTTTTTCACAAACACAGATACACCCTAATCCACTATAGAATAAGTAATCATAAACTTTCTATTTAGACAAAAATTAAACTGAACCCCCAATACCAGACTCCGCATACAATGCAACACCACAGAAACTGTCCCCTAGTACCGTGCAAAATATAAAGACAGCAGATGTAAATTTGAAAAAAACTAACAAGTACCAATCACCAAATTAACAAATTAACAAGTTTACAAATTAACAAATCGAAATAAAACAAATATAGAAAGTAAAATAATACCATTTTATTGGACTAATACATTTAGCTTTCAGAGGCCAAAACCTCCGTCCTCGGGTCAGTACAGTATAGTGCTGTTACAGTATCCTATCCTGACCTGAGGAAGAGGGTTTTGTTCTCCGAAAGTTAGTCAAAATGTATTAAAATTAGTCCAATAAAAAGATTACCTTATTACATGTTCTATTATAAACATTTAACATATCTACAATACTTTATCCTAAAGCAAAAAAAATAAAAAAATATATTTTATTTACAGTTTGTTGTCTCTGGTTTCTGCTTTCCTCATCTTCTTTTCACCGTCTTCCTTCCATCCAGCATCTGTCTTCACTCTCTCTCTCTCTCTCTCTCTCTCTGCCATCCAGTGTCTGCCCTCTCTGCCGTCCCTTCCATCCACTGCCTGCCCTTTCTCTCTGCCCCTTCAATCCACCATTTGCCCTCCCTGTCCCATCCATCCAGGGTCTGCCCTCCCTCTCACTCCCCCTTCCATCTAGGATCTGTCACCTCTCTCTCTCTGCCCCTTTTTTCAGCCCCCAGTTCCAGCCCCCTTCTCCCCTCTGAATACCCCCACCCCAGTCCCCTTCTCCCCTCCCCTTCTCCTGTCTGAGACCCCACCACAGTCCCCTTCTCCCCTCCCCTGTCTGAGACCCCCACCCCAGTCCCCTTCTCTCCTCTGAACACCCCCACCCCAGTCCCCTTCTCCCCTCCCCTTCTCCCCTCTGAGATCCCCACCCAGTCCCCTTCTCCCCTCCCCTGTCTGAGATCCCCACCCCAGTCCCCTTCTCCCCTCCCCTTTTCCCCTCTGAACACCCCCACCCCAGTCCCCTTCTCCCCTCTGAGATCCCCACCCGTCCCCTTCTCCCCTCCCCTGTCTGAGATCCCCACCCCAGTCCCCTTCTCCCCTCCCCTTCTCCCCTCTGAGATCCCCACCCCAGTCCCCTTCTCCCCTCTGAGATCCCCACCCCAGTCCCCTTCTCCCCTCCCCTTCTCCCCTCTGAGATCCCCACCCCAGTCCCCTTCTCCCCTCCCCTGTCTGAGATCCCCACCCCAGTCCCCTTCTCCCCTCCCCTTTTCCCCTCTGAAACACCCCCACCCCAGTCCCCTTCTCCCCTCTGAGATCCCCACCCCAGTCCCCTTCTCCCCTCCCCCCCCGTCTGAGATCCCTACCCCAGTCCCCTTCTCCCCTCTGAACACCCCCACCCGAGTCCCTTTCGCCCCTCTCCTTCCCACCTCAGTCCCGTTAAAACCGGCGAAGCAGCGTCGCAGGCAGCGCCTCGTGCCCTGCTTGTAAAAAAGAAATCAAATCTCCTTCCTTCTTCTCGTCTTGACGTCTTGACGTCGACTCGGGCCTTCCAATCAAATTGATTGGAAGGCCCGAGTCGACGTCAAGACGTCAAGACGAGGAGGAGAAGGAAGGAGATTTGATTTTTTTTTTCAAGCAGGGCACGAGGCGCTGCCTGCGACGCTGCTTCGCCGGTTTTTTTAATGTGCGGCGCCGCGGGAACGGCCACGGGAGGCGGCGGGAGCGGAGCACCCCCCACCCACTGGCACCCGGGGCGGACCGCCCCCACCGCCCCCCCCTTGGTACGCCACTGGCTTAATGAACTGAGCGGCTAATGCTAAAGCAGGGAACATTGCATTGCAACGTAGGAGAGGAAAAAACAAGTTATAGCATGACAATGTTGCATTTCCCTTTTTGTCACTGTCATACTCAAACATGCTTGTGTTGGGGACTTGAAGGGCAAAGGTGTGTGGAAGAGTATCTCAGTAATCTAGCCCGGGGTTTGTGGGTGGGCGGCGTATGTACAGGATAGAATGTTGCAGCATGTATATTTGTGTAAATGGGAAAAATTTAACTGTATATGCATGTGTGTGTGTGGGGGGGGGGGGGGTGTTTAGCAGGGGACTGGGAGGTGTAAGCAAAAATACAGTATAATATATAAATATATTTGTTGATATGGGAGTGTGAGGTAGAGAAGCATGGGGTGTATGGGAGGGCAGTGAGGGGGGAGGCACTGAGTGTGTGTATGTGTGTGGAAGGTAGGGTGTAGGTGTGAGTTGAATAAAAAGTGGGAGTGAGATGTGTGGGCTATAGTATGTATATGAATAAGGTTGAGAAATATGGAGGGGCATTTTCAATAAAATGTCTAAGTCCAATTTTGGATGTTCTGCTAAAAATATCCAAGAATCGAGTGGCACACATTGCCATTTTGAACCTGAAAAATATCTATGTTGTTATTTTCTAGATGTGTTGTGCTAAGTGTGTTTTTCATTTGGGACCATATTAGGAAAAAAAATGGCCAAGAGAAAAATGTTGAAAAAACAGCCATTGGCATGACTGGGGGGGGGGGGGGGGGGCATCATTCTTAGTAGACTAGCCACACAGACATCCCAGCAGAGCAGTGGGGCAGTCTAGGGGACAATGCAGTGGACATCACATAAAAGGTCCCAGGTACACATCTCACTAGAACCCCCTTATACTGTATGGTGAGCCCTCAAGGAACAGACAAAAGCTTTCTGTACATCTCTATACACCACTACAATAGCCCTCAAGCTTGCAGGTGTCACCTTTATGTAGGTGCAGTAGGTATGTAGTGTTTTTTGGAGGGATCACAAATTCCACCACAAGTGTACCAGTTAGTGTGATGGGTCTGTGTCCCCTTCTTTACAGTTCACTGCACCAACCACATGGCTACTCCTGGGACCTGCCTGCTACTTTAACAAGAATGGTCATCATATCTGAAGTTGTCATAGAGCCTGTTATGTACTGGGGGTGGGGTGGGAGGGGGACAGTGACCACTGGGGGACTAAGGGGGTTATGCCATAATCCCTCCTATGGTCATTTGGTCATTTAGGACAACTTTTGGTCACTTAGTCATGAAACAGGTCTACCCAAAAACATCTTAATTTTGGCCCTAGACTTTTTCATTTTGTTCCATTGATATAGAAAAATGTCTATCTTTTGGTGCTCCCATGTCCCACCCAAGTCCCATCCAAAACACTCCCCATCAAAATTTGGACAAACTGTGGAGCAAGACGTCTAAAATCAGGTGCTGAAAATCACAACTTGGATATTTTTGAGAGAAAAATGTCCTTCTGCCACCTTATGATGTTTTTGGATGTAATTTTGTTTTGAAAATGAGCCCCAAAGTCTGCTATTTCAGTGGTCTAACTTGGACAAATACATATGGGGTCAATATTCAAAGTGATTTAACTAGCCAGAAGCAGATCTTGGCCAGTTTAGTCACTGGTGCAGGGCTGTTCACTGGGGTTATTTTACCACCTGAGGACCCTTGGGCTGCAAAGGCATGAATGACTCAGTGCTCCCAAGTACTACTTAAAAGGTCTGCCCACAGTTAAAATAAGCTTCCCCCTGAGAACTCCATTACAAACCCCCTTTCTGAAGGTTGCCCGATATATTACTTCCTAATTCAAGGCACATCCCGCCCAAGCCAAAGATGCCACCTGGAAGTCCCCTCATCCACTAGAAGCTCCTTCACAAGTCATGCTCCCCCACCCAGAAATACCACCCTATTTTAAAGAGTCACCTCTCCCTTGTAGGCCTACCTTGCTGTTTCCCTGAGTGATTCCCAGTTCTTCTTGCCCTTGCTAGCACCAGGTTCAAAATGACATGACTAACTCCTAGTGGTAGTCTGAAGTTACTACCTCTAGGGTTGAAGCCTTTTGTCCTTATTGCTACAACCAAACTTTAACTGCCTGAAATGATGAGTGACCTCTTGTAAGCAGATAGATGACTGGTCAGAATGTCTATGATAAACATGAGAGAAAATTATGATTTTACAGCTATGCTGGTTCCTATTTGAAGCACCATCAAAGATATGGTCTAACTGGATATGTTTAAGTGAAAAAAATAACTGTTTAAAGAAAGAGCAAACAGGTCCTCTGAAAATAATATCCAGACTGACAGCTCTGTCCTTGGAATCGGTGAGGCTTGCAAAAAGAAATAATATTAAAGTAAGAAGGAAGTGTGTGTGTGTGTGTGTGGGGGGGGGGGGGGGGGATATAAAATGCCCTTGTTCATTTGCTTTCCTAAAAATACAAAACAGTGACACAATCAACCAAACAGGAATTTAGTTAGCAAACCACTCCAATTCCAATATTTGCCTCGAAGACCGAATACTCACTTATTCTCATCACTCTTTAACAAATGGACTCTAAAACCATCACATCAGCAGAACTCTTTGAACTGTAAAATTGGATTAAAAAGGTGACATGCAACAGATGATCAATATTCTTTCTTTTACTATGAGCACCAGGATTACAGATGTTGCCAAATGTAAAAGGTTCAATATGAGCCCTCAGCAAAGTCAAAAGACTTCAATTCCATGTTTGCAAAATACCGAGCTTGCAAGTAAGCACGTTCCCATGTAGGGCTTTGTCTCCTCTCATTTTGTAACATAGCAAAACTTAAATAATTCCAGTAGGTTTGAACCAAACTGTCTCACACATGTGCAACTTCCTTTATGCTTCCTTAAGTACTTTCAGAAAACCAAGGGGCCAATGCAGTACAGTAGGCACGGCCTAGCGCAGGGTGGGCACAGCTTTGGCATACCATTTTGTGGGCACACAGTAGAAAAAAGGGATTTGTATAGAAGCTAACCCTGCACAAGTCTTTGTATTAGGCAACAGTGCACAACCTGTTGAAATCAAAACGAGACCATTAGCTATTCTATGCAGAAGCACAGAAGTGCACAGACTGGCTGAGTGCAATGCTGGAACTTTAATGCCAGGTCTATAGAGACTTAAAAGGTTAGGGGCCTTTTTACCAAGCTGCGGTTAAAAGGACCCTGTGCTAGCAGCAGGGGCCTTTTTTTACTGTATGTAGTGACCCTTTTTACCGCAGCAGAAAAAAATGGGGGAGCTCTTCTTATCGCCACCCTTTGAAGTGGTGTTAAGGGCTCCTGAGCTAAACCGGCAGTAACTGGGTAGTATGTGGCACTGCCCTATTACCACTGGGTTAGTGCCACTCTGGAAAATAGCTAGCTATTTTCTGTAGCGTAGCATATGGCACATACCAGGGCTGGAACCATTGACGCTGGTATTCAGCCGGCAGTAGTTCCAGATTAGCTTGCGGTAAGCCTGCGTTGGGCTTTCCGCCGCTCTGTAAAAGGGCCCCTCAGCTTGTTCTTCTGCAGTCACATTGGTGTGGATTTCATGCCTGTTCGTCTTTTTACTGCAAGAATAGAAAGGCCAACTATTTAACATAAAAAAAAAAAATAGAGGCGTGTTTATTCAGCTGCAGTCACATGAGCTGCACATGGGTCTGAGCACATAAAAAAATCGTAGCGGCTGGAGCTGAGCATACATCTGCCCAAATGCTGGCATGCTATTCTCCACATAAATATTGGTATCGCACAAATGTTATGCCCAAAATCGTATTCCAGCACAGGCAGCTCCAAGTGCCAATACAAGCTCTTTTGGGCCCAGACCTGTGCACAAACTCTAACTGCTGTTAGCGCAGTACCTGTGCGCATGCATCCACTATGCTCTCTCAGGTTAATGTACAAATTCTGCGCAGGTCCTATTTGCATGCAACGTGTTTACTGGATCAGTGTGCAAAAATTTGGTTTATGCTGGCATTAGGAAGCTATGTGCTAAGTTGTCTGAAATATATTTTGGGGTAAACTAGGACAAAATGATGAATAAAGTTCCAGCTTGTCTTCAGCTCTACAGCATGAGATATAATGCAATCTGTGCTTCTGTAATACTCTGTCTGTGCCTTGGGTTTACTGAGGACACTCTATGCCCTTTAATCGATTTGATCTTGCTTTTCTTCTGTCTCAAAACATAGTCTGCAGACATGGTTAGAGAGCAGTTTGCCAAGGAAATTTCCCTGATGGGTTTACTGTGCTCTAATGAAGAATCAAATTAGCATCTTAAAACACTGGGACAATTAAAGGAAAAAGAAAAAAAAACAGAGATGAAGACATCTTTATGCATAACATTTTTTCACAAAAGCGGGGCTGGAATACCCTCCAGGAAGAGATGGAAGAGACAAGAATAGTGGTGGAAGGGATATGCACAGAGAATCCCTACAGGCAAGAGGATGGAAACCAAGTATTGAGCCCTTCAGATTAAAAGAGCAGTGAAATGGCTTTTTGCAATGGTAAGAAGGCATGGGGGGGTGGGGTAACCTGCACAGAGTAGTATTCACAATCCTAACCACCTTACTAGGCAGACTTGTCATTTCTATGTTACATTGTTACTGTGTTAGCAGTATATTTAGTCATTGTGCCCTTTTTCTAATGATTGTGGATGTGTACACTATGGATAGAGGGAGGACAGACTGCTGAGAAGGGCAAACAAAACGCAATAAAAGGCACTGCAACATCATTAACAACTTGGGGCAATTTTAAGAATGGTAGGTCAGGTGCAAAGTCCATGGGCCCAATATTCAGACCACGGAAGTTATGCCCAGCTCTGGGTGCCAGACTTATGCCTGCTGAAACCTGGTGCAAATCCCAGCATCTGAGTTTGGCACAGAAACCCACTGTGCCCAATGTTTTGGAATGTTGATGGCCACGCCCCCATTTAGGTGCAGACTGCAGAGCATTATAGAACAGTGCTCAGCCAGGTGTGCAGACAAATCCTAATTGGTGCCAATTAGTGTCAGTAACTGGTTGTTAGCATCCAATTATTGATGGTTAACACCTCTTGTGCACCTCAGAAACACGGCCAACTCTGGGTGCCATATACAGAATACAAGGGTTACCACCTCCTTTTTAGGAGGCATGCCAGCATTAGCCAATTAACACACACTAATGATTTTATTTATTTGGATTTTGCTCACACCTTTTCAGTAGTAGCTGAAAGAGAGTTATATTCAGAGACACTGGGTAGTTCCCTGTCCCAGGAGGGCTCACAATCTAAATTTGTTTCTGAGACAATGCAGGGTTAAATGACTTGCCCAAGATCACAAAGAGCAGTGGTGGGATTTGAAGCAGCCACCTCTGGATGTCAAGACTGGTGTTATAACCTCTAGGCCACTCCTCCAATCCAACTTGAACATGCTAGTTGAATAACACTCCCATACCGAGTTCCTGCCCATGACATGTTCCCCTTCAACAATCTTCTAAAAATTCAATAGTGAGCGATTAGCGCACAATGACAGGCAAATTACCAATATGTTTTGCTGTAAGCCTTTTTCCCATGTTAAACATGCATAAATACTTAACATAGTTTAGTAAAAGGGACCCTAAGGTGATCTTTTACTAAGCTGCAGTAGCATTTTTAGCTCACAGTAGAAATCAGCTGGCAGTAAATGCAGAGACTCCCATAGGAATATAATGTGCATCTTGGCTTTTACTGCCAGCTGATTTCTACAGTGAGTTAAAAATGCTACCCTGGCTCATTAAAAGATCCCCTAAGTTAGCTATCCCAGAAGTACTTGCCCTGGCTGTGTCCCAGTCCCTTATAGATCCCTACAGCTTCCCTTGTCTTTCCCTAGGCTCCTTCAAGGATAGATGACCCTTAAACTTTCTTATACTGTTTTTTTTATATTTCCTTCCAAATTCTAAGGAAAACTCTTTCTCAGCTGGGATTGAGAAGAATGTGCAATCCCTTCCTGCATCACATCAAGGAGAGAACCCTTCTGGAGTAGAGCCACAGCTTGTTCCAGTCCTGTTGCTGCACTCTCCACCGCATTCACCTGTTCCTGATTGCCTGCTAGCCAATCAACCAACCTCCAAATTATTCCAGCTTGTTCCACCGCACTGACCTGTTCCTGCCTGCCTGCCTGCTATCAGCTCGTCAACCTGCTGCTGAGCTCTCCACCGCACTCACCTGTTCCTGCCTGCCTGCCTCCCTCACTGCTAGCTTGTCAGCCCATTGACTTACCTGCTAGCCAGCCCATCAACTTCTTCTCAGCCCATCTACCAACCCACCTGCCTCAGTCACTACTTATGGCCCCTGTACACATTCTCTTCCTTGCCCTATCCCTTCCTAATCTTTTCCCCCTCCCCCTACCGCTGTCTACAGCTGAAACGCACTGCCCACCCATGTCCTCTCCAGTCCTACTCACTACTGCAACACCCTATTCACCCCCGCCCCTCACCACCTCACCATCTCTCTTATCCCCCTCCTCCTTCCTAGCTCTCAACCTTCAACACTTCCTTCCTGCCATTAATCCATCCCCATTCCTCCTAAGTGCATCCCGTCTTCGTTGCCTTCGTCGCTCTACCTCCCCCACCCTCCTCCGCACTCTCTTGCTCCTCCTCCTCCTCCTGCTATCCGCAAGAGATATCAATCCCAATCCAGGTCCCCCCCACCTCTCCTCGTCCTACCCATGCAGACGATTCCGGGATGTCTCCAATCTCATCTCTATTCCCCTCCTCCCCCCTCCTCCCTCTCCTTCTCATGTGCCCTGTGGAACGCCCGATTGGTCTGCAATAAACTCCCCTTCACCCATGATCTCTTCATCTCTCGCTCCCTTCAATTACTCGCCCTAACTGAAACCTGGCTCTCCCCTGATGACTCTGCCTCAGTCGCGGCCCTATGCCATGGAGGTTATCTCTTCTCCCACACTCCCCGCCAAGTTGGCCGCGGCGGAGGCGTCGGGTTACTACTCTCGCCCTCCTGTAGTTTCCAACCCCTCCTCCTACCACAATCCCACTGCTTCTCATCCTTTGAAGCCCACGCCATCCGTCTATTCTACCCGTTGCCACTCAGAGTGGCAGTCATTTACCGCCCCCCTGATAAATCTCTCTCTTCCATTCTCACTGACTTCGATGCCTGGCTTTCTGTTTTTCTTGATCCTTCATCTCTGTCCCTCATTCTCGGAGACTTTAACATACACGCTGATGACCCATCTGACCCTCACGCTTCTCAGTTCCTCACTCTAACATCCTCCTTCAACTTCTAGCTGTGCTCCACCACCCCTACTCACAAAAATGGCCATTGTCTCGACCTCGTCCTCTCCTCCTCGGCTCACCCTCCAACTTCCACGCCTCAGCTCTTCCTCTCTCTGATCATCATCTGATCATCTTCACTCTTCTTCACCCCCCTCAGCCCCGCCCAACATTAACCACTACCTCCAGGAATCTCCAGGCTATTGATCCTTCCACCTTATCCTCTAGTATTTCTAATCTCCTCCCCTCCATCATGTCCTCTGAGTCTGTCGACAAGGCTGTCTCCGCTTACAATGCCACTCTCCTCTCCTCTGCTCTGGACACCCTTGCGCCATCCATCTCCCACCCCGCAAGGCGTACTAATCCCCAGCCCTGGTTGACCCCTTGCATCCGCTACCTTCGCTCCTGCGCCCGATCTACTGAACGCCTCTGGAGGAAATCTCACACCTATTCAGATTTCCTTCATTACAAATTTTTGCTATCCTCCTTCTAGTCCTCCCTATTCCTTGCCAAACAGGACTACTACACCCAATTGACCAATTCTCTCAGCTCCAACCCTCGTCGTCTCTTCGCCACCCTTAACTCCCTCCTCAAAGTGCCCTCCACTCCCACCCCCCTCACTCTCTCCTCAATCACTGGCTGACTACTTCCGCAACAAGGTGCAAAAGATTAACCTTTAGTTCACTACCAAGCCACCTCCTCCCCTTCACCCTTCAACCCTCTCCCCCAACCAACCAACCCTGGCCTCCTTCTCCTCCTTTCCTGTAATCACCGAGGAGGAAACCGCCTGTCTTCTTTCCTCCTCGAAATGCACCACCTGTTCCTCTGATCCATTCCCCACCAACTTACTTAACACCATCTCTCATACTGTCACCCCCTCCATCTGTCATATCCTCAACCTCTCTCTCTCCACTGCAACTGTCCCTGACACCTTCAAGCACGCCGTAGTCACACCTCTCCTCAAAAAACCCATCACTTGACCCTACCTGTCCTTCCAACTACTGCCCCATCTCCCTCCTACCCTTCCTCTCCAAATTACTTGAGCGCGCCGTTCACAGCCGCCTGCCTTGATTTTCTCTCCTCTCAGGCCATCCTCGATCCGCTTCAATCCGGTTTTCACCCTCTACACTCAACAGAAACAGCACTCTCTAAAGTTTGCAATGACCTGTTCCTTGCCAAATCCAGAGGCCACTACTTCATTCTCATCCTCCTCAATCTATCTGCCACTTTTGACACTGTCAATCATGATTTACTTCTTGCAACACTGTCCTCACCTGGGTTCCAGGGCTCTGTCCTCTCCTGGTTCTCTTCCTATCTCTCCCACCGAACCTTCAGAGTACACTCTCATGGATCTTCCTCCACCCCATCCCGCTCTCTGTTGGAGTTCCCCAGGGATCTGTCCTTGGACCCCTTCTTTTTTCAATCTACACCTCTTCCCTGGGCTCACTGATCTCATCTCATGGTTTCCAGTATCATCTTTACGCCGACGACACCCAGCGGTATCTCTCCACAACAGACACCACCGCAGAGACCCAGGCCAAGGTTTCGGCCTGCTTATCCGACATTGCTGCATGGATGTCCAACCGCCACCTGAAACTGAACATGTCCAAGAAAGAGCTTATCGTCTTTCCACCAAAACCCACTTCTCCTCTTCCTCCACTCTCGATCTCAGTAGATGACACCCTCATCCTCCCCGTCCCATCCGCCCGCAACCTCGGAGTCATCTTTGACTCCTCCCTCAACTTCTCTGCTCATATCCAGCAGACAGCCAAGACCTGTCGCTTCTTCCTCTTTAACATCAGCAAAATTTGCCCTTTCCTCTCTGAGCACACCACCCGCCCTCTCATCCACGCTCTCATTACCTCTCGCCTTGGCTACTGCAACCTACTTCTCACTGACCTCCCACTTAACCATCTATCCCCCCTTCAATCCGTTCAGAACTCTGCTGCACGTCTTATATTCCGCATGAACCGATATACTCATATCACCCCTCTCCTCAAGTCACTTCACTGGCTTCCCATCAGATACCGCATACAATTTAAGCTTCTCCTTCTTACCTACAAATGCACTCAGTCTGCAGCCCCTCATTACCTCTCTACCCTCATCTCCCCTTACGTTCCCACCCGAAACCTCCGCTCACAGGACAAATCCCTCCTCTCAGTACCCTTTTCCACAACCGCCAATTCCAGGCTTCACCCATTCTGCCTCACCTCACCCAATGCTTGGAATAAACTTCCTGAGCCCTTACGCCAAGCCCCCTCCCTACCCATCTTCAAATCCTTACTCAAAGCCCACCTCTTCAATATTGCTTTCGGCACCTAACCTTTATACCTTTCAAGAAATCTAGACTGCCCATTTTGATGACCCCTACTTGTCTGACTGTACATTTTATCCTTTAGATTGTAAGCTCTTTGAGCAGGGACTGTCCTTTTATGTTAAATTGTACAGCGCTGCGTAACCCTAGTAGCGCTTTAGAAATGTCAAATAGTAGTAGTAATATTCCTAATTTTATCAAAGGGAAGGCACATTCTGGTGTCCAGTTACACTGATAATAATTCAAAAAAATACAAACCTTCACCAGTTCTCTTCTTGTCACCGAGGATTAGTCTAGCTTGTTTAACCGTGCTTCACAACTTAACCTGTTCTTATTGCCCTGCTTGGGGCAACACAACCAGGAGGACAATTACTGCTGTATCTTTTAAGGTACATTGACCCGTATTTTACATGGTCCTTTAGATGCTCCAAATCTCTTTGCACCAGACAAAGACTGTTTCTGGTCTCTGCCTTCATTACCTCCAGGGAGAGGGAAAATAGAAGATAATTAAAGTAACTTGCTGGTGTACAACAGGGGATCAGTAACCAGCAATAATCCTGTTTTGACAAAGAAAAATCTGCAGGATGAGAGAAGCATTGTAGTTATGTTTCAAAGATGAATATTTCTGATGGATTCCATACTGAAGAGACACATAAACTATTGGAAGTGAGATGGTGGAGACACAACTTTTAATTAAATAAGCTCCTCTTGCTTAGAGCATTTTATGCTCTGAAGTAGATATTTATAAAATTGCCTCAATGCATACACGCTTAGGAGATAGCACCTGTTCAGAAACAAAAATATATAAAACACACACAGGCATAAAAAAAATGCCTGCTGAGAAACATTCATGCAGAAAGCATACACAACGAACGATATATATACACACGCACACACATATATAAAGGTAGTTATTGTAGAAGCCCTAGTACAATGTACACATGCAAATATCAACATTTACATGTGTGTTTAATGCTAAAATTTGATTTTAGAAAGCCAGTATTATGTGCAAAGCTGCACTATGGCAAGGGGACAGGGCTTTGATTGAATTCCCTATGTCAGATGCCTTAATTTCTCAATGTCGGGATTTATAGCTGCATTTGAAGTTTACTAAAAGTGCTCTTTTGGGCAGCCTTGTATAAGAAAGATTAAGGGTAGGCTTCTGTGTAATCTCCCGATATTTTTCCCCCTCAGAATTAGAAGTATAGAAAGATTGTAGTCTTGGTACTTCATAAGGCATATTTACACGTGAAGGATTCTTAAGTGGTAAACTTACACATGCGTCAGCCTGTACATGTGTGAGTTCTGAAATGCCCCTTTACACATGTATGTGTTGACACGTGGGTAAATTGCCACGTTCACTCAATTGCTATTTTCCAGTTGACAACTGTAAAATGGATGCTCCAGCTATATGGAGCTGCAAGATATAGGTGCTTTCCTGTATGTATTTTAGGAAAGGCTCTAAATTGACAGATCATTTTTGAAAATGCTACTGGAATTGTACACATCCTGACCTGGATCAATTCTGATTTCTACGTTCTATCTGAAATGGGCATTAAAATGTAATATTCAGAAAATATAGCTCCTACTTCTTTGCAATCTATCTATCTATCTATCTATCTATCTATCTATCTATCTATCTATCTAGATATAGACATAGGAGTCGGAGAGTTTATTTCCACTGGACTTAGCATCCCTAATAATTTTGAAAAGTTGGGTCCTATGAATATAGATAGATATAGATGTCTATATCTACTGTATATTTATATCTATATCAGCTCTCTAGATAGATAGATAGATAGATAGATAGATAGATAGATAGATAAGCATTTGGTGGGTGAAGAGTTGACAGAGTGGGGTGAGATTGCAACTTACATTTCTACTTTATAAAATAAAAAATGCTGATTTTTATAGTCACACACATGTACAAAGATATTGCTGCCTTGGGGCAGGTAAAACTTTATTGCAAACATTCAAGAAGAATGTTTTATAGCACATAAGGAAGGGAAAGGAAGGGATTTTGGAATTAGTTCACTTCTTTTTCAGTTGTAGCTCAAGGCAAGTTACATTCAGGTGTAGTAGATATTTTCCTGATACAGGTGCATATGCCAACTGTATAAAACAATGTATGTACCTTCCCAGGCTGGGCATTCTCTCATAAATTACCCTCCTTATGAATATTTTGGCCAAACATTATTTTACAATATCATCTAAATCCTGTTTTCTTTTTTCAAATCCACTAATGCTTCACCTGGAATAGAAACTCCTCAACTTTTCCAGTGAGATCAATAAACAGAATCTATTTTTCGTTCGGGCCATATATACTGTATTATAACTAGGCTTTCAGAAATATTACATGATATTTCTTCCTTTGCTGTTTTTGTTTTTGTATGAAACATGCAAATCTATTTCCTGCACAACCTTATGGTTTCTCTTGTTTCCATTGCATGAATAAATCTCATTCTTAAGACAGAACATATTGAGTATTATTTAAATCTCTCAAATTTATTGCTAATACTTGCTATAGCATAGTGCCAAAGAGGACTTCCTTATTGAGTTATAGGATGTAATATGTATAGGCAACATATCAAATATTGCTTAGAACAATGATTCCCACACCTAATCCTGGAGGCACCCCAGTCAGTCAGATTTTCAGGATATCCACAATGAATATTCATGAGAGAGATTTGCATTCACTGCCTCCACTACATGCAAATCTCATGAATATTCATTGTGGATATCCTGGTGCCTCCAGGACCAAGTTTGGGAACTGATTATACCCAATCCAGTCAGGACTAATTCTGTATATTTATGACACATTTTCTTAGTCTCTCTCTCTCTCTCTCTCTCTCTCTCTCTCTCTCTCACTGCCTTTTTGAAGGAATTCAGTTAAGTCGGTGTACAGTAAGAATACATCAAACATGAGCAACAGATAATTACAGCAGTAAAAATATTCAAATAACAATATAAAGAAACCCTCACAGTTAAGCTGTGAGGGTAATAACATTGACGAAGGCAAAGGCAGTTAGGAAAGGTGGAGAAGGAGGGGGGGGGTAGCAGTGGGAGAGAGGAGCTTTAAGGTGACAGGTAGTAACAGAAGGGACGATGATGATTGGGTAAAAGAAAAGGCAGGGGATTGGTTGAATGAAAGGGAGATAAGATAGGAGGAAGTTTTGGCGGTAAGGGGTCATTAGTTAGTTAGATAGGTGAGGGGAGGGAGGTTAGAAGGGAGTTTAAGGGAAATTCTAAGGGGAGGTTGTGAGGAAAAAGAAAATTTGTGACTTACTTGAAGATGTGAAGGGTTTGTTTTGGACGGGCAGTAGTGAAGAGGAGCGAGTGGTGGAGACATTTCTGGTTTCACGCTGGTGCGAGGGGAACGCAGAACGGAGCGTCGGAGATAATTCTGCGGTGTTTGGAGGTGGGAGAGTTTTTTGTGTGGCGCAGGGCGTCGGAGGAAAGAGGGTGGCGGCACTTCCGGTTCGCGGAGGTTGAAGGGGCAGGATACTGGAGCGGACCTGGTTAATTTATTCGGTGATTAGTGCGGTGGGTTTGTAGAAGGAAGGGGACAGTTAAACTGTGTGTAGGGGGGGGGGAGTGTAATGGGTTGGGTGTACGAGTGGGGTATCGGGGAGTTTTTAAATAGAGAGTGTGAAGATTTGGGGGTTGTGTATTGAGGTGTGGTGGAGGGCTGCATGATAGTGTGTGTTTATTTTGGGTAGGGGAGGAGGCCTGTCAGAGTGGAATAGTGGGAAAAGGATTAACACGTAAAGTTTTGGCTATTGGAAACGGTGTATATTGGGGGGAAAGGTGTATGAAGGTGGGGGGATTGAGGGTAATTTTGTGTGGAGGGGGGAAGTTCAGGTGTTAAGTGATTTATAGGGGGGGGGGTTTGTGCAGGGTTATTGTGGAGTGGGGGGTTAATTGAATTGAGGTGATTCTGAGTGGATGAGGCTTGGATAATGAGTCCAAAGAAAGTAATAAAAAGTGGGGGTAAAGGAAAAAATAGGATGAGGGTGTCTGAAGGGGTGAATCCTGAAGGGGGTGGGGGGAATATGGAGAGAGCTTTTGTGGGGACAGCAGTGGTGAGTGATGAGCAGTGTGTGGATACGGGGTGTCAGGTGGGATCGAATGTGGAGCAGGAGAGAGGTCAAGGAGTGGAATGCGGTTCTACAGTTCGTGAGATGGGAGCGGGCATGCAGAGATGTCATGATGTTCCGGTGCGGGATGCTGCTGGTGAGGATCCATTGGAGGGGCCTTCATCTGGGGGAGCGATTGGTGAGTTGGAGGAGTTGTGTGCTGTTAGATATGGAAGGGGTTTGAGAGAGGGGAGGTGCGGGAGGGGGGCAGGGAAAAGGGTAGATATACAACAGGGGTGAAGGGGAAAAGGTTGAGAAAAAAGTTGCGTAATAAAAAATTCTTGTGGAATTTGCGTCATGTGGTAAAGAGGTTGGATAATGAAAAACGACAGAGAAGGGGAGGGACAGGGAATCTGATGGAGGTTTGGGAGTCTTCGGATTCGTGGGATTCATCGGGATCTTCTTCTTCTTCTTCTGATGAGGGGGAAGGTGAGGTTGGTAATGTTGTCATGGGTATGGGAGATACTCAAAGGGAGGGGGTGTTGGCGGCTTCAAGGATGGGTCATACGTTATGTAGTATTGCACCTTTGGATTGTTATATATCAGTAAAGTGGCGGCAAAAAATATTAAAGGGAAAATATATAGATTTATTTTCCCTGCTAGCGCATGATCGTGATGGTAATGCAGGGAAGGATGGGGGAAGAGATGAGGGTCGAAAGAAGAGATGGAGAGTCCCGAAGACAATTATGAATTGGTTGTTGAGTTTTCATGTATTTGCGAGTGTGCTTGGAACTCAAAACCTGCTTTGTTTCAGGGTTTATGGAGTTATTGTGATCTAATTTTAAGAGCTTATAAACTGTATGGTGGTTGGGGTTGGGTAATTATGATGAGCAGTTTAGGAGGAGTTTGGCAAAGGATAAATCTGAAAATTGGGGTGTACGGGATGTTGATTTGTGGATTGCTAACTTTACACCTGCTGTTACCCCCCCTCCCTTTCGTTCTGGAGTCTCTGCTGGATTCCCGGCTATGGTAGTGGCTCCGTGGGAAGTACCGGGGGAGTTGGAGTGTTACGGGCAGGTGGTTTCGGAATGGCTGGAGGGGGAGGTTTGGGGACAAGCGGATTGGGAAGTAAAGGGAGTGTCCCCGGGAATGCTTGCTTCCAATTTAATGCAGGAAGATGTAGTCGGCCGGCATGCAGATTCAGGCACTGTTGCAGTGTATGTCAAGGACTTCACCCCGTATTTAAATGCCCAGGGGGGGATTTTCGGGTCGGGGGAGGGCTGGGCGAGGTGGAGTTTCGGGAGGGTCCCGGTTTGGGCTGGCAAGGCCCCTTCTCCTATTAAATTAGAGGCATTAAAAAATTGGCTGGTCGGGTATCCTGTTGGTGGGGATGCATATTTGTTGTGGGTAGGGTTTTCGGAAGGGTTTCCAATACCGTTTGAAGGACCGTGTTGGATCATAAGTGTTCAAATGCAGTATCTGTGATTCAGCATGCGGAGGTGGTGAGGAAGAAGTTAGAGAAGGAGTTAAGTTTGAGTCGGATAGCGGGCCCATTTGATTACCCACCAATGCCGAATTTGGTTGTATCCCCATTGGGTGTGATACCGAAGAAAGAACCGGGTACCTATAGGTTGATTCATAATTTGTCTTATCCTGAGGGTGTTGGTGTTAATAGTTTTATAGATTCAGAGTTCTGTACAGTGCAATATGCGAGTTTTGAACAGGCGGTAGATTTGTTGAGGATGTTAGGAAAAGGTGCATTGATGGGAAAGGCAGACATTGAAGCAGCTTTTCGTTTATTGCCAGTTCACCCTACGGCATTTAGGTTGCTAGGATTTAAATTTGAAGGAAAATATTATTTTGATAAATGTATGCCGATGGGGTGTGCTATTTCTTGTAATTACTTTGAAGCATTTGCTACATTTTTGCATTGGGTAGTTGCACAGGTTAGTGGTTGCGAGTCTATAGTTCATTATTTGGACGATTTTTTGTTTGGGGGTCCAGGGAATTCGGATCAGTGTGCAAAATTGTTGGCAGCATTTAGTACTGTTACAGAGGAGTTGGGTGTTCCTTTGGCAAAAGAAAAAAGTGAAGGCCCAGTTACTGAATTGGTGTTTTTAGGGATTGAGTTAGATTCGGTGCGGATGGAGTCGCGTTTGCCTAGAAAAAAGATTGTGGTGTTGCGTGAGCAGATTGATAGGGCATGCAACAAGGGTAAATTGACGTTGAAGGAGATTCAGTCTTTGCTGGGGCATTTTAATTTTGCAACACGTGTGATTCCAATGGGACGCGTGTTTTTGAGACGTTTAGCTTTGCTGTCCACGGGTTTGCGGAAGTCGCATTTTAGAGTGCGTTTAACGCGGGCCGTGCGAGCGGATTTGCAGATTTGGAGGAAATTTTTGTCTGTATTTAATGGCAGATGTTTGTGGCAAGATGTTTTAGTGTCCAATGTGGATTTGCAATTATTCACGGATGCTTCTGGAGAGATTGGATTTGGGATCTATTTTGGAGGAGCATGGTGTGCCGAACGATGGCCTCAATTGTGGAAAGAGATGGGTTTTGTGACAATATCGCTTTGTTGGAATTATTTCCAATTTGGGTAGCGTTGTGTTTGTGGGATAGAAAGATGTGTAATAGGAGGATTGCCTTTTATTCTGATAATATGTCTGTGGTATGGGCAATCAATAAGCAGTCTTCGCGCTGTCCTTTGTTGGTAGAGCTGTTGAGATTAATTGTGTTAAAATGTTTGCAGTTAAATATATGGTTAACAGCTAGACATGTGCCTGGAGTATGTAATGAGATTGCTGATGCTTTATCTCGTTTCCAGTTACATCGGTTCAGAGCTTTGGCCCCATCAGCAGATTGGGAGCCTACACGGATGTCCGAAGATTTGTGGCTCATCTTTCAAGAGGTTGTGATGAGCTATTGATGAGAGCGTTAGCTCAGAATACCTGGAAGGCTTATGGAGTTGGATGGCGGAGATTCCTAGCATTCCTGGAAGACAGAAATTGGGAGTTGGTATTTCCGATTAGTGAAGAGAGAGTGGTGCGACTCATTGCTTTTGCATTGGACAGTGAATGGTCGTTTGGGATGGTTTCTCAGACGATGGCTGTGATAACATTTGTTTCAAAAGTGCTGGGTTATGTGGATCCAGCGGGAACATATTTAATTCGTAAGTTGCGGTGTGGTTTTTCCAGAATCACAGGGCAATCACGGATTCAGAGAGTGAGACTGCCTTTGTTTTATACAGAGGTAGTGCAGTTGTGTAAGCATTACCACATGTTTGTTTTACAGAATATGAAGCAGTGCTTTTTAAAGTGGCTTTGTGGTGGCCTTCTTTGCAGCTTGTAGGGTTGGGGAACTGGTAGTTTCCTCACAGAGAGCTTCGGAGGAAGAGGGTTTGCAGAGAAGGGATGTCATTGTTGAAAAGGGAATGTTGCGTTTATATATACGCAAGTCAAAAACGGATCAAGCAGGAAAAGGCATGTGGATTAGTCCTGCGAGCCGCTAAGAGTTTGGAATTTTGTTCAGTGCAATGTGCAGTGGATTATAATAGAGTAAGGCCGGTGGGTGGGGAGGTTTGGTTGGTGCATAAAAATGGTGTGCCTTTGACTAGGTATCAATTTGCAGCTGTGCTAAAAAGAGGACTGCAATATATAGGTTTGGAGCCTAAGGATTATGGGACGCATTCGTTTAGAATTGGGGCTGCATCTAATGCAGCTCAAGAAGGCGGTTCAGTGGCCTTGATTCAGCGGGTGGGGAGATGGCGTTCTAATAGATATAGAGGATATATTTGTGAAAGAAATCTAATATGTCATCCTAATTGTTGTAGTTTCTTTACAGATATTTTGCCTCCGGATATATGTGTGTGGATCTGTGGGCATTCATATGTCTTTTGGGCACACAAGCATGCTCGTGAATCAAAGTGGGGTCCTAACCTTGGATTGGTGGAATTCGGTATTCGTATTCGATGGTTGGCCATACGAGGAATGACCTGGAAGCAGCTGTTACCAGCATTACTGCAAGCTCGAAGATTTTTCATCCCCAGTTTTAATCTGTATTCATTTGGGGGGAAATGATCTGTGTAATATAAAGGGGTGGAGTTAATTCGTTTAATGAAAACAGAGTTGTTGCAGGTAATGGGCTATTTTCCAGAGTCACTGATTGTGTGGTCGCATATTATTCCAAGAAGAGTATGGAAGGGGGCAATTAATCCAAAGGGTATTGAGCGTTTGAGGAGGAGGGTGAATGGGGAAGTTTCTAAATTTATGGGAAGAATGGGGGGTTTGGTATTGGCGCATGAGTTGATATCCTCGGATTGTGCAGGTTTGTACAGGAATGATGGAGTTCACCTTTCTTTGATTGGGATGGATATATTTTTGAGTACCATCCAAGATTTGTTGGAGGAGTGTTTAAAAAAGGATTTGGCTGCAGCTTGTAGTGGGGGGGAGCGGTGACAAGATAGTCTGTCACCGCTCGTGGCCGGGATGAGGGTTTAAGAGGCACCTAAAGCGGTTGAATGAATTTGGTAAAATATATGAAATGGAAAAGAACTCATGGGCGGAACCGCCATGAGTAGGATGTGGCTTGACGGCACCGTAAGCCACATGGGTGAAGGGGGTAAGGTTGGGGAAGGCGAGCCAGTTCGTTACCGAATGGCTTAGCATTATTAACCGCTCTGTGAAGTAACCTGGTGAAAATTGTTATGTTATTAAGTGAATGTTAAGTAAATGAGTTATTTAGTATTATTGGAAAATAAAGCTGCGGCCAAAATTTTACTCCAAAATAGAGTTGTTTGTGTTTATTAGAGAAAATGTGTAAAGGCTGCCTGAAGTGCGAATGTCAATGTTAAGAAACCCTCACAGTTAAGCTGTGAGGGTAATAACATTGACGAAGGCAAAGGCAGTTAGGAAAGGTGGAGAAGGAGGGGGGGGGGTAGCAGTGGGAGAGAGGAGCTTTAAGGTGACAGGTAGTAACAGAAGGGACGAGTGATGATTGGGTAAAAGAAAAGGCAGGGGATTGGTTGAATGAAAGGGAGATAAGATAGGAGGAAGTTTTGGCGGTAAGGGGTCATTAGTTAGTTAGATAGGTGAGGGGAGGGAGGTTAGAAGGGAGTTGAAGGACCCTACCCAGCCCGCCCGTTGGGGTTGGAGTGGGGAGTTTGGGGAATGGTGGGGTTATTTGGGAGGGATGGTAGCAGCTTTTAAAGAAAAGTGGGTGCCGGGATGAGGGTTTAAGAGGCACCTAAAGCGGTTGAATGAATTTGGTAAAATATATGAAATGGAAAAGAACTCATGGGCGGAACCGCCATGAGTAGGATGTGGCTGACGGCACCGTAAGCCACATGGGTGAAGGGGGTAAGGTTGGGGAAGGCGAGCCAGTTCGTTACCGAATGGCTTAGCATTATTAACCGCTCTGTGAAGTAACCTGGTGAAAATTGTTATGTTATTAAGTGAATGTTAAGTAAATGGAGTTATTTAGTATTATTGGAAAATAAAGCTGCGGCCAAAATTTTACTCCAAAATAGAGTTGTTTGTGTTTATTAGAGAAAATGTGTAAAGGCTGCCTGAAGTGCGAATGTCAATGTTAAGAAACCCTCACAGTTAAGCTGTGAGGGTAATAACATTGACGAAGGCAAAGGCAGTTAGGAAAGGTGGAGAAGGAGGGGGGGGGGTAGCAGTGGGAGAGAGGAGCTTTAAGGTGACAGGTAGTAACAGAAGGGACGATGATGATTGGGTAAAAGAAAAGGCAGGGGATTGGTTGAATGAAAGGGAGATAAGATAGGAGGAAGTTTTGGCGGTAAGGGGTCATTAGTTAGTTAGATAGGTGAGGGGAGGGAGGTTAGAAGGGAGTTTAAGGACCCTACCCAGCCCGCCCGTTGGGGTTGGAGTGGGGAGTTTGGGGAATGGTGGGGTTATTTGGGAGGGATGGTAGCAGCTTTTAAAGAAAAGTGGGTGCCGGGATGAGGGTTTAAGAGGCACCTAAAGCGGTTGAATGAATTTGGTAAAATATATGAAATGGAAAAGAACTCATGGGCGGAACCGCCATGAGTAGGATGTGGCTTGACGGCACCGTAAGCCACATGGGTGAAGGGGGTAAGGTTGGGGAAGGCGAGCCAGTTCGTTACCGAAAGGCTTAGCATTATTAACCGCTCTGTGAAGTAACCTGGTGAAAATTGTTATGTTATTAAGTGAATGTTAAGTAAATGAGTTATTTAGTATTATTGGAAAATAAAGCTGCGGCCAAAATTTTACTCCAAAATAGAGTTGTTTGTGTTTATTAGAGAAAATGTGTAAAGGCTGCCTGAAGTGCGAATGTCAATGTTAAGTATGGCTTAGTATACTACTATATATATATATATATAGAGAGAGAGAGAGAGAGAGAGAGAGAGAGAGAGAGAGAGAGAGAGAAGAGAATGAGGAACCCTTTTATGAAGCGGCGGTAAGCCCAATGCAGGCTTACCACTCGCTAAAAGAGAAGTACCTACCACTGGGCTACCACAGCAGCCCAGTGGTAGTTCCCTCCTCCAGTGTGCGCCATTTCTGGTGCTGTAAAAATATTTCAGTTTTTGTAGTGCCAATGTGTACCTGGTGGTAATCGGGCAGTGCCATGCACTGCCCATTTACTGTTGAGTTAGCACGGGAGCCCTTACTGTCACCTCAATGGGTGGCAGTAAGTGCTCCTCTCCCCGAAATGACTGTACGGCAAGTGTTTCACTCGTCGCATGGCCATTTCTTGAAAAAAACAAAGACCTGCCTTTTACCCACTGAGGTGAAAGGGGGCCTTGGCGTGCATCAAAAACACACACTGACACCAGCGCAGGCTCCCTTTTGCCATAGCTTCATAAAAGGACCCCTGAGTGAGATGAAAGTGTACAACCCCATAATGAATTTTCATATTTGCACGTGTTTTTGGTCTGAGTAAAAAAATCACATGGAAAAGGCCTTTTATAAAATTGTGTAACAGTACATGCATCAGAATATCATGCTTACAAGAGGTTTACTAGAGATATAATTTGGGCAAAGTGGAAGGGGAGTTGTAAGGAGTATTTATATTTGATATATTATGGAGTGAATTCTATGTATGGTACTAAAAAAACCGCTATTCTATAAACCGTACTTAAAGTTAGGGGTGGTTTATAGAATAGCGCTTGTGCCTGGGAGTTGCGTCTAACTTCAGTTGTGTCTAACCAACTGAAACATGGTGCAAATGTGCACATATGAATTAGGTGCATATTTCCCCTTATTCTATAACAACATGCGTAAATGCTAGGAACACCTCTGTTCTGTCCATGACCCTCCCACTTCCGTGCCCCTTTTTTAATTGTGTGTAAAATTTGGCATGGATCCCTTTCCTAAATTAATATGCATATGTTCCAATTAAACCTAATTAGTGTCAATAATTGCTTCTTAAAAAGCCAATTATTGGCACTAATTAACATTTAATTAAATGGTACACACAAATTGAGTACGTGCCCAAATTTGCATGTGCAATTTTTGGCAACTGTTATAGAATTAAGGGGTATGTAGGTACATGTGTAGAGCATGTAGACACATTTATACCATCTTTGAGGCATATATAATTTAATGCTTGCAAAATTTGCATATGCTGAGGCTGGTTCTAGTTGTCTATTTTATACAGACACCTATAAAAAGGTGTCTATTTGGAGCCTACTTTTCTTTATACAA
The DNA here is from genome assembly GCF_901765095.1 of Microcaecilia unicolor. NCBI lineage: Eukaryota > Metazoa > Chordata > Amphibia > Gymnophiona > Siphonopidae > Microcaecilia > Microcaecilia unicolor. The sequence goes on along the minus strand of NC_044031.1, from coordinate 259,263,095 downwards.
TAGTCCTAAACAGGTTATATTCATGCTTACATTTTATGCGTGAGCATCTGTAAATGCTCACACCTAGACTGGCAAAGAACATGCCAATTTGTGTCAATAATTGATTGTTAGCACTAAATTGTTGGCGCTAACAGGCTTGTTAATTAAATTGCATGTGTAATTCTAAGCACCACTTATAGAATTTCCCTGATTCTATTTGAACGATCAGGTGATCTACAGTTTCATGCTTGATTTTACATATTATAACATTTGCTGTTGTCTGAAATATTGGCTTTGATGACACTTGTTTGCAGGGCCTACTCTTGAGGTGCCATGCTTGTTCTCTCAGTTTATTTTTTAGCAGGCAGATGATCAAAAGCCCCGCGCTGTTCCAAACAGTGCTCTAAAATAGTGCTGGAACAGCGCGGGGCTTTACCGAACCAATGGTCAGAGATAATTGCATGCAAATTTAAGCACGCAATTATCACTGATCATGGGGTAGAAGTGCAGGTGAATTGTGCCTGAGCATGCACTCAGCACAATCCTCCCGCACTTGACAGGTATGGGCTGTCAAAAGCCCAAACCTATCAAACACAGGGGCTGGAGGTCCATGGGACCACCAGGCCCCAACTACCCCTGCCCTGAGCAACGGGGGCTGGAGGTCCGGCAGACCTCCGGTCCACCCAACGATCCCCCCCCCCAGGGAGGGCTGGAGATCCGGTGGGTCTCCAGCCCCCCCAACCCCCCAGCAAGTGGTCCTTGGTGGTCCAGTGGGTGCTGACCAACACCCCCCCAGTGGCAGGAGGGCTGGAGGTCTGCTGGACCGTTGGTCCCCCCCCCCTGATGATTCCCCCCCAGGTTCAGTTTCTCCCTTATATGGTTGTAAGCCACGCCCAACACATCCCAGGGTGCACTGGGCAGGACTGGGCGCCGCCATTTTGCGGCATCAAGGAAAAGGAGGGAGGCAGACTACCTCCCTCCTCCAACCCAAGGTAGGGGGGTAGGGAGGGGAGCAGATTGACACTGGACCACCAGGGACCCTAGTCAATGCTGGGGGAGGTTTGGGAGGGCTGGAGACCCATCAGATCTCCAGCCCTCCCTGAACCTGGGGGGTAGAATCATCGGTGGGGGACCGGCGGTCCAGCGGACCCCCAGCCCCCCTGTCGCTGGCAGGTTTGCTTGTTGGGGGGAATGGGGCCTGCCAGCTTGCAAATGCATGCTGGACAGGGCTCACCATTCCTCCCCAATGATCTGAGCTCATGCGCTAATGGCCACACACTAATGGCAAAATTAGCACATGGTCATGGTCTAATTTTTGGTACAACTGTAAGAAAGCTAAGAGGTCCTTTTAGTACGGTGCACTGAAAAATGGCCTGCGCTGGTGTAGATGTGTGTACTGGACGCACCCAGGTCCATTTTTCAGCATACCTGCAAAAAAGGTCTCTTTTTTTGTTACATTTGTACCCTGTGCTTTCCCTTTCAGGGCAGGCTCAATGTGGTTTACATATACAGGTACTTATTTGTACCTGGGGCAATGGAGGGTTAAGTGATTTGCCCAGAGTCACAAGGAGCTGCCCATGCCTGAAGTGGGAATTGAACTCAGTTCCTCACGACCAGACTCCACCACCCTAACCACTAGGCCACTCCTCCACTTGCATGATGTAGCTATAACTCGGGTTCCTCTTTCCCACATGCATCACTTTGCACTTGCTTACATTAAAGGTCATCTGCCATTTAGACGCCCATTCTCACAAGGTCCTCTTGTAATTTTTCACCATCCTACCGCGATATAATGACTTTGAATAACTTTGTGTCATCAGCAAATTTAATTACCTCACTAGTTACTCCCATCTCTATGTCATTTATAAATATGTTAAAAAGCAGCGGTCCCAGCACAGACCCCTGGGGAACCCCACTAACTACCCTTCTCCATTGAGAATACTGACCATTTAACAATACTCTCTGTTTTCTATCTTTTAACCAGTTTTTAATCCACAATAAAATGGACAATTTTTCCATTTTCTGTATTAATGGCAATGTGCTAATTTTAGATAAAAACTACAAAAATAATGAGGAAAAGAATTAAAAAATGCCTAACCATAGTCAACCAAAAAAGATTCTTTATAGTCTTATCTGTAAGCAGTGAAAGTAATAATAATAAACAGGGAGGAAAAAGCCTCAAGAAACTCCCAGCTAACAACTGAAAGAGCAGGGCTTAATCATCATTGGCAAACAAAAAAAAACATCCCTGATAAATTTACTTGCAAATAATGAAGTTTAAACAGACAAAACTTGGAAAAATATCAGCTATAAATACTCAGGGGCCCTTTTATTAAGCTGCGTAGGTGCCTACGTGAGCCCAATGCACGCCAATTCGGAACTTCTGCTTGGCTACCACGTGGCCTAGGTGGCAATTTCATTTTTTACACGTGGCCAGTGTGTGTACCGTAAAATTTCCGGCACATGGCGTTAATCATCAGTGTATGCGCTGATGATTACCACCCGGTTAACATGTGAGACCTTACCGCTAAGTCAATGGGTGACAGTAAAGTCTCAGGCGCAAAATGGACGCGCACCAATTTTTATTTTTCCTACCTTCCAGCCTTTGTCCTTCAAGCATGCAGCTCTTCCCACCATCCACTTCCCCCTTTCTGTCACGAGCTTGAGTGGAGAGGCAGAGAATAGCATAAAAGTTGTTCCTTAACTTCCTGCCGTCCCTCCTGGCTTCCCCTGTTGTTCCCCCCCCCCCCCCCCCGATGTACCTTTCCTTTGCTCCGCCCTTGCATTTGTTTGATGTTCATCCTCTATATATTGTTAGCCACATAGAGCCTGCTCTGTTGGGATTATGTGGGATATAAATGTTCTAAATAAATAAAAACAAAAACAAAAAAACACAGAATGATGATGGAGGCCACTCCAGAGGTCTCCATGGGCCACCATTGGCCCCCGGGCCTTGCATTGAAGAATATTGTTGTAGATGCTGCTTCTTTGACAATGGCAAAATTTTGCTTCAGGCATTTTTACATAGTCTTAGAAGGATGTTGAATGGAAGGGCCAGCCACAAAGAAACTCGATATTGGGTGGAGGAAGGGGAAAGGGGTATTGTTCCAAGAAGCCTTGATTCTGCTTCAGACACAGGATTAGGCCATGGGGGCGTTATATGAGGTGTGCAAAACATTTGATTACATTTCTATGAGATATAAGTTACATTTTTCAGTTAGTTAGTGCTGTAGCACAAACTGTATTGCTTAAACCCATTTTAATATTTTGCAGCTGCTTATGCAACAGGGTTCATTAACGTTTTATCATTTTACTTCACAGGAGTAACGTAAAAGCATGGTAAGGCTAATCTTTAGCTGTCTTGGTATGACAGGATAAAGCTATGGTGATGATATCCAGTTTTATTGTTCCGATGGGGAAAGATGTGGGGGCAGCAGGAAGACCTCTCAACTAAAGGTTATAGGAAATTTCTAATTGCTTGCTACATAGCAAACTTTATTTATTTTTCAAGTAAAGATACAGTACAAATATGCTATCAGACATGAACAGCTATGAGAAATATTAACACAGAGCCAGTACTTACACCAAGAAAATAAACATATACTGCTGGATTCTTTATATTGCGCCTACCGTTCCGTGTCTAAATCTAAGCATATTTCATAACAATGTGGCTAACTTAATTGGCTTAACACACCAATCAACATAGTTCACAGCACTTAACAAGAAAGAATGAGCACTAATTGGCAATAATTAGAATTTACACACATAACTCACTAAGCATATGCTGTAACTCACTGCGCCTAAACTCAAATGTGCACATCTAAAAAGGGACGTGCTTATAGGTGGGGAAATGGGCATTCCCAAATTTACACGTGCTGTTATAGAATATGGCCTAGTCAGTCCATGTAAATCTATGCTCAGGGATTTACGCCATGTTTTTGTTGGTGTAAGTGGATCAACATAGTTTTAGGCATTGGGATATCAACTAAATGTGTATTCTATGTACCATGCCTAAATCTTATAGAGTACACTTAGGCAAAGAAGATTTCCGCGTGGATATTCCAGACACCATATATAGAATCTCTCCCATATAGAGGTCAATATTCAGCCAGCTGTGTTCAGCATTGTGTTCACCACTGCCGAGGCTATGTCCAGAAATTCAATGCTGGGCCATGTGCAGGATTCAAAGCATTGCCAGTTAAGTGCGGTATTCAGCATTTAACCAGCTATGTGGTACCACATAAAGATAAGACTGACTTTTATGTAGTAATATCTATGTGGTGACCGTGGCCAGTTAAGTGCTAAACCGGCCAAGTGCTGACTCTGCTCCCGGAATGTTCCCAAAATAGCTGGTTTTGAGATAGGTGCTAACTGGAAATTTTTAGCAGCATTACCTGATTAAGTGCCACTGAAAATGACCAGTTAGCCCAGAACTAGTAATTAAACCAGGCAGGGTCCATTTCTGTCTGTATAAATCACTTTTAATAACAACTCGATAAAATGTACCACAACTACTACAGTTTAGTACAGACTACCTGCTGCTGTTAACACAGATTTTGAAATCACATGTAACTATTGTCAGAAAACTAGAATATGTTCCAAAAGTAAACTAGAATACAGAAACTTCAATTGTACTGATCATTCTATTAGTAAATAAACCAAACCAGTTAAACCTAAACAAATTTGTGTGCCTCTTAATTCTACTGCAATATAGTCCTAATGTATACTACTTCTGTGAATATGTTCTGTATAATACAACTGGAGGTTATGGATCCCTCACCCATCTGAAGAGGAACACTTTATTCAGGGGTCCTTAGACTAAGGTGAACTGAAAAATGGCCTGCGGTAGTGTAGGCGCATGTTATAGATCCACGCAGAATCATTTTCCAGTTCACCTGTAAAAATTCCTTTTTTAAATTTTGACTGAAAATGGACGTGCGGCTAAATGAAATTTGATGAGCGTCCATTTTGGGTCTGAGACCTTACCACCAGCCATTGACTTAGTGGTAATGTCTCACGCGTTAACCGGGCAGTAAGCAGTAAGGATCTATGCTTGTCAAATGCCTTTTACCACCCGATAGCGCCACGCGCCAGAAAATAACATTTTTTTCTGATCCACGTAGGGGATGCATGCCAAAAATGAATTTACTGCCTGGCACACATGGTAGCTGGGTGGTAAGTCAGAACTGACATGCATTGGGCGCACGTAGGCCCTTACGCAGCTTAGTAAAAGGGTCCCTCAGTTTCCTACTACTGGCAGCAAGATTAGCCATTCTGGCTAAATGAAAAGACCCTACCCCTCCTACCACTTTGCAATGGAATAAAAAGGGGCATCAGATTACTGAGTGGGAACAGTTCAGGGCAGCCCTGCTTAACAGGCAGGAAATGTAGCACCGCACTGGAGGCCCTTAATTGATGACTCGAAAAAGGCCCCAGTACATGAGTTTTGTCCTTGCTGCAGAGGCGCGTGCTGTCCATTTTGATTCCTCTAATCAATTCTTGGTTTTTTTTTTTTTTTTGGGGGGGGGGGCATAGTAAACTTTTCTTTAGCAGCAATGAAGTGTAAATTCATGCTTCAATTACTTACATTGCTAGCTGATGAAATTCCAGTACCCTATTCCATAATGGTGAGACAGCCTGATGTTCAAAGATTTCTCTATTAAGTCTGAGATCCTATATTACATTACATTTTTGGGCATATATCCCGCCAACACCTTTTCAGTTCTAAGTGACTTACAGACATTTTAAAGGGGTGTAGAAATCAGAACATTCCTCTGAGAATTAAACTGAAATTGCTTTGGAGATGGGCAGAAGTTTGAGTATAATACATATTTCCTAAATAAGAGAGTTTTTATCTTTTTTTAAAACCCGAGGTATGATTGTGAAGGGGAAAACGATCCAGTAATGTCTTTCCAGAATCTGGCTGCTTGGACGGCAAGAGTTTTGTCAAAGAGCGCTAGTTTGACCTTAGATGAAGGGAAGGTGAAAGAGTTAGCAGTTTCCGCTCTCCTGGTTCTTGCAGAGGTTGCGAAGCAGAAATGAGCTAGCAGAAAGCTAGAGATCAGTCCTTGCAGAGTTTTAAAAAGGAAGCATGCAATGTTCTATATGTATCTCATTGCTCAACATCACTTTCTAAAATTGAGGCTGGTGAAAAAATGTTTATTGTTGCATTTAAATAGAATTAAAAGTAATACTGGCTACTGTAATTTGCAAATATACTATTGTTATGGTCTGTTTAACTGTTATGGTGCCTACAGATTATCCAAAATTTGGCAGCAAGAGTATTTTAGGGCTCCCTTAAAGTGTACATACTACTCCTTTTTATACAGTTTTCATTGGCTTGAGATATATTTTTCTAATTTTCTCACTCTGACTTTTCATATCATGAAGAATGATGTTCCAGATAATCTTTTACATAGGATGGATTGGTTCAAATCAGGGAAGGATCTTAGGTCTATTCAGGGTGCTTTGCTATGGATTCCATCTATGTAAGAACAGAGTACCTTCTTCTGGCTCTGAAGTGTGAAATAGTCTTCCACAAAGTATAAGATTTAAATTGAATTATCTAACTTTTAGAAAGAGCCTAAAATCCTGGATTTTCCTTGAATGCTAATAGTTGGGGATGAGACTAATTTGTAATCTTAGCTACTGGGCATGGACAGAAAAATAGTGGATTCAAGACCTAAGCAATGAATCTGTTCATTTAACAGCTGAACATTGTCATAAAACAGACAATATTTAGGACCACTTTTACCCTGCTAACAGTTTAAATCACCTAGTACTATCCATTTGCCTTGTAGGCACCACAGACATATAAAATTACAATAAGGTTTTGAGTTCCTCTTTTAAAAAAAACTTTTTATTACAACAGTTCACAAGAATATACACTTTTACCAGGTGACTCAAGGTCATATGATCAAAGTAAAATAATAAGAAACAATTCAAAAAGACAAAAACTTCACTAAATAATATAGCTTTTCCTTAGACCACAAAGTTAATGGGGAGTAGACTGAAAGGTAATGAGCTCTAATAAAGAAACATAATTCTACTAAGTAAAGACCCTACTTGAATAACCTCACAAACCCAATTATTACAAATAGCCAGATTAAATTATTCCAGATCCACCAATTATCTTCTTCAAGTCCACAAAAGATTTAAGATGTTCCAGTGCAAAGAACACATATTTCACACCTAAATAATGAATTCTACATTTACAAGGATATACTAACAAATAGGAGACCCCCAGAGACCTAACTTCCTCCCTCAATAACACAAATTGCTTCCTTCTATCCTGAGTAGACTTTGTAATATCTGGAAATATCCACAATTTTTGACTACAAATAAGAGTTGTCAATTTCTAAAAAGGAGTCTCATCACTGCGATAAGTTTTTGTTCAAATATAAACAAACCAACAAAGTAGTTTGTGTAAAACTGCTGATAATGAATCTTCTAGAATTGCTGATAAGTTCTGAAACACATTCCCTGGCCTTCTGGAGAAGTCTCCAAATTCTTAGTAGGCAAATATTAAACCTTATTCAATGGGGGAATATTATCAGAGGAAAATTTCAAATGCTCTTGAAAGTATCTCTTAAACAAGTCCAATGGGTCACCCCAACTACCTTAGGAAAATTCAGAACTCTAAGAGTCAGTCTTCTGTTAGAGTTTTTTTTAATATATGTTCCATTTATGACATATATTAATAATGTCTTTCACAACTATAGCCATGGTGTCTTTAACTGGCTTAATCTCAGTCTGAACTACTGAGTAGTCTCAATTGAAACTTGTTTAAACTTTTCAAAAGTATATGAGAGAGATTCAACTTTATTTACTAAATTTGTTGTTTTCTGGATAAACTTCATTATTATTATTATTATTAACATTTGTATAGCGCTACCTGATGCACATAGCACTGAACACCTGACACAGAGAGACAGTCCCTGCTCGATAGAGCTTACAGTCTAAAAATACAGAGAGACAAGACAATTAAGGGTGAGGAAAGTACTGGGTGAGAAGGAACAAGGATAGGGGAATTGAGTAGTGATTAGGAGCCAAAAGCAGTGGTGAAAAGGTGGGTTTTCTGCATAGATTTGAAAACAGGTAGAGATGGAGCTAGGCGTACAGGCTCAGGAAGTCCATTCCAGGCATAAAGTGCCGCGAGGGAAAAGGAACGAAGCCTGGAATTAGCAGTGGAGGAGAAGGGGGACGACAAGAGAGATTTGTCCAGCGAGCGGAGTTTACGGGGAGGAATGTAGGGAGAGATGAGAGAGGAGAGGTAATGGGTGGCTGCAGAATGGATGCATTTAAAGGTCAGTAAGAGAAGTTTGAACTGTACGTGGAAGCGGACAGGGAGCCAGTGAAGTGATTTGAGGAGTGGGCTAGTGTGGGTAAAACAATTTTGGCGGAAAATAAGTTGTGCTGCAGAATTTTGGACAGACTGGAGAGGAGAGAGATGGCTGAGCGGAAGACCAGTGAGAAGCAAATTGCAATAATCCAAGCGAGAGGTGACAAGGGCTTGTATAAGGGTTCTGGTAGCGTATTCAGAGAGGAAGGGGCAAATTTTGCTAAAGTTGTAGATAAAGAAGCGACAGGTTTGGCCGTCTGCTGGATGTTAGTGGAAAAGGAGAGGGAGGAATCAAAGATGATTCCTAGGTTGCGAGCAGATGAGACAGGGAGGATGAGGGTGCCATCTACTGAAATAGAGAATGGGGAGAGGGGCAAGGTGGGCTTGGGGGGGGGAAAGACAATAAGCTCAGTTTTGGCCATGTTCAGTTTCAGGTGGCGGTGTGACATCCAGGCAGCTATGTCGGTCAGGCAGGCTGAAACTTTGGCCTGGGTTTCAGCAGTAATGTCAGGTGTGGAGAGGTAGAACTGAGTGTCGTCGGCATAAAGATGGTACTGGAAACCGTGAGAGGAGATCAGAGAGCCCAGGGAAGAAGTGGAAATGGAAAAAAGAAGGGGGCCAAGGACAGATCCCTGAGGAACTCCAACTGAGAGTGGGACAGGGGTGGAGGATGATCCACCAGAATATACTCTGAAGGTACAGTGGGAGAGATAAGAGGAGAACCAGGAAAGAACAGAGTCATGAAATCCAAACGAGGACAGTGTGGCAAGAAGAAGACTGTGATTGACAGTGTCAAAAGCAGCGGATAGATCGAGCAGGATAAGGATGGAGTAATGGCCTTTGGATTTGGTGAGGAATAGATCGTTAGAGACTTTAGTGAGTGCTGTTTCAGTCGAATGTAGAGGGTGAAAGCCGGATTGAAGCGGATCAAGGATGGCATGAGAGGAGAGGCAGAGACTGTGAATGGAGAGGAAGGGTAAGAAGGAGATGGGATGGTAGTTGGAAGGACAGGAAGGGTCCAATGACAGTTTTTTGAGGAGCGGTGTGACCACAGCATGTTTGAAGGCATCAGGGACAGTTGCAGTGGAAAGAGAGAGGTTGAGGATGTGACAGATAGAGGGGGTGATAGTGGGAGAAATGGAGTTAAGTAAGTTGGTGGGAATGGGATCAGAGGGACAGGTAGTGCATTTCGAGGAGGAAAGAAGGTGTGCTATTTCCTCTTCGGTGATATCAGGAAAGGAAGAGAAGGAGGCATTGGTTGGGTGATTAAGGGAGTGGGTTAAGGGAAGACGAGGAGGAGGTGGCTTGGCAGAGAATCCAAGGTTGATCTTCTGGACCTTGTCATGAAAGTAATCAGCCAGTGATTGAGGAGAGAGAGGGGGGGTAGGAGCTGAGGGTACTTTGAGGAGGGAGTTCAAGGTAGCGAAGAAGCAACGATCGCCCCTCAGCCGCCTTTTCTCCAGGCTAAAGAGTCCTAGCCGTCTTAACCTCTCCTCATAGGATAGTTGTCCCATCCCTTTTATCATTTTGTCGCTCTTCTCTACACCTTCTCCAATTCCTTTATATCTTTTTTGAGATGAGGCAACCAGAACTGAACACAATACTCCAGGTGCGGTCGCACTACAGAGCGATACAACGGCATTATAACATCCTCATGCTTGTTTTCCATCCCTTTTCTAATAATACTCAACATTCTGTTCTCCTTCTTAGCCACCGCAGCACATTGAGCTGAAGATTTCAATGTCCTATCCACAATGACTCCCAGATCCCTTTCTTGGTCCGTAACTCCTAAAGCGGAACCTTGCATGACATAGCTGTAATTCGGGTTCCTCATTCCCACATGCATCACTTTGCACTTGTCAATGGTGAACTTCATCTGCCATTTGGACGCCCAATCCCCCAGTCTCATGAGGTCTTCTCGCAATCTTTCACACTCCTCCTGCAACGAGACGACCCTGGATAACTTTGTGTCATCTGCGAATTTAATTACCTCACTAGTTACTCCCATCTCAAGGTCATTTATAAATATGTTAAAAAGCAGCGGTCCCAGCACAGGCCCCCTGAGGGACCCCACTAACTACCCTTCCTGGGGTTGAGCAATACCTGTGTTTATATGGATACTTTGAAAAATGGCCCAGAAAAAGTCCTGGGCCTACAAGAGGAAGTGTAAATGTAGGCTCATAGTTTTTCCAAAGTAATGTTCAAAGTGGAAATACAAAACGACAGAAAATTATTCATGAAGAGGTTAACATTCCAAATTATGCAGTTAACTTCAGAGTTAGCTGCACAAATCACACATGCTGAAAATTTGAGGCTGGCCACTGCATAATATTTGGCCCAGCATTTCAATGTTCAGTTCAAAGTAATGTGTTGGGGGGGGGGGGGGGGGGAGAGACATTCTAGGGTGGGGGGAACAGGCCAAAAGTAAGGCAGATAACGCCAATATTCTGCATTCTCCAGATAAATTCATCCTTTCAAGTAGGATTGCATAAATATCTGTCCTAACTTGAAATGGATAACTTTTCCGTTCAAGTTGAGGGCTGCATATTAGACAAATAAGCATTGACCACCCCAGTGAATACTGACCCTTACTGTGCAAATGACTGAGATAAGCAAGGCAAAATGTTCAGGCATTTCTTCTGATCTTTTATAAAAGCAGAGTTACAGATGTTTAGAGTTATTCAGTCTTCGTTATAAGAAAATCAATTTAATCTTCAAAGATATCCAGAGAGAGAATATATAAGGATAAAAGATCCATAATCAAAAAGTGTATCAACTAACTGGGGAATGAACCTTTCTGTAAAGCCGTAAACCAACCATTCTACAAGTTTTGATCCATTAATAACCTTTGAAAGTTTCAGCCATGCTAGTATACAGCATATTTCTATACGAAGCAATTTTAAGAGCCTCACATGGGTCGTAAAATTCAGTCAGTAAGCCACATTTGCTAAACGTTAACTACACTATCCTCTCTCAAACAGATACACTTTATATAATACTAATTAGACTTTACCAGATTAGAATCATTTTGAAGTCCCCACTGCATAGCTAGCTACAATACTAGGCAAATGAAATTCATTTTCAGATCGTGCAAAAAATACGTTTGGGATCACTAATGGATTAACATTGGCAACTTCTGCAACTGTAAGCAAAACCATTTTGTTTTCGCCATAAGCATCATTTATACACGCTTCTCTCTTTGGGTTAGCATTTTCTTTGAAGTGTAGCTGCCGAAATAGGCCAAAACTGTAGTTAGAGCTTTGTATTGTAGAGTGCTATTTCATATTTTTTTGTTAATTAATATGCTATTTGATCCATAATTATTCATGGAGTCTGTATGATGACATGAAGTGTCAGTGGTTAATATACCTCACACTAAATGCTGAGAAGCAATGCTTAAAATGTGATGGGTAATCAAGCCTTATTTAGATTGTAATTAAGCTGTCAACACCCGAGTTAGTAGGAAAGGCCTTGCAGCATACAGTTCTAAGACAGCTACATTTCTGTATAGGCTAGGTACAATATATGTCAGATAAAGAAGGTGATTTTATCAAGTTTTTCTCCACATGTAAAAGTTATGTAATACATAGAAAATGACTACTATAAAATTGTATGTGGGTTAACATATGTAACAACTAGGGATACCACAAGGCTGCATAAAAATATGCACAATCTATGGGACCCTTTTACAAAAAAAGCATTAAAAAATGGACAGTGCATTTTAATGTGGGACTTTCCCACATGTTGTTGTAAAAGAGGGCTTTTTTCCTTTGTTTTTCAGATCCCGCACTAAGGGGCCCTTTTACAAAGCAACTATTCCACTCCAGTGCACTCCATTTCTGGCGCTAGCGAAAATATTCAAAAAATATTTCCTCAGGGGTTACCCAGCAGTAATCAGGCAGCACCGCGCACTGTCCAGTTACTGCCAGGGTAACATGGGAGCCCTTACTGTCACCTCAGTGGTTATCAGTAAGTGCTCCCCCTGTATGGCCATGTGGTAAAAATGCTGAAGAGAAACCAATAACTAGAATTGTTAGGAGCCCTGTTACTAAAGCTTAGTTCATGCTAAAGGAATTAGCGCTCTCTAAATGCTAAGAAGCCCATAGGTATAAAATGGGCTCCTGAGCATTTAGCACATGCTAATTCCATTAGTGTGTGCTAGGGCCCTTAGTTTCCTGAAGTCCAAAGCTAACAGAACCTACCATTCCATGGTTCTGAGAACCTGTTTTATACAGGCACACAGATGGTTATATTGCTTTTATAAAACCAGAATAAAATATTTGTTAAAAATCTTTTTACATGTGCTCTGTTATGAAAATACCCCTAGAAGGCCTCACATCTATATCCATAGTATAATTTTATAGCATAGGCATAAATATATTGTAGATATGGAATCACATTGGGGTCCTTTTACTAAGTCGCGGAAAAAGTGGTCTGCGGTTGTGTGGGCATGTATTTTTGGCACACACTGGAGCAGTTTTTACTACGTCTTGAAAAAAAGGGCTTTTTCGATGGACTGGGAAAAGGGCCTGTAGTAAAACTGAAACCAGCGAGCACCTATTTACGGCCTGAGCCCTTAATGCCACCCATGGATCTAGCGGTAAGGGCTCACATGCTACACGTGTGTTGACTGGTCAGCGCGTGCCAACTGCCAATTAAAGTTGATAATGTTGCACACGGTAGGACATAAAAAAATCATTTGTCCCAGGAGTATGGGCATGTGCCAAATCTGAAATTACCACCAGGGGGGGCACTAGCCTGGCAATAGTCTCATTTTGGCACATGCTGCACACAATTAAAGCCTATCGCACCTTTGTAAAAAGGTCCATGAGTTCTTATTCAGTGCTATTAGGTTTATGCTACCATTTCCTGATGCTATATTTTAAATTATAAAATCAATGGACAGCTATGATTACAAAAACACTTAGGATGATCAATTTTTGAAAAGAGAATAGAGTTTTATAAAAAGTTAGCCCTGAAAATATTGTTTATAATAAAACAAAGAAGAAAAGCTGAACAAAGAATTTTTTAAAGTGCCTGTACCATTAATGAAAATGATCTAGAAATGCTGAAGAAGAGACAACATTTTCTCAAAAGTTCATTCTCAACAGGGTCTTTCAATAATTCTTACATTGCTCCAATAAAACACATCACAACATAAACAATTCAGTTTTATGTTTTTGATTTTCTTTCTTTTTTTATTTTTAATATATTCCAGAACCAGTACAACTGCCAGGAATCCCTTTCACCATTATTGATAAAATGTATTTGGCAGCAGAAAAGAACATAACAGCCACCTGGTTTCAGAAGTCTTATACTTTTTTAAATCATTTTACCACAGGTGCAGAATGTGAGAAATCCTTTTGAAGCATGTTCCCTTGAAATCTGAGTCAAGGTTGCCGCCTGGCTCCAGACATATAGGACAAGTTTGTCTAGCCTTTTGTATTATCCCTCTGCATAGAACTCTTTATGGCATTTCCTAAGGAAATCAAGGCTCCGTGCATGCAGTGGTATAAACTAGCACTATATTAGCCTGCCCTGAAATCTGGAACCAGCTGGCCACCATATTTGATCAACTGCAAATATTGAGCTAGATTCTATATATGGCCCCCCAAAAAATTGGCGCCAAAAAAGCACTATTTTATAAGCTGCACTTAAAGTTAGGCATGGTTTATAGAATAGCGTTTGTGCCCAGGAATTGTGCCTAACTTTAGGCAAGACCATTTGTGCCAACTGAAACATGGTGCAAATGTACATGCCTATATTAGCTGTGTATCCCCATTATTCTATAACAACGCACGTTAATTTTAGGAATGCCCGTGTTCCGCCCATGACCCTCTTTTTTCTGCTCCCCCTATTTCAGACTGCACATAAAATGTAGGCACAGATCCCGCACTTAAATTTACACGCGTAAAGTTCAATTCAATTCAATTCAATTAACTTCTTATTAAGCCAATTATTGGTGCTAATTAGCTTGTTATTTAATTAAATTTTGCATGCAAAGTGGGTACATGCACACAGTCTTTAGTGACTTTACAGAATTAGTGGGATTATGGGGATACATTTATAAAGGCTTTTTCCTTACATTAGATTAGACATTTATATTCTGCAAATACCTAAAAAAAAAGTACAATATGGTTTCATAAACAAGACATCTAGGGATACCCAGGAACTAACAACCTCTGATGTAAATCACATAATGGAATGGCCACATTCAATACAAATTTCTGGTATAAGAACATTTTCAAAGATTTTCAAAACAACTTACCGTATTTTTCGGACTATAAGACGCACTTTTTTCCCCCAAAATTTGGGAGGAAAATGGGGGGTGCGTCTTATAGTCCGAAGGTAGCGGTTTTTTTTACCTCCGTTCCGTATTTACAGGATTCCGTGTTCCCTGGTGGTCTAGTGACGTCGGGGCAGGAAAGAGCCCCCTCTTTCCTGCCCATCGCGCTGCTCTCCGTGCTTCTCAATGCTTTCCGACGGTCTCGGCGATATTCAAAATGGCCGCCGAGAATCTCGGCGGCCATTTTGAATATCGCCGAGACCGTCGGAAAGCATTGAGAAGCACAGAGAGCAGCGCGATGGGCAGGAAAGAGGGGGCTCTTTCCTGCCCCGACGTCACTAGACCACCAGGGAACACGGAATCCTGGAAGTACGGGACGGAGGTCCAAAACCCGGACAAGACGCACCGGAGCACCTAGGTTTTAGAGGAGGGAAAGAGGAAAATTTTTTTTTTCCTCTTTCCCTCCTCTAAAACCTAGGTGCGTCTTATGGTCCGGTGCGTCTTATAGTCCGAAAAATACGGTATATTGAGTCTAAGTTGTATAAGTAGAATAATCTATCATTTGGCTGCTTGATAAGGGAACAGAGAGTCAAGATGGTGACCAAGCAGGTTGTGTGAGACGGACGCTCCTTACATATTCTGTAAAGTTACCTTTTTCCTTATAAGAATATGCCGAAAAGGAAGGGTAAGCCAAAGGGACCACCCCTCCCGAAGCAAGTACCCTCCTTACCTGGGCAACCGACAATATCCACATTTTTTGTGTCGACCCTGACGTCAGGCATTTCCGCTAACGGGGCAAGGGAGAGCCCTGTTCAGGAGAGCAAATTATCGCTTAGCCCGTTAGGACCTGCAACCCCTCCACCTCCGCAACCAGACGGAATTGCTGTTCCGAATCTTAGTATTGAAATAGATTCAAAGGGGTGGCGGACTCAGTCAGTGGAAGCGACATCGGAAAATATATCAGGGACGGTGGCGGGAGAACAACGATGACCAGAAATGGCAATGGGGGAAACCACGGCGGATACGTCTCGAAACGCTGATTTACAAGAAGAAATTTCCCTCTGTGCAATGGCGATTCAGCCGTTGGTTAGGCCCAGGAGGTGTCGTTGGAATCAATTTGGACTGCCCTTGAGTCTCTGCATAAGGTTTGTACTTCTTTTATATCAGACTAATTTGGAGACAGAAATGGCTAAAATATCAGACCAACAAGCTCAAGTCTCTGGGAATCATTTATTACTTCATCGGAAAATAGAAAATTTAGAGAACTTATATAGAAATTTGAATGTACGCATATTAAATTTTCCAAAATCTCAATATATTACTCCAAGAGACATGTTTGTTCAGTTTCTCAGAGAGATTTATAAATACTCAGAGCAATCTCTACCACCTTTACAAAAAGTATGTTATTTAATTATGAAGCCAAATCAACAACAAAATGCTCCAATACCACAGGAAAATTTAACTGAAACACTTGATATAACGGATTTTTTGGAACAATCTAAAAAGAATATTGAAACTAGGGCAACTCTAATTGTGTCATTTGTATTTCTACAAGATAAAGAAGCTCTGTTAAGACTTTACTTTAAAAATATACATCCAGAATTTAAAGGCAGTAAAGCTTCAATGTTCCCAGATATTTCCAGATGGACACAACAGAGAAGGAAAAAAATTCCTAGATATGACACAAGACTCTTTGGACATTAAGGCTTGTTTTCAATTAAGATTTCCTTGCAAGTGTATTCTATTCAAGACAGTGCTCTCAGAATATCACATTTTGTGCTACTGGATAAGCACATGTACAAGAGATAGCACTTGCCAATGTTAGCTATGGCAAATTGGATAGGCATGACCACCCACAAACCTATGAAATGAGAGAAGTAGGTTTACTGTGCCCTATGGAAAAAGTTTGTGGAATTACATCCAGATCATCTGCCCAATGTTTAGGTTGAAAAGCATGTGGCACCAGATGGGGGGAGGGAGGTAAGGCTGGGTGGGATGGGTAGGGAAGAGAGGAGGGCAGGAAAAAAAAATAAAGATCCATACCTTATGTTTTGTTGGAGGAAGCTAAGTAATTTTACTGTTTGATGTCTTGTTTTAGATTTGCATGTACCTTAAATAGAGTAATATTCGGAGGTTCAGATTTTAAGCTGTGTAGTCAATGCTCTTTGTTTAAGGAATTTCTTACATATATAACAGTATACAAACATAAGTTGGTGGTTATAAAATTAATCATTATATAAAAGGGTATACCTCAATATCAACTTCGGCAACTGCAGTTGATTCAGAAGGCTGCTGTTAAATTAATCCATGGTACTAGGAAATTTGACAGTGTTACTCCCTTCCTCAAGCATGGACACTGGCTCCCTATATTTCACCAGGTTAATTACAAAGCCTTTGCATTAAACTGGCTTGCCCCAATTTCTCCACAGATCTCTTGTTCTGTACTTACCAGCCCATCCACCAAGATTGACTCAACATAACTGCCTTGTTGCTCCTTCTCAACTTCATACCTGCTCACAGTATGCCTGCAAATCTTACTTTCCAGTTATTGTGCCCTCACTCTGGAACTCCACGCCTATTGAACTGCATTTGGAACCTTTGTTCCAAAAATTTAAGGTGCTGCTCAAAACATATTTATTCTCAAAGGCATTCCCTGTCTGATTTGCTCCAAATAGTCATTCACTTGCATTGATAAAGAGCCTCATTACGTCCACATATACTCTTTTCACACAATCTACCCTCCTTGTGGATTTTAGTGTACTTGTAATTAATATTTAGAAACTTTAATATTTAATTAGTTATATATAAGCCTGTAACATAGGCTTCCTTTTATTCATTCCTTTTTCTTACCCTATTAATTTGCTATGTAAAGTGCTTATTTGTGATATATCAAATAAACATGAAATGAGAAATGTAAAAAAGCATGCATGGGGACCACAATTGGGCTCATTTTCGAAAGAGAAGGACGCCCATCATTCGACATAAATCGGAAGATGGTGTCCTTCCCACATGGTCGTCCAAATCGGTATAATCGAAAGCCGATTTTGGATGTCCCCAACTGCTTTCCGTTGCAGGGACAGCCAAAGTTCAAGGGGGCATATCGGAGGTGTAATGAAGGCTGGACTTGGGCGTTCCTAACACTAGGATGTCCTCGACCCATAATCGAAAGAAACAAGGATGTCCCTGATGAACACTTGGGTGACTTTACCTGATCGTGTTTTTCATACGACCAAGGCACAAAAAGGTGCCCGAAAAGGACCAGATGACCACCGGAGAGAATCGGGGGTGACCTCCCCTTACTCCCCCAGTGGTCACTAACTCCCTCCCACCCTGAAAAAACATCTTTAAAAATATTGATTGCCAGCCTCAGATGTCATACTCAGCTCCATCACAGCAATATGTAGGTACCTGGAGCAGTTTTAGTGGGTGCAGTGCACTTCAGGCAGATGAACCTATGCCCACCCCCCCTATCTGTTACATTTATGAGGAAACAGCGAGCCCTCCAAAACCCACCACAAACCCACTGTACCCGCATCTAAGTGCCCCCTTCACCCTTAAAGGCAATGGTAATGGTGTACAGTTGGGGGTAGTGGGTTTTGGGGGGCTCAGCACACATGTTAAGGGAACTATGTACCTGGAAGCAATTTCTGAAGTCCATTGCAGTGCCCCCCTGGGGTGTCCGGTTGGTGTCTTGGCATATCAGGGGGACCAATGCACTGGCTCCTCCCATGACCAAATGGCTTTCATTTGGTCATTTCTGAGATGGACGTCCTTGGTTTCCATTATCTCCGAAAATCAGAAATGACCAAGTCTAGGGGCGACCATCTCTAAGGATGACCAAATTTCAGGATTTGGGCGTCCCTGACCATATTATTGAAATGAAAGATGGACGTCCATCTTGTTTTGAAAATATGGGTTTCCCCGCCCCTGGATGGGGACGTTTTGCAAGGACGTCCAAATCGAAACGAGGATGTCCCTTTTGATTATGCCCCTCCACATGTATACTTTTATGGAACTCAGCCATAGGCATGTTGCAGCTTGGGTAGAGTATAGGCAGAGTTAAGAAGTGTGCCTGTAGTTTGTAAATTACACATGTTCAAGGGTGTAATGTAGGTGGAGTGTAGGCAGAGTTAAGAAATGTGTGTGTAGGTTATAATATAGACATGTTGTCAAGTGTAGTGTGGCTAGAGTGTAGGCAGAGTTAAGAAGTGTGCATCTAGTTTATTAATATAGGTATGTTCTGGGTTGTAGTGTGGGTAGAATGCAGAAAGTGTTAAGAGGTGTGTCTGTAGATTGTAAAATAGACACGGTCTGGGGTGTAGTGTGGATAGAGTGAAGGAGGAGTTAAGAAGTGTGCCTATAGCAGGGGTGGACTGACAATTCGGGCAACTGGGCAGTGCCCGAGGGCCCAGAGGCTCTGCCCGATTGCCCGCAGCCACCGCAGCAGCACATTGCAGCCCTCCCTTGTCCTACCTTGAAGGGTCTGTGGGGGCAGGAAAGAATCCCACTGTTTCCTGCCTGCTTTGCTACTCTGCATGGCAGTGCTGCCAAGGTCTGCAAGACTACAGCGGAAAGTCTCAGTAGCCATTTTGAAAAACACTCACCGCCGTTCTGCCGAGCGCAGTAGCGATAGTAAGCAGGAAAGAATTGGGTTCTTTCTTGTCCCCGAAGAAGCTTCTAGACCACCAGGCCCTTTAAGGTAGGACTGGGGAGAGTGGTGCTGGAGTGGGGCAGCAGGCAGTGGCAGAGAGCCCCAATGACCCTTACTGCCCAGGGACCCCAAACCACTGTCAGTCTGCCCTTGGCATGTAGGTTATTAAATAGACATGTTCTGGGGTGTAGTGTGTTTAGAGTGCAGGCAGAGTTAAAAAGTGTGTGTATAGGTTATAAAATAAGCACCTATGTGTTCACTTCAGCCATGTAGAATTATACCAATTTCTGAGCTGGCATAAATGTTTGTGGCTTCATTATAACTATGATTCTGGCTGCTTTTGTGGGATACTTTTTTAAAGACATGTAAGCAGCTATGTATCTTTATCAAATAGACTTACAAGAGGCATCTACTTGCCCTCCTATCCTAGGTGGCCTGTTATAAAATTACTTTCCTCAGGGCTACTTAATATGAGTTAAACTTGGCTGTTGTATATTCAGTCCAGTATATACTCCATGAGCTCTGAGGCCAGGTTTGTTTACTGCACTGGTGTTATCCTCACACAGCCTGTTTCATGAATTTATTTTAGCAAACATTTTTGAAATGTAATGATTATATCATTAGTTTGCTAACCCCCTTTTTTATTTATCAGCTTTACATTTGTCATTATGCACTCTTTATAATCCTATTTGCTGCTTGTCAGCATCCCAATGAGCCACTTTTCAAACTCAGAACAGTGTATAACTAGGGCCTCTATTCTTATGTGCTTACAAATTGTAAATTTAGGAGCTTATTTCCATTGAACTAGGGTTGATTTGAGTACACATGTTCACATCATGTAGGAGTCATCAGTACAGAAAAAGCACAAAATGTGGGGAATAGGCACAGAAAGTCACACATTAGAGTGGAATGATGATTAGCCTAGTGGTAAGTGTAGTGATCTGTGAGCCATGGGAACTGAGTTTGATTCCCACTGCAGCTCCTTTACAGTTTGGAAAATGGAATAAAAGGGTAGTTTTGGGCATTTCTGAATGGGAGGTCAATTAAAGTGGTCACGTAGGTGGGACATAGTCCCTGGAGGATAGTGGAGACAAGCATAAGGTTCTTGAAGCTTATTCTGGCTTTTATGAGCAGCTAGTGGGGTGTTTGCGGTAGGGGAGAGGCTCTCACATAGCAGGGAGAACTGAAGATCAAGTAGGCAGCTGTGTTTTGGATGGTTTGTAATTTTTTCAGGCTCAGATCCTTGAAACCTATGTATAAACTGTTATAGTAGTCCAGCTGGGATAACATGAGAATTTAGACTAGGAGGCGGAATGTAGTGATAGAGAAGAGGTTTCTAATTCTTCTTAGCTTCCTGAGCATTCTGAAGGTTTTCTTTGTGACTAAAGATGTTTGGTTGGCGAGTGTCAGGTGTTGGTTAAGGGTAACTCCCAGGAATTTGAGATTGCTTTCTAGTGGGAAGCTTGTTTGATCAACTGTAACAGTCTTGTAGGGAATGGGGTGAAAAGAACTTAAAACAAACCAAGAATTTGGTTTTCTCTCTGTTTAGATTTAGCCTGAAGGTGGAGGCCCAGGTCTCCATTGTGTCTAAGTTGATCCGGATCCTCCCTGTGATGTCGGTTAGGTTGCCCGAGAAGGGTATGTGTATTGTCACATTGTGTGCATAGATGTGTGATCCTGCATGTATGCACAAATGTGTTAGTATTCTCAATATGTATGTATCTAACTAGTGCATAAATGTTAACTCTTATTTTACAGAATTACCTCAAATAGGGGGTCTTTTACTAAAGGTTAGCTTGAGTTATCTGCAGCAGGTCCCATTTTATTCCTCTGGGCCCTGCTGCAGATAACTCAAGTTAATCTTTAGTAAAAGACCCCCATAGCCTACACATCCAAACCTTTACACAGAATAGAGTATCCCCCTACATTGCCAGATGCTAAGAATAAAATTGCCCCCCCCCCCCCCGGGAATTGTTTAATGAAAAGTATGTTGAACGCTAGAATCTATTAACCCCATTCTGCTCTAGAAAAAGGTCTCCTTGCAATAAAGGTGTTAACAAGTTCTGAAAAAATGAGTGCTTTATTGGCATATATCCCCATCCAGTTTGCTCAGTAAACCACATAAATAGAAAAATACACAATTGCATCCGGCCTCCGTTGGTCCAGAGTTTTGGACAAATTACATTAGACTTCAATTATTTCACTAAATTCTAAGATACCTCACATCAGCATTGCACATTTCTGTTTCCCTATGAAGAGGGCCAATATAAAATATGTTGTCGGTAAGCGCGTATCCTATTAATTCTTCATTTTCTGTCGCAAAGAAAGCAGCAAGATCTCAAAATGAGAGCCTTTTTGATGTATTGCTGCATTTCAGCTGTACAAAACTGTATGACAGGGAGATTAAGAAATACGTTTGACAAATTATTTATAAAATATTACATGGCATTTTCAATCTCCCAGTTGTCCCTAGTGTAAGATAATCTTCCTTTAAAACACTTTTGTACATAGCAATTGTTTAGGCTCTTTACGGTTTCTAATGTGTTATTCTGCAGAGAGAATGATACAGATGACGGTTTTCAAAGCCATTTACCAGAGTATAAATCATGATTAGATTGTTGTTTAGGTCAGGGGAGTAGAACTGTGTATACACATTTGATTTAAAAAAAATGTACACATGTTATTTGGCCCCAGTTTAGCTGCTTTACAACAAACATGAAGAAAAGTAAAAGGAAATTTTAGTGTGCATGCTTGTAGCAGGCAATTTCCAACGGGAAACAATGTAGGTAGTTTCCCTTTGAAAATTAACTGTTATGTGTGTGGGTCAAAAGTGTGGGCATTCACTGCAAACAATATAGCTTAATTGAAATTAACCCCATGCGATGAAACTACAGTGTAGTAAATTTAAAACAAATCAGAGAAAAATTTTCTTCACCCAACGTATAATTAAACTCTGGAATTCGTTGCCGGAGAAAGTGGTGAAGGCGGTTAGCTTAGCAGAGTTTAAAAAGGGGTTGGACGGTTTCCTAAAGGACAAGTCCTTAAACCGCTACTAAATGGACTTGGGAAAAATCCACAATTCCAGGAATAACATGTATAGAATGTGTGTACGTTTGGGAAGCTTGCCAGGTGCCCTTGGCCTGGATTGGCCGCTGTCGTGGCCAGGATGCTGGGCTCGATGGACGCTTGGTCTTTTCCCAGTATGGCATTACTTATGTACTTATGAAGGGAGAGGGGATGAGAAGAAAAGTGGCATTCAGCACTCAAAAGCATAATTCTGGCAAGAGTTGTTTTCTTTATTGGGCAAGTTTCTGTTTCTTTTTTCATCTACAGATCTCTAATTGAGTAATCAGATCCACATTCAAATGCTGTGGTCGGTGTTTGCTTTAAATGCTGGCTGTGGCATTTTAATGTCCTTGCATAACCAGCACCACTGTCCACAGAAACAGCAGTGCTGAATATGTATATTTAGTGGTGACTAGCTCTATGGATAGGGGGTAATTCTATAAAGTTAGGTGCTAGCATGCTGGGCACTAAGCAAAGTTCCCATGGGGTTACCGAGGGTAGAACGCCAGTTTTACATGCCAAGCAATGCAGAGAGGACTTGTGCATGAGTGTTAACTTGTGTGGGAAAAAAAGCTGCAAGTTGTATTAAAATGTATGCTGATGAGCTACTTTAGATGTTCTGTGCTATGCAGAGAGTATGCTGCCCACTTCTGACGCATGCACAATATGAGAAATTTACAGCGAGGGTCTAGGGTGGCGAAGAAGGTTTTCCTGAGAAGATTTCTTGTCGGCGTTTCACATTTAATTCAGGAGCGTAGCCACGGGTGGGCCTGGATGGGCCCTGGCCCACCCACTTTTGCTAGAGGCCCGCCCCGCCCGCAACAGCCCCCTGCACTGACCTGAAGCGCGTTCTCCCTCCAAACCAGCACCGGCGATCATAGCCAGCCTTCTACCACATCCAGCAGGAAGTTGCAGAGTAGGCGGGACGCGTCTGAGAAGAAACTCCGACGACGCATGCTGGATGTGGTAGAAGGCTGGCTATGATCGCCGGTGCTGGAATGGAGGGAGAACGCACTTCAGGTCAGTGCAGGGGGCTGTCGCGGGTGGGGCGGTCACGGGTGGACACAAAATGTGGTGGTGGCGGCGGTGGCGGGCGGGGGGTGGACAGTGGAGAGGAAAGAGGTCTGTGCCCATCCAGTCTACCTCCAGGCCCACCCAAAAATTAATCGCTGGCTATGCTACTGATTTAATTGCTGGTTTTGTCTTGTTATGCAAGCTGAAGGAAGCCCGTGCAAGTTTTAAAGGCAGATAGTGCGTAACAAACGTGTGTGTGTCCAGACAGTTTTTGAAAGCCTCATATTTAGGTGCAGAAGAACAGATGCTGATGTGTATTGACACTTTCAGTTTTAGTTCAGACATGCATACAAGAAGCCACACTTACCACAAAACCTTGAGTGCATACTCCTCCCCATTTTGCCACAGATTTGCCGCACATCAAATTTGCATACAATTAACTTGCTGTTGCTCTTGAGGTAGAAGCCATGCATTTAGACATCTGCATGTAGCTGTACAGTGAGCCTTTCTGCATCTCCCCCTTATTGAGCAACTGCTATGGGGAAGTGAATATGGGAGCAGAATGGGTGGGTCGGGGTGTGCTAAGGTTTTAGAATACTGTTAGTTATGTGTGTAACTAACAGCAGTTAGGCATAAGCACTTACACCAGCCTTTGACATAACATAAGCAGGGCCACCGAGGGACAGAGCCAGGCTTAGGATAGGGCCACCACAGGCGCCACCACACCCAACTCAGGCTGCCTTGCCCCCCCCCCCTACTCAGGCCACCACCACCCCCACTCCCCACACAGCCAATGTGCCCACCCCCTTACCTTCCTGCGTCTGCTTCTCCCTCGGTCTGACACTCTCCTGCTCCTGCGTGCTGAGATCCAGGTTATCACGTTAACACAATCTCCAGGTCCTGACACACAGGAGCAAGAGAGAGACAGACCCCAGCACCAGCCCACCCTTGGAGGCCAGGCCTGGGGAATCTCGCCCCCCCCCTTCTCCCCCCTCTCGGTGACCCTTAACATAAGTGTTCAAGACTGCAGCTAGGTGCTGAAATGCAGACATACACTAGTATTCTATAATGATAATTATGCATATAATTGTCAATCTAGAACTGACCAGATGAACGGGTGGTCATCTGGTCAGTTCGGGCACTTTTTCGTGGCTTGGTCATAAGAAAAAAAGGACCAAGTAAAGTCATCCAAGTGCTCATCGGGGACACCCTTTTTTTTTTGATTATGGGTCAAGGACGCCCATGTAATAGGCACGCCCAAGACCTGTCATCATTTACTATGTTACTGTGTCTGAATATCAGTCCCTATGTCTTTATTGGATTGGTTATCAATATGATGGCATGTTAAATTTAAATAACTGGGCATGATTTTCAAAATATTGTCCAGAGAAGCACCCTCTTGTAAGACGTTATCTTTGAAGCCATATTTACCTAACAGAACTCTACGTTCTGAAAGTGCTAGACTTCAGCAATTACCCAGTGCTACATCATATCAATTGGAAGACACATAAAAAGTCTTTGTCTCGAACTGGGACCTTTGAATGGAACAAACTGCCAGATCAAATCAGAATAGAAGACTATTGTACCTTTAGAAAACAGCTCGAATGGTGAATTATTTTAGCCACAAGGGAAAATAACACAGAAGCAGAGGAACAGAGGAAACCTTACGGAGTCCGTAAAAACAGTCAAACTGTAAAGCAAATGGATGACTCTTCCAACAGTCAATTACATGTGCAACTGTTACCTGATTCGTGGATGGAATCATTGTGATTATTTTTGTTTTAATCATGATAATATGTACTTCCTGAGGTTTATGTCTCAGTGTTCTTGATTTGTGATCCACAATGAACTGAACATTGGTATTTGCGGACAATAAATCCTGTATAACTTTAAATAACATAAGGAGAGAAGAGACTCTCTAAATATATTCACAAATATATTCTCAAAGCTGGCACTTTACTCATGATTAAATCCAGAAGCAATCAAATAGCAGCAGAGTCCAATTGTCATAAAGGGGAAAAAGCCTCAGAACCCAACCTTATCTCTCAATTATTACTTGTGGTGATAGGATTTATACAAAGCTTCCAATCATAGGCATAAAAAAAACCCTTTACTTTACAGTCATTACATCTCACTGCTATATTAATTTGCTGGTCAACCCTTAATGTTGTGACTAAATGAAAACAAAACCAGCTTTTTCAGAAAGTGATTCAAATCTTGTGCTGTTGACCCCAGTGCTGTCAATTGGATGTTAACAAGCTATTACCAGCACTAATTAGCATTGATTGAGTTTTGCACACACAACTCACTAAGTGTATTCTATAATGTACTGCGCCTAAATTCTAAGTCGCATAGTTGAAAAGGGACGTGGCCATGGGTGGGGCATAGGCATTTCTAAAATCTATGCACATTGCTATAGAATATACCCACTCTGCACTGCTGTAGATAAACAATTGGTGGAACCTTTAATATGAATCCACTTATTATTGTAATCATCCCAGAACTTATCAGTCTCCTCCATAACTTCACAGATACTGCAATTACCTCATTTAGTATGTCCAGTAACAGGAGTGTCTCTACAAGACCAAACATCTGAATGGCTTAGTAAATCAGAAAAATTAGCTCTTCTAGAGTAGGCAATCCTACATTTATTACGTGCAAACACTTCATGAGCAGTCAGAATAACCTTGGCTACTTTTGGAGATAATGTGATGTAATGTAAGATACAACATGTATTTGATTCAGGAGTCTTCTGTGATTTTTCAGCCAAAAGGTGTTACCGATGGTTAAACAAGGCTCTTTTATAGGCGTGCTTAACTATTTTTCTAGGATATACTCTCGTATGTAACTTGGAACTTAAATGGGTAGCAGCTTGTTTAAACTTACCTGAAGAATCACAAATCCTGTGATAACGCAGGAATTGTGCAAATGGGAGACTATTTTTAGTGTGAAAGGGGTGCATGCTCTCAAAAGCCAGTAAGGTATTCCGATCTGTACTTTTAGTGTATATATCTGTTCGTAATGCACCATCACATAAATTCACTTTCACATCCAAAAAACATACTGCTATGGGATGAATAACAGACTGGAACTTAATAGTAGGATGGCAAGAATTAAGAAGCGACACAAAATCTTCCAGAGATTCCTTACTATCAGTCCATATCATAAAGACGTCATTGATGTAACGCCACCAACAGAAAACATGGTTAAACTGGACCATCTTATAGATAATACGGTCTTCTAAATCAGCCATGAATATATTTGCTACTGTAGGGGCAAAAGACGTCCCCGTAACAATTCCAGATAGTTGAAAAACTTCCTATTCTTTATGTCCTCCTGAAGCAGTTACGAAACAGGGGAGTCCCTCTGTTGATGAGATTGCAATGTGACACTGTGGATCCATAGACTTTGATTTTGGAAGTAAGCCCTGGCTGGATGCCCGAAGAAATTTGATGTGGTGACTACCACCCGGGTGGTGAAGATAAGCTAAATCTGTTTTGTTGGTCCCATGCACATTTTTGCATTTTGTGATATTGTGGATTTTTCTTGTGATTTATAGACACTTACTACAGTATGTTATTGTGAAGATTTGATTGATCCTCCGTTTTTTTGGCTGCAAGGGTTTTTCTCTTAGATGAGTTGTTTTCCTTTCAGCTGGGTTTGGAGGGTGGGATAGAACCCATGATAGTAGCTGTTATTTGGGGTTTAGCCATTGTTTATGGCACCCCAGACAGTTGAGGTTCTTTTTTGTTAATGATTGTGTATCTTCTATATGTACTAAGAGCCAATATCAAAGCAAATTTTTGGATTTTTTGCAGTACCTTAATTTATATGCCACTTTATATATACCGTATCTTATTGCTACTGCAAGACAGAATGGTTTACAATTTATAAAAAAAGAAGCAATACAATATGTACAGGTTGGACAAACATTAGAACTCCAGTCATTACAGGAAAGCACAGCAAACCCACAAACTAGCTACATAAGATGAAAAACAGTATAACTCATGATTTAGTATACAGGAGAACACCACAAATACAAAATTAAATACATAATATAATCTACACAGACAAACAATACAGTTTTGATTTAATATATATTACAAATGCCCATTTATAACCTTTCTTCCATTATTCTAAATTCTGTTCTACATAATTGATAAAGTAGAAGGTTTTCAAAAGTTTCCGAAAATGAAAGTAAGATTTCTCAAGTCTGATCTCTTTTGGAAGGCCATTCCAAAGAGAGGGAGACAAATAGAAAAAAGCCGAATTCCGTGTAGATTCCCATCTAGCCCTAGCGAGAGGAGGAATCACTAACCTGTTGTTCAGAGGTTGCCTATATGGTGCCTATTCTAGAAAGGAAAGTAGGTGCCTACCTTCCTTTATAAAATGCTAGTGTAATATATAAAATATGTGCCTATAATTTAGGCAATACATAGCCATTAAAAAAAACAAAAAAATAAGATGATACCTCCTTTATTGGGATAGCTTAATACATTTTTTTTTTAAATTTTTTATTAAACATTTTTAATTATTACATCAAGCATAAATCTTGAATACAGAAAAGATAATTATAATAGTTTCTACAATTACGAGAAAAAAAATAGGCAAATTCTTTAAAACTAAATTTTCATCTTTAGTCCACAATACATGGGGAGCCCATACTAAACTTAAGGAAAACTTAATAAATCAGAAATCCAATTCCTAATTAGAAATTAAACGGTTGATGATAGCAGTCGGGTATTTTAAATCTTCATGGAGTAGAAGTTGTTACAATTATTGGAGCTGGAAGCAAGGAATCTCTCAGCCTAGCCTCTATGAAGGCATTCAATTGTTTTGCCTCAAAGAATACATATTTTACTGATTTAAATTTTATTACACACTTGCACGGGAAATGCAGCCAAAAGAGTGCTCCAAGTTGTAATACCTTCGGCCTTAATTTAAGCAATTCTTGCCTTTTTCTTTGGGTCGCCCTTGAGATATCAGGATACATTCTAATTCGAGTACCTAAAAAATCTTGATTTTTATTTAGGAAATATTGTTTGAGTATCCAGTCTCTATCCGACTGTAATATGAAAAATATTTTAAGAGTTGCAGTTGTTACACCAACATTCTCGCCTTCAATTATTTGTGTCAAGTCCAAATTCAAATCTAAAGACTCTGGTAAAGGAACCTCCTTATCCTCCTGTGTTAATGCTTTTTTTCGATAAGGTTCTATATAGTAGATCTTAGATATCGGTGGATGAGATTTTTCCGGGATCTTTAAGTTCTCAGTTAAATATTGTTTGAAGGTTAACAATGGTGAGATAGCAAGCTGCTTGGGAAAATTTGTTAGTCTCAAGATATTTGATCGTTGATAATTTTCTAGTATCTCAATCCTGTTTTGCAGGTAAATATTTTCTTTAATCAGATTCATCTGAATTTGTTGAGAGTTTTGTATAGCTGCAAGGTTGTTTTTCATATCCTTACCCAAAGAAATTAATTTAGTCTCTATTTCTATTTAATACATTTTTTCACTAGCTTTTGAAGTGAACTTTTTTCCCAGGTCAACAAAAAGCAAAATATATAAGTGAAACATTTAAAAAAAAAATTGCAATGACAGTCACAAGAACGTCATAACATAAAAGTAGCCATACCAGACCAATGGTCCATCTAGCTCAGTATCCTGTTTCCAACAGTGGCCAAACCAGGTCACAAGTACCTGGCAGAAACCCAAATAGTGGCAACATTCCATGCTACCAATCCCAGGGCAATTAGTGTGTGGCTATTTACCGCCTCATTTTAAAAAAGGCCTTTTTCTTGCCGCAGTAAAAAATGGCCCAGCGTGCACCAATTTCAATAGCAGACTATGGACTTTTCCTCCAGGAAGTTGTCCAAACCTTTTAAAAACCCAGATACACTTTTAAAAAAGGCCTTTACTTGCCGCATTAAAAAATGGCCCAGCGTGCACCAATTTCAATAGCAGACTATGGACTTTTTCTCCAGGAACTTGTCCAAACCTTTTAAAAGCCCAGATACACTAACTGCTGTTTCTACATCCTCCAGGGGAAAGTAGGGATGGGGGGTGGAGGTTGGTGAGAAACAGAGAGAGATGGATGAGTGATCAGAAAGTGACAAAGCAGTATAATTTTATGGTTTAAGTCTTTTCTTATTGGTGCTGAAGTATTTAAACCATTTTAACTTCAAACTTCTTACTTTCCTGGATTGTTTTAAAATTTCCTCTTAGATTTCTGACCATAGGGTGACTGATGCAGTGATGCTCACCCACAGAGGTATCACTTTGATTTGCTTTGTGGTGTTTGATGAGGTGCCTGTGTAAGTTAATTCTTGTCTTTATCATCTGGCCCGTCTCCCCAATATTGCATCCTTCTTACCATTTTCTACATTGAATGATATCTACCACATTTGAGGAAGAACTTGGAGAAGCCTTAGAGTTGGTGTAAGTTATCATGTCTGAACACCTGAGATAAGCACATAAATTATACTATTTTAAAGTTACGTGCTCTACCCAGACTTAGCTCATGTGTAGTATGCTTACCTGTAAAATATATGCTATCTTAGATATGTACCTATTTACAGAATAGCGCTTAACCAGCTGTTTGATATTAACATGCTCTCTTAGCACTTTCTCTCTAGAATTACCCCATTAGCTATCAATTAATTTTAAATTGCATTATTTAGGCAATTCTATAACAGGAAACCTGATAAGAGCCTATTGGATAAGGAAATGTAGGTGTCTACTTTTCTTTATAGTATAGTAGCCTAACCGGGTATTAATAAGCCCAGTTAGCTCCTAAAGGCTGCAATGAGCGCCAAACTTAAGTTTGGGTCTTTCCCATGCTACACCCCTTTGCAGGTACACACTATCCCCTGGATTCTATATATAGCACCTAGAAATCCACGTGGAAACCGAAGCGTATTCTATAACAATGTGAATAACTTAAATGGTAAACTAGTTAATCAGCGCTCTTAACTGGATGTGAACAAGCAATTATCAGCACTAATTGGCATTGAGATTTACATGCACAAATCATTAAGTGTATTCTATAATGTGCTGTGTCTAAATTCTAAGTTGCATAGTTGAAAAGGGGGTGTGGCCATAGGTGGGGCATGGGTGTTTCTAAAATCTATGTGCATTATTATAGAATACACTCGGTCTATGCCTAATTTCGGCATCCGATTTTACGCCAAGTAAAATGTGGCCTAAATGGACATGATCAAATTTAGTCGTGTGGCAAGCTGCTTGACGTATTCTATATACCGTGTGGAAATTTAAGTCTATTCTATAAAATTTAGGGGTACTTTAGAGAATATGCATAGCCGTAATTCTTCTCCATGTGGATTTTTCAAATGCCATATATAGAATCTAGCCCTATGGGGCATGTTTACTAAAGAACATTAGGTTCTTGACTTTGAGGGAAATTCAATAAATGGCACCCATAATTAGGCATCGGATGATCCGCACTAAGCCAGTGCTCCATAAAGGTTGCTTTGCATGGAAGGTGTGATCAAAACAGAGTTGTATAAAGAGGCATAATGGTATTCCCAGTTTGGTTCTCATCTCTTTTGCAAATAAACTCTATCATTCTGTTTTCGGTTTGTTTGTTTTTTTTTTCCTTTTTCACAGCCATGGCACACCATAATTCCCTTTTCTTCCATAACCTTTTCCATGGGTGGTGACTCCTTTTCTCAGCCCAGCATTTTCTTTCCTGTAGTTGGGATAATTTCTCCCTTTGTGTATCACTTTGCGTCTGCTATTTAGATGCCCAGTCTTGTAGTCTTACAAAATCCTTCCTCGATTCCTCACATTCCTCTGCCATTTTAACATCTTTATATAATTTTGTGTCTTCTGCAGATTTGATCTATTTATTGCATCTTTTCCAACTCTTTTATGAACATGTTAAACTGTGCAGGCCCTACTTACAGACCTTTGTGGTATTCCACTATTTACCCTCTTCCAGTTTCTCTTCCTTTACTTCAGTAAGGAGTGGAGGAGTGGCCTAGTGGCTAGATTACTGGTCTTGCAATCCAGAGGTGGCCAGTTCAAATCCTACTGCTGCTCCTTGTGATCTTGGGCAAGTCACTTAACCCTCCATTGCCTCAGATACAAACTTAGATTGTGAGCCCTCCTGGGACAGAGATATATCTCCTGCCCATCTTCAAATCTCTGCTTAAAGCCCACCTCTTCAAGGTCGCCTTCAGCACCTAATCTCTACCCAAGAAATCTAGACTGCCCCAACTTGACATTTCATTCTTTAGATTGTAAGCTCCTTTGAGCAGGGACCGTCCTTTTTGTTTATTTTGTACAGCGCTGCGTAACCCTAGTAGCGCTGTAGAAATGTTAAGTAGTAGTAATACCTGAATGTAACTCACCTTGAGCTACTACTGAAAAAGGTGTGAGCAAAATCTAAATAAATAAATTACCTCTATAGAATACTAGCCTAGTGTGATCTCATGATTAACTTTTGGGTGCAAGCATTTACGCCTGCTTTCTGGGAACATCCTTGACTTGCCCTTGCTCCTCCCTTGGCCATGCCCTCTTTGGAGTTGCACACTATGAAATTTAGATGCACGAATAATAGAATAGGGGGCAGGGCAGATCTCAATGTAACTCATATGCATACATATGCTAGTAATCTAAACATTTATGCACTAACATTGGCACTTGTACCTCCCATTCACTTTTCATAATTTACTCTTCCCATAAATTTCACAAAACCCTATTAGGTAAAGTGACAAGACATTGTCATAATACAAACTTCAACAATAGCTAGGCTTCAATGTCAACATTACATCAAACTCACCCTCAATCCACACATCTAGCCAGTGACAAACTAATTGCCCCCTTTATTTTTACAAAGTATTACCTTTCCTCTATCTTCTAGCGCACTTCCTGTGGTGCCGCAGGATCGTACTCCTCATGGTGGCAATGCACATGAGACAGAACTTAATAGGTTTCTACTGAGACTACATATCACCCATTGATTTAGGCACCTTCCCATTCTGCCCCTCTTCCCCATATCTCTTGAGCATGCCCCATATATTTATTCCACCTATTTGAGATACTGATGATGTCAGCAGAATGATTCTGCATGTCTGAAAAGGAATAATGAGCCTCCTGCATATTGTAATAACACTGATAATATATTGCAAGCTAAAAAAATATGAGTTAGCCTAAAATCCCCCAAATTAAGTGATTTATTTTAGATTCCCCCCCTAGATTACAGAGCCTTTCAAACATAGGATGCAAATAAATGTATTACCTGACACAGCAAATACATTTTGACTATTAATCCAGAGTGAAGATGAATTAAGCCCTTTTGCAGTTGCACACATTTTGTTAAGCATAGAATCTGCAATTTAATTCAAACAAGTATATAGACTAATAAAACAGAATACCTAGGAAAAAATGAATATGCAGATTGTCAAGTTGCTTTTTTTGTAAAAATGTAAATTTTCCTGTTCCTTTCTTATTCTATGACTTTGCAGTGAACGACAAATATCTTGATGGTTTCAAAAATGTGGTGTCATTTGTCAGCTGTGTTTGTGCAGAAAGTACTTAAGCAACCTATACACAGTGTATCATTCGTCACCTTTCAAAATCGCGTGGTATGTCAAACAGATTTTACATTTTGTTATGTGTACATCAGTGATAAAATCAAACTATTTAGAACACTGTGTAAGAGACCTCCATATGGATGACAAAAAGAAGCAATATATTTTAACAGAACCAAGTAACTTCTTTTGCAAAGCATGTACTCAATAATGCTTTAAGCATGTGGACCATAAAATGTGCCAGTGCATTATAACAACGAACGGAATGCATGAATAGAAGCTACATTCTCTTGTTCCAGGAGCAATTTGTACTCAGTGTCAAATGATACCTGCATTCCTATGGCTTATCAAGAAAGCAATCACCACTGATTAATACAACTACAGCATGTTCTGAAATGCCAGAAGCTGAAACCAGAAATGGTAGCATTAAGGATGTGATTCACTGAGACTTGTCTTTTGTTCCTTGTGTATGGGTAAAGATCTTGTTGAATCAAGCCTTTATTATTATTTTCCAGTCACTAGATACAGCTTCCTTGGAGATAACTGATCCTCTCAATACTTGGTGATAACCAATCCTCTCAGAACAGCCCTCCTTGGAGATGGACTCAAACCTCTCAAGACGTTTTTGGAAATTCTGATTGACACATGTCAGGAGAAAAACCTAAACAGTTACAGTTATAATAGAAGATAATTGTAAAAAATATTTGTTTTTATTTATTGTGAACTATACATCGAGGCAGTTTACAAAGAAAATCAAAGAATCTATCTAGATAAAAATGGAAAAATACTATCAGTATGCTGGTCAGGAGAAATCAGAATTAGGGGGAAGGAGGAAAGTGTTCTGATCCCTTCTCTGGTCCTTCTTATTCTCACACTCACACAAGCGTTCTAGCTTCTTTTTCTGTCTGACACACACAGCCAGTCCCCTCCACTGTCCCACCAGCCTTACAGTGTTCTTCAGCTAGTCATTCTCACAACCAACTAGCTTTGCCTTTCACAGACAGCCTTTCCCAAAGCACCCATTCTGGAATTTGTTGCCAGAGAATGTAGTAAAATCAGTTAGCTTAGCAGGGTTTAAAAAAGGTTTGGCTAGCTTTCTAAAAGAAAAGTCCATAAGCTATTATTAAAATGAACTTGGGGAAAATCCACTGCTTATTTCTAGGATAAGCGACATAAAATGTATTGTACTGTTTTGGGATCTTGCCAGGTATTTGTGACCTGGATTGGCCACTGTTGGAAACAGAATGCTGGGCTTGATGGACATTCGGTCTCTCCCAGTACGGCAATACTTTTGTATTTATATTTTGATTTTTATTGTAAACCGCTTTGCTTATTATGAAATGTGGTACATAAAAAAATGTACACTATTTAGGTTACGTGGGTATTTGCAGAATAGTGCTTAGTTACCATACTAGCATTTACACATGACTGAACACATGCATGTATAAATACTAGCCCCCAGATAGTCCGTGCTATTTAACCAGTCAGGAATGGCTCCTGGCCAATTAAATACCACTTAACCAGCTATGAGCCAATATTCATTGGGAGATAGCCAGCCATCTCCTGCTGAGTAATCACAGTCAGTGCTTAGTGGATAACCGATAATATTGCTTGATATAACTGGCTACCAGTGAATATTCAGCACATCACTGGCTAACTTTGGCTGCCAAATTACACTGCCCAAATCATAGGAGTCAACTTTTCTAAATTATTGGGGGTGCTAAGCCCAGTGGAAATAACCCTTCCTTGGACAAAAACAAGGATTTTTCTCAATATTGGGTGCACAGAGTCGGCTCCTGTGGCCCAAATAGCAGCTGAATATTAGCTTGGCAGGTTAAGTTTAAAAAATAAACTGGATATTCAATGCAGGTCACTGGAAATGGCCTGACATTAGATATCTGGCTCTATTTGCCACTAGCCATAGGAGTTAGCTGGGCTGCCTCCCACGGTCTGAATATTGGCCCTTAAGAATCTAAACATTTACTTGTGTAAAACACACACACATGTGAGCACTTAGGTAATAGAACTGCCCTTTATATGGACGGTGGTGATATTCAGCCACCTTCTGTGCAGCTATGCAGTGTAATTTAGGATAGGAAAAAAGCAGCCCTAAATTAAACCCCACTGCAATATATTTAGCTTCGTTTGTTACTTGAGTAGAAAGATGTTGTAGCTGTTGTTAGTCCACTTTTAAAGGTAATCAATAGAAACAGAACAAAATAAAACACTGAAAATAAAATAAGATGATACATTTTTTTATTGAACATAACTTATTATATTTTTTGATTAGCTTTCGAAGGTAGCCCTTCTTCGTTAAATCGGAAATAAGCAAATGTTGATAGATAACAGTATATATAAGTGAAACATCAAAGCATTTCAGTGACAGTCTAACAGGATGAGGGTGGGTTAGGTGAGAGACAAGGAGAGCTGGGTGAATGAGGGACATCTTATAAAGGCATATGCTATAAGAGATTGTATGCGGGATCTTTTTGATGTTTTGCGGCTACACAATGGAATACTTTGCCTTTGCATATCCGACAGAGCTCATCTTATCTCATATTTAGACAGAATTTGAAAACTTGGCTTTTTTTGATACATTAATGTTTTATGTGGTTATGCATTATTTTGGTTTGCGGCTGCACAATGGATTTGCTTTGCCATTGCATATTTGACAGAGTTTATTTTTATTCTGTATTTAGAAAGAATTTGAAAACTTGGTTTCTTTGAAAGATTAATGCTTTATGTGGTTTTGCGTTAATTTGGTTTTTGTTATTGCTGATGTCTGTAACCTGCCTTGAACCTAGTATTATAGGAATTTTGCGGGATTTAAGACTTTAATAGCATAGCGTAAAAAGAAAAGTAAAGGTAATCACCTGTACACATGTATCATGCTATGAATGACGGGAGCATGCTGACTTTGGTTAGTGCTTTGACTGTCCGATTGATATCTCTGCAGCAGGCACTATTGTGGAGAGCATTTGGGAAGACCTCTGTGACATCAGCAGCAGTTTCTGCTGCTATATAACAGCAACTACTCATCATGGAATGTGGCCACAGGCATGTGGCCATAGATACGTGCCCAAAGGGGCATGCCAAACCCTTTGGGAGCCCCTTAGGAGCACCTGGAAGCAGGAGCTTATTTCCTTTTTTTATTCAGATGAGGAAGAAGAAATGAGAAATGCAAAAAAAAAAGTCTATTCTAAAACTATATTTTGTTAAGAAGAATGTTCTCTTTTGTGGACAGCAGATTAATGTTTTCCCTGATGTGAATAGACCAACTCAATTACGTAGGAAGGCCTTCCTGGCATTAAAACCTAGCGTTTTAGCCTTAGGGGCTACATTCTTTTTAAGATTTCCCTGTAATTGCCTGGTCACATTAGAGAATAATCACTATATTTTTATGGATCTAGTATACTTGGAAAACTTCTTGGCTGAGAGAGCGGTTTCTAGATGAAATACTGTTTTTTATTCAGTTGGTAAAAAGTATGATTGGAGTTAAATAGAGTTATTTTTCTTTTTTCCCTGCTGCTAAGGGCTAACATTAACTATTATAAGTTAACGTGTGTCTCATGATGTGGACTTGAGAATTGTTGCCGTGAATTTTTGATTTCTTTATGTTCTATTTTCTTTTATTCTTTTCTTTATCATTAACTAGTAAAAAAGGCCCGTTTCTGACACAAACGGGCTCTAGCAAGGTTTTCCTCGGAGTGTGTATGTTTGAGAGAGTGTGTGTGACAGTGACTGTGTGAGAGAGAGAGAGAGTGAATGTGTGAGTGTGTGTGTGTGTGTGTGACAGAGAGTGAGACTGGGTGCAAGTGTGTCTGTGAGAGAGAGAGTGTGTGCCAGGGCCCCCCTCCCTCCCAGTTCCAGGGTCCCCCTCCCTCCTGCCCTCTGAGTTCCAGGGTCGTCCCCCCTCCCTCCGAGTTCCAGGGTTGTTGTCCCCCTCTCTCCCTGCCTCTGAGTTCCAGTGTCCCCCTCCCTCCCTCCCATTTCCAGGGTTCCCCCCTCCCTCTGTCCCTCCATCCCTCCCTCCCAGTTCCAGGGTCCCATGGAACTGGGAGGGAGGGGGGACGGAGAACGTTGAAGGAGTGACGTCAGCAGATGGTTACAATCCCAGTGACACATATTGGAACGTTGGATGAGAACATTGGAGGAGTGATGTCAGCAGGTGGTTACGATCCCAGTGAGACACATTGGAATGTTGGCGAAGCAAATTATTATATTAGATGTATTGTATTAATGATGATAAAAGGAAAAAAAAGTTGTGAATGACTATGGGGGCTGCGAATGGTGTGATGGTTTCTTGGCAGTGGTTAACAATGTGTTTGCTATTTCTTCACCACCCGAGTAAGGCTGGGTATTCATTTACTGACCAAAAGTGGATGAATGATTGAGTTGCACAGAGACTGGCTACCTGACAGACATCGCTGTGTGGGATTTAAACTCAGGCTGTGGGTGCAGCAAACAAAAAAACCTACTGATCGCACCATGACGCCTCATTGGAGTATAATTCAAGTCAAATAACACTAACAGACTAATTCCTCAGGCATAGGAGTGTGAAGATCAAAAATAAATTTATAACTAGCTATAGTATATTCAAAGCAAAAGTTTGATTTTCCAGGGTAGCTGATTCTATTTTTTCTATTTCTATGATTTCTTATTGGAACTCTCTTAATTATTTGTAAAAAGAAAAAACAATTTAAGACCTTTTTGTTTATCCTTCTATGCAACCAATTTTTCCTTTCTGGTTAGCCAGCTTTGGAACGCTCTACCAAGATAAATCTGAAAAATCAACGGCCTTTTGCCCTTCAGAAAAGCATTGAAGACCCATCTATTCAAGGAAGCCTACTCTAACGATTCAACTAACTAAAGCATGCCCACATGATCCTTACCAACGATTATTATATATTGACCTTGTTTTCCATTATCCTTATTGCTACCCCTAATCTTTTCCTCTCCATCTATTCCTCTCCATTTTTCTACGCCCACCTCATAACGCCCATTTCCTTCTACACCTCATTCCTCCTATGTTCAATTTACGTATCCGTTAACCCCATTAATATTACGTTTACTACAAAATATATATTCTTCATACAACTTGTAATTCTTCTTGTTATTACTCTGTAAGCTGCATTGAGCCTGCCATGTGTAGGAAAGCGCGGGGTACAAATGTAATAAATAAATAAATAAAAGATAAGGATTTAAACTCTATCACAGTTACACTAACAGGCTTATTTTCGAAAGAGAAGGGCGCCCATCTTTCAACACAAATCAGGAGATGGGCGTCCTTCTCCCAAGGTCGCCTAAATCGGCATAATCAAAAGCCGATTTTGGGCGTCCTCAACTGCTTTCCGTCACAGGGACGACCAAAGTTCACGGGAGGGGGGGGGGGTGTCGGAAGCGTAGTGAAGGCGGGACTGGGAAGTGCCTAACACATGGGCGTCCTCGACCGATAATGGAAAAAAGAACAGCGTTTCTGACAAGCACTTGGCCGACTTTACTTGGTCCATTTTTTGTTGCCACCAAGCCTCAAAAAGGTGCCCGAACTGACCAGATGACCACTGGAGGGAATCGGGGATGACCTCCCCTTACTCCCCCCAGTGGTCACCAACCCCCACCCACCCTAAAAAAAATTTAAAATATTTTTTGCCAGCCTCTATGACAGCCTCAAATGTCAAACCCAGCTCCATGACAGCAGTATGCAGTCCCTGGAACAGTTTTAGTGGGTGCAGTGCACTTCAGGCAGGCAGACCCAGGCCCATCCCCCTTACCTGTTACACTTGTGGTGGTAAATGTGAGCCCTCCAAAACCCACCAGAAACTCACTGTACCCACATGTAGGTGCCCCACTTCACCCCTTAGGGCTATGGTAGTGGTGTGCAGTTGTGTGGAGTGGGTTTTGGGGGGCTCAGCACACAAGGTAAGGGAGCTATGCACCTGGGAGCAATTTGTGAAGTCCACTGCAGTGCCCCCTAGAGTGCCCAGTTGGTGTCCTGGCATATCAGGGGGACCAATGCACTATGAATACTGGCTCCTCCCATGACCAAAGGGCTTGGATTTGGTCTTTTCTGAGATGGGCGACCTCGGTTTCCAATATCGCCGAAAATCGGGGATGATCATCTCTAAGGTCGACCTAAATTTTGCGATTTGGGCGTCTTCGACCGTATTATTGGAATAAAAGATGGACGCCCATCTTGTTTCGATAATACGGGTTGCCCCGCCCCTGTGTGGGGACGCCCTGCGAGGACGTCCTCGGGAAAACTTGGGCACCCCTTTTGATTATGCCCCTCCACGGGGCTCTTACTACAGTGTGCTAAGCAGTTAACCCCTAAATTAGTGTATGTTAACTGCTTCCACACAGGCATGCCAACCATTACCACAGTGCACATTAATTCACATGTTAACCCCATGTTGTGTTAGGGGACAGGAGCTAGGCGGGATGTGGGCGGAGAATGGGCATAGACTGCATACTACAGTTAGCACTGTACTTTTTGTACGCTAACAGTTGCTTTTACAGTTAGCACAGGTTCACTTAGTGCCTCCTCAGTAATCACAACCAGGTTTACGCGTGCTAGTGTGATTTTCAGTGCAGTAATTGCTAAGGACATGCTGGGCATGCTTCCAACAATTACCGTACAGCTTTTACCCTTAGTGCTGTTAAGGTGTGCTAAGTGCATCACACAGCGCATTGCAGGGCCGCCGCCGCCCCCTCCATCCACCGGGCCAGGCCCCCCTGAATTCAAATCATAGCGCCTCACCTTGACCTTGCTCCGTGTGAAAGAAGCACAGCAGTGGCAGTCTGTAGATCGCCTCCCTTCGAGCCTTCCCTCCCTGTCCCGCCCTCGTGCAAGTTACATCAGACGAGGGCGGGGCACAGGGAGGGAAGGCCCGAAGGGAGGCAATCTGCAGACTGCCGCTGCTGCGCTTCTTTTACACGGAGCAAGGTCGAGGTTAAGCGCTATGATTTGAATTCAGGGGGGCCCAGCCCGGTGGTGGACAGAGGGGGGCAGGTGGAGGGGACTGCGGTGCCAGACCACCCCCTTGGAGGCTCAGACCCGGGGAATTTTGTCCCCCCTGCCCCCCCTCTCGGCAGCCCTGGTGCATTGTATTAAAAGACCCCTCATTCTACCAAGTCCAATTACATTCCAAAACATTAAACCATTCTCTCTCCCCCCCCCCCCCCCCCCCCGTATTTAGCAAAACATACAAAAGGAAAAAGATCTGGCATAGCCGCACCACGCGAGAATGTCTCATTCTAGTTTTGAAGTAGTTCATAGTTGTTGTTTTTTTTTTTGTTCTTGCAGAGAACACTGAACTGTATTCAGTATGAAAATACTGACAGCAGTCCAAGCATAGGGTTACTGCTCGGTCAACAGGAAGTGAGCTGGGACAAAAGGTCTTAGACTAGGAATGCTTTTCTAGGTTCCATTTTGATGCAACGCCTAGTCAAACTTATTTCCTGGGAAAACGCCAGCATAAAATATATGATAGATATCTGTGGGTGTGATTAAAAAGCCATAGCACTCGAAAATGAAACTCACTTGAAGGAAAGCAGAATACAAAAGAAAGATTTCAGTTTATGAAAAATAGGTTATGCCTGCAGGCTCCCGTTTTTAATGTGCTTTATTGACTTTTTGCTTGACCAAAGAATATATATTCCTTTTAGATACTCTTCACACTTTCCAATGTGCATTAATAATGGTCAGCAAATCTGAAAGGTTTAAAAAAAATTATTCTCAGCTACAGGCTTAGAGTTCTAATCGGCATCTTGCAATGACTTGCAGTATGCCTTCTAAATGACCTATAGCTCGTAAATAGGACCCCATCTGTAACATTTATGTATGCATTCTTTGCTGTTACTGACAAGACCTCCTGAACTTAGGAAACTATTACTTAGGAAATCTTGATTTGGAAATGTAGTGTATATTTTATCCCTTGCTGTCCACAAGCCATCAGATGTGCACTTTGACTTCTGATAAACAAAGCCCTAAAGATGTGGAATCTTTCCCAGGTGCCCCTCCTCATTAACACTTTCCTCCTCTTGGATATAAACATGGCTACCCTCCTTGCATTACCTATTTTTAGACTACAGGAACCAATGCTAAAAAAAAAAAAAATCTATTTGATTGTACCAACATTTTCAGCTGAAAAGTCATGGGCTCGTTAGGGATGTGCTTTTGTTTTGAAACAAACTGAGAGGCACAATAAAACAAGTCTGTTTCAATGCTGTTTTGTTTGAACATGAAAAACAAAAAACATGTTTGGTTTATGTTGTTTCATTTTCAGCACAACAGGATAGAATCACTAAGGGATCCTTTTACCAAGCTGTCGTGAAAGGAGGCCTGTGCTAGCATCATTGCATGTTTTTGGCACGTATGAGGCCCCCTTTTACCGCAGCAATTAAAAGGCTGTCTTTTTGCAGGAAAGGAAATGGCTGTGCGGTAAGTGAGTCAACTAACTACATGGCCATTTCGGGGGGGGGGGGGGGGGGGGCAGAACTTAACGCCACCCATTGATGTGGTGGTAAGGGCTTCCGCGCTAACCTGGCAGTGACTGGCAATGCATGATGCTACCCGATTACTGCCAGATAAGCGATGGTGTGCGCTGGGGGTGGGAACTACTGCCAAGCTCCTGCAGTAGTCCGGCGGGAGTTCCGGATTGGAGAATGCCTGTTGCCTGCACCAACCCTTTAGTAAAAGGGCCCCTATAAGACATTACAGCGTTACTGTGCACTAACTTGCATATATGTATGTTATTTACCACAGCTTCCATTTTATGCAATGGGATCTATTTACTAATAAAGAGGCCCTTTTACTAAAAGGCATTAGAATCTGGCCTTAGATCCTCTTAATACGGGACTTTCCCGTGCACTAAGCCCGGATTCAATGCAACACAATTTAAGACATTTCAGGTCATGCACCAGTATTCACATTAGCACTCATTACCTGTAATGTGCTAAGTGCTCCTGCATTACCTCTGGCATTAGCCAATTAACACATGTCAATATGAATGTGCTAGCTGGTTAACCTTCTCACACCCCTTGTATGCAGAGGACACACCCCCTCCAAAATACCAGCAAATAACCACAAAATGCTTTAACTTGTTTTTCATAAGCTAAACACGTATAAGGGCTTAACACCCTTTAGTCAAAGGTCCCTAAAGTGTGTTCATAGTATTAGTACCTGCTAGTATGGTAGCACAGTTTTGTAAAGCTAGCCCACTATTTGCAAATAGAGGCATTATTTCTAAATAATGCACATTAAAATGGAAACAAAATGAAACAGAAAAATGCAATTAAAATGTGAATGAAATGGAAAAACTGCTGGATTCTTCCTTCCCTCACGCCATTTTACTGAAATGAAAAATGGCCAGCTTGGACACCCCTACTGTTTATGTACTAGAAGGAACATAGATTATTTTGCTCAAAGAAAGGTTTTAGCATTAAGCAGAGTGAGGAAGAAATAAATGTGATCCATTGAGTGAAAATGTACCAAAATTGAGTTTACAAATAACAGAGATAAAGGCTATAAGAGTTTGAAGGGGGACATTTGGGCAACCTTCATTTTTGAAAGTTTTGTGTACTGTAGGGTCATCAGAAAGGGATTAGGCATTTTTTACAACTTGAATATACAGTTGATATCCCCCTATCATGTGGTATAAATAAGTTGCATACTTCATTTTTGTTACTTTTCACTCAGCGGGTCACAAATATATTCAGTCCTGAGGGCTTCAGGGGCATCACCAATGGTATATATCTATGTCATGAAACCAGATTCAGGAGGGCAATAGTTATTTATTTATTTATTGGGATTTATTAACCGCCTTTATGAAGAGATTCATCCAAGACGGTGTACAGCAGGTACAGTTTAACATAAAACTTACAATTTTGTTAACAGCATAACAATAGTAAAATAACCAAGAATAAACTAAATTGAAAAAAATGAGGTAAACTTGAAAACAGTAAATTGAAACCTAGTAATAGAACTACTGTGAAACAGTATCCAAAATATACACATTTAGCAACACTGGAATTCAAATACCAGAGGTATAATACAGTGTTAGCATAATATTAATGATAAATCTAATAAGCATACATTAAAACATCCAACTAACTTAGATAAGATGCTAAAGGTTGTCTACAATACGGCTTACCATATAGATGAGGGACCAAGAGCAGATATATGATGGGAACAAGATTAATGGTACAGTGTCAGTTGAGATAATTTGATGGTTGGCTAAACTCAAGGCAAGTACTTTGTATAGTTAAGCAAGAGATAAGGAAATGATCTAAGGTACAGTATGTGTAGCAAGCTAGTCCAGGTGTAGAATGAGTGTATTTATTTATTTTTGTTACATTTGTACCCTGCGCTTTCCTACTCATGGCAGGCTCAATGCTGCAGGCAATGGAGGGTTAAGTGACTTGCCCAGAGTCACAAGGAGCTGTCTGTGCTGGGAATTGAACTCAGTTCCCCAGGACCAAAGTCCACCACCCTAACCACTAGGCCACTCCTCCATTCACCCTATGTATTAAAGACTTGGGAGAAGAGCCAGGCTTTCACCTGCTTCCTGAGGTAGAGGTAGTCCTGAGTTATACATAGCCCTTCTGGGAGTAAATTCCAGAGTGTGGGGGCTACTCCTGAGAAGGCATGCTGGCAGGTATCACATCGTACAATTTCTTTTGATGAAAGTACAGATAGTGATGATCCTTGAGAGGACCTTAGAGGTCTTAAAGGTTTGTAAAGAGCTAACTTATTCTTTAAGTACTCTGGTCCATTTTGTCTGAGGACCTTGAAAACCATAGTTTTAAATTTAGCCCTGTAAAGTACTGGTAGCCAGTGTTGCTTTTGCAGGAAGGGTGTGATGTGGTCATGCCACTTGAAACCTTTTATCAGTCATGCTGCAGCATTCTGAATTGTAGCTGCTATAACCTCTTTTTGGTTTGGACAGTGTACAGGGCATTACAGTAGTCTAGTCATGATGTTATCATGACATGGACCACTGTGGACAGACTCATCTTTTTTTTCGATATATGAAGAGAGATTTTGTAGCTGCCGTGGGTGATAGAGATAATTTTGTAAAGGTTGAATTTGTGGGATCAGAGTGAGTAATGTGTCTAGCAGTATCTCAAGATTCCTGACCTGTGATTTATATGGGAAGTTCATACTTCCCAAAAGCTATGCTTATATTGCCTTGCAACTGCACGAGGCTCAGTGGGTGTGCAGCTCAATTTTGTTTCATTTCCAGTGTCCTTTACTAGAATTTCCATTTCTATTGCCCCCCCCCCCTCTTATTTCAGGAGCAATATTTTTATTACTGTGCACTCTTTTCCATTAATGTTTACATGAGTGTACTTTTTGCTCATGTGCAAATATTGTGTGTATGCATAGTATTGGTAAAGAGTGCGCCCGTGTCATTTCAAATGAATGCATATACCTTTGCAACACTATGTTGGAATTTTTGATTCCCCTCTATTGTGGTTCCTCTGCATAGCTACAGATAGAAGCAACCTTACTCCACTTAGTAGAGATACCTCATACTGCATTTGAATTATTTAGGCCACTTCCACTACATCTATGGTGAGCCCTCTTCCTATATAACAGAAATATTTTTTGTGAGGCTTTGTAAGCCTGTTATTATCTATATTTTTGTAGACCCCAATCTAAATATTA
Source organism: Microcaecilia unicolor (assembly GCF_901765095.1). NCBI lineage: Eukaryota > Metazoa > Chordata > Amphibia > Gymnophiona > Siphonopidae > Microcaecilia > Microcaecilia unicolor. The sequence goes on along the minus strand of NC_044031.1, from coordinate 259,218,535 downwards.
TTCAGAAAACACCATACTGTGACATATTAAATAGGAATATTTCTTGTGGCTGATATGAAAGAATTCTCTCACCTTCTCTCAACATTGATATGAGCATTATTGGAAAACTGCCTGTTCACCTTTGGGCCCCACACTAGAAAGAGGATATGGTAAAATTGGAGAAATATTTAGGGCATACCATTGGCACAGCCTGAAGTCTTCTACTTGCCAGCTGAAGAGGGGGACTGAAGCTGGCCTTGTGACTATAAATAAAACAATACGGATGGAGAAAGTGTCTAGTTGGTGCCACTAGAAAGAACTACCCATCTATTTATTTATTGCATTTGTATCCCACATTTTCCCACCTCTTTGCAGGCTCAATGTGGCTTACAATGCATCATGAATAGTGGAAATATATAATAAGATAAACAATTCGTACTATGGAAGGATCTTGGGTAACATGATTATGAAAAAGTATGATATTAGTATAACAAGCAAATATAATAAGACAATACTGGATATATGTAGAGGAGTTCACATTTGTTGATCTTTGTGGTATGCCTTGTTAAAGAGATGGGTCTTCAGTAGTTTGCGGAAGTTAGTTAGTTCATAGATCGCTTTTAAGTTGCGCGGCAGCGCGTTCCAGAATTGTGTACTCAGGTAGGAAAAGGTTGACGCATGCATTAGTTTGTATTTTAGACCTTTACAGTTAGGGAAGTGAAGGTTGAGAAATGCGCGGGATGATTTTTTAGCATTCCTGGGTGGTAAGTCTATCAGGTCTGACATGTAGGCTGGGGCATCTCAGTGAATGATTTTGTGGACTAGGGTACATATTTTGAACTTGATGCGTTCTCTAAGTGAGAGCCAGTGTAGCTTCTCTCGTAGGGGTTTTGCACTTTCATATTTTGCTTTATCGAATATGAGTCTAGCTGCAGTGTTCTGGGCTGTCTGAAGTTTCTTGATTATTTGCTCTTTGCAGCCAGCATAGAGTGTGTTGCAGTAGTCTAGATGACTGAGTACCATTGATTGTACCAAGTTACGGAAGACAGTCCTTGGGAAGAAAGGTCTTACTCTTTTTAATTTCCACATTGAGTGGAACATCTTCTTGGCTGTGTTTTTTGCGTGGTTTTCAAGTGTTAGGTGTCTATCAGTGGTAACTCCAAGAATTTTTAGGGTGTCCGAAATTGGAAGATTCAGTTTTGGTGTGTTAATGGTGGTGAATTTGTTCGTGTTAGGGGGGGAATTCTATATATGGTGCCAAAAAAACAAAAACGTGCTTAGTGATATTCTATAAACCTCACCTAGAGTTACGCATGGTTTATATAATTCCCCGTGACTTAAATTTATGTGTGGCCATTTACACTAATGGTGTAAATGCCCACACCTAACAGACGCAAATCAAGCATATTCTATAACTGTGTGTAATTTTTAGGAACTCCCATGGCCACACACCCTTTTGAGTTCTGTGCTTTAGAATGTACACGCACCACTTTATAGAGTGCGTGTAGAAAGTTGTGTGCATAAATTCTAATTAGTGCCAATTAGTGCTGATAATTGCATGTTATTGGCGAATTATCGATGCCGACTGGCTTGTTAATTAACAAAGCTGCACACACAAGTTGGCCATGCTGCCAAGTTTGTATGCTCAACTTTAGTTGCCATATATAAAATTCCTCTTCTAGTACTGACCCACAGGAAAGGTCAGCCAATGCCAACCTGGTGCACTGAGAAGGAGATGGAGTTAAAATTCAAAATCTAGCAGTTCATCTCAATAAAATAGGGACTCCTAACTAGAAAAAGGGACCTTTACCTTTTACTGCAAGGAAAACCTAAAAATCCAGGAGGAAGTAGTAGAGGGCCAGTGCATTATTAAGGGAAGAACAGATTCAAGTATGAAATATTTATTGTGTTCTATTGAGTCAACACAAAAGACATATAACAGATATGAAGTTAATTTTTGATAAGGATATACCTCAGTACAGTACATATTTAATTAGAACACCAAAAGCACGTGAAAGCTATTTATTAGGAAAAACTGGAGTCTGATAACACCTAGAGCCCTGAAGAAAAATTTCTTCCCTCTCATCAGAAAAAGAAAAAAATGAATAAGGACAGAGCTATCAGTGCAAAATAAACTTGGGAGAGGTTTATGTGTACATTCAGACATATTGAGAAAGATCACTTTTTAGAGTACAAGTTTCAGTGCATAAATCACCATTTACTCATGTAACATATTTTTCAGGATATTGTTTAATATTTAGTGTTGGCTGTGAAAGGATTTTAGAACCTAAATACTGGCAGTGCAATTTTTTGGCTAGGGTTGATCACCTGTAAGTGTCAAGCATATCCATGAATTTGCAAAGATATTTTCAAATTGTATATACTTGATTTTTTAGTTATCTCCAACAGCATTGGAATAACACTGGATTACGCATATAAAAGTTTAACTGCACTTTTGAAAAGACATAATTAAGATCCTTTGTGGCATGCAATCACCAGAAATGGACAGCTCTATCAAGTGTTATTACTTAAATATGTGGAGGGGCATTTTCAATATGACATCTAAATGTTGAAATAAACATTTACAGAAAAACATTTAAAATGTGAGTCCGCAATGGAAGAAATAAATCAACAAGTTTCTGATATTCAAAAATACACAATAAAAATGTTTAGAAAGAGAATGCACTGCAAACATCATGGACGTTTTGAGTTGAATGTCTCCGCCAATGAGAAATGCACTCCGCAAGATGTACAACAGCAGTACTGGTCACCATGTCATGAAAACATCCGTGACAATGGCAGTATGTTCCCTTCATGTGGCAAACATGCATATATACCTCCTACACGTGGATGGACGTTCCTTAGTGTGTCTGGTCATGTATCTGTACAGGGAATTACATTTTCAAATGCCACCACCACCTGCCACCCTACAATGTTTCCATGAGGGCATGGAGATTAATTAGAGGCACCCTAGAAAGGTGAGTGTGAAGCAGTATCCCCCATGATCACAGCACCACTCATATGTAAGCACCACACCTAGGCAGGGTCACATACAATGGTGTACTTTTGTTGTTGCAATACATGCAATTGAAAGTTTCATAAGAATGAATTTAAAAAATATATGTGAAATCAGAATGTCCAATGACTAATAATTATGGGGCCCCCTCCACTAACCTTTCAATGTAGAAATGAGGGCCGCACATATTTGGACCCCCTCCCCCCTTAGCGCCAGCATGCTGCCCCACACCTATATACTGATGTGTTGGCAGCAGCTCACTAAAGTACATTGAACCACCCCAAGGCACACCTGGTCTACCCTACTGCCCAATCCTACCTCCCAGCAACAGTGCACATGCTGTACAGCAAGGCCACCATATCATCCTCTGTACCCATAGCCACCTCAGCTCACACTGAACCTGTGGCTGTGTATTGCATACCCAGCCCCTCACTCCCCCCCCCCCAATCTGGCTGTAGCCTTCTGTCATTGGCTAAGTGAAGAGCATTGCACAACATGTGATTAAAAAAATAATAATGTATGTGACGCCAAGAAGGCCCATCACCTTAACCCTGTCTCCATCAAGTTTTGTTTTGTAGGAGATTCGGCATCCACAGGGACCTTGAGGTGCTCAGGCACCGGTATAGTACAATATGGCAGGAAGATCCAGGCCTCATCTGGTGCATGACAGAGCACCTCAGGGCCTAACATAAGTACTACCGACATTGCACCCCTATAACAGCTCTGTCATGGATCAAGGCCTGAGTATGCAGCTATCCTCAATACAGTGTGGTCACAACCCCCAAATCCACTACAATCTGTTGCAGCCAAACCCAAATCTATGAGATGACATAGAAAGGAAAGGGGATGGGGGGGGGGGAGGGATGTACGACAGCACCCTCTTGTGAGCCAAACAAAAGTGACCCAAATGTCATACACACCTACCGAGCACATTGCAGCAGCTATGGCAGGATAAATAAGACAGTGACCAGAAAGACCCACAATGGGAATGAAACCCATATCCCCTGCCATAGCCATAGCCTTAACCCCTACACCACACAAGTACCTGACAAAGGAATGTGAAAGGAGGACAGTACACTGACTACAGAGGGCTGTGAGAGCACAAGTTACCACCCAAATGGATGGCCTGTCATGGACCAGACTCAAGCATGTAGCTGTTCCCCTCATCTACCTCCCCCTTTCTGTCATGAACTTGGGTATAGAGGCAGAAAGTAGCAGAAAAAAAGCCAGAATGATGATGGAGGTGGCCTTAAAGGCAGGGCCGCCGAGAGACAGAGCCGGGCCCAGGGCAGGGCTACTGCTGTCGCCCCCCCCCCCCACTTGGGACACTGCGCCCCCTTACCTTCCTGCATCTGCTCCTCTCTCAGTCTGCCACTCTCCTGCTCCTGTATGCAGAGACCCGGGTTATCATGTTAACACAATCATCCAGTCCCAACACAGGAGCAGGAGAGAGACAGAACGAAGGAGAAGAATCTTCTGTTTTCCTCTGGAAGCCTTGCTGGCACCGGGCCCCACTTGGAGGCCAGGCCTGGGAAATCATGCCTCTCCTGCCCCCCCCCCCCCCTCGGTGTCCCTGCCTAGAGGTCTCTAAGGTCTGCCATTGGCCCCCAGACTTTGCATTGAAGAACATTGGGTTACACTTTTGTAATATAGGGATTAAATATTTCTAAAGTGGCAAGTGCACTGATTATGAAGGACAAACTGATTCGTCAATGCGAGCTGGAGTTATTGGAGAACACTGCTGGGAAAAACAAAAACAAAAAACAACTTGTGGTTTGTACATTTTCCAAAATCATGACTCTTCTTTCCTCAAGAAATGTTTTCAAAGTACGTGGCAGAGATTTTGAAGTTTTGACCTGAATCAGCCCCTCTCACATCTATGATGTAGAGTGATTGCCAATTTCACCCACTCAGTAGTATCCCTGGTGGTGTAAGGTCCCTGTATGAATAAGGCACCCTGGGTCCCAAACAAGAGGGGCTATGCTTGATGCACAAAAAATATGCGGAACCCAGTCTTTGTCTTTATCATTAACTTTACACTGAAGACACAGTTCAGAGGCTTTCTTCACCAGTGGAGTCATAATACTTCTATGTCCCTTCAGACAGAACTCACTGCAAATGTAGCAGAAAGTGACAGTAGCATCATTAACACATTTCTGCAACATTTTCAGTTTAATTAATCATCAGATCATGCAATAGCTAGCTATTCATCAACTTCTCCTAGAAGCAATATAAAAATAGGGCTAAACGATGTCGTAAAATATTTAAACTGAATGACATTCATTTAATAGTGATATTGTATGGACGCACATGTTGTAACAAATTCATGTAAATTTCTGGGAAACCATCCTGCTTATAATCGAACGAGAAAAACGCCCAAGTTCCGACCTAAATCGGGAGATGGGCGTTTATCTCACAAAAACGAATAAAGCGGTATAATCGAAAGCCGATTTTGGACGTTTTCAACTGCACTCCGTCGCGGATGCGGGCAAAGTTGATGGGGGCGTGTCAGAGGTGTGGCGAAGGCGGAACTGGGGCGTGGTTATCTGCCGAACAGAGATGGGCGCATTTCACAGATAATGGGACAAAAGTATGCGTTTTTAGCTAGAATTTAGGGCACTTTTCCTGGACCCTGTTTTTTCACGAATAAGGCCCCAAAAAGTGCCCTAAATGACCAGATGACCACTGGAGGGAATCGGGGATGACCTCCCCTGACTCCCACAGTGGTCATAAACCCCCTCCCACCACAAAAAATGATGTTTCACAACTTTTTATTTTGACCCTCAAATGTCATACCCACCTCCCTGGCAGCAGTATGCAGGTCCCTGGAGCAGTTGTTAGGGGGTGCAGTGGACTTCAGGCAGGTGGACCCAGGCCCATCCCCCCCTACCTGTTACAATTGTGCTTCTTAATGCTTAGTCGTCCAACCCCCCCCCCCCCCGAACCCACTGTACCCACATGTAGGTGCCCCCCTTCACTCCTTAGGGCTATAGTAATGGTGTAGACTTGTGGGCAGTGGGTTTTGAGGGGGATTTGGGGGGCTCTACACACAAGGGAAGGGTGCTATGCACCTGGGAGCTCTTTTACCTTTTGTTCTGTTTTTGTAAAAGTGCCCCCTAGGGTGCCTGGTTGGTGTCCTGGCATGTTAGGGGGACCAGTGCACTACGACTCCTGGCCCCTCCCACGAACAAATGCCTTGGATTTATTCGTTTTTGAGCTGGGCGATTTCATTGTCCATTATCGCTGAAAAGCAAAAACGCCCAGCTCACAACTTGGCGAATAAAACATGGACGTCTAATTTTTTCGAAAATACGCTTGGGTCCGCCCCTTCACGGACCCGTTCTCGGAGATAAACGCCCATGGAGATAGGCGTTTCTGTTCGATTATGCCCCTCCATATGTGTTAGAAAAATTTTGATATTGTTTCTGTGATCAGCACCCAAAAATCTATAAGAAACAACCAATCACATTATGGAAACAAAAATCATGTTGTCCAATGTAATAGGTAATTGGTTTAGTTTAGGTTATGTTGTTTTTTTTTTTTGTTTTTGCTGGTCTAAATTAAACCACTTAGGGACTTTTTCACTAAGAAGATGCACTAAGAAATAGGATCAGTGCATTTGCACGTGGGACCTTTCTCCACACACTAAGCCATTTCTAGCATGTTCCTGAGTAGAGAGGTGTGGTAGCTGTGTTAGTCCACTTTTAAAGGTAATCAATAGAAATAAAACAAAATAAAACATGGAAAAGAAAATGCTTTGATGTTCCCATGCATATCTCCTGGTCTTTCACCTATCCACCACCATCCTGTTAGACTGTCACTGAAATGCTTTGATGTTTCCATGCATATCTCTCACCTACCTACCCCCAGTGGCGTTCCTAGGGGGGGGGCGGTGGGTGCGGTCCGCCCCGGGTGCACGTCGCTGGAGGGGTGCCACGCGCGCCTGTCCTCCGTTCGTTCCATGCTTCTTCTCTGCCCGGAACAGGTTACTGTCCTCCCCGCTGCACCCGGGGGGCGGGGCGCATCGGCGATCCGCCCCAGGTGTCCGCCCCCTAGGAACGCCACTGCCTACCCCCATCCTGTTAGACTGTCACTGAAATGCTTTGATGTTTCACTTATATATACTGTCATCTACCAACATTTGCTTTAATCTGATCTGACAAAGAAGGGCAACCTTCAAAAGCTAATCAAGAAATGTATTATGTCCAATAAAAAAGGTATCATCTTATTTTTTTTCCATGTTTTATTTTGTTTTATTTCTATTGATTAGCATGTTCCTAAAATAGGAGTTCTTTCTTTTTTTGTTTTTGCAGGTCCCATGCTCATTTTTCCATAGTGCGCGAGACCTGCAAAAATATTAATGCGGGAACATTTAGTGCCTCCAGTTGAAGAGGCGCTGGGTGCTCCTGCATTAACTCCAAGTTAGCCAATTAGCATATGCTAATGTGAATAAGCTAGCCGATTAACGCATCCATGTTCATTCCCTATCCATGACATGCCCTTCCCCAAAATGTTTTTAAAATGTGTGATTAACCTATGCTGACAGGAAAATTATTGCAAAATTGTTTAACAAGCCATTTTGTGCTGATAATTGGGAGCTAATGATCAATTATTGGCACTAACTGGCAATAATTGGAATTTAGGTGCACATCTTTATAGTCGCTATTCTATAAAGATGAGCATGTAAATTTTCCAAGAAACAGAAAGGCAGACGATCCGCAGACTCCAAAGTGGAAATAAATAGAGCAGATCAATGGTAGATACACACAAATTTTAATAATAGAGTTGCAAACTAGTATATTGCCTGACACAGGCCATGTTTCGCCCAAGAAGCCTGTTAATGAACTGGACTGTTATTTATGTTTGGGTGATGCAGACGATATTTTGATTTTTTGGAAAAACAAGCAAACAAGCAAAATTTGCATGCATGATCCTGTACATCCTACTACCAGTACATCTTCTAAGAAGACATCTTCTATTGCAGGAAGGACTGTGGAAGATGGGAGAGCTAGACTGAATCCTGAGATTGTTGATGACTTCTTATTCATCCACAGATTAAAAAGTCATAACAGTGCTTCCTACGGCATATTTCTCCCCTCTAAGGAATACAGAATGGGTTGTATCTTGTACCCCTGGACATTTTAACAGAGTAGATTAGGATTCCTTGGCGTAGTAGAAATCAACTATTGTTGGGGTTGGAAGGGTAGAGGGTGGTGGCGAGGAGGGTTATTATAGCTGCTAGTTGTTATTATTGTTTTCTATTTGTAATTTATACACAACAGTTGCACAGCATATTGTTCCTTTTTATGTTTTAATAAAAAGATTTAAATATAAAATCATAATTGTTCGACGCTTATGCAGGACAAAGCCCATGGGGATGGGGACAGAACCTGCAGGGATGGGGTGGGGATGGAGACAGAACACACAGGGATGGGGCAGGGATGGAGACAAACCTTTTCCCCGTGTCATTCTTTACTATGCACTATTCTATAAATGGTCCCCAACTTTGAGTGCCATTTACAGAATTGAGTCCTATACTAATAGTGCCGTGGCAGACTGTAAGAACTTTTAGTGCCACTATGCATATAGGGCTAGATTCAGTAAAGGGGGCACAAGATAGGTGACAGAAAGATCTGCACAGAGATCATAGTCTATAAGGCAGGGGCGAAGCCAGACTTCGGCGGGAGGGGGTTCCAGAGCCTGAGGTGAGGGGGCACATTTTAGCCCCCCCCCCCCCCCCCGGCGCTGCCAAACCCCCCACCCCCCCACTGCCACCACCACCTTTGACCCCCCCCACGGCGCCAACCCTTTCGACCCCTTCTTTCCGCTGCCTTCCCTTGCTGATCAGCAATGTGGCCAAGCAGGCTTCTGTTTTTGTGAGTCTGACGTCCTGCACGTATGTGTAGGACGTCAGACTCACGGAAACAGAAGCCTGCCCTTGCAGATCAGTAATGCGGCCATGCCGGAGAAGAGAATTTCAGCTGGTGGGGCTTGTGGACCCCCGCCAGCAAAGGTACCCGACAGCGGCGGGGGAGGGTTGGCGGCGGGAGGGGGGGTTGAAGGGGTTGGCGGCGGGGGGGGCAGGGCAAAATCTACGGGGGCCATGCCCCAGTTGCCCCACGTAGCTATGCCCCTGCTATAAAGAGTGCTCCGCACCAAGTGCCCTTTATAGAATAGCACTTAGCACCAATTCCCAGGATCAACTTTGAGCATGTAGACTTACACCAATTGAAACCTAGTATAAATCTTGGCACCAAAGCAAATAAGAAAAAAATCCTCCACGGATGAAACAAACCACCGGCAGAACAAAAAGTGTAGTTAATAAGCACATGTAGGAACCAGATGATTCGTTATTGCTAGCATCAATAGTAATGGAAGAACACAACACAGCTGTGTTTCAGCATATACATATGCCTGCATCAAGGGTCAAAGCAAAACCTTGCTTTCAGATGTTAACAAGATGAATCAATAGCTGGTTCTAAATTCTTATGCTCCTTTAAGAACGATATAAAAATAGCACCACATCTCAAAAAAAGATATAGTGGAATTAGAAAAGGTACAGAGAAGGGCGACAAAAATGATAAAGGGGATGGGACATCTTCCCTATGAGGAAAGGTTGAAGTGGCTAGGGCTCTTCAGTTTAGAGAAAAGACAGCTGAGGGGAGATATGATAGAGGTATATAAAACAATGAGTGAATTGGAACAGGTAGACATAAATTACTTGTTTACTCTTTCTAAAAATACTAAGACTAGGGGGCACGCAATGAAGATACAAAGAAGTAAATTTAAAACAAACTGGAGAAAATATTTCTTCACTCAAAGTGTAATTAAACTCTGGAATTCATTGCAAGAGAATGTGGTAAAAACTGTTAGCTTAGCGGGGTTTAAAAAAGGTTTGAATAGCTTCCTAAAAGAAAAATCCAAAAGCCATTATTAAGATGGACTTGGGGAAAATCCACTGCTTATTGCTAGGAAAGCAGAATAGAATGTATTGTAGTGTTTTGGGATCTTGCCAGGTACTTGTGACCTGGATTGCCGACTGTTGGAACAGGATACTGGGCTTGATGGACTTTCAGTCTGTCCCAGTATGGCAGTTCTTATGTTCTTATGATGGCGCTTTGTATGCTGCTGAACACATACAATGGATACAATAACTGTGAGCGAGGCATTCTGTGTTGAGTGACATATGAAGCGCCATCACTTGTTGTGCTATTTTTATATCGTTCTTTAAGAAGCATAAGAATTTAGAGCCAGCTATTGATTCATTCTACTAACATCTGAAAGCAAGATTTTGTTTTGACCCCTGATGCAGGCATATGTATATGCTGAAACACAGCTGTGTTGTGTTCTTCCAATACTATTAATGCTGGCAATAAAGAATCATCTAGTTCCTACATGCGCTTAAATCTTGATGTGCAAGTTAAACGTACAACCCCAGCATTCTGTATCATTGGGACTAAATTAAAGGAACTCCCCTGACCTACTCATGCCCCTGCCATGGCCACACTCCCTTTTGGGATGCATGCAAGACAATTTCAGTGCCCAACTTTATAAAGGAGAGCATAGACAGAAGTGTATGCAAATCTAAATAATTACTGTTTGGTCAGAAGCAGGTACACTTTGGGGAGATAAAAGGCCACTACACAGCATATGAACTCCTGGGTTTGAGGGACAACTCAACCATTGTGCAAGCTAGGCAGTTGCCTAGGGTGGTAGCATCTGGGAAAGAGGAGCTTTAGTCAAGGTAACACAATAGGTATTGACTGCCACAGAAATTCAAAGAACCATTAGCACAGACTTCTACCAGCATGTGGGATGGGTAATTTTTACTTTGTCATTTACCTTGGGATCTTGGGGTGATAGTATCTGAGGATCTGAAGGCGACGAAACAGTGTGACAAGGTGGTGGCCATAAGTAGAAGGTTGCTAGACTGTATAGAGAGGGGAGTGACCAGCAGAAGAAAAGAGGTGTTAATACCCCTGTACGAATCGTTGGTGAGGCCCCACCAGGAGTATTGTGTTCAGTTTTGGAGGTTGTATCTTGCTAAGGATGTAAAAAGAATTGAAGAAAAGAAGCAAAAGAAGCAAAGAAAAGCTACGAGGGTGGTATGGGATTTGCGTTACAAGACGTAGGAGGAGAGACTTGCTGACCTGAACATGTATACCTTGGAGGAAAGGAGAAACAGGGATGATATGATACAGATGTTCAAATATTTGAAAGGTATTAATCCGCAAACAAACCTTTTCCAGAGATGGGAAGGTGGCAGAACTAGAGGGCATGAAATGAGATTGAAGGGGGGCAGACTCAAAAAAAATGTCAGGAAATATTTTTTCACGGAGAGAGTGGTGGATGCTTGGAATGCCCTCCCGCGGGAGGTGGTGGAGAGGAAAACGGTAACGGAATTCAAATATGCGTGGGATAAACATAAAGGAATCCTGTTCAGAAGAAATGGATCCTCAGGAGCTTAGCCGAGATTGGGTGGCAGAGCTGGTGGTGGGAGGCGGGGCTGGTGGTTGGGAGGTGGGGATAGTGCTGGACAGACTTATACGGTCTGTGCCCTGAAAATGACAGTTACAAATCAAGGTAACATATACACAAAAACTAGCACATATGAGTTTGTCTTGTTGGGCAGACTGGATGGACCGTGCAGGTTTTTTCTGCCATCATCTACTATGTTACTATGTTACCTAGCAAATAGTTTTGGAAATTACCCTCCTTCCCCCTAATTCTAGAAAGTTGCTTCCCCAAATTTGCAACTAGTGTGTAAATTTGCATGCACAGTTTATAAAATAAGGACAGTTGCATATATAACAACTTATTAATGAGCAGATAATTAGTGTTAAGCAATAATAGGTTATAATTAGCCTTAATTGGCACCAATTACCAGCTTTGTGTATAACTTCACTTAGCTGCTATTCTAAGAGTTGTGTGCTCAAATTCCAGTGTGTAACTTCAAAGAGGCATGGACCTTAGAGGCAGCAAAACAGAGGCAAAAGATCCACAATCCAGGTGTAGTGCTTGTCTTCTGTCACAATGGACCTGGGAGGAGTATGGGTGGTTTAGGGGCGTGTCAGACAGTTATGCACACAGGTTATAGAATACTAGCATTTATGTGCCTAATTGGCTACTGTTAGATACGAGCATTTGTGCCAGTCATTGAGCTGAGTGCTCACATCTAAAGTGAAGCACATAATTTCACAACTGCCATTATAGAATTAGCGCTTATTGCTCATCATTCCGGAACCTAAATATTGTAGACCTTTTGAGAATGTACCCCATTGCCAACTTGATCTAGATTCAACCAATAGGGTTGATCCAGTCCTGGCCTTACCCCATTGCATGCAGGGACATGTGGTTCTGATTGCCCCATTGGATTCTTTAAGAAAAGCCAGACTACAAGTCCCTGCATACATTGTTATGCATTTTTTTACTGCATTGCTCTAGGAGGGGTGATGTAATTGTTGAACTAACAAGCAAAATCTCAGTTGGAGGGGGTGTACTAAGGACCTGAAAAAAAGTTAGGGAGATGGGGGATGCAAGAATGAAGTTTTGCCTAGGGAACAAAATAACACTGCGCCAGCCCTGCTGGGCTCTTTCCTCATGATAGGAGGGTAGGTAGGTAATATTTCAAGGTACTAAAGCTTCTGGAAGTCTTCTGGAACTTTCCAGTATGAGAAACCCCACAATCACACCGGATGGGATTCTTCATATTTAAACAATTTACTAGAGAAGTGGCTTTCACACTTGTCATGGGTAACCACCAGCCAGTCAGGTTTTCAGGATATCCCTAATAAATATGCAATGAGAAAGATGTGATTATAATGGAGGTGACAGTCATGCAAATCTTTCTTAAGCATATTCATCAGTGATATCCTGAAAATCCAACTGGCTGGTGGTGCCCCAGGACAGGCTTGAGAGCCATTGTATTAGGAAACTTCATGAATGTAACAACTTGACAATCTAAAGACTTATTTCTAGTATAATACATAAATAAATTATAGCTCAATGAAATACCGTTACTGTAACAAAAATTCACTGCACAAAGTAATCCTCTTCTCCAGGCTCCCTAGAGATACTCCTACTGGAATTTTCCCTTACCAGCACCTATTCAATATTGTAAAGAAGGCATAGCCTAATGATTAGAGCTGCAGGCTGAGAAGCAAGGGAGCCTGATTCAAATCCCAGTGCTACTCTCTGTGATCTTAGAAAGTCACTCAACCCTCCACTGCCTGGGGCACAAACTAAGATTGTGAGCCCTCCAAGGAGAGAAAATTACCTACTCTACCTGAATGTACACTGCTTCAACAGCTTTCTGTCTTGCAGGTGGTATATAATAATTGTAAATAAAGAAAAATGCCCTTCTTCAGTAGAAGAAAGGGAACATGTTGCTAATTCTCCTGGAGACAGATGCCAAGAAAGTTAAACCATCCAATGTGCAAAAAGAAGACATTCTATTCTATTGTCATTATTTGTATCCCTCCTAGTCCTCATGGGCTCAAGCATAGGCACCCGGTATAAGAGGCTTGGGGAGGCTAAGCCTCCCCAGCCACAAGCCCCAAGCATCTCTCTCTGTCATCCCCCGATGCAGCATCCATCCCTCTCACTCCCTCCCTGTAGTCGGTCCCTTTAATTTGATTTAGATCGTCATCGCCCATCGTCGCTGCCGGTAGCGGCACGGGTACGCCAACATCGTACTACAGCTTGCTTCGGGGCTTCGCCTGATGCTGACGGCATGACGTGCCCCGCCTCCTCTGACCAGCCTTCCTTATGATGCGTCCAACCCTCGCGGAAGCAGGAAAGCTGGTCAGAGGAGGCGGGGCACGTCATGCCGTCAGCGTCAGGCCGAAGCCCCGAAGCAAGCTGTAGGGGATTGGCAGAATCGGCAGCAGCTTCCACAGGGCTGTGCCTGGTGATGGACGTGGCTTCTATTTGTTGTTTCTGCCAATGCCAACTGGGAAGGAGGGTGTTTGAGGTAAAAAAGAGACCCAGGGAGTGACAGAAGATAATAGTAGGGGTGGGGGGAGAGTGCACTGATGCTAGTCCTTGGTTGATGGTGAGGAGACAGAGGGCAATAGTGGGAGGATAGCACAGAGGGCAACAAATGTAAATAATAATAATCATGGATGTTAGGAGGAGATTGTGCACAGAGAGCAGTACCTAATGGAGGTGGGTGGAGAGTGCACAAAGGATGAAGGTGAAGGGGAGAGACAGAGGGGCAGTGCTGGATGGTGGTGGGAGGAGACAGAGCAATGATGGATGATGGAGAGTGCACAGAGGGCAACGGTGGTGGGGGAGAGAGGATGGTAGGGGCACAGTGATCAAGGGTGATGCCAGATGGTTGGGGGGTACAGCAGCAGAGGGTGATGTTGGATGGTGAGGATATAATTTTATTTTATCATATCATTATTGAACATTACATTTTTTCCTACTCTCACTTGTATATTATGTATTATCATTTTATTTACCCTACCTACCTGTTATTCTTGTACATTAATTGTAACAATATGCTGAACCTCTTACTCTGTTAATGGTGATGCCATTGCTATATAATGTAAGGTTCTGAGTATGTTTTTGCACAAATTTGTGCATACTGTTTTACAGTTGAGCAATTGTGGTTAGTATATGCTTTGAGTAACCACTTTATTCTTTGACATATGATACATATCTAATATCTAAATTTAATAAAAGGTATTAATTGTGACTTTTATTTTTACTTATTTTTTTTCTGTGTGTTATCAGACACACAGCTCTGCCCCTGGCTCCACCCCTAACCCCACCCCCTTTAGCCTCCCCAAACAGTTGGGCCACCGACCGCCTTTGGGCTCAAGGCAATATAACAAGCAAGAAGTCAAAACACAGAAGTTGAGACTTACCAACAGTAACAATCTATTTTTCATAAATACTGTAGGGTAAGAGATCATGGACAAAGCAACATATGAGCCATGAGCATGACCAAGCAAATCTCTGCAGTGGCGCGCAAACTGTATCTTCTAGACCCCTTGGAAGGGTGTGTATGGGGAGGGGGGAGAGGAGGTTCCTGGGAGGATTCCACTGGCAGTCTGCAGTAAAGATGGTATCAGTAGGGCAAAGTAATAGAGAAGTATGAGAGGAAGGAGCTTAGGAAGTGGCTGGTGCTAGAGGAGTGGATCGCAGTGCAGCTGAGCGACCTGTATGGCTGTGAGGGAGTAAAAATCGACTTAGTGGAACTTCTGGATATAAATAATGAAGAAGAGCGACATCTCAGATCTGATCGAAGCAAGCTTTTCCATCTTGGAACGTTGGGCTGAGGTATTTCGGTTTAAGTTAAACAAAGACAAAACTCAGTGTCTTGTGCTCTCATCCGTCCATGCCAGATTTTCCTCAAGCTCCCTTGTCATTAAAAACCAGACCCTCCCCATTTCACAGAGCCTTAGACTTCTGGGTGTTGAGCTGGACCCTCACCTGCACCTGGATCTGCAAGTGCGAGCGGTCACCAAGCGGATGTTCTATGCAATGTGGAGGCTGCGGCATGTTAAGTTTTGTCTCGCCAGAGAGCTCTTCCGCACACTCGTCCACTGGCTGGTTCTGTCTCACCTGGACTACTGTAGTGGGATTTATGTAGGTTGTCAGGAGCACCTACTAAGGAAATTCCAGACTGCCCAGAATACTGCTGCAAGACTCATCATGGGCGAATCGCGCATGGTTCCTGCGCAGCCCCTAGGTTTCCGACTACACTGGCTACCTGTGAGAGAACGAATCACATTCAAGATCTGCACATTGACACATAAAATAATTTATGGATTAGCACCGGAATACATGATTCCTCTAATAGATCTCCCACCTAGAAATGCCATCACTACAGCCCGTACCTTTTTACAACTACATTACCCATCTTGCAGGGGTGTTAAATACAAGCTTCTATTTGCCTCTACTTTCCACTACTCCAGGCCGAAGACTTGGAATGCTCTTCCCCTGTTCCTGAAAACGCAAGCTGACCACCATCTTTTCAAGAAGCTGCTGAAAACGTATCTTTTTGAAAAAGTGTATCCCATTAGTAACTCTGCTGTTTAGCCTTCCTAATTGCTGCTAGCGTATTATCCTTTTCTACTGTACACTTCATGTGTTGTGTCTTTTAACTTTTGTAATTCATGGAAGCCACATTGTGCCTGCATTTGTGGGAAAATGTGGGGTAGAAATGAACCATAAATAAATAAATAAATAATCTCCACTTTCAAGGATTTCTGTTAGACCACTATAGACCAACAGAGGACCCCAGATTTGGAATGCTCTGCTAGCTGAGATCTGGAAGCTATCAGTTATGTTTGAGTTTAGGAGGATTATGAGGGGTTTCTTTGTTGGAAAAAAAAAAAAGCTTTTCTTAATGAACAATGTATTCAGAAGAATGTTGAAGATTTCTGTTATGGAATCTACTGAGGTTATTGGTCCATTGCTATATAATTAACAGATTTTAGGGGTATTATATTCTTGATTAGTTTTATTTTTTGCTTTTATTGGTGAATTCAGCTTAGGTAGTTTTGTATGATATGTTACATGATGTCTATATCTATTGCTTGTGTATTATTGGAACTCACTTAGGACTTCGAATTAGAATGCTATAATTGTACATAAAATACACAAATAAACTCTGTATTGGTCTCATTTTCCTGACAGTTCTTCTTTTGACTCCAATGTAGTAACCAATTCAGAGGTGGGAAATGAAGCTAATACCCCTTTGGTCCTCTTGGATCCCAAAGACATGATCTGCTCACAGAGGCCTGGGAACACCACTACTAGCCCCCTTTCTAGGAGAGACAAAAAGGGGAAAAAAAAGAATGACAGCCAAAGAGGTCTTCTCACTCTCATAGAAATACACTTCATGAGAAGACAGTTTCCAATGAGAGTGTCTAAAACACAACTAGCCCTTAAGACATTAGGAAAGGATACTTTTTGGAATACCTTACACAAATATATTAAATCATCAATAAAGTAAAAGTAATAAACATTATTGCACAGACCCCAGTGTACCCTAAAATAATAAAACAAATAACGGTGAAATCCTATAAGCTAGTGAAAGAAATAGCATACTTGCAAAGCATACCCAGACTCTATTAGCTCAGGAGTCAAGACATTAGTTTGTTTGATATCTGACCAAAAAAAAAAAAATGACAATTATGTTCTAGAATCCTTAAATGTGTAGTATCTGCTAGGATTCAGACAGGATACAGAGTACACATGCAGGATGACTGGCAGGCCAATCACCCACAAGCAAACATTAAGGTCTAACAGCCACATATTTATCATGAAGTTTAAACTCCAAGCTGGAAGCAATTTGTACAGTGACTATTTTTACCGTAAGCTTCTTAATCTCATTTCCCATAACGTCTGGCTGATGGCCAATTTGCAAAGGCTCTTTTCAACTGCATTGCTGTCTTCCACAGAGGAAATAAGAGGATTTTAAACAGTAAAGTCATTTCCTTTAGTTCCCGGTTCATTTAGGCAAAATGTCCCTTCGGTCACATATATCGCATAATATAATACCAGCACTGTGACATCTGAAAACCTTGCTGGAATTCTCAAGTGGAGCTTTGGTCTTATTCCATCTCCAGTTTGCCCAATTAGTATAGAATAACCTTTTCACTCAATGTCCCCGTGAAATAAAAGCGTCTTTGTCTGATAATGTAAATTTTATTACTGAAGGACTAATACTTTTATAAAGGTAGAGCTTTCAAGGCATAATTAGTAGAACAAAAACACAGCAGTAGCAAAAACAGCATAAATTTAAGAATGCCTTTGAGGCCCTGATTCATCAAGATCTTATCCTGGAAGAAAAGCTTCAGTGAATGAAGCCTTAAATTGTCAGTTTTAGCATGGGGCTAATGCCAGCATGGGCTTAGCTGGGTACCTGACATTCAATTCACATGAGCCACCCTAACAGCTGTTATCTTGTTTGCTTCAAATCAGTATGTGCTCCTCCTGCGCGCTTGCTGTTAACTAAGTGAAATTAAAATATGAAAGCATTAAGCATTTCACCACATGGCGGTGTCTTCATCTACTCGGAAGTCCAGCACACTTTATGTTGTAATCTTTCAGAAAATACACACAGCCTCAGTAATGATAATACATTTCAGGTACTTGGACAGCATAACAATTTTGAAATCTTGAGAGGAAAAGCATAATCAACATTATTATGTAGCCACAGGTAAGTAGCCTGAAACATAGAAAGATAAGACTTTTTCAAGGTTACACTGTGAATAAGTAGAGAAATTTTGAACTTGTATTCTAATAATGGATCAAACTTAGCTCATAATTTAAGGCAGTATTAGCATGGCTAGCCCAAGGGTATCTGACATCCTAGGCAAATCTTCAATCATGTGCATGCCCCCCCCCCCCCCACACACACACACACACACACACCTGTGGGGCAGCTGAAGTCTTCTGTCTCTCATGTCTAACATCTCCCTTTCCCTTCCCTAATCCCCTTAAGAATCTCTCCTTACCTACTCTCAAGTGTCCTACCTCTTCTACCCCCCTCCAGCCTTTCCTATCTCCCCCCCCCCCCCCCCCAGCCTCTCCTTTTCCAACTCCTTAAGGAGTCCTTTTACCAAGCTGTGGTAAAAAGTGGACTTAGTGTGCCCTTACACAGATCTTTACTATGCACTAAGGCCATTTCTACTGCAGCCAGAGAATGGCTGATTTTCCATCTTTTGAATTAATGGCCATGCGTTAATGTTGCCATTAGCACATGGTCATTAACAAAAATTAGAGCATGAGCCCTTACTGATCAGCGCATAAACGCTTATGCTCTACCCCCCTGACATGCCCCCTTGGCCAAAAAAAATATATATTTTTAAACACGTGGGTAGTGAGCACACATTTGAAACTTACTACTGGATGCCTCAGCTTGCCCCATGGTAAGACCTCTTAAGCTGTCCAGCTTCTCCCCTAACCCCCCTAACCCTTCAAGCATCCAGTGTCTCCACTCCCAAACATGTCTTTCATCTTCTTCCTTCTCTTCCCCATTCCTAATGTTTCCAGCATTTTACCACGGTGTGGATGTACCACCTTTCGAAGTGCAGCACTTACCAGCACAGAGGCCTTGAGCATTTACATACATAGTAACATAGTAACATAGTAGATGACGGCAGAAAAAGACCTGCACGGTCCATCTAGTCTGCCCACGATAAACTCATATGTGTATACCTTACCCTGATTTGTACCTGTCTTTTTCAGGGCACAGCCGTATAAATCTGTGCAGCAGTATTTCCCATCTCCCAAACACCAGTCCCTCCTCCCATCACCGGCTCCGGCACAGACCCCGTATAAAAAGTCTGCCCTCCCCCATCCTAGCCTCTCAACCACCAACCCCTCTTCCCCCTGCCACCCAATTTCAGTTAAGCTTCTGTGGATCCATTCCTTCTGCACAGGATTCCTTTATGCCTGTCCCACGCATGCTTGAATTCCGTTACCGTTTTCATCTCCACCACCTCCCGCGGGAGGGCATTCCAAGCGTTCACCACCCTCTCCGTGAAGAAATACTTCCTGACATCTTTCCTGAGTCTGCCCCCCTTCAATCTCATTTCATGTCCTCTCGTTCTACTGCCTTCCCATCTCCGGAAAAGATTCGTTTGCGGATTAATACCTTTCAAATATTTGAACGTCTGTATCATATCACCCCTGTTCCTCCTTTCCTCCAGAGTATACATGTTCAGGTTAGCAAGCCTCTCTTCATACGTCTTGGAACGCAACTCCCATACCATCCTCGTAGCTTTTCTTTGCACCGCTTCCATTTTTTTAACATCCTTCGCAAGGTACGGCCTCCAAAACTGAACACAATACTCCAGGTGGGGCCTCACCAACGTCTTATACAGGGGCATTAAAACCTCCTTTTTTCTGCTGGTCACACCTCTCTCTATACAGCCTAGCAACCTTCTCGCTACGGCCACCGCCTTGTCGCACTGTTTCATCGCCTTCAGGTCCTCAGATACTATCACCCCAAGATCCCTCTCCCCGTCCGTGTCTATCAGGCTCTCCCCACCTAACACATACGCCTCCCTTGGATTTCTACTCCCTAAGTGCATCACTTTGCATTTCTTCGCATTGAATTTTAATTGCCAAACGTTAGACCATTTTTCCAGCTTCTTCAGATCTTTTTTCATGTTTTCCACTCCCTCCGGGGTGTCCACTCTGTTGCAAATCTTGGTGTCATCCGCAAAAAGGCAAACTTTACCTTGTAACTCTTCGGCAATGTCACTCACAAATATATTGAACAGAATGGGCCCCAGCACCGATCCCTGAGGCACTCCACTACTCACCTTTCCCTCCTCCGAGCGAACTCCATTTACCACCACCCTCTGGCGTCTGCCCGTCAACCAGTTCCTAATCCAGTTCACCACTTCGGGTCCTATCTTCAGCCCTTCTAGTTTATTCAAGAGCCTCCTGTGGGGAACCGTGTCAAAAGCCTTGCTGAAATCTAAGTAGATGACGTCCATAGCCCGTCCTTGATTTAATTCTCCCGTCACCCAGTCAAAGAATTCAATGAGATTTGTTTGGCACGACTTCCCTTTGGTGAAACCATGTTGTCTCGGATCTTGCAACTTATTGGCTTCCAGGAAATTCACTATCCTTTCCTTCAGCATGGCTTCCATTACTTTTCCAATAACCGAAGTGAGGCTTACCGGCCTGTAGTTTCCAGCTTCTTCCCTATCCCCACTTTTGTGAAGAGGGACCACCTCTGCCGTTCTCCAATCCCTCGGAACCTCTCCCGTCTCCAAGGATTTATTAAACAAATCTTTAAGAGGACCCGCCAGAACCTCTCTGAGTTCCCTCAGTATTCTGGGGTGGATCCTGTCCGGCCCCATGGCTTTGTCCACATTTACAGTGGGGGAAATAAGTATTTGATCCCTTGCTGATTTTGTAAGTTTGCCCACTGACAAAGACATGAGCAGCCCATAATTGAAGGGTAGGTTATTGGTAACAGTGAGAGATAGCACATCACAAATTAAATCCGGAAAATCACATTGTGGAAAGTATATGAATTTATTTGCATTCTGCAGAGGGAAATAAGTATTTGATCCCCCACCAACCAGTAAGAGATCTGGCCCCTACAGACCAGGTAGATGCTCCAAATCAACTCGTTACCTGCATGACAGACAGCTGTCGGCAATGGTCACCTGTATGAAAGACACCTGTCCACAGACTCAGTGAATCAGTCAGACTCTAACCTCTACAAAATGGCCAAGAGCAAGGAGCTGTCTAAGGATGTCAGGGACAAGATCATACACCTGCACAAGGCTGGAATGGGCTACAAAACCATCAGTAAGACGCTGGGCGAGAAGGAGACAACTGTTGGTGCCATAGTAAGAAAATGGAAGAAGTACAAAATGACTGTCAATCGACAAAGATCTGGGGCTCCACGCAAAATCTCACCTCGTGGGGTATCCTTGATCATGAGGAAGGTTAGAAATCAGCCTACAACTACAAGGGGGGAACTTGTCAATGATCTCAAGGCAGCTGGGACCACTGTCACCACGAAAACCATTGGTAACACATTACGACATAACGGATTGCAATCCTGCAGTGCCCGCAAGGTCCCCCTGCTCCGGAAGGCACATGTGACGGCCCGTCTGAAGTTTGCCAGTGAACACCTGGATGATGCCGAGAGTGATTGGGAGAAGGTGCTGTGGTCAGATGAGACAAAAATTGAGCTCTTTGGCATGAACTCAACTCGCCGTGTTTGGAGGAAGAGAAATGCTGCCTATGACCCAAAGAACACCGTCCCCACTGTCAAGCATGGAGGTGGAAATGTTATGTTTTGGGGGTGTTTCTCTGCTAAGGGCACAGGACTACTTCACCGCATCAATGGGAGAATGGATGGGGCCATGTACCATACAATTCTGAGTGACAACCTCCTTCCCTCCGCCAGGGCCTTAAAAATGGGTCGTGGCTGGGTCTTCCAGCACGACAATGACCCAAAACATACAGCCAAGGCAACAAAGGAGTGGCTCAGGAAGAAGCACATTAGGGTCATGGAGTGGCCTAGCCAGTCACCAGACCTTAATCCCATTGAAAACTTATGGAGGGAGCTGAAGCTGCGAGTTGCCAAGCGACAGCCCAGAACTCTTAATGATTTAGAGATGATCTGCAAAGAGGAGTGGACCAAAATTCCTCCTGACATGTGTGCAAACCTCATCATCAACTACAGAACACGTCTGACCGCTGTGCTTGCCAACAAGGGTTTTGCCACCAAGTATTAGGTCTTGTTTGCCAGAGGGATTAAATACTTATTTCCCTCTGCAGAATGCAAATAAATTCATATACTTTCCACAATGTGATTTTCCGGATTTAATTTGTGATGTGCTATCTCTCACTGTTACCAATAACCTACCCTTCAATTATGGGCTGCTCATGTCTTTGTCAGTGGGCAAACTTACAAAATCAGCAAGGGATCAAATACTTATTTCCCCCACTGTAGCTTTCCAAGTTGTTCATATACACTCTCTTCCGTGAACGGTGCTCTATCCAGTTCATTTTCAGGTGTACTTTTGCCAGTCCCTCTCGGTCCTTCCCCAGGATTTTCTTCAGTAAAAACAGAACAAAAGTATCTATTTAGCAAATTGGCTTTTTCTTCATCATTTTCTACATAGCGTTTTGCTGTATCTTTTAGTCTTACAATCCCCTTTTTAGTCTTTCTCCTTTCACTAATATACCTGAAGAAGTTTTTGTCTCCCCTCCGTACATTTCTAGCCATTTGTTCTTCCGCTTGCGCCTTCGCCAGACGTACCTCTCTCTTGGCTTCTTTCAGTTTCATCCGGTATTCCTCCCCGTGTTCCTCTACTTGAGATTTTTGCATGCTCAAGACCTGCTACAACCTGCCCCATCCAAACCTCCTGTTTCAGAGAGGGAATGGCGCTGCAGGCCTGAGCCATGTGGCTGCTCCAGGTCCCACATGGCTGGGCTGACTCTGATTTAGTTACACTGACTGCAGTGCCAGTGCCGTCTTCTGAGTTGTGCCACCCTAGGTGGTTGCCTATTTTACCTAGTGGTCAGGCTGGCCTTGCATATTAGCTAAATGATTTAATAAAACACTCATGCCCTTTGTGAGGAAGTGGATGATATGGCACTAAGTACTTCCTCGCTGAGGGTGCAGTTTAGCTGCCTGAAAGCAAGAGGCGCTAAACTGCCAAAACAGGTCCTGAGTCAGAAGGGTGGGGCTCAAGGGAAAGGAAGGTTAAATGCAATGAGAGAGTATAGAACCAATGAACCCCAAGTGTAGAGGCTTCCAGGAGGGAGGTCTCAAAGCAAGAGGCCTCTGGAAGGGAAGGTCCTAAGAGCAAGGATCCTTTCAGCATATCATGTTGGCTGTAGTACCTGAGGAAGGCCTGGGGAAACAGAGTGGCCTTCAGTGGATGTTGCTACCCTGAGTGTGTGTGAAGAATAGATTATATTAAGGTAGGAGAAGTTCCTTGAAACCTATGTTGAGACTCTAAGAAGTGATTGTTCAATTTCACTAAATGGAGCTGACAGAGCAGGGCAGGCAATGCGACAGTGCCGTAGACTGGCGCTGCACAATGCTTCAGCTGGCAGGGGTTGGGGACCCCCACCAGTCAAGGTATTTGCTGCAGCAGTGTGTGGGGAGCAGTAGGGGGCAGGGGGCAGTAGTGGGGTGGCAGACAAAATGTGCCCCCCACCTCGGGCTCTGGCCCCCTCCCACTATACGGTCTGGCTATGCCCCTGGCTGAAATAATCCAGGCTAATGGTAAAAAGTAACACAGAATGACACCAGGACTCAAATATCCCAGGCTAATTCTAAAGTGATATCAGAGAATGACACCACGACTAAAATAACCTCGGTTAATACTAAAAAAAAATAACAGATTGACACCAGGGCTGAAATATCAGAGATAAAACTTTAAAAATAGAAATGACACTCTAAAGATAAATCTAGTGAAAGCAGTATAGATTAGTAATGTGTGTGATCAAAATTATAATCATATATAAACAGTGGAATTTCTTATTAAATACAAATGTTCTACACTAAGGTGAAATTGCTCAGTCTCTGCACTCCTAAACAGGTAGATATTAAAATGCTTATAAGCAGCTGGAGTGAAGGAATTAGAGCAGTGGACAGAGAACCAAGGGAAGCCGGGTTCAAATTCCACTGTGGCTCCATGTGACCTTCCCTACCTGTTGATGTTAGATTGCTTACTGATTTATCGGATTTCCAAAGAAGGAGAAGACATTCAAGTAGAGGAGTAGCTTAATGAGCGGAGTAGAGCAGACAGATGTGAAGCGATTGTTTACACTTTCAAACAACAACAAAACCAGGGGACACAAGATGAAGCTAGAATATGGTAGATTTAAAACAAATAGGAGAACGTTTTTCTTTACTCAGCGTGTAGTTAGACTCTGGAACTCGTTGCCGGAGAATGTAGTGACAGCAGCTGGCCTTACAGAATTTAAAGGGGGTTTGGACAGATTCCTGAGGGAAAAGTCCGTTGAACATTATTATTTTTTTTTTGGGGGGGGGGGGGGGAGGGGGGGGGAGGGGGGGGGGGAGGGGGGTTGTCGGGTTTTTTAAGCCTGGATTGGCCGCTGTTGGAGACAGGATGCTGGGCTTGATGGACCCTTGGTCTTTCCCAGTATGGCGGTGCTTATGTACTTAATGATTAAAGCAGTGGACAGTAACCTGAGGTCACTTAACCGTCCATTGCCTCAGGTACAAAATTAGATTGTGACAACACATAATGCAGCTGAATTAACAACATCATCTCAACAGTGATATGGATTAAATTTCCAATTATATGTATAAGGATTAAACTGAATAAAGTTTATTTGGATCTAAACTATGGCAGAATTCAACAAACAAAAGGGAAGTTGAAAGTCAAGTGTGACGCTGCATCTAGGCAGTCAGTTATAGAATTGCCCTCAACATGCATATTTGGAAGACAGGCTGGAGGAGGCAGATATAATAGAGACATTTACATGTTTCCATGGTATAAATGCATAGGATGCAGGCCTCTTTCAATTGAATATAAGCTCTGGAAGAAGGAGGCATAAGATGAAGGTGAAAGAGGATACACTTAGGAGTAAAAAACAGTCTCCTAGGGAGAGGAGGGTATTGCAGATTTTAGTAGTTGGTGTTTCTGGGCAGACTAGATTAGGGTTACCACATTTGCAGAGACACACACACAAAAAAAATAAAATAAAATAAAATGCTGCTCTGCCCCCAGCCTGCTCCCAGCTCCGCACCGCACCCTGTTGTACAGTCACCTTGACTCCCCAAAAAAGTCAGATTCCATAAGAGATGAAAATACTGCTAAAAGTAACAAAAAAGCATTTTTCTTCCATACTCTGCTAAATACTAAATTAGAAAATATGTACATTTCCAAAAATGCAAGCATCCATGAGCTGGATGTCCCCCTTTCCTTTCCCTCCCATCCATGAGTAGCATGACCCCCTCTCCTCTCCTTTCCCTTCCATCCAATTGCAGCTGGTCCCCATTCTCTCCCTCCCATCCATGTGCAGCATATCAGCCCCCTCCCCTCCCCTCCCCTCCCCTCGTCTACCTTACAGCCATGGTGATGCAGGGATCTCTTTGGGGCAGGAAAGAACTCCACTCTTTCCTGCCTGCTGCCAAAGCTTCTTTAAAATGGCTGCCAAGACTTCCACTAGATCACCAGGGCACATTATGGTAGGTTCAGGTGGGGGAGAGAGAAGGCCCACCCACCAGCCAGCTTATCCATCTGTCCGTCCACCTGTCCTTCAACCCACCTGTCCAGAAACCTGGACAAATGGGCAGGCTGGTAAAAACTGCCCAGACCCCCGACAGTCCACTGAAAAAGACATGTCTGGGGGAATCGGGACATATGGTAACCCTAGATAGATCAGCCATATGGTCTTTATCTACCATCATTTTCTATGTTTCTATGTTTATCCAGAAAGCGGAAGGAGAAGAGAGCAAAGGAAGGAAATACAGCGGAGGGAAAGGATGGGAGAGAGAGGAAGTAGAACATTATTCACTGTTTTCCGGTACATAAGAGAATGCCAGACATTACAAACTTTACAGCAATTTGGTTCACATACAGGTCTTAAATGCAACTATTTTTTTCTCATCCTCCCCTGTATTTTGCCCTCCCTTCATACAGACCACAGGAAATATCCTGAGAGAATGGTGGAAAAGGAGGGTTGCAACTGTGTTAATTCTAGCCACCTAACAGAAATGGGCTTATATGCATTACTCAATATACAACTTTTACACTCTGAAGTAACAGCAAATGGATTTCATTGTGAAGCAGTGTTCTTGGAATCTGTTGTTAATCAGTCTGCATTTAAAATGGATTCCGTTTCTGTATCAAAGGTATCTTTTTGATTGTCTCTATTTTATCTGCCTGCACATAGTGAACAATTTTTTTAAAATTACAAGGTTGGTTTTATACATCCTGCCACCATCTGGGAAGTACAATATCACCTGTAATCTACAATCTATGATAAAACTGTCAGCCATTGAAAAAGATGAAATAGAAAAATAGGATATCGTGTTTTTTGTCATGTTAAAGGAATTATTGAGGCTATCTGATTGAAAAAAAAAAAAAAAAAGAACCAGGCTTTTTATGTTCTTCTTAATTCAAAGATTTTTCCAGTGTTAACTATACTTTGTTTGAACCCCTCTCTATTATTGTAAACTGAAGGGGTCTTTTACTAAAGCTTAGCTCGAGTTATCTACAGCAGGGCCCATTGATGCAGATAACTCGAGCTAAGCTTTAGTAAAAGACCACCTGACACAATTAAAAATAGGAATATTTACAAAGCACACTTCAGCAAAGTGGCATGACTGAAAATGTCTCTCCTCTGCCCTGCTAAAAGTTGGCATTAACTTCTATACTGCATACACTTGTAGCCATAGGAAAAAGACTAGAGATGTTTATTCATTTGAAAATGTTCAAATAAAACAAAATAAAGGGTGCCAAGAAAATATGCAATTTATTTCTTTTGTAATTTGTTTCATTTGCCATGAAAGACTATGGGCGATAAAGGTCTATGGGGAAACATAAGCACTGCATGTTTCTTTTTTAATGCAGGCAGCCTGGAAGCCAGTGGTGGATAGGGGAAGGAACAGGGATAGTCACTTGCTAGCAGGTTTTGACCAAGTCAATCCTAGCTTTCCTTGAAGCGAAACAAAGGTCATTGCAGTCATTGTGTAACAAGATAGACATCAAAGGGGAAGTAAGAACAAGTGGCAAAATGTGGAGGGGCATTTTCGATATGACGTCTAAATCTGAATTTGGACGTTTTACACAAAACGTCCAAATTATGAACAGGAAAGGAGGTCATTTTCAACAAAAAAAAGTCTATTTT
The DNA here is from genome assembly GCF_901765095.1 of Microcaecilia unicolor. Taxonomy (NCBI): domain Eukaryota; kingdom Metazoa; phylum Chordata; class Amphibia; order Gymnophiona; family Siphonopidae; genus Microcaecilia; species Microcaecilia unicolor. Next base: position 259,191,207 of record NC_044031.1, on the reverse strand, counting down.
TTTTCTTTTGAAAATAATGTTTTGAAAAACATTTTGTGATTCGGATGTTTTGTTTTTCAGTCCATTTTCGAACAAAAAACGTCCAAATGCAAAACGCACAAAATCAAGCCATTAGGATACAGATCATAAGAAAAGTTTCAGTCACAGGAAAGCATTTATAGAGGATAACAACGTTCAAACTGATGTAGAATCAGTCCTGTTACACTTGTGGAGAAAACTGTGAACCCTCCAAAACTCACCAGAAACCCACTGTACCTACATATAGGTGCTCCCGTCACCCGTAAGGGCTATGGTAGTGGTGTACAGTTGGGGGTATTGGGTTTTGGGGGGCTTAGCAGACAAGGTAAGGGAGCAATGGTGAGATGTGTACCTGGGAGCATTTTAAGAAGTCCACTGCAGTGCTCCCTTGGGTGCCTTATTGCTTTCCTGGGATGCCACTTTTTCATTATTCTACCTAATGCCAAGCTTTCTATTTTTTTTTTTTTTTATAACATCTGAGCCTTGTGTCTATTGTTCATCAGTAGATTGTGGCTTTGAATTCAGATCTATAGATGAAAAAGGAGGTCTCATTACATATATCTAAATACCAGAGTGCTATTTTTCCATACTTCATAGCAAGAGTGCATATTCCCTAATTATCTGTCCCGATGCAACATGTGAGGCTTTCTTTCCAACCAAAGCTTTTACCACACTCTAAAAATGTAAATGGTTTCACTCTATTGTGGATTTTCTTCTGTATTGTCAGGTCTGCCTTCTGCCTAAAGCTTTTACCACACTCATGGCATGTATATTGTTTCACTGCAACATGGATTCTCTGGTGGACTGGTCTAGCAATTAACCATAGAATCCATTCAGAAGTTAAAACAGTTACATATAGAAAGTGTGGTAAAAGCGTCATTGAGGACAACCTCACAGTCCTCCACATGTGTAACAGGTAGGGAGAGGTATAGGCCTGGGTCTGCAGTGCACTGCACCCACCACTAGACTACTCCAGGGACCTGCATGCTATTCTGATGGACCCGAGTATAACATCTGAGGTTACACAGAGGCTGGCAAGTAATGTTTTTCATCACATTTTTGGAGGGTGGGAGGGGGTTAGTGACCACTAGGGGAATAAGGGAGGTCATTCCTGATTCCCTCCAGTGGTCATCTGGTTATTTAGGGCACCTTTTTGTGTCTTATTCGTTATAAAAACAGGTCTAGTTCAAAACGTCTAAGTTTCAGTCCTGGACGTTTTTGTTTTGTTCCATTATGGCTGAAAAACATCTAAGTCTTAGGAATGCCCAAGTTCCGCCCTGAACACGCCTCTGGCACTCCTCCTTGAGATTTGGATGCACTTCCGGTGAACTTCAGAGAAAAACGTCTAAAAATACATAGTAACATAGTAGATGACGGCAGAAAAAGACCTGCACGGTCCATCCAGTCTGCCCAACAAGATAACTCATATTTGCTGCTTTTTGTGTATACCCTACTTTGATTTGTACCTGTGCTCTTCAGGGCACAGACCATATAAGTCTGCCCAGCACTATCCCCGCCTCCCAACCACCGGTTCTGGCACAGACCGTATAAGTCTGCCCAGCACTATCCTCACCTCCCAACCACCAGCCCTGCCTCCCAACCACTGGCTGTGGCACAGACCGTACAAGTCTGTCCAGCACTATCCCTGCCTCCCAACCACCAGTCCCGCTTCCCACCACTGGCTCTGGCACAGACCGTATAAGTCTGCCCAGCACTATCCCCGCCTCCCAACCACCAGCCCCGCCTCCCGATCTTGACTAAGCTCCTGAGGATCCATTCCTTCGACACAGGATTCCTTTATGCTTATCCCACGCATGTTTGAATTCCATTACCGTTTTCATTTCCACCACCTCCCGCGGGAGGGCAAATAGGTTTCGAAAATGCTGATATGGACATTTTAGTGAGAAAAACATCCAAATGCAGACTTATGGCACTGTTTGGACATTTTTCTCTTTTGAAAATGAGCCCAAATGTCAACTATAAGAACTAAGCAACCTCAAAAAAGGACACTGAAAGCTAGGAGGCGTCAGATAAGCATGTAGTGGGCTATCTGATCTCTTATAGCCCCAACTATTTCAGATGCAAGCTCCTTTAGTTTGTATCAATCACTTGCCTCCAAAGCTTAGGGGACCTGTTTCAATTTTTATTTTATTCAAACCATCTCCAACGATAATCGTAAGTGATTTGATAATGACTATTTATCTCACACCTCACCAAGTGGTTCCAGCACTGTGAAATTCTTGAAAAGCTCCTGACGCCCTCTATATTGGGGAAAAAGGCATTTCAGTCAACCCAGACCTGCATTGGGGGATCAGAAACCATCAATAGAGCAAACATTTCACATGTATACGCCGGTATCCAGTGTTATGGCCATAATGCTGGATACCGGCATAGGTTTTTGCTCTATCGTCTGATTTCTGATAAGTAGTCGTTATCAGATCACTTATGACTATTGTTGGAGATATTTTGAATAAAAAATTGAAACAGGTCCCCTAAGCTTTGGAGGCAAGTGATTGATAAAAACTAAAGGAGCTTGGATCTGAAATAGCTAGGGCTATAAGAGAACTAATAGCACTACAATAGCCCTTATGCCTGCAGGTGTCACCTCTATGACATAGCGGTAAGGGCTAATCCTGTGTTGAAAAATATCCGGATTGGTGCACGGTAAGCTTAGGAAAAGGGCCCCTTATAGAGTCTGTCTTGTTAACAGTTTAGAATATATTTTATTGTGGTGCACAGAAATGTGTATGCTCAACACATGAGTTTCTCAATCAGCTTTAGAGATCTTTTTCTATGTTGGATGCAGAACTCATATTCTTTCAGCATGTATTCATTAACAGTGTTTCAGTCTATTCTCACAACAATACTTCAGTGATTCCACATCACTCCTTTTGGTACACTGAAAATGTATTCATTCAACAGCTATTTATATGATCTACACAATAGCTATGGAAAGGGAAAAAAAGTTGTTTTCTGGTATCAAGGGAAGTCGGAAGAATCTTTGCATACCAGGCAGACGTATTTAACAGAGCTCTTCTGTACTAAAGATAATTCCTGCTCTCAGTCTTGCAATGGTTGTCACTGGAAAGTCCTTTGTTGGACATGGCTTCCTTTTCTTTTCCAGGAATACCAAAGTGACAATGTGCTGTTCTGTCAGCCAATAACAGCCCGCATGGAAGAGAACCTAGAATTCTGAATTGGGTTTTCACTTATCTCTGTGAACTCTTGCAGATATAGCGGGCTATAAATAAAGTTTTATTATTATTATTATGGAAGAGCATCATTATAAAAGGGCACATATCTTCACATTTTTATGCAAAAACCAGTTGTAAACATTGAGTGAACACTGGATGCCTATCCCCTCAATCTATAACTTGGTGCATACATTTAAATAATAAGAGGTATATCCTATAAGTGGCACGATTCTATAAAGAGTATGTGTTCTTTATAGAATCACACTTAGGCGTAAACTGCGCCTAACTATAGGCACCTGCAATTAGGTCTGTTATGAGCAGGCTTGCATGGAGGCACCTACAGTTAGGTGTAGTTTGGCCATATTCTATATCAACACTCATAACATTTGGGAACACCCCCAGAAATGCCCCTATCCATGCCTCCAAATATGTACAGTGCAATCTGCTTAAGTGCAAGGGTCTGGGACCAAAGAAATGCATGCAGTTAACCGGAGCATGCACTTAACCGTTGTGACCCAAAGAAGCTTCACATCTGATAAACATATGTACAGTCATGTTTATTATTATACATACAGTATACAGTCTCTGTTAACTGACATTAGGCTTACTTGAAGTAATCAGTTATAGTCCTCTGTACACTATTGGGTCTGTGAGTTCCATAGACTACGTCTGCCAGACGGTAAAAACTGTCATAGCACTGACATCCAGTGGCCTCCAGATAGGCCCGCACGGTGTTGAGACTCTCCGGGGCTCTTGCAAAAGTGACAGGTGGAGGTTGTTGAATTTCGTCAGCATGTGCATTGCTGCTCATTTCATCCTATCTTTCATCATCAGCCGTTGATGCCTGCGTGTAGGCACATATCTCCACATCAGTGCTGTCGTCAGCTGTTTGTAGATCATAATCAACAGCTACGTAGCAATGAAACTCCTCTTCAGTAACACTGGCTGGGATGTCAATAACCTGTTCATCTGACACGTTTGCAACAACTGCATCTGTTTCATCCCTCTCCAGATCCTTAACAAAGCTTGCCTGCTTGTAGCAGTTCACAATGGTTGCCTGTGTAACATGATTCCAGGCTTCTTTCTGCATATGTACTGAATCCAACAGTGATAGATTGAGCCAGTTCAACAGCACATTTATCCTTGCCAGTCTGGTCACCAATAACACTCCTCAGATGACGTAGCACAAGAGCCCGATAATGTTATTTGAAATTGGCTATTATGCCCTGATCCATAGGTTGGATCAGAGAGGTAGTGTTTGGTGGCAGGAAGACCACCTTGACGTTAGGCAGCCTGACATCATCACTGTGTGCAGCACAATTATCACAAAGCAACAAAATCTGACGCTTTTGTGCCCCATTCTAGTATCTAACTTCTTTAGCCACTGCTTCCAAATTTCCCCAGTCATCCTTGAATTTGCGTTAGCCTCGTATGACACAGGAAGTCACTTAACTTTCTTGAAGCAATGAGGCTGTTTGCTCGTTCCAATGATGAGGGGTTCCAACTTCTCACTCCCATCCATATTGCAGCAAAGGAGCATCGTCAGTCGGTTCTTCAACGTTTTACCTCTAGTAGTTTCGGCTTGTTTGAATGCAAGTGTTCCATCAGGAATCGCTCACCAATAGAGACCGTTTTCATCAGCATTGAAAATGTCACGAGGTGCAAACTTGTTCAAGATGGTAGGAAGAATTGAAAACCCAATTTTCAGCACCAAAGTCATCAATGTCTTGTTTCTCACCATGCTCTTTCTTGAATTTTATGTTGTTCCTCTCCTTCCATCTTTCCAACCATCCATCAGTGGCTTTAAATTCAATTAGTCCAAGACTTTCAGCTAGCTGGTTAGCTTTCTCCATAAGCAGTGGACCACTGACAGGAAACTGTCTGCTCCTGACTCGAGAAAACCACCGAAGAGCATCTTCTACCTCCTCAGCTTTTCCCGCCCGTTTTCATTTCCATTGTGGATTTGTATTGTTTTGTCAGTCTTCCAGAAGCTAGTCTTTCTGCTTCAAGACACGTGAAATTTGACTGGGATTGACACCATATTCTTTAGCAATAGATGTTTGACTTTGTTTTCTAATTTTTTAAAGACTTTCTATTCGTTCAGCCAGTGTTAAAGTCTTACATTTCCGCCATGACGACGACGACGACCCCAGTATACACTCTAACAACATTATTTTACTTATTCTGACTGTGGTAGCTAAAGGGGTGGTAAATTTGAAATCTCATTGGTTGTCATGCACCAATTGGCTTCCATATTCTGTGCGTGCGCTTATGTGGAGTCTTCCCTGCAGAGGAGAGGTCCTAAACCATGCATGTAAGCAAATTTTGCATTTATCAGTGGTGCGCTAAACCGAAGTTTGTTCCCATAGAAATTGAAGGCACCAAAAACGAGACCAAAGTACGGCATGCAGCTAAACAGAGCATGCGCTTATCCGACGTGCACTTAAATGGAGTGCACTGTACACACGTTAGGATTTATGCGCACATCATTATAGAATACGATATGCACGTAAATCCTAAATATTGACAATTAGTGGTGATAACTGGTTGTTACCACCCAATTATCAGCGCTGATTGGCTCATTACATTTATAGTCTGCTTTAATCTCAAAGCGGATTACATAAATCATTGATAAAATTGTCACAAAACAGTACAATATCACAAATCACCAGATTATAATCTTTAAAAAAAAACAACCCAAAAGAAAACAATATTTTATGATGCAAGAAGGACTGTAGGACAGTCTAAAGACTAAATCTCCGTAAACACCTGTACAAAACAAAAAGTCTGTAAAAATGTCTTTAAATGCCCAATTAGTCTCGCCTAAGTGAGTGCATAAATTACAGAATGCTACCATTTATACATATGACTGATACAGTTATGTGTTAAATGCTAGTTGGGTGCTACACAGTACTATGTAATTTTAGTGTGCAACTGAGGGGCCCTTTTACTAAGCTGAGGTAAAAGGGGCCCTGCGCTAGCAGCAGTGGCCATTTTTGCTGCACGCTGAGGCCTTTTATAATGGAGCATGTGGGGGTGAGCACTTACTGCCACCTCAATGGGGTCCCGCGCTAACCCGGTGGTAAAGATTGCTGCTGGGTAACTGCTGCAGTAAAAAATAGAGACCTGTTTTCCCTAGTATTGCAAATGCTGTAGTGAACTACCACCGGAGCCCGTGTGTTGGGCCAGCGGTAATTCTGGATTGCCACATGGTAAGCCCATAGTACTTTGCAAATTACATGCAGAACTGGGAGCCTTGCCTATGTCTCACCCATGCTCTATCCCTGTGTAAGTCCCTCCCCCCCCCCCCCCCCGCTTTCAAATGCACACTGATGGTCTCTTTTACTAAATGGTTGACGTGCGACAACGAGCTTGTCGTGCGGCAACCCGGAACTACCGCCGGCTCAATGCAGGCACCGACTGTAGATCTGCCTCGAGCGTGTGCCATTTCTAGCACTATGGAAAATAGTTCCATAATTTCTAACATGACACTAACCCGGTGGTAATCTGGCAGCGCCACACGCAGCCCATTTACTGTGGGAGCCCTTACTACCATCTCAATAGGTGGTGGTACGTGCTCCCCCCCACATGGCCACACGGTAAGAATAATCTTACCATATGTTCATGTCTTTTTTAGGGATTTTTTTACCCGCTGCAGGATAAAGGACCCTGGCAAGTGGCATAAATGGCCCCCGCTGCTACCACAGGGCCCTTTTTACCACAGCTTGGTAAAAGGACCCCTATGTAAGTTAAAGAAACCTTTTATTAAATGGTGTTACACCCAAATGTACACTTAGAACATGAACAAAGGCTACCACAAAATGTGTTGAAGTGTTTTGCAGTAATTTGCCAGTTTGTGTGCACTAATCGTGCTTTATTTATTTGTAAAACAACATTTTTGGGAGGGGCGTATCATGGGTGTGGAATCATTATCTAGCTAGTAGGTTTATATTAATATGCACTAACTAGATAATGCAGACTTAACATGGGAGAACTTATCACCTCTTGTTTGCAACCACATTAATTTTTTTTGCAAGTCCCATGCATTAATGGAAAAATTAGCACAGGGTCTGAAAAACAATTTAAATTAAAAAGTCCTAAATACTACCACACTAAGGGGCCCTTTTACTAAAGTGCGGTAGGCACTAGTGTGTGCCTACTGCATGCTAAAAAGCAATGCCGCGCAACGGCTGAGGGGAGACATGATAGAGGTATATAAAATAATGAGTGGAGTGGAACAGGTGGATGTGAAGCGTCTGTTCATGCTTTCCAAAAATACCAGGACTAGGGGGCATGCGATGAAACTACAGTGTAGTAAATTTAAAACAAATCGGAGAAACGTTTTCTTCACCCAACGCATAATTAAACTCTGGAATTCGTTGCCGGGGAACGTGGTGAAGGCAGTTAGCTTGGCAGAGTTTAAAAGGGGGTTAGACGGTTTCCTAAAGGACAAGTCCATAAACCGCTACTAAATGAACTTGGGAAAAATCCACAATTCCAGGAATAACATGTATAGAATGTTTGTACATTTGGGAAGCTTGCCAGGTGCCCTTGGCCTGGATTGGCCGCTGTCATGGACAGGATGCTGGGCTCGATGGACCCTTGGTCTTTTCCCAGTGTGGCATTACTTATGTACCTATGTACAATAAGCAATTATTAGATGATTTTAAACATGTGGCTGCTTTTAGCACACGGTGTCCATTAGCATGGACCCACACTAATGGTTAATGTGTACTAAATCTCTCACTAAGTTTGTATCTTTTTAGTTAACAAACTACTAATGTGGAAAATACCATTTTGGGGTGGAAAATGGGTAGGCACTGTGCCTTTCTATTAAGGCATGGATTGTTACTGTGTGTTAATTGTTAATGGGTCAGAAAACAGAAAGCAGTTAATACTATTTCAAGAGGCATAGCTAACTATATCATGCGTTACCTGTCATGCAATTAACTTGTAGTAGTGAATTTTTCTCTGTATAAACTGTACAGCAGCCCTCTTAAAAATGCTGGGAGTGCACTCAACATTTAATACGAAGCTGTGGCAGTTACCACACATTAAATTGTGGCTATTAACATGGTAACTGCCAAACTTTAGTGCACTGTAAGAAAGAAGAGCTTAAGAGGCTTCAGGGCACCAGCAAGGCCTGTAGAATCCTTAGAGTACAAATCTTGATAAAAGTCCATAAACACAACTAGATAAAATTCTTTTTGTCCCTCCATATTCCTAATTACTGGAATAAAAAAAAATGAAACCTCTAACAACTGCTACCAAATGAGCATGTAATATTCCTGGCTTATTCCTACGAATTAAAAAAACTGTGCTCCTGCAAAGCTAGAGATGATAAATTTTAATTCGTATAAAATCGTTACATACTTTGTGAATAAACTCATAATTCAATTTATTTGACCCAGAAGGACTAGCAATCAGCTGGGTCTTAGCTTTCTTCCATTTGCCATACAAATCAATAATAGCTAGATTAAGATCTTTCTTTTTGCTTTGCTAAAAATGAAATTATGTTCCCTTGCCTCTATTGGGTTAGAAGTTTCCCACAGCAAAACTAGGTCATCAGCATCTGAGGCATTATTGACTTTAAGCTTTGACCAACAATCTTTCAAAAAAGCATGAACAAAATCGTCTTGACAGTGATATGGATTAAATCTCCAATTATATGTACAAGGATTAAACTGAGTCAAGTTTATGTGGATCTAAACTATGGCAGGATTCAACAAACAAAAGGGAACCAATTTTTTTGCAGAAATAATCATGTTAAACAAGTTTCTAGAAGTAAGCAAATATCCTGTCTTTGGTCAGGCTTGTGATAAATGTGAAAAATGAATGACGTTAGTAAGTGTCAGCTAAATGAGGAGCCAGACACAGAAAATTAACCCTCAAGTTACTTCTTTTATGGATCAGTGGCTAAATGGATATTATTCTAACCTTCGAATCAGCCATTACATTCATAATATATCTATCATTACATTGTACTCCTGGAACTGAGATAAAAGACTGACAGTGCTTTAGAAAGAATAAATCATTTTATGGTGGGGTATTAGTATTACAGACCATTTTAAATTAATCAGAAAATTTTGCCATTATGATAAATCTGCCCTAGATGTCCTTATGTAAAATGGAGCCAGATACAGATGCTTCTATATAACAAATTAGCAATCCCCACATTTAAACCATACATATCCACTTTCTCTTTAGCTATATTTGAGTAAAGGGTAATGATATATTATATACCACCTTTCTGTGGTGCAATCAAAATGTTTTACATTTATTATATGCAGATACTTTCTCTGTCCCTAGTGGGCTCAAGATTTAAGCTTTTGTACATGGGGCAATGGAATGTTAATTGACTTGCCCAGAGTCACAAGTTGCTGCAGTGGGAATGAACCCAGGACCCCAAGGTCTCAGTCCACTGTATTAACCATTATGCTATTCCTCCACTCTACTATTCATTCTCTATCACTTGCTTGCCCAGAATATAGCCAACAGGGTAAAAAGTTCATCAAGAAATGTCACTAGGTACAAAGTAAAATAGTTCAGTCAATATGAGAAGAGAGGTGTGGTAGCCGTGTTAGTCCACTTTTAAAGGTAATCAATAGAAATAAAACAAAATAAAACATGGGAAAAAAATAAGATACCTTTTTTATTGGACATAACTTAATACATTTCTTGATTAGCTTGATTAGGGCAACCTTCGAAAGCTAATTAAGAAATGTATTAAGTTATGTCCAATAAAAAAAGGTATCATCTTATTTTCTTTTCCATGTTTTATTTCTAGTCAATATGAGGAAATATAACAAAAAGAAAAGAAACTAGCCAATTTCTCGCTGTAGACAATTAACAAAAACAAAACAGTGCAACACAGAAAAGGAAAACATTTTATTTTCACATTTCAACATGAAAATGTGGATCTTCTACAGAACAACTTTAGAAATTAGCAATACAGAGTGGTGTTTACAAATGTGCTGTAAGGGAATAGCAAATGGGTTTCTTTTGCCAAATAATGTGCATAAATGGCAAAATCATGTGTTATTTGTCCATAACACATTCTAGTTTAGCATAGTACAAGATAAGCAATAACAAGATGCAAACATGAAATGCATACAAATTAGCTCATTACTATACAAAAGAATAACACAGCTTGCGTGTTACATTGCACAGTAACGTAGTAATATAATAAACGTTGAAAGATAAAGATCTGTAGGTTCCATCCAGCCTGCCCAACAAGGTGTCCAGAGTTGTATCTGACATGCTGTACAGGTTCCACTTCTTCATGATTAAACACTGGTATACTAAGGTGTTCATTTTCAAAAGAGAAGAACGTCAAAAAAATGGCATACACTGGCAGATGGTTGTTTTTCTCGCAAAAACGTCCAAGTTGGACATTTTGGTCTTGACCTGTTTTAATAATGACTACGACACAAGAAAGTGCTCTAAGGGGTCCTTTAACTAAGGCACACTAGCGTTTTGAGCACCTGCTAAACGCTAGACATCCATAAGAATATATGGGTGTCTCTAGCATTTAGCGCATGCTAAAAGCGCAAGCGCATCTTTCAAAAAGACCCCCTAAATGACCAGATGTCTACTGGAGAAATAAAGGAATGACTCCCCTTACTTCCCCAGTGGTCACTGACCCCCTCCCACCCCCCAAAGATGTCCACCCTCAAAGATGTGAATGAAAAACAGTACATACCAGCTTCTAAGACAGCTTCAGACGTTATGCCCATGTTTTCAGCAAAATGCTCAGTCAAATTTAGATGTCAGATCAAAAATGGTAGTGAACACGGTCATTTTCAAACCAGAAAAACGTCCAACTTTTTGTTTTGAAAATGGCTGTTTGCTAGATGTTTTTGTGCTCAGTGTGTCTATCTTTTAGGACCATTAAAAAAAAAAAGGAAGTCAAAGGGAAAAATACACAAAAACAAGCCATTGGGATGTATGAGGGGGCCAGCATTCTTAGTAGACTGGCCACATAGATATCCCAGCAGAGCAGTGGAGCACCTTAGGGGGTGCTGCAGTGCACTTCACATAAAAGGTCCCAGGTACACATCCCACTGTTACCCCCTTATATTGTATGCTGAGCTCTCCAAAACCCTGTAGCCCTTATGGCTGCAGGTGTCACTTATGTATGGGTAAAGTAGATATTAAGGGCCGAAATTCTAAATATTGCACCTGAAGAATTGGCACCAGTTAAAGACACAGAGCATGATTCTATAAAGAATGTGCACAACTTAATTGAAGAACAAGCTAAGCAGCGCTGATTGGAGATAGCAATCGATTATCAGAGCTAACTGGTGATAATTAGGATTTAGGAGCATATCCATTTCTATAACAGATTACGCCTAAATCCTATCGCTCATAACAATTTGGGGGCATGGTTAGGGGGTGTTCCTGGATTTTATGCTCATTGATACAGAATCACGCCTAAGTGCGCCTAACTTGGGCGCCAGTATTTAGGCCAAGCAGGCCTAAATTACAGCTGCCTATAATTAGACACAGGTAAGTGCTAAATTCAACTCTATAAAATTAACATACTCATTATAGAATTGCCCTAAGCACATCACATTATCAGCGCCGATTTTTAGGCGGTATTTATCAAATTTACCTCTTAGTGCTTTTTGGAGGGCTCACATGTTCCAGCACAAGTATACTAGTTAGAGTGGGATATGGGCCTGAGTCCCTTTCTCTACAGTACACTGCACTGACCACTAGGCTACTCCTGGGACTTTCTTCCTGCTCTAACAAGAATGGCCATAACATCTGAAGCTGTCATAGAGCCTGGTATGTACTGTCGCTTTCACAGCTTAGGGGGCTGAGAGGGAGTCAGTGACCTTTGCTGGAGTAAGGGGAGTTATTTAGGTCACCTTTTGGTGACTTAGCTGTGACTCTAACCAGTCTAGCCAAAAATGTCTTAATTTTGGTCCCAGATGTTTACATTTTGTTCTTTTATTGCACAGAAACGTCTACTGTTTGCAGCTGCCCATGTTGTACTGAAAACACACCTGCTTAAAATCTGAATGAAACGTGGAGCAAAACATCTAAAATTAGTGTGTAAAAAATCACAACTTGGACGTTTTGGAGAGAACAATGTGCTTATGATGCTTTTTGGACTTTTTTTTTTGTGGACTTTTTTTGTGTGTTTTGGTTTGAAAATAAGCCCCTTAACCTCTATCTCTCCCTGCCAATGTTGGGACACGTGCCCTACTTCCAAACTTATATTATTCAAAGAAAGAATGACAGCATTATCTAGTGTGCATCCAATGTTCCCAGGGAGCCGCCTGAAGGGGTAGATTGCAGATTCTATTAACCCCTACCCCCAATCACAAATCTCCACACTCAGATAACCATTCTGAAAGTTCCACCATCCATGAAAGCCCTTCCTAAAAAAACCACTCGTCACTCGATCCTCCCAGCACCTACCAAGGGATTCTCTGGTGGTTAATTTGTGAGTAGGAGTGACCCTCAGTCATTCCTTCCCTGCCAGGGTCCAGGTTCATAATAGCAGGCAAAACCTCCTAGCAGGAGTCTATTGATAATATGGCTAGGGGTCAAGCTCTCAAGTAAGGGAACACTCCCTTATTTGGTAGCTTTATCCCTGGCGGTAATACTGCAAGACTACTGCTAGAGGTCTATAGATGCTAGTTTGAACTCAGGTACCCATGGGGCATGATCAGTAAAGAATTGGTCCTGCCCACATACTAGCCAGTGGAAGATTCCTGATAGATGCCAGGGGGATGGAGATGGTGGTCTTTCAGAATGGGACTCTGTCTGATACAGAGGCATAGCCAGACCTCGATTTGGAAGGGGGCATGAGCCCAATGTGTGGAGCACATTTTTCCCTACCTCCCCGCCGCTCTCGATCCCCGCCCTAATCCCACTTACCTGGGCTGGTGGGGGTCCGCAAACTCTGCCAACAAAATTTTCCTGTGGTGATATTCACCTCCACTTTGCCTGCCCTGCTTTCCTGCCCCAGCGCACATGCTCAATTTCACTAAAAATGAGCATGCGCAAGGGGGGAAGTGGAAAGCAGAGCAGGCAGTGTGGTGCATATATCATTGCAGGAAAGCTTCTGCTGGCGGGGCCTGGGGACCCCCACCAGCCAAACCAGCAAACCATGGAGAGTCCCAGACCCCCCACGGCCCCACGTGAATAAATTTCAAGGTGGTGTGCTTATTCATTGTGGATATCCTGAAAACCAGACTGGCAAGGGGTACTCCAGGACTGGACTTTGGAAACACTGTTTTAAAAGATTGAGGGGAGGCTGACTTGGGGCACACTATTTTTGTGTTGCTGCAGACAGAAACACACAAAATGAAATTTACCATGTGAGCTACTAGCCTGCGGTACTGAAATACTGCCAGTTAATGACACACGCACATTAAATATGGCTGCAGTAAAATTGCAAATGTTACTTCAGCTTAGTAACTACCTGTCATAGGGGCCATTTTATTAAACAACGCTAAAAAGTGGCCAGCACTGTTGTATCTCGTGCGCTGCGGCCACTTTTAATGCAACGGTAGAATATCCACATTTGTATACCTTTTTTTAATAGCCATGTGCTAATTTTCCAATTAGCATGTGGTTATTACCATGGGAGCCTTTAATGCCACTTATTTTGTAGGCGCTATGGGCTCTTGTGCTAACCCTGCAGTAATCGGGCAGCATGCGGCAATGTGCCCGCACTACCTGATTAGCACAAGACACACCTACTCTCCGCCCAAAGTCACACCCCCCGTGCTGAAAAATAAAAAATATTTTTCAATGCAGGATTAGCTCACGCTGATCAAGCACACTACCACGGGATGCCACGTGGTGTCCAAACAATTTTCAGATAAATTAAACAACAGCAGCTCCTTAAATGATGTAGCAGGTAATAAATAAGCAAACCAATATGTCTATGAAGTGAAGGAGTAGCCTAGTGGTTAGAGCACCAGTCTTGACATCCAGTAATGCCAGGTGCAAATCCCACTGCTGCTCTTTGTAAATTGAGGCAAGTCACTTAGGGCCTCTTACTAAGACACACTAGCGTTTTTAGCAAGCGCTAATATTTGGGGTGTGCTAAACGTTAGCGACATCCATATGGATGTCGTTAACGTTTAGCATGCCCTAAATATTAGCGCACACTAAAAACACTATTGTGCCTTATTAAAAGACACCCTTAACCCTTCATTGCCTCAGGTACAAAATTACTCCCCCCCTATTTAAGCCATGGTAGCAGCACAGCTTAGTAAACAGGGGGATTAGATTGTGCTTCTGACAGGGAAATGTCCAGTGTACCTGAATGTAGATTGCCTTGTGCTACAACTGAAAAAGGTATGAGGAAAAACCCAATAAATAAATTTCTGACAAGCCCTGTCCCACTTGACTTTTGCTCATACAATTTGACATCTTTCTATAAGTCCAGAAAGTAGAAAATATTTTAAATATTAGCATAATGAAACAAAGAAAAGCTTAACTATTTTCTTTGATAACTGTTTAGACTATCACCAGTTCTTTGCTGCAGTGGTTTTACTGAATACTGTACTTCTAAAAATATAAATATCTTTGCCATCACCCAAGTTCAAAAAAACCTCTAAATCATGGCTATTATAAACTGGAAGCATAAGACAGAGGCCTGACATTTCTGTAATCCCATGCTTGTCACTATTAGAGATAGGTTACTAGGTTATATGGGACCTTTGGTCTGACCCAGTTCATCAATTCATATGCTAGAAGCATATCAAAGGAGATTTCCTATGATAAGCAGCCATAGATTTCAGTTTGTAAGTAAAATGTAAAAGCTTAAATATGACTGATCTTGGTTCAGTTCTATCAGAAAGCACTGTACTTCTGAGTGCACTCTTTAAACAATCATTGATTAATTGACAACATTAAATTTCTTAAGAGTTTCACTTGCTTGGGGGTATCAGTCACACTAAGGTTTTGTGACTTTTCCTGTTCTAAATTAAAGATTTAACTGGCAATTTTGAAACAGTGTAAACTGCTTCTAGGCCTGTGAATCTGCAAACTTGCTGCCGAGTTTCTATTTGAAAATCCCATGGCCGGCCAAGGCCAAGGGGACTCTACCCTGCTGCCATACTTTGTAGATGCAAATTATGCAGGTTAGAAAACATGCAGGGATTTCAAAATCAAATCCTCTCTCGTACTTTACTGGACTATCCCTAGTCCCACTTCCAGTGTTGCCTCTGTTCCTCAAATAGAGGAAACAAATAATTCTCTAAGGGTCCCTTTTACTAAGCCATGGTAAAAAGTGGCCTGCGCTAGTTTTGGTGCATGAAATTGGCATGTGGTGGTCCATTTTTTACTGTGGCAGGAAAAAGGCCTTTTTAAAAAAAAAAATGGGGCAATGAATGGTCTTGCGCTAATATTAAAATTAGTGCACGGCAATGTACTGCCTGAGCCCTTACCACCACCTATTTAGAAGGCGTTAAGGACTCACTCGCTACTTGTACGGTAATCAGGCAGAGCATATACCACTGGGAATGCCCCTTGCAGTAGAAAATTAATTTCTACTGTGAGAAACTGCGTGTGCCAACTTTGGAATTACCGCCAGGTGCCCACGCTACCCTGGCAGTAGGGTTGATTTGGCGCACACTACCCATGCGGTAGCCCTACCTCAGCTTAGTAAAAGGGCCCCTAAGTTCTTTTTGCTATAGGTAAACCCCTATCTATTTCTGGAAATCCCTTTGAAAATTGTTCCCTCAAAGGATGATTTCAAGGAGATCTATGTTGCTAGGTGCCTAAATCTCTAGGTCTGAAAATTGCAACATAGTTTCACAATGATGCTATTTTAGTTGCTGTGGTATTCTGAGGCAGTGTTTGGATTGGGAGAGAAACGTATCATTATGTCAATTAATTAAGCCCTTGTTTTTTAGCCACTAGCATAATTCTATAGGGGGGTCCTTTTATTAAGATGCCCCCAAAAGTGGCCTGTGCTAGTGTAGACACGTGTATTGGACACACACAGGTCCATTTTCCAGCGCACCTGCAAAAAAGGCCATTTAGGGGGGAGGGGCAAAAATGGACATACGGCAAAATGAAAATTGACGCGCATCCATTTTGGGCCTGAGACCTTACCGCCACCCATTCACTTAGTGGTAAAGTCTCACGCGTTAACCAGGCGGTAATCGTCAGTGCGCATACAATGCCGATTATTGCCCGGTTAGCGCCATGCACAAGAAAATAAAATATAATTTCCGGTGCGCATAGTGGGCATGCATAAAAAACTGAAATTACCGCCTTGAGCACGCAGTAGCCAGGCGGTAGTTCCGAATTGCCGCGTATTGGGCACACGTAGGTGCCTAGACGACTTAGATATTTTGAAGTAACATTGCATGTGCAAAAATGGTTATTATGGAGGTGGTGCTTAAACGTTTGTTACTGAATAAACGTATGAGATCTGGGAAAAACCAACAGTCACTCAGAAGTACATGGTTTGAAGTAAGGTATCTGAAGCATACTATCAAAACAGGAAAGTTACAGCAAAAGGGAAAAGTAAGTAAGTGCCTTTAAGGGGAGAGTAGACAGAGTAAAGATTGTAAATTATTCTTGTCAATTGCTAAGCAAGCTGTAGATATAAACAAAAGCACACTTTGGAATGCCTATGTACAAATGCCAGAAGTCAAATGTTTAGATAGGAGATTAGAGTATATAGCACTAAATGAAAAGATAGATAAAATGGAGGATGGAGGATAACCTATGGGACAAAGTGATACTAGCGTACAAATTATATCACAATGATAGGGTGAATAAAATTAGAGGTTTCACTATGTGTTAAAGAGGGAATCAAGTCAAACAGAATAACAATTCTGTAGGAAACAGATTGCAACATGAAATACTTATTGATAAAAATGTGTGAGGGAAAAGAGAATAATGATGGGGCTATACTAGTGATAGCCATGTGTTTGCAATGATATGTCATTGTCAAATGAAAAGGAGCAGAACAAATTAAAATTCCCAATTTATCATTTGATGATCACATTGTACACCCTTTTGAGGACGTGTGCGTTATTTGCAAAGAAGATGTTCATTGCACAGGTGTGAACCACTGTGCATGGGTGCAGAGAGCTCATTCTTTCCGAAAGAGTATGCATTTGATGATTTTGATCCAATGATGAAAAAATGGCCAAATGAAAACAAAATAAAATGAACATTCCCAGAAACGATATGGGGAAAGAACATGAAACAAAAATTTTCTGGCAGCCAATCCTTGGCTTTACTACCATCCATCTGGTGAGAATGAACAGAGGACATGTTAACAGAAATTAGAGAAGCAAACAAATTTGGCAACACTATAATAATGGGTGAATTCAATTATGACAATATTGACAGGATAAATATCATGTCGGGAAATGATAGAGAGGTAAAGTTTCTTTGTGGTCCACCTAGAACCATAGGGTAGAGTGGACTATAATAAATATTCTAAATAAATGAAATAAATGACTGCATCATGGAGTAGCTGGTTCACGAACTAACAAGAGAGAGCTATTTTAGATCTAGTCCTTAGTGAAACACAGGACTTGGTGTGACTGGTAACAGTGCTGGGCCCACTAGGCAAAAGTAATCTGAGTTACTAACTGGAGTGAAGACACTAAGGAGACAATTCTGTAGCAGGGTTCCTCCATTTAGGTGGCTGAATAACATGAGCAGTGAGCCAATTCTAGAAGGATACGTGTATGTACAAGCATCTTTATGGAATACTAGTGTAAACTTTTTATTTATTTATTGTCAGCACTTGACATACCGCAAGTGATCACTGAGACGACTGTGCGGTTTACAATTTCTATTACAGGTACTTTGCAGTGTCCCTAAAAGGCTCACAGTCTAAGTTATATATTGTACCTGGGGCAATGGAGGGGTAAGGGGCCATTTTACTAAGCCATGCAAGCGTCTTCACACGCCCAATGCACGTGAATTTGGAGTTACCGCCCAGCTACTGTGTAATCCTTGCGGTAATTTCATTTTTTGATGCACGTCTGCTATGCACACCGGAAAACAGTTTTTATTTTCTGGCGCATGGCAGAAACCGAGCGGTAATCATCATTCTATGTGCATAGATGATTACCACACAATTAACGCTGTCAATGGCTGGCGGTAAGATCTTAGACACAAAATGGATATGCACCAATTTTTATTTTGCTGTATGTCCATTTTCAGGAAAAATTTTATAAAAGGCCTTTTTTTACAGGCGTGCTGAAACTTGGATCTGTGCGTGCCCAAAACACATACCTACAGTAGCACAGCACATTTTCAGCGCACCTTAGTAAAAGGACTCCTAAGTGACTTACCCAGGGTCACATGGAGGTGTGGAGGGAATTGGACATGGTTCCCCAGGATCTCAACCCACTGCTGATTGTCAGGCAGCACCAGAAATTGAACCCAGTTCCCCAGGTCTGTAACCCACTGCACTAACCATTAGACCACTCCTCCACACACTGAAATGGGGGTGCAAACAGTAAAACACATAAACACAATATTTACACGTGTATCCAACAGTATTCTGTAAGTTGCCTATGTCCTACCTAGGTCCACCTATGCTGCTCCCCTGTGAACACCTTTCTAACAGTTACACACTATCCCCTGGATTCTATATATGGCACCCAAATTTGTGCACATGTCCAAGATATGTGTGCAAAGTAATTAATGAGCTCCTATCAATAATTGGGTGCTATTTTATTTATTTATTTATGTAGAACGTATAGCCCGCTAATACCATTACAGTTCACTGTGGGTTACAAAATAAGAACTGAACACAATGCTTAGACTACAATACAATATACATAATATTCATAATATAGAAAGACTTAATTAGAAGATCCCAATACAAATTCCTTGAACAAAAATTATGAGCACAATCTATCAACTGGTATAGCAGATGACTCTTATTTATAATCCCGAGCGTCATCTATAGCTAACGGAAGCTGCAATCTAAAATTTCTAACTTTTAACTCAAAATAGTTTGCAAGTTCAACAGCTGGTGGCCTCTAATGACCACTTGGTCCACCTTATTAAATGCATCCACCAAATTATACTTTTTCTTTTCAAATCACCTTGATGCTACCAACCAATTTACCATAAAACTGCTTTTTCTTAGATGAAATCAAAGCCTTATTTATTTATTTATTGCATTTGTACCCCACATTTTCCCACCTATTTGCAGGCTCAATGTGGCTTACTTAGTACCGTCAAAGACGTTTGCCCAGTCGGTGGATAACAAATACAAAGTTGTATAGTGATCGTATGAGGTATAAGTGGAGGTTCCGAAATGGATAAAGATTTCGTGTTGTCCTGTGCGATCATAGTCATGCTGTGTTGATAGGTGAAGAGGGTTATGTGGGATTGTTGGGGTAGGCCTTTTTGAAGAGGTTGGTTTTTAGTGATTTCCTGAAGTTCAAGTGGTCATGGATTGCTTTCACAGCTTTTGGGAGCCCATTCCATAGTTGTGCGCTTATGTAAGAGAAGCCGGCTGCATAAGTTGTTTTGTATTTCAGTCCTTTGCAATTTGGGTAGTGTAGGTTTAGGTAGGATCTTGATGATCTGACTTTGTTTCTTATTGGTAAGTGTTCTGGGACTACGCTGTATATGATTTTGTGGACTAACTTACTAATTTCATACATCATATGTTCTGAACAATCAATTAGATTTCCTCTAGTGGCTGAAAGGCCAAAAGACAGACATAACTGGTCACGAGAGGCAAGAACCAGTACTGTGTGCTATGATAACAATTGAATCCCCCAAAACTCATCCTGACCCCAACTTACAGCTAATAGTAAAAACAGCCCACACCACAATGACCACTTCATACCTGAATGTTACAGAGTTCACTAGTCCACTACTAATTCCACCTTTTGCAATCGCTGCACTTGTCGTTTAGCAAAGGCTGCATGCCGCTAGCTGCAGTGATTTTAACTTCACCTGTGCCTGATGTCACTTGTGGGTGGAGCCGAGCTCCCACACCCGATGTTACCAAGGAGCCATAAATGGAAGGGGTCTGACGCAGCACAAGTAACAGCAACAGTAAATAGCAGAATAAGCTATCTTAAGCAGCACAGCAGCAAGCAGATAGATGAAATACACTGCCCAACACAGCGATTTTAAATTTCCATGCATCTGATGTCACTTGTTATTGATGTTAATTAGTACTCATTAGAATTTGTGCACGCATCTGGCTGTGTGCTATTCTATAAGGCATGGTGCCTAACTCTACTAGTGCATAACTCAAAAGAGGCATAGCCATGGGCATGTCAGGGGTGTTCTAAAAACTTACAGAATATGGATTTAGTGTGCCTAACTTGGATGCCAGCATTTACACCAGGTTTCAGCAGTCGTAAGACTGATATCTAAAGTTAGACATAGGGATCAAGACCCTACAAAATACAAGATCACCCAAAATACAGCAGCCAGGCTGATATTCAGCAAAATACGCTTCGAAAGTGCCAAACCCCTCCGAGAAAAGTTGCATTGGCTCCCAATCAAAGAACGGATCATCTTCAAAATCTGCACCTTAGTTGGTGTGTCAAGATGGCGACACGCTGAGAGCTGCAGTTTAAGCGTTTTCAAGTTTGCTGAATAATATTTTCTTCTATTATAATGCCTTATACGAAACGTAAGGGGACCATCAAAGCACTAGCCTCAACTGCTAAGACATCGTCCCCGCTGCAACAGACTCTTGAACGCTATACCATAAGGCCGCCTATTCAACTTACCGAGAGGGACCCTGCTGCCGCTATGGGAGAAGACACCCCTAGCGACCTAGGGCTCGAAGTATCACTCTCCCCTCTGGAGGTTTATCTGCCGCCGCTCCCTGAGGATCGTTTTCTCAGACGGGAACAGCCTGACCCGGAAGTGGTTGAATGCTTGCTCTCGGATCGAGGAACAGTAGAAGCGAATCCTACAGGAGGCCTGGTTTTTGAAAAATCTTGGGCTTTGAAATTCAAGTCAGTGCTGGTATCTCTGGAGAGCAAATGGGAAGCTCTCCAGAGAGTGGAAATGACGGTCACCAGGCCATCTAACAAAATAACGACTCTAGTAAGTACTGTTGAAAATCTTAAGGTAGCTTTCAATACTACAAAGCAGGAAACTACAGAGCAGTTAACCACTCTTAAACAAAACATTTCTAAATTGCAAGAAATTTCTACAACAGTTATAAAAGATAATCTTTCCATTCATCGTAGGCTGGAGCACATTGAAAATTATAATCGTAGGTTGAACCTACGATTTTTTAATTTTCCTAAAGAAATGGGGATAACTCCATATGATGCCTTTAAATTATACTTACAAGAAATTTTGAACTTTACCTCTGAAACTATGCCTCCGTTAAATAAAATATACTATATACAAACAAAAAAACACCAGAAAATCTCCTTCAAGCTATTCCATGGGAACATCAAGAAGAGGAAGGATTGAATATTTCTGAGATACTAGAAACGACTAAAAATGAGGACTCTGAAAGAACAACATTAATAGTTTCATTCATTTTTCAACAAGACTTGGAAGCGGTGAAACGCATGTACTTAAAAAAAATACAATCTCTGTTCCGGGGGAAAAAAGTGTGGATGTATCCTGATATTACTAAACAAACACAGGAGAGAAGGAAATTATTCCTTTCAATGAGATCTGATGTAGTAAAATTAGGGGCCTCCTTCTTCTTAAATTACCCATGCAAATGTGTTATCAGATATGCTGGTTTAAAATATGCTTTTCACCAACCGGAACAATTGAAGGCATTTATTAATTTCAAAACAATTGGTTAACTGTTAATTTCCATTAGAAGATAACAAAAGTTTGTATTTGAATAGGGAAGCGTGTTAAGCAGATTTCCTCTGAGATTTTTCTTTTTGTTTAGATTGTCTTCTATTTTCTTAGATTACACCCCCCCCCCCCCCTTGAGTATTTGGGGTCTAAAGAAGAGTAATTATTTCTACAAAATATTGTATTTTTATTTGACTTTTTCCTATCTGTATTGCTTGTCAAGTGTAAAAACTTGTTTGAATTAAAGAAATTTGTGCACCTTAGTCCACAAAATCATGTATGGCGTAGTCCCAGGATACATGACAGACCTTATAGACTTACCAATAAGAAACAAAGTCAGATCATCAAGATCCTACCTAAACCTACACTACCCAAATTGCAAAGGATTGAAATACAAAACAACTTATGCAGCCGGCTTCTCTTACATAAGCGCACAACTATAGAATGGGCTCCCAAAAGCTGTGAAAACAATCCATGACCACTTGAACTTCAGGAAATCACTAAAAACCAACCTCATCAAAAAGGCCTACCCCAACGACCCCACATAACCCTCTTCACCTACCAACATAGCATGACTATGATCGCACAGGACAACACGAAATCTTTATCCACTTCGAACCTCCACTTATACCTCATACGATCACTATACAACTTTGTATTTGTTATCCACCGACTGGGCAAACGCCTTTGATGGTACTATGTAAGCCACATTGAGCCTGCAAATAGGTGGGAAAATGTGGGGTACAAATGTAATAAATAAATACCCAAATTGCAAAGAACTGAAATACAAAACAACTTACGCAGCCGGCTTCTCCTACATAAGCACACAACTATGGAATGGGCTCCCAAAAGCTGTGAAAACAATCCATGACCACTTGAACTTCAGGAAATCACTAAAAACCAACCTCTTTAAAAAGGCTTACCCCACGTAACCCTCTTCACCTACCAACACAGCATGACTATGATCGAACAGGACCTCATGCAATCTTCATCCATTTCGACCCTCCACTTATACCTCATACGATCACTATACAACTTTGTATTTGTTATCCACCGACTGGGCAAACGCTTTTGACGGTACTATGTAAGCCACATTGAGCCTGTAAATAAATGGGGAAATGTGGGGTACAAATGCAACAAATAAATAAATAAATAAATAACCGCCTGAGTCTATATATTGCGCCTAGCGTTCCATGCCAATATCCAAGCATATTCTATAACAACGTGTGTAACTTAATTGGCTTAACAAGCCAATCAGCATTGTTTTTCAGCACTTAATAAGCAATAATGAGCACTAATTGGCAATAATTAGAATTTACACGTACAACTCGCTAAGCATATTCTGTAACACACAGTGCCTAAAAGTGGAGCCAAAAAGGGGTGTGGTTATGGGTGGTGAAATGGGCATTTCATGGGCATTCCAAAATTTACACGCACTGTTATAGAATATGACCCTCTACGTCTAAATCTACGATCCAGTATTTACGCCACATTTCCCTTGGAGTAAATGGATATGCATAGTTCTAGGCACTGGGCAAGCAACTAAGTATATTCTTTATACCACACTTAACTCTAGGCACAGCTTATAGAATATGCATAGGCAGAAATGTATTCCGCGTGGATTTTTCAGGCATCATATATAGAATCACGCCTAAGTGTGATTTTACAAAGGCTACATACCCTGTATAGAATTGTGCTTAGGACCAATTTTTTATGGTGCCGAATCTTGAGCAACGTTTACTGAATGCAGCTCCATACCATTTCCACATACTTAGATAACAATGATTAGTTTCCATGCTGCCATATAGGCAGGTACATGTGTGGATGGCAGTATTCTATTAATTTACAATGCACAATTGGCACATAACTGTCAGTGACATGTTATGGGATGAGGC
The DNA here is from genome assembly GCF_901765095.1 of Microcaecilia unicolor. NCBI lineage: Eukaryota > Metazoa > Chordata > Amphibia > Gymnophiona > Siphonopidae > Microcaecilia > Microcaecilia unicolor. The sequence continues at coordinate 259,167,341 of NC_044031.1, read as the reverse complement.
AGTAAGAGGATATTTCTATAACCATGTGCTTTCACTTAGGTGCTCCAAGGGTGGGTGATAGAAGTCTGCCTAGGATCTGTTATAGAATACTAGTGTAAAGCAACACAGAGACGGTCCAAAGCAAAGCACATGATCCTTTTATTCCACACTGTAGATCAGCCTTGTACAAAAATGTCCCAACATGGGCCGTGTTTTGGTGCACAGTGCCTGCATCATGGGTCTTATGACAACAAAAATCCAATATGGACATGCCCAGCCTCTGAGCTTAAAGAAGTAAGTAGGAACCTGATCATGGCACTATAAGGAAATCTCAACTTTGCCTTGTCTGGTGAGAAAACAAACTGAAACGCTGGGCATGTCCATATTGGACTTTTGTTGTCGTATGACCCCTGACACTGACTGATCTACAGTGTGGAGTAAAAGGACTTGTTCAGTTTTTGAAGACTCTTGGTGCTTTTTGTGCTATAGAATACTAGCGTAACCAGGTATCGGTATGCCTAACATTTATGCTCCCACACTTATGCCAGCCATAGAGCTGGCATAAGTGTGAACAACTAAATGATGCATGTAATTTACAGTACTCTGCAGTTTATGTGTGTAAGTGGAAGCCCCTCCTATGGCATAAGACATAAGCATCACCACACTGGGACAGACCAAAAGGTCCATCTAGCCCAGCACCCTGTCTCCGACAGTGGCCCATCCAGGTCACAATCACCCGACAAGATCCACAGAGCAAAGCATTTTGTACTGCTTGTCCCAGGAATAGTGGATTTTCCCCTACTTCCATTTAATAACATTCTCTGGCTTTTTTCTTCAGGAAGCCATCCAACCCTTTCTTAAACTCTGCTAAGCTAACCGCCTTAATCACATTCTCCGGCAACGAATTCCAGAGTCAAATTATGCGCTGAGTAAAGAAAAATGTCCTCTTATTTGTTTTAAACTTACTGCACTCCAGCTTCATTGCATGCCCCCTTGTCCTAGTATTTTTGGAAAGCGTAAACAGACGCTCCACATCTATCTGTTCCATTCCACTCATTATTTTATATACCTCTATCATATCACCCCTCAGCTGCCTTTTCTCCAAGCTGAAGAGCCCCGGCCGCTTTAGCCTTTCCTCATAGGAAAGTCGTCCCATCCCCTTAATCATCTTCGTCCCATTGTAAATACACACTATGCAAGATATTTGCATATTTACAAAATAATGCTTAGGCAGCATATTGGCATATACACCCATAAGTATGGACATGAGCATGTATATTCTAGTATTCTAAACATTTACACACACAGGAGTAAACTCTATAAGTTCTGCCAAAAATTGGTGCCAAACATTTTAAGTGCTGAGCACTATTCTATAAAGGTTATGCAATCTTTATAGAATAGCGCTTAGGGCATGAACTGCGCCTAACTTTAGGCAACTGGCAATTATGCTTGCTAAAAGCAGGCATACATGCCGATGCCTAAAGGGTTCTTAGCACTCATCAGTCTGGAGCTACCGCTGGCCCAACACGGGTGCAGGCGGTAGTACCACCCCCAGTGCACGGCATTTCTGGTGCTAGCAGAAGTATTTGAAAAATATTTCCATGGGTGCTAATCGGGCAGTGCCACATTCTACCCGGTTACCACTGGATTAGCACGGGAGTCCATACTTCCACCTCATTGGGTTGCAGTTAAGTGCTCCTCCCCTGCATGGCCACACAGTAATTGAAATCTTACCGCATAGCCATTTTTTGGCCTTTTTTACCCACTACAGTAAAAAGGACCTCAGCATGTGGCAAAAATGGCCCCTGCCACTAGCGCAGGGCCCCTTTTACCACAGCTTGGTAAAAAGGCCTCTTAAACTAGGTGCGGTTTGCCAAAATTCTATATTTACACGCATACAATTTTAGAACGCCCCTAGCCATACCCCCTAAAATTTACACGTTAAGATTTATGAGAGGATCATTATAGAGTACTAGCTGCATGTAAATCCTAATTAAGGCCAATTAATGTCAATAATTGGTTGTTAGCAGCCAATTATTGGCGCTGATTGACATGACATTATCTTACCACAACATCACTTTGTATTTGTTTACACCGGAGTATGCAAATGCCTCTCCGGTACTATGTAAGCCACATTGAGCCTGCAAATAGGTGGGAAAATGTGGGATACAAATGTAACAAATAAATAATAAAATAAAATGTTAAACGATTAAGTTGTGTGTGCAAATTGGCTACGCTAGCTGACTGGCACGCAGAACTTTAGTCACCATTTATAGAATCCAGGAGACAATGGGTACATCAATGTTAGTGTCTAGTTTATAGAACTGTCCTTTAATGAAATCTACTGCATTAACATTTAACTTTCAAAAGGGCAACTATGATAAAATCAGTAAAATGGTTTAAAACAGCTGAAAGGAGCAGCTGCAAAGGTTAAGAGTTTAAATCAGGCATGGATGTTGTTTAGAAATAGCAGACCAGATGTATTCCATGTATTTAAAAAGATGGAAGGAAGGCCAAATGACAACAACCGGCATGGTTAAAAGGTGAAGTGAATGAGGCTATTAGAGCCAAAAGAACATCTTTCAAAAAAATGGAAAAAAAGATCTGAATGAAGAAACCAGCAGCATAAGCAATGACAAGTTACATTCAATGCATTGATACAGAGGGCTAAAACAGAATTTGAAAAGAAGCCTGCTATATATGAGAGAGTCAGTAGAACCATTACACTATCAGGGAGTAAAAGGGCACTCATGGAGGACAAGTCATAGTGGAATTCTTTGCTTCAGTTATTACTGAGGAGAATGTAATGGAGCTACTTGTGGCAGAAATAGTCTTTAAAGGTGACAATACGGAGGAACTGAAACAAATCTTGGTAAATGTGGAAGCTGTAAACAGCCAAATCCACAAGCTGAAGAGCAGAAAATCATCTGGACCAGATGGTATACACACCATAGTACTGAAAAAACTCAAAAATGAAATTTCTGCTCTACCACTAATATTATTAATACTCAGCATATAGTTAAGCTTTGAAACTTGTTGCCAGAGGACACAGTAGAAGCAGTATAAATGTGTATATAAAATGGATTGGAGAAATTCCTGGAGGTAAAGTCCATAAACTGTTATTAAAGTAGAACTGGAGAAACCCACTGTTTATTTCTGAGGTTAAGTAGCATGGAATGCTACTTTTGGGGATTCTGTCATGTACTCATGACCAGGATTGGGCACTGTTAGAAACAGGACACTGGGCTAGATGGACCTTTGGTCTGACTCAGTAGGCAAATCTTATGTTCTTATATTCTTATCTCTATATATAAAAGGCACCACCAACATTCTAAATGAAGCCTCCAGCCGGAAGTGTGAAGGAGGAGAGATATCCGGTTTCCCCATTGGTATCTGCCCCGCCCTCGCTCTCTCTGTAACACAAACAGTGAAGGAAAACACAGCAAAGCACGAAATCAAATCACTCTCTCTCTGTAACAGTGAAGGACTCAGAGGGGGGAGGGGAGAGAGGGCAGAAGCCCTCACTATCTCTGTAACACAAACAGAGCACAGCAAGAAACTTAACACTGAAGGACTCGACTCCGAGGGGGGAGGGGACAGACAGCACAGGGGAAGGGAGAGAGGGCAGAGGCATAGGCGCCCGGTATAAGAGGCTTGGACAGGCTAAGCCTCCCCTGCTGTGCTCTGAGAGGTTTAAATTGTTGATTTACCTCCATCCTCACAGCAGGAGCTGCAGTGAAAGCCCTTTATGGTTTGTTTACCTTACTGCTGGGAGAGCAGGGGGAGGGGGGGGGTTGGCTGGGTTGTCAGGGAGATATTTAACGAGGATGACTTCCTGACCTGCATGAGAACAGATAGCAGCAGAATCGGACAAACAGACAACAAAGGTAGAAAAGATCATTTTATTTTCATTATAGTGTTTGGAATATGTCCACTTTGAGAATCAGGTGCTCAACATTAAAAGTTTATATTTATTTACTTATTTATGGCATTTTATCCCACATTAAACATGAATTAGGGTGTTTTGTGGCTCTACATGAGAATTGTGATGATATGATCCCTTGTTTCATATTGTTGATGGTCTGCATTTTCCGTATGGGTGGTATATTGGTGTATTAGGTTCTGCCCAGTGTAATATTTATGGTACAGTAAGGTTCTGAGTGTGTTTTTGTACAAAGTTGTGCATAGTGTTTTGCAGTTGAGTGATTGTGCTTAGAATATGCTTTGAGCAACCACTTTATTCTTTGACATATGATACATATCTAATATCTAAATTTAATAAAAGGTATTAATTGTGACTTTTATTTTTATTTTTTTTTCTGTGTGTTATCAGACAATTATGGATTTAAGCTCCACCCCTGGCCCCAACCCTAACCACGCCCCTTTAGCCTCCCCTAACAGTTGGGCCACCGACCGCCTATGGGCAGAGGGCAGGGACACACACACTCCCACATGCACACAGAAGAAAACCTTGCTAGCCCCCGTTTCAGTTGCATCAGAAACGGGGCTTTTTTACTAGTACTGTATAAGCATCAAGTCAGACTCAAAACCTGTGCATTTGAAATCGATATCTCCTCAAAATACTTACCTTAAGAGGTAGCTGCCATGACCAGTAGTGAACTGGGTAAAGCAGAAGCTGATCACATAACATCATAGAGTCCATGGATTTCCACAGAAAATCCTTCACCATGGAAAACAACTGCTGACAAGGAAATTAGATCTAAAACCACCCATATCATAATCCTAAGCATATTAATGACAGAGAATCAGGAGGACAAATAAATACAATAAAATTGTGCTGTAACAGAAAACCGTCACTTCTTCAACATAATTCTCTTCATTTCAAAAGAAACTGAATGAAATGGAAGAAAGGACTTCCTTGTTAGAAGATACTGCGAGTGACACCATAGGAGCCAACTTTTCAAAATGATTGGGAGTACTAAGCCCAATGGAAATGAACCTTCCCTAGACACAGTCAAGAAGTTTGTTTAATATTAGGAGTACTCAAGCACCCGCAGCACCCACAGAGCCGGCTCCTGTAGAAAAAAAGCCCAATTTATAAGTGAAGAGAGACTTGAAGGATGCGAACAACAGCAATCAGAGAAATATTCTGTGTACTTTGTAGATTCCAGAGGGGATGCAATGTGATAGTCGGTGAACCTTATGGACAGATGTAAACCAGTGGTACTGCAAATTCAGTTTTTGAAGAACTTTGAGAGTGAAAGGGCGCATATGATTACTTTGCCATAACTCTAGCAACAGAAACTTCACAGCAGCCACATCCTATAAGCTCAGCATCCTCACACCCAGTAATCCAACCACCACAATCCATTTCTTCCCACCTCACTTCTCCTTTTCCTCCATGAATTTGGCTTCTACCAGTAATGAGAAGGGGACTTTAATATGGAGAATAACATTACTTTTTCCCCCCTTTCATCACATGTAAAGTTCTATTATGAACTGACCTATTCTGATATTAGAGAAACCTTTGTTATTTGGCCCCTTAATTTTTGCGGTACCAGGGTGAGAATGAAATGCCTTCCACGAAGGATTTTGGCATGGGATGACCTCTCCTTATTTTGCAGTGGTTTAGTGAATTTAAAAAGTCCAGACAAATATTAAGAACTGTTTTACATCATCCCCTGAATTCTATATACTGTGCTCAGAATTGCGCATGCAAAGTTGGGTGCATGCCCAATTTGTACACGCAGTTTAATTGAATAACGAGCCAATTAATGCTAATAATTGGGTCCTAAGAATCAATTATCAGCGCTAATTGGGATTAATTAAAATTTACATGCACATATTTATGTGCCAGGATCTGCACGTAAATTTGCCGCACAGCTCCAAAAAGGGGGCATGACCTTGAGAAGGTCAAGGGTGGATCAAGGTCATTCCTCCAATTTATGCACTCTGTTATAGAATAAGGAGGATCTGTGCCTAATCTGGGTCAAGGATTTACAGCAGGGTTTAGTTGGTGTAAGTCCCAGTGCTATGCGCTGTTCTAGAAATGGCACCTAACTTTATAGAATGGCGCTTAGCATGTTCAGCGCTATTAACAGAATTTGGTCCCATATGCACTGATACATATCTATAATCTCTCTATGTATATCTATCTATATATATGTGCACCTATCATTTGTCATTTTTTTTAATGATTTGAATAACCTTTTCCTGGGTTTACCTACTTGTAATACAAGCATTGTTTATCTCTCTACAGAAAGGATATTTTCATTTGCCAAACACCTTTAGACCAGGGGCGTATGTGCGTGGGGCCACAGGGGCCTGGGCCCCCGCAGATTTCGCCCTGGCCCCCTCCCGCCGCCAACAGACAGACTCCGAATCAGCAGCGTACAGCATGGCCATGGAGGAGGACGACGAACAAGAACTTTGAAGACCTCGGCGGCTGGCGGGGGTTGGGGTCCCCCACCAGCTGAAGAATTATTTTTAAAAGCAGGCGGAAGTGGACCTCGGCTGGCGGGGGTTGGGGTCCCCGCCAGCAAAGGTAAACAGCGTCAGCGGGGGAGGGTTGGCGGCGGGAGAGGAGGTGGAGAGAGTCGTTGGTGGCAGGGGGGGCTCTGGCAATGGCGGGGGGGGGGAGTCGTTGGTGGCAGGGGGGCTCTGGCAATGGCGGAGGGGGGGGGGTCGGTGGTGCCGGGGGGGCTAAATGTGCCCCCTCCCTCTGGCCCTGGCCCCCCCTACTGCCAGAGTCCAGATACGCCCCTGCTTTAGACAAGCATTTTACATTCAGTGATGAAGATTACAGGGTGGAAATGCTCCCTCCCCTCCACCACCACTTTGATTTGAATGAAATGACACATCTGGCTTGGTATATTGAGCGGGGGGGGGGGGGGGGGGGGGGGGAACTGCTTTCTAGTTTTCTGACTGAATGGTCTTGTACAGATTAAACATGACAATACGTTCTAGCTCTAGCCAGTAAATAATGCTGCTTGTTCATCACTAAACACTTTGGAGGGGCAGATGCAGAACACAATAATTCACATTGTAAAAGAAAGCAAGCAAGAAAGAAAGTAGCTGTGTTATTTGGCAGATATTCTGTTCAACATTCCTTTGCTCTGATGTATGGAAACTCTTCTGTGAAACATTCATTGCTTATTCCCACTGCTCTAAATACTAAAGCCCCAACAAATGCAAACAAGATTGAAAACAGCACATACAACATGCATATTTTCCCTGCAACACTTTGTTTTACTTTATTTACAGCATTTGATTGTTCATTTCCAATAGCTCAAGGTGAAATTCAGTTAAGAAATGTTTTATAACATAATACATCTAATCCCCCCTCACTAATTTCACCATAAATGCAATAACAAGCCCTATCATAAATCATAAAATCAGCCTTATCTAAACATATTCACAAAAACAGTTTTTCATAAAACCATGCTTTTAAGTGCAATGTTTGGCAACTTTTATAGAATTAGGGGGTATATGTATACACTTCAACCTTCCAAGGATAGAACAAACTGAGACTCACAAGCCCAACTCTGCAAGCTGCATCAGGCCTACCTGCCACCCCCCACCCCCCACATACACACACACCACCACTACATAATGGCCAACAAGTCAAACATTAATGGGAAGGTGGGTGGGCAATCAGAGAGAAGGAACCCAAAATTAATTTCTCTGGATGAATGCATCCCCTCCCCAAATGGCCACCACTCTCCTCTTCAGCCCCCTTTAACCAGCCCCAACTTAAATCTGGGGCTTCTGTACTGTAAGCCAGACCCAATTTCCCAAGCCTCTCTTGGAGGCATTCTTAAACAATTTGGTTTCCTGGGTAATTTCAATGAATGTGCATGGAACAGATTTGCATGGCATGCGCAAATCAACTTGTTCATATTTTGGGGGGGATATCCTAACAGCAACTAGTCTGATAGTAGATTTTAAAACAGATCAGAGAAAGTATATATATTTTTTTAATTCAGCATATAACTAAACTGTAAAATCTGTTGTTGAAAGACACAGTATGAAGTTGATATTTGGGTTTAAAAAAGGAGTTAGAGAAGTTACTGAAGGAAAAGCCTATAAATTACCATTACATATGTAGACAAGGAAAAGACAAATTGATAGACTTCTTGAGTCATTACATATAACCACCTGAAATTCCGGAAATTACAAAAAACTGACTTGTTCAAAAAGGCATACCCTAAGGATCCAACTTAAATGCCTTAACCCAACAACACAACAAAACCAAAGCTCATACCGGAGCATACTGGACATTACCTAACTCTTCTTCTTACGATTCCCCAATGTGTCTGTCACACATGAACTTTATTTTACCACAACCTCACTTTGTATTTGTTATAACCGGTATTGGCGATCGCCTCTACGGTACTCACGTAACCCACATTGAGCCTGCAAATAGGTGGGAAAATGTGGGATACAAATGAAAGAAAAAAAGAAGGAAACTCCAGCACTGGCCGTCTTCAAATGTGGGCTAAAAGCCCATCTTTTTGAGGCGGCTTTTAACTCCTAACTCCTATTCACAAGTTCAGTACCCATGTCTGTTTTATCATTCCCACCTTAAGTAGTTCCCTTATCCCTTACTTGTCCTGTTTTCCTGTCTTGATTAAATTGTAAACTCTGTCGAGTAGGGACTGTCCCTTATATGTTTAGTGTACAGTGTTTTGTATGTGTAGTAGCGCTATGAAAATGATACATAATATTATTAGTAGTAATCTACTCTTTGGGATCCCATCAAGTACTTGTGACCTATGTTGGCCACTGGACTAGGTCTGACCAAGTATTGAATATCTTATGCTCAGATTTAGATTTGCTTCAAAAACATCCTTAGAGTTGAATGAATCAACATTTTGCAATGATGCGTTCTGAATCTCTCTCTCTCTCTCTCTCCCTCTCTCTCTCTCTCTCTCTCTACACACACACACACACACACACACACACACACACACACACAGAGAAAGATATATACCGTATTTTTCGGACTATAAGACGCACCGGACCATAAGACGCATCTAGGTTTTCCTCCCAAATTTGGAGGAAAAAAAAGTGCATCTTATAGTCCGAAAAATAGTTACAGGCCCCCCTCCCTGTTCCAGGCCCCCTCCCTCCATTACAGGCACCTCCCTCCCTCCGTTACAGGCATCTCCCTCCGTTACAGGCTCCCTCCCTCCCTCCGTTACAGGCTCCCTCCCTTCGTTGGAATTTTAAAACTCCTCACCTCATCAGTGTGACTCGTGGTAGCAGCAGCGCTTCAGCGTGCACGTCGCTCTTCACTCAGCCAGCCTTCTCTCTCTCAGCTTTCTGGTCCCGCCCACAAGGGCCTGTAACGGAGGGAGGGAGATGCCTGTAACGGAGGGAGGGAGGTGCCTGTAACTGAGGGAGGGAGGCTACATTCGGACTATAATTTGGGAGGAAAAAGTGTGTCTTATAGTCTGAAAAATACGGTATATATATATGCAGTGCACTCCATTTAGGTGCACGTTGGATAAGCGAATTCTCAAATTCTCTGTTTAACTGAATGCCGTACTTCGGTCCCGTTTTTGGCGCCATCAATTTCTAAGGGGACAAACTTCAGTTTAGCACACCACTGATAAGTGCAAGATTCACTTATATGCTTTAAGACTGCTCCTCTGCAGGAAAGACTCCGCATAAGCACACACACAGAATATGGAAGCCAATTGGCACGTGACAAAAGGGCGGTAAATTTGAAATCTCGTTGGATAACTGCCACAGGCAGAATAAGTGAAAAAAGTGTACATTGGAGTCGGAGTCGTCATTGCGCAACTGTAAGACTTTAACACTGGCTGAACAAATAGAAGTTATTAAAAAATTAAAAAACAAACAAAGTCAAGCATCTATTGCTAAAGAATATGGTGTCAAATTTCATGTGTCTTGAAGCAGAAAGACCAACTTCTGGAAGACTGGCAAAACAATACAAATCCACACCGGAAACGAAAACGGGCAGGAAAAGCTGAGGAGGAAGAAGATGCTCTTTTGTGGTGGTTTTCTTAAGTCAGGAGCAGACAGTTTCCTGTCAGTGGTCCACTGCTTATGGAGAAATCTAACCAGCTAGCTGAAAGTCTTGGACTAACTGAATTCAAAACCACTGTTGGATGGTTGGAAAGATGGAAGGAAAGGAACAACATAAAATTCAAGAAACAGCATGGTGAAAAAGAAGAAGCGGATGACTTTGATGCAGAAAATTGGGTTGTTTCAGTTCTTCCTACCATCTTGAATGAGTTTGCACCTCGTGAAATTTTCAATGCTGATGAAAACGGTCTCTACTGGCGAGCAATTCCTGATGGAACACTTGCATTCAAACAAGCCGAAACTACAGGAGTAAAACGTCGAAGGACCGACTGACAATCCTCCTTTGCTGCAAATATGGATGGGAGTGAGAAGTTGGAACCACTCGTCATTGGAAAGAGCAAACAGCCCCGTTGCTTCAAGAATGTTAAGCGACTTCCTATTTCATACGAGGCTAATGCAAATCCATGGATGACTGGGGAAATTTGGAAGCAGTGGCTAAAGAAGTTAGACACTAGAATGCAGACACAAAAGTGTCAGATTTTGTTGCTTTGTGATAATTGTGCTGCACATAGTGATGATGTCAGGCCGTCTAACGTCAAGGTGGTCTTCCTGCCACCAAACACTACTCTAATTGCGCTGATCGTGTTTTCTGTTGCTTTTTCAGCTCCCACATTCGTACGGTGAGGACCCTTGACAAAGTGGCAGCGAAACAGGTCCGTCGGGACCTCACTCTTACTGATCATCCACGGAGCAACAAAGCACTGACAATAAGATAAGTGGCTTTGGATTATACCACTATTAGAACCAAGTGAGGTTTTTACCCATGGTTACTTTTTCATAGTGAGCCATCAGTATATATATTGTGAGAATCAGAGAAGCCACCGAGCCCAGAATGCAGGAGGGAAGAGGGAAAAGCTAGAGTGGAAAAACTACAGATCCCAGAATGCATTGCGGGAGGGGAGAAGGCAGGAGCATAGAGAACACAGATTTCAGACTGCCTGGAAGAATAGGAGAGAGGAGGACAAACGAGTACCTGAGCTGCAGGAGAGGAAAGGAGAGGGGGCTGATTGGGAGATGGAATCAACTGAGGAGAGGGTGGAACACCTGAGAGAGGGGGTGGAGAATGAGGGGATGGAATGGGAGGAGTTGGAGCAGGTAGGAGGAGAAGGTGTGGAAGAGGAAATGGAGGTGGGAGAGGAAGTGGCTGGAGAAGAAGAGTGACTTCTAGAGGAGCCCAAAAGTATCAAGAAAAGAATAATAGTCAGGAGAGATCCAGCGGGTGGATGTCAAGAGGTAAAGTGTTGACAAATGAGGGTGGTGGATCTTTAAAGCCTGGCTAAGCAGTGCTGTGTTTAAAGCCTAGCTAAGTTGAACTGTTTTGAGGCCTTGCCGAAGAGGGCGGTGGGGGAAAGCCTGGCTAGCCGAACTGTGTTGGAAGCCTGGCTAGCGGAACTGTGTGTAAAGCCGGACTTTGTTGGAAAGCCTGGCTAGTCGAACTGTGTTTGAAGCCCGGCTAGCAGAACTGTGTTTAAAGCCTGACTAGCTGAACTTTGTTGGAAAGCCTGGCTAGTTGAACTGTGTTTGAAGCCCGGCTAGCAGAACTGTGTTTGAAAGCTGGGCTAGCTGAACTTTGGAGAGAAAGCCTGGCTAAGCTGGGCTGTGTTTAAAGCCTTACTAGCTGAACTTTGTTTAAAAGACTGGCAAGCTGAACTGTGTTGCCCCGCCTTGCTAGCGGAACTGTGTGGCAGTGAGAGCGAACTGCACGGACGAGTGTGGAGTCGGAAGCAGACAGCATGGATAAGGGAGAGAGACAATTACGCGGCCGAGAGGAGCGGCTGACAATATTTTTTTGGTCAAATGGGACCAAGTGTGGCCACAGTGGTATGAGGTTTTTCCTCTCATTAAAAGAAATGTATTTAAAGCACAACTGCAGACATGCAGGGGTTGTAAGTGTGCAGTAGAGATTCACTGAGTGTTTTGTTCTTGAACTAAGGGTTGTGAATCGGATCTATTTTGATATACACAAGTGTAAATTTGGGAATGCCTATGAAATGCCCATGGCCATGCCCCTTTTGAACTGCACGCTTTAGAATCTAGGCGTAGTTCATTACAGAATACACTTTGCGAGTTATGTGTGTAAATTCTAAGTATTGCCATTTAGTGCCCATTACTGCTTGTTAAGTGCTATTAAAAATGCTAATTTGCTTGTTAAGCCAATTAAGTTATAGGCGTTGTTCTGGAATAAACTTAGATTTCAGCATGGAATGCTAGGCGTGCTATATAGAATCTGACAGTTACTTTGTGATGCCCAGTTATAGAATCACTCCCATGGTGAAGAAAGTGGGAAATCCCGGTGTATCCTTGTCTCTCAAAGCTAGCTTACATTCTGATGGTCAGTACCACTTTCCTAGGAGATGGTCTGATACAGGGCTACATTAAAATCTAGAAGTAATAGGGGCTGTGGGAAAATGTCTTTTATTTTCTGTTACTAGAAATTTGATCTAGCAATCATAAGCGTGGACCAGAAACTACATGAAAACTGCTTTCAAGTTATTCTCACAGTGCTAGGCTTGAACTGCCTCACCCTTTTAGAAATGGTATCTGTGGGGCAGTTAAGGATACACAGTTGTGGGACTTCAGCCAGGCCCTCAAATTTAGCCCTCTGAAGAATGATGGCACCTTTAACACAAGCTTCCGCTTAAATAACTTTTTTTCTATGGAATTTATTCTTTCCAGAGGTCGATGAAAATAAAGGCCTTGGGCAAAAGCTTCATTATTTCAAAATTGTGAAAGCACAATGAGTGGCAGGAATGTGTTCCTTGTTTTTGACTGATAAGTAAAATTTGGCTGTAAATGCTGGTCTCCCAATAGAACCAATAGACATTAACAATAACACCTGGACAATTACATTACCTACTTTCAACTCTAATACTGGGAATTGGCAAAATGAATTCTGGCAGAAGCAGCATCTGGGAAAAATGATTTTTGGAGATGCTCTAAGGTTTACACAAGCTAAAGTAAATTAGTCTTTCCTCCAAATTTTTGCCTGAGCTTGCTAAAAAGGAAATCTCTTTTCACACAGCTGTTCTGTGTGCTGCTTTGAGATTTTTAGAAGGGGTGGGGGGGGGGGGGGAGAGAGAGAAAGGTGAAGTTCCGCGTCCTCCTGCCCCTGCCGGCTGCCTTTAAAGAATTCCGTCAGCTGGCGGGGGACCCCCAACCCCCGCCAGCCAAGCCGAGGTCCTTTCATTTTTCCACTGAAGCTGGCGCCGACGAAAGTTTCTTTTGAGTCTGACGTCGCTGCACGTTGTACGTGCAGGACGTCAGACTCAGAAACAGCTTCATTCTGTTTCTGAGTCTGACGTCCTGCACGTACAACGTGCAGCGACGTCAGACTCAAAAGAAACTTTCATCGGCGCCAGCTTCAGTGGAAAAATGAAAGGACCTCGGCTTGGCTGGCGGGGGTTGGGGGTCCCCCGCCAGCTGACGGAATTCTTTAAAGGCAGCCGGCAGGGGCAGGAGGACGCGGACCTTCGCTGGCGGGGGTTGGGGTCCCCCGCCAGCGAAGGTAGGCGAGCAACGGAGGGGGAGGGTTGGCAATGGCAGCGGCTGGGGGGAGGGGGATCGGCAATGGTGGCGGTGGCGGGGGGGGGGGCTATAATGTGCCCCCTCACTCTGGCCCTGGCCCCCCCTACCGCCGCAGTTCAGATACGCCCCTGACTGAGAGAAAAAAGGGGCCATTTGGGCAGGGAGTAGGAGAAAGAGTGAGAAAAGGAGGGGAAGAGGAAGACGGGGCCATGCTGGATGAGAGACTAGGTCATAGTGTCATGGCCTGAATAAGGTTATGTTCAGTCCAGTTTTATAATCAATGTTGGAGGTCCATCTAGATTGAGCAGTAAATCATTATAGTGGTGGTTATATTCAAAATGTCATATAGTTACCTTAAACCATTTTAGATATGATGCAGGCATATCATGCTGAAACAAGGCCATGTCAGGTCAATATTGTTGGAATGTAATTGTATTTTTACATGCATTGACTGTCACCTATTATTTCTCTGTGATTACTCTGTGACCTCTGATGTAAATTACTTAGAGAGGTCACACAGCTATGCAACTTCCTGTGGGGGTTAGACACAGTAGATGCAGCACATGGAGCTCATGATCTCTCCTAACCTGAGAGGATCTATGGTGGTGTGAGCATCCATTACCATCTAAGCACATGGAAGGAGCTGATAATACAAATGTATAGTAATATGTATATATAAGCCTGTCTGATTATAATCTAACTACAAACTGTGAGTAAACAGATGTTTTGTTACTTCAACTTTAAAGTGACTCAGCAGTGAATTATTCAGGGGTGAATGAGAGAGAGATGAAGAAAGAAATTAACATTTCTAAAGCTGAAGCTGTGTGTACTAAAATCTGCTAATTATTTACTACAAATAATCCAACAAAAGGGTTATGGGCCCAGGGTCCAGGAATTGAAAAAGAAGAGAAATATTACCAGGCAGTAAAAAAGCCACATTTTTCTCTTAAGTTTTAAAGGAAAGATTCAGTCTGTCTCTCTCTCCCCCCACACAGCAGACAGAAGGCTAAGAAAATGGCTGAGGGAAGAAATTCACCATTTTTCTATTCTCTCAAGGTGCCTAAATTAACTGAGTTTAATTATCGGCAGTGGGAACTAAGATTCATATGTCTCCTTCGAGCAAAAAGATTAAATATATGCTTAGACCAAGACAGAACAGCTGAAAATATGGCTGAATGGGACAATGCAAACTATTATGTGAAGTGCATGCTTTTGGAAGCTCTCTCAGAGAAACAAGCCATATTAGTGGAGGGAAAAGATACACCAAAGGACATTTTATATAAACTGAGAACTATGTATGCAACTACATATGCAAAGCAGCAACCAATTTGGCTGGCAGAGTTGAATGAAACCAAATTAAGGGATAAAAGTAAATGTAATGATCACATTATGTATCTTATGTCTTCATTTCAAAAGCTAGAACTTTCTGGAATTCCCATGTGTGATGCATTGAAAAGAGCATTTCTTTTTACCTCACTATCAAAGAAGTTTGATGTTTTTAGGTCTGTAAATGAGGCCATTGAAGGGCAATCTTTTGAACAGGCAACATCAAAACTAAGGCAGGAATGCATAATAAATGATTCTGAGGAGATGTGTTCTCAAAGCAAGTCAGAGAGAAATGAAACAAATTTCTTGGCAAAGAACAGAGGAAGGCGGAGCTATGGGAAAACTCCACCCAAGGGCAAGCTGATTTGCTACTCATGTGGAAAGGAGGGACATGTATCTAAATGGTGTAAGGAAACACAAAACACTCCCTCTAGCTCACCTAAGCCAATGGAACTAAAGAATTTTCAAACCAGGAAATGTATGAAGGACAAAGATAAACACAAGGGCTTTCTAATGGCAGAAAAATCTTTGACTATGGTAAATAATAATTCAAATGAAAGTACTTGGATTTTGGATTCAGGGAGCACATGCCATTTAACCAATTGTAAGGATTTCTTTCAGGAAATGTGTCCAGAGGAAGATATTCTTAAAACTGCAAACGCAGGGACTGCTAAGATCCAAGCAAAAGGTATTGGATTCTTAAAATGCAAAGTGTCTAATGAAGTTAAAGAAATTCCTGTAAGTGATGTCTTGTATATTCCCCAAGTAGTTTGCAATATGCTTAGTGTATCTACATTAGATAAGAAGGGATTTGTGATTCATTTTGAAAACAGTAAGTGCACAATCTCTAAAAATGATGAAGTGTATGCTGAAGCTTTTATGCATAATGATGTTTATAAGCTGAACATTTCAGGTGAAGCCTCACATATGGCGCAAGTAAGGAAGAATGATGGTAAATGTAGTCTGGAAATCTGGCACCGCCGCCTGGGACATCGTGATTCTAAGGTGATCCAGGATCTTTACAGTAAGCAACTAGCCACCGGCATTCAGATAAGTGCAGATGCTGGTAAAATGGAGAAATGCATAGACTGTGTTACTCAAAAGGGTGTGAGACCCTCATTTCCTGCATACACAGGAAATAGGAGTAATAAAGTGCTGGACTTAATACACAGTGACTTATGTGGACCGTTTAATATCCCATCATTGGGAAATAACAGATTTGTGCTAATATTCTTGGATGATTTCTCTAGATATTGTGTGGCCTATTTGCTGAAAGAAAAAAGTCAAGTCACAGACATGCTGAAGAAATACGTAGCCATGGTGAGCAATAAATTTGAAAGAAAACCAAAGGTTCTTCAGACCGACAATGGTGGTGAGTTCACTTCACAAAGCATGCGCACATTTCTAGAACAAGAAGGCATTCAGCATATCACAACAGTAGCTTATACACCAGAGCAAAATTCTGTTGCAGAGAGAAAATTTAGGTCACTTGTGGAAATGACCAGATGTATGCTGTCAGATAGCAATCTCCCTAAAAGACTATGGGGGGAAGCCATTCTCACAGCAGTGTACCTACAAAACAGAATGCCAACTAAAGGCGCTGAGCGCACACCACATGAGACATGGCATGGTAGGAAGCCAAACCTGTCACACATAAGAACATTTGGAAGTACAGCATATGCTCATATACCAAAGCAAAGAAGGCATAAGCTGGATTCCACAACAGAAAGGGGCATTTTAGTTGGCTATGCTCCAGGACACAAAGGATATAGAATTTTGAATCTGAAAACTGGCATTGTTGGCATAAGACATGTTACATATTTTGATGAAAACAAAAGGGTTGATAAAGGCTGGATTATCCCAGATGAGCCTTATCATCCAGAATAT
This sequence comes from Microcaecilia unicolor, assembly GCF_901765095.1. Classification (NCBI taxonomy): domain Eukaryota; kingdom Metazoa; phylum Chordata; class Amphibia; order Gymnophiona; family Siphonopidae; genus Microcaecilia; species Microcaecilia unicolor. Next base: position 259,150,550 of record NC_044031.1, on the reverse strand, counting down.
GAAACTAGAACCATAATAGACATGCCAGTGTATATAAATGCCATACCAAGGCAGATGTCTGAAAGCAACTCACCTGTATCTAACGAGGAACAGGCAGAGGAAGCAGACACAGAAAGGATCATTGAAGAAGACAGTACAGTTGGAGAAGGGGAATCAATTGGAGAAGGACTCTCAGATATAGAGGATGCAGAAAGGTCAGACCAACCTGTTGTCAGACGCTCATCCAGGGAAAACAAAGGTGTTCCACCCCCAAGACTGTCTTACCTAACAAAGTCAGCAGAAGCTCAAGAGCCCTTAACATGGGATGAGATTGAGAAAATGCCAGCAGAAGAAGCTGCTGAATGGCATAAAGCTGCACAAGAAGAAATTGATGCATTGGATAAAAATGATACTTGGATTCTTACAAAATTACCTCCTGGCAAGAAAGCTATAGGATGCAAATGGGTATTCAAGTTAAAAAGGAATGCACAAGGAAAAGTGGAAAGGTATAAAGCCAGATTAGTGGCAAAGGGATATCTTCAAAAATATGGAGAAGATTTTGATGAAGTGTTTGCACCTGTAGTGAAACACACGACAATAAGAACACTTCTGAGCATTGCAGTCTCAAAAGGCATGCAAGTCAACCACATTGATGTGAAAACAGCGTTCCTTCATGGAGATATAACTGAAGACTTGTACATGGAACAGCCAACAGGTTTCATAAATACAAAACAAAGACAGCTAGTGTGTAAATTAAACAAAGGTCTTTATGGATTAAAGCAAAGTGCAAAATGTTGGAATGACAACTTGCATGAAATATTGACAAATTTAGGATTTAAGCAAGGTGAAGCAGATAAATGCTTGTACACTAGGTGCACAAATGGACAATATGCATACATTTTAGCTTTTGTTGATGATCTGCTCATTGCAAGCAAAAGTGAGCAAGAGTACAAGGACATTGTAAAGTGTTTAAACCAGAATGTTGAGATAAAAGAACTTGGTAATGTGTCATACTATCTTGGTATAGAAATTGAGAAACAAAATGATGGTTCTTATCTTCTAAGCCAGAAGCAGAAAATAAATGAGCTTATTGAAAGTTTAGGTATGCAAGATGCCCAAGTTGTAAGCACTCCCATGATCACTGATTTTCTGAAGGATGAAACAGTAAGAGAACCTTTACCAGATAACATCCAATATAGATCAGCCATAGGTAAGCTTTTATATCTAGCTACCACATACAGGGCTGATATAGCAAATGCAGTAGGAATTTTGAGCAGAAGGGTCAGCTCACCTACCAAATCAGATTGGACTGCAGTTAAAAGGATGGTAAGGTATTTAAAGGGTACCATTGATTGTAAATTAAAGATTTCAGCCAATAGTAATCCAAAACTAATATGTTACTGTGATTCAGATTGGGCAGGGGATCATTCTGATTATAAATCCACAAGTGGATATGTGTTTATGTATGGAAATGTACAAATTTCATGGGCCAGTCATAAACAAAGTATTGTGAGTTTGTCTTCTACAGAAGCTGAATACGTGGCCGTATCGGAAGCGTGCAGAGAACTGATGTGGATTGAAAAACTTTTGCTGGATTTCGGAATAGCTGAAAAGAGACCAATCCAGATAATGGAAGATAATCAGAGCTGCATCCGACTGTCACAGAATGACAAGGTTCAGTCACGCACCAAGCACATCGCAACGAAATACCACAACGTGCGAGAGTTGGCGAAAGAAGGGGTCATCAGTCTACACTATTGTCACACCAGTGAGATGACAGCTGACATCATGACCAAACCGTTACCCAGAGAACATTTTGTGAATCTGCGTATAAAGCTTGGACTTTGTATGAATAAATAATTGCATGACAGTTATGCATGAGAAGGGGTTTGTTGGAATGTAATTGTATTTTTACATGCATTGACTGTCACCTATTATTTCTCTGTGATTACTCTGTGACCTCTGATGTAAATTACTTAGAGAGGTCACACAGCTATGCAACTTCCTGTGGGGGTTAGACACAGTAGATGCAGCACATGGAGCACATGGAGCTCATGATCTCTCCTAACCTGAGAGGATCTATGGTGGTGTGAGCATCCATTACCATCTAAGCACATGGAAGGAGCTGATAATACAAATGTATAGTAATATGTACAGTGGGGGAAATAAGTATTTGATCCCTTGCTGATTTTGTAAGTTTGCCCACTGACAAAGACATGAGCAGCCCATAATTGAAGGGTAGGTTATTGGTAACAGTGAGAGATAGCACATCACAAATTAAATCCGGAAAATCACATTGTGGAAAGTATATGAATTTATTTGCATTCTGCAGAGGGAAATAAGTATTTGATCCCCCACCAACCAGTAAGAGATCTGGCCCCTACAGACCAGGTAGATGCTCCAAATCAACTCGTTACCTGCATGACAGACAGCTGTCGGCAATGGTCACCTGTATGAAAGACACCTGTCCACAGACTCAGTGAATCAGTCAGACTCTAACCTCTACAAAATGGCCAAGAGCAAGGAGCTGTCTAAGGATGTCAGGGACAAGATCATACACCTGCACAAGGCTGGAATGGGCTACAAAACCATCAGTAAGACGCTGGGCGAGAAGGAGACAACTGTTGGTGCCATAGTAAGAAAATGGAAGAAGTACAAAATGACTGTCAATCGACAAAGATCTGGGGCTCCACGCAAATCTCACCTCGTGGGGTATCCTTGATCATGAGGAAGGTTAGAAACCCAGCCTACAACTACAAGGGGGGAACTTGTCAATGATCTCAAGGCAGCTGGGACCACTGTCACCACGAAAACCATTGGTAACACATTACGACATAATGGATTGCAATCCTGCAGTGCCCGCAAGGTCCCCCTGCTCCGGAAGGCACATGTGACGGCCCGTCTGAAGTTTGCCAGTGAACACCTGGATGATGCCGAGAGTGATTGGGAGAAGGTGCTGTGGTCAGATGAGACAAAAATTGAGCTCTTTGGCATGAACTCAACTCGCCGTGTTTGGAGGAAGAGAAATGCTGCCTATGACCCAAAGAACACCGTCCCCACTGTCAAGCATGAAGGTGGAAATGTTATGTTTTGGGGGTGTTTCTCTGCTAAGGGCACAGGACTACTTCACCGCATCAATGGGAGAATGGATGGGGCCATGTACCGTACAATTCTGAGTGACAACCTCCTTCCCTCCGCCAGGGCCTTAAAAATGGGTCGTGGCTGGGTCTTCCAGCACGACAATGACCCAAAACATACAGCCAAGGCAACAAAGGAGTGGCTCAGGAAGAAGCACATTAGGGTCATGGAGTGGCCTAGCCAGTCACCAGACCTTAATCCCATTGAAAACTTATGGAGGGAGCTGAAGCTGCGAGTTGCCAAGCGACAGCCCAGAACTCTTAATGATTTAGAGATGATCTGCAAAGAGGAGTGGACCAAAATTCCTCCTGACATGTGTGCAAACCTCATCATCAACTACAGAAGACGTCTGACCGCTGTGCTTGCCAACAAGGGTTTTGCCACCAAGTATTAGGTCTTGTTTGCCAGAGGGATTAAATACTTATTTCCCTCTGCAGAATGCAAATAAATTCATATACTTTCCACAATGTGATTTTCCGGATTTAATTTGTGATGTGCTATCTCTCACTGTTACCAATAACCTACCCTTCAATTATGGGCTGCTCATGTCTTTGTCAGTGGGCAAACTTACAAAATCAGCAAGGGATCAAATACTTATTTCCCCCACTGTATATATAAGCCTGTCTGATTATAATCTAACTACAAACTGTGAGTAAACAGATGTTTTGTTACTTCAACTTTAAAGTGACTCAGCAGTGAATTATTCAGGGGTGAATGAGAGAGAGATGAAGAAAGAAATTAACATTTCTAAAGCTGAAGCTGTGTGTACTAAAATCTGCTAATTATTTACTACAAATAATCCAACAAATATCAGGCTTATTTTTGAAAGAGAAGGGCACCCATCTTTCGACACAAATCGGGAGATGGACATCCTTCCCTCAGGGTCGCCCAAATCAGCATAATCGAAAGCCATTTAGGGGCGTCCCCAACTGCTTTCCGTTGCGGGGACGACCAAAGTTCCCAGGGGCATGCCGGAGGCGTAGCGAAGGCGGGACTGGGGCGTGCCTAACAGATGGGCGTCCTCGAGCGATAATGGAAAAAAGAAGGGTGTCCCTGATGAGCACTTGGCCGACTTTACTTGGTCCATTTTTTCTTACGACCAAGCCTCAAAAAGTTGTGCGAACTGACCAGATGACCACCAGAGGGAATCAGGGATGACCTCCCCGACTCCCCCAGTGGTGACTAACCCTCTCCCACCCTGAAAAAAAACAACTTTAAAAGCTTTTTTTGTCAGTCTGAAATGTCATACTCAGGTGCATCGCAGCAGTGGGAGAAGGACTGAAGGAGGTATGTGTGTGTCAGCAGAGGCATAGCAAAGGCATGGATGTCCTTCTTTCAAACATTTTGGAAATCCTAAACTACCCCCCCCCCCCCCACAGGGATGGCCAAATTTCAAGGGAGTGGAGAGGAGTGGCCTAGTGGTTAGGGCACTGGTCTTGAACTCCAGAGGTGGTCAGTTCAAATCCCATTGCTGCTACTTGTTATTCAAAATCCAAATAAATAAAGGGGGTGTCAGAGGCATAGTAGGCATTGACATTCTTCTCACAGAAACATCCACATTTTGGACTTCCTCAGGGATGGAAGCATAGCGAAGGACATCCTTCACCCATACTCTTAAAAAAAAAAAAAGACATCCCTGATGAGCACTTGGACGTTTTCACCTGGACTTGTATTTTTCTAAGGTTGTAGATGGCAATTTATTTAAGGTTGTAGACGGCTATTATATACGCAGCTTGTCTGCATGTATGAAGCCGTCTTTGGCATGCGCAGAGCAGCCATGCATGGATGGAGGCATAGCGAAGGACGTCCTCAACTGCCATTGCAGGGACGGAGACATAGCAAAGGATGTCCTTCACCCATATTCTACAAAAAAAAAAAAAAAGACATCCCTGATGAGCACTTGGACGTTTTAACCTGGACTTGTATTTTTCTTAGGTTGTAGACGGCTATTATACACACAGCTTGTCTGCATGTATGAAGCTGTCTTTGGCATGCGCAGAGCAGCCATGCATAATGCTTGGCTGCTGTGCACTAGCTTCCTCTCCTTAGGAAGGAAATTGTGTGCAAATGAGCTAACAGTGAGCAGTTCATTTGCATACAATTTCCTTCATGCATGCCCATTCCTTTCCAAATCGCTAAGGGATCAGTAAGGGAAGGGCTTTTTCCGTTCAGTTAGTGCATCAGTTAGTCCACTGCAGTGCCCCCTAGGGTGCCCTGTTGATGTCCTGGCATGTCAGGGGGACCCAGTGCACTACGAATGCTGGCTCCTCCCATGACCAAATGAGTTGGATTTGGTCGTTTTTGAGATGGGTGTCCTTGGTTTCCATTATCGCCGAAAACTAGGGATGACCATCTCTAAGGTCGACCATCTCAAAGGTCGACCTAAATGTTGAGATTTGGGCGTCCCTGACCGTATTATCAAAATGAAAGATAGACGCCCATCTTGTTTTGATAATACGGGTTTCCCTGCCCCTTCGCAGGGACGTCCTGCGAGGACGCCCTCAGGAAAACTTGGTCACTCCATTCGATTATGCCCCTCCTTGAGTTTCTTCTGGACACCAGAATAAAGCTTTGCAACCACAGTGGATTCTAAAGTTTTAATTGTGTGCTCTATTTGAAATTTATCCACCCTCCCTGCTGGTAAAATTATTTGAGAACTTGTAATGATCTATTGTTTCCCTTTGACTGTATCTGGTCTTTGCTGCCCCTCCCCCCCTTGAAGCTGCTGCCCTGGGTGACTGCCTAGTCCTGGTATCAAACTTTCAGAATGAGGTGTGGTGAGTGAGTTCTTTTTTAAACCAGGTGATACATCTGAAAAAAAGGTACTATGGTAAAAGATGGGAGAAAGTAAAGGAACCAATAACATGACTCTTCTTCCAGAGCTGTATTTACTGTTCTAAAATATGGACTAGTGCGTGTAAATGTACACACAGGGATTTACACCAGCTTTTCATTGGTGTAAATGGACACACGTAGATTTAGTCGCATGAACTATGCCTAAGTGTGTGCTAAATACCGCATGTACATTTACACGTGGTACTTAGAATGCACTTAGGCATGATTGCCTAACATGCATGCCAAAGACGCAATATATAGAATCGGGCCCTCTGTGCTGACACAGTACTGAACTAGAGCGATTTTCACAGGCTCTATCCTTAAAGAGCCATTGAATATCAGCTGTCAGTTAGTAGACATACAAAGGGGGAAGTTATCAATGTGGGCTACCGTTAAGCCATGCTAGTTTACTGTCAACCCCAGTTATTAGTAACAAGGCCTCATTGCATAAAATGGGATCTGTGCTGAAGTTGCATGAGATAGTGATCAAATAACACATCTTTAACAGTAGGCTCACATTGATAACTATGGGGCCCTTTTACTAAGCTGCGTAAGCGTCTACGTGCACCCAGCATACGACAAAACAGAGGTACTACCGCGTGGCTCTTGCAGTAATTTCATTTTGGCGTATGTCCGATACGCGCGTCTGAAAAATATTTTTTATTTTCGGGTGCGCGTAATGGATGTGCGCCAAGTAGCATTTTGTGCGTGTAGATCATACCGCCTGGTTACTGCGTGAGTCTTTACCACCATGTCAATGGCTGGCGGTAAGGTCTCAGACCCAAAATGGACATGTAGCAATTTTCATTTTGCCGCACATCCATTTTCGGTTAAAAAAAAGACCTTTTTTTTTAAAGGCATACTAAAAAATGGATCGGCGCACAGCTAAAACCCATGCCTACACTACTTCAAGCCATTCTTCAGCGCGTCTTAGTAAAAGGACCCCCATTCCCCTAAATCCTTTTGAATACTGGAACCAATAAATAATAGCAGCACCATCTTTATCACCATCTAAATAAACCCTCATGCTTGTCTTTATTAACAAATTCCTTTAAAGGGGAAAAGTCCTTTCCATAGTCTTATAAGAAAGACTTCACAGTGATGGTACATAACATGTCTCAATGAAGTTAAATATAAATCTATCCCATTCCCTCATCTCAAAATCAGTTTGTTCTCTACTGATTCTTTGAAATTCATTAACAGAGGACAGCTGTTTATCCATTGAAGCAGTCTTAGCAAGGGATGTGTATTTGTGAGCATGCCTTATCTCTCGATCTATTCCTGTTTTTACTGCTGTTAAATTGTGCAATGGCTGCTACAACCTCCATCCTTTCTCTATAGCTGGAGTCTTTTGTTTACACATGTCCCAGGAGAAGCAGCCTTTTGATACCAGATGCTCACCTGAAAGTGTCTTGCTAACAGAATAGTTCCAGAACTCTATTCTAATTTGTGTCATAGATCAGTGAAATCTGCATTGTATAAAACATTTTTACTGAGCTACTGGGGAATGGGGGGGTGGGGGACTGTAGGCCCCTGAGTACTGCTGGCAACATAAACAGAGGGCTTAGAGAATTTCTGTATAATTTTCCACATTTTAAGAAAGTGTATTTTACTCTTTTCATATTAATCCCCCCCTTACAAACCTGTACGTTTGAAATGGAGGTATTATACAAGAGTTTATCAATTTGGACATGGAAAGGGAGGACAAGCTAAGGGGTCCTTTTACTAAGGTGCACTGAAAAATGGCCTGCGCTAGTGTAAGCATGTGTTTTGGGCGTGTGCAGATCCATTTTTCAGCGCACCTGTAAACAATGCCTTTTTAAAATTTTTGCCGAAAATGGACATGCGACAAAATAAAAATTGGTGTGCGTCCATGTTGTGTCTAAGACCTTACCGCCAGCCATTGACTTAGCAGTAAGGTGTCTCACATTAACCGTACAGTAATCTCCTATGCGTGTCAAATCGGACTTACCGCCCGATTTTTGCTGCATGCTAGAAAATAAAATATATTTTCTGGTGCACGTAGCGGACATGTGTCAAAACTGAAATTACCGCATGGTCCAAGCGGTAGCCGGGCAGTAACTCAGAATTGATGCGCATTGGGCATACATAGGTGCCTACGTGGCTTAGTAAAAGAGCCCCTGAGTAATTAAAGCCCTGAACTTGATATCCTGGGGTATCTGGCTGAAATCCCACTGCTGCTCCTTGTGATCTTGGGCAAATCACTTAACCCTCCATTGTCTCGGGTACAAAATTAGATTGTGAGCCATCCAGGGAAAGGAAAATACCTAGATGTAACTCACTTTGAGCTACTATTGAAAAAGGTGTGAGCAAAATGCAAATAAATACATATTGTGAGGACAATAGCCAATGATGTTGCACTGTACATACAGTGGGGGAAATAAGTATTTGATCCCTTGCTGATTTTGTAAGTTTGCCCACTGACAAAGACATGAGCAGCCCATAATTGAAGGGTAGGTTATTGGTAACAGTGAGAGATAGCACATCACAAATTAAATCCGGAAAATCACATTGTGGAAAGTATATGAATTTATTTGCATTCTGCAGAGGGAAATAAGTATTTAATCCCTCTGGCAAACAAGACCTAATACTTGGTGGCAAAACCCTTGTTGGCAAGCACAGCGGTCAGACGTCTTCTGTAGTTGATGATGAGGTTTGCACACATGTCAGGAGGAATTTTGGTCCACTCCTCTTTGCAGATCATCTCTAAATCATTAAGAGTTCTGGGCTGTCGCTTGGCAACTCGCAGCTTCAGCTCCCTCCATAGGTTTTCAATGGGATTAAGGTCTGGTGACTGGCTAGGCCACTCCATGACCCTAATGTGCTTCTTCCTGAGCCACTCCTTTGTTGCCTTGGCTGTATGTTTTGGGTCATTGTCGTGCTGGAAGACCCAGCCACGACCCATTTTTAAGGCCCTGGCGGAGGGAAAGAGGTTGTCACTCAGAATTGTACGGTACATGGCCCCATCCATTCTCCCATTGATGCGGTGAAGTAGTCCTGTGCCCTTAGCAGAGAAACACCCCCAAAACATAACATTTCCACCTCCATGCTTGACAGTGGGGATGGTGTTCTTTGGGTCATAGGCAGCATTTCTCTTCCTCCAAACACGGCGAGTTGAGTTCATGCCAAAGAGCTCAATTTTTGTCTTATCTGACCACAGCACCTTCTCCCAATCACTCTCGGCATCATCCAGGTGTTCACTGGCAAACTTCAGACGGGCCGTCACATGTGCCTTCCGGAGCAGGGGGACCTTGCGGGCACTGCAGGATTGCAATCCGTTATGTCGTAATGTGTTACCAATGGTTTTCGTGGTGACAGTGGTCCCAGCTGCCTTGAGATCATTGACAAGTTCCCCCCTTGCAGTTGTAGGCTGATTTCTAACCTTCCTCATGATCAAGGATACCCCACGAGGTGAGATTTTGCGTGGAGCCCCAGATCTTTGTCGATTGACAGTCATTTTGTACTTCTTCCATTTTCTTACTATGGCACCAACAGTTGTCTCCTTCTCGCCCAGCGTCTTACTGATGGTTTTGTAGCCCATTCCAGCCTTGTGCAGGTGTATGATCTTGTCCCTGACATCCTTAGACAGCTCCTTGCTCTTGGCCATTTTGTAGAGGTTAGAGTCTGACTGATTCACTGAGTCTGTGGACAGGTGTCTTTCATACAGGTGACCATTGCCGACAGCTGTCTGTCATGCAGGTAACGAGTTGATTTGGAGCATCTACCTGGTCTGTAGGGGCCAGATCTCTTACTGGTTGGTGGGGGATCAAATACTTATTTCCCTCTGCAGAATGCAAATAAATTCATATACTTTCCACAATGTGATTTTCCGGATTTAATTTGTGATGTGCTATCTCTCACTGTTACCAATAACCTACCCTTCAATTATGGGCTGCTCATGTCTTTGTCAGTGGGCAAACTTACAAAATCAGCAAGGGATCAAATACTTATTTCCCCCACTGTATGGGCCTTACCAGAGAAACTAACCTGGGTATTTCTTTTGAAAACTGAATACAAGGTGCAGGTGTACAAACTGGCCATGCACATTTACACCTGCTTTTTCCTGAGGGCAGCTAACTTATTTATTTATGTATGTATGTATGTATGTATATATGTATGTATTTAGATTTTACAAAGTAGATGATGGCAGATAAAGACCTCCATGGTCCATCCAGTCTGCCCAACATGATAAACTCATTTTACATGGTATGTGGTACTTTATATGTATATCTGACCTTGCTTTGTCCTTGCCATTTTCAGGGCACAGACAGTAGAAGTCTGCCCAGTACTAGCTTTGCTTCCCAATTACCAATGTTGCCACCCAATCTCTACTAAGCTTCTGTGTTTATCCTACGTATTTTTTAATTCCATTACCGTTTTCATCTCCACCACTTCCAGCGGGAGGGTATTCCAAGTATCTACCACCCTCTCTGTGAAAAAATACTTCCTGACATTTTTCCTGAGTCTGCCCCCTCTTCAACCTCAATTCATGACCTCTAGTTCTACTGCCTTCCCGTCTCCGGAAAAAGGTTTGTTTGCGGATTAATACCTTTCAAATATTTGAACATCTGTATCATATCACCGCTGTTTCTCCATTCCTCTAGGGTATACATGTTCAGGTCAGTAAGCCTCTCCTCATACATCTTGTAACGCAAATCCCATACCATTTTTGTAGCTTTTCTTTGCACCGCTTCAAAAAGAAGCTACAAAAATGGTATGGGATTTGCATTACAAGATACACACCTTTTTCAGTAGTAGCACAAGGTGAGTTAAATTTAGGTACACTGGGTGATCGATCATCTCTGAGAAAAGATGACTAAAGTCATTAGAAACCAAAAATGAAGTTTTAATGAATTACATTAAAGCAAACAGTTTGTAATGAAGCAGTCCAAACCCCATCCTTTTACGTCAAAAAATAAAAAAAATTACAGAAGTTCAAACATGTAACTTTTTCAGGCTACTTATGGACTTCTGTCATGAAAAAAAAAAATCAACCATTCTCAACATTTTGGATCCACTATTTTGGTCACCTTTTCCCAGAGGTGGTCATATATTTGAAAATCACATCAACTCTATAGGCTATATTTATTAAAGTATGATACTGCATTAGCATATGCTAATTCCATTAACATACATTATTAATAAATTAGTCCTATTCCAGGAAATGGGACCTGTGATAATGTATATTAATGCATGTTAGCACAGGTACAGCCCCATTTTACATAGAATATAGACATAGAAATTGAGATGTCAGTGTAGGCGGAGTTTAAGATGCCCACATGACCCTGAGCACATTCTATTCTGACAGTCTGCTTACCTAAAAGGAGTTGATTTACTATTATGCAATCTACAAAAAGGAAGGGAGCAGTTAAGCTCATCTTCCATGTGCTGAACTTCGACCCCTATGCAGCAATCCATTGAGCGAGATGCATTTGGGACCTCTGCAAATACTGCCGGAGTTGGAGAGTCCAGTTTCGTAAAGAAGCATCACCAGGCTTGGGCCTGGAATATTCTATTTCTCCCCTGTCATCCAGCATCCTGTCATGACCAGGAGAAGCAAAAAGCCAAATTTGGATGACGCCATCGGTGAGCCAGTAGTGGAAGTTTTTCCTCATGGAGTAGCTACTGGAGACCTTGGAGGCTAAATACAATCTATGGTCCCAAGTAGAGTAATGCCAGATGGTGTCTGGTGGGTGTTGTTTAAGATGGAGGCAGTAATGACCAAAACGTCAATGGCTCTATCAGCTCTTGTGAGTAAAATTGACTCCTTAACTATTGTACATCACTGCTGCTTCTGTCTTGGATTGGTGACTTTTATCATTTACCATTAGTAGTAGTCTCAGTCAGCCGCTTACCTCAAGTCACCAAACAGTTCTGGATAGCAGAGTACATTAAACTAACCACATTCTCTTAGTTCAAAACAAAGAGAAAGAAAGAAACTAAAGGATTGTGAGTCAGGAACCAGACAGATTTTACAACAGTGAATGTGAGTTTATTACTAACAAGTTGGGGATTTTTAAGTTAGACAAATTGATAATTCCTTTGAATAACTTCACTTTCAATTTTTCATATAATAACACTTTTTCTTTTACAGGTGCAACTAGATATTCCTGACAGAGATTAAGCAGTGAACCCAGAAATCAGATAAGTATTACTATGAGGCATATTTTCAAAGCACTTAGCCTTCCAAAGTTCCATAGAAACCTATGGAACTTTGGAAGGCTAAGTGCTTTGAAAATATGCCTCTATTCAAATAATTTATCTTATTCTATTAACTCTCTCTAAAGAATATGCTTTTCCTCTAGGAAATGACTGTGTCCAATTTTTGTCTTTCAGACCCCTAAGGATTTGAATCTTCTCTAACAGGTTATTATGTTACTGTACTACATTACTCAATGTCCTTTCTTTCTTTCTTTCTTTCTTTCTCAGGTGTACATGTAGATTTATCTGTAGAAACTTTGGCCTCTCTTGAGTCTTCTTTCTTCTTCTTGCTTGGACGGTGGGGCCCTGTGCTTGAAGTCGTATCTGGTATGTCTTTCTTCTGTGTTTGTACAGCGCTGCGTACACTTTGTAGCGCTCTAGAAATGTTAAATAGTAGTAGTAGTAGTAGTATGGTATCTGGAACCATGACCTACTACTCCGAACTTAAAAAAAAAAGAGAGAGAGAGCCTAGCTTCCTGATTTAATTCAATGTATTCTTTCTATAAGGAAAGGGATTACTTGGGCCAGCTAACTGTTAAAAGAAACAATTAAATGAGATCCTGAACTCAAGCACCTAACTTGTCACTTTGTCCCTAAACTAAGAAGGGGACCAATATTTTTCCATTCTATCTCTCATACATACAGCATCCTACTCACTCTCATGCCTTGCCTTATTATTTGGGCAAGTAAGCCAGTACACGGGCCCTGTAGGTCAAATATCCAGGCCATGAAAGCCCACCTCCAAAATAACAGTAATAGGAGAAGTACTTGTAAAACAAATTATCTTTTCCCTGGGACCTTGCTCTAACCTCAAAATAGAGCTTCTGTCACTTTTCCAGTCACTCTCATACTCTCACACAGCACTTTCCAAATGTGTCAAAAAGCACAAAACTATTTTCTTTTAAAGAAAATCACTTCTGTGGTGAGAGTCAATTTTCTCTTAAACCCCAGAATAAAAAATAATATCTTTGAAATCCATTAACAACTTTTCAGCACAAAACCTTCCTCTCTCAAAGAGCTCTTTCACATTCATCCAACTTCTCTGTGATCTTTAGCCCTTGTGACAACAGCCAGCATAGCTGTTGTGAAGGGTAACAGTGACTCTGAGTTACCGTTGACCTCCAGTAACCAATCAAACCACAGCACACAAAGCTTTGAAAGATATGGAACCTAACTGAAAACTCCATGCTCTTCATTTTGATCCCATAGAATATAATGGGAAAATTATATTTTTACTAAAATTATCACAAACCGTACCACAGAATTTACCCATAGCATCCTGTAACCCTTGGTCCCATCAATCCACATATGCTGTATTTTCCTCAAACATTTTGCTCCACATTTACAGATATCTACACATTTTTGCCAAAACTTACCCCTCCCCCAAACCCTAGAGAACCAGGAACATCCACTCTAAAAATATCTTCCCATGCACACCCTGAGCGATGCCCACTAAAAGAAGGCCAGAACTGACTCAAACTAAAACCTTATTATTTTGCCACAAAATGATTTTTGCCAAAATCTTCAAAACACTAGCCCACCTCAAGAGGTAGAACTCATAACTATCACTAGTTTGCACCAAAAATTAACCACACCAAAAATTATCCCCTTAAATGTCAGCCCAATGGGACCAAAAATACAACTTCAAAACAAACAAAATAAAATCTTGGGTCACCAGACCCCTCACCATGTTCTAAACAGGCTCCACACTTGATCCCCACCACCAGGTCCAGTGGACCCTCCATGGCTGTGGGAAAAAGCTGTGATAAATATAGAGCTCCGGCCTGGCAGGCTTAAAAATCTAGGCCTAGTTGCAGCTCCAGAGCACTTCTGCAAATGCATGGAAAATCACACATGCTCCAAATACCAGACATTCTTTGGCCGGGTAGTGTCCAGGAAGGTTGCAGCTGGTGCAGCCTCCTCACAGAAGCCTCAAAATGCCTCCTGACCTCAAACAGGACATCACTGACCACTGATGCCTTTGCCTAGGTCACAGAATGACTGCCCCTGACCCATGCTGTCCCTGGAGCCAGGACCCCTCCCCCCCTCAGAGCTAGGTAAATTCATTTATATAAAAATGTTTGCTTCTTTTTTTTAACTCACTGGTTACGTCATAAATATGGAAACTGCTATGACTGTACTTACAACACAGATGTAAGAAATCAAAGTGGATGTACAAACTAATTAAGAAGTGACAGTTGCTTTGGTTAAAGATAAAATGATGATTAACAGTTGGAAAATGTTAGTAGGAGATTAAATCTGCGGTTATTAAATTTTCCCAACCTGAGAGGTATGGCTCCAATAGATATATTGAAGAAATATTTGATGGAACTTCTATGAAATATTCCTTGGACCATATTCCTCCTATTAATAACAAGTAATTTAGCTGATTTTTTGGAAAATTCTATTAAGATAGACATGGAGAAAGACACTGCTTGTCCCTGGGATCAGTAGCATGAATCTTGCTACTATTTGTGATTCTGTCAGGTATTTGTGACCTGAATTGACCACTACTGGAAGCAGAATACTGGGCTAGATGGACCATTGGTCTGACCCAGTATGGGTATTATGTAGATGTTGTTGGAAGATCTACATTACTTGTGGTTTTGTTTTGTTTTTTTGAACAAGAATTGAACTGTCTTATGAGACTCTACTTCTGAAAATCTCAGGAATTACTTTATGGTCTCAAAGTCTGGATGTTTACAGACATTATGAAGGTTATCCAGGAAAAAAGGAAAAACAAATTCTAGCTATGAGACAAAAAGTTAGAGAATTAAGTGCTACCTTTTTGCTGAGTTACCCTTTATCTTGGAGTGAAATTTATTTATTGAGAAGCTTGATGCTCAGTTCAACTGTTTTGAAATGGTTCTTACTTGTCCAATTGCTCACAAATAGTTGTTTGGAATCAAGTTAGAGGTGTCCCTCAGGGATCACTCCTATTTCCCTTATTGTTTAATGTTTGGCAAAGTTATTGGAGAGTTTAGACTTAAACGTTCATTTCTTTGCTAACGATATCCAGCCGGTCACCTTTATGAAGGACAATCAGCTGGATGTCATCTTTAATTTTATTCAGAAGTTGATTGCTTTAGGTAACTGCTTAAGTAACCAAGAATTGGTTTTAAATATGGAAAAATCCGTGGCCATGTGGATTTCTCTTAATTGTAAACCACTGGTCTGAAAACCAATGTTGCAGGGTAAACAGCTTGCTATTGTGCATGATTTTGTCGCTCTGGGATTTCATTGTGATGATCAAATGAAATTTAACTTGCAGATCAGTGATGTAGTTAAGTCTTGCTATTTTCAATTGAGAATGATTCATCCATTAAGAACATTATTAAGTAAAACAAATTTGATGAAAATTACACATATTCTTATAACAAGTAGATTGGACTATTGTAATCCACTTTTTCACGATTTATCTCAGATTAGTTTGAATAGATTGCAGTTAGTGCTAAACACTGCAGCATGATTAATTTCTGGAAAGAAGAAGACTGGCCATAAAACTCCAGTTTAAGCTGAATTACACTGGTTGCCAGTGTCAGCATGAATAACTTTTAAGACATTATGCTCCCTTTTTACAAAGCGACACTACCAATTAATGTGCGCTGAATGTAAAGAACCCATTGAATGGGCTTCTTTGCATTCAGCGTGCTGCTAATGAGTAGCGCTGCTTTGAAAAGGAGCCCTATGTTTGGTATTTAAAGCTTTTCGTATGGGTGGTCCAAGGTATCTTTCTTATGTGGTTAAAAGGGTATATTCCTACAAGGTTATTACGCTCTTCTCGGTGTACTTTGTTGGAACTTCCTCCACTATCTTTGGTCAAATTATCTTCGACTGTGAATCATGCTTTTGTTACTTTGGCCCTCATTTGTGGAATTTTTTGCATGAAGAAATCAGAAGCCTTGAAATGTTTTGTGAAGCCTTGAAAACTTGGCTTTATTTAAGCTTTTTTGGGCAGCTGTGCAAGTATGATATTCTGTGTTTAAATTCATTACCAGAGGAAACTAGATGTACAGTTATAGGCTGTTTTGTAAAGCCTTGAAAGCATGGTTTATGTAAGCTCTTATGGGCAGTTGTGAAACTATGATTTTTTTTGTGTGTGTGTTTACATTTGTTCATTTTAATTTGTTTTTATGGTGTATTGCTACTATTTCTGACATGAAGAAGATACCCACGCCTTCTTGATTAGTTGGGTTAATACAGATATGTGTGGTTAGGTTGTATAAATAGTCTTTCTTTTTCTTAAAGATACTCCTCTTATTGCCATACTTTGCCCCCTCACTATGGTGGTCTGATAAAGAGAAGACTTTTTTCCTGAATTTAATATCCAAGCTTCTCATTTTCCCCCCCAAACCCACCTCCCCGCTCCCCCCGTTTTCTATTTCTGTTGATGGCTCTCTCATTCTCCCTGTCTCCTCAGCTCGAAACCTTGGGGTTATCTTTGACTGCTCTTGCTCCTTCTCTGCTCATATCCAGCAGATCGCCAAGACCTGTCGTCTTTTTTTCTTTACAACATCCGTAAAATCCGCCCCTTTCTTTCTGAACATTCTACCAAAACCCTCATCCACACCCTTGCCACCTCGCGTTTGGACTACTGCAATCTGCTTCTTGCTGGCCTCCCACTTAGTCACCTCTCCCCTCTCCAGTTGGTTCAAAACTCTGCTGACCGTCTCATCTTCCGCCAGGGTCGCTTTACTCATATTACCCCTCTCCTCAAGTTGCTTCACTGGCTCCCTATCCGTTTTCGCATCCTGTTCAAACTTCTTCTACTAACCTATAAATGTACTCACTCTGCTGCTCCCCAGTATCTCTCCACACTCGTCCTCCCCTACACCCCTTCCCGTGTACCCTGCTCCATGGATAAATCCTTCTTATCTGTTCCCTTCTCCACTACTGCCAACTCCATACTTCGCTCCTTCTGTCTCACTGCACCCTACGCCTGGAATAGACTTCCTCAGCTCCTACGTCTTGCCCCATCCTTGACCATCTTTAAATCTAGATTGAAAGCCCACCTCTTTAACATTGCTTTTGACTTGTAACCACTCGCCCCATCTACCCTCCTCTCCTCCTTCCTCTACACATTAATTGATTTGCTTGCTTTATTTTTTTCTATTAGATTGTAAGCTCTTTGAGCAGGGACTTTCTTCTATGTTTGTGCAGCGCTGCGTACGCTTTGTAGCGCTATAGAAATGCTAAATATTAGTAGTAGTAGTAGGATGTTGTTTTTCCTTTATAGTGTTTATACTCTGTGTTATCCTAAAGCAAGTGTATGCTTGTATTTTTTTGTTTCAAATCATAAATATATATATATTTTTAATGGAAATGTCCAGGTTGGGACATGCTGAGTTCCAGTGATATTTTAGAAATGGATCTGCCGAAGTAGAGCCTTTTCTAAAATACTTGCAGAAGTGCATGTATGTTTGCTGGCATGTGCAATGAAAGCAGCCATTTTACAAATATACATGCTGAAAAAGTGAACAGCACAGCAGTGGCATAGCCATGGATGGGCCCAACTAGGCAGGGGCTGACTTACTCTGGGCTCAAGCCCACCCAGCAGCAGTGCACCCTTTCTGTGACTGGTATGGATCCCCAAGCCTCACTAGCTGAGGACCTCAGTGTACTCCCCCAGGGCCTTTTTTAGTAGCACGATGCCCAGCTAACTTTTCCCAACTGTCTGGCATCTCTTCCTCTCACTTTCAGTCTCCCCCTGCCCGCAGTCTAGCATCTCCCCCTCCTCTCCTTTCTATGTTCCAGCATCTACCACAGTCTCTCAATGCTCTATATCTCTCCCCTCCCCCATGTTCCCTTTAAAACTTCCCTTCTGTAGGTCACTGGCAGTGATCAGTGATTCACACGTGTTTAGGGTTACCATATGGCTCCAGAAAAAGGAGGACAGATTGAGCCAGTCTGGGTTTTACTTCCATTGCTTTCAATGGAAGCAAAACCTGGATTGGATCAATGTGTCCTCTTTTTTCTGGCCCCCTATGGTAACCCTACACGTGCTGCCCGTGGTCATCCCCACGCCTTCCTTCTGATATGGTCCTACCTATACAGAAACAGGAAGTTGCATCAGAAGGAAATCTCTTGGGCTGGCTTCAAGCAGCACATGTGAATTGCTGCTCACCGCTGGTGGCCTTCAGAAGGGAAGTTTTATAAAAGTACATGGGTGGGGGGGGGGGGGGGGGTGGAAGCTTGAGATGCTGGATCATTGCAGGAAGAGGGGGAGGGGAGGGAGAAAATATTGTGCCCATCCACTTTGGGCTAAGGTCCAGCCAAAATTGGCCATCTGGCACAACACTGCAGCACAGACCTGGCAGTTTCCATATGGAGATATCAGCACTTATGTGGGAGTGGTTGTTTTGCAGTTTCAGTGTGTAAGTGGTTTCAGGTTTATTAAAAGTTTGTTATCCCACACATCAAAACGGGATATCTATACAGCTTAAAATACTAAAAGAAGGATGGAAATTGTGAGATAGGAAGAATAGTAAGGGGAGGGAAGAAATAGAACTCCATTATTTGGGTATCAGCTGGAGGTAGAGAGAGGGGAAACAAGTCCAAATTGGCTTGCATGGCCAGTTCCAAGACAGTCGTAGAGTTGTATGAAGGCATCCTTAAAAATGGTCTATCATGAATTTGATCAGGGAGGTCTATGATCTAAGATAGAGGAGTAAAGCATTCCATCGGGTGGGACCCACAACTGAAAAAAATTGAATCACATGTACTGTTGTGTCTAATAGGCCAGAATGATGGTATAACCAATAAGTGTTGTTGGGATGACTGAAGAACGCCTAGAGGAGCATATGGGGCCAATAACAGTGCCAAAAAGGGAGGAGATCCAGAATGTTTAATTTTGAAAACTAGGAGAGTAATTTTACAAGTAATCCTGTGCATAACTGGTAGCCAGTGTGCAGTTTTTAAAAGTGGGATGACATGATCAAATTTCTTCAAACCTGAGATTAGTTTAATGAAGATGTTTTGGATCAATTGTAAACGGTGCAGATCTTTTTGCTTTAGTCTCTTATATAGCGCGTTAGAGTAATTTGAGTGTGAAAGAACCAGGGTGTGAACCACCATATTAAGGGTCAATGAGTGAACAAGTGAGCTAATGAATAACTTCATGTAGCTGCTCCATTTTACAAGACACAGTTTTAACTTGGTTTCATTCTGGAGGTGGACATAAGCTAGATAGGATTAAGGAGAATGACTCTTTTAATCTCTCATGAAAAACCCTGGCTGAAATAAGCACTTTTTTAAAAAAAACCTATGCATGCCTTTGAGATTATATAAATCCTAAGGTGGAAATTTTTTCCTATACACAGTAGGCAGACTCAACATCTGCCTAGAGTGGCACAATCTGAGTGGAGGAACAGTTGTGGCGGTTGACATTTCTATGTTCAGCATCTCCTCATGTTTCCCCCAAGATGTTCAGTGGGTTCCCTTCTCTTCCTTACCAGCTCTGCGGTGACAACGGCATGTCAGTCAGCTTCCCAACACAGCACTGTCACATTCGGTATGCTCAAGGATTAATGAGGGAATAAGGAAGGAGAGAGATGGTAGACATCATGGAAGGAGGAGGTAGGGAAGAGGAGATGATAGATGAGAGAGGGCAATGGGTAGGGGAGGGCCTTAAGCTGTCCTGAAGAGGAGGTGGGACACACATCTGAAGGTTCACCTAAGGTTGTAGATATCTTTGGGCCGGCCCTGCCCCATTCCCACTGCTCTAGTGGTCAACTAGGAATAAGCCTCAAGGAGAGCACAACACAAACACATTGAAAAGTTGCACCATGAATTAAAACATGAAACTCATCATGTGAATCTAACTTTTATATGCTAAACAGGCTCCTGTGCTCAGCTATAGAATAATTAATGGGCAAGATACAGCTTGCCTGAAGCTCTCCACATAAAAGCTGATATTGTTCCTGTGCAAGCTCCTACAGGCCTTTGAAGATATTACTTTTAAAGTGAATGCCTAGCATGATCCAAATCATCATCCTCATGAGAGGGATTTTCACAATGTTACTGAAGAGCAAACTTCAGCAACAGAAAGAAAAGTTTTAATGTTGAGCACTCAAGGATTCTGGCCTTATCCATAAACTCTTTCATGTTTAAATCAGAGACTGAGAATTTCAACTATGATGGGCTCTGAAGATTTGGAGCTAAATATTCAAAAGGTTGATAGAGGTTGGCTGTCTAGATAGATACATGGTATCTGTAAAAAATGGGACCCCTTACATAGTTTCAAAATACTTTGCAATTGTTTAAACATTTTGTATGACCTTTGAAAATACATTAGTATAATGTTTTTTCTTATTTAATTCATAATTTGTGTTCAAAGGGGCCGATATTCAGACTATGGGAGTTAGCTGGGCTGTCTCTCGCGGTCGGCGCTTAGCTCGGATATTCAATGCTGGGCCGTTTCTGCTGACTGGTATTGAATATCTGGTTTATTTTTGGCCAGTTTAAACTTAACCAGCCAAGTTGATATTTAGTGCTGGTCAGTTAAGTTAAAACAGGCCAAAGTCAGGCCTGCTATTTCGCCGACCCAATTTGACCACCAAACTTACCCGGTGATTCGCTGAATATTCACAGATAGCCAGCTATCTGCTAAGCAGTGCATTTTTTCTAGCAAAAAAAGGTGCTGGTACTCAAATTCTAAGCCACCTTTCAGGGGTGGGGTGATCACTGACCGACCAACCCAACAACAGCCAGGCCCCCTGCAACCAGTCACAGAATCTATGACAAGGCAGAATTTGGGTGAAGAGCCTGAGCTCTTTCATTAAAACTTGGGGTCCATGGGTCAATTTTAGCAGACAATGGAAAAGGTGCCGGTACCTAGTACCCCCAGGTACCCCTTCAAAAAAAAGCCCTGCTGCTAAGTGTTGACCAAGAATATTCAGCAGAATATAACCAGCTATCTCCCTCTAAATATTCACAGATAGCTGGTTAAGCACTATTTAACTGACCAGGAGCCAGTCCTGGCTGGTTAAATAGCACAGAATATCGGGCTGAAAGTGTAGTCCTTCATCCTTGACACATTCACAAAGTGTTTGACGCCATTGAGCTGTTGGCTCAATGAAATCTTGGGGTTCATTAATTAAGAGCTCAACTGTTTTGTGAGCACAATGCGCTGGAGTTCCATCCTGTTGAACAAAATAAAGTAGTCAGAAACGTCTCAAATTTCAGGCAGAAGTTTCTGCTTCAGTAGGATGTTTTTGGGTTATTTGGAAAAATGTTGGAGGTCACATTTTTTTTCTGGACACCATGTAAATAGATATTATGATGAAATTTATTTTGTATCCATGAAAAGGACAGGAGAGGGACAAAAATAGAGAAACTAAAACTCCCAAGAGATGAAGGGGTTTTGGAGGAGGAGGAGCCTAAGAGAATAGAGAGTAGAGACTCTCGCATGGGTACCTAATTAGTTAAGAGACTGGAGGAAGTGGGATAGAAGGAAGAGTTCACACAGAATTAAAAATAGACTAGGGATGGTGATAGGAGTGTACTACCGTCCGCCTGGCCAAGACGAGCAGACAGATGCGGCAATGACAAGGGAAATTAGGGAAGCGAATAAAAAGGGCAATGTAATATTAATGGGTGACTTCAATTATCTGGATATAGACTGGGTGAATGAAACATCGGTACACGCAAGGGAGGTGAAATTTCTTGATGAAATCAAGGACGGCTTCATGGAACAGCTGGTCCAGGAGCTGACGAGAGAAGGGAAAATACTAGACTTAATCATTAGTGGGGCTCATGATCTGGTTCGGGGGGTAACGGTGCGAGGGCCACTTGATAACAGTGATCATAATATGATCGGTTTTGATATTGGCTACGAAGTAAGTGAAGTCAGGAAATCAAATACACTAGCGTTTAACTTTAAAAAAGGAGACTACGATAAAATGAGGAGAACGGTGAAAAAAAGACTGAGGGGAGCGGCTGAAAGGGTAAAAAACTTGAATCAGGCGTGGATGCTGTTCAAAAACACCATCCTAGAAGTACAGGACAAATATATTCCACGTATTAGAAAAAGAGGAAAAAAGATCAAACGTCAGCTGGCGTGGCTAAACGGTAAGATAAAGGAAGCTATTAGAGCCAAAAAACAATCCTTCAGAAAATGGAGAAGGAAACCGATGGAAGACAATAAGTTAAAGCATAAGGAATGTCAAGCCAAATGCAAAAAGGAGATAAGGAGGGCTAAGGAGGACTTTGAAAAAAAGTTAGCGATAGAAGTGAAAACACACATCAAAATTTTTTTTAGGTATATTAAAAGCAGAAAGCCGGCTAAAGAATCAGTAGGACCGCTGGACGACAGTGGTGTTAAAGGGGCGATCAGGGAAGACAAAGCTGTAGCGGAGAAATTAAATTAAGTCTTTGCTTCGGTCTTCACCGAGGAGGATTTGGGAGGGATACCGGTGCCGGAAAAGGTTTTTGAAGCGGACGAGTCGGAAAGACTAAATAATTTCTCTGTAAACTTGGAGGATGTAATGGGGCAGTTCTGCAAACTAAAAAGTAGTAAATCGCCGGGTCCGGATGGTATTCATCCCAGAGTATTAATAGAGCTGAAAAATGAACTTGTGGAGCTGCTGTTAGTAATATGCAATTTATCCCTAAAATCAGGTGTGGTACCGGAAGATTGGAGGGTGGCCAATGTAACGCCGATTTTTAAAAAGGGTTCCAGAGGAGATCCAGGAAATTATAGACCGGTGAGTCTGACGTCGGTGCCGGGAAAAATGGTGGAGGCTATTATTAAGAATAAAATTACGGAGCACGTACAAAAGCATGGGCTGCTGAGACAAAGTCAGCACGGATTTAGTGAAGGGAAGTTTTGCCTCACAAATCTACTGCATTTTTTCGAGGGGGTGAACAAGCATGTGGACAAAGGGGAGCCGGTGAATATTGTATATCTAGATTTTCAGAAGGCATTTGACAAAGTGCCTCATGAAAGACTCCAAAGGAAACTAGAGAGTCATGGGATCGGAGGCAGTGTATTATTATGGATTAAGAGCTGGTTAAAAGACAGGAAGCAGAGAGTAGGGTTGAATGGTCAGTATTCTCGATGGAGAAGGGTAGTTAGTGGGGTCCCTCAGGGGTCTGTGCTGGGACCGCTGCTTTTTAACATATTTATAAATGACCTTGAGATGGGAGTAACTAGTGAGGTAATTAAATTCGCAGATGACACAAAGTTATCCAGGGTCGTCTCGTCGCGGGAGGAGTGTGAAAGATTACAATAGGACCTCGTGAGACTGGGGGATTGGGCGTCCAAATGGCAGATGAAGTTCAATGTTGACAAGTGCAAAGTGATGCACCTGGGAAGGAGGAACCCGAATTACGGCTATGTCATGCAAGGTTCCGCTTTAGGAGTCATCGTGGATAGAATGTTGAAATCTTCCGCTCAATGTGCTGCGGCGGCTAAGAAGGCGAACAGAATGTTGAGTATTATTAGAAAAGGGATGGAAAACAAGCATGAGGATGTTATAATGCCGTTATATCGCTCCATGGTGCGACCACACCTGGAGTATTGTGTTCAGTTCTGGTCGCCTCATCTCAAAAAAGATATAAAGGAATTGGAGAAGGTGCAGAGAAGGGCGACGAAAATGATAAAAGGGATGGGACGACTACCTTATGAGGAGAGGTTAAGACGGCTAGGACTCTTTAGCCTGGAGAAAAGGCGGCTGAGGGGTGATATGATAGAGGTCTACAAAATAATGAGTGGGGTACAGCGGACAGATGTGAAGTGTTTGTTTACGCTTTCTAACAATAATAGAACTAGGGGACACAAGATGAAATTAGAATGTGATAGGTTTAAAACAAATTGGAGAAAGTTTTTCTTTACTCAGCATGTGGTTAGACTCTGGAACTCATTGCCGGAGAAGGTAGTGACGGCAGCTGGCTTTGCTGAGTTTAAAGGGGGTCTGGACAGATTCCTGAAGGAAAAGTCCATTGATCGTTATTAAATTCTGGGTTTTTGCCAGGTTCTTGGGGCCTGGATTGGCCACTGTCAGAGACAGAGTGCTGGGCTTGATGGACCTTTGGTCTTTTCCCAGCGTGGCAGTGCTTATGTACTTATGTAGATCTTTGTCCTCTGCATTGGTTACTTGTACGTTTTCATATTCGTTTTAAGATATTATACCTGACTTTTAAAGCCTGTTATCTGAGTATTTCCTTGTATTTATCAGCCCTGGTTATCCCATATACTCCCACTCATTCACTGAGCTCTCTCAACAGTTATGTGAGTGCCCCCAGCACCAAAAAAACAGCTCATTATGAATGCACAAGGAATTCAATGTTTTTCTTTCTGGCTCCAAAATTTTGGAATGCCTTACCTGCATACATTAGATCTGAATTATCTTTTACAAATTTAAAATTTTGAAACCTTTTTATTTTCAATTAGTTTATGAGTCAGCATGTACATGATGTTCTGACGGGCCAGATTATGCATGAGCAGTTTCCTCCCTTGCCCTTTTTTACCACTTCTGTCCTCTTTCCCCACTCCACCTATTTAGGTATGTATACTTAGAAGTTTAAGGGGCCCTTTTACTAAGCGGTGGTAAGCCCAGTGCGGGCTTACTGTGCGCCAGTCTGGAACTACTGCTGGGCTACTACAGGAGCTTCTCCTTCTTACCTACAAATGCACTCAGTCTGCTGCCCCTCACTATCTTTCTACCCTCATCTCCCCTTACGTTCCCGCTCGTAACCTCCGTTCACAGGATAAATCCCTCCTCTCAGTACCCTTCTCCACCATCGCCAACTCCAGGCTCCGCTCATTCTGCCTCGCCTCACCCTATGCTTGGAACAACCTTCCTGAGCACTTACACCAAGCCCCCTCCCTGCCCGTCTTCAAGTCTTTGCTTAAAGCCCACCTCTTCAATGCTGCGTTCGGCACCTAACCCTTACCGTTCAGTGAATCCAGACTGCCCCAATTTGACTGCCCCTATCGGACCAACCGTTCACTTGTCTATTAGATTGTAAGCTCTTTGAGCAGGGACTGTCTCTCTTTGTTAAATTGTACAGCGCTGCGTAACCTTAGTAGCGCTCTAGAAATGTTAAGTAGTAGTAGTAGTTCTTACTCTTAGCATGTGCCATTTCCGGTGCTACAAAAATACGTACTATTTTTGTAGTGCCAGAACTTAACCAGCAGTTACCGCCGGGTTAGCGCAGGAGCCCTTACTGCCACCTCAATTGCGGTAAGGGCTCCTCCTGAAATGGCCGCACGCTAAGTGTTTCATTTACGGCACAGCCATTTCTTTTCTTCAGAAAAAGACAGCCTTTTACCCACTGTGGTAAAAAGGAGCCTCAGCGCGCGTCAAAAACATGCTCTGGTGCTAGAGCAGGCTCCCTTTTACCGCAGCTTAGTAAAAGGACCCCTGAATGTTACACTTTTCTATCAATTTTATGGTATTCTGTTCTTAACTTCAGCTTTATTGTATCTTTCCATGTAAACCGCTTTGACCTGACCCCAGAGAAAGCGGTAAGTCAAATAATAAACAATAAACAGTAGCTACAAGGAGCTTTTGTGAGAAAAGATAATCAGATAAAAATTGCCAGCAGTGGCTGTGGTCAGTGGCGTAGCAAGGGCGGGGCGGTGGGGGCGGTCCGCCCTGGGTGTCCGCGGGTGGGGGCTGCTCCGTCGTATCTCTCTCCTGCCACCGCCTGCCTTTTTCTTTTTTTTTCCTTAAATCCGTGCAGCCACGCAGGCAGCGCTTCGCGTCTGCCCTGCATGTGCTGTGAAAGAAGTAAATCGCCAGCGCTGGCTTCGGGCCTTCCCTCGATGTCCCGCCCTCGAGGAAATAGAAAGTTACCTCACAAGAGGGCGGGACATCGAGGGAAGGCCCGAAGCCAGCGCTGGCAATTTACTTCTTTCACGGCACACACAGGGCAGACGCGAAGCGCTGCCTGCGTGGCTGCATGGATTAAAAAAAAAAAGAAAAAGGCAGGCGGTGGCAGGAGAAGAGGGCTTTGTGGCTCTCAATGGAGGGGGGCGGGACTAGGTCGGGGGGGGGGAGCTCAGAGGGGAGAAGGGGATTGGAGAGAGTGGGGGTGCTCAGAGGGGAGAATGGGGATTGGGGAGGGGTGGGGTGCTCAGAGGGGACTGGGGAGGGTGGGGGAGCTCAGAAGGGTACTCAGAGGTGAGAAGGGGATTGGGGAGGGGTGGGGGTGCTCAGAGGGGATAAGGGGACTGGGGAGGGAAGTGCTCATGGGAGAAGGGGTCTGAAACTGGAACTGGGGGCTGAAAAGGGGCAGGGGCTGAAACTGTGGGGACTGGGGGCTTTAAAGGGGACAGGGAGAACTGGCTGGGGCTGAAGCTCGGGACTGGTGAGAGAAAAGGGCTGGGGTTGAAACTAGGGGCTGAAAGGGGGACAGGGAGAAGTGGCTGGGGGCTGAAGCCCAGGACTGATGGGAGAAAAGGGCTGGGGACTGGTGAGATAGTGGGGCTGAAAAGGGTGGCAGGTGGGAGATGTTGGCTGGAACTGGAACTAGGTGCAGGTGGAAAGAGGGGGCAGAGAGAGGGGGGACAGACCCTGGATGGAAGGGGGGGAGCGTGAGGGAGGGCAGACCCTGGATGGATGGGAGAGGGAGGGCAGACCCTGAATGGATGGGAGAGGGAGGGCAGACGGATCGAAGGGGCAGAGAGAAAGGGCAGATGGTGGGTGGAAGGGGGAGAGAGAGAAAGGGCAGATGGTGGATGGAAGGGGCAGAGAAAGAGGGCAGACACTGGATGGAAGGGACATTAGAGAGGGAAGACACTGGATTTCAGAGAAAGAGCGAAGACAGATGCTGATGGAAGGAAGACAGTGAAAAGAAGATGAGGAAAGCAGAAACCAGAGACAACAAACTGTAAATAAAATATATATTTTTTTATTTTTTTGCTTTAGGGTATAGTATTGCATCTGTGTTTATGTGTTAATAAATGTTTATAAATAGAACATATAAATAAGGTAATCATTTTATTGGACTAATTTTTAATACATTTTGACTTAACTTTCAGAGAACAAAAACTCCTTCCTCAGGTCAGGATAGGATACTATAACAGCACTATACTGTATTGACCTGAGGAAGGAGGTTTTGGCCTCTGAAAGCTAAATGTATTAGTCCAATAAAATGGTATTTTATTTTCTATATTTGTTTTATTTCTATTTGTTAATTTGTAAAGTGGTGATCGGATTTGTTAGTTTTTTCAAATTTTATATTTTGCACAGTACTAGGGGACATTTTCTGTTTCTGTGGTGTTGCATTGTATGCAGAGTCTGGCATCGGGGTTCAGTTTAATTTTTGTCTAAATAGAAAGTTTATGATTACTTATTCTATAGTGGATTAGGGTGTATCTGTGTTTGTGAAAAAGACATGGCTTTTGGTTGGCATTGACTGTGCAGGATCGACAATCTGTACTAATCTGTCTGTTTTCGTTTTACAATAGGTGAATTGATGTTCTAGTGTTCACTGTAGCGTTTAAGATGCTTGTGTGATTTGTAGAAATGACTGCTTATGGTATGGTAGAATTGCGCTATAGGTCCTGAGTGTTTTGTATTCTCGGTATGCCTAGTACTGAATTTGGGGGGGGGGGGGGGGGGTTAAAAAATGACCGGCCCCGGGTGTCAACTACCCTAGCTACGCCACTGGCTGTGGTCTAGGTGTTTCCTTATGCAGTTCAGAAAAGGGTTTTAAAGAAAGGCAAAGTAGAATTTAGCTATCTGGGATCTAGAAGTGGAAAGAGAAAGGCGAGTGCTGCCTTATTTATCTGACTGAGAAGCTGCAGGCCAAAAGTACTAGTCAAAGCTGCGAGAGGAAAGTACTGTTTAAAACAGCAAGCAAAAGGTACTGTTCTCTAGGATATCGCATCTGTTATAATTAAAAGCAGCACTGCAGGAAACAAAGGCCTTGGAATTTGGGTCCACTTTGTTTAAACTAAAAATGAATAGGAACGTTTATTAAAATTGCTTAGGAAATACAAAGCCAGGGTATATCATCATCATAAGAGTTTATACCACCTTTAAAAACAAGCCATTCAAAGTATCTCTATCTCTACCTCTATCAATTCCTCTCTCTATATATATGGAAAATAAATATATCTGTGTTGTGTGTGTGTGTATAGATAGAAAGTTATACACACATGAGTCCTACCTCATGAGATTGTTTCCTTGTCAGTCCCTCCATTTCTCTTACACATTTCCTGACACTCAACACCTATATTTGTCCCTCACTTCCTCCTTAAGCAAGACATATAATTCAAGCACTAAACTTGTTATTTCTCCACTTTTACTCATTCTTCATTTGTGACACCTTTTATTGTCATTAATCCATTACCATTTGTCAATAAAGCAGATATGTTCCATCCTTTGTGTTCCCTTTTCTTAGGGACCCCGGAGTTTCTGCTTGAGATGAATGGCAGAGACTTCTAGTGGCACTATTTAAATAGTATGCTGTGAACCTGTTTGCACACCAGCACTTTCCAGAACAGTAAGGTAATGGTAGAATGAGATCCCTTTTGCAGGGAAACTGGGCCTAGTATAAAACCCCAGCTCCAATTGAAATCCTTGTCTTTGATCCCTGGTTTCCCCGGCCATTGAACTAAGCTGCATAGGAACAAGTATGTTTGGCACATCAAGCCATTGTACTAGAAGCAGCAGAGAAGTTGTAAGAGGTGACAGAGGTTGCTTAGGCCTATTTATTTCCCTGAAAGTGTGCCCTGCTTAATTAAACCAGCACACCGCTGCTCCCTAGGAGAAGGAGAGAGATATTAAGTATTTCTAGAAGGAGGTGCATAGCCAGACCTTGAAGTGGGGGGAGGAGAGGGGGGTCCAGAGCCCAAAGTGAGGGGGCACATTTTTGCCTGCCTCCCCACCACTGCTGCAACACCACATACCTTGGCTGGCGATGCTCTCCTTACATTACCTACCCTGCTTCCCCTCACATTGTGCATGCTAGATTTTAATGAAATTGAGCATTGGCAAAGTGTTGCACATGCTTAATTTCACCTAAACCAAACATGCACATGACGAGAGGGACATATGGCAAGCAATGTAAGGAGAGCATCACTGGAGAAATGTTTCAGCTGGCAGGGGTTGGGGACTCCCACCAGCCAAACCAGGAGCCCTGGATCCATTTTTAGGGGGGGCACAGGCCCCATGGATCCCAATAGCTATGCCACTGCTCTAGAGCACAAGAAAGCAGCAGAGAACTACTGATCCTGGAAAGGAGGACAGGATACAATGGATATTCCTTGGATCTGAGAAAGAAGGGCCAGGAAGCCAGAAGCAACTGGACCTATGACCACATCTGAGTTCAGTCTAGCACCAGGAGCAAACGGACAACTGGGCAGAGCCTGAGGGCCCAGAGGTTCTAGGGGGACCAGAGGCTCTCTCCTCCCCCCACTATTGCCACCACAGCTGCACACTACAACCCCCGCAGAGGCCACTAGACCACCAGGGCCCTTCGGGGTGGGACTGGGGAGAGTACACTGAGGCTTGGGGGACTATAATGTGTGTGTGTTGGGGGGGGGCAGCAGCTGTGGCTGTAGGGGATTGTAGTGTGTGGGAAGAAGGCAGTGGCAGCATGGCAGGGAGGGGCAGCTGACAGTGGCCGGGGGGGGGGGCAATGACCTTTACTGCTCGGGAGCTCAGATGATTGTTAGTCCGCCCCTGTCTAGCTCTAAAGGTGTTTAAGAGAAAGAGTGAGACAGGAGTTTCCCAGTGATTGGAGAGTCCAGGGACAATTAAGGATTATAAGTGTCTGAGTTCCTTTTTGCCTTCTATCTGCTATTCTTGTTGTGAGTCTGTCCTTTAATTTGAAAACTATTTTTTCAGTAAACGATTTAGTTCAGAAACCCAGTTCTGACTTGGACTGAGTTGCTGAGTGCTGGTAGAATGAGAAGTGCAGATTAAGAAACATAGAATCATGATGGCAGATAAGGGCCAAATAGCCCATCCAGTCTGCCCTTCCTCAATACCCACTAACTCCTCCTTTTTATAAGGGATCCCATGTGCCTGTCTCAAGCTTTCTTAAATTCTGACACAGTCTTCGTCTCCATGACCTCCACCGGGAGGCCATTCCATGCATCCATCACCCTTTCTGTGAAAAAGTATTTTCTTAGATTCCTCCTAAACCTATTTCCTCTTAACTTCATCCTTTGCCCTCTCATTCCAGAGTTTTCCTTCATTTGAAAAATTCTCACCTCCTGTTCATTAACACCATTGAATTATTTAAACATTTCTATCATATCTTCTCTCTCCCTCCTCTTTTCTAGCATATACATGTTAAGGTTCATCAGCCTATCACTAAATGTTTTATGATTGAGACTGCTTATCAGTTTGGTAGCCACCCTCTGGACCATCTCCATCCTGTTTATATCTTTCCACAGGCGCGGTCTCCAGAATTCCATGCAATGCTCTAAATGGGACCTCACCAGAGACTTATACAAGGGCATTATCAACTGTTTTTTTCCTGCTGGCCATCTCTCTCTTTATGCACCCGAGCATCCTTCTGGCTTTGACCATCACCTTTGCTACCTATTTGGCCACCTTAAGGTCATCAGACACAATCACCCCCAAGTCCCACCCTTCTTTCGTACACAGAAGCACTTCACCTCCTATATTGTATTGTGCTCTTGGATTCTTGTAACCTAAGTGCATGACCCTGCATTTCTTAGCATTAAATCTTAGTTGCCAATTATTGGACTATTCTTCAAGCTTAGCTAGATCCTTCTTCATGCCATCCACACCCTACAGGGTGTCCACCCTATTATAGATTTTGGTATCATCTGCAAAGAGACAAACCTTACCACATAGTCCTTCCGCAATATCGCTTAAAAAGATGTTAAAAAGAGCCAGCCCAAGAACCGACCCCTTCGGTACACCACTGATAACATCCCTTTCCTCAGAGCAAACTCCATTTACCACTACCCTCTGCCTCCTCCCATTTAACCAGTTTTTAACCCAGTCAGTCACTTTAGGTCCCATACCGATGGCATTCAGTTTAATAATCAGTAACCTGTGCAGAACCGTGTCAAAGGCTTTGCTACCACATGTAGCACTCTTCCCACATCCAATTGTTTGGTCACCCAGTCAATGAAACTGATCAGATTCAT
Organism: Microcaecilia unicolor; assembly: GCF_901765095.1. Classification (NCBI taxonomy): domain Eukaryota; kingdom Metazoa; phylum Chordata; class Amphibia; order Gymnophiona; family Siphonopidae; genus Microcaecilia; species Microcaecilia unicolor. The sequence continues at coordinate 259,119,295 of NC_044031.1, read as the reverse complement.
CTGACATGACCTGCCTCTAGTGAAAACATGCTGCCTCAGGTTCTGCAGGCCAATCGATTCGAGAAACTTCATGATCCTCCACTTTAGAAGCATTTCCATTAGTTTACTCACTACCAAGATTAGACTGACAGGTCTGTAATTCCCAGCCTCCTCCTTATTTCTGCTCTTGTCCAGGGGGACCACATCTGACCTTCTCCAGTCCTCCAGGACCACTCCAGACACTGAAGAGGTCTGACAGCAGACCCGCCAGAATATCTTTAAGTTCCTTGAGTACCCTTGGATATATCCCATCAGGCCCCATCGCTTTCTCTACTTTTAGTTTAGCTAGCTCCTCACAAATACAGTCTGCTGAGAATCGGTACCAGTCTACCATACAGCCATCCACATTAGCATTTGTTTTCTAAGGTCCTACTACAGGCCTTCTGTTCTAAGTAATTGTTAAGTAGTTCAGCTTTATCCTTATTAGCTTCTACATATTCCTCAGCTTTGAGCCTCACGATGCTATTGTGGCACTTCCTCCTGTCACTAAATATCTGAAAAGCATCTTGTCCCCCAATTTTACCGTGTCAGCTATCTTTTCTTCCATTTGCCTCTTCGTTTTCCTGACAGCTTTTCCTATTTTTCTTAGTTTGTCCAGGTACCTCTGCCTGTCTTCTTCTTTCTGAGTCCTCTTGTAATGTACGAATGGCTAACCTTCTTTCCCTTACATTTTCAGCTACTATGTTTGAGAATCTGAGCAGTCTTCTTTTCCTCTTTGTTTTATTTAGTTTTCTAACATAAAGGTTTGTCGCCTTTAAGATGGCTTCTTTCAGTTTTGCCCACTGCTGTTCTTCCTTCAGCTGTTCCCATCCAACTTACTCTTCCTTGAGAAATTCCCCCATCTCTGCAAAGTTAGTTCTTTTGAAATCTAGGACCTTCAATCTCAAATAAGCCCTCTCCTCCTTTGTATTGATACTGAACCACACCATTCGGTGATCATTAGATGTCAAATGATCTCCCACAGTAACATCAGAAACATTGTCTCTGTTTGTAAGCACTAGGTCTAGAATAGCTTCATCCCATGTCGGTTCCATCACCCACTGCTGAAACAATTCTTCCTGTAGAGAATCTAAGATCGCTCTGCTTCTAGACGACCCTGCAGCAGGGATGCCTCAATTGACATCTGGCATATTAAAATCACCTATCAGTTGTACTTCCCCTTTCCTAGCTATCGATTAAATCTTTGTCCAATTCTTCTGACTGTGAAGGTGACCTATATATTACACCAATGTAAATATATTTTCCTTTTCCTCTTTCCAGTTTAACCCACATTGCTTCTTCCTTACCCCACACGTCCTGCAGTTCTATCACTTTAATATTATCCTTAACATATAATGCCACTCCACCCTTTTTTCCTACTCTGTCCTTCCTGAATATGTATAACTTTATCCCAGTCATGGTTCTCTGTGAATCACGTCTCTATGACTGCCACTAAATCCAAGTCAGCTTCCATCATTGCAGCCTCTAGATCTAGACATTTGTTTCCCTTACTATGGGCACTGGTATACAAGGCTGTCCAGATGTTACTTCCCCCCCCCCCCCCTTTCTGTAAGGGTATTTGTTGTCTTGCCTTCCCGATGGCTATTAATGACTTAGGGGGTTTAAATCCCTCTTGGTACATTAGCAAGTCTGATACTGAAGACACTTTCTTGAGAGATGGACATCATCACTGCTCAGTAGCTCTTGGAAAACCATTCTGTGGTCCAGGAAACTGAAGCAATCACGTCGGCACCATTCATACAGCCACACATTTAGCTCCAGGGTGCGAACTTCCCTCCTTCGGTCTTTACCTTCAACAGGAAGGATTGATAACACTGCCTGTGCTCCTAGGTGCTTCACTTTCTGACCTAGAGCCATGAAGTCACATTTGATATGTTCAGTAAGATACCTAGCAGTATCATTCATGCCAACATGGATAAGCAGCATAGGATTGTGGTCAGTAGGCTTGATGAGTCTATGATCAGGGCTTTTTTTGAAGGGATACTTGGGGGTACTGAGTGCCAGCACCTTTTCCATTGTCTTCTAAAATTGACCCATGATCCCCAATTTTTAATGAAAGAGCTCAGGCTCTACACACCAATTCTGCCTTGTTATAGATTCTGTGACTAGTTGCAGGGGGCATGGCTATTGTGGGGTGGGTCCCTCAGTGATCACTCCACCTCTGAAGGCTGGCCTGCCATTTGAGGACCGACACCTTTTTTGCTAGAAAAAATACACTGGATATGACAGAGGTCTATAAAATAATGAGTGGAGTGGAATGGGTAGACGTGAATCGCTTCTTTATTCTTTCCAAAAATACTCGGACTAGGGGGCACACAAAGAAGCTACTAAGTAGTAAATTTAAAATGAACTGGAGAAAATATTTCTTCACTCAGTGATTAATTAAACTCTGGAATTCGTTGCCAGAGAATGTGGTAAAAGAAGTTCACTTAGCAGGGTTTAAAAAAGGTTTGGATAATTTCCTAAAAGAAAAGTCCATAAGCCATTATTAAGATGGACTTGGGAAAATCCACTGCATATTCTAGGATAAGTAGCATAAAATCTGTTTTGGTGTTCTGGGATCTTTCCAGGTACTTGTGACCTGGATTGGCCACTGTTGGAAACAGGATACTGAACTTCATGGATCTTCGGTCTGTCCCAGTATGGCAACGCTTATGTCCTTATGTTCTTAAACAGCATTAGGCACATGTTAGCACCTAATGCCGATTAGTAAAAGGGCATCCTATCTTTTCTGTTTCCTTCTTGGTCCTATCTTCTGGTTTCTCATCATTTTGGGATGTTTCCCTTTATTATTGTCATAAATTTTTCTACCTTCCATGTCTCTCCCTATTTTTTCCAGTGTCTCGTGACTGCTCTTTAACTTTTCCTAGATTCTCTCTTTATTGCTTCTTTTTTCTGCTTTGTCACTGTCGTGTTTCTATCGCCCTATCTCATTCTGTCTTTCATAAATTAATTTATTCATTCAGCCAGTTTGTTCAGCTTCTCATTACCTTTCTTCCCTTTTAAGTCTCTTACTTCCCATTTTTTGACTTGTCATCCTTTACCCATCCCCTTTTTCTTATTTTCCTCTCTGTACTACCTCTTTAAGCTCTCAATCTCTCTCTCTCCCCTTATCTTCTTTTCTGTTATTCCCTTATACGTTTCTCCTTCTATTGTCAATTAGGGGTCAATTATCTAACAGGGTGCTTAGAAATAGGTTTCTGGAGGATATGTAATAGAAATGTATAAAGAAAAGTAGGTGCCTCCTTTTCTTTTTAGAATACTAGCATAGCTAACATTTAGACATTTAGTTTCTAGGGAAACTCATAGAACAAGCAGTCTGTTAGCCCAAGGGTAGGAGTGGGGGTGAAGGTGGAAAGGGACAAGAGAGAGGGAGAAATGCCGGACCAGAGGTGGAGGGGACTAAGAAAACAGAGGAGAGAGAGTGAGTGTGAGTGAGTGACAGTGATGTTGTACCGAGGGGAGGCAGGTCCAGGGGAGGGGAAGATGCTGTATGGAAGGACGGTCAGGAAGAAAGAGAGGGGGAGAGAGAGATGTTAGATCAGGAGATAAAAGGGAGGGAGAGAAGGAGAAATGTTGGACCTGGGGCAGGCAGGGGGAAGGATAGATGCTGGATCATGGGGTGAAAGGAGGAAAAATGACAGGAAAGAGAGCAGGAGCAATGTTGGACCATGAGGGGGGAGGAGAGAGAGGAGGTGAGATGATGGACTGTGGGGTGAGGGACAGGAGGGAATAGCAGATGGGACAGGAAGATGGTGGAGGAGAAAGGACAGGGAGGACAGGGAGAAGTCAGGCCATGGGAGGGATAGGAGATGCTGGGCTACAAGAATGGAGAGAGGGAATAGAAGGGGGAGAGATGAATGAGAGGAGGATAGGAAGTACAGAGATAGAAATGTAGTAATGAGAAGTAGAGACGAGTATAGTGAGTACAGAGACAGAAATGTGTTAATGAGGAGAAGATGAAAGATAGAATGGAATAGGAGGATGGGAAAGGAGTGAGACAGAAAATGGGAAAGCTAGAGGATGAGAATGGAAGATGGAAAGTTGGTAAGTAGTTGAAAAGTAAAAAGAAGGAGAAAACTGAGAAAGAGGGTAAAATTTGAGTGGACTGAAAGGCAGAGAAGAAAAAAAGGGAGGGAGGAACTAAAAGGAAAGATTAGTATATCAGAGGCAGGTGTTGTGAGGGACTGAAACAAGACAGGAGAGAGGAGGAAAGAAATCTACAGCAGTCACTGGAAAGGGAATTCAGAAAACACAGGAAAGCAGAAGAGACAAAATGGGACCAACATGATGGAAAAATAAAATGTCCAGACAACAAAAGTAGAAAAAAAAGTGTATTATTTTGAATTCATTAACTGGAATATGTTATGTTAACTTTGGAATATGTGGATCACAGATTGTTGTATTGTGTTCAGCCAGACAGCTGATGGGGGGGGGAGGGGGGATGGGAGGGAGAGGGCAGTGGACCTGAGCCCAAATTGGGTGGGCACCAAATTTTCTTCTCACCCTCTTCCACGTCCCCTGCCCAAATGTAAAACATAAATACCTAAGCTGGTGGGGATTCCCAAGTCCCACCAGCTGAAGAGGAAGCCCCACCAGCTGAAGACCTCTTCCTCCAGTTTGGCGGCACCTTGGTGACACTGCCAGTAGCTGAAGAGCTTGGATATTTCTGTCTGCCATACTGGAGGAGGTGGTCTTCAGCTGGCGGTGTTTTGGGACCTCCACCAGCTACAGCAAGGGAGATGGCCAATTGAGGGGTTCCCAGTTCAATTTCTATTTGTGTTTGTGATCCCTTGTTCTGTATTTGGTGAAGGTCTGTCTGTTTTATGTCTGAAGAAGTCATTTAAAGTTTCTTTATGTGTGATAGTAATGGCAGGTGGGGAGATCGGGGGGAGGGGCAGAAAGGAAAGGGGATCGGGGGGCCCCTCCTTAATTTCTGCCCTAGGCCCTAGCATGTCTAAAACCAGCCCTGTCTCCCCCTCCCCCGTGGGGTTTGGCATCTCTCCCTGTTGTGGGCTGACCAAAGCCAGCCTGTCTTGCTGCTGCCGCTACTGCTGCTCCCACTGGCATCCAACATAAACTTTACAAGACGGAGGGGGAGTGAGAGGGGTGAGGGAACAGTGCCAGATCCACGAGGAGGGGGAAGAAAGAAGGGGAGAGACTGGACTGAGGGGAGAAAAGGCTTAACCTGAAGGCCAGGTGAGGTCAGAGGCTGGGCATTTTGGTGCCCTTGGTCACCGGTGCCCTGGGCAACAGCCTCACCTGATGCAACGGTTAAGCCGGCCTAGACTATAGCATTCTTCATAGATCCATTATTTTAGAAATTTAAAAGGTCAATAATAGTAAAATGCATAAACCTCTTCAAATAATATATTCCAAAACTATTTTAACTTATCTTTTGCAGGAATTCAGCTTAATTTCAATTCTCCTTCATAGGGATTTATGGCAGATAACAGGAACTCTGGAATGAATTCGTATTTCACTGGACTGGCTGTCTTAAAGGGAAGAGTGAAAGAGATATGATTGTTTAAACATATATTGGTGAAGAGTGGGATTTTTCTTCCTGAGACAGTCAATCTAGCGAAACATGCATTCACGTCAGGGTTCCTCTTATCTGCTGTACTTCCCTATGAGGAGAATTGAAATGAAGCTGAATTCCTGTGAAAGATAAGTTAAAATAGTTCAATAAACCTATAGATACAAAAAATAGTTTTGGAATATATTTGAAGAAGTCTGAAGAAGTTTATGCACTTGAAGTTCCAAAAAAACGGATCTATGAAGAATACTATAAGTGAAACTTTTAAAGGGCTACATGACTCTCATGGTCCATCAAAATAATTATTTTTGAGATAACTGTGAAGTGATAGTTTATTTTCTGTTTGGAATGTGGGTAGTCTCTACTATTTGGTACTGTTCCTATTTGAACATGTATGTTTCTAAAATTTCTGTTCTTTGTGGTGCCATCGCCATATGTCTCTTCGGCAGAGTTATTCGTATTTTATATAAGGCTCGGCTAGTTTCACATAAATGCGCCCAAATGTCCATTTTGTTATTCGACAGCCTCGGAAAAGTTATCTTCCTTATCTTCCAAAATGAACTGAATAAATTTACTAGATCTTCTGACTGCTGTGACAGTGAAAACATTGATCTCTTGTAAACAACCCAACGAATGATGCACAATGGGGTCCTTTGGCAAAGGCATGGTAGCACTTTTAGTGCATGCTAATGATTAGCACATGCTAAATGCTAGAGACGCCCATAAGAATATGTGGTTATCTCTTGCGTTTAGCGCATGCATATTTAACACGCACACTAAAAACGTTAACGTGCCTTTGTAAATGGACCCCAATGTATTTTACTCAAAGCATATTCAGTTGTATTACTGATATAAAGTGTTCAGTCACATCATGATTAAAAATAATGTATTTTGAGGAAGTGAGTTAAGGGGGAAGACAGACTGGTTAGAATTTCATGACTATAATTATGGCTGCTGGAATGAATATCTTTACTTGGCAGCATCATCTTTTGGAATATGGTCAAATCTACAATTGGAACCATAAACAGATGCAGGAAGACACACATTGATCAGCGTTGGTGGAGTTTTGGGGTTAGCACCAGCTGGTTCTTATTGCCCCTGATGCAGGCTATACATTTGGCGAAACATGGCCATGTCAGGCGCCTGTTTGTAAGTCCTGGGAGCTTCAAAACAACTCATTAAAGACTGTGTTTTCTTCAATAAGGTCTGCTTCGTTCTTTTGTTCCCCAGTATTTTTTACTGCAGGTCGTGCATAAACATTCAGACTAATGCACGGTACCAGCTCCTATTTAAAAGGTGGTAAGTGGTCCCATGTTAACTCGATTAGCATGAGGTAAGAGTAAAGCGTTCCACGCCCACTCTTCACTCATGCCACACACCCAGACAGAGAAATTCTGAAAATTCAGTAATGCACACTTTAACTTGTGGAAAAAGGCAAACTACCACAAAACCCTTTATGCAGTCACACGATAGGTCTGTTTTTGAGAATTAACTGTATCTTAAGTGCTTAATGCCCTTTAGTAGAAGGGCACCATAGTGCGTTAATACCCTGACATCCAACTCTATCGGGGATATGAAACCATTGGGACCTGGCCCATACTGTAAGAATGACATTAAAAAAATAAAAAAAAAAACCTTCTCAGGCAGCAGGGTATTAGAAATGTCAGATCAGAAAAAGGTTTTGCAGCACAGACATTTCCCAAGGGCTTTTCATTTTTACACAGGAAATCAATTTGCATCACTGACGATATCATTCAGAATCAGAGGACACTACATGGTAATAAGGTAATTTACTTTCCTGTCAAAGCAATTTGATACTTGTTAGTATTTGTGATTCTCATTTTGTTCTTTAATGAAAAAAATTAATGAGCAATGTAACTGGAAAGGCCACTCAGCAATGCATTGCAGTTATTAAATATGTTTTTTTACAGCACACAGCGCATTCTGCTGACTGCAGAGTTGAGAAACCGAGTTCTTAGAGCAAGCCACTAGCCAAGCAGTATGAAAAGCAAAAACCTCTACATACCTTTGCACTGATTTGTGTTTTTGTCGAGAATTGCCTTGGTGGATACAATTTTTCCATACCTAGAGAGGAAAAAATATGAACTTTATTACATTTTTTGATTCTTGTTCAACATGTTATGTGACACATTTTATAAAAGCAAGAAGAAATAAATAGGAAACACATTATTATTGTATCTTCATAGCTAAAATTGTAGTGGAGAAGTAACCTAGTGGTTAGTACAGCAAACTTTGATCCTGGGTTCAATTCCCGCTGCAGCTCCTTGTGACTCTGGGAAGTCACTTAACCCTCCATTGCTCCTGGTAGAAATAAGTACCTTTATATACTATGTAAACCGCTTTGAATGTAGTTGCAAAACCACAGAAGGCAGTATATCAAGTCCCCTTTCCCTTAACTGAAATTACTATCTGTGGGGCTCTTTTATTAAGCTGCGACAAAAAGTAGATTTTGCACTCCCTTGTGTGGGTTTTATTCCAAACACTAAGGCCATTTTTACTGCAGGCATACAATGGCCGATTGTCTATTTTTTTGTATTAATGGCTGTGGCTAATGTTGCCATTAGCACATGGCCATTAAAACAATTACGCATGAATACTTACCACCACTCATATTGTAAGCAGTAAGGGCTCACGCGGTATCTGTGTGCTAACCAATTACCACAGTGGTTCCCAAATCTTGTCCTGGAGGCACCTCAGCCAGTCAGGTTTTGAATATTGGGACTCACTGAGTTAGTGTATGGTAATGTAGCTGGCTAACTGATTAGTGCAGGAACATTCACTCTCCGCCCCTTGACACACACCCTAAACAAATTTAGAGATATATATTTAGCGTGCGGTTAGCTTAGTAAAAGGGGCCCTGTGACTTTAATGAAACTCAGCAAGAAAAGCACTGTTTTCAGAATATATGTGTATGTCAGTGCCAGTCTTATGTTTGGAGTTATCCTTTCCAGCAGAGCTTTGGAGTTTGGTTTCTTAACAGACTTTTACATCAAGCACAATATGATTTTGAATCAAATACACAAGGAGGGAAATTGTCCAAGACAGTCAGGTAATGGTTATTTACCTGGACAAGATGGCCTGTCTGAAAATTGCCCTTTGTTTCCCATCTAAAACTAAAGTGCAGGTTTCCTGCAAGGAAGTCGTTTGGACAATGCATCCATAGAGAAAACCAGGAACTGAATGACCTGATTCAGCACTCAGCAGTTATTAAAAAAGTACTTTAATGTCTCTTGTATTGTTGGTCAGCACTGGCAAAGGATCAAAGTGTGTAGTGAGGGTTTTACTCATGAAAGCCTTCCTTCTCATTCTGTGCCTACAGAGGAAATGTTTTCTGAATGAAGCTTATAATATTCCCAGTATGGTCCATGCTATCATGAAATCTTAGCTCAGCCTGGTTGCAATTTCCTAACTTGTGTTCTAAATGTAACCCCAACTTCTTGTCCTGCAAAATACACTGAGATGACACAGAGATAGGGAATCTAATGAAAGAAAATTTCTATCCAGATGTCGTTGTCCATCTTTTTTTATACATTTTGTTTATTTTTTAAAAAGATTTCACTAGTCAGCCTCATTAAACAGCCTAATGTCCTAAAATAAATGATCGCTTGGCCAAATGGATAGCATCTGAAAATCTGTGCTACAAACTTTTCTTTGCCCCTCCCTAACCTAATCTTGCCCCTGGGCAACCCATTTTTCAACCAACTAGCAGAAGAAGATAATTTCAAACTGGCAAAATCTAAACAGATAACTCTCAAAAGTATTATGACTGGGATTTATTAATTTATTTTCTAAGATTCATTTATGCCTTTTTGAAGAAATTCACCCAAAGGTGGTGTACAGCAAGAACAATCTGGACACAGAGAATAAACAATTACATAGTAAAAATATTCAAATAACACCATATAGTATAGCTTTGTATGCTACTTACAATGTCTTAATAGACACCATAGGCTATAAGTGGAGGTTGCACATATAAATAGGATAAAGTAACAAGGGTTAGATACAAAATAAAGGGACAAACTTTTACATTCATACACTCTCGTCCTTCTCAAAGCATTCAAACAAGGTATCTTTCAAAGATATCACTAAAACAGGGAAGAGAGGGTATCCCGATAGCAAGGTTGCAATAGAGACAATAGCAGACCAGGTGTTTTTCAATAAAAAACAGACAAAAGATTGCAAAATATGACTATCAATTGCTGAGCAAGATGTAAATAGGAACAACAAACATACGCCTATGTTTACTAAGTGGCGCTATGGGCGCGTTAGCATTTTTAACATGCATTAATGGTTTGCGCGCATTAAACGCTAACGCGCCCATAGAAATGTATAGGTATGTTAGCGTTTAACGCGCCTTAAATTTACAGACGCATTAAAAATGCTAATGCACCTTAGTAAACATACCCCATAGTTTGAAATGTCTATATGCAAATGCCAGAAGCCTAAGAAATAAGATGGGAGAGTTAGAATATAATGTAGTAAACTGGCTTGGATTTGGTCGTTTCTGAGATGGGCGTCCTTAGTTTCCATTATCGCCGAAAATCGGGGACAACCATCTCTAAGGATGGCCATCTCTAAGGTCAACCTAAATGTTGAGATTTGGGTGTCCCCGACCGTATTATCGAAATGAAATATGGTCGCCCATCTTGTTTCGATAATATGGATTTCCCTGCCCCTTCACAGGGACGTCCTGCGAGGACATCCTCAGGAAAACTTGGGCACCCCGTTCAATTATGCCCCTCCAAGGGGTCTTGAAGCTGTTGGCTTGCTTTCCAAATATGATGAAAATTACCAAGGAGAAAAATTCTATAAAGTATGTCTAAATTTAAGCGTACTTTATAGAATACACCTAGACATATTTTTTTCGGTGTGGATTTTTCAGGCACCACATATAGAATCTAGCCCATAACTTCTGGCTCCACCCAGACCCACCCAGACTCAGAGATGCCTATTGTATCTAATTTTTCATTTACTACAATATATTCTAAGTCTCCCATCTTATTTCTTAGGCTTCTGGCATTTGCATATAGACATTTCAAACTATGGGTAGGTTTACTTGTTGGATTATTTGTAGTAAATAATTAGCAGATTTTAGTACACACAGCTTCAGCTTTAGAAATGTTAATTTCTTTCTTCATCTCTCTCTCATACACCCCTGAATAATTCACTGCTGAGTCACTTTAAAGTTGAAGTAACAAAACATCTGTTTACTCACAGTTTGTAGTTAGATTATAATCAGACAGGCTTATATATACATATTACTATACATTTGTATTATCAGCTCCTTCCATGTGCTTAGATGGTAATGGATGCTCACACCACCATAGATCCTCTCAGGTTAGGAGAGATCATGAGCTCCATGTGCTCCATGTGCTGCATCTGCTGTGTCTAACCCCCACAGGAAGTTGCATAGCTGTGTGACCTCTCTAAGTAATTCACATCAGAGGTCACAGAGTAATCACAGAGAAATAATAGGTGACAGGCAATGCATGTAAAATACAATTACATTCCAACAAACCCCTTCTCATGCATAACTGTCATGCAATTATTTATTCATACAAAGTCCAAGCTTTATACGCAGATTCACAAAAATGTTCTCTGGGTAACGGTTTGGTCATGATGTCAGCTGTCATCTCACTGGTGTGACAATAGTGTAGACTGATGACCCCTTCTTTTGCCAACTCTCGCACGTTGTGGTATTTCGTTGCGATGTGCTTGGTGCGTGACTGAACCTTGTCATTCTGTGACAGTCGGATGCAGCTCTGATTATCTTCCATTATCTGGATTGGTCTCTTTTCAGCTATTCCGAAATCCAGCAAAAGTTTTTCAATCCACATCAGTTCTCTGCACGCTTCCGATACGGCCACGTATTCGGCTTCTGTAGAAGACAAACTCACAATACTTTGTTTATGACTGGCCCATGAAATTTGTACATTTCCATACATAAACACATATCCACTTGTGGATTTATAATTAGAATGATCCCCTGCCCAATCTGAATCACAGTAACATATTAGTTTTGGATTACTATTGGCTGAAATCTTTAATTTACAATCAATGGTACCCTTTAAATACCTTACCATCCTTTTAACTGCAGTCCAATCTGATTTGGTAGGTGAGCTGACCCTTCTGCTCAAAATTCCTACTGCATTTGCTATATCAGCCCTGTATGTGGTAGCTAGATATATAAGCTTACCTATGGCTGATCTATATTGGATGTTATCTGGTAAAGGTTCTCTTACTGTTTCATCCTTCAGAAAATCAGTGATCATGGGAGTGCTTACAACTTGGGCATCTTGCATACCTAAACTTTCAATAAGCTCATTTATTTTCTGCTTCTGGCTTAGAAGATAAGAACCATCATTTTGTTTCTCAATTTCTATACCAAGATAGTATGACACATTACCAAGTTCTTTTATCTCAACATTGTGGTTTAAACACTTTACAATGTCCTTGTACTCTTGCTCACTTTCGCTTGCAATGAGCAGATCATCAACAAAAGCCAAAATGTATGCATATTGTCCATTTGTGCACATAGTGTACAAACATTTATCTGCTTCACCTTGCTTAAATCCTAAATTTGTCAATATTTCATGCAATTTATCATTCCAACATTCTGCACTTTGCTTTAATCCATAAAGACCTTTGTTTAATTTACACACTAGCTGTCTTTGTTTTGTATTTATGAAACCTGTTGGCTGTTCCATGTACAAGTCTTCAGTTATATCTCCGTGAAGAAACGCTGTTTTCACATCAATGTGTTTGACTTGCATGCCTTTTGAGACTGCAATGCTCAGAAGTGTTCTGATTGTCGTGTGTTTCACTACAGGTGCAAACACTTCATCAAAATCTTCTCCATATTTTGAAGATATCCCTTTGCGACTAATCTGGCTTTATACCTTTCCACTTTTCCTTGTGCATTCCTTTTTAACTTGAATACCCATTTGCATCCTATAGCTTTCTTGCCAGGAGGTAATTTTGTAAGAATCCAAGTATTATTTTTATCCAATGCATCAATTTCTTCTTGTGCAGCTTTATGCCATTCAGCAGCTTCTTCTGCTGGCATTTTCTCAATCTCATCCCATGTTAAGGGCTCTTGAGCTTCTGCTGACTTTGTTAGGTAAGACAGTCTTGGGGGTGGAACACCTTTGTTTTCCCTGGATGAGCGTCTGACAACAGGTTGGTCTGACCTTTCCGCATCCTCTAAATCTGAGAGTCCTTCTCCAATTGATTCCCCTTCTCCAACTGTACTGTCTTCTTCAATGATCCTTTCTGTGTCTGCTTCCTCTGCCTGTTCCTCGTTAGATACAGGTGAGTTGCTTTCAGACATCTGCCTTGGTATGGCATTTATATACACTGGCATGTCTATTATGGTTCTAGTTTCATATTCTGGATGATAAGGCTCATCTGGGATAATCCAGCCTTTATCAACCCTTTTGTTTTCATCAAAATATGTAACATGTCTTATGCCAACAATGCCAGTTTTCAGATTCAAAATTCTATATCCTTTGTGTCCTGGAGCATAGCCAACTAAAATGCCCCTTTCTGTTGTGGAATCCAGCTTATGCCTTCTTTGCTTTGGTACATGAGCATATGCTGTACTTCCAAATGTTCTTATGTGTGACAGGTTTGGCTTCCTACCATGCCATGTCTCATGTGGTGTGCGCTGAGCGCCTTTAGTTGGCATTCTGTTTTGTAGGTACACTGCTGTGAGAATGGCTTCCCCCCATAGTCTTTTAGGGAGATTGCTATCTGACAGCATACATCTGGTCATTTCCACAAGTGACCTAAATTTTCTCTCTGCAACAGAATTTTGTTCTGGTGTATAAGCTACTGTTGTGATATGTTGAATGCCTTCTTGTTCTAGAAATGTGCGCATGCTTTGTGAAGTGAACTCACCACCATTGTCGGTCTGAAGAACCTTTGGTTTTCTTTCAAATTTATTGCTCACCATGGCTACGTATTTCTTCAGCATGTCTGTGACTTGACTTTTTTCTTTCAGCAAATAGGCCACACAATATCTAGAGAAATCATCCAAGAATATTAGCACAAATCTGTTATTTCCCAATGATGGGATATTAAACGGTCCACATAAGTCACTGTGTATTAAGTCCAGCACTTTATTACTCCTATTTCCTGTGTATGCAGGAAATGAGGGTCTCACACCCTTTTGAGTAACACAGTCTATGCATTTCTCCATTTTACCAGCATCTGCACTTATCTGAATGCCTGTGGCTAGTTGCCCACTGTGAAGATCCTGGATCACCTTAAAATCATGATGTCCCAGGCGGCGATGCCAGATTTCCAGACTACATTTACCATCATTCTTCCTTACTTGCGCCATATGTGAGGCTTCACCTGAAATGCTCAGTTTATAAACATCATTATGCATAAAAGCTTCAGCATACACTTCATCATTTTTAGAGATTGTGCACTTACTGTTTTCAAAATGAATCACAAATCCCTTCTTATCTAATGTAGATACACTAAGCATATTACAAACTGCTTGGGGAATATACAAGACATCACTTACAGGAATTTCTTTAACTTCATTAGACACTTTGCATTTTAAGAATCCAATACCTTTTGCTTGGATCTTAGCAGTCCCTGCGTTTGCAGTTTTAAGAATACCTTCCTCTGGACACATTTCCTGAAAGAAATTCTTACAATTGGTTAAATGGCATGTGCTCCCTGAATCCAAAATCCAAGTACTTTCATTTGAATTATTATTTACCATAGTCAAAGATTTTTCTGCCATTAGAAAGCCCTTGTGTTTATCTTTGTCCTTCATACATTTCCTGGTTTGAAAATTCTTTAGTTCCATTGGCTTAGGTGAGCTAGAGGGAGTGTTTTGTGTTTCCTTACACCATTTAGATACATGTCCCTCCTTTCCACATGAGTAGCAAATCAGCTTGCCCTTGGGTGGAGTTTTCCCATAGCTCCGCCTTCCTCTGTTCTTTGCCAAGAAATTTGTTTCATTTCTCTCTGACTTGCTTTGAGAACACATCTCCTCAGAATCATTTATTATGCATTCCTGCCTTAGTTTTGATGTTGCCTGTTCAAAAGATTGCCCTTCAATGGCCTCATTTACAGACCTAAAAACATCAAACTTCTTTGATAGTGAGGTAAAAAGAAATGCTCTTTTCAATGCATCACACATGGGAATTCCAGAAAGTTCTAACTTTTGAAATGAAGACATAAGATGCATAATGTGATCATTACATTTACTTTTATCCCTTAATTTGGTTTCATTCAACTCTGCCAGCCAAATTGGTTGCTGCTTTGCATATGTAGTTGCATACATAGTTCTCAGTTTATATAAAATGTCCTTTGGTGTATCTTTTCCCTCCACTAATATGGCTTGTTTCTCTGAGAGAGCTTCCAAAAGCATGCACTTCACATAATAGTTTGCATTGTCCCATTCAGCCATATTTTCAGCTGTTCTGTCTTGGTCTAAGCATATATCTAATCTTTTTGCTCGAAGGAAACATATGAATCTTAATTCCCACTGCTGATAATTAAACTCAGTTAATCTAGGCACCTTGAGAGAATAGAACAATGGTGAATTTCTTCCCTCAGCCATTTTCTTAGCCTTCTGTCTGCTGTGTGGGGGGAGAGAGAGACAGACTGAATCTTTCCTTTAAAACTTAAGAGAAAAATGTGGCCTTTTTTTCTGCCTGGTAATATTTCTCTTCTTTTTCAATTCCTGAGCCCTGGGCCCATAACCCTTTTGTTGGATTATTTGTAGTAAATAATTAGCAGATTTTAGTACACACAGCTTCAGCTTTAGAAATGTTAATTTCTTTCTTCATCTCTCTCTCATACACCCCTGAATAATTCACTGCTGAGTCACTTTAAAGTTGAAGTAACAAAACATCTGTTTACTCACAGTTTGTAGTTAGATTATAATCAGACAGGCTTATATATACATATTACTATACATTTGTATTATCAGCTCCTTCCATGTGCTTAGATGGTAATGGATGCTCACACCACCATAGATCCTCTCAGGTTAGGAGAGATCATGAGCTCCATGTGCTCCATGTGCTGCATCTGCTGTGTCTAACCCCCACAGGAAGTTGCATAGCTGTGTGACCTCTCTAAGTAATTCACATCAGAGGTCACAGAGTAATCACAGAGAAATAATAGGTGACAGGCAATGCATGTAAAATACAATTACATTCCAACATTACTAAGGTGCGTTAGCGTTTTTAACGTGCCTGTAAATTCAAGGCACGTTAAACGCTAATGCGCCTATACATTTCTATGGGCACATTAGCGTTTAATGCACGCAAACCATTAATGCATGTTAAAAACGCTAATGCGCCCATACCACTGCTTAGTAAACATAGGCGTATGTTTGTTGTTCCTATTTACATCAGTTCGTAGTCCACTCGGCTCTTCCCTTACAGTGTTAGAGCGTTCAGAGGGAATACTCAGCGGCTCTACCTAGTTTGGTGACGTTGAATATCACCTCCTGACCCGCTTAATGTGATTTGACTGGGCTTTGACTGGCCAGGGTCATCTCCTGTGGATTAACTCATTTTGAATACTGGGCCCGATATGGTTAGGAAAAACAATTATTAGATGTTATTAAATGATGCCACATATAGCGATTTATAAATGGAAATTGCAATTACAATAGCATGTTTTGAAATTTAAGAACATTGTTCCAACAATGTCTCACGTACCGTGCGTAGAACTGTCCAGAAATGTTGAACTTTGAGAAAACTGTGCAAACATAGAATTTTCTGGTATAAGTATCACTCTGTGTTTGCATATTATAGAGGGTGGTGGATAGGTGGAATGCCCTCCTGTGGGAGGTGGTGGAGATGAAAACGGTAACGGAATTCAAACATGCGTGGGATAGAAACAAAGGAATTCTGTTTAGAAGGAATGGATCCACGGGATCTTAGCGGAGATAGGGTGACGACACCAGTAATTTGGAAGCAAAACCAGTGCTGGGCAGCTTTCTATAGTCTGTGCACTGAAAATGTCAAGGACAAATCAAACTTGGGCATACATATAAAGTATTGCATACCATGTATAATAAGTTTATCTTGTTGGGCAGACTCGATGGACTGTACAGGTCTTTATGTGCCGTCATTTACTATGTTATGTTATTAAGGGCTCCTTTTACTGAGCTGCAGGAAAAATGTGGCCTTAGTGCACCTTTATGCAGGCCTTTCCCACATGCTATGGCCATTTTTAGTGCAGCCAGAAAATTTCCAATTTTCCATTGTCTGAATGAATTGCCATTAGCACGCGACCAGTAACAAAAATTGGCATTTGAGCCCTTACTGCCACCTATTTTTGTAGCTAATCCTGTGCTAACCAGTTAGTGAGTGGTAATGTAGCTGCGCTATAAGATTAGAGCCCAAAATGCCCATTCTCCATCTCCCAGATACGTCCACTCTGCAGAAAAATAAAAATTATGTTTTAGCACGTGGTTTGTGCGTGAATATTGAAAATTACCATGAGATGCCTCAGCACATCCCACGCTAAGCCCTTTGCTGCAGGAAGCATGTGCCAGCGCTTACCACAGCTTAGTAAAAGGAGCCCTTGCGTGGCCCGCCATGGAAGACAAATATTTACAAAGCGCTGTTGTTGCAGATTTTCCAAGATAAGTCTGGCTTTTCCACCAGTCTAAAATTAAGTTTCCCCATATAGACTGGTTGCCATTTGTAGTGTGAGATTTCAGCATAAACATTATCTGTATATTCCATGTCTTCATCGATTGAGTCAGACAATTAAACACATATATTTTTTGGTTCTGGTTTTCTAGGTAAGAAGTCCAAGTTAGGCAATGAACGGTTTGCTGAAGAAAGCAATTTTTCACTACAATCCATGACATCCCATATTCAGTGTGGGTCAAAAATGTTAATTTCTTAAAACATGGGCCCAAAGCAGACACAACAATTAGCCATTCCAAGTTAAGGTTTAGTTTTCTGGCAACTATCTCAGCACAGAACGTCTCTTGAATCATACAATGCATGTTGGATCATCTTCTGAGATGGTGAATTCTCACAGCAGATGTGAAATTTTGGGCAGAACACCAGAACATGATATATATAGTTTTCACAGCCCAGCAGTTCTGTTGCCATATTGCATGACTGAAACACTTTAGAACCTTTCTCCAGCTTTTCCCTTTCATTTATCAATCAATAAGCTTGTAAGACTATGCTTTTCTTCCACTAGCACCACAAGGATGAATTCCTTCTGCTTTAGAAGTCATTGCAGCACATCATAGGTGCTGATCCAGTGAGTGACAAAACTTAATTTTTGGTGCTTATTGAAAATAGTTGTATTACCTGCATTGTGTTTAAAGTATCCAAACATCTTCCTGCACTTGGGAGAGATCTCTAAGCTGGCTTCTTTAACTGCATCATTTACCGAAAATTGAAAAGTATGTACAATGTATGGAATTTGTTTCCATACAATGTATGGAAGTTGTAACGGTGATACAACTTAAATTATGTTTCAAGCATTGCTTGTTCTGACCATTGTAAAGTTTTCATGCAGGTTCTATTCAATCAGCACAGAATTAATGTGCTGAACTCATAACTTCCTAAACTGTGGGTCAAGACCCCAAATGGGGTCACAAAACCTATGTTTGAGGTCATAACCTGGGTGGACACTCCATAGGTGTATCATTATTCTGCACCTCTGGGGGGCAGGGGTCACACAATTTTATTTGGCCACAATCATGGGGTCTTAGGCACACAAAAAATGAAAAACACTCTTCATATTTTCCGACATATGCTGTTCAATGAAAATAAATAGTGTGCCAATTGGGGTTGATATGCAAAGCATCTTTAATGGTCAGGAGAGGCTCCTGGCCATTTAAATTGCTTGTGCAGGGTACCCAGGGGTAAACAGTAGCACTTAACAGGATAGTGTAGCTGAATATCCTCACTAAGCACCCATTCTGAAACCAGCTAGTTTGTGGGTAGTCCAGCAACAGAGTTAGAGTGGAGCAGAAACTTAGCCATTTAGTTTCAATTTTCAGTCTGCTAACCAGCTAAGTAAACGCATAAAATTAGAACAGAAAAACAACTGTCCTAACTTTATGTGGTGAGTTTACAGGGCACCGGTCTGAATATTGGCCGGTGCCCAGTTAACCTCTGGTTAGCGGCAGAGGAGTTCAGGCTGCCCCTCTTCCAATCCTCCTCTCCTGCCTCGGAACATAGTAACATAGTAAATGATGGCAGATAAAGACCTGTATGGTCCATCCAGTCTGCCCAAGAAAATAAGCTCACTTATATGGTATGTGATACTTTATATGTATACTCGAGTTTGATTTGCCCTTGCCTTTCTCAGGGCACAGACCGTAGAAGTCTACCCAGCACTGTTCTTGTACTAAGTTCTGGAGCTAACATCGAAGCCCCTTAAAATTTACACTCCAGCCCATCCCTATCTATTCAGTCACAATGAAAGCATAGACTGTAGAAGTCTGCCCAGCTCCCATTTTGTTTCCCAATTACCGGCGTTGCCACCAAATCTCCGCTAAGATTCTGCAGAACAGCATACCCCCTTCTCCTTCAAATCCTCCCTCCCACCTCCCAGAATTGCAGCACCCCTTCTGATCCACCTCTCACTACCAGAACTGCAGCACCACCCTTCTGATCCCACACCCATTTCCCTTCTCATCCCAATCGCCCTTCCATTACCCCCTCCCCAAAGAAAGATCACGGCAGCTCTCAGCGTCCTTCAGTCTCTCACACCCATAGGCTACCCTGGGCCTACTTTGATGGTCCCTGATGATCTATTGGGGCAAATAGGCAGGAGCGATGCCCATTCACTCCTGCCCAATGCAGCATCATGTTTACATGGTACCACTACCTCTAGCAAAAACCTTTTGGCATTTGGGTGTGTGTGTGTGTTGTGGGGGGGGGGGGTGGGGGTTGAGGAGGCTTGGGCCTGCTGTGATCTTTCTTTAGGTGGGAGTGAGTATCAGGACAGGAAGGGGGCGTTACAGTTCCAGAGCGGTGGGAAGGGCAACTAGAAGAAAGGGTGCTGCAGTTCCAGGGGTGGAAGGGGAATCAGAAGGGTGGGTATGCAGTTCTAGGGTGGTGGGAGGGATGATCAGAAGGGATGGTGGCTCTGGACCTAGGCAAAAAACCATTATGCAGGTCCCAACTGATTTTGAGCCAGGACATGCATTCGTTTCTTATGTGGGTCCCAGCTGAATATCAGCCGGAACCCACATAAGCTCCGGCAATCAGCACAACTTTAATTAGCCCTGGATAGTATTAATTATTTATTAATTGCAATTGATATACCACTCAGGCCTACACATAGACATAGAGTGATTCACACACAAATATCTGTACAAGTACTTTCTGTCCCAAATTGGCTCACAATCAAAGTAGTATTTGTACCTGGGGCAATGGAAGGTTAAGTGACTTGCCCAGGGTCACAAGGAGCTGCAGTGGGGATTGAACCCAGTTCCCTAGGATCTCAGCCCACTGCACACCATTAGGCATTGAATATCTAGATCAAATTCTGCCTGCGGCTGTCAGTGTTTAATAAAACACTGACCATCACAGGCTGAATATCGACCAGAATGTTACTAATAAATTATAAATAACCTAATACTCCATTCCTTATTGATACAATGAGAGCAGATTCCCAAATGGTTGTCATTTGCCACAGATGTCCAATATTCTGAAGCTGTTGCTACATAGTTAGCATCTGCCAACGTGGCTAGTTTCTTAGCTTTTATTCTTCTAAACAATTCTATTATTTTTCTAAAAATGGTTTTTCATGATGCAAATTTGTATGTGGCATAAGAATATAAGATCATAAGAGTTACCTACTGAGTCAAAGGGTCCATCTAGCCCAATATTCTGTTTCCAGCAGTGGCCAGTCCAGGTCACAAGTTCCTACTAGAGTTCTAAAAAGTAGCAAGATTCTTTGCTACTTAGTCCCAAGGTTAAGCAGTGGCTTTCCCCAGGCCTACTTTGATAACAGTTTATTGACTTTTCCTCCAGGAATTTGCCCAAACCTTTTTAAACCCAGCTACATTAACTTGCTCCAGCAAAGAGTTGCAGAAGTAGATGTCACAACTCAGTACATCTTGCTGATCTGTACCTGTAACACTGTATGGACTGCAGTCTTTCGCTCTATGATATCTTTTATTGAATCACTATTGGCTTTGGCATCAGGCATATCAGAGTCCTGTTTAAATATACAAAGCTCCTATAGTGATGGTCAGCCTATAGAAGATGTGTCATGCCAACTAGTAAAGCTGATGGCCATTTTTAATTCCTTATTACTTGCAGCTGCTTGTTAGCTAAGGGTCTCTTTTACAAAGCAGCAGTAGGACCACCATGCATGTAGCACACGCCAAATTGACACTACCGCCCAGGTAGTGCTTCCACCTGGAGGTAATTTTGAAGTTGGCATGCGCTGTTTCCCGTGGTAGAAAATATTTTTCTATTTTCTATCGAGGGAGGTGTTCCTAGCGGTGCACTGCTTGAGTACTGTGTGTGTAGCACATGAACCCTTACCGCTAGGTCAATGGATGATGGTAAGGGCTCAGGCAGTAAATAGCCGCACACTACTTTTAATTTTAGTGCACAGCCATTTACTGTCCCCATTAAAAAAAGTTTTTACCCAGCCGCGGTAACAAATGGCCCAGCGCGTGCCAAAAACATGCGTCCACACTACTGTGGGCCACATTTTACCGTGGCTTATTAAAAGGACCCCTAAGTGAAATCTTCAGTGAAGACCGGTAGGGAAATGTAAACTTCGTGGCACAGCTTATTTAGGAATTGGCTCAGCCAGTTCCAGAAAAAACTGTGCTAGAGACAAAGTTACCTTTCCCTAATGGTTTTCAGTGGAGGATTTTTAATTCATGGATGCTTGTCAGTTTCTTAGAAAAAAAAAAAACAATAGCGGAGTAGATGGTTGGTGATCTTTTATTGACAATTCTTTGAAATAACTTGACATGGACCGTGTTTCTGCAACTGGGCCTGTTCAGGAGTCTGTGCTTGTCAGACGGAAATCTCGGGCCCTTGCTGATTTCTTACACTTTAAGTTCATGCTGACCTCTTTCCAATCTGCTCTTTTACGTGCCAAACAGGATTATTATATCCAACTGACCAACTCTCTTGGCTCTAATCCTCGACTTCTCTTCACCACATTGAACTCTCTCCTCAAGGTGCCCCCTCCCCCAACTCCCCCTTCATTATCTCCTCAGACCCTTGCTGAATTCTTTCACAACAAGGTTCAAAAGATAAACCTTGCTTTCTCTACCTCACCACCTCTCCCTCCACTAGTCCGTTCCCCTCTCTCTCCTTCCCCTCATTCCCTTTCCTCCTTTCCTGAAGTTACTATTGAGGAAACTACACTTCTCCTTTCTTCCTCAAAATGTACCACCTGTTCCTCTGATCCCATTCCCACCCACCTTCTTAATGCCATCTCTCCTACTCTTATTCCTTTTATCTGTCACATTCTCAATCTCTCACTTTCCACTGTAACTGTCCCTGCTGCCTTTAAACATGCTGTGGTCACACCTCTCCTTAAGAAGCCTTCACTCGACCCTACTTGTCCCTCTAATTACCGACCCATCTCCCTCCTTCCTTTTCTCTCCAAATTACTTGAGCGTGCTGTTCACCGCCGCTGCCTTGATTTTCTCTACTCACATGCTATTCTTGACCCACTACAATCTGGTTTTCGCCCTCTCCACTCAACCGAAACTGCGCTTACTAAAGTCTCCAATGACCTATTACTGGCTAAATCCAGAGGTCAATATTCCATCCTCATTCTTCTTGATCTTTCCGCTGCTTTTGACACTGTCGATCACAGCATACTTCTCGATACCCTGTCCTCACTTGGATTCCAGGGCTCTGTCCTTTCCTGGTTCTCTTCCTACCTCTCCCTCCGCACCTTTAGTGTTCACTCTGGTGGATCCTCTTCTACTTCTATCCCTCTGCCTGTCGGCATACCTCAGGGTTCTGTTCTTGGTCCCCTCCTCTTTTCTATCTACACTTCTTCCCTTGGCTCATTAATCTCATCCCATGGCTTTTCCTACCATCTCTATGCTGATGACTCCCAAATCTACCTTTCTACCCCTGATATCTCACCTTGCATCCAAACCAAAGTTTCAGCGTGCTTGTCCGACATTGCTGTCTGGATGTCTCAACGCCACCTGAAATTAAATATGACCAAAACCGAGCTTCTCATTTTCCTCCCCAAACCCACCTCCCCGCTCCCCCCATTTTCTATTTCTGTTGATGGCTCTCTCATTCTCCCTGTCTCCTCAGCTCGAAACCTTGGGGTCATCTTTGACTCTTCTCTCTCCTTCTCTGCTCATATCCAGCAGATTGCCAAGACCTGTCGTTTCTTTCTTTACAACATCCGTAAAATCCGCCCCTTTCTTTCCGAGCACTCTACCAAAACCCTCATCCACACCCTTGTCACCTCTCGTTTAGACTACTGCAATCTGCTTCTTGCTGGCCTCCCACTTAGTCACCTCTTCCCTCTCCAGTCGGTTCAAAACTCTGCTGCCCGTCTCATCTTCCGCCAGGGTCGCTTTACTCATACTACCCCTCTCCTCAAGACCCTTCACTGGCTCCCTATCCGTTTTCGCATCCTGTTCAAACTTCTTCTACTGACCTATAAATGTATTCACTCTGCTGCTCCCCAGTATCTCTCCACACTCGTCCTTCCCTACACCCCTTCCCGTGCACTCCGCTCCATGGATAAATCCTTCTTATCTGTTCCCTTCTCCACTACTGCCAACTCCAGACTTCGCGCCTTCTGTCTCGCTGCACCCTACACCTGGAATAAACTTCCTGAGCACCTACGTCTTGCCCCATTCTTGGCCACCTTTAAATCTAGACTGAAAGCCCACCTCTTTAACATTGCTTTTGACTCGTAACCACTTGTAACCACTCGCCTCCACCTACCCTCCTCTCTTCCCTCCCATTCACATTAATTGATTTGATTTGCTTACTTTATTTATTTTTTGTCTATTAGATTGTAAGCTCTTTGAGCAGGGACTGTCTTTCGTCTATGTTTGTGCAGCGCTGCGTATGCCTTGTAGCGCTATAGAAATGCTAAATAGTAGTAATAGTAGTAGTAGTAGTCATACTATAAATCCAGCTTGTCATTAGTAAATGCATTTAATGATACTCCCGCCAAACACAATGATATGCCCCCATCATGTTCCTAAGACCCTTCCCCATTTTGAAAGGCAGCCACAAGGGTGCTGAACCTCCATGGAGACAGGTAGGCCCGGGGGGCCTACCTAGACATCGGGAGGGGGAGGGGCTTCATTCAGGGGGAGCGGAGGGACTTAGGAATAGGGTGGGATGGAGTAGGAGGGCAGGAGGGTAGAAGGGGGGCTGGGCGGGGGATTGGGAGGAATTGCTTTTTATTTTTTATTTTTTTATTTTTGTTTAAATTATTTATTAAATTTTTATAACAAGCCAAAACAAAATTTTTACTTGTACAGAAACACAGAGCCATGTTGTTACAGGAATTAATACAGCAATTAAATTTTCTCTCTTCCTTAGACCACAACATTAATTAAGGGGGCGACAGGTAACAAAGGAGAATATATAAGCATCTTCAACAACGAAACTCGGCTTAACCTGATAACCGTATATTATTTATAGCTGAAAGTTATTATTTCTCTAATGGACTGCTTAGTTTTTTCTGGTCCCAGAACGACTGCAGTTGAGATGGTTCTAGGAAAATATACTTATTCCCCAAATAGGTGATCTTACATTTACAAGGGTATGCCAACATAAATGTAGCTCCCACATTTTTTATCTCATTACGCAAGCTCAAAAACATCTTTCTGGATTACTTTTTTTAAAATAGTTATGCTGATGATAGCCTGATATTCAGTGCCAGTACCTGCATAAATAAATTTACCTCATTTATTGTATTTATGTTTATTCTTGGTTATTTTACTATTGTTATGCTGCTAACAAAATTGTAAGTTTTATGTTAATCCGTACCTGCTGTACACCGCCTTGGGTGAATCTCTTCATAAAGGCAGTTAATAAATCCCAATAAATAAATAAATAAATGTCTTCAAATACCATCAAAACCTCCCATATTATTGCTGTGAGCATAAACTAAAAGGTAAGGCATTCCACATTAAAAGGCCCATACCTCACTATACACCTTTCTCTCAAAAACAAAAAAACAAATTGAATTCCTTGGCTGATGGGTGAGCTAACTTCTAATGATTTTCAGAATGTAAACTATATGCTGGAACATACCATGTCCGCCAAGATTTTAAATACACACAAGAGAATTTGAAACATTATTCTCACCCAAATAGGCAGCCAATATAATACAATTAAAGATGGGGTTGAACTATCCCATGTGGCAAAGTGGCAGTAGCTGTACTGCTGCTTCGTGAAAAGGCCCCTCATTGAGGGAACTGCAAAGAAAAATGGGAGACCTTTGTAAAAATCCTCCAACTGATGCCCCTGCAAACTAGGTGGCAATACACAATCAGAATACCCATTTCTAAATGTGGTTCGCCCATTTTGAGCCACAAGAGCACAAACTCCAAGGCATCTATTGATAATTTCTCCACCAAGGATATATTCAAAACGTTCTTAAAAATAACAGTAATCCCACCCCCCCTTTTGCCCACCCTCGAATTATGAAAAACCCATAACTCACAGGACAAATTTATGTAACAATGGATCATCATGATCCATTAACCATGATTCTACAAAAAAAAAAAAAAAAAAAAAACTATCCCATAACACCCATCTTCCACTAGCTCTTGTTTAACATCAATTTTAGAATGCACAGAGCAAGAATTAACATAACATGTAGGAATGGAAATAAACGTCCCTTTTTTGCTGCTGTACAAAAATGGGCATGATATTTCATATGACTGAATTGTCCCTAGATCGCCTTACCTTACCTGATTCAACTAATCTACTTCCATATAATTGCCTGCCCATTACAACCTCAATATACTTAGGAACCACCTGTAAATTTAATGATCCAAATTTTCAATTTCTTTTTTTTTATCTGCTATAAGTAATTTACCCACAGCAATTCTTTTGATGATTCACCAGAGCACAGCAAAGCCTGGCATGTGTCCTCCCCGTCTGAAGGAGTAACAAAAATGTGAGTTACCTGTCGATCCAGCAGTGCACAGGAAACCACTATGCATGCCAAAAGTTTTCCTAGAAAGCTCTGGAAAGATCCTCTGTATCAGCAGGAAATAGTCACATGACCAATATGTGTGGTCTCACCGTACCTGCTTGTCATCAGAGAAACTGTTCTACTTGTAAATATGTTTAAAATATATTCTTACATTGATATCATTTAAGGGAAGGATTCATTTACTAATCAAGAGGCCATGGAAAGTGGCCAGATAATCAATGCTTTATTGACATGATTTAGCTTAAAATATGTTTGTAAAATATATCCTTCCTACCCAAACAGATATATATTTTTTTTATTATTGAATTATTTCCAAGCAGTATATTAATGCACAGATTAAGCTTAACATTATAATTTATATTACACAAGATGAATTATATTTGAATGATTATTGTTATATAAATTGTTAAGGCTTAAACTATTTCCAATTCCAGTAAAGAGTTTATTCATTTTAACTACAGGGATGTAGAAGAAGACTACAAGGAACCCAGAACTCATAAAAGGGTTGAATATGAAGTACAGAGAACAAAGTATTTAGAAATAGGTATGTGCCCAGGGTAACAATGTTTGGTTCATTTTAAGCTAATTTCAGCTTTTTCCCCCCCACAATTCTTGGACTTTTTATGGCTTGTTTCACATATTTGTTTGGGCACAGGATGTGTGTGGGGGAGGGTTCTGCCTGTCCTGCATTCTTGTATGCCTGTGAGCAGCACCCATGGTCTTATTGTTCTTTGATCATGCCAATTTCATGTACAGCTTAGGTACCCTGAGGTATTCGATACTCAAGACACCATGGCACTGGAGATCATGCAGGATGGCAGATCATTTCTGTCTGTTAGGTTAAGTGCCATCTCCATACATGACATCCCTCTGCTATATGGGTATCTAACAGGTCTTAGTGTAGGTGCATGGGAGCATTTGTTTGTGTTTACTTGGCCAGAGTCATCAATATGGATTGAAAGATCTTCCTTGCTACTGCATGGTCCAGCTTCTGTCCTCCAGGGTGGAAGATTGTGCCCGCATTGGAGAACAGAAGGTGTATTAGGAGGTTGCTTGCTGCACCTGAAAAGGTTCTGCCCCTCCTGGCTGCCATGTGGCTTCTCTCTAAACATGGCTCCTTAGAGGCCACTTGTAATATGGGACCAGATGCATGTCCTTGTGCCTCTGCAGAGCAAGAAATACCATGTGCATGTGGATCTGGTGTAAAATGCTGCCAATTCCACGTGGATGTCACCATAAATCCCAGCTATTTTCCACTTACAGGTTGGCCCCATGCCAGAATCCATGTGTATAAAGATCTGCTTGTGATGCTGCCCTGGTTGAATGATGATATTATACAGGCATATTTGTTGGCCATTTTGAAACACTTATGCATGGATGTCACCATGCCTTTTTTTTTTCATGTTATTCTGACGGGTTGGGGACACATGCATTTTATACTGGCCTCCATGTTAACACCTGCTTTTGCTAAATGCTGTCCGCAATCTCCATGTACAGACAGAGACATTTCTGCCCTTACAAATATGTTCTGTCTAAAATGGTTCTCTTCATATAGGGGGCCCTTTTACTAATATGTGCTGAAAAATGGCCTACGCTGGTGTAGGCGCATGTATTGGATGTGTGCAGGTCCATTTTTCAGCACAACTGCAAAAGAGACCTTTTTTTTGTGTGGCCGAAAATGGCCGTGCGGCAAAATTAAAATGAGCGTGTGTCCATTTTGGACTTGAGACCTTACCACCGCCCACTGACTTAGTGGTAAGGTCTCACACGTTAACTGGGTGGTAATCAACAGCATGTGTACACTGCCGATAACCGCCCGGTTAGTGCCACGCAGTAGAAAATAGACAATATTTTCTGCTGGGCGTTTGGTACACGCGTCAAAATTAAAATTACCGCCCGGGGCACACGGTAGCCAGGTGGTAGTTCTAATTTGACACACATTGGATGCACGTAGACACCTACGCACCTTAGTAAAAGGGCCCCATAATTTATTATTTTCCTCAAAGAGTGCAGTTAGGATAAATGAAACTCAAAAGAAGAGATAAATCACAGAAGGTGTCTCAGTTAGGATACAGTGTAACAGAGAGAGGGGGAGCAAAGCACAGAAAGCCAAGATACAAAAACAAAAAAGCATCAAGGGCCTGCAAGATAAAGGGGAATTAAAGTCTTTAATCATATACGTTGATAAAACAATGCTTGAATGGACCCGACACGGTCCTTGTTTCGGCGCTCAGTGCCTGCGTCAGGGGTCGCAAGAAACAGCTGACAACATTCAGTAGTATTGTAAGAACAATACAATGTACTGCTACGCCGTGTGATCCCCTTCACATAAATTTGAAAAGATAGTTAGATTAAGGAAACGCAGTCCTTCAGTCGTGGACTCAATCAAGTGGTGCTTTTTTGTTTTTGTTTCAGTTAGGATACAGAAATCTGACAGCATCAAAAACAAGATGATCATAACAAGGAATGTAAAGAATATGGAATATTCAGGTGAGACAGCCTTAAGTTTTATGGTTTATTAATTTGATTGACTACTCTACAACAAGACAATTTACTAAACTAAAGTTGGTTTACAAAACAGAGCCAGCATGGTTTATTTACTGACCAGATCACAAAAAGAAGGAAGGCTTAACTACACACAAATATTTAGGGGCCCTTTCAGTAAGCCACAGTAGGCTCTATGTCCGTGCAGCGCGCGCCAAAATGAGATGACCGCCAGTCCAGCGCACCCTCTTGGTGATAATTTCAGATTTGGTGCACACCCACAACGCTTGGATGAATTATTTATTTATTTCCTCCTACAGTAATCAGAACTTGCCGCACGCTGACCGGTCACCGCGCTTGTAGCGTGTGAGCCTCTAACGCTAGATCAATGGGTGGTGTTAAGGGCTCAGGCCAGTTTTGAGCGCGCAGTGGTTTCATTTTTACTGCAGGCCCTTTTCCCGTCCCATAAAAAAAAAAAAGCCGATTAGTAGATGTGGTCAAAATTGGCCCGGCGCACGCCCAATACATGCACGTACACTACCGCAGACCACATTTTACCGCAGCTTAGTAAAAGGGACCCTTAGAATGATGCTTCCCAAACTTTTATTCGATCTGACCTCATTTTAACACTGAAAAATTCACATGAACACAGATAGACTTCCACTCTTTCCTCCCTTTATCCACTACCCCCTACTTATCCGAAGCAAGAAGGCATCAATGATGGCAATAATAGCAGCAGTCAGCACATGGCCTTCTGTTTCAGTGTGTGATCTCAGACCCCAGTACCTCACTAACAGGAAGTCCATGCAGGATAAAGGGGCAGGGCCTGTATCGTTCACTCACTCAAGAGTCCACTCTGACTGCCACTATTGGGCAGATGGAGGTACAACAGGCCTGCTTTTGTGACCCCATGCATTAATGATGTGACCCATTTGGGGGTCTCAACCCAGTTTGGGAACTACTGACTTAGAATACAACAAATTAACTCTGATCAGCATTAATTGCTCCAAAACACAACCACAATACACAATTCAAGATGCCCAGACACAGGGATTCTAGAGAATAATTACCAGCATTTGATTTCTCAACAGATTATTATTATTATTATTATTATTATTATGATAAGATAACAAAAAGCAAAATATAATAAGTATTCCATACAATGTGTGGATAGTACTAAAATAACCTATCACAGTGGTCAGAGCAGATATTCAGCAGCAGTCTCTGGTTAAGTGCCATTGAAGATCTTAGTTCAGATCAGTAGTTAACAGGCACCAAACATATACAGATAAAGCTCATAGTAGTATCGATCAACAATTACAAATATAGAGCCTCTTTTATCAAGCTGCGCTAGTGACTTCCAGTGCGGTAATACCGACAAAGCCTATCCACTTTTAATGGACTCCGTTGGCATTGCTGGGTCTGTTGGAACCGCTAGCATGGCTTGATAAAAGAGGCTCATAATGAACACAGGAAAAAGAATCAAGAATGCTAATGGCCACGTGCTAATGGGAGAATTAGTGTGTGGTCATTATAACTGAATAGGAAAACTTGACATTTTGTGGCCGTGCTAAATTATAGCCTTTGCGCGCATGAAAGTCACGCATTAAGGTTAGCACCGGCCACTTTTTGCACGCCTTTGTAAAAAGGCCACTATCTCCTGGATTCTATATAGTGCGCTTAGATTTAGGTACAGAATTTGGCACGGATTTGATAACACCATGCTCAACTTAATTGATTAACAAGCTAATGAGCACTGAAAACAGCACTTAAGCAATAATGAGCACTAATTGGCACTGATTAGAATTTAGGCACACAACTCACAAAAGGGTCCTTCTATTAAGGTGCACTGAAAAATGGCCTGCGCTGTTATAGATGCGTGTATTGGACAAGTGCAGGTCCATTTTTCAGCGCACCTGCCAAAAAGGCGTTTGTTTTTGCAGAAAATGGACGTGCCGCAAAATAAAAATTGGTGTGCGTCCATTGTGGGCCTGAGACCTTACTGCAACCCACTGACTTAGCAGTAGGCTCTCATGCATTAACCGGGTGGTAATTGTCAGCGTGCATACACTGCTGATTACTGACTGGTTAACGCCACGTGATAGAAAATAAAAAATATTTTCTGCCGCGCGTATTGGATGCACATAAAAAATGGAATTACCACCAGGGGCTCACGGTAGCCAGGTGGTAGTTCCAAACTGATGTGCGTTGGATACACATAGAGGGGCATAATCGAAAGGGACGCCCAAGTTTTGCTAAGGACATCTTTGCAAAACGTCCCGGCGAAGGGGCGGGGAAGCCCGTATTATTGAAACAAGATGGGAGTCCATCTTTCGTTTTGATAATACAGTCGGGGACGCCCAAATCTTGAAATTTAGGTCGTCCTTAGAGACAATCGTCCCTAGACTTGGTCATTTCTTTTTTTTGGCGATAATGGAAACTGAGGACGCCCATCGATATTTGTATAAAAAAGGCATGCATTACATCCACAGCTTGACAAATTTATACAAATCGCATCTTTTAAATTAATACAAATCCAGTGCATGTCCAATTTCAGGCTGAAATCTTACCGCCGCCCATTCACTTAGCGGTAGGGTCTCACACGCTAACCGGGCGGTAAGCGACCAATGCATGTAAACTGCCGAATATCACTGGGTAAGCGCCACAAGGTAGAAAATAGGGGACACATAAAAAATGCAATTACTGCCCGGGTCATGAGGTAACCGGGCAGTAGTGCCAATTTGACACGTTGGACGTGTGTAGGTGGCTACATGCCTTTGTAAAAGGGCCCCATAGTTTTTTTTCCCCTAGAGTGAACCAAAGAGGGTATTTTACTAAGGTGGGCACCTCAGTGTTTAGTGCCATCTGAATTTTAGCACGAGCTAAAAATGCTAGCACACCTTAGTAAAAGACCCCCAAAGTTTGCTAAAAGAAATACTAGATTTTTATCTTACTTCCAAACTTAAATTTACCTTTCCAACCACTGTTCTCTTGACTGGTTTTAAATTAATCTTTCCTTTTTAAGTAGAAAATGTTCTAATAATAAATTAGCTTCTCTGGTTTACTTAGAGCATTTTCCTGAAACTATAAAATCCCCTCACAATTTAATTTTCTGCCAGGAATTTGAACGCCAAGCAAACTCTTGCTCAAATTCTACTCCAAGAAGTATTAATTCAAATACTTTTACTGAGAATATCAATTAAATTTTAAATGTTCCCTTAGCAAAAATTAAAAGTTAAACGTCTTCCTCTTAAATAAATCAAATTTTACTACATACACGTTCTAATCGTTCACACACTTCACATTCATCAATTTTTTATTATTCCTTTCAAGATTCATGTTTTTACCTCACAAAAATCTCTTCTCTGTCTCTCTCTCACACACACACAGTGTAACACCTCCTTACTCTTCAGTTGCTCTCCTCCAATGGCTATTTTTGCCAGGTTCCTTTCTGGACTTCTACAGCCAATCAGTACATAGCTTACTAATTACTATTAAAATGAATATTTCTAAACTTTATTTTTGATACTCATGTAAAGAATTCAAGTATAATGGCATCAAATCTCACTTATCTAAAAATTTCCAGACTTTGAACTTATTTTATTTTTATTTTTGACTCTAACCAATTCCTGCAATTTCCAAGCTTCTCCAATGTTTTTGCAAAGCTGCAACCACATAACACATCTCAAAAGACTCAGCATTTCTACTGGCCACCTAAAACATTTTAAAATCATAAAAATTATATTTTTATATTTTTGATAAGGAGTCGGTCTCTGTGCTAGCCTCCATTGCACTCACTGGGCATGTGTGAGGAAATCACTCTAAAAATGCTAATTCTGAGCTCCCTCGAGTCCACCTCTCTTCCCATGACTTTCTGGGTCCATTTGCCACACAGACACGCTGATTGTGGCAAACTCATGGCCCTTACTAAACCCACCCTTTTTCTGGCCTTTCTTTGTCCCTGGCCAACTAAATAAATAGTTATTTGTGCTCCAAGCCCCCCACAACCTCCTTTTAGGCCTTCCCGAGCTTCCAATTGTGTCCTGATGCCTCTGCACATGTGCAGCACATGACATTAACACTGCGCATACCCAATGATGTCTTGCGCATGTGCAGCAAGCTTCCCAGCCCAGGCCTGAGCTCCAGCAGAGCCTGGGCCTCTTCTGCCAATTATCCCCAGCTGCCTGCACTCAAAATCAGTTCAAAATGGCCGCAAGTGTCCCCCATCTGGAAACCACGGCTCAACGCCACAGCAGAACCAGGATACCTCCCAATCCTCTCCCACATTGAGCACTCCCTCCCCAGGTAAAATGTATTATTATTATTTTAAATAACCACTTATATTAATGCTTTAAATCATACTCATCTTAAAAACAGGAGTCTTGAAACTGACATATGTTACACTTCATTCATCGAACAAACATCCCTTTCTGTATTACCTCACACAGGGCCCCTTTTACCAAGCTGCGGCAAAAGGGGGCCTGTGCTGGCATCGGTGCATGTTTTTCACGCTTGCCGAGGCCCCCTTTTACCACAGCGAGTAAAAGGGAAGTCTCTCTTTCCTGCAGGAAATAGCCATGTGGCAAATAAAGCACTTGCCAAGCAGCCATTTTGGGGAGGAGCCCTAACCACCACCCATTGAGGTGGCGGTAAGGGCTTCCATGCTAACCTGGTGGTAACCAGGCAGCATGCGACACTGCCTGATTACCGCCAGGTATACTCTGGCGCTACAATAATAATTTTTGTAGCGCTGGATATGACAGCGCGCTAGGGGTGGGAAGTACTGCCGGGCTGCAAGTCAGACCCCTGTCTCCCTGCCAAGCTCGATCTGATTCCTCCAGGCCCAGAACATCCAAATCTTTCAATCTAATCTCCCCAGATTCAAACCTCACCCCTGAAGTCTTCTGAGCATATACACCTCATCACCAAAGCCCGACCCCCTGGGCACCAATGAATCCTAGTGTTAGTTTCATAGTACTAACACTACGGGGTATCCTTCCATAAAAGATTTTCTCCTTCTATGGATGGATACTCCATAGTGATAGTATTGCAAATGTCAGACTTGTGAGTTCTTGTACCAAGTAGAGCGCTGCTGAGCCCGGTACTCAGACCAGGTTCTGCTTGACGGCTGGACAACCCCGGGTTTCACCTGTGCTGACCGCCATTCCCCTGAGGTTGAGCCCCGTCTATTGTTTTACAATGTCTCTGCTACACCAGTATCTTGTATTTCTAATGTCTGTCAATGTCTTCTGTAATGCCACTATCTTGAACTTCATGACCATGTAACCCAAAATCCTTCTGTAAAACCAAATGTATATCTTTTGCTATTTCCAGTATCCATGATATATTGTAAGCCACATTGAGCCTGCAAAGAGGTGGAAAAACGTGGGATAGAAATACAATAAATAAATAAATAAATAGGTGTGGGCGGCCTGCAGGACTTACGGGACGGAGCTGGAAGCGGGTGATGAATGTATCGGCCAGGCAGGCAGCAGGTCAAGAGAGTAATCCAGGTACAAGCGGCAGTCAGTAGGCAGGCAAGACAGCAACCCAGGTACAGGCAAGTCAGTAGGCAGGCGGCAGGCAAGAGAGTAATTCAGGTACAGGCGAAAGTCAGTAGGCAGGCGGCAGGCAAGAGAGTAATCCAGGTACAGGCAAAAGTCAGTAACGAGGGACCAGTAGATAAGAAGCAGACTACAAAGTTAGAAACACCTACCAAAGTAGAAGCCAAAGCATAGAGTCCAGGAAGAGCTCAGCTGATATGGTGCTGGCGTCTGACATCAGCAGGGAGAAGGGGCACAGCCATAGGACAAGAGCAGGGGAAGGAGGAACCAGAAGACCAATAGGAGAGAAGCAAGGGAAGCCAGGTAGAGGAAGAGCAGACCCAGGTGGGTGGAAGCAAAGCAATCAAGGAGCCTGGAAGCCAGGCAGTGAGAGAGCAGAGCCAGATGCATGGAAGCAAAGCAATTAAGGAGCCTGCAACCACTGCTCTCTGAACAAACCCACAGAGGACTACATACACATGGCTCAGGCAGTGCCAGTCAAGTGTGCGTGTCGACGGGACCCCTCGCAGCCCGAGGACACCGCTTGTGTTGAGTTAGGGGACATGACAGCAAAATACTGTTAGGAGTCATCAGTGCCACTTTGGATCCCAGCAGAGTTCCGAGCAAGAGTGGTAGGGAATAGCTTACACCCAGGCTTACTGGAATTATCAATAGAGACTTTGATAAGTCCCAGGCGACACTGGGGACTGGTGGAAGGTTAAGTTCTGTAGGAGACGTGATTTTGCTTGGGGATGGAGTTTCAGACTGTTAACCACTTTCTAATCCAGTTCACCATTTTGGGTCCTTACTTCAGCCTGTTGTTTATTCAAGAACCTCCTATGTGGAACCGTGTCAAAGGCTTTATTGAAATCTAAGTAGATTACATCTAGAACATGTCTTCAATCCAATTCTCCCCCAAATTATCCCCCAAATTCTATAAATGGTGGCTTAAGTTGTGCACACTAATTTGCCTAGATAGCTTAATTGATTAACAAGCCAATCAGTGCTAACTGGTCATTAAAAACCAATTAGCAGCACTTATTGGCATTAATTAGAATTTATACATACAATTTTCTAGGTGTATTCTATAACATGGTGAACGTAAATTCAATTGCACGCAGCCAAAAAAGGGGCATGGTCACGGGCATTTCAAAAAAACTATACGCAGTATTAAGGAATACACCCATGCGCCTAATTTTAGTCGCAAGAACGGCACATGAGCATATTCTAAAAATTACACCTAACTTTTGGTGTAGTTTATAGAATCGCGCTAAGCGTGTGGTTTTTTCAATGTTGAATTTTAAGGCACCATTTATAGAATTTGGCCTTATGTACGTCTGTGCTGCATTTAGGTGCATACATTTACACCTGCTGTGAACACGGGTTAACTGGACATACCTAAATGTAGGCATATAACTGCTGACAAGTGCTAGGATTCTATAACTAGAAATTATATGCATAATAGCCAATGTTCCCTCTATGCTGTGTGGGAGTCCTCCATCAACATTCCTGCCAGTGGGAGGTGCTGTTTCAGTATCATATTTTCAATAGTGACAGTCAGACAAGCTCTGTAGGGCTTCAGAGAACTGTCTGTCCCTATTGATTGAAAATACAATATTGACACACGCCCCCCCCCCCCCCCCCCCCCCCACTGGCAGCAAAGCAGTCGGCGAACTCTCACTCATCTTAGAGGGAACATTGCTCACAGACCTTGAAAAATGGGCTCCTAAATTGTGGCCCCCAGTTACTGAATTGCCCCCTATATGCACACTATTAGTGGTGAATGACATTTTGTCAAAAATGACAGCCCATCCCTATTTTACCACACAGTTCCACCGTTAGAGCACTGTACCATATTTTTGCATCTCATTAGCAGAGTTCATAGCACAATATCAGCTACATTTTACTGCGATGACTGTGGTAAGTTGTCCACAGTAGCACGCTGGTATGTCAGCTTTGAAAAAAAAAATCATGTGCTCCAGCTCATAAAGCATATGTGGCAGACAGTCAGGAACACATCTTGTCAGTAGATGAGAGAAGCAATATCACTGAATCAAGCAGCTGGTAATGTGGTCCCACAAACTGTGTGAAACAACCTTCTTTTTCAAACGTGAGGATTTTTTTTTTCCTCAATTAATTACTATGATTTTTCACTAGCATCTTTACTACCATAAGTACTGTTTTCATGATGTGACTAACATGAAGATATCCGACGCAGCTGCCCAGTGGTAATCACAACATGGACACTAATAGAAGTAATTACAGAAAACATAAAACCAAATGTACTGCTGCTGTCTCAATACAATTTTATTCCTAGTTCCATGCCTTGCTACTCTTTTGTGCTAATTTAGTTTGGCTTAAGACTGTGTTACTCCTCCTTATGTTCTTGTTTGCATTCGTATTATGATGCAATTATACAAAAGGCACTGTATAAATAGAGGTGAATTGATTTGGTTATTTACATGGAAATGAGCACAGGCATTTCTTTCTGGGATATAAGTTATTTTGCATGCAGTCTATAAACTGTGTGCAACAGTACAACATATATCCCAGGAAACTCCATTTTTTTTTCAGGAGAGTGTTGGTGAAATATATCATCGTAAGGCCCATTACAGCTTCATAAATAGAAAATAACTTCAGTCCATACTCTGAGATGGCATGCAACAAAACAGGGCCCCAGCCGCAACCTACCAAATGTAATTCAATTCAGTTCAAAGAACATTATTCACCTCACAAAGGTGTTGTGGTGGTGTCAAAATTGGCACACTATAAATTACAAGTGTTTTGTTTATGCATATCCCTAAAACCTCTCTCATTGAAAATGCAGCCATCAATATTTAAACACCATGGCCTACGTTGACTTCAAATGCTGACCGCCACATTAATTTCTACCTGAATATACAGAACTGGGTTGTACCTGGCACTGAGTATCATTTATTCCTGGATAACTTCCAGCTCAATCCCAGACTACTCCAACACTAGCTGGATAGTGCTACAGCAATCAGTAAGAAGACTAGGGGGGTTGGCATGCACCGGAAGATAACAGCTGCTACAGTTCTACTATCCAATGACCCCGACCACAGTCATTTCTACCTTCCCTTTTCTTCTCTCCTATGTTGTATTGGCAATTTTCACTATTTAAAAAATTATGTAACATTGTAAACCGCTTTGTTATTCTATTATGAAAAGTGGAATATCTCTATATATAAAATGCACCTCCAACATTCTAATGAAGCCTCCATAAGTCCCAACATTCTAAATCTGTGGTGGTGTAGATCAAAGTTTGCCCATGAGTGTTTGCCCTGCCCTCGCCAGTAAGGGAAGGGATGCTACTTTAGCTATCATAAGAGGGGGGGGGGGGAGAGAGGGAAGGCAAAGGGGAAGAAAGGAGTAGGAGGGGGGGAACACACTCACTCTCTCACACTCACTGTGTCTCACATACGCACTCGCACCCATTCTGAAACACACACACTCACTCACAGTTACACAACCACACAGACACAATCTCTCTCTGACACACAATCGCACAGTCACTCTCTCTCTCTCTCTCACACAGTCACTCTCACACACACACTCACTCAAACATACACACTGCAAGGAAAACCTGGCTAGCGCCCATTTCATTTGTTTGGGAAACGGGCCTTTTTTACTAGTCAAGTAATAAATCATAAATCATAATGCTGCTGAGAATCGGTGGCTGGCCCTGGTCAGTGGCACTTAACTGGACAGGCACTGTTCCTACTTGGATACATCCTGCTGAATATCGGGCTCATTGTTGTTTGTTTGTTTTCCAATTTATATTTTCTCCTTTTTTTTGCCTGGTTTCCTACAGGGAAGTTGGCTATATAAAAATAAAGTCACCCTTTAACTTTAAACAATGTCAATGTCAATATAACTCTTATTAACCACAAATTTCCCTAATAGGGTTCAATGAGGTATACAATTATATAAGGAGATGATACGGTGAAATCGTCTGTCCAGTGTGTGGCAGCAGCCAAAAAAGCAAACCAGATGCTAGGAATTATTAGGAAAGGGATGCAAAATAAGACCAAGAATATTATAATGCCTCTGTATCGATCCATGGTGTGACCTCATCTCGAGTATTGTGCTCAGTTCTGGTTGCCGTTTCTCAAAAAAGATATAGCAGAATTAGAAAAGGTTAAAAAAAAACAACAACCAAAATGATGAGGAGGATGGAACTCCTCTCATATGAGGAAAGGCTAAAGAGGTTAGGGCTCTTCAGCTTGGAAAAGAGACAGCTGAGGGGGGATATGATTGAGGCCTACAAAATCCTGAGTGGTGTGGAGCGGGTGGAGGTGAAACGGTTTTGCACTCATTCAAAAAGTACAAAGACCAGGGGACACTAACAATAATCAATCACCACTTTGCCTGTTCTATCATTCAAGGGTAATCAATGAAATACTTTAGAAAAGAAAAAAATACTTCAAAATTATCTTCACTTGTAGAGTAAACACATTCACAGGGTAATATTCAGTCACTGGCCAAAAAAAAAAAAAACAAAGACGCATCCAATTATTTCCTTATTATTTTTCAACTTTAAGTCCTTATTTGTTTAAATTTAGGGCACCTTTTACCAAGCTACAGTAAAAGGGGCCCTGTAGTAGCATCGGCGCTTGGATTCGCCATGTGCTGAGACCCTCTTTTACCGTAGCAGGTAAAAGGATTTTTTTAAAAAGGGAGATGGCCCTGTGGTAAGTGAACCTCTTGCCGTGTGGCCATTTCCCGGGGGAGCCCTTACCGCTACCCACTGAAGAGTATGCAGGCTGCTCAATTACTGCCAGGTAAGCCCCCAGCAACTAGAAAATAAAAATGCATTTTCTAGTGCCGGAGTTGGCCTGCGCCAGGACCGATTTGCCGCACGCCAATGTGGCAATAGCCATAATGCCCTTTAGTAAAAGGGTCCCTTAGATTATTCTCAACATCTGGGGGCCTTTTTGCTAAACCATTTGAGTACCTAACACCTAGTTTATCCTGCATTAACTGCAAATTCAGAGCTGCGTTACTACTACTACTACTACTATTTAGCATTTCTATAGCGCTACAAGGCATACGCAGCGCTGCACAAACATAGAAGAAAGACAGTCCCTGCTCAAAGAGCTTACAATCTAATATAAATCTAATCTAATATAATAAAACGCACCGTGAACGTTCTAATGAGGACAACGTTCTGAAGCCATCTGACGTCACTCCCTGGCTGTAGGGTTCGTGGCGTTCGTGGTGTGAAGCCACCCAGCCGTCTCTGCCCCGCCCTCGCGTCTAAACAAACAAATCCGGAAGCGAAGCGTCAGGGAAGGAGGCGGCGCTCTCGACGTCTAGCCTTCCCTTCGCTGTGTTCCGCCTTCAAAAAAAGGCGGAACACAGCGAAGGGAAAGCTAGACGTCGGGAGCGCCGCCTCCTTCCCTGACGCTTCGCTGCCGGAAACGCCACGGAGGTAAAGTTAAAAAGAATAAAAAAAACAAAAAAGGGATGCATGGATGCGAAGGGGGGGGGGGGGGGGAAGAGGGCGGGCCAGGCTGGGACATGGGAGAGAGAGGAGCATGGATGCGACGGGGGGCCATGGAAGGGAGAGAGGGGACTTGCTGGAAAAGGATGAATGGAGGCAGCAGGGGACAGAGGAGCATGGATTGGGAGGGCAGGGCTCAGGGAAAGAGGGAAATTGCTGAAAAGGGATGAATGGAGGGGGCAAGGGACAGAGGAGCATGGATGGGCATGGATTGGGAGGGCAGGGCTCAGGGAGAGAGGGAAATTGCTGGATAGGGATGAATAGAGGGGACAGATGGGCATGGATGGATATGGATTGCAGGGCAGGCCTCAGGCAGAGAGGGCAATTGCTGGATAGGGATGAATGGAGGGGCCAGGTGACAGAGGAGCATGGATGGGCATGGATTGGAAGGGCAGGACTCAGGGAGAGGGGAATTGCTGGATAGGGATGAATGGAGGGGACAGATGGGCATGGATGGATATGGATTGCAGGGCAGGCCTCAGGCAGAGAGGGGAAATGCTGGATAGGGATGAATGGAGGGGGCAGTGCCCATGGAGAGAGGGGAATTGCTGGAAATGGATGAATGGAGGGGGCAGGGGACAGAGGAGCATGGATGGGCATGGATTGGGAGGGCAGGACTCAGGGAGA
The DNA here is from genome assembly GCF_901765095.1 of Microcaecilia unicolor. Lineage (NCBI taxonomy): Eukaryota > Metazoa > Chordata > Amphibia > Gymnophiona > Siphonopidae > Microcaecilia > Microcaecilia unicolor. The sequence continues at coordinate 259,079,370 of NC_044031.1, read as the reverse complement.
GAGGGAAATTGCTGGATAGGGATGAATAGAGGGGACAGATGGGCATGGATGGATATGGATTGCAGGGCAGGCCTAAGGGAGAGAGGGCAATTGCTGGATAGTGATGAATGGAGGGGCCAGGTGACAGAGGAGCATGGATGGGCATGGATTGGAAGGGCAGGACTCAGGGAGAGGGGAATTGCTGGATAGGGATGAATGGAGGGGACAGATGGGCATGGATGGATATGGATTGCAGGGCAGGCCTCAGGCAGAGAGGGGAAATGCAGGATAGGGATGAATGGAGGGGGCAGGTGACAGAGAAACATGGATGGCCATGGATTGGGAGGGCAGGGCTCAGGGAGAGACTCACTCTCTCTCTCACACACTCACACTTTCACTCTGACTCTCAAACAGTCACTCTCACATACACTCTCCCAAACATACACACTCCGAGGAAAACCTTGCTAGCGCCCGTTTCATTTGTGTCAGAAACGGGCCTTTTTTACTAGTATAGCATAAAGCGTTAAGAAGCTTTATGCTATTTTTGCACTTAGTGTGTGGTAAACAAGGGTTTATATGTTTTTTTTTTATGTTGGGGCACGGCATGGGTAGAAAGTGAGAGTGAAAGACATTTGGCAGTTAAAAGGCTGCATTTACTGCATGCTAAGGGGCCCTTTTATAAAACTGCAGTAGAGCTAATGCATTCCAAATCACTACTACCGCCGGGCAAGTTCAGTCGCCTGACGGTAATTCCGAAGTTGGCACGTGCTGTTAATTTTCTATTTTCTACCTCGGATGCATTCCCGGTGATAAGCAGCAGTGTGGCCACATTGCTGCACGTTGCCTGATTACCCCACGAGTAGCGCATGAGCCATTACCGCCAAGTAAATAGATGGTGTTAAGGGCTCAGGCAGTAAATAGCCACACGCTGCTTTTCATATTAGCGCACGGCCATTTACTGCTTCAATAGAAAAAGGACCTTTTACCTGCCTCTATAAAAAATGGCCCAGCGCATACCAATTTCACGCGTCCAAACTAGCACAGGCCACTTTTTACTGCAGCTTATTAAAAGGACCCCTAACTGCCTTATGCAGATTTAATGCAGGACCACTTACAGACTGCTAAATAAGAGGTGCTAAGTGCTTCCATGTTAACTGGAAGTAAGTACCACATGTTAATCTAACTGTTAACTCATGACCTACAAACATTTTTTTTTTAAGTGGGAATGACCTTAATAAGTGCCACATTAAAATTTCAGCTACCATGCGGTAAAATCATATATTAATCCATGGTAACTGCAAATTTTAGTATGGTTTGGTAAAGTGGCCATTTATTTCTTAATTTCAGTGCAAAGAATTTAACAACAACAACAAAAAAATTATTATGGGGTCCTTTTACCAAGTTGAGGGTAAAAGGGCTCTGTGCTAGTCGCAGGGGCCATTCTTCCCACGCACCAGGTCCCTTTTTATCACAGAGGGTAAAAAGCCTCCAGACACACATGGCCACGTGATAAGAGAACTCTTACCATGTGGTCATGTGATGGGGAGCCCTTACCACCACCCATTGAGGTGGCGATAAGGGCTTCCGTGCTAACCTGGCAGTAACCGAACAGCATGCAGCCATGCCCTGTTACCGCCGGGTTACCGCTGTGCAAACCATTTACAGGGGTCTTTTTTTCCCCAGGAAATGGCAGACAGTAGGGGATGAACTACTGCCAGCAACCACATTGGGCTGACAGTAGTCCTGGAAGAGCAAACGGCAAGCCCGCATTGGGCTTACTGCCGTTCTGTAAAAGGGCCCGAGTTGTGTTTTCCTTCACCTCCTGTGAAATGCCTGCCTTTCACAAAACAAGTATGGTAGGAAAGCAATTATACATGCTTCTACGTTCATACCAATCTGCATACTGCAGCTCACAATCTAACCAATCAAAATATTCTTTAAAAAAGACCCCCCCCCCCCCCATTAATGAAGGCATTCAAACCACATGGTTCAATGGTGTTCAATTTGAAAATCCATTTTTGTCCTAGTTATACAAAGCTTTGATTTGAAGTACACTTTTATTAGATTTTGGGCAACAAACATCCAAATGCAATACAAAACACAAAGCTCCACTTTATCTCCACCTCATTTCTGTTCAGGAATCATATCCAAAACAATGCACCACAGTGCCAAAAATACGTGCTTTTCAACACAGTGTGGAACCAACGATGCTTCCAATTTCTCGATGTTCAGGCTAAATTTATGTTCTGTTAACCTAGTTTTAAATTCCTGGATAGTCTTTCAAGTATAAACCTTATCACATGGTCATAAGATAACATATGCAACATAATTTGAACTGCATGTATTATTTCAGATGACACTCTTCTTAAAACCCTCATTCTGTGATGAAACATCACATATCTTACGACTATAACTTGCACATGCTCAGCCAAGAATAAAACATATCTTAAATTCTTCCCTTGGCTAAACACCATTAACACTTTTTTATGAACACAATTTCTATGCATGGATAATACCTTCCAATGCTTTCTAATAATTGCTGATATCTTAAAAGCCAAGGGTGAATAATGCAAAATACAAAACAATCTGATCTTCACAATCTTGTTTCTGAATAGATGGATTTTATAACACATTGCTCACTTATATACTCATTTTATGACTCCCTTGGAGTAACCCCATTTAAGCAACTTGTTTTTCAGAACACAGGTGTGCTTCTTACAGTTATCATGGGAAGAACAGATTTTATGAAACCATAAGACTGTGAAAATAGCAGAGTGTCTTTTCATTTTGCCAGATGGAACCTGCCAAGGTCCAGCAATGCATTGTGATCAGTTGGCTTGCAATATACATTAGGTATGAAATCTCTATCTATTCTAAGGATTAAAACATGTAAAAAATATTTTACTGTCACTATAATTCATGTCAAATTGTATCACCTGATTACATAGCATTTAATCAATCAAAACAAGTTTTAACTGAAACTTCATCTCTGACCACAGCATAAAAAAACATTTCAGTCAATATGTACCAGTAGCAGTCAGCATTTTTTTTACAATGCTGACTGTTAGCGGCTAAATTAGTCCCAGATGTTCAATGCCAGGCCATGTCCAGGCATTTCTGGCGGGTTAAATCTATTTGAATATCAACCCCTTTGTTGTATTTATTACAATTTATTTGCCACCTTTTTGAAGGCATTCACTCAAGGTGGTGTATGGCAAGAGTAAGTCAAACACAGACAACAGACAGTTTCAGCAGTAAAAGTATTCATAACAGTCTTATGCATGCCCTGGCTAAATATTGGCTGGGAACTATATAAGCTCCTGTGCCTAGCATTGGGCAATTTAGCCCCAGATATTTATTGCTGGGACCTAGACATGACTCAACACTGAATATCTGGGGTTAATTTAGCCGGTTGCTGTCAGCATTAAAAAAACAACAACTTTCCAGCTAAATATTACGCCCCAATAATAATGAAAGGTAAATATATTTTTTTAAGTTGCATAACATTATAAAATGGTAATTACTACTGAAAGTATGCTCATGTATACAATGAAAGCATATTAACTCTACTTAGAGGCGCATTTTCAAAGTAGTTAGATTTACAAAGTGCTTTGAAAATGAGTCCCTTTATCTCCTTCTCACTGCAAGTAAGAGGCTTTGGGAACACTATTCTAGACAGTCTGTGTTTGATGACTTGTTCAGTGGTAATGGGAGATGAATGGCATGTCAGGAAAGGAACTGCACTTCAAAACACGTCTTAAAGAAACTGAACCTAAGAGTAATACTATACCGAGAGAGGTCTTCACCCTGTGCAGAGCAAGAGCATATCATGTATCTAAAAGCAAATTTCACCCTTCATTTCTTTGGCTCCAGAAGATCCTTGCTATTTAACGTCCACCAACCCAAGATCTGAGCAGACTGAGATGATTTTCAAATACCCTGCATCTTTACAAAGTACATAGGTTTTATATGCAGCTAAAAAAAATCCAAATGCTGAGAAAGTTTTGAAACAGAAAAGTGAAGGCCAACAATCGATCTCCATCCATGAGCTTAGACAGTAGAAGAAATACACAGTAAATGACAGCAGATAAAGACCTGCACAGTCCATCTAGTCTACTCAACAAGGCGGCCAGAGCTGCACCTGCCACTCTGCAGGTTATAGTCATTCATGCTTTTAAACACTGGCTGGAAATTTATCATCATGAAAACCAAATATAAGCAGTTAAGGGCCCTTTTACTAAGGCTTGTAGGCACCTGCACGCGTACAATATGTGTCAAATTAGAACTACTGCCCAGCTACCGCATGCCCGGGCGGTAATTCTAATTTTTACGCATGTCCAAAACATGCAGCAGAAAATAATTTGTATTTTCTACCACTTGGCACTAACTGGGCGATAATCAGCAGTGTACACGTGCTGACGATTACTATCCGGTTAACATGTAAGACCTTACCTCTAAGTCAATGTGTAGTGGTAAGGTCTCAGGCCCAAAATGGACATGCGCCAATTTTTATTTTGCCAAATATCCATTTTTGGTCAAAAAAGAGGCCTTTTTTGCAGGGCGCACTGAAAATGGACCTGCGTGCATCCAATACATGCGCCTACACCAGCACAGGCCATTTTTCAGCGTGCCTTTGTTAAAGGGCCCCTTAATTAGGATGGAGTCTTGGGACTATATATGTTATAACCAAAGTATTGCTAACAGTATTTAACTTACTATTTAAGACAGAGTGGAGGAGTAGCCTAGTGGTTAGTGCAGTGGACTTTGATCCTGGGGAACTGAGTTCAATTCCCACTGCAGCTCCTTGTCACTCTGGGCAAGTCACTTAACCCTCCCTTGCCCCTGGTACAAAATGAGTACCTGAATATATGTAAACCACTTTGAATGTAGTTGCAAAATCCTCAGAAAGGCAGTATATCAAGTCCAATTTCCCTCCCTCTTGAGTTGTACACCACCCTCACTATGATAATAAAGTGATATATAATACTGAAGTTGCCAAATCTTCATCTGTCTTTTGCCATTTGCGGGACCCAGACCATAGATGTGTGTATGGCATTGGCCTTAGTTTCCGCTACTCTTGCCCACTTCAACAGCCATGTTGTGTTCCCATTCTCTTTCTGTTTAGGCATCCCCTGTGTTTCTCACATGCGTTTTATAACGCCCTCACCATTTTTGACTCTACCACCTCTCCTGGAAGGGCATTCCAGGCATCCACTACCCTCTCTGTGAAAAAGTGTTTTCTGACGTCACTTGTAAGTCTACTGCCCTGCAACCTCAATTCATGTCCTATAGTTCTACTGCCCCTATATCTCTGTATGTATATCAATACCTGTCACGTATTTGCATGTCTTTATCATATTTTGTCTATCTCTCCTTTTCTCTATTCAGGTCTTCCAGTCTCTTCTCATAGATATTTTGGAACAAACCCTGTACCATTTTTGTCACCTTCCTCTGGAGCACATTGAGTCTTTTTATATTCTTTGATACGGCCTCCAAAACTGGATCCAATAGTGGAGCCTTACCAACAACTTGTACAGGGAGCATCAACACCTCCCTTCTTTTGCTGGTTATGCCTCTCCCTATGCAGCCTAGCATTCTTCTGGCAATATCCACTGTCTTGTCACATTGTTTTGCTGCCTTGAGATCCTCAGAAACTATCTCACCAAGGGCTCTCTCCTGATCTATACATGTCAGTTTTTCACCCCCACCCCAAGTTCATCACTTTGCAGTTCTTCACATTAAATTTTAACTGCCAAACGTTAGACCATTCTTCTAATTTCCAAATCTAAATTTGAAAGAGTTACCCCTCTGTGTATAGCACTACACTGGCTACCAGTGGAGACAAGGAATATTCAAGCTCTGTACAATGATCTACCTAACACTGTATGACAATTCACCAGGATACTTAAACCAATGGTTGTTATTACCTAACCCCAGGAATAGAAGACTGGCTGGTAATTTCATGGATCTGCTATTCCCTTCCCCCAAAAGACATCAGATTCAAATCATTACATGCAGTGACCTTACCTTACCTATCCGCAAAATATTGGAACGAACTACCGATTCAAATAAAGACAATAACTCATTTTGGAACCTTTCACAAACAGCTTTACTATTCAAAAAAATGTTTTACAAAATGTAAAATAGTCAATTATTACTGGTACTTAGTCTATTATGTGATGTCTGACCCCCCCCCCCCCCCCCTTTGTTGTAAATTTCACAATGTAAATTTTAAGAATATACTTCTTTTCTTGATGTAAGTCACACTGAACTCTATATGGGAATATTGGCGACGAATAAGAAATAAAGTAAAAGTAAGTAAAGTAATTTTTGTAGATCTCTTCTCATGTTGACCTATCTCTCCAGCGTGTCCACTCTATTGCAAATCTTGGTGTCATCCACAAAAAGGAAAACTTTTCCTTCTAATCTTTCAGCAATGTCACTCACAAATATTTTGATTAGAATCAGCCCCATTACCGATCCTGGAGGCACTCTGCTACTTACCTTTCTAGTCCCTGGGTAAATTCCCTTTGCCACCACCCTCTGCCATCTGTCAGTCAACCAGTTCCCAATCCAGGTCACTACTTTGTGTTCTAATTATAGCCTGCTGAGTTTATTCATGAGTCTCCTGTGAGGAACTATGCCAAAAGCCTTACTGAAAACCCAAGTAGATTACATCGTGCATGTGTCCACTATCCAATTCTCTGGTCACCCAAATAAATTAATGAGATTCGTTTGGCACAGTTTTCCTTTGAAAAAACCATGTTTCTTCAGATCTTGTAACCCATTAGATTCCAGGAAATTCCTTATCCTTTCTTTGAGCAGAGCCTCTGTTATCTTTTCAACCACTGGAATGACCACTATCCTACAATTAGGACCAGCTTGCTGCTTTAATAGGATCCTTCTTAAAGGTGAGGGACAGTGTTCCGTGTGCCACCTCACAGAGAGATAAACGTAAACCTAAAAATGAGAGACTGACCTGCAGCAGAAGACATTGGACCGTGGACGAGATAGTTCAGGCAGAAAAAATGTATAAAATGGACAAATGCAGGTTCTGCAGCACAAATCTGGAAACAGTGACTCTACCTTTTGCTGGGTGTGACTTGCTGATGTCACAACATACAGGCGGAACCGAGCGAAGGGAAGAGACTGACACGTCGGGGTGGGGGAGCGCCGCCTCCTCACTAACGCTACGCTGCCACGCGCCGGAGAGGTAAATTTAAACAAAAAAAAAAGGACAAGGATCTGGGGAGAAGAGGGCGAGGTAAGCATGGTGCGGCGGGGCGCCCCCCAGAGGATGGCGCCCTCCTGCCATGCTTACCTCGCTTACCGTTTCGGCACAGCCCTGTGTCCAGCGCTGTGTATATCCAGTATTGCTATAGAAATGATTAGAAGTAGTAGTAGTAGCAGCACACTTCTCTACAGGAAAGTATAATAAGGTAGCATGACTCATCCTCTGGAAACTGTGTAAATACTATAATATTGTTGTATTGCTGGGATCCCAAACCTAACAGAACTGTGGAGAATAAAGAATGTTGTGATCATCTAGAACATTCTCATTACCACAGATGTAAAGCTAAACAGAAGAAAACTGGCCATTATGGTAAAGGAGAAAAGTGCAAGAATAACATTGCTAATACAAGTGTCAGTACAGAAAGGCTATTCTGTATTATATAAGAAGAAGGAGATCTGCAAGTATCAAGAAATCCAGCCAGAGACTAAGTAAATGTGGCAGAAAGACACAGAAATTGTTCCAGATGGATTGGACGCCACCAGCTTAATTGATATGTTGCTGTACATTCTGTACTATAGCCTACAAATTCCATCAAGAAGCTCTCCTTGCCACAATGCAATTATAAACAGCAATAGTAGTTAATTTCAGACCTCAAGATCTTACCTAAAAAGCCCTAGCTTATGAGTGAGGCTCATTCCTGTCAAGGTGTGTACAAATCAGACCCATTTGGAAAGGCAACCCTGGTCTGCTGGGAATGCAGGTTGTGAAAGAGGGAATCGGTTAACCCAATCAGAGCCACAGAGTAACTATTCGGTGCAAGCAATGAGAATGGCAGGAGTTTTATCTATAGCACTGTGAGAGGAATTCGAAGTAACGTGGAGGGGCATAATGGAACAGAAACGCCTATCTCCATGGGCGTTAATCTCCGAGAACGGGTCCGTGAAGGGGCGGACCAAACTGTATTAACGAAAAAAATAGACGCCCATGTTTTATTCGCCAATGTGTGAGCTGGGCGTTTTTGCTTTTCAGCGATAACGGAAAATGAAAGCGCCCAGCTCAAAAACGAATAACTCCAAGGCATTTGTTCGTGGGAGGGGCCAGGATTCGTAGTGCACTGGTCCCCCTCACATGCCAGGACACCAACCGGGCACCCTAGGGGGCACTTTTACAAAAACAAAAAAAAAGGTAAAAGAGCTCCCAGGTGCATAGCACCCTTTCCTTGGGTGTTGAGCCCCCCAAATCCCCCTCAAAACCCACTGCCCACAAGTCTACACCATTATTATAGCCCTAAGGGGTGAAGGGGAGCACCTACATGTGGGTACAGTGGGTTTGGGGGGGTTGGACGACTAATAAGCATTAAGCAGCACAATTGTAACAGGTAGGGGGGATGGGCCTGGGTCCACCTGCCTGACGTCCACTGCACCCCCTAACAACTGCTCCAGGGACCTGCATACTGCTGCCTGGGAGGAGGGTATGACATTTGAGGGTGAAAATAAAAAGTTGTGAAACATCATTTTTTTGTGGTGGGAGGGGGTTAGTCACCACTGGGGGAGTCAGGGGAGGTCATCCCCGATTCCCTCCAGTGGTCATCTGGTCATTTAGGGCACTTTTTGGGGCCTTATTCGTGAAAAAACAGGGTCCAGGAAAAGTGCCCTAAATTCTAGCTACAAACGCATCCATTATCGGCGAAGGGCGCCCATCTCTGTTCGGGTGATAACCACGCCCCAGTTCCGCCTTCGACACGCCTTTGACACGCCCCCGTCCACTTTGTCCGCATCCGCGACGGAGTGCAGTTGAAAGCGTCCCAAATTCGGCTTTTGATTATACCGCGTTCTTCGTTTTTGTGAGATAAACGCCCATCTCCCGATTTAGGTCGGAACTTGGGCGTTTTTCTCGTTCGATTATAAGCTGGAAAGTAACATAGTAGATGACGGCAGAAAAAGACCTGCACGGTCCATCCAGTCTGCCCAACAAGATAACTCATATGTGCTAATTTTGTGTATACCCTACTTTGATTTGTACCTGTGCTCTTCAGGGCACAGACCGTATAAGTCTGCCCAGCACTATCCCCTCCTCCCAACCACCAGCCCCGCCTCCCAACCACCGGCTCTGGCACAGACCGTATAAGTCTGCCCAGCACTATCCCCGCCTCCCAACCACCAGCCCCGCCTCCCACCAGGAGTGCCAAGGGGGGAGGTGGAGGGGGGCAAGATTCCCCAGGGTCCAGCTTCCAAGGGGGGGCCTGCTGGTGCCGGCATGGCTAATTGGTCTCCTGCTCCTATGTGCTACACTGCTGGGTTGTCCCGTTATCGTGTTAACTCTGCACTGCCAGTCACAGGTCCTTCCTCCTGCCTCATCTTGCCTCCTGTGTGAAGTACTTCCTGTTTTTGCAAACATAGGAGGGGACACAGCAGGAAGAAGGACATGTGGTGGCAGAGCAGAGTTAATGCAGCCCTGGCACACAGGAGCAGGAGACAAGTATTAAGTAGGTAAGCAGGCCTGGGAGGGGAGGGGGCCTGTGGGGGGGGGGGGGAGAGGGTCCATGTGGTGGGGTGGGGGAGTGCATGTGGGTGACGGGTGCATACAGGGGGAGGGGCCTTGGGGTGTTTTCCCCAAGCCCAGCTTTGTTTCTCAGCGGCCCAGGAGTATGTGTGAGCACCTAGGTTATCTAATTGCCCTTATTTAGTATCAGTGATACACTACCAAGTTCTACTACATGTTCTTACCAATGTTGCTGAAATTAGTGAAACACATTGATTTCACTATATAATTTAACAAGGGATTCCTAGCTGCCCCATCCAGTACAACTCAACCTGATATTCTGACATTAGAATAACATTGTATCAACTGTAAATAAGTGCCATTAATAAGCTATCAAGAATGACATAAAACATAACTGTTTTCATAGTAATAGTAAATATTAACAAGAGTATTTTGTCTCCAAAGGGTTCGATTTTCAGTCATGGATTTTGATATACCGTCATTCTGTGGTACAATCAAAGTGGTTTACAATTTTATATGGAAGTATTTTTCTCTGTCCCTAGTGGCCTCACAATCTAAGGGGTCCTTTTACTAAAGGGTGGTAATGCTTAGCGCGTGCTAAATTATAAGACACCCATAGGAATGTAATGGGTGTCTTATCATTTAGCGCATACTAAATCCATTAGTGCATCTTAGTAAAAAGATCCCTAAGTTTTTTATACCTGGGGCAATGGAGGGTTAATAGGTACTTTTACTAAGCTGCGGGGAAAAGGGCCCTGCAGTACCAGTGAGGGCAGTTTTTCCTGCACGCCAGACCCTTTTTTCCCGCAGTGGATAAAAAGCCCCTAAAAAAATGGCTATGCGGGGAGAGCACTTACGCAACCCATTGAGGTGGCAGTAAGGGCTCCCGTGGTAACCCGATTACCGCCAGGTTAGCACCATACTATTAAATAAAAATATATATTTTCCAGCGCGTTGGAAAAAGCATGTGTTCGAGCCAGAAGTACTGCCAGCGGTCGTGTTGGGCTGGCGGTAGTTCCGGGTTAGCATGCGGTAAGCCTGCGTCAGGCTTACTGTCGCTTTGTAAAAGGGCCCCTAAGTGACTTACCAAGGATCACAAGGAATCACAATGGGAATTGAACCCAGTTGCCCAGATTCTTAGCCCACTGCCCTGAGCGAGTCCTGCGCTGACATTCAGCAGGATGTAACCATTGAGGGCCACTGAATATCAAGTCTGACCACCTCAGCACTTTCCAGGTAGGGCTAGATAGTCCAGAGGTAGAACAAAGGTAGCACCAGATATTATCCGGGCACCAGTGCCAAGTTTACTATCTAGATAGATTGGAGCAGATAAACTTGCCCACTTAGCTAACTGTGTACCGGTGCTGATGTTGGTGGTACCCAAAGACCTTCCTGCAGCTGCTGATAAACTGGATATTCAGTGCCAGTATCAACGTATGGCCTGTAATTGAATATCTGATTCTAAATCAGCCTGTGGTGACCAGCATTTTCAAAAACACTGGTTACCAGAAGATGAATATTGATCTGAATATTTTTTTAAAGAAAAGGGTGCCTCAATAGCTAGTGAGGAATCTGCGAGGGAATAAGGGTTTGGGAGACTAGCTACAACTGGTAATGAACAGCTACCCCATATTGTCCCTTGTGTGCCACCTATTGTCAAACATGCATTTTTTTTACAAGGCTACAAGTGCACTTTCACATAGTGACTGTGTCTGTCATGTCCTATGATAGTATTCTAATTTGTGCCTGACACCAGGGGCGTAGCTACTGGGGGGGGGGGGGCATGGGGGCCTGGGTCCCTGCATATTTTGTCCGGGCCCCTGGTTTGGCTGGCAGGGGTTCCCAACCCCCACCAGCCAAAGCCTTCTTCAGCGTGGTCTTCTTGCTCCTCCTGTGCACGCTGACGCTGAGGAGAAGGAGGAACTCTTCAGCTGGCAGGGTTTCAGGATCCCCACCAGCTCAAGTATTTAATATTTGGGGTTTGTGGGCATAGAGGGGTGGGAAGAGGAGGGGGCTGGGGGGGGCGAATTCCATGCCCACCCACCTTAGGCTCACACTCACCCAAAATTGGCCATCTGGCTATGCCTCTGATTCTATAAACGGTGCCTAACTTTAGGCAAGGTTCATAGGCTAGCGCTATGAATGTTTTTTTTTCAGCACCAATTTTTTAGGTGCCATTTATAGAATCTAGTCCCATATGTGCAATAAGCATGCAACTAGGCCAGCAGCTCAAGTATTTGTTAGTTACTTCTTAGAATAGTTTCCTTGAGGTCTACTTATACAGTGTACTATAGTAAGAACCTGTGACGTTCCTAGGGGGGCTGACACCCGGGGCGGATCGCCGAAGCGCCCCGCCCCCGGGTGCAGCGCCCCCCCCCCCCCCCCGGAACAGCGCGACGCACTCCCGGCGAAAGAACCCCTGATCCCCTGGCAAAAGACCCCCCCCAGGGTGCACGCCACTGGGGGGGGGGGGTGCCACGCGCCTGCCAGCTCTTCGTTTTCATGCTCCCTCTGCCCCGGAACTGGAAGTAACCTGTTCCGGGGCAAAGGGAGCATGAAAACGAAGAGCCGACAGGCGCGTGGCACCCCCCCCAGCGGCGTGCACCCGGGGCTGACCGCCCCCACCCCCCCCCCCCCCCCCCCCCCCACCTTTGGTACGCCACTGGTAAGAACTATCTTTTCTCTGCAGACTCATTTAACAAGGATTTATGTCAGTGTTTTATTTGTTTTCGATAAAATTTTTGGAAATCTTTATGCCAGAGTCCCAGCATTCAGACAAAATCTGAAGTGCAATTATGGGTATACTACTACTGGAATCACGATGACAAAACATATTATCACATTCCATCTGCTTTGAAAGAATCTTGAAAACCATATGTGTATTATGGTTGGTCCTACTTTCTAAAGTAAACAGAGACATTTAAGCAGGTAGGTCTTATGTGGCACTTGGCAGTGTGAGAAATCATCAGCTCCGGGACTCCAGTGAGCATGCTGCAGCGGCATGTACCTTTCAGAATATGCCCAATTAGTCTCTTCCCTCACAGACTGTCACTGTTGCTATGTGTTGTTTCAGAGTAAGACAGAGGTATTTATTGTCCCTGGCTGATGTATAGAGAACAAATACAGCAGCAGTTGCTCTGTATGTTACATTATGGGATGCAGTGATTATGTTTCAGCAGCAAGGTCTCTTCAGGACTCCTGCTCTGTAATCAAATCTGAGAGTTTATAGTTGACAAGCAAATCACTGGTCATTAGAGGAAACAGTATTTCCTCTGCACAACTGGCCTGTGGTTCAGGTACAGTATCGGGCAATCCATTTTTCCTCCTGTGTGTGTTGTGATTTATGATGGGAGGTAGAACCACATGGCAAAGCTCTTCAGATGTTGTACTCAAGAATACTAACCTTATAAAACTGAACAATAATGCAGTAAAAGGATGATTTGATACACAACTTGAATGTGCAGACCAACAGTTTACTTACTCAGGGGTCCTTTTACTAAGGTGCATGGGAAAGTGGCCTACGCTAATGTAGGCACGTGTTTTGGACGCGCACAGATCCATTTTTTAGCGCACCTGTAAAAAATGCCTTTTTTTGGGGGGGGGGGGGGGTTGTGCTGAAAATGGACATGTGGCAAAATGAAAATTGGTGTGCATCCATTTTGGGTCTGAGACCTTACTGCCACCCATTCACTTAGCAGTAGGGTCTCATGCGTTAATTGGGCGGTAATGGTCAGCACATGTTCAAATGCCGATTACTGCCTGTGCGCCGGAAAATAAAAATATTTTCCAGCACGCGGAGTGGACATGCATAAAAAATGAAATTACCACCCGGGCTATGCGGTAGCCAGGCGGTAATTCCAAATTGACGCACGTTGGGTGCACATAGGCGCCTACTCAGCTTAATAAAAGGGCCCCTGAAATAGGTACTTTTAAAATTATCTTGGGGTATGAAGGTATAAAAGTAGGCACTAGGAAAATAAAGTTGCGAGTGGGGGAACACCTCAGTAATATTAGATTATGGAAAATGGAAGCACCTCTTGTGACCCATTGGGTAGAGGTAGGACATAACCTAGATGAGCTAAGATTTGTTGTTTTATATCAGTCTATGAATACTCAAGATGGTAATGAACCACAGCAATTACATAGGTTGGAACAGAAATATATTTTCCTATATAACACGTTGGAACCGATGGGTTTGAATCGTGAGATAGAATTGGACCTGGTTAGATGAATTAATTGCTTTTTGGGTACATCATCTCCATGGGGCTCTCTGATTGGATTAGATTCAACTACGAGTGCTTTATAATAGAGCACGGAAATAGTTTTGAAACATCCGGTTGAGTTGATATACTCTCTGGGGTGGTCTGACTGACTGATTCCCGGCAATGGTGTGCTATAAATAGATCCTTGTGTGGTAAGTTCTTTTTTTGGTTTTGGTTAATTTAAGTTATGAAGTGTATTTTTGTAGTTACTGGCTTATTCTATATATACAGAGTAACAGCTCCTGAGGACGCCTGTTGAGCGAAACACATGATTGGTACGCCAATTGAGCAAAACTAAGTGTTTGTGTCACGCTGAAAACGAATGGAAAATAAAATGAACTGAGCTGAATACGAGAATTTGAGAATAAGATAAGACACTGAAGTTGGCTTGGAATAAGCAGATATATATGAGTAACAATAAAGACTTTGAGTGGGACTAAGTGTTGGAATCAGTGGATGTGAGGAGCCATGTAGGATTCTCCGTTGTGAAATGGGGCAGCTTTGAAATGCTGCTGGAAGATCAAAGGTTTGGACATCATTAGGTGTTCTCACGTGAGACTGTGGCAGATTGGTACCGTTTCTGCTCCCTGGTTCCATCTCCTGGATCCTTTGTTTTAGATTTTATGGGTAATGAATGTATGAGTGAGTATGAATGATTATTATGTAGTTTTATATGATATTTGTGATGTGTATTTATAGAAGCATAAAATATTGTGTTTAGATTTTTGAAAATAAAGATTTTGTCAACTATATATAATAGTGATATTCTTCTGAATTTTAAATAACTAGGAAAATACAGGCATAGGTATTCTTGGGGACAGAATCTGTGACCTCACAGTGGGAGAAGGCCAGAGCCCGAGGTGGGGAGCATTTTGGTCTGCCGCCCCACTGCCCTGCCACTCCCCACCCACTGCTGCAGCAAATACCTTGGCTGGCGGGGGTCCTCAACCCCCACCAGCTGAAGCCTTGTCCAGCGCCGGTCTCCGGTGCCGCTGCATTGCCTGCCCTGCTCTCTCTTCCCCCTCATGTCCTATACGCTCCTTTTAGTGAAACTGCTTAATTTCACTAAAAGGAACGTGAAGGACGTGAGGGGGAAGAAAGAGCAGGGCAGGCAACGAGCAGCGCCAGAAATTGGTGCTAAACAAGGTTTCAGCTAGTGGAGGTTAGGGACCCCTGCAGGCAAAACCAGGGGCCCAGAGGAAATTTGAAGGGGCCCAGGCCCCCATGGCCCCATGTAGCTATGCCACTGACTTAAGTATGTAACATAAAATATATGCATAAGTGTTGATTCTTACTGGAATATGCTCAGAGTTATCCTACCTTGGAACATTTGCAAAATTGTGCAGATGCTGTCATGGAAGCTATTTTATAAAGGCACATGGGTTTGATATTTCACAAACAGCTTTATTATTTTCTCTTGTTCACCTATAACAGCATGACATCATCAAGCAATGAATCAGTTACAAAACATGTGCTGAAATAACCACAAAATGTTTTAAATCATGAAATAAATAAAAAGAAGGCAATAGTACCATTGCAAAAATGCAAAAGAAAAAACTGATTTTTCATTCATACATAATAACAGTATAAAACAGTTAACAATACTAAGATAAAAAGAACACCAAAACAGAAAAATAACCATAACATGCAAAGAGAAAAGGAACAAAGTAGAAGGAAGATATACGTTAATATTCTATCATAAAATAGGAGACATATCATCAAAGAGAAACTGATATAAATGAAGTGCAAGTGGAACAGAGTTGCACAGGGACAGAAATTTCACCCGTCCCTGCTGGGATCTAACCTATCCACACCCAGGCCCAGGAGCATCAAGCCATGGCTTTGAGGCACGATGCTTTCAGATGGTAAAATAAACCCAGAAAAAAGCTGAAGTTATTTTACCATGATTTCTGGGCCCTAACGTGACTTGTGGTGCTTCACCACAAGTTATGTTGAGGTATTTGTATTGTAATATGATTCAAAACATGAATTTGCATATTTTGTATTTCATTACCACCCAACCTGCGGAGACTTAAATTTTACCATGGTATTTTTGGTCAGACAGCATTAACGCCGTTTAAGTTGCTTTAAGACCCAAAAAGGTGACCTTAAGCCCTAATGCAGCTTGACGAATTCACCCCTTAATGTAATGGCCAAGTGTCATAGTAGCTATACAAAGTGTCAGGCAAAGCAAAATAATTAAAGAATGGCAAAAGTGCCCAGTCTTTGTCTCTGCAAAGCAATTATTAAGTTTCACTAATCAGTGCTGTCTGTACATCGTGCCTGTACTCTACAAACAGTATCTTTAATTGGTTGGATTAGATGCTGGTAGGACCAATTAGACATTCACCATCAAGTGGGGTTCTGACATGCAGCATCTTTGACACATTATGACAGAGTCCAGTTATGGAATGCAATGTTTTGTCTTAATTGGTAGCTCTGCACAGATAATGGTTTGCTTCAGGCAAGAAGCCTCAGGCTGGTTTTAGTCAGTACACAGTATAGGAATAAGCATATTGCCTATGATGTTTAACATACAAGAAACAGAATGGCAAACTGCTGTGTTAGGTCCAGGATACTGTGCAGACAGCAGCAGCCATGTTAGTTTGGCTTAGTTTGGTTCCATGAAACACATAAAATGGTGATCTAGGCTATGTACTACATTTCTTGGTTTGGATCAAAGCCCTTCTATAAGAGATCTATGGCACTGATATTAATCACCGACAGAAGGTCTTCATTCTTGCTCTTCATAAAAGGAATTGGCAAGGCTGTCCCTTGCTTCCTCTGTAGTTTGTATTAGCCCTGGAGCCTTCTGTTTGCAGAATGTGGCTTCATAAGAATATTAGCACAGCTATAGTCAACAGGATAGAGAATTAAAAAAAAAATGTATACAGATAATACTCAGATCAGAGTGGAAAAGCCAGAGTGCAATACTACTACAGTATGTTTATGGTTTATTGTTTAGATTCTGTTTTTATCCAAGGCAGAGTTCAATAATAATAATAATCATACTTTTGGAACATATTTATTTATTAGGATTTATTTACCGCCTTTTTGAAGGAATTCACTCAAGTCAGTGTACAGTAAGAATAAGTCAAACATGAGCAATAGGCAATTACAGCAGTAAAAATATTCAAGTAACAATACAAAGTATGGCATGGTATACTACTTGCAATGACTACACAATACGAAATAGAACATTATAATTGGTAGTGAAGGGTAAGGCAAAGTTGTAACATATATATTATTTATTATTATTATTATTAGCATTTGTAAAGCGCTACCAGATGCACGCAGCGCTGAACACCTGATGAGTAAGAAAGTAGGAAGAATTAGAAAGTAAGGTGACTGATTTGAAGAAAGTTGCACATGAGGTCAGAGAGATGGTTAAATATCATCTCAGCTAGGGTAGGAGTGGATAAACATGTCCCGCTGCAGCATGTGCAGCCCGAGTCAATCCTTGTTTGTGTGAGTGAGACTAACAAGTTAGTTACTTCTTCCATTAAAGGCTTAGTTGAAGAGCCAAGCTTTCACCTGCTTCCTGAAGTACTGCCACACTTTGACAGACCAAAGGTCCATCAAGCCCAGCATCCTGTTTCCAACTGTGGCCAATCCAGGTCACAAATACCTGGCAAGATCCAGAAAAAATTTAATACATTTTATGCTACTCATCCCAGAAATAAGCAGTGGATTTTCCCCAAGTCAATTTAATAATGGTCTATGGACTTTTCCTTTAGGAAGTCGTCCAGACCATTTTTAAACCCCTCTAAGCTAACTGCCTTTACCACATTTTCTGGCAACGAATTCCAGAGTTTAATTACACATAGAGTGAAGAAAAAAATTCTCTGATTCGTATTAAATTTACTAATTCATTGCATGCTCCCTAGTCCTAGTATCTACCTGTTCCACTCCACTCATTATTTTATAGACTTCTATCATATCTCCCCTCAGCCGTCTTTTGTCCAAGCTAAAGAGCCCTAGCCACTTCAGCCTTTCCTCCTTATGTCCCCTCTGCAGTTGTAACAAATGGAAAGATAAGATACCATAGGGAGCAATTTTTTAACTTCATGCACACTATAGATGTCTCAATGCCACATGCTGAGTGCTAACTCTATAGCAGCATTTGTATGTGTAGAATATTATTTATTCATTTATTTATTTATTTATTTATTGGTATTTATTAATTATCTTAATGAAGAGATTCACCCAAGGTGGTGTACAGCAGGTAATTTAACTTACAATTCTGTTAACAGCATAATAATAGTGAAATAACCAAGAATAAACATGAATACAATAAATGAGGTAAACTTGAAAAAAGTAGATTGAAGCCTAATAATAGAACTACCATGAAACAGGATCAAAGATATACACATTTAACAGCACTGGAATTCAAATACCAGAGATATAATACAATGTTAGCATAATACTAATGATACACCTAATAAGTATGCATTATAACATTCAACTAACATAGATATGATGCTAACGATTTTCTGTAATATGGCTTACCATATAGCTGAGGGACCAAGAGCAGATATATAATGGGAACAAGATGCGTGGTAGTGAGTCAGTTGGGATAATTTGTTGGTTAGCTAAACTCAAGACACTTTTGTTGCATAGTTAGGCAAGATATAAGGAACTGATCTAAGTTACAGTTTGTGTAGGAAGCTAGCCAGGTGCAGAATGCGTGTATAGTCAATTATGCTGTGTATTAAAGACTTGGGAGAAGAGCCAGGTTTTCACCTGCTTCCTGAAGTAGAGGTAGTCTTCAGTTATACATAGCCCCTCTGGGAGTAAATTCCAGAGCGTGGGGGCTCACATCGTACAATTTCTTTTGATGAAGGTACAGATAGTGAGGATCATTGAGAGGACCATAGAGGTCTCAAAGGTGTGGAAAGAGCTAACTTATTCTTTAAGTACTCTGGCCCATTTTGTCTGAGGACCTTGAAAATCAGACATAGTTTTAAATTTAGCCCTGTAAGGTACTGGTAGCCAGGGTAGCTTTTGCAGGAAGGGTGCAATGTGTTCACACCACTTGCAGCCTTCTATTTGTCATGCTGCAACGTTCTGAATTAGTTGGAGCTGATACAAACTCTTTTTGGCTTGACTAATGTACAAGGCATTACAGTAGTCTAGTCGTGATGTTAACATGGCATGGGCCATTGTGGTCAGACTCATCTTTTCAATATTTTGAGAGAGATTTTGTAGCTGCCATAGGAGATAGAAACAATTTTTGAAGGTTGTTTGAATTTGTGGGATCAGATTAGAGAGCTGCACGGCTTCCGTCCCCGCGGGAATCCCGCGGAACCCGCGGGATTCCCACGGGGACGGAGGCAGTTCCTGTGGGGTTCCCGCGGGGGTGGAAGCAGTTCTGCGGGGTTCCCGCGGGGATGGAGGCAGTTCCTGCGGGGTTCCCACGGGGATGGAACCAGTTCTGTGGGCTTCCCGTGGAAGTGTAAGCTGCACCTGCACCAGCCTCTCATCTACCGAATACCAATTTATTTGAGTGCTGTCTCCTCCTCCTCCTCCTCCTCTTCTTCCTTGCTTTAACAGCATAAATGTGGAAAGTCTTCCATTAAGGAGGTGGTAGAGTCACAAATGATGACGGAATTCAAAAAGGCGTGGGATGAACACAGAGGATCTCTAATTAGAAAATGGAAGTTATATAAAAGCTAACCTTAAATGGCTGCATGTGTGTGGATGTGTCAAGTGACACTTAGATGGCGACTCTGGCTGTGATGAACTAGAGCTGATACCTGGCAGACTTGTATGGTTTGTGTCTCATACATGGCAATCTGGTTTAGAATGGGCTGGAAAGGGCTTAGACAGCAACTTCAGTGGCTGGAACATGAGGACAGTGCTGGACAGACTTTTATGGTCTGTGTCCCACAAATGAGAACATGAATAGGCTGGAGTGGGCTTCAATGGCAACTCCAGTAGTTGGAACATAAGGATAGGGCCAGAAAGACTTCTGAGGTTTTTGTTCCAGAAACACGAAAGAAAGACCATAATCAAGTATATAATATCACACTTGTTGATTTAATGATGAATTGATCATGAGTGTGACTATTGGGCAGAGTGGATGGACCGTTCAGGTCTATTTGCTGTCACTTACTATGTTACTATTAATCCTCTTTGCTCCCAGGCTGGTGCACAGACCTCAGCTCTGACACAGGCACAAGAATCAGATGTCACCTGACCTACTGGCGCTTGCATGTGGCGACCTCTCAGCACACACTGCCAGTGAATCAGAGACAAATCTTACATGTGCGCACCAGAGTGTTCCAAGTTCCAACTTCCGTTCCTTCCTTGCCTACAGTGCTGTGGCTGAAATCCAGAGAGAGACTGAGGGAGCTGACTGGAACTTTCTTTTATGTACTATTAAATTCTTACAGGGATGGGTGGGGATGGGTTAAATTCTTGTGGGGACGGGTTGGGATGGTTTAAATTTTTGCGGGGATGGGTGGGGATGGGTAAGATTCCAGTGGGGATGGGTGGGGACGGGTAAGATTCCAGCAGGGACGGGCGGGGATGGGTAAGATTTCTGTCCCCGTGCAACTCTCTAGATCAGATTGAGTGATGAGTCTTGCAGTGTCCCAAGATTCCTAACCTGTGATTGTAGGGGGAGTTCATACTTCCCAAAAGGTATTTTGAATTTGGGTATTTGTTGCCGTGGGTTTGGTACCCAAAGAATCTCAGTTTTATTTGGGTTCAGGCAAAGCTTGTTGTTGTTTGACCATTCCTGAGTTGTGGTTAGGCAGGCAGTCAGTTTACTCAGAGCTGTGGGTAGATATGGTTCAATGGGTATGAGAAGTTGCACATTTTCAGCATTGATGTAGAATTTTCTGTCCATTGACTGAAGCAGTTCAGACAGTGGCTTGAAGATAGATATTAAATAAAATGGGAGACAGTATGGATCCCTGTGGCACCCCACAGTCCAGTGCCCATGGTGATGATGTGCTGTTGCTGAACAGAGCTGATTGTTGCCTTTACCATACTCGGGGCATGTATATTGTTTCACTGCAACATGGATTCTCTGGTGGACTGTGAGGCTGTCCTCAATGATGCTTTTACCACACTTTCTATATGCAACTATTTTAACTTCTGAATGGATTCTATGGTTCATTGCTAGACCAGTCCACCAGAGAATCCATGTTGCAATGAAACAGTGGTGGTAAAGTGTGGTAAAGGCTTTAGGCAGAAGGCAGACCTCACAATACACAAGAAAATTCACAATAGAGTGAAACCATTTGCATGTTCTGATTGTGGTAAAATGTTTGGTTGGAAAGAAAGCCTCACACAGCATCAGAGAATCCACACAGGGATGAAGCCATTAACATGCACTGAGGAGGTAAAAGCTTCAGTTGCATTGGGACACATAATTAGGGAATGTACAATCTTTCTATGAAGTACGAAAAATAGCACTCTGGTATTTAGTTATATGTAATGAGACTTCCTTTTTATTTATAGATCTGAATTCAAAGCCCAAATCTACTGATAAACAATAGACACAAGACTCAGATGTTATAAAAATCAGAAATCTTGGCATCAGATAGAATAATGGAAAAGTGACATCCCAGGAAAGCAATAGGACACCCTAGGGGGGCACTGCAGTGGACTTCATAAAATGCTCCCAGGTACACATCTCACCATTGCTCCCTTACCTTGTCTGCTAAGCCCCCCAAAACACACTACCCCAACTGTACACCACTACCATAGCCCAAGTGGGTACAGTGGGTTTCTGGTGAGTTTTGGAGGGCTCACAGTTTCCTCCTCAAGTGTAACAGGTAGGGGGAGGTAGGAGCCTGGGTCCACCTGTTTGCAGTGCACTGCACCCACCACCAGACTACTCCAGAGACCTGCATGCTATTCTGATGGACCTGAGTATAACATCTGAGCATGGCACAGAGGCTGGCAAGCAATGTTTTCCATCACATTTTTTGGGGGGTGGGAGGGATTAGTGACCACTGGGGGAATAAGGGGAGGCCATTTCTGATTCCGTCCAGTGGTCATCTGGTTATTTAGAGCACCTTTTTGTGCCTTATTCATTATAAAAACAGATCTAGCTCAAAACGTCTAAGTTTTAGTCCTGGTCAGTTTTGTTTTGTTCCATTATGGCTGAAAAAGTCTAAGTCTTAGGAATGCCCAAGTTCCACCCTGAACACACCCCTAGCACTCCCCCTTGAGATTTGGACACACTTCTGAAGTACTTCAGAGGAAAAATGTCTGAAAATTGTTTTAAAAATGCTGATTTGGACATTTTTGTGAGAAAAACATCCAAATGCAGACTTATGCCACTTTTTGGACGTTTTTCTCTTTTGAAAATGAGCCCGACAGTAACATAGTAAATAACAACAGCAAAGCCCACTGCAGCTTATCTAAATCCATCTTGTCATCTGTGTAAAAGTCTGCCCGGCACTGTCCTTGTGTTCCAAATTACTGGAGTTTACGTCAAAGCCCTCTCCTGCCCATCCTAAACTGGATTGCCGTATACGGGACCCAGACTGTACAAGCTTGCCCAACTTGGGAATGATGAGCGAGTTGATCATGATACAAATGATATAAAAGATCACAATGCAGATGATACAAAAGTATTCAAAGAAACTGTAGGAGGATTTTGGAAAGCATGAAGACTGGGCATCCAATTGGCAGATAAATTTAATATGATGCATATTGGGACAAATAACCCAATTATAGCTACATGATGCTAAGTTACACATTAGGAGTTACCACCAAGGAAAAAGATTTAGACATCATCAGCATAGGGATGGGATGGAAAGACATGCTGAATGTCATTCAGCACATGCACAGATGTGTGTTGATACAAATTCTTTTTTTTTTCTGCTCAGACCTGCGCACAGCTGTAACTGCCTTAGCATAGAATCATCACCTCCTTTGTTCTTTTTTTGTTTGTTACCTGTGCTCTGCAAGGTGGCAATGAAAAAGTTTGTGGGTCCCATATGCTTGCAGAAAAAAAAAACAGGCATTGATTCTCACAGACGCTACTGCAGAAGAATGAGCTACTAACCCTTCTTAGACTTGGCATTAAAGTCCAAGGGGCCTTTTACTAAGCTGCGGTAGGCTCTATGCACATGCAGCAGTAATTTCAGATTTGGCACACGCCCATAATGCATGGACAAATTATTTACTTATTTCCTCCTACGCATGCCGTTTACGGTGCTAATCGGCACTTGGCGTGCGCCGATTGGTCACCGCGTGTGTAGCGCGTGAGCCTTTACCACTAGATCCATGGGTGGTGTTAAGGTTTCAGGCTAATTTTGGGTGCACACTGATTTCATTTTTACTACAGGCCTTTTCCCGTCCCATTAAAAAAAAGTCCTTTTTTTGTAAATGCAATAAAAACTGGCCTGGCGCATGCCCAATACATGCACCTACACTACCGTAGGCCACTTTTTACCACAGCTTAGTAAAAGGGCCCCCAGCCTTTAAGTCATTTGCTCACTTCTCTGCATTGGTGCAAAATAGCTAATTTATTTATTTGTTTGTTTAGGCATTTATATCCCACACTTTCCCGCCCATGGGCAGGCTCAATGTGGCTTACATTAGTTCAAAAGGCTAACAGCAGTATAAAAGGACACTTCAATCTAGAAATAAACAAACAGACACATTAAGGGCGAGGTAGTTGGTGGGGAGAGACAGAGGGAGAGAAGTGAGAAAGGAGGTAAGGAATGCAGTATGGTCGCATAACATAATGGGTCAGACGACATTAAGGCAGTGCGGAGCTGCAGTATAAGCTGTCCTGAATAAAGCGGTCTTCAGGGAGTTTCTGAAAGCCTGTTGTTCGGAGGTAGCTTTTATTGAGTTTGGTAAACCATTCCACAAACGTGCACTGATGTAGGGAAAGGTAGATGCATGGCTGGTTTTATACTTGAGGCCATTGCACGAGGGGTAATGGAGATGTAAATAGGATCGGGAAGATTTGCTCAAGTTCCTTGGTGGCAACAGGATAAGATTATCCATATAAGCTGGAGCTTTGCCGTGAAGGATTTTGTGAATTTTGAATGTTATACGTTCCTTGACAGGTAGCCAGTGCAGTTTTTCTCGTAGTGGTCTGGAGCTGACAAACTTCGATTAACCTCATTACCATGGTTTTAAATATGCTGTGCATTAGTGTCTAAGGTGAGGCTTTGTGCAGTTAGCTTGTCCCTTCCTGAACTGTGTTGTGTACCCACAACATTGTGTGCTAAAACCACACTAACCCTGAGCAAAGCTTGAGTACATTTTTTTGTTTGTTTGTTTTTTTGCAGTCAAGCCTTGGTTGCCCCAATTCTGTCTTTTAACTACTCATCAGTCCACAAGATTTTTTAGTAGACTGAATGCAATCTTATCTAAATAGTTTTGGAATGGGAAAAGGCTGAGAATTATATGGGAGAGGTTGGCACTCCAAGGAGAGGAATAGGAAGCTGCCAACCCATATTGAAAGTGTTATTGTTGGGCAGAAATCTGTAGGGTGCTTAAAGTGTATAATGACATGTCAAATCAGGTGCAGTGGACTGTGTTAGAGCAAAGTTATCCTGGCAATTGCAAATTGTTTCACCTGCAGGAAATATTTTACGGAATGGGTATAATTTATTTTGTCTCTACAAGAAATCATCCTTTTTTCTCACTTCTATTCAGACACTGGCAGGTAGCGAGGAAGAAATTAGAAGTGCAAGGATGTTCCTTTACATTATTTCCTCTTCTCTGGGCCTGAGTACAGGAAAGCTGGAGTAGGAAAGTGGACAAGTAAGGAATTAAAAAATGGTTACAATTATTTCAAGAAGAAATTTTTCTTTTAGAAAACGGGAGGAGTTCTTCTTTATTTTCATTACCTGCAACTCAGATATTTTGCAATTAACCATGAAATTGCTCCAAGCCTACCCGGAGATTCCACTAAGCTAGAGGGTAGCTATTTTAAACAGATGATGATTAGGCTATATACTCATAATTCCCTTCTGGAATTCAGATCAGCTAGTATCTACCAGGAAATAAGCTTTTAGTTATGCTGGGCCAAAATTATGCAATGATTGACCTTAGGTTGTTACATGAGGAAAGAAATTATCTTCATTTTAGAAAATATCTAAAAGCATGAGAGATTTTTGTTATTTAGATTGGTTATTACATTCTATTTCTTAAGAATTTTTATTTAACTTGTATTGTAAACTGTTTTGATGTAATATATATTGTTAAAGGTAATATATCATAGCAACTTTAGCACATTAATCTTATTATGAGTGTTATCTCTCTTATTTGAATAGGCTAACTAGATCATATACTCCAGCATGGACCAGGGGCGTAGGCAGATTTCGGCGGGAGGGGGGTCCAGAGCCAGAGGTGAGGGGCACATTTTAGCCCCCTTCGGCACCACTGACCCCCTCCCCCACCATTTTGACCCCCTGCTGCCGCCGCCACCACCAACTTTGACCCCCCCCCCCTCCGGCACCAATCCTTTCGACCCCTCCCTTCCCGCCACCACCAATCCTCCCCTGCCGCCGCCGTCACCGTCGGATACCTTTGCTGGGGGGGGGACCCCAACCCCCGCCAGCCGAAGTTCTCTTCTCCGGCGCGGCCGCATTGCTGGCTGATCTGCAAGGTTTCATTCTGTTTCTGAACGAAGCCTTGCAGATCAGCAACGTAGCCGCACCAGAGAAGAGGACATCGTCGGTGGGGGTTAGGGTCCCCCACCAGCAAAGTTACCCGACGGCGGCGGCAACGGGTTGACAATAGGAGGGGGTCAAGAGGTCATCGGCAGGGGGGGCAAGGCCAAATCTATGGGGGCCCATGCCTCCGTGGCCCTACGTAGCTACCCCACTGGCATGGACATTAAGGTCTTTGCAAGATTTTAGGATGGGCTTGCCCCTATTTCTAAAGCTTGTTGGGACCAACTGTTTATCAACAAAATGAAACTGAAAATTTTGAGGACACAGAGAACAAATCTAATAATGGCCTGGATAGATGTGAGAAGGCCTTTGAACCACTACCTCATACCTGAATGTTGCAGTGTTTGAAAATGTTCGGAATTAGTGAAAACATCCAGAATATGCTCAAAAAAGGCACAAAACAATTGACAACAACTTTGTTAGTAAACGGACAAGAACTGGGAAACATGAACATCGGAAGGGGAATATTCCTAGGGGATTCACTATCACCCTGGCTATTCAATATCGATTTAATCCCCTTACCTTGCATCTCAAACAAAACAAATTAGGCTATGAAATGTCGGAACAGAGTAGAAAAATATCTTACTTATTGTATACGAATGATTTAAATCTTTTTTAAAGTTGAAATTGAAGCACTGCTGAACACAGTAAGAATTTACAGTGAATTATTATCATCATTATTGGGTCTAATATTCAAAAGGTTTAACTAAGTGGGAGAGGCTCCTCTCCTGCCCGGTTAAACCCATCCAGCAATATTCTGTGGCACTTAAGCAGGTAGTGCTGCTGAATATTACCTCTGACCACCCAGGCATTGTCTGGTTAGTACTGGGGCAGTGTGGGGAAGAACTAACCAGTCTGCTAACCAGCTAAGCAAGCATGGTATGGGGTTTGCATCACAAGATGTAAGAAAAGAGACTTGAGGGCCTGAACATGTACACCGCGGAGGAAAAGAGGGACAGGGGTGATATGATACAGACTTTCAAATATTTGAAAGGTATTACTATACAAACAAACCTTTTCCAAAGGAAGGAAAGTGGTAAAAATAGCGAACATAACATTGTGCCATCAGAAGTGAACATTGAGTTGTGTATTATCTTTCCAATTTGATAGCACAGATTTAAGGGTGATTGCAACCAGTACATCAAACAGGGGTCTTCAAAATACATTTCAATCATTGTCTACGGTTTATATTATTGTAAGTTGCATACTTATATTTATGATTAAGAGACATAAATAGCTGTGTTGCTACCTGATATCTTTCTTGAATGCTCTAATGCTGATTGCCATATTATCTTTAGGCATTCATTATATACTTTATTCTCTGTTAAACCTTTGTAATGAAAGTTGATTGCTTTCTCTTGTTTCTAATGTTTTTATATTTGCAAAAATTCAATAAAAAATCTTGAAAATAGAAGACATGGATATACCATTGTCAGCTCGGTTTGTTGCCCCGTGAGATATCTCTCAAGTCTCACGCTGGAGGCCTCTTAAATCTCCACATTATAGTGGGCCTCCAACCCCCCTTATGGAAATTCCCATCTATATGCATATTTCCCCTCCCCCTGAGCACCAGTGTGGCCATGGAGTGATGTACAAGTACTGCCATCAGTGAGGACCCCAAAACAGCTAGCACGAGTACCTCACAAATAGAGGCCCCCAAACCAAGGTTTCCCACCTTGATGCTTGTAAACTGCGTTTCTCCAACAGAGGTGGCCAGAAGGAAGGGTGGCTCCGACAGGGTCTCCTGCCATCTCCCAGCCATCTGTAGGACACATAGGCATGGGGCCAAACACATACCCACATCCCTGACAAAAACAGTAACAATGGCCCCATCCGTGCAACAGCATAGTGTCATACTACCTCCCAGCCAGTGCCTGCTCACTCAGGGTCAGAACCCATTCTGCTCTGATATTGCCCCCAGGGTTCCCTGCTATGTCATCTCATTGGTGCCACACCTCAGATATATCCCTCAGGTAACAACAACTTACCCCAGTTATCCCTGTCCTTGCCTTCAGATAGCCAGCTGCACCACTTTGCAAGCCATTTAGGATAAGTTGATCTCAATTGCAAAACTTTTAAACACACAGGGCACCCTCCAACTGCCAAATATCCTGCCCAGGACCAGCCTGCCCTGGATCATGCTGCCCAGGACCAGCCCTCCCAAGATCAGGCTTCCCAGGACCAGTGCACCCTGGATCAGTCTGCCAAGGACCTGGGCACCCCTGAGAAAGCATGAGAGAAAATGATAATGGACCATGGGCCCTGGGAAGTGCCAGTCACCCAATAATAGGCCCATAGTCAGCAACATCTGGAGCCAAGGAGGGGGGAGGACCCCTGAAAGGACATTCTTCCACTGGATGGGGAAGAAGGGGCGCTGTCTCAGCCCCACTCCCAGAAGCTATGCTGGAGGGCACAACAACTGAGGGCTGTCCTGAAATGTCTGCCACGTCTGCTGGTGGGCCCACCCAAACTGACACCCTTGTCCCTTTCCAGCCCTATCAAAATGGAACCTAGTAAGGCATTCCTGGTCAGTGAGGCCCAGAAAGCAAATGTGGGGCCTAAGTACTCTGGGATCTGAGTATATCCTCCTGGTCTTCCTTCCCAACTCTCATCCACATCCAGCAAAGTGTCAGTTACAATAGCATTCAGCACATCCATGATTGATATGCAGGTGTCTCACCACCACAGGTGCAAACCACTGACCCCAGAAACACCATTGTATACACTTTCACCTACTGTACATCATGAGACCCAGCACCAGAACCCACACTAGCACATAGTCATGAGTCACACACCAGCTGCTCAAAACACTCACTCTCCTACCACCAACAAACAATCCAGACATACACTGCTGCAGCACTAAGCACTCAATCTTCCACCACCAGCAAGCAGTCATCACACACATAGCTGCAGCACACAGCACAGTGACAAACTGGGAATGAACAAACAGAGGGGCAAGATACTGAGGAAGGGATGGGTATGACAGGGGGAAAGCAGGTGTGGGCAAGGAGTTGAGAAGTGAGTCACAGAGGAGACAAGGAAGCAAATGTGAGGGTCACAATATTAGGACTAGGGCAAACAGGCTCAGTAATCCTCCACTCTTTCTCACAAACAACCACTTTCTACCTCTCCACTCTCCAACTCAAATGAGTCTAAAGACAGGTTTAGCCTTACCCTAGATGCTTTTAAAGCAGGTCTAATTCTGAACATTTTCTTTCTGCCCCCAGGAAGTCATTTTGCTATCCATTATGGGCAGAAAACGTTCATCACGTAACACCACCCATGTCACACGCACAAAATGCCCTTTCTGGGAACGTTTTCTTTAAAGCGACTAACAGACGAACAATTTTTTTTTGTTTGATTATATGCTTTAGACGCTTTTCTGCAAGAAATGCGTATATCTGCCTGTTATGCCATTTTTTGGACATTTTTTCTGTTTCGAAAATGTGCACCTTTATTATTATCATCCTTAAATTCATGTTGTGAAATTCATTGTCCAATTTGTCTGCTATTGAAGTGCCTCAACTATGGTAATTTTCTCTTGCAGCTTATGGTATTTTCTGCATGATAACAATACATCCCTGATTGGGGTATGTATCAAGAGAAAAAAAAAGGAAAGAATAGCTTTCAAGGCAAATTTAATCCCAAGGAATACACTTTATAAAGAATCCATGAAATGTGCAAGCCAAAAAAAGATACACCATTGTTAACTTCTGAATTTTTCAGTGTAAAACACAAGTCTTTTCATCTTTGTTCTCACTCAGAACAGTTTATATTGTTATCGTTTGGAAATTGCTGGTCTTAGAAACATTAAAACAGAGAAAAATGAAGGCAGATAAAGACTACATGGCCTATCCAGTCTGCCCGTCCATGCTGTCAACTCTCCCTTATAGTCTTAGAGATCCTAAGTACTTGTCAAGCTTTCTTGGATTCAGATATAGTTTTTGCCTCCACCACCTCCACCAGGAGGCCGTTCCATGAATTCACCACCCTTCCATGAAGAAGTATTTCCTCAGGTTACTTCTGAGGCTATCCCCTTTCATCTTCATCCTATGCCACCTTATTTCAGAGCTTCCTTTCAATTGAAAGAGCTTGCCTCCTGTGCATTTATGCCATGTAGGTATTTAAATGACTCTATCATTTCTCCCCTCTCCTTCCTTTCTTCCAAAGTATACATACTAAGATTTTTAAGTCTGTCCCCATGAGCTTTATGACAAAGACTACTGACTATTTTAGTAGCCGCCCTCTGGACCTGTTCACTTCTTTTTGAAGGTGTGGTCTTCAGAACTGTACACAATATTCTAAATGAGTTCTCTCTAGAGTCTTATACAGGAACATCATCACTTCCTTTTACCTACTGGCCATTCCTCTCCGTATGCACCCAAGCATCCTTCCAGGTATAATGTCAATCAGCAAAATACATAGCAATTAAATGAAGTACTATGCACTTTGAAACATAATAAACCAGATATTTTAGAAAGTAAAGGGGAGAAAGGGAATGGGACTTGATATATACCACCTTTCTGTGGTTTTTGCAACTACATTCAAAGTGGTTTACATAGTATATACAGGTACTTATTTGTACCTGGGGCAAGAAGCTACAGAGGAAATTGAACTCAGTTCCCCAGGATCAAAGTCCACTGCACTAACCACTAGGCTACTCCTTCATATAATAATAGCTCACATTTGTAAGTGGCTATTGCATGGTTGCAAATCTCTTCACTGAGTGATCCACATTGCAGATACCATCAACAATCATTTTTTCTTCTATGATGCCTCTGCTCCAAAAGTAGGAAGAATGACAGATGATGTTTAATGTGAGCAAGTGCAATGTGATACATGTGGGAAAGAGAAGCCCAAACTACGTGATGTAAGGTTCCACATTAGGATGCACTGCCTATGAAAAGGATCTAGGTGTCATCGTTGATGATACGTTGAAACCCTCTGCTCAGTGTGCAGCAGTGGCTAAGAAAGAAAATAGAAAGTTAGAAATTATTGGGAAAGGAATTGAAAACAAAAATGAAAATGTTATAATGCCTTTGATTCACTCCGTGGTGTGACTGCACCTCAAATACTGTGTGCAATTCTGGTCACCGCATCTCAAAAAAGATATAGCAGAATTAGGAAAGGTACAAAGAAAGACAACAAAGATGATAAAGGATATGGGATGACTTCCCTATGAGGAAAGCTAAAGTAGCTAAAAGACAAGAATATAAAAATATAGCAGTTTTATTGAAAACAATACACCCAATGGGGCCACATTTTGCCTATCTTGGCTGCATCAGGGGTTGTCAAAAACTGCAGATGAAATAAATAAAAAAGAATTTAACATTTTACTGGTTTCACACGAGGAGTGGCCTAGTGGTTAGGGTGGTGGACTTTGGTCCTGAGGAACTGAGTTCAATTCCCACTTCAGGCACAGGCAGCTCCTTGTGACTCTGGGCAAGTCACTTAACCCTCCATTGCCCCATGTAAGCTGCATTGAGCCTGCCATGAGTGGGAAAGCGTGGGGTACAAATGTAACAAAAAAAAACCCAAACTGATAGCTCAAACCTCTGAAGTCTAAAATATAGACTTCTACTGATAAATGTCAATCAGGCTAGTAAAATGTGGAAGTTCCTTTTTCTGTTTACTCTGCAGTTTTTGACAACTCACGATGCAGCCAAGATAGGCAAAACATGGCCACTTCGAGAGAATTGCTTTCAATAAAATTCAATGTTTATATTTCTGTCTCTTGTGGTGCTATTTCATTGCTTGTACTCTGGACCAGTGGCGTAGCCACAGGTGGGCCTGGGTGGGCCAGGGCCCACTCACTTAGGGCTCACGCCCACCCAACAGTAGCACATGTTTAGCAGTAGCTGGTGGAGATCCCAAGCTCTGTCAGCTGAAGCCTTTCCCTTGATATTAACAAAATTCTACTCTCCACAATACTGGCACTTGCGCATGCTCAGCTTTCAGCGCATGCCTGCTGCAGACTGCCAAGGTGGAAAGAAGCATTTTCCTGCCAGCTGAGATATTTTTTTGGTGGTGGTGGTGGGGGGGGGAGAACATTTGGGGCCCACCCACTTCTTACCTAGGCCCACCCAAAATCTGTTGTCTGACTACGCCCCTGCGGAGTCTGGACCTTGTAGCACCAGCCTCCTCTATTGTTGTTTGTGTTACCCTATCTGTGGGTAAAATTTATACATGTAGGACCGTGATGTGCATAATTTTATAAGCAGAGAACACAAGCATTCTGGGGGGGGGGGGGGGGAAGGGGCTGCGATAGGGATTGAACTTATGCGTCTCTTTCTTTCTTTCTTTCTTTCTTTCTTTCTTTCTTTCTTTCTTTCTTTCTTTCTTTCTTTCTTTCTTTCTTTCTTCCTTCCTTCCTTCCTTTAATTATTTGTGACATTTATATCCCACATTATCCCAAATAAGTTTGAGTTTAATGTGGCTTACAATAAACAGTTATAGGATACATAACAATGAATAATGCATAATGCATTTGTTATAAGAATCCAATTTTACAATACAATATCATGAACATACTGGGATAGCAATGGATGTTTAACATTTAGAAAATCTATTATGAATGAAAAATTGTACATGGAGCAAAGAGAAAGTTAATGGTAAATAGAGTAATAACCAATTCAGGTAATAATTGTTTGAGATATGGGTGTTCTTTGTGAGGGTTTGTTTGAATAGGAACGATTTGAGGATTTTGCGGAATCTAGTACACATTTGTAGTTCCAAAAGCACCCTTCTTATTTTACCCTGGTAAAGTACTGCACAAATAGCAGATGGAACCTGTGTCCATATTTTTTTCCTAATGCTTTTATTGGGGTCTGACAGTATATCATTGTCTTGACCTAGTGGCGTAGGAAATAGGTCATATGACAATCATTCTATTACAAGGGTTAATGTGCCAATTTTAAATGGGCATTAAACAATTTATCATCTAATGTTCAAAATGGCCTAAAACCCTCCTCTCAGGCTTCCTATATCTTTTTTTCCTCTCGGACTTCACATCGTTTCTACTCAACTTTCCTTCTCCAACTTCTCCTGACTTGTCAACATGATGGCCTGCCTATCTGGTGCCTGTCACAGTTTATAGACAAAAAATATATATATATATTGGAATTAAAGCCTCTACACTGAGTCACTTGGAGCAGGGTGCTTCAGACTATCATATGTACATGATGATTCAAAAAAATGAAAAGTGAAAAGGTGGCACTGAAATTTATAGAGCAATATGTCAGCAGGAGCTTCAAGGATTTTTTGTGGGTAGAGTTATCTTTGTATGCAAGGTATTATTAATTTAGTTCGTTTTTATTATTTATTTATTTTTCTTGTTGCATTTATATAGTATCACTAAGATGATTTATGCAATCATTATAAACAATAAAGATCAACCATATGAATATAGCTAACATTAACCTATGTTAACCCCCTCCTACCATTCATTCCTATCAGACTCAGTCAGTAAAGGTCATGTTTTACATAGCTTCCAGAATGCCTTCTGTTTCTTAGCACTTCTCAATTCCAGAGCTAAGTTGTTTCATAATGTTTCTTCTATGCATTGAAAGGCCATCTTTTCTATGTCTCGTAGCCTAAATAGAAAGAGGATGGTATCAAAAGAAAACTTAAATGACCGCATGTTGTTGATATGTTATGATAGGCAGGATTAGTGCTACATCCACAACTCCATTAGTGATGATTTCATACATGTTTGTGTATAATGTTGCATATGTGTAGTAGTACTAACATAAATTATAAGTAGTAGTAGTAGTTGAGAAGTAAGGCCAGAGCTGGGTGGACTTCCACAGTCTGTGTCTTGTATATGGCAAGACAGGTCAGGATGGGCTGGAATAGGCTTTGACGGCAACTTCCAGTTGGGAAGTAAAGCCAGAAGAGAGCAGACTCTGTGGTCTGTGTCACGAAAACAACAAAAGACAGATCAGAATCATATATGCATGTTTTATACCACATTCATATCACAAGTTATGAGGGTGGGTGCTATGTATCTCAATGGAGAAAGGGGGGGGGGCACTCCTTATAGTTGAATTTAATGAGTAAAATGTTTTTAGTTAATAACGTTGTTGGATTGCTGGCTAAATCATGAATTGACAATGAATGTGACAGTTGGACAGACTGGATGGACTATTCAGGTATGTATCTGCCATCATCTACTATGTTACTATGTCCATGAACCATCAAGAATGAAAATTGTAAAGATTACTATATAAACCCTGGATTTTAGTCATTCAGGGAGGCCACTAGATAATTTGGACCTAAATTATTCAGGGATTTAAATACCAGCTTTGTCTACCTTAAATGAGAATCTATACTTCATTTGGTAGACAGTGTAAAATTTTCAAACTGGAATGATATGGTTAGAATGCTTTACCCACGACACAAGATGTTTCTTAGCAATTGCAGACGTCTCAGCTGATTTTTTGGTAATCCTATATGTGGAAGGTAATTCTATAACTGTGCAGCTAGATTTAGGTGCCCAGAGGAGGCCTATGTGAAGCCTGTTCTATAAAAGGAAAATAGGTGCCTACTTCCCATTATAATACACTAGCATAACAGATTAGATAACATGCATATAATGTAGGCACAAACACCTAAGCCAGCCATACAACTGGTCTAAATGCTTACACCTTAATTTCTAAAACATGAAAATAAATTATATTATTCTATAATTTACACCCATTGGGCCAGATTCTGTAAAGGGCATCTAAAATCTAGATGTGTCCAATGAACACACCTAGTACTATTCTATATACACACTTAAAATTAGTCATGGTGTATAGAAGAGTGCATAGGACAGGGGAACGTGCCTACATTTAGGTGCAAGTAAACATATAAACCAGGACCTTAGCCACCAAAATATAAACTCAAATCTCAGCTATCACCAATGCACTGTTTCACCTGTATGGTACACATGATATAATGTACACATTATATTAAGTATAAAGGGAACCCTCAGATGTTTTTCCACTTCTCATGCAGTCAATAATGCTGCTATGAAGTGGTATAGCATTTCTTTCATCGGGTCTCCCCCAAGTGTTTGCGGAAGACTTTTTTTCTTTTTTTCTTTCTGTTATTATTTTGGCTTCCCAACACCACAGTGCTACAAACTTTAAATCTTTGAAACAAATGTGCTAGGTGAAAAGCTGAGTTCTTATCAGTCTCGTTGAAATTCTTCTAAAAGCATTCAGCAACGCCTTCCCCTGAGAATCGCCCATTTAGGTGCAGCCATTTACGCCACTGAAAATCTGTTGTAGATACCTGTAGGTGAATTCCCCCCATTGCATTTCTTAGGTGCATTTCCCCCAATTCGAGTAATGGCCTGATACACCCACACTCTTCTCATAGCTACGTCCCCTTTTCAGCTACACATTTTGGAATTTACACGCGCCTCTTTTTAGAATATGGCTAAAAAGAAGTGTGCATAAGTTCCAATTATTGCCAATTAGTGATGATAATTGGTTGTTATCAGTGTCTTAGATTACAGATCGTTGTTTAGAGAGTATCCATCATTGGATGAGTGAAAATAAATTAGCTCTGAATTTAGGTAACACTGAAGTTATGTTGGTAAGACATGGGGCTCACGATACATCATTCTCTTCTGCGAGATTTCATGACTGTGATATTGTTATGAAAGATCAGATTGTGAGTCTTGGAGTGATACTTGATTCACAGTTGAATTTGTAAGTACATACAACTAAAAGATGTGCAAATATTTTTATCAGCTGTATGTGCTGAGCAAAATCAAGCCCATGCTCTCTAAATCTGATTTTCAACTGCTGGTTCAGAGTTTGCTTTCTCCAGATTGGACTATTGTAATAGACTATATTTGGGTCTTTCTCAATCTTTTTGTAAAGCTCTGCAAGTCGTACAACATGCTGCAGTATGCTTATTAGTAGGATTAGTTCCATTTGATCATAATTACTGTGTCTATGAAAGCATGACAATGGCTGCTGGTGCACTTTAGGGCACAGTTTATATTATTGGTGCTGAAATTTAAGACCCTGTCTTAAAGATTAGCACTGATAATTTAAACTGTGATCAGCACAGTATTGCCCCAGTGTACTTTAAACAAGTTTTACAGGTTTATGCCCCCATCTGCTCTCAATGATCTGAAGGTTTATGACAACTAGTGTTGTCCCCTTTGGTGAAAATTCATTATGCAGGCACCCAGGATAATGCTTTTTCTCTCATGGGACCTTTATTATGGAATAAGTTCCCTAACACCTTGTGCCTTTCTTCAGCCACTTCTGTTTTTCAGTGACATCTAAAATTATATCTGTGTAAGCATGTTGCTGATGTGACAGCAGTTTTATTACCAAGGACTCAGTACAGACTGTTTTTGTTATGTGTTTGTTTGTTTGTTGATTTTTATTGTTTATATTTTATTGGTATCCGCATAGAGGCCCTTTTACAGAGCAGCGGTAAGCCCAATGTTGGCTCACCGCTCGCTCTTCCAGGACTACCGCCAACAAAAAAGCAGTTGCAGGCAGTAGTCCCGCACTGAGCGTGCGCCATTTCTGGGGAAAAAGAAAACCCCCAGAAATGGCTAATATGGTGATAACCCAGTGGTAATCGGGCATCGCTGACCGCTGTCCAGTTACCATCAGGTTAGCACGGGAGCCCTTATCGCCAACTCAATGGATGGTGGTAAGGGCTCCCCACCACATGACCATGCAGTAAGAGTTCTCTCACCACATGGCCATTTTATTTGGGAGGGGCTTTTGCATGTGGGAAAATGGCCCCCGCCGCTACTGCAGAGACCTTTTTCCCATAGCTTAGTAAAAGGACCCCTGAATGAATAGGCAACCTACAAATGAAATAAATAAATGCATAAACCACTGTAATCAGACCCTCCTTATCTACAGTAGCAAGGGACTTATATATTGCCTATTCCATAAGTGAAGGAAGCTTGATTTGAACACACTTAAAGCTTGATTCTTCATGGTCAGGTAGGAGTCTAATATAGCTCCTAGGGACCCAATAATCAGCCGCTGGTGCTCAGTGTTGCCGGTGTTGTGCCCGGAAATTCAATGCCAGGCCATGACTGGTCTTGAGCATTGAATTTCTGAGTTTACATAGCCGGCTAATGCATAGACAGTTATGTGTGATATTCAGCACTTAACCAGCTATGAGGCACTGCATAAAGAGAGGACTGACTTTTATGCGGTCCCATTTATGCAATTACCTTGCCTGGTTAAGTCCTGAATATCGGCAGTTAACCAGCGAAGTGCTGACTTTGCCCCCAGAATGCCCCCCCCCCCCCCCACAAAAAAAATAGCTGGTTTTGACATAACTGGCTAAGTGCCACTGAAAATGACTGGCTAGCCCTAAACAACCGATTTAACTGGCCAGGAGCCATTTCTGGCTGGTTCAATTACTTTGAATATCAATCTGTAAGATATTTACCTCTCAGTTGGAGCAATCATATTACGCTTATCTCTGAGACAGACAAAGACACACTGAACATTCTCATTATAAACCCTATCTTCAGTTCAAAAAGGAAAAGCATATTCCTTTCCAACTAATCTTCAGTTTCCCTCCGATATCTATGAACTCTGTCTATCCTTTCTTATCTATCAGCTCCCAACAAATCATTCTCTTTATATATCATCTAATGAGAACTGTACATTAGGGACCTTCACTATCAAAATGCATTTTCTGGCTTACACTCCATGGGATAGGAGGAAATGTCCTATTGTGGATTGGGAACAGGCTAAAAGATGGAAAACAGAGAGTGAAGCTAAATGGTCAATATTCTCAATAGAGAAAGATTAATAGTGGACATGTATGGGACCACTGCAGTTTAACATATTTATAAATGATCTGGAAATTGGAATAATCAGGTGATCAAACCTGCAGATGACAGGAAATTATTCAAAGTTGTTAAATCACAAGAGAATTGTAAGAAATCACTGTAGGAGAATCTCCCTAGACTGGGCATCCAGATGAAATTTAATATGGCCAATTGTATAGTTATGCTCATAGGAATGAAAAAACTAAATTATAGCTAAACCATGCTAGGTTCATATTAGGAGTCACTATCTGAACACTATGTTGTAATCACCTATTCAGTGTGTGATGGCAGCAAAAATAAAAAGCAAACAGACATTAGAAAAGGAATGGAGAATAAAACAGATTATCATACTGCTTCTGTATTCTGAGTGCAATTTGGAATATTATGTACAATTCTGGCCTCCAAACCTCAAAAAATATACAGAGAAATTAAAAAGGTATACAGAAAGATGACCAAAATGATAAATGGAATGGAATAACTCCCCTATGAGGAAAGGCTAAAGAGTTTAAGGTTCTTCAGCCTGGAGAAGAGATGACTGAGGGGAGATATCACAACGGTCTATAATATGATGAGTGGAAAGGATAAATGCAAATCAGTTGTTTACTCCTTCAAGAAGTACAAGGACAAGGGCACACTCTATGAAGTTGCTAACTAATACATCTAAAAGAAATTGCAGAAAATAATTTTCCTCCCAATGCACTGTTATGCTCTTGAATTAGTTGCCCGAAGATGTGGTAAAAACAGTGTAGCTGAGTTTAACAAAAGGTTTGGGCAAGTGACTACAGAAAAAGTCCATAAACTGTTATTAAGATAGACTTGGAGAAAGCCATTGCTTATTCCTAGGGGCAAGCAGCATGGCATATACTCGTAGATACTTCTTGGAACCTTGTCAAGTATATCAGATCTTCATTGGCTATTTATTGAAAATGTACTATTCCGCCCAACAGTGTGAACTATTTGGGTGGCTTACAATCTAAAAGCAGGGTGGAACAAGGCTGTCTCACAAAACTACACACAATAGGGTAAGAAGGTGGAATCTTTGATAGGATGGGGGAAGGTGGACAAGAAGTTAGCATGTCCGTGGTCTGATCCAGTATGGAAGTTCTTATCTTCTTAGGATAGTGCTATCTGCACAACAGATGTTTTTGTTTTCTACTTGTACCTCACAGTTGTCAATGTGTTTGCACTGCATGCTGCCCAAACTCGTTAACTATTCCTGTGAGACTGAGAGAACAGTGTGGGAGATCAGGCCTGCTTTGAATTTGGGTGGAGACCATGGATCAGGAAGACCCTAGCCCAGTGTTCTCTACTGTAATGCTAGGGAGTCATTCACAGCACCCATCAACTCTGAATGCCGCCACCCAAAATCCTGCACTATTCTGGTGAAACTGAGAGAATAGTGAGGAACACCTCTCTAGCTTCACTGAATTTGGCCTCCTATGTCGGTGCATGCTTTTTCTTGTCACTGTGAGATAGAATGAATGGCCTAGGACTGATAGTCTAATAGATTCTATATGCTAAGGAGGTTGAGTATGTACAATAGCAACAACAACTTCCTTTGTCAAATTTTTAAGTTATATAGTTGGAAAATCTTAACTAGTATGTTTATTGTGAAACAGTTGTAGTAAGGATATAGCTGGGTCTATGGATTTGTAGTGGGTTGCCATTTATCAGCTATGCATGACTTGCTGTGGAATGTGTGTGGATACCATTGGCATAATTGGGTTTTGGCCTATGAAATTATCCTCTTCTGAGTGGTTTTTAGTTTTGTCTTTATGTGGCATTTCTTATGGGAAATTAATAGCAGTGTTCAAGAAGGAGGTGGGCAATAACCATGTCCTCTTGGCAGCAAACTAGAATCACTGAAGAATTAATTGTAAATAAACAGACCAGAAGGCATGTGCTGAGCTTGTGGTACTGCAGAGGATGAAAACACTGGGCCTTGTTTGGATCTTTTTAAGGAATAAGGCCACTGGGAGGTTGAAAGTGCTTGAGATCTGAAAATTATCACGTCTCATTAGATATCAATGTACTGTATGATTGTAGTTGGGTGAGGTTTAGGAAATTTGGACTTTTATGTGTGACTCTTTGGAACACACTGTTTTGGTATTTGAGTGGTCTCTAGTGCTGTGAAGTTGTTACTTAAGAGATATTGAGGGGCATTTTCGATATGACATCTAAGTTGGATTTTTGGTGTTTTGCGCTAACTGTCCTAAATCTTAATAAAAAATGGCCATTTTCAAAACCACAAAATGTCTATCTTTTTTTTTTCTTCAAAAATACCATTTGTAAGTTTTTGTGCTCTGTGCATTTATTCTTTCATGCCATTTTTGAAAAAATAAAAAAGTCCAATTGAAAAACAGAAAATCAAGCCATTGGGATGTAGGAGAGGCCAGCATTTTTAGCGGACTGGTCCCCCAGACATCCCAGGAGAGCACTGTGGAGTTCATATAAATGCTCTCAGGTACACATCTCACTGTTGCTCCCTTATCTTGTCTGCTAAACCCTCCAAAACCCACTACCTCCAACTGTACACTATTATAATAGCCCTTATGGGTGAAGGAGGCACCTATATGTGGGTACAATGGGTTTCTCGTGAGTTTTGGAGGGTCCACAGTTTTCACCACAAGTATAACAGATTTGGAAAGGTATGGGCCTGGGTCCGCCTGTCTACAGTGCACTGTACCCACCACTACACTACTCCAGGGACATGCATGCTGCTCTCATGGACCTGGTTATAACATTTGAGGCTGTCATAAAGGCTGATGAGTACTATTTTTATTCACATTTTTGGGGAGAGGGAGGGCATCAGTGATCATCCCTGAATTCCTCCAGTGGTTATCTGGTCATTTATGGCAGCTATTTATATCTTATTTTTTAGAAAAACAGGTCTAGACCAAAATGTTGAAGTTTTCGCCCTAGATGTTTTTGTTTTGTTCCATTATGGCTGTAAAACATCCAAGTGTTAGGCACACCCTAAGCCCGTTCTAATCCTGCCTTTGAAACAACCCTGACACGCCCCTTGTGATTTGGACGTACTGTTAATGAAATGCATAGATATACGTCTACAAAACAGGTTTTGAAAATACCCATTTGGACATTTTGAGAAGAAATCCATCCAAATGGTTCTGTATGACACTTAGGATATTTTTCTCTTTCAAAAATGAGCCCCATTGTCAATCAGGATATTTGTATATACAAGTTGTTTTTTGCTTCCAAGGTTAGGCCCTGATAAGGAAGGAGGGAGGTAAAAATTGTCTCAAAATTGATTTGGGAGAGTTTCACATCTGTCTGATAACTGAACATTATATTTTTGCTCCATAAATAAACACATTGTTGATGATATAGTGACATCTGGGTTGTGCTGCATTAATATCATCAGTTCAGGTGTTTGGTCAACAAGAGATGCCTTATGATGACTTGCTTCTTTTGACATCACAGAAGACTTCTTCACTGATTTGTCAGGATGGCTTCATTCTGTTCTTCATTGGCAATTTCTTGAGTGAATGATCTTGCCAACAACTAATCAATGCTGTTAGGAAGGACTTGCCTATGATTACATTGCAGATGACTAATACCATTATCTGCTGGTTGATGACTGAACGTTTTCATGGTACATGCTATAATTATCATATTTATTTGTGGAGCAATTGTAATGGTTTATATCATGCTGACTGCATTCATTAATCTGATGATGCATTGGATTTGTTCAAGAATGCCTTTCAGTAAGCCTTGGATCAAATATTAATCCCTCACTGATCAAGGATCGTGCTTTATTGGGAGGTTGGAGAGACACCAAAGAGTTGGTGACTCATAGTAGAATGAACTATTTATTGTTCAGAGCAGTGCAAAAGTTATTAGCCCAGTTGGCAGACTAGACAACATTGCTTGCTAAATCCAGGAGAACCACATATATAACTGGAAGCAATGGCAACTGTAGAGGGAAGTCCAGGCTGAGACATGTTGTAAACCTTGATCAAGGCAATACTAATGTGTATAGTCTAGATGGTTTGAGTGTAGCCAATCCACATGAGACATGGAAGATGGATGACCAAGAATGTTTATTGACTACTTGCTTTAATGTTATCATAAATTTGTGTCATTATTATAAAATGGTAACCCTTGATTTCCAAGCTTTGCCTGTGTCTATTTTTGAGTGACTACTCAAAGTATAAGGATTTGTGAAGGAGGTGGAATGCAAAGGAAAGGCTGGATAGTTCAGCAGTCCATGTTATAAGCTGGCAAGTGGGGTGGATCCATGGTTGCCAATAAAACACAGGACTAGACTTTGGTATGTAATTGTTTCCTTTCTGCTATAGTCACAGGTTAGGTAGGAGGTGTAGATAAGGAGGATACCCTGATTTATGATTCCTGCTGTTGTGAGGAGAACCATGAAAGCGGAGGACCGTGAAACACTACGAGCATAGGAACCAGAAAGAAAAGTAATGTAATCAACACAGTTCTTCCAAGAAACAACAAAACGATATAGA
The DNA here is from genome assembly GCF_901765095.1 of Microcaecilia unicolor. NCBI lineage: Eukaryota > Metazoa > Chordata > Amphibia > Gymnophiona > Siphonopidae > Microcaecilia > Microcaecilia unicolor. The sequence goes on along the minus strand of NC_044031.1, from coordinate 259,037,431 downwards.
TTGTCTTTCAATTTGATTTTTGTTTTGCTACTGTGTTTGTGTAACGACTACATGTATCATTCTGCTTTAAACAGAGCAAGGTTCCATTGAGATCTTTAGAAAAGGCCCCTGAGGCAGGCACATGGTTGAAACATGGTGCAGTGAAGGGTCCTTTTAAGAATTAAGTCTCCTGTTGTATCTACATCATCATTCTGTTGTTCCTTGGAAGAGCTGTGTTGGGTACACTATTTTTCTGGCCTACTGTTGTGAATCATGCAGTGGAAAAATACCTGATACTGCTTGGAGGGCTGCGGTATAGGGATCTGGGTAGCACAGAGGACCAAGTCAAAGATATAAAAGAAATGAGGGAGTATGAAATTACACCTCTGTTTCTGTTCTCACAGAAGTGAGCAAGCCTCTCTCTCTCTCATTCTTGTTCTGTGTATAGTTGCAAATCGTATACTTGTTTCCACGTTGCAGCTTTGGAGAAGAGAATGGAAGAAATGGACTTTATGAACCACACATTGTTCAGGGGCGTGCTGAACTGACTTTTCGACTGGTGGACTCGACAATAATGGGAGTGCCTAGGGAGCCATTGGTGTAATTGATGTAGTCACACCTGACAAGCGCTTCAATGGTCTTTGTACAATTGACTAGCTCAGGGTTCACAGGTCTGATTTCCAAGCTTTGTTATCTCTATTTATATGTTGAATTGGTATTGATGGCATAGGAGTATGGGGTAAAGGAATGCTGAGAGGGCAACACCAGATAGGTCATGCTTCCCATGTTATAGTGCTTTGACAGTAAAAAATTGGGTTTATGGCAAACTGATTTCCAGATATTCATGATGCTTTTTGTTTCAAAAGAAATGATTCAGAAGGCTACATGCCATATCAAACACCACAAACTGTAGTAAAACAGAAAAAGCTACAGTATGACAGCACCAGAATAGTTAAATATTTGCTGACTGTTTTTCAAAGTAGTTTACATTACAGCTTAATTACCTCTGGCACAGGAAAAAAATGTGATTTCCCTACATATAACATACTTACTAGGTCTGCTTGTGGGTGGTGTGCAGTATGCACAGCTGGTACATTAATTCCCCATTCTAAGTACAGCTTGGGGTTTTTTTTCAGTTTCATTATTAACATTGGTGCTATGAGCCAACATGTCAGCACTCCACCACATTAATCTCTAAAGTGCTGAACAATAGCTTCATTTTTTCATTTCTGCACACACACACACATTTGTGACCGGGTTTGTGCAAGTTCCAAAAAGATACTTATACAAAAAGGGGCAAACCCCCCACAACCTCCCCCCCTCCCAAATTCCATGACCCTAAAAGTCTGTGAACTTGAAATTGATAATTTCAAGTTATTTTACAAGAGTTCATGGAGAGGGCATTTGAATTAGAATGTGCAAGCAAGAAGCCTCTTGGGTTAAAAGAACCTTATTTCATTTTAAGATTTTAATGTTCCCCAAAGCTCAGGCTGTCTGGATTGTAATTCAGCAATACAACAGTGTACTGTTGATTCCTCCAGTTAGATATTCAATCCTTCTAAAACATTTTCATTATGCATATTATATTGGATCTTGACAACAACATTTTTCAGAGGCTATTTGGTCATGAGCGGGAGTTGTACTTTTGTGCATGCATTCTGTTTAACTAACACTTGATACACTCCATCTGCCTGCCTAATCACACCATTACAGTACTAAGGTATTATGGAGCCTGCATCTGGCATTGCTTGTGACTAACAGCAACTGTTCAGCAGTGAGTCTGCTAATCTTACAAGCTGCAGACTTTGATAGGTAAATTTGCCCATCTACCACCCAGTACAACCCAGATTCCAGCTCTGATAAGGAAGCAGGTAGGACATTTCAGGATTTGGTGCGCTTCATAGGATTAAAGTATTGTTTTGCTGCAGCTTCAGAAGGCCAAGTCTGAAGTGATGAAAAAGAAAATGGCATATGCCTTGGTCAGTCCTTCTGTCTAAATCCCTGTTTTATTGACATGAGATTCTAGGCTTGACATGTCAAACATGAGTACTGTTGAAGAAATGTTCATCAATAGTACTCACATTTGACATCAATCCCTTAAAAGTGATGCTAGTAGACTTTACTTTCAGATGATGAAAACAAGAGAAGCCGCAGCTCAGCATGGATTGCTTTTTTTTTATCCTCATATCTAAAATCTGAAAAGGCTAGTTCTAGGTGACAAGAAAGGAATAGACAGAAGAGTATAGAATCAAATTTATGATACTAACAGTAACACACAAAGCCCTTCATACTGGGACACCAGATTATCTCAATGTTAACAATCCACTATGTACCTGCTCGCCAACTTCAGTCACTGAATGATCACATGCTTGTTCTTCCAAACCCCTCCTGTGCTAATTAGGAGTCCATCATGAAAAGCACCTTCTACTGGTTAACTCCATTTCTTTGGAATGGTTTACCTCTTCATTCAGGCTCCTCCTTCAAAAAATTTAAGTTAGGACTAAAAACCCATTTTTTAACCTGCTTGATAATTCCAGCTTATTTTGGAGTGTGTTTTAGGGAAACCTACATCTGATGCTCTGGTATTTGAATGACCCTATTGCAGTGGTTCTCAAACCTGGTCCTGGAGGCACCCCAGCCAGTCAGGTTTTCAGCATATCCACAATGAATATTCATGAGAGAGATTTGCATGCAATGGCGGCAGTGTATGCAGATCTCCTTTATGAATATTCATTGTGGATATCCTAAAAACCTGACTGGCTGGGGTGCCTCCAGGACCAGGTTTCGGAACCACTGCCCTATTGCATGAGCTAATTCCTTTCCTTTATTTTAATGGAGTTCTTTTCCTTGATATTTTTTATGCTGTACATCACCGTGATTTGACCTGTAAAAAAGGCAGTCTTGCAAATATAAATACAAATAAACAATAAATGATAAACAATTCATCTCCACCACCTCCACCGGGAGGTCATTCCATGCATCCACAGCCCCTTCAGTAAACTTGTATTTGCTTAGATTATTCCTGAGTCTATCCCTTTTTAACTTCATTCTATGCCATGCTGAAGAATTTAAGACTGTCCCCTTAAGCTTTAAAGCTTTATGTCAGAAATCATTGACCATTTTAATGGCTGCTCTCGGAACTGACTCCATCCTGTCAATATCGTTTTGAAGGAACAGTCTCTAGAATTGTAGGGGCATTAGCAGACACATATGCAAAGGCACTGTCACTTCCTTTTTCCTGCTGGCCATTCCTCTCCCTATGCACCGAAACATCCATTCTGGCTTTGGCTGTTGCCTTTTCTATCTGTCTGGACACCTAAAGATTTTCAGATACAATCTAGGGATGGGTTGTCATTGCAAATGAATGTAGTTAAGAGTGTGCACTATGGACTCGATTGTAGAAATGGTGCCCACATTTGGGTGCCAATAAAAATGTGTGCTAAATGCTATTCTATAAACAGTGCTCAGAGTTGAGCACAAGGATTTATACCAAGTAACACCTGGTGTAAATTCTCGCACCTAAATTGGGCATGGATATCCCTTATTCTAGAAAACTCCACATAAATTCCAGGAGTGCCCATGATCCGCCCATACCCTTAATCAATTCCAGTTAGCGCAGATAATTGATTATTAGTGTCCAATTATCGGCACTAATTGGATCGCTAATCAATTACATTGCATGCACATGTTAGGTACATGCCTATATTTGTGCATGTAATTATGAGCACCATATATAGAATTGTGGTATATATGCACATTGTGCACTCTATTTGTGCATAGGGCTAGATTCTGTATATGGCACCTGAAAAATCCACATGGAAAAAATAATGCCTAGGTGTATTCTCTAAAGTATACCTAAATTTTATAGAATAGACTTAAATTTCCACACAGTATATAGAATATGTTGAGCGGCTCACCATTCGAATAAATTTGGTCACACCCATTTAGGCCACATTTTACTTGATGGAAATGTTAATGCCTAAATTAGGCACAGAGTGGGTGTATTCTATAATAATACACATAGATTTTACAAAAAAGCCCACACCCCACCCATGGCCACACTCCCTTTCAACTATGTGGCTTAGAATTTAGGCGCACCACGTTATAGAGCACTTTATAATGTGGTGCGCCTAAATTCTAAGCCACATAGTTGTGCGCGTAAATCTCAATGCCAATTAGTGCTGATAATTGCTTGTTAACATCCAATTAACAGTGCTGATTAGCTAGTTATCCAGTTATGTGGATTGTTATAGAACACGCTTCGGTTTCCACGTGGATTTTCAGGCATCATATATATAATCTGGGGGATAGTGCACTCTTTCCTAACAGCATGTGCATGCATGATGGTTACTGGTCTCCAGCCCCCCTAACTCCCCTCAACATTTCCAAAACAGTCCCTGGTGGCCCAGTGGGTGACCAACCCCTCTCCGAGTGACAGGGGGGCTGGAGGTCCGCTGGACCTCCGGTCCCCCCGACGATCCCCCCAGGTTCAGGGGGGGCTGGAGATCCGGTCGGTTTCCAGCCCCACTAATCCCCCCCCCCCAGCAAAGGGTTCCTGGTGGTCCAGTGATCAATCCTCCCCCTCCCTACCTACCCCCTACCCCCCTTACCATGTGGGTTGGAGGAGGGAGGTAGCCTGCCTCCCTCCTCTTCCTTCGATGCCGCAAAATGGCAGTGCCCAGCCCTGCCCAGTGTATCCTGGGATGCGCTGGACGGGGCTTCACACTGGATCCCCAGCCCTCCCTGAACCTGGGGAGGGATTGTCGGGGGGGACCAGAGGTCTGACAGACCTCCAGCCCCCTGTTGCTGGGGGGGGGGGGGTCTTCAGGTTTGCTTTGTTGGGGGTATGGGGGCCTGCTAGCATGCAAGTGCATGCTGGATAGGGCTCACCATTCCTCCCTATGATCTGCAAACCCTAATGCCAGCTCGGAGCTGGCGTAGGGTTTGCCACAGCCAGCGACCCAATCTTTGGCGCGCTGGTTGCTGATCATTGGGGGTGAATATGTTTAGCCCTGTTTTGCATGCATTTGCATGCTAGTTGCGTTCAGAGCCCTTGAGCACGTTGTTTCACACGCTCAGGGACACTGATCATTGGGCGGTAGCAAACGCAGGCTCTAGTATCACACAAATAGCCTCTAGCACCGGCATTTGCTTTTGATCATCCCCCTGTGAGAGTCTACTGGTGACGCTTCTGCTTGGGGATGGTTTATGCTGGCTGTTTAAGCTACGCTATACTTTGCCTAAAACAGTACAGACAAGTAAGAGCCAAGTAGTACTTTTAAGTAAAACACCTTTATCTGTCATCCCAACAGATGAAATATTTCCAGTCTAAGGGGGAAGTTATCAGTGTGGCTGTCATTAAGATGTGTTCTTTTACTGGTAATCCCTGTTATTAACAACTAAGTCTTATTGCATAAAATGAGACTCGTGCTAAAATAGCACGAGTTAGTGGTAAAATAATATATCTTAGCAGTAGCCCACATTGATAACTTTCCATATAAAAGCAAAATGGAAAATCAATCATGGATAAAGTTGCTCGAATCACAACACTAATTAAGTTTTTCCAACTGGTATCTCTTCTCTTATTCTTAGAAAAAGGCTGGTCATCTCTAACTTCTCCTTATCACTTAGCTCTATTTCTGCAAGATACTTGGAAAAACATAAACTCCAAGGTCTTTCTATCTTCGATAGGCACAAATCAGCATCTTGTGCTTTAACTAATAAAGCAAACCGAAACTCCATTTCAGCATCCAAAATATATATTCTAGGTGGAGTTAAAAGTTGAGGAATACATATGCTCTTCTCCACAAGACAGTAAGTAGTAAAACATTACAGCAAAAATCATGAAAGGCACACCTACTCAGAGAATGAGGACTGTGCCTTTAAGACAGGTCCCTTCCATCTCTGCAATTGTAGTTTTCAGCCATGAAGAGCAATGCACTGTCCTTCCAGGCTTCTACATCTTGACACACCTAGTCTGAGCACTAGACTCCTCTCTTCCTACGTCTTTCAGATTGATCTTCTAGCTAAGATCTGTTTTGGATCTTATTCATCTCTTCTCCTTCATGTAAGTTTATAGTTTGGGTTAAGCCTAGTTAGCCAAGGGATAGTGATGAAACTAGCCATCAAGGAGGCAGTCTCCCTGTGCTGTGCCTGAGCCTTTTTCAAGCTTCTACAGCCTCTCCTGCTTCCTTGGCCTCCCTTGTTGGAGAAAATATCTCAGGCTCCTTAATAAGGAGACTTTTATCCTGCCCTCCAAAATCACAAAATGAGACACCCCCTTGCCAGCAGACTGATAGGTTGGTCCTACATCCTTACATTTGCAAACAGGGAGGGACAGAATGTTCCTCTGTTTGAAATAGGGGGTACACTGTGGTGTCCCTCTACATTTGACAACCACTGGCAAACAGGCAAAGAAGGAAACTAAAATAAGGTAATCAGATAAATTTGGCAAGACATCAGGACTAAAAAAGTGAAATGTCAACATTTTCATAAAAATGTTCTCCGTTTTTTGGTGAATCCTATCATTACCATTCTGGCACATCAGTTTGCATTTAGGGACATGCATTTGTTAGCACCTATACAGTCTGATAGCATGTCTCAGAAAACCAATTCTGATGCACATTAACCAGCTTGTTAATATTCATAAAGTTGAATTTGTGCATACTGAAACATTTCAACGAAAAATGTTTTATTGCCACTGAAACAAGCCATAAATTATCTGTAATGAGAAAAGACCAAATAAAATAAAAATGAGCTGAAACCTTTTTCGCTATGAGGTTTATTTTTAAAAGATAAAAATGTCCATAAATCTAAATTTGGATGTTTTTTCTCACAGAAACATCCAAATTGTTATTTTTGAAACCAATTTTTAGATTTTTTTTTCTATGAAGTCTGTCAGAAGTGCATTCAAACCACAAAGGGTGTGTCAGGGCATGTTAAGGGCGGGATCTGGGCATTATAGTTAAAAAAAAAAAAAGTCCAACACTAATGGAACAAAACAAAACTGTCCAGGACCAAAACTAAGATGTTTTGAGCTAGACCTATTTTAATAACAAATAAGGTGCAAAAAAGGTGCCCTAAATGACCACGGGAGGGAATTAGATCTGACCTTCCCTTACTCCCCCAGTGGTCACTGACCCCCTCCCACCCCTCAAAAATGTGATTAAAACATTACCAGCTTCTATGACAGCCTCAGATGTAATACTCAGGTCTATTAGAGAAAAATGCAGGTCCCTGGAGTAGTCTAGTGGTGGATGCAGTGTACTGCAGACAGGTGGACCCAAGACCATACCTCTCCCTACCTGTTACACTTATGGTGAAAATTGTGAGCCTTCCAAAACTCACCCAAACCCTACTGTTCCCACATATAGGTGCATCCTTCACCCATAAGGGCTGCTGTAGTGGTGTACAGTTGGGGGTAGTGGTTTTTCTTTTTTTCTTTTTTTTTTTTGGGGGGGGGGGGGGGTCTGCAGACAAGATAAGGAAGCAATGGTGAGATGTGTACCTGGGAGAATTTATTTGAAGTCCACAGCAGTGCCCCTTAGGGTACCCTGTTGCTCTCCTGGGATGTCTGTGTTGCCAGTCTACTGAGAATGTTGGCTCCTCCTACATTCCAATGGCTTGATTTTGTGCATTTTTCACTTGGATATGGACCAACAAGATAAATGCACAAAGCACAAAAACATCTAGCAAACAGACATTTTCGAAAATAAAAGGTAGACATTTTTCGGTTTTTGAAAGTGGCTATATTCCCCACTTGAATTTCTCCATTATTTAAACACAAATACTCCTATAGCAATCCATGCTTCTTAAAAACAAAGGCTGGGTTGGTATTAATAGTATATGCTGTTGTATTCAAAGCACATATAAGAAAAAAAAACATTTCATGCTATGCTGGATATTACAACTTAAATACTAATAAGTTGATGGCAGTTTTCAAATAACAGAGCATGTGAAAAATGCACACAGCATGTTAAAGTCATCAGTGCTTTTGTTGATACACGCTTGAGAGGTAAGGGGAAGTCTAGCAATTAAACAGAACAAAGCATTTTGTGCTAATGTTGATAATACTTAATAGTCCTAGCGTTATAATCTGTCATCCACTTCCACTCTAGAATTTACAATCACATTCTCAAAAGGATTCTTTCTGCAGTTTTTACATTAGGTAATGAACAGAAATACGCCTTGGGAATAAATGTCTTTATTGCTGTAATGTTCTGGTTATAGCCATTTTCTCTTTTTAAGTGGGAATGGCGTTGCTGCCTACTATTTAGAAAAGGTTCTATTTTCTCCCATAGCTCCCTTTGAAGTTTATAGCTATTTCATTGTACCATTCATAATATATTATAGATACACATGTAGTGTTACATGTACAATATGTAGCTGAAATGAAACAAACAAGCAGACAAGAGTCTACACTTTGCACACAGCAAACAGGCAAAAAAAACACAGTGAAGGTGACTGGAGATCTTTAATATAAGGGAAAGAGAATGGGGCTTGATATACTGCCTTTCTGTGATTTTTGAAACTACATCGCAAGTGGTTTATATAGGTACTTATTTGTACCTGTGACAATGGAGGGTTGGGTGACTTGCCCAGGGTCACAAGGAGCTGTAGTGGGCATTGAACCTAGTTTCCCAGGATCAAGGTCTGCTGTATTAACCACTAGGTTACTCCTCCAGCCACAGATTGTCTTAGGCAGAGGTAACTGGGGTGGTGGTACAGGGCCTCACACTCCTAGGGGCCCTGCATCTCTGGCACGTCTGTCCTTCTGTCTCGGAACACCTCCATGCTCTGTACCTTAATGTGCATCCACATTTCAGTAGAGAGCATCAGGCAGCGGCAGCAATTTTCATATCCTGTCAGCTGCCGAGTCCAGAGCTTCCTCGCTGCTGCTGCGTCCTGCTCCCATTTGATGTCACTTCCTGCTTCCGCAAGGTTAGGATGCAGCAGCGAAGAGGTTCTGGGTTTGGCAGCTGACGGGATATGAAAATTGATGACACTGTCTGCCGCTCTCTACTGAAACGTGGATGCATATCAAAGTGTGGGGTGAGATGGGGTTCCAAGAGCTCTAAACCTCCTCTTAAAATGATAAATAATGGCTTATGATGGTGGGCGTGGATGGGCGTGGGCAGGGGCCCCCACTGAACTGGTCTGCATAGGGCCCCACAATTGCTAAGACTGGCCCTGCCTCCAGCCACCTTTGTCACCTTTGCTGTGTTTTTTTTTTGTCTAACTAACCAGAACACAGCACATATTTCATCATCTTCATACTGAAGCTGTGTCAATAGATATTTGCAATCCATGCATGTATCAATGCTGAATGTTAAAAAGAAAACAGTCTTAAAATGCATTATACTTTTTTTTTTTTTTTTTTTTTAACAGCCTGGGCACTTATGATCTAAAACAAACTGCAAAATCAAGTTTCAGTGGATGGCTTTTTTGTCCTCTGTTGATTGATTGTATATTTTACAAAGAGCTGCATATTTTAATATTTGTTTATAATTATATTTCATTTAATCCAACAGAAGAATCCAAACAGAAATCTGCAAAAGCGGAGAACTCTAGGATCCCATGAGGATACACAAGACAACAGGTAAAAGTGAGAGATAAACCACGGATTCCAGAAGCATGAGAGACAATCTTAAGTTGCAAACGTTTTATTGATAAAAGACTCGACATAACGCTGTGTTTTGGCCACAAGGACTTTTTTCTCATTTTTTTCTAATTGTTGAATCCTCCAGCCCAGGTGACATATCTCAGGTGAATTGTCAGCTTCAATGAATAGACAAACATCTGCGAGACTATCCCTCAGTGCTGCAGCAGTGACTACCATCAAAATAGCTGTTGTTCACCCCCCTTTCCCAGGCTTGAGGGGTCCTTTGACCAAGCTACGGTAAAAAGGGCCCTGTGCTAGCAGTGGGGGCCATTTTTACCGCAGCAGGTAAAAAGGCCAAAAAAAAAAGACATGGCCATGTGGTAAGATTGCTCTTACCATGTGACCATGCTGGGGGAGAGCTTACTGCCACCCACTGAGGTTACTGCCACACTAAAAGATACAGGCCAATTTTCCCTAGCACGGGAAATAGCACATGTTGGGGCTAGAACTACCACCGGTGCCCATGTTGGGTTGGCTGTACCTCCAGATTGGCATGAGGAAAGCCCATGTTGGGTTTATTGCTGCTTTGTAAAAGGGCTCCTGAATGTATCACCTCCATGTCTAAATGGCAGAAGTATACACAAGAGAAGTCTAATATGGTAATGAGAAAACTGGATTCTCCAGTGGGCTATCATAATACCTCAAATTTCCTAAATACCTTAAATGTAGTAACCACACTTGCAGTTAAAAGAATTCTTTGTTGTCCTTAAATACTAAGTATAAGGAAAGATAAGTAGAGCCAACGAGCTCCTTCTTGTTTCTCAGTGGTGAAAATGCCTGGAAATTAAGTACAACAAGCTGTGTGTTCTTATTCTAATAACACTTAAGCTCCAATTTTATTCTGGTATCCCCGGTTATTTCTGATGCCAGACACATGCTTCTTGAGTAATTGTCAGCAAAATTTTGTACATCAGTTCACATTAAAATGATTTAACATTATGCTTTGGCTGTTGACCTTTGAACTCTTGTGCAAAAAAAAAAAAAGATACTGACAGGCCTCTATACAGGAAACAGGACATCCAAATCAGGATGTTCATAATGCCCTGGGCATATTTTAAAAAGTTCATTCAGTGAGCTCAGGAGGATACGTGGAATTCTCAGCATATCCAGTGGCAACAGCCATTATAGTTCACAATGGGTTCCTTTTACTAAACTGTGGTAAAAAGTGGCCTGTGGTAGTGTGGGCGCATATTTTTGGTGTGTGTTGGGCCATTTTTTACAGTGGCAGGGGAAAAAGGTCTTTAAAATGGGGTAGTAAATGGCCATGCGGTAAAATTAAAAGTAGCTCGTGGCTATTTACTACCTGAGCCCTTACTGCAACCCAATGACCTAGTAGTACGGGCTCATGAACAACATGCACGGTAATCATGCAGCGTGCGCCAATGTGGCTGCACTGCTGATTACTGCTGGGAACGTCCCCCTTGGTAGATTTCTACCATGGGAAACAGCACGTGCCAACTTCGAAATTAGCATCGGGCACCCAAGCTATCCTGGCGATAGTGCTGATTTAACGCACGCTACCGGCATGTTAGCCCTACCGCTGCTTAGTAAAAGGACCCCAGTGTGTTTTATAAAAGAGCAGAGTCACTTGTGAATCTGCATGTGTGAATTTATGACACACACCTAGGTGCAGATTTTGCCATTTACACTTCTAGATTTCGGCACTTACACAAGTATGTGAATATTTCACAAAGCCGCACATCCAACTGTAGCCAATTAGGAATTAGGAAGCTGTAGGAAACAGCTTTTAGTTTTGGACATTTTGGATATAGGGTTACGTACCAGCAGTGCTTTTTTTGTAGAACAGAGCTGAGTCGGGCTGCCGGTTGGGGAGCTGAGTCGGGAGGAAAGGAGACCTGCGCCTGTAGAAGCAGCAGGGGAAAGTCACGGTTGGGCTCCCCAAGCCTCTTAGAAGGGGCACCTATGCTGCTGGTGCTGCTTCTTCTAGGAGTTGGATAAACAGATGTGACCGCGGGAGATGGGGAGATGAGCAGGGTAGAGAATAAAAAGGTGCTGGTATGCCGTATCGGTGTGTACCGGCACAAAAAAAAGCACTGCGTGCCAGAGGGGTAAGCGCATTTGACCCATCAATGAATGGTGTGAACCTCACGTCCAAATGAGCTCTTACTTTACAGACTTTTGGAAAAATTGTCTATTTTACTCTGGCAGTAAAAATGGCCTTAGTACGTAGGAGTGACCCATGTAAAGAAGCGCTAAGGCAACCTTTTATCCACAGTTTATATCTGCTACTTTATATCACAGCTCAGTAAAATTACCCTTAAGGATTTGTGAATAATGATTTGTTTATTGGCTTTGTGTTCAAGTTTGACTGTTATCTATTTATTTTGAAATGCCACATTGCAATATTGTAACAGAAGGATATTCAGTTATTTCTATCCGTAAGGTAGAAGCTGAGGACCAATCCCATACTGCAGTCTTTGTACAGGAAGCTCTCAGTCAGTGATGGTGTATTAATCAACAAAAAACAACCATTCAGCTACCCTTATTTTAAAAAAGTAAAACAGAAGGATTATTCAGAGAAATACAGATAAAGTAAACAAAAAAGAAATCTCATAAAAAAAATCTTTCGAGAATGTCAAGAGTGCTTTACAAATGAAACTACAACTTATAGAGAATTGCAAACAAGGGGGAAGCATTTAAACAGGAAGAAATGTAAATACCAAGGGGGTCAATATTCAAGGCTCTTGCCTGGTTAAAACACTGGTGTGGGTCTATTCAGGGATATTCAGAGGTACTTAATTGGATAGTGGTGTTGAATATCCCCTCTAACCAACTAAGCTGAAACTGGCTATACTGTGGGTAGTCTGGGGGCGCAGTTGAGGTAGAGATGGAGTGGCGTTGGCACTTTTACAGTTAAGTGCTGTATGTCACTTAACTGTATAAAGTAATTGGATAAGTCAGATCGCATTAAAATACAAATACAATGGAATTTATATTCCGCCTCATACCATTTCTGGATTCACGTAGATTACAGTGTATAAAAGAGAATAGGCAACCCTAGGAAGTAACATCATCTTAAACTGATTTCCAATACTGCCAGATAAATACCTCAATCATTAGACTGAAGACTTAAACAAAATAAGTATGTTTTTAACAACACCCGAAAATGTAGATGATTATGAATCAATCTCAGTTCTGATGGTAATGAGTTCCAACATTGTGCTGAGCTATAAGCAAAACCCATTACATGATTTGATTTAATTCTGACCCCTTTAGGCATGGGAAACTGCAATAAACCTTGATCTTGCAACCTGAATGATTGATCTGATTTTCCAATAATAAGTGTATGCAGGGAAGTGGGAACAGAGGGAGGAAGTTTAAACAAACCTCAGGAACAATTAAATTAAAAGTTTATTACTATGTAAACAACAATACACAGTAAAATAGATGTGCTGAAAAAAACAGTGGTATACAATGAGTATAATATCAGTACATAGAACTCATATCAGTGCTTGAGACTCATCAATGATATACAATGAGTGTAATGTCAGTGCACAAGATTCGTATCAGTGGTTAAGACTCGACACGGCACCATGTTTCGGCATGTGATGTGCCTGCCTCAGGAGTCTGGCAATTGGTAAATGGAGTCAAAAATATGCTGCTAAGTAGAAAAAGTGAAAAGGTCTTTAAAAAGACGGTGTATATGTAAACCAATGCACTGTGAGTAAATAGCGATGGTATGAACCAACACAATTCGAATGCACCAAAGGGGTGGGGTAAAGCGTCAGTGCTCATTCACTTTGCTCAGGGTTGTTCGGTTACCTTTTGGTTTCCCAATAATACGCAAATCTACCAGATAGTCCAGGGCAAAGCCACAGAATATATATTTTTAACTGTCCTAAATTAGTACATAAGTAATGCCATACTGGGAAAAGACCAAGGGTCCATCGAGCCCAGCATCCTATCCACGACAGCGGTCAATCCACGCCAAGGGCACCTGGCAAGCTTCCCAAACGTACAAACATTCTATACATTTACCCTATTAGCTTTGTGGGTCCCAGTACTGAATATTGCCAGCACCTACAACCCCCCCCCCCCCCAGCTCTTCCCCAGTGCCGCTCCGTGTACTGCCCCTGACCTATCCACTTTTTTTCTGAGGCCAGTGAGAGCCAATATTTAGCAGCACTACCTGGTTTAGTGCTGCTAAATATTGGGGGTTAGGCGACTATAGGCAACTTAAATGGCCAGGAATCTTCTCCTACCCATTTACAAACACTTTGAATATCTGGGGGGGGGGGGAGCTCTCTTTAACTTTAAGGCCCAAATCATTCAGAACAATCAGGAGCAGATGATGACCAAGTTGATGATAGGTTAAGAGAGACAATGAGTGCAATTTTTCACTTATCAAAGAAGCTCCTAATTTAATTAATGAAGGCAGTCAAACAAGTTCCAGTACTGTGTGAGTCTCATGATAATCTGACTGATGAGGATGGAATTAATTAATTTTGCTAGAATGGCTCTTTAACTGTAGAAAAGCTGCTTTCTCAAAACAATTTGGAAAAGAAAGGAATATTGGAAATGAGGTAACAATTGTTAGGATCAGAAGGATCTAAATACTTTTTGATGACTGGATAAACAACTGATGTTTTCCAAGCAGGAAGAAATTCACCCTTGTCCAAACTAGATTGGGCATGGTTAGCTGTCCCTTTACAAGGTATTTTCCTGCCTGTTCTATGAATTTCCAGGCCCATGGGTAACTGATAGTTATAGACTGCCAGCCAATCTTTAAAGGAAATCTTCACATGAAGTTTTCCTTAAATAATCATCTGGTTGACTAGCTCCAGGCATACGGATCTCCTATCCTATATAATAGTGATGTAAATTTGTTAGCATGCATTTGGTTAATTACTGTGCCTTAAAAATATATTAGTGGGTTCAAAATCAAATGTACTAAGTGTTAATCTGTAAATGAACAATGGAAATAAGCAATGGATTTTTCCCAAGTCCATCTTAATAATGGCTTATGTACTTTTCTTTTAGGAAATTATCCAAATCACTTTTAAACCCTGCTAAGCTAATTGTTTTTACCACATTAACTGACAGTGAATTCCGGAGTTTAATTACAAGTTCAATGAAGAAATATTTTCTCTGGTTTGTTTTAAATTTACTACTTAGTAGCTTCATTGCATGCTCCCTAGTCCTAGTATTTTTAGAAGGAGTAAACAAGCGATTCACATTTACCCATTCCATTCCACTCCACTCAATATTTTATAGATCTCTATCATACCTCACCTCAGCAGTCTCTTCTTCAAGCTGAAGAGTCGTAGCTGTGACTTTTTTCTTAGGGAAGTCGCCCCATCCCATTTATTATTTTTGTTGCCCTTCTCTGTATCTTTTCTAGTTCTGCTTTATCTTTTTTTGATATGCACTGACCAGAATGGCACACAGTATTTGAGGTGCAGTCGTACCATGGAGCAATACAAAGGCATTATAACATTCTCATTTTTGCTTTTCATTCCTTTCCTAATAATTCCTAATACTCTATTTGCTTTTTTGGGCAGCGCTGTACACTAAGCAGAAGGTTTCAACATATCATTAACGATAACACCTAGATCCTTTTCCTGGGTTGTGATTCCTAATGTGGAAGCTTGCATCACATAGCTATAGTTTGGGTTCTTGGGTTCCTCTTTCCTGTATGCATCACATTGCACTTGCTCACATTAACGTCACCTGCCATTTGGATGCCCAGTCTCTCAGAGGGGCATTTTCAAAAGAAACGTCTAAGTTTGGATTTGGACGACTTTGTAAAATGTCCAAATCCAGAGGCGGGGAAAACCGTATTTTTGAAAAAAGATGGATGTCCATCTTTCATTTCGAAAATACTGTCGAAGACGTCCAAATCCAAGGACATCCTTTGGATGTCCCTAGATTTGGACGCCTTTGACTTTCAGCCATTTTTGAACACAAAGACGTCCAAATGCAAGCTATCCAAAGCAGCGTAGGAGTAGATTAATGGTTAGTGAAACAGGATTTGATCCTAGCAAACTGGGTTCAAAACCCACTACTGCTACTTATGACTTTGGGCAAGTCAAATGCACAAGTGGCATTTTTGGATATGACATCTAAGTCTGAATTTGGACTTTTTTTGTACAATGTCCAAAATCAGGTCATTTTCTACAAAAAAAGTCTATCTTTTCCTTTTGCTGTTTGGAAAAATGTTTTGTGATTAGGGGGAGGAAGGGGAGGTGATCCCCAAGTCCCTCCAGTGCTCATCAGATCATTTGGGGCACCTGTTGTGTGGCATAGAGGAGTAGCCTAGTGGTTAGTACAACAGACCGTGATCTTGGGGAAGTAGGTTCAATTCCCACTGCAGCTGCTTTCTGTATAAAAGCAGATCTAGCTCAAAACATCTAAGTTTTAGTCTTGGATGTCTTTGTTTTGTTCCATTATTGCTGAAAGACATCCATGTCTTAGGAACGCCCAAGTCCCGCCTTGAACACACTCTTAGCATGCCCCCCTGAGATTTGGACGTCCTTCTGACACACTTCTGAGAAAGATGTCCAAAAATAGGTTTTGATAATACTGATTTGGACGTTTCTGTGAGATAAACGTTCAAATGCTGACATGTCACTTTTTGGACGTCTATCTCTTTTGAAAATGAGCCTGCCAGTCACTTAAGGTCCTTTTGCAATTTTTTCACAATCCATTTGCAATTTAACAACTTTGAATAACTTTGTGTCATCAGAAAATGTAATTACCTCACTAGTTATTCCCATCTCTAGGTCATTTCTATATATGTTAAAAAGCAGCAGTCCCAACACATATCCCTGGAGATTCCCACCATCTACCCTTCTCCATTGAGAATACTGACCATTTAACCTTACTCTCTGTTTTCTGTCTTTTCTGGCTTATAGGTGATAGATAAAATTAAATAAAGGGGTTTTGTCATCCAGGATCTGATGCTTAAAAATGGAGAAAAGTTTTACAATGTCCAGGTAAGTGGTCACCTTAACTCCACTGATCATCAGATGGCATGGTTTAATATAAGAAGCAAAGTAGAAATGTCAAAGTCAGGAATACTAATTTTGTTAAGATGAGGGATTATCTTAAAGGAGTCTGGCAGGGTGGGAAGTTTTTTGTGAACACCAGTGGGGAAAAAAGACCACCATGATTTCCCAAAGAGGTGGCTAAAAAAGTCAGAGCTAAATGAGTTGTTTTCAGAAAGTAAAACAGTTATGAGAAAGAGGAGCACAGGAAAAGGTATCTGCTAAAGCTGAACCAGCAAGGAAAGGGAGTCTGGATGGTAAGTATGTCAGTGAAGAAGGAAAAGCAAATGTAGCATTGTTAGCCTCACAGGAGAAAAGGAAGATTGTATGGATGGTATCAAGGAAGAAGCAGACATGTTAAAATAAATACTTTTGTTCTGTATTCATTGAAAAAGGGATCTGAGAAGGACTGCTGATGGGTAGATGTAACAGTGCCACTGTATTTGAGACCTCATCAAGATAACTCTGGAGATTACACCTCCATAAAGTCCAGAGGGTAGCTACTAAAATGGTCAATGATCTTCATCATCAAGCATAATGGGATAGACTTAAATCTCTAAAGATATCTCTATCTATCTATCTACAGTGGGGGAAATAAGTATTTGATCCCTTGCTGATTTTGTAAGTTTGCCCACTGACAAAGACATGAGCAGCCCATAATTGAAGGGTAGGTTATTGGTAACAGTGAGAGATAGCACATCACAAATTAAATCCGGAAAATCACATTGTGGAAAGTATATGAATTTATTTGCATTCTGCAGAGGGAAATAAGTATTTGATCCCTCTGGCAAACAAGACCTAATACTTGGTGGCAAAACCCTTGTTGGCAAGCACAGCGGTCAGACGTCTTCTGTAGTTGATGATGAGGTTTGCACACATGTCAGGAGGAATTTTGGTCCACTCCTCTTTGCAGATCATCTCTAAATCATTAAGAGTTCTGGGCTGTCGCTTGGCAACTCGCAGCTTCAGCTCCCTCCATAAGTTTTCAATGGGATTAAGGTCTGGTGACTGGCTAGGCCACTCCATGACCCTAATGTGCTTCTTCCTGAGCCACTCCTTTGTTGCCTTGGCTGTATGTTTTGGGTCATTGTCGTGCTGGAAGACCCAGCCACGACCCATTTTTAAGGCCCTGGCGGAGGGAAGGAGGTTGTCACTCAGAATTGTACGGTACATGGCCCCATCCATTCTCCCATTGATGCGGTGAAGTAGTCCTGTGCCCTTAGCAGAGAAACACCCCCAAAACATAACATTTCCACCTCCACGCTTGACATTGGGGACGGTGTTCTTTGGGTCATAGGCAGCATTTCTCTTCCTCCAAACACGGCGAGTTGAGTTCATGCCAAAGAGCTCAATTTTTGTCTCATCTGACCACAGCACCTTCTCCCAATCACTCTCGGCATCATCCAGGTGTTCACTGGCAAACTTCAGACGGGCCGTCACATGTGCCTTCCGGAGCAGGGGGACCTTGCGGGCACTGCAGGATTGCAATCCGTTATGTCGTAATGTGTTACCAATGGTTTTCGTGGTGACAGTGGTCCCAGCTGCCTTGAGATCATTGACAAGTTCCCCCCTTGTAGTTGTAGGCTGATTTCTAACCTTCCTCATGATCAAGGATACCCCACGAGGTGAGATTTTGCGTGGAGCCCCAGATCTTTGTCGATTGACAGTCATTTTGTACTTCTTCCATTTTCTTACTATGGCACCAACAGTTGTCTCCTTCTCGCCCAGCGTCTTACTGATGGTTTTGTAGCCCATTCCAGCCTTGTGCAGGTGTATGATCTTGTCCCTGACATCCTTAGACAGCTCCTTGCTCTTGGCCATTTTGTAGAGGTTAGAGTCTGACTGATTCACTGAGTCTGTGGACAGGTGTCTTTCATACAGGTGACCATTGCCGACAGCTGTCTGTCATGCAGGTAACGAGTTGATTTGGAGCATCTACCTGGTCTGTAGGGGCCAGATCTCTTACTGGTTGGTGGGGGATCAAATACTTATTTCCCTCTGCAGAATGCAAATAAATTCATATACTTTCCACAATGTGATTTTCCGGATTTAATTTGTGATGTGCTATCTCTCACTGTTACCAATAACCTACCCTTCAATTATGGGCTGCTCATGTCTTTGTCAGTGGGCAAACTTACAAAATCAGCAAGGGATCAAATACTTATTTCCCCCACTGTATCTATCTATCTATCTATCTATCTATCTATCTATCTATCTATCTATCTATCTATCTATCTATCTATCTATCTATCTATCTATAGAGAGAGAGGGGGGGGAGGGGAGGCAGAAAAAGGAACATATGGTAAACACATTTAAATACCTCTAAGGTATAGATACATGCCCTTTTCAACTGAAAGGAAGTTCTGGAATGAGAGGTTATAGGATCTGGGTGAAAGGCAATAAACTCAGGAGTAAACCAAACAAATATTTCTTTACAGAAAGAATGGTTGATGTGTGGAACAGCCTCTCAGTGGAAGCAGTGGAGAGAAGAGCTGTATCTGAATTCAAGGAAGCATGGGACAAGCACAGAGGATCTTCAAGAGACAGAATGAGATTGTAAACCTTAGTAGGCCAGCAGGACCAGCCCTACTACTAGACAACCTAGGCATCTGCCTAGGGTAGAAGAATTGGGGGGGGGGGGGGGAGTGGTGCAGCACTAGCATAGCAAAACATGACACTTTAAAGCAATATGCATGGTGTGGGATCTTTGAGTACAAGTGCACACTCAAGGCTTGCCATCTTCCACCCCCTCTGACAGGGCATTTGTGTTGTAGGGAACAAGGCACAGAAGCCCTCGGGTGTGCATCCATGCCCATTAATGCTACCTACATTTGGGATAATATTATTAACATTATTCTTGAGGCAGAAGCCCCTATTGGGGCAAACAATTTGAGAAAGGTAGCAAATCCCTGATTTTGCAACTCGTGAACAACCAAAAAAGACCCTGCAGGTGCCTAGAATGCACATGGAGAAGGACTAGGGACAGTTTGGTCTACGCGAGTTGGAGGAAAGAAGTAAAGGAATACAAATATGAATTTTATGGCCAAGAAATCACTAACTCAGCCAACCCAACTAAAAAATTATTTAAAGTTTACAAGACCCTGGACAATACCAACAATATATTGATGGTACCAAGATTCCTGCAACCGAAGGAAAAATACTAGCACAATTTTTTCAGGACAAAGGGAAAAAAATTAGACAGTCTTTCCTCCCAACCAATTCTAAAACTGAAATCATTCCACCCAGAATCATGCAATTAGACATTCCAGGACCAATTCTGAATCTGAAATCATTCCACCCAGAATCGTGCAATTAGACATTCCAGGAAATAGAAATTGGGATGCCTTCTACCTGAACAACTATTAAAAGGAACCTGATCAGGCTCTCAAAAAAATCATGCAGCTTAGACATATGTCCCTCCTATTTGCTGTCTGAAATACCACCAAAAATATTAAGTTGGCTCACCAAATTTATTAATGTCAGCCTCCAATGGGGTCACTACCCAGACTCTCTAATGGAAATTGCCCTAACCCCTCTACCTAAATCTATAAGTGCTGACCTGATTAAAGCAGAGAACTGCTGTCCTGTCGCAAGCATCCCATGGCTGGTGAAATTGCTGGAATTTTTAGTAAATGAATAACTGCAAAATTATATAGAAACTTTTAATGTTCTTCACAAGACACAGCACAGTTTTAGGCTGAACCATAGCACAGAAACACTACTCCTTGTTCTTACAACCAAGATCAGGCAATTATTAAGAAGGGGGTCTCAGGCAGCGCTGTTGCAGTTCGACGTATCAGCCACCTTTGATGCCATAAATCATACCATGCTCATGTCTAAGCTATCTGAAATCGGACTGTTAGGGGTAGTGCTGATATGGTTCAAGAAATTTGTAAGAAACAGATCATACAGTGTCAGGATGCACACGGACAGATCATCCAGCTGGAACCCCATCTGCAGGGTGCCCCAAGGTTTGTCCCTCTCTCCAACATTGTTCAACATCTACCTTGGGGGGGGGGGGTTCTTTTACAAAGCAGCAGTAAGCCCAATGCAGGTTTACTGCATGCTAAAATGGAACTACTGCCAGCCCAACATGGCCACCTGCGGAAGTTCCAGCTGGAGATGTACCATTTTCGGCGCTCCGGGAAATTTTGCTCCCTATCACTGCGCTAACCCAGTGGCAATTGGGCATCGCTGCATGCTGCCCGGTTGCTGCTGAATTACCATGGGAGTTCTTACCACCACCTCAATGGAGTTACCTTACTGTGTGGCCATTTTTTAGGGGCATTTTACTGGCTGTGGTAAAAAGGGCCATGGCATGAGGGGAAAATGGCCCCTGCCACTACAACAGGACCCTTTTTCCTGCAGCTTAGTTAAAGAACCCCATACATTCCCTGGATTGTCTTCTTCTTGAGGGTGGTATCATCTAAGTATCATACGCAGATGATATCGTCCTTCTCTACCCACTAAAGGGAACACCTGACAGCTTTTCGAGATCCATCAATTACTGCATTTTCTACATTGACATTTGGGCTACCAGGCATCATCTACACTTGAATAAACAATAAACTAAGATACACTAGTTTGGGACAACATTCCAAAAAACTCTGTAGTCCTAGCATCCGGCGAAAGCTTGCAATTCAAGGGATCTTCCAGAGTACTGGGAGTAATTCTGGATTCCAACCTTACTTTTGAAAAAACTGGTCAGTGCCCTGGGCAAGAGGTTCTTCCTCAAGCTCAGGCAGCTGCGAGTGATCAGGTCTTCTTTATGAACAGAAGACTTTAGAACTCTGGCACAGGGTATGCTACTTCCCCAACTAGATTACTGCATCTCCTTGTACTTTCAGATCAGCAGCAAGTTGAAGGCCTGACTACAACTACTTCAGAACACAGAGGCTAAACTAATTTCTGGCTTAAGCCAATCTGACAGTACCACCCCCATCCTGAAGGAACTACACTGGTTACCAATCGCACAACGCATTAGATTCAAAATACTGTATGGTCTTCAAGGCCCTTTTTGGGTCCAATGCAGAAGGGCTGGTAGACTTGCTGGAGTTCCCACAGTCCTCAAAAACCTCTGTTACCTATGGACTCTAACATTGAATTGCCCTTCCACAAAAAAAGTTAGATTAAAATCTATCCTTGAAAAAATCATTCCTTTTCCAGGGAGCACGTCAATGGAATACACTATCTCTGTTTCTGAAAACACAACCTTCATACACACTCTTTAGGAAGTTGCTCAAGACATAACTATATGAAGGTTAACTCATGTTAGCACCAAGATTCTAGGCTTTCAGAAATTCTTCACTCGTATGGCAAGTTCTTCCTTACTGTAAACCGCTGTGAATGCAACACTGGAACAAGGGCTAGTATATAAGAACCAGATAAAATAAAATAGAATAAGCCTAAATTTCTGCAGGGTTTATAGAATATGCCAAATGCCCAACCATGCAAATTTAGTTGCGAGCAATAACACTGAGTAAAACTTGGTATAAATGCTAACACCTAAATTAAGCGTGGACCGAGTGTATTATATAACAATGTGCATAGAAATGCCCATGCCCCACCCATTCCATACCCATGGTCATGCCTCCACTCAACTATGTGACTTGGGGACCCTTTTACAAAGGCATGGGAGGGCTAACCTGCAAGTAGCATGTGCCAAATCGGCACCACCGCTGGGGTAGCTTGTGCGCCCAGCGGCAATTACGATTTTGGTGCGCACTGAATTCCATGGTAGAAAACAATTTTCTATTTTTCTACTGCGGGGAGCATTCTCGGTGGTAACTAGCAGCACGCCCACATTGGTGCGCGCTGCATAGTTATCATGTGGGTAGCACGTGAGCCCTTACCGCTAAGTCAATAGGTGGCGGTAAGAGCTCAATCCATAAATAAGCACACGCTAGTTTTAATATTAGTGCAGGCCCATTTCCCAGCCCATTAAAAAATTGCCTTTCTCCCAGCCATGGTAAAAAGTGGCCTAGCCAGTGCCCAAAAGACACCCCCCCCCCCCCCACTATCGCAGGCCACGTTTTGCCACAACTTTGTAAAAGGACCCCCTTAGAATTTACACGCATCACGTTATAGCATACACTTAGACAGTTCTCCACGTAAATTCTAATTAATGTCAATAATTGCTTTTTAAGTGGCAGTTATTGGCGCTGATTGACTTGTTAATTACTACAACTGGATTTGCACGTGCAAGCTAAGTCATGCTATATAGAATTTGGGGGACCTTACAAATATTAACGGACAAAAACAGCAGTTAAGTAAATAAAGATCTACTGCATTAGGCTAAGAATTAAACATGCTAATATTAATTAAATTAATACAATGACTGCTACCTCTGAATATTAACTCCAAAGTGAGTCTAGACCTGTGTGTCCATTGATCACATCAGCATGTTTGCTGTAAGGCTTCCAGTCCAGTTTAATGACTTGTATTGTAAGTACAGGCTAACTTCAAGTAAAACAAACAAACAAACAAGAAAAAAAACACACAATTTGTCACTCTTTGACACTTCATAATTCCATGCAATAATCCTTTCTTTTTTTACCATCCGTTTACACTGGTTTACCCCATCACACACTAAAGAAACCAGTCACTCCAGAAAGCAGCCATCAGGTTACTCTGCTGTGCCCATCGCTTTGATCATACTATATCCCTACTGAAACAATATCATTGGCTTCCTGTTGAACAACGAATTACTTAAAAAAAATTGCTTCTCTTACCTTTAAGGCCTTCAGGCTTGGTATCCCTGACTATCTCTTCTGCCTAACCATTATTATTATTATTATTATTATTTATTGCATTTGTATCCCACATTTTCCCACCTATTTGCAGGCTCAATGTGGCTTACATAGTTTTAATGACATTGTCATTCTAGGGTATCAGATACAGTTAGTACTGTGCCGAGATTAAGTAGGGAAGAGAGAAGAGGAAGGGAGTGATTAGGGTAGTTATAGAAGGTAAGTTTTCATAACTGAGTAGGTTCTTTAAACAATCACCATTTAGTCCTGCCCTGTCCAAAACATGCGTAGTTTTATTTCTTTGCTGCTCACACATGGAACAATCTCCCCCTCGCTCTCTGTAGCAATTCCTCTTTTAAGGACTTTAAAAGTGAGCTGAAAATCTGACTCATCTGATTAACTTTTGGGGAGACAGTCTGATCGAAACTACCAGTGTTACCCACTTAACCCTGCCATCCTTTTGTGTGCGATTGATTTGCCCTCTTCTTTTAGCTATGCCTTCTTCTAAACTTAACTACCCTGCTGTCCTATACATTGATGGCATTCCTTCTCTGTTAGCCGGTACACCACTCTGTTCTGCCTATCACCTAGAGCAGTACAGAAAGGTTTGCCAATAGAGAATGAAAGAAATATAGTAGATGGTAAAAATAAATTTTGTTTAGATAGCTGAGGTAAAAAAAAGGTATGCATGGCAATCATGTGCCTCCTGTTCAGGGCAGGATTATCCCTTTGGTGGGACCTAGGTAAATAAGCCTGTTGGACTCCCAATCATAGTAGATTAACCCCTGCAAATCCTCCTGCCAACTTGAGGACAATGTATTTCGGGGGGGGGGGGGGGGGAGACTAAACAGACCTGCAAGCAGCAGTTGCTCTGATCTCCCTCCCCTCAGTCTTCTTTTTGCTAGTAGCTGACTTACCAGGGTAAAATCTGCCTTGGGAGTTCTTGAATTAGCACATCTGAGAAGGCCCCCCCTTAAACATTTTGGCCCAAGTGTCTAGTTTGGCTGTGCCTTAATCATGCCTTGCTCCTGTTACAGAAGATCTTACATCAGAGTAGATGATATCCACCAACTTCATTCTATTCAATAGAATGATGTTAGTGGATATCAGGCAAATATTTAGCTGCAGAAGTCGTCAGACTTATTTATAATTGAGGAAGAATTCAGCAGCTGAATTTGTTTCATAATAATTTTTTTTTTTTAGCTGAACACGAAATTAACATTTTTTTTCAAACAGAGCCCCCATTTCTGTATAAGACTTGTGCCAAATGGCTCTGCTGCTGTCCCTACCCCTCCCTTCCCCTCCCCTCCCCCCATAGGCCCTGATCCCAGGAGTGCTTCATGTGTGGAATGAGACATGGGGGGAGGTTTGTTTGTGTTTCATTGTATATGCACCTTGTATGTTCACCATATTTTCTAACTTCTCTTACTCTTACCTATCTGTATGTTCTATCGTTGCTTATAACCTACACTGTCAATTAAAATGTTCTATTACGTATTGTGTTGCCATTGCAAGTAGTATACTATCCAGCTTATAATTGAAAAAGAAAAACGCCTATATTGCGACCCAAATCGTGAGATAGACGTTTATCTCACAAAAACGAATAAAGCGGTATAATCGAAAGCCGAATTTGGACGTTTTCAACTGCACTCCGTCGCGGATGCGGACAAAGTTGATGGGGGCATGTCGAAGGCGTGGTGAAGGCGGAACTGGGGTGTGGTTATCGGGCAATCAGAGATGGGCGCCTTTCGCCGATAATGGAAGAAAAATATGCGTTTTTAGCGAGAATTTAGGGCACTTTTCCTGGACCCTGTTTTTCCACGAATAAGGCCCCAAAAAGTGCCCTAAATGACCAGATGACCACTGGAGGGAATCGGGGATGACCTCCCCTGACTCCCCAGTGGTCACAAACCCCCTCCCACCACAAAATATGCCATTTAACAACTTTTTATTTTCACCCTCAAATGTCATACCCACCTCCCTGGCAGCAGTATGCAGGTCACTGGAGCAGTTATTAGGGGGTGCAGTGGACTTTAGGCAGGTGGACCCAGGCCCATCCCCCCCCCCACCTGTTACACTTGTGCTGGTAAATGGGAGCCCTCCAAACCGCCCCCCAAATCCACTGTACCCACATGTAGGTGCCCCCCTTCACCCCTTAGGGCTATAGTAATGGTGTAGACTTGTGGGCGATGGGTTTTGAGGGGGATTTGGGGGGGCTCAACACCCAAGGGAAGGGTGCTATGCACCTGGGAGCTCTTTTACCTTTTTTTTTTTTTTTGTAAAAGTGCCCCCTAGGGTGCCCGGTTGGTGTCCTGGCATGTGAGGGGGACCAGTGCACTACGACTCCTGGCCCCTCCCACGAACAAATGCCTTGGATTTATTCGTTTTTGAGCTGGGCTCTTTCATTTTCCATTATCACTGAAAAACAAAAACGCCCAGCTCACAAATTGTCGAATAAAACATGGACGTCTATTTTTTTTCGAAAATACGGTTCGGTCCGCCCCTTCACGGACCCGTTCTTGGAGATAAACGCCCATGGAGATAGACGTTTTTGTTCAATTATGCTCCTCCATGCCATACCTTGTATTGTTATTTTTACTGCTGTAATTGTCTATTGCTTATGTTTGATTTATTCTTACTGTACATCGCCTTGAGTGAATTCCTCCAAAAAGGCAGTAAATAGATCCAAATAAAGAAATTAATTAATTAATTAATTATAAAGGAGACCTTTGATATGTTGAGAGAGATCTCCCCATAGAAAGTTCCTAACACTTTTGTTCTGTTCCATTATGGCTGAAAAATGTCTAACAAGACTAACATTAAGACGTTTTGAGCTAGACCTGTTTTACTAGAGGGAATCAAGAGTGACTTCCCCTTACTCCCACAGCGGTCACTAACTCCCTCCCACCCCCCACCCCCAAAATGTGATTAAGTACATTACTTGCCAGCCTCTATGGCAACCTCACATGTTATACACTGGTCCATTACAACAGAATGCAGGTCCCTGGAATAGTCCAGTGGTGGAATAGTCCAGTGGTGGGTGCAGTGCACTGCAGACAGGTGGACCCAGGCCCATACCTCTCCCTACCTGTTACACTTGTGGAGGAAACCCTAAGCCCTCCAAAACTCACCAGAAACCCACTGTACCCACATATAGGTGCCCCCTTCACCTGTAAGGGCTATGGTAGTGGTGAACAGTTGGGGGTAGTGGGTTTTGGGGGGCTCAGCAGACAAGGTAAAGGAGCAATGGTGAGATGTGTACCTGAGTGCATTTTATGAAGTCCACTGCAGAGCCCCCTAGGGTTCCCTATTGCTGTCCTGGGATGTCAGGGGGACCAATCTACTAAAAACACTGGCTCCTCCTACATCCCAATGGCTTGATTTTGTGCATTTTGCACTTGGACGTTTTTGTTTGAAAATGGACCAAAAAACAAAACGTCCAAATCACAAAACCTTCTATTTTTGAAAATGACCTTCTTTCCTATTCAGATTTTGGACATTTTTTGTAAAACGTCCAAAGTCGGACTTAGACGTCATATCAAAAATGCCCCTGTATAAGTCTATAAGAACATAGATATATTTTAGAAATATACTTAAATGATCTTTGCTTTATTACTGCAGGACAAGATAACAGTTTTCTCTAGTGCTATAATACTGAACCCTGAGAAGCATTAATTAGCAATAGCGCTGGCATGCATTGTATTTGTGTAATAAATGAGCTCTTCGGTGACTTCACCAAAAGTACCACTCAGGACTAAAGTAGCCTACTTTCTGGGATACATGCATGTACCCAAGGTTCATAAGTATTCATGGATCTCAATTAAAATATAATCCTCATGCACCCTCCCTGTGCTGGCCTTGAATATTGGTTTGTTCAGGATACCAAACATGGAAGTGAATAGAGACACACACATAATAATTTTTTTTTCATATTTAGACTAAGCCATATTTCCCTTCAAAAACTAGGACTAGATCAAAATTTAAGCTCTGCAGTTTGATATTCAGGACTACGTATGTGTCCCTCCATCTTATTTAACAGATTGGATTATTTTTTTACATACGCAAGCAGGAGCTAGAACTCAAAATCAAATGTTATTAGACAGGTAACTAAGGGGGTCTTTTACAAAGGCACACTAGCGTTTTTAGTGCATGCTAAACGCTAGAGACACCCATATATTCCTATAGGTGTCTCTAGAGTTTAGCGCATGCTAAAAACGCTAGCATGCCTTTGTAAAAAGCCCCCGAATGTAGAGAGTTCAATTCCTCCCTTTATTATCAAGCAGCCTCTGCATGGAATATGCTGCCCTTGTAGATTTGGGCCTTGACAAAATATTTTATCTTTAAAAAAGCACTTAAGACATTCCTGTTTACTGAGTATTTGATGTGAGTGTTAATTATGGAATTTCTAGCTGATATGAATTAATTTTTTGGTTAATTTTTAATCTTTTATAATCTGCAATAAACCATTCATGGTATTTGCGAAATAAAAGCAGCACATAATATAACATAGGACAGAAATAGCTCCACTGAGAGGGTAGTGGAAGTAAGATTGGATCGCTTGTCTACACGCTTCTAAATTATGTTAAGCCCTGCTTCTTGTCAGTACTTTGGTTTGAAACGTTTTATTCAGTTGTCTTTCTTCATTGTGCATGGTACAGAGCCGGTGGGGGGAGGCGGGGCTGGTAGTTGGGGGGTGGGCCTTGTTCTGGGCAGACTTCTACGGTCTGTACCCTGAAAATGGCAGAAACAAATCAAGGTCAGGTATTCACATAAAGTAGCACATATGAGTTTAAATTGTTGGGCAGACTTGATGGACCGTGCAGGTCTTCTTCTGCCGTCATCTACTATGTTACTATCCACCTTATAATTGAAAGACAAAAACGCCTAGATTTCGACCCAAATCGGGAGATAGACGTTTATCTCACAAAAACGAATAAATCGGTATAATGGAAAGCCGATTTTGGACGTTTTCAACTGCACTCCATCGCGGAAGCGTACAAAGTTGACGGGGGCGTGTCGGAGGCGTGGCGAAGGTGGAACTGGGGCGTGGTTATCAGCCGAGGAGAGATGGGCGCCTTTCGCCGATAATGGACAAAAAGTATGCGTTTGTAGCTAGAATTTAGGGCACTTTTCCTGGACCCTGTTTTTTCACGAATAAGGCCCCAAAAAGTGCCCTAAATGACCAGATTACCACCAGAGGGAATTGGGGATGACCTCCCCTGACTCCCCCAGTGGTCACTAACCCCCTCCCACCACAAAAAATGATGTTTCACAACTTTTTATTTTCACCCTCAAATGTCATACCCACCTCCCTGGCAGCAGTATGCAGGTCCCTGGAGCAGTTGTTAGGGGGTGCAGTGGACTTCAGGCAGGTGGACCGAGGCCCATCCCCCCCCTACCTGTTACAATTGTGCTGCTTAATGCTTAGTTGTCCAACCCCCCCAAACCCACTGTACCCACATGTAGGTGCCCCCCTTCACCCCTTAGGGCTATAGTAATGGTGTAGACTTGTGGGCAGTGGGTTTTGAGGGGGATTTGGGGGGCTCAACACACAAGGGAAGGGTGCTATGCACCTGGGAGCTCTTTTACCTTTTTTTTTTTTTTTGTAAAAGTGCCCCCTAGGGTGCCCGGTTGGTGTCCTGGCATGTGAGGGGGACCAGTGCACTACGACTCCTGGCCCCTCCCACGAAGAAATGCCTTGGATTTATTCGTTTTTGAGCTGGACGCTTTCATTTTCCATTATCACTGAAAAACAAAAATGCCCAGCTCACAAATTGTCGAATAAAACATGGACGTCTACTTTTTTTCGAAAATACGGTTCGGTCCGCCCCTTCACGGACCCGTTCTCGGAGATAAACGCCCATGGAGATAGACGTTTTCATTCAATTATGCCCCTCCACGTTACTGTACCTCAATATAACTTGCCTTCAGTTACTGGAAGGTATATATTACAGAAGAAAGGAAAGGTGAATATTATTCACCTTTCCTTCCAAAAAAGCTTAGAAACACATAAATAATTGTGGGCCCATGAAAGATATCCTACTGCAATAATGTGAGATGAGCTGTGTATTTGCAGATAGGACAAGTAGAATGCAGAGCTTCTGGAGTCAACCACAGGGCATGCAGCTTTGTTCATGGACATTTGGTTCATGAGTGCACCTTTAAAAATGTACAGCTACCATGTTACCAGTTGCAAGGATTATTTGTTACTAGGACCTACTGGATAAAAATGGGGCTTGCTGTAAAATAATATGCACTAATTCTGTTAGGAGGCACTAGCACAGTGGTACATGTTAATAACTTCAGCTGACAGTATACTAAATGCATTTATGGCGCCTGAAAATTCCGCATGAAAAGAAATACGCCTAGGTTTATTCTATTTTATAGAACAGGCTTAAATTTCCATACGGTATGTACATAAGAACATAAGTATAAGAACATAAGCACCGCCATACTGGGAAAAGACCAAGGGTCCATCAAGCCCAACATCCTGTCTCCGACAGTGGCAAATCCAGGCCTCAAGAACCCGGCAAAAACCAAAAACCAAAACAAAAATTTAAATTAATAATGTTCAATGGACTTTTCCTTCAGGAATCTGTCCAAACCCCCTTTAAACTCAGCAATGCCAACTGCTGTCACTACATTTTCCGGCAACGAGTTCCAGAGTTTAACTACGCACTGAGTAAAGAAAAACTTTCTCCTATTTGTTTTAAATCTACCACATTCTAGCTTCATCTTATGTCCCCTGGTTCTATTATTGTTAGAAAGTGTAAACAAACGCTTCACATCTCTCTGCTCCATTCCACTCATTATCTTGTAGACTTCTATCATATCACCCCCTCAGCCGCCTCTTCACCAAGCTGAAGAGCCCTAAACGTCAGCCTTTCCTCATAGGGAAGTCCTCCCATCCCTTTTACCATTTTCGTCGCCCTTCTCTGCACCTTTTCCAATTCCTTTATATCTTTTTTGAGGTGCGGTGACCAGAACTGAACACAATACTCGAGGTGCGGTCTCACCATGGAGCGATACAACGGCATTATAACATCCGCGTGCTTGTTTTCCATCCCTTTCCTAATAATACTCAACATTCTGTGTAGAATACACCGAGCACCTCTCCATGCGACCAAATTTAGTAGCGGCTATTTACGCCATGTTTTACTTGATGTAAGTCGCGACACCTAAATTAGGCGCAGACCTCTGGATTCTGTATAGTGCACCTAGAGTTACGTGCAGTTCTGCATGTAAATCTAGGCATATTCTATATCTATATACGAGATTGTTTTAACAGGCTGTTAAGTGTTGTTAACAGCTCATAACAAGCAATAATGAGCACTAATTGGCAAAAATTTGAATTTTTGCGTGTACATTGCAAAGCGTATTCTGTAATGTACTGCGCCTAAATTCTAATGTGTGCAGGCAAAAAGGGGTATGTTTAGGGGTATAAAAATGGGCAATTCATGGGTATTCCAAAATGTATGCGCATTGTTATAAAATATAAGCCACTGGCTATATTTGTGGCTTTTCCTACCCTAGAACTGTGGGGTTTTTTGCACATCTCTACCTACTATCCTTGTCTGTCTGTGTCCCTGCAAATATATTTTCCTAAAAAGATTTAAAAAAAATAAAAAAAACCTGTTTGATCTGATTGTATAATCTGACTGTGTTTCAAACTGGTTTATTGATATCTGAGAATCTGAAAACTAGATTTCTGATTTCAAACTGCCAGCAAGTATTAGAAATCTTTCTTTTGCCAAGTTTCTGAGCTCCTTCCTTCCCCCACCCCATCCATCTCAGCTCACCTGTTTTTTTTTTCTGCAGCCATTTTAAAAGCACAAGTGTGTTTTCTGTGGAGAGCTGTGTTGCTGGTCTCTGGCTGAGAGAAACTCAGATAAGACTTGTGCTGGCTATATTTGTGGCTTTTCCTACCCTAGAACTGTGGGTTTTTTGCACATCTCTACCTTGTCCCAATCAGCTTTGTAGAAAAGAGGCTTAATACAGGCCTAAGATAGGTTTTACAGCGAACACATTCCACAAGTTTAGGTTTATACCCACCCACCCTACCCCTCATCCCACCCACTCCAAGACTGACACTTCCTAAATCCCTATTCTAACTATACTACTTATCACAACTTAACTCCACCCGAATTACAACTGTCTCAAATTGCTGAGGAGTAAAGTTAATCTTGTACACTGTCAAGCCCCATCATAAAAACCTACTCATACCCATTCAACAAATCAAGATGACTTTTATTCTCTGTAATAATTGTGGAGCTTTAGTTTCAAGGCCAGTCATCTGGAAACTTAAGGCTTGTCCTATCTGTAATCAGCTCGCTAGTTTAAAACAAGAGCTCAGTAAATTAAAGCAGGAATTAGATGCACTTAAAGCAACTTCTAAGACTGCACAAAATCAAACCAAATTCACACCACTGCCTCAAAGGATAAAACCACCTAAGAATAGATGGTTCACAGTAGGCTCAGGCAGACTTCGTCATGTGACACAGAGGCATACACCCTCACAAGTGTTACCCCTACAGAATTCTTTTGCTCCATTAGAGCTCTGTGAGGTTCCTAAAAATAGAACTGAGCCAGAAGAAACAGCAAAAGCAAAAGAAATTAAGGTGGAGCAAAAAGATATGGAGGGACCCAAAGACAAAAAATACACCAAAATATCAAATGTTGAAACACATACCAGGAAATGGAAATGGAAATGGAAAGTGATGACCACAAATGCTCGCAGTCTTGACAACAAAGTTCATGACCTTCAAGCCCTGATGTAGGAGACAGACTTAGACGTTGTTGCAATCACAGAGACATGGCTCAATGGTTCCCATGAATGGGATGCAAACATACCAGGCTATAATCTATTTAGGAAGGATAGAGAGGGTCGTAAAGGTGGAGGAGTAGCTCTATATGTGAGAAATGATATCACAGCAACCGAAATGACAGGGACCTGGGGTAAGGAAGAAGCGATATGGATCACCTTAAAAAGAGATGATAGAACCTCTGTCCACATGGGTGTTGTCTACAGACCTCCAACACAATTGGAAGAATTAGATAAAGACCTGATCGCAGATATTCAAAAGTTGGGAAAGAAGAGAGAGGTGCTGTTGCTGGGAGATGTAATTTTTTAAGTGAATTTTTTAAGTGAATAAATATAAAACAGTTGGTATCCTCATCCATTCTCCTCACTTTTTTGTTTCATCTTCACGGTGTCGTGAGGATTTTTTACCTCCTTTTTTGCCTTCGCTTTACCAAAGGGAAATCATGCCAAACGAATCTCATTGAATTCTTTGATTGGGTGACTGGAGAATTGAACCGTGGACGTGCTATAGACGTAATCTACTTAGATTTCAGCAAGGCTTTTGACACGGTTCCCCACAGGAGGCTCTTAAATAAACTGGATAGGCTGAAGATAGGACCCAAAGTGGTGAACTGGATTAGGAACTGGTTGACGGACAGGCACCAGAGGGTGGTGGTGAATGGAGTTCACACGGAGGAGGGAAAGGTGAGTAGTGGAGTGCCTCAGGGATCAGTGCTGGGGCCGATTCTGTTCAATATATTTGTGAGTGACATTGCCGAAGGGTTAGAAGGTAAAGTTTGCCTATTTGCGGATGATACTAAGATTTGTAACACAGTGGACACCCCGGAGGGAGTGGAAAACATGAAAAAGGATCTGAAAAAGCTAGAAGAATGGTCTAAGGTTTGGCAATTAAAATTCAATGCGAAGAAATGCAAAGTGATGCACTTAGGGAGTAGAAATCCAAGAGAGGTGTATGTGTTAGGTGGTGAGAGTCTGCTAGTTACGGATGGGGAGAGGGATCTTGGGGTGATAGTATCTGAGGATCTGAAGGCGATGAAACAGTGTGACAAGGCGGTGGCCGTAGCTAGAAGGTTACTAGGCTGTATAGAGAGAGGTGTGACCAGCAGAAGAAAAGAGGTGTTGATGCCCCTGTACAAGTCGTTGGTGAGGCCCCACCTGGAGTATTGTGTTCAGTTTTGGAGGCCGTATCTTGCTAAGGATGTAAAAAGAATTGAAGCGGTGCAAAGAAAAGCTACGAGGATGGTATGGGATTTGCGTTACAAGACGTATGAGGAGAGACTTGCGGACCTGAACATGTATACCCTGGAGGAAAGAAGAAACAGGGGTGATATGATACAGACGCTCAAATATTTGAAAGGTATTAATCCGCAAACAAACCTTTTCCGGAGATGGGAAGGCGGTAGAACGAGAGGGCATGAAATGAGATTGAAGGGGGGCAGACTCAAGAAGAATGTCAGGAAGTATTTTTTCACGGAGAGGGTGGTGGATGCTTAGAATGCCCTCCCGCGGGAGGTGGTGAAGATGAAAACGGTAACGGAATTCAAACATGCGTGGGATATACATAAAGGAATCCTGTGCAGAAGGAAGGGATCCTCAGGAGTTTAGCCTAGAATGGGTGGCAGAGCTGGTGGTTGGGAGGCGGGGCTAGTGCTGGGCAGACTTATACGGTCTGTGCTGGGGCTGGTGGTTGGGAGGCGGGACTAGTGCTGGGCAGACTTATACGGTCTGTGCCGGGGCTGGTGGTTGGGCGGTGGGGATAGTGCTGGGCAGACTTATACGGTCTGTGCCAGAGCTGGTGGTGGGAGGCGGGACTGGTAGTTGGGAGGCGGGGATAGTGCTGGGCAGACTTATACGGTCTGTGCCGGGGCTGGTGGTTGGGCGGTGGGGATAATGCTGGGCAGACTTATATGGTCTGTGCCAGAGCCGGTGGTGGGAGGCAGGGATAGTGCTGGGCAGACTTATACGGTCTGTGCCAGAGCTGGTGGTTGGGAGGCGGGGTTGCTGGTTGGGAGGCGGGGATAGGGCTGGCCAGACTTATACGGTCTGTGCACTGAAGAGGACAGTACAAATAAAAAAGTAGCACATATGAATTTATCTTCTTGGGCAGACTGGATGGACCGTGCAGGTCTTTTTCTGCCATCATCTACTATGTTTACTATGTGTGTAAATCTATATGCAGGGATTTACACCAGCTTTTCGTTGGAATAAATGGATGTATGCATATTTACACGCATGAACTATGCCTAAGCATATTCTAAATACCGCATGTAGATTTATGCTTGGTATTTCGAATACGCTTAGGCATAATTGCTTAACGCACGTTAATTTTAGGTGCCACATATAGAATCGGAGCCAGAGTGGGCATATTCTATAACAACAAACATTGATTTTAGAAGCGCCGTCTCTCCGCCCATAGCCACATCCCTTTTTCAACTATGCTACTTAGGATTTACACGCACCACATTACAGAATACACTTAGCAAGTATTGCACATAAATCTTAATGCCAATTAGTGCTGATAATTGCTTGTCACATCCAATTGACAGCGCTGATTAGCTAGTTAATCAATCAAGTTGCACACACTGTTATTTAATATGCTTCAATTTCCATGCAGAAATTAAGGCGTGATCCATAGAATCCTGGGGCGTAAGTTGATGAGTACGTTAAAATATTTATTAACAAGCCATGAAAACGTCCAAAAATTAGGATAAAAATTCAAAAACAACAAAAAAAAATTGTATGTGCACAATTCTAGTCTCCGCTGACATTGTATTGGAGCAGTCAGTGAATATGACCCCCCTCCCACCCCACCCACCAAACACACATCTTTTGTGAGTTGCAATAGTTTTTTTTAAAAATAGAACATTGATTCACATTTCAGAGTTGTTGAAGATGCTGAGAAATGAGTCATTGAGATTCCAGTCCATGAAATGAGATGAACCAGTTTTATAGTCTGTTGTGAATTTGTTGAGGAAACTAAGGGAGAATTACTTTCAATTTGATTTGGAATGCAATTTTAGATATTAAAAAAGCAATCAATCTAAGCTTAATTCCCAGAAAAGTTCCTTGTCAGAATTCAAAGGGAAGTTAAAGAATGAAATAAAAGAGCACAATCTATAAAAGAGATACATTTAATATCCATTAAAGACAATTTGTGGATACGAATGAATCTGGAAACTATAGAAAAATATCAGAATTGCAGACTTTTAGGATTAATTAACTTTCTAGTGATTAGAAGTATTTTACCTATAGAACTATAACAAGTATATTGATCCTTTTCAAACTCCTAGAAAGAGTGGTCCATTAATTATAAAAGCTTACTTTTGACCTTCAAAAGGTTCCCTAGCAAACTGAAGAAAATGTAGACTCAGCAATTAATTTGTCACAACGGCCTTAGACAATAGATTTTGTTGCTTTACAGAGAGGGATGCTGTTGGCTATTTTTCTTTTAGAAAATGGCTGGCACTGGGTATTAAAAATCTTTTAGGGCATCTTGGATCTCCTTTTTGGGATCTTAAAATCTATTTTACCTGAATGAATATGGGGCAATTATTAAAAGGAAGCACATAGAACAGAGTGTGCAGGTGTCTGGACTTAGCAGCAGTTCTCAAAGGGAAATTTGGGGAGCCTTTTAATGAAGAGGGTCTTTTAAAAAGACGTGCTAGCGTTTTTAGCTCATGGTAAAAATCAGCTGGCGGTAAATGTTGAGACGCCATTTATACTCCTATGGGCGTCTCAGCATTTACACGAGCTAAAAATGCTAGCACAGCTTTGTAAAAGGCCACCAAAATGGGGTAAAGTGTTAAATGGGGTAAAGTGTTATCATGCATTAGATGCAGAAATTAATGTACAGTGAGCTAAATTTAGTTAATGGTGCCCAAATTTGAGCACCATAAAAAATGAGCACTAAGGGGCCATTTTACTAAGGTGCACTGAAAAATGGCCTGCGCTGATGTAGACGGGTGTATTGGATGCGCACAGGTCCATTTTTCAGCGTGCCTGCAAAAAAGGCCTCTTTTTGCCGAAAATGGGTGTGTGGCAAAATAAAAATCAGCGCGTGTCCATTTTGGGCCTGAGACCTTACTGCCACCCATAGACTTAGTGATAAGGTCTCACGTGTTAACTGGGCGGTAATCATCAGTGCATGGTTCGCACCATGCGGTAGAAAATAGAAATAATTTTCCGTCGCACGTTTTGGATGTGTTTCAAAATTAGAATTACCGCCTGGGGAATACGGTAGCCGGGCGGTAGTTCTAATTTGACGAACATTGTATGCACATAGGTGCCTATACCCCTTAAATGGACCCTAAGGGGCTTATTCTATAAAGGTTACACTCCTAAAATTACTCTCCTAATTTTGGGTCTATTACGCTCATAGATTTAATACAAATTTAGGAGCATAAATCCCACTCCTAAATTTATGAATGTAAATTTAGGAGCATAACTTTTATAGAATAAGAACCTAAGTGCTATTCTATAAATGGCTGTCCGAGTTGGGTTCCATTTACAGACTAGAGTTTAGTGCCGGGACCCACACCCAATTTTGGGCATGAGGATTTATACCAACTGAAACCTGGTGTAAATCTTCATGCCTACATTAGACAGGGATGTGTCATATTCTATAACACCGTGTGAAAATTGTAACAATGCCCCAACCCGCCCATGCCCCTCCCATGGCCAGGCCTGCTTTTCAGATCATTGCTTAAAAATTTAGGTGTGTACCTTTATAGAATACTGACTAGGAAGATGTGCACATAAATGCAAATTGTTGCCTATTAATGCAAATTATTGGCACTAATTGGCTCATTGTTCAGTTAAACTGCACACACAAATTGGGCATGTGCCCAAATTTACATGCACAATTTTGAGCACCTTTTATAGAATTTGGAGGTGTATGTGCAAACACTGTGCACTGCTGGGAGTTTTCTCAGCATATTCCCCAGCAGCACATGGAAAAAGTTTTTATTGTGTGATAACTGGATTCACAGTTGGCACGTATTCAGTTACCGCTTTCTAACTAGGAGACAGTAAGGGCATCCACACTAACGGCAACAGTGACAACACATGATAAATTGCCACGTACTTAGGGGTCCATTTACTAAGCTGCTGTAAAAAGTGACCTGTTATAGGGCGAGCGTGACTTTTGGGCACATGGTGGGCCATTTTTTGCAGATGTCTAGGAAAAAGGGCCTTTTTTTAAGGGGCCAGAAAATGGACATGCGCTAAAATTGAAACCACCACGCATGCATTTTTGGACTGAGACCTTACAGCCACCCACTGACCTAGTGGTAAGGTCTCACGCACCATCCACACGGCCACCGGGTAAGTGGCCTGCGGCAAGAAATAGAAAATTATTTTCTACCACAGGATTTGGCATGCTCCAGATTCAGAATTATCACCCAGCTCATATGCTAGTTGGGTGATAATGCCAATTTAGTGCATGCTGTACATGTGTAGGCCCTTACACAACTTAGTAAAAGGGCCCCTAATAGCAGTGTGCAGTCCATGCCCATTCCCTATCCCTATGTGAGACTCACCAATAGATCTTCTTTATTACAGATCCAATTTTATAGAAATCTTTACTTCTGAATTTGCATTTAATTATTAAAATGTCTGAGTTTAGGAATCGCCTGAAAACGTGTTAATTTGAGTTTACTTATCGTGGTAGTTACTGATGGATTGATGATACAGATAATGTTATCTGTTATATGTTCCTATTGATTAATATTTTATTTTGTATTTGTTATTAGGTTTGTGGTTATTTTAGTTCAGCATTGCTATTAATTAATGGGTATTTACAGTTATTAAATATGATTGGTTGTATCTAGTTTATTGTATGATTTTAAAATATTATATATGCAGCATTGCAACTCTCTGTGACCACTGGATACAACAGGGTAATCAATTTTTCCATCCAGTAAAAGGCTATGTAGTTAGCATGTGAATTAGCATGCTCTGTCACACTAGCATGTTAATTGTTACCACACTCACACACTTAACAGCATAGATTAATGTGCTAACAGCTTAGCACATTTGATAAGAGAGTCATTATAAATATACTTTATTTATTCATTGATTGATTGGAATTTATTAATCACCTTTATGAAAATATTCATCCAAGGAGGTGTACAGCAGGTACAGTTTAACATAAAACTTACAATTTTGTTAACTAGAGAACTGACCTAGGAAAAATTCACCCACAGAAATTTCAACTGCTTTTCTCTGTGAAATGACACCTGAGTGTTCTCTATCTTGTTTTTCCTTGCAAAATATAACCTATGAGAATTGTTTCACTCCCACAATTCACTCGTACCCCAAATCCATCTAGGAAATAGTACATGTAATGTTGATCCCCATGCACATTTTTCCTCATGTGGGCAATTTTCAGACAGCCCAATTTACGTGAAATTCACTTTTACCATGTATTGAACGATCAAGGAGAAACATTTCTTAACTGTAAAGAAAGATGTGTTTGGGGGAGCTAAACTTGTTTTGAAATTATCTGGCAAATATAAGATCAAACTTGAAAGTACTTAGTGTATTCTCTGGTATCCTGATGTATTTTTTGTTTGTTTGTTTTTTTTGTTTTAAGACGAAAGAGCATCGCATCAGTTTTCCACTCCAGACTTTTCGATTTCTTGTTTTATTGAGACTTAATTGCTCTGACTGTCTACTGCCAGATTTGTTTCATTACATTCAGTGATATGAGGTTAATAATTTCTGTGCTCTTTCGTCTTTCCTTTTGTGTGGTTTAACACTAGGTAAACAAATTTGTTTTCATTGTAATGTAGATTTTGAAATTATTAATTTCTCTCTCTCTCTTTTTTTTTCTTTTCCTTTTGTATTATACTTTGCCTTATTGTTCAAGACAAATTATTGCTTTAATGATTAACTTAAAAGTGAATAAACAGAAACTTATAAGATCCCTGAAAATTAGTTCCAGTGTACTATTGTTTCCTTTCACATAATGGGGTTAATATTCAGTCCTTAGAGCTAAGCATTTTGCTGACTTCTGTCGGCGTTTGCCTGGAAATTCAATGCTGGGCCATGTCCAGCTTTCAGCAATGAGTTTCCGGGTTTCCAGAGCTGGCTATACCATAGCTGGTTAAGATAAAGATAGGATTGACTTTTACGTGGTGACTTTGGCTAGTAAGTGCTGAATATCGGCGCAATCAGCCAAATGTCGACTCTGCCCCCAAAATGCCACCAGAATAAATTAGCTTCCAATGATGAGTTTTGCTTTAAGCACTAACCACTGGATTCTATATATTACACCTAGTATTCTGTGCCAAAATCCAAGTGTATTCTATAACAACATGTGTACCTTCATTGGCTTAACATGCTAATCAGTGTTGATAACAGCACTAAGGGCCCCTTTAAGCAAGCTGCGGCAAAAGGGGGCCGGCGCTGGCATTGACACATGTTTTACATGCGTGCCGAGGCCCGCTTTTACAGCAGCTGATAAAAGGGAAGTCTCGTTTTCCTACAGGAAATGGTCAGGCAGCAAGGAAAGCACTTGCTGTGCAGCGATTTCTGGGGGGAGCCCTTACCGCCACCCATTGAAGTGGTGGTAAGGGCTCCCACATTAACCCAGCAGTAACTGGGAAGTGCATGGCACTGCCTGATTACCACCTGGTACACTCTGGAAATGATGGCACGCTAGTGGTGGGAAGTACAACTGGCCTGCTGCAGTTGCCCGGCAGTACTTCCTGTATAGCGAGTGGTAAGCCCACGTTGGGCTTACCGCTGCTTAGTAAAAGGAGCCCTTAATGAATAATAATGAGCACTAATTGGCAATAATTAGAATTTACATGCACAACTCACTAAGAATATTTTGAAATGCAGAGCACCTAAATTCTAATGCGTGCAGCCAAAAAGGGGCAAGGTTATGGGTGGGAAAATGGGCAATTTGTAGGCATTCCAAAATTTAGGCATACTGTTATAGAATATGTGCCTCTGCACCTAAATCTATGTGCTGGTATTTATGTCAAGTAAAAACATGGCCTAAATGAACGCAAACAAATTTAGTCGCATGAAGAGATGTTTAACGCATTCTATATACTGCACAGACATTTAAGCCCATTCTATAAAATTTAGACATACTTTAGAGAATACGCCTAGCTGTAAATTTTTACTGTGCGGATTTTTCAGGCACCATATATAGAATCTGTCCCTAAGGGTCAAATTCTATAAATGGTGCCTTAAAAATTGGTGCCAAAAAACATGTGCTTAGCACGATTCTATAAACTACACTTAAAGTTAGGCATAGTTAAAGAATATGCTTAGCAACCATTCTTGCGACTAAAATTTAGGCACATCCATTTAGGCCACCTAAAACCAGGCCTAAATACCTGCGCTTAACTTAGGCGTAGATCAGGTGTATTCCTTAATAGTGTGCATAGTTTTTTGAAATGCCCATGACCTGTGCAGTTCATGTCCATGCCACACCCCTTTTCAGCCTCACGCAAAACACTAATTATCGGCACTGATTAACTTATTAATCAATTAAGTTGTGTGTGCAATGGCCGTGCAATCAAATTAGCATGTACAACTTAAGGCATCATTTATAGAATTTAGGCATAGGCGCCCGGTATAGGAGGCTTGGGGAGGCTAAGCCTCCCCAGCCAAAGCGACAGAGGTGTGCTGGAGCAGGCTCGCACCGAGCCGGCTCTCCTCCCTCCCCCCTTCCCTCAGGATCCGGTCACCAACCTGACTTGTCGAATTCTTCGAGGCAGGCAGTCTTGCCTGCCCGCCCCACTGCCAGCGCTGACTCCCCCCGCTGACGCTGCCGGCGTTCGCACTTTAAAAATGGCCGCCGAGACTTCCAGAGGCCTCGCGAGACTTCTGTAAGTCTCGGTGGTCATTTTGATGCGCGAACATCGGCAGCGCCAGCGGGGGAGAGTCAGCGCTCGCAGCGGGCAGGCAAAACTGCCTGCCCTGAAGAATTTGAAGAGTCAGAATCCGGAGGGAGGGAGGAGAATTAGCAGAACAACTCGGGAGGGGGTGGCAGGGGAGAGAAGGGAGTCGCTGGGCATGGGTGGATGGAGGGGAGAGAACCAAGGGTCATGCTGGGTATGAGTGCATGCAGGGCAGGGGAGAGGAGGGTCACTGCTGGACATGGGTGGATGGAGGGCAGGGGAAGGAGGGTCACCGGGCATGGGTGGATGGAGGGCAGGGGAGAGGAGGGTCACTGGGCATAGGTGCATGCAGGGCAGGGGGAGAGGAGGGCAGGGGAAGGAGGGTCACTGAGCATGGGTGGATGGAGGGCAGGGGAGAGGAGGGTCACTGGGCATGGTTGCATGCAGGGCAGGGGGAGAGGAGGGGAGAGAGAAGAAATGCTGGACATGGATGGAGGGGAGGGAAAAGTGAGGAAGGAGATGAGATGAGGGAAAAGGAAGAGAGGAGAAAAACTGCACATGGATGAAGAAAATAGGCAGAAGCTGAGGACCAGAAATGAAGAAGAAAGGAGGAAAGGAAAGAAATAAATGGAAAGGAAGCCCTGGAAACGGAGTTAAGAGGACAGATAGCAGCAGAATCAGATACTGGACCAGCATGATCAGAAACACAGTCACTTTGAGAATCGGGTGCTCAACATTAAAAG
The DNA here is from genome assembly GCF_901765095.1 of Microcaecilia unicolor. Taxonomy (NCBI): domain Eukaryota; kingdom Metazoa; phylum Chordata; class Amphibia; order Gymnophiona; family Siphonopidae; genus Microcaecilia; species Microcaecilia unicolor. The sequence goes on along the minus strand of NC_044031.1, from coordinate 258,995,613 downwards.
TTTATATTTATTTACTTATGTATGGCATTTTATCCCACATTAAACATGAATTAGGATGTTTTGTGGCTCTACATGAGAATTGTGATATTATGATCCCTTGTTTCATATTGTTGACGGTCTGCATTTTCCATATGGGTGGTATATTGGTGTATTAGGTTTTGCCCAGTGTAATATTTATGGTACAGTAAGGTTCTGAGTGTGTTTTTGCACAAAGTTGTGCATAGTGTTTTGCAGTTGAGTGATTGTGGTTAGTATGTGCTTTGAGCAACCACTTTATTCTTTGACATGATACATAGCTAATATCTAAATTTAATAAAAGGTATTAATTGTGACTTTTATTTTTATTTATTTTTTCTGTGTGTTATCAGACATTTATGGATTTAAGCTCCACCCCTGGCCCCACCCCTAACCCCACCCCCTTTAGCCTCCCCAGTTGGGCCACCGACCGCCTATGAATTTGGAGGTAAGTGGTAATTTTCAGTGGCACTAACTGTTTAAGTCATATAAATATAACTCTCAAGGTACTACTACTACTACTACTACTACTACTACTTAGCATTTCTATAGCGCTGCCAGGGTTACGCAGCGCTGTACAAGTTTAACATGGGGAAGGACAGTCCCTGCTCAAGAGAGTTTACAATCTAAACGTTACAAACTATGTAGTCAGTGTAGGTAGCATGAATGGGGAAGGTAACTGGCAAAAGAAAACTCTCAAAAGAACACAACAGCTATAACTCTGTGAGGTGCATTCATATTGTTTGAAAGGGTAAGGGAAAAAGCCTCTGATTCAAGCCCAACCTCCAACCCAATAGTTATAGGTTAATAACAAGGGTGGAGTTTTTATGTATGTAAATGCTGGGTATATTTTTCGTCATAGGCTATTTTCACAGAGTATATGAGGGATCCAAATAAAACATGAAAAAATCAATTCCAAACTTTGCTTTCAAGTGCAAGTGCAGGGAAATGTGTGAGTCATTGGTTCAGCACGCCGACTCTGGCCATAGTTTCTTTAGTTTCACTAGAGAAGTGCTGTATCAAGGCGTGAGTAACCAGAAGTATCTCAGAGACTAGCGAGCAGGAAGTTTGTTCGTGAGTGATTACTTCTGGTTACTCGTGCCTTGATACAGCACTTCTCTAGCGAAACTAGCGAAACTATGGCCACTGAACGTTGCCAGGTTACCACCAGGTTAGCGCGGGAGCCCTTACTGCCACCTCAATGGGTGGCAGTAAGTGCTCCCCCAGAAATGGCTGTGCGGTAAGTGCTTCAGCTCTAAAAAAAGCTGGCGCCATCTTGGCTAATAACTTTTGCTGAGCTGACGCTAAAAGAAACACGGGGTGAGTCTGTTTTTAGTTTTCGGGTACTCTCTGAATGTAGGCTTACTGCTAATATTTAGGGGGACTACTAATTAATTCTGATCTATACTACAGGGGAATGTCCTTCAGACAGCCCACTATGGGCGAAACGTGCATGTCGGGCAGATGATCCCCTGGGTCCGACAAACTTGAAAAATTGAAAAGATAAGTGATAGTTAAAAATATATATCTATTGAAACGAAATTTAGAAACTTAGAAAGAAAAATAAAAGAACCAGTGAAGAGTTTGATGTTCCTAAAATCGATTCTATCTAAAGGATAGCGATTTACATCACTGAGGTTCTGAAAAAATATATATGATTAACTTCTGATGTTGAAGTATCTGTGTTATAAATTGTGCTTGTGTAAAAAGGATTCTACTATACTTAAAGATTAAGAGGGCTTAAAGAAAATCTAAACTGGACTATACTATTATCTATCACTTACTGCAAGACCATTTCTTTTCCAGCAAAAAAAGCCAGCCATTTACCGCAGCTTAGTAAAAGAACCCCTAAGTGCATGCTAATGTCTGTAATTGCATGTTAAGCTTTAGTACAATTGTCCCTTAATTCTTTATTCCACTCCCTCTTTTTGTTATGGAAAATCTAATGGCTACATTCCACCAGTTGCTCACTCAAGTAGTCGTGAGACCATTTAAATGGAATATTCTTCACTGGTCCATCTTATCAATTTATAGACATAAAACAACAACAAAAAGAAAAGAAAAATTATACCTTTATTGGACTAACAATACGCTTTTGACTAACTTTCGAAGGTCAGGAATGAGCAAAAGATGATAATATCAGAATATGTAAGTGAAATATAAAAGTATTCCAATGACAGTCTCACGGGGAAGGTTGTGGTGGTGGGGTGAAACAGGAGAGATAGGTGATTAGATGGTGACAAAGCAGTATAACTTTATGGTTTATAATGTGAGAAGAAACCCAGATCTCTGTTAATACCTGAAAAAAATAATTAGCTTAACTTCAAAGATCTTATTTTCCTGGATTGTTTTAAAATTGTCTTTGAGTATTCTGATCATAAAGGGGTCCTTTTACTAAGGTGTGCTGAAAAATGGCTTGTGGTAGTGTAGGTGTGGGTTTTGGGTGCACGCCAATCCATTTTTTAGCGCGCCTGTAAAAAAGGCCCCTTTTTTTGCCGAAAATGAACATGCGGCAAAATGAAAACGACCGTGCGTCCATTTTGGGTCTGAGACCTTACCGCCAGCCATTGACCTGGCACTAAAGACTCACGCAGTAACCTAGTGGTAATGACCTATGCACACCAAATGCCACTTGGCGCGCATCCGTTATGTGCTCCCAAAAATGAAAAATATTTTACGGACATGCACCAAAAATGAAATTACCGCAAGAACCACATGGTAGTCTGGCGGTAACTCCATTTTGGCATGTGTTGGCCTGCATAGACGCTTACGTGGCTTAGTAAAAGGACCCCAAAATTATTGATGAACTGATCTGGTCCTGCAAAATGCTCTCCCACAGAAGTGTCACCATGAATTGCTTACTTTATGGTGTTTAATGTGGTGCCTGTGTGAGTTGATTCTTATCTTTAGCATCTGGCCCATCTCTCCAATATAGCATCCTTCTTCACATTTTCTGTATTGAATATAATATACTGCATTTGAGGAAAAACTTGAGTAGGGTCCCTTTATGTTGAATGTTTTTCACATGTGGGTAACTGTGAGATCCTGTGACATGTGCTGACATAATTTGCAGCTTGGTATATTGCAGGGACTTGTGTCATTCTATTCTTTTTGAGCTTCTGTTGGGAGCTTGGTTTTCACTAATTTTTTCTTCAAATTAGATGGTTATCGGAAGGCCAGCATTATTAATTTACAAAGCTCTTCCTTCTGAAGCAATCTTAAATTTAATCACCATTGCAAAACTGGCAAGGGCACAGTAGAATCCTTTAACATCATACTAATTGTCACATGATTGGGAACTGTAATATGATGCTAATGACAGCCTTGGCAATTTCTGAAAAAAAAAAATCCTTGGAGATATATATATATATATATATATATATATATATATATATATATATATATAACAAAGTCTATAGGAGAAAAAGAATGATGGAGAGATGAATAAAAAGTATAATCCTTGCAAGTAGGGTTAAACAGGCACCAAAGATCCACAAGTCCATTAATTTTAATCATTGATCACAACATTGACTAAGACTTACATCATTTTGTTTTACAGTGAGATTGTCAATCAAGCACTAGATCTAATGCCACCTCTGAACAATAATACCTTTTTTAGCTAGTTCATGAGCAGGGTGAATCTGGCATAGATTAGCTCTCTTTTCCTATGTTTCTCTCTACCAGACATGCAAAAAGGAAGTAGTTCCTGGGAATACATCTTTCCCAAATCACACGATGCTTTTATTATGATTTCCAAAACATCAGCCACAGTCTTACCTTTGGAACATATATTCCCCTCAACAGTTTTTCAAACATCAAACACAGTCTTAGCTTTAACAGATAGATTCTCTCTGTGGTAGCTCAACAAAAATAATCAAACATAACACTGTTCAGTTCATCATGTTCTTCAACTCAGCACAGTTCAAGCAAATCAAAACACAGCTCTGATTATTTTAGGGGCAAATGCTCAGAACTCCAGCGCTCTACTGATCAGCGCTGGAGAAATAGCGCAGGACCAGCGCATGAGCACAATAGTGCAAAATAATGTTCAAAGCTAAGGAGATGCAAATATAGGTGCACTCATATCATTAGAGAGTTCAGCAGGAGGATAGTGTCTGGTGCATGTGCTCATGAATTGTGTGTTAAACACAGCTCTTAAGCACACGCCCAGCACGCCAGGAGGGGGGGGGGGGGGGGGGGGAGGGAAAGAGGAAGAAGAGGTGCCAGCTCTTAATTGACTGGAAGGTATGACTTCCTCTAACAATCTAACCATGTGGGGGTTAGCTGGAGACCAGGTAGTGAGTGAGGACTGATGATAGCTGCCAGGGCTGCTGCCACATAGGGCTTGAGCTGCTCCAGCTGCTGCTCCACTCTGTCCTTTGATTTGGGAAGCAGCTGATTGGCTGTGAGCAGTTCAACAGATGCTGGGTGAAATCTTCTGTCTGAAGCAAAGTGAAGTTGTACGCTGGGAACAGGGGAGTGGGGCCTTCTCCTGTGTCTTCTGCACCCTTACACCAGCTCCAAGCGAGAATTGCACCCTTGTTTGGTGCACTGCCCTCTGTGCATTGGGGATGAATAGAGAATGACCTCATCTGCATGCATTTGCATTCTCATTGTACAGAGAACCGGCGAGCTTGTTGATTCAAGCACTTGTCAGCTCTGAGTATTCTGCACTAGCAAATGCAGGTGCTAATCTGGTGTTAATGGCCTCTAGTGCCCTCATTTGCTTCTGAGCATCAGAGCCTTTAGTCCTTAGCCATATGGTCTGGGCAGCCACCTCCTTCTCAGTGTTACATTGACTCGCCCCCTGCTGCCTTAAGTAAACAAGACTACAAAGTTCCAGACAAAAAGCATCAAATAAAACAGTTAATAACTCATCTTCCATATCTGAGTCTTCATCTATAACTTCAGGGTTGTCCCCTACAGCCCCCTTTGCTCTCAGGCCTCACCTACTTCCAGGGCATTAGGCATTTCCTCAGTCCTAGTTTAGCATTCACTTTGGGAGTCCTACTATTACTACTACTTATCATTTCTATAGCGCTACTAGACGTACGCAACGCTGTAGACTTGAACATGAAGAGACAGTCCCTGCTCGACAGAGCTTACAATCTAATTAGGACAGACAAACAGTACAAACAAGTGATAAGGGAATATTAAAGTGAGGATGATAAAACAAGGGTTCTGAACAAGTGAATAGCGATTAGGAGTTAAAAGCAGCATCAAAAAGGTAGGCTTTTAGCTTAGATTTGAAGATGGCCAGAGATGGAGCTTTGACCCAGGCTGGGTAGCCCATATACTCTTGCTGGCTATCAGTGTACACATCTTCTTGGGCCAGCCTTCACTTTGGGATCCTCTTTGCCCTGGGTTAGGTAGCCCATTTACTCCTGCTGGCTATATGTGAGGGAGCTCCTTTCACTCCCCGGGCTGGGGTTCTTCTTTTTAGTTCCTCCTCTATCTTTTCTCCACCCATTAGCTCCTTCTTTCCTATTGCAGGAGTTCTCAAACCCCTCTCTTTGGGGCCCCTTCTTTCCTTGAAGGGCAAATTGGGGTTTAGGGAAACTAGGAGCTTCTCTCAAACAAAATTCAAAACAAAAAAAGAAACAGTGGTCAATGCTATCCAGTCAAAATAAAAAAAACAACTACTGTATATAAACCATTGCTACTAATAAATAAAATTGAATTGGGACAAAAAAAAAAAGCCTCAGACCCCAATCTGGAACTCAGCAGTTCTCCCAGATTAGCAAGAGTCTTCTCATAGGCATAAAAACCTTCCACCAAATGCAATATGTTTAAAGGGTACAGTATTTAAATAGGATACTTTTAAACCTTTTTTTTAACTGTATTTTTAATTTTTCAGTCTTCAATGTTCAAAAACTTATGTGAAATTCAAGATTTCCATCTTCAGAAATTCTCCATAAATGAATGGTAGAAAACAGCATCAGAGTTCTGGAGAACAGCATCAAAAGAGTTGTTCTTTGAAAGAGCAAGAGTTAGTGATCAGACAGTCATCACAACTGTTGATGCATCTTGTATCCTGAAGCAGCCTTTGAATAGGCAAAACACTGGCAGTCGTCGGTGGTAGGACCCAACACTTAATTTTGTAAAGCTTACACTTTTGATTCTGTTCTCCAGAACTCTGATGCTATTTGCATCAAACCCTCTAGTGCCCTCCTCCTGCCTTCTAGTGTCTTTTTAAGGTGCTTTCCTATTTTACCTTAGCTGGTATTTTTGAACTCCAGAGTTTTGTCTTTAAAAGGCTCTTCACCTTAGGAGTTATATCAAGCCATACTTTCTGATGATTGGTGCTCATTAATGAAATTTTCTCCATTCATAAGTACCAGATAAAATATTATCTCTTCCTTCATGGGTATCACATGTTTGAGAAGAGTACCTTGAAGGGAATCCAGAATATCTCTATTTCTAATTAATTCTACAAGAAGGACATTTCAAGCTATATCTAACAGATTAAAATCTCCTACTAACAACTCCTGAGCAAGAAATCTGATCAATATTTTACCACCACATGCTAAATATGATATGGATGTCAACTGGCTCTAGACTTTTGATACAGGCTATCTAGTCCTGCTTTTACTCCACAGCATACACAGGCTTGCAACCTTGCTTGTCCTATATAATAATTCTCACCTCCAACGTTCTATGCTTGGGACCGTGGCTCCCTGGCTGCAAGTGGTTTACGAGGCAGACACGCACGGACGTCACTGACGTCAATACAGCTGATTCCAAGGCAAGGGGAAGAGTAGGGAAACACGCTGCGCGTGTTTCCCTACTCCTCCTACTGCCTTGGAATCAGCTGTCACCCCCCCCCCATGCTATGGCCCCCTCAAAACCCACCCCCTCCCGCGAACCTGTCAACCCCCCCCCGGAACGCCGAAAACTGCCGCCACCGCCGCCGCTGTTGTTGTGCTACCTTCCCTTCCCGTAGGTTCTTCAATCATCTTCTTAGAAAGCTTAACTCCGTGCGTCTGACGTCAGAAGCACTGAGTTAAACTTTCTAAGAGGATGATTGAAGAACCTACGGGAAGGGAAGGTAGCACAACAACGGCGGCGGCGGTGGCGGCAGTTTTCGCTGGCATGGGGGGGGGAATGACAGGTTCGCGGAAGGGGGGGGTTCGAGGGGGCCGTAGCACGGGGGGGGGGGGGGGAATTGCCTGCCTAAGGCCTGTTTCCTTGCCTACAGAAACGGGCCTTTTTTACTAGTCTTAAAAAATGCAATAGGAAAATCAAAACTATGAATCCCTGCATTCAATGAGGTAAAAACATAACAGGGTCAACCTATCCAGAAACCTTTTGCACACATGGTCTTGTAGTTCTCATTTGCTCCTATGAAAATCAGAACTAAAAATCAATGCATTAATTGAAAGAAAGTCAGGACTGGATTATTCTGGCCCCTGTTCCATGCAATCAGGTGACAACTCTACTTCTAGCATGCTTTGTGGCAAGAACTAATAATTCTATTAGTGTCAGTGAGGCTATGTCATCATCTACCAACTCCATTCTCCAAGGAGATAGGATGTTGGAAGGTTAAGATGTACACTGTCAAGTGAGGCCACAACGTTTCAGATCTTTGGTGCTCCCCTTTTGCATTTTTGTTTCCTCAGTGCCCACGTTTGCCCTGTAGGATCCAGCTCTGAAAGTCCGGTGTCCTGAAAGAAGGCCAAAATAGGACCCTTTCATTATGAGCAGGTCCTGTAATCTATTAAAGCCCAGTGTGCTCCTCTGTGCTACATCCACCTATGCATTTCACCTATGAAATCCATCTTTCTTTTTTCCTCAGATCCTGAAGATTGCTTACATGCTTACAGAGTTCACTAAATAGGGTCTGATATTTAGCCGGCAGTGATCAGCATTTTGACAACCACCATTGACTTTGCTCCCAGATATTCAATGCCGGGCCATGTTAACCCAGGCTTAAGCAGCTGGATAAAACATGACCAGTTAAGTGTGATATTCAGCGTTTAGCTGGCTATAGTGAATTGCATAAAGATAGGACTGTGTTTTATGTGGTCCTATTTTTATTTATTTATTTAGATCTTGCTCACACCTTTTCTGTAGTAGCTCAAGGTGAGTTACATTCAGGTACACTGGGTATTGCTCTGTCCCAGGAGATCTCACAATCTAAGTTTGTACTTGAGGAAACAGTGGGTTAAGTTGGTGCCCATGATTACAAGGAGCAGCAGTGGGATTTGAACCAGCCATCTCTGAATATCAAGATGGGTACACTAACTACTAGGCCACTCCTCCACTCTACTTATCCTAGCTGGTTAAGTACTGAATATCATCACTTAACTGGCTAAGTTCTGACTCCGCCCCCCCAAATGTCCAAAAAATAGCTGGTTTCCGCTTCTGTGCTAACTGGGCATTTTCAGAGGCACTATCCCTCTGATTCTATAAAGGTCACCAAAAATTTTGTTTGCAAATTTAGGCATGTTCCCTATTTGCACAGGCAATTTATTAGAATAGTGAGCTAAATAGTGTCAATAGTTGGCTTTTTAACAAGTAATTATTTGCCCTAATGCGCACAAAGTTAGGCATGAGACTCAGGTTTAAAATTTATGCATGGTCCAAAAAAGGGGGCGCAGAAATGGGTGTTTCAGGGCAAAATGGGGGTGTGGTTTTGATTTACGTCTATAATTACAGAATATGGTTGCTCCATGTGTAAATTTCGGTGCAGGCATTTGTACCACCTTTTTGTTGGTGCGAATGATGGCACCTAAATTTACGTGCAATCTCTTCACTTATGTGGTTATTCTATAAACCCCGGCAAACTTTTGGTGTTGATTAAATGCCGCTGAATATACCCGGTTAGTCCTAGACAAGTGCTTTAAATGGCCTGGAGCCATTTCTTGCTGTTTAAATTGTTTGAATGTGGACCCTATAGCTGTGTTCTGCATTCTTTGGTAGTAGGTAGGCCTCATGAGAGATAAGCTGTTTTGTGTTTATGAGCTACAGCAGTGTGATAGCTGAAGTGTTTTTTTTTTTTTGTGTGTGTGTGTGCTGTCTTTGTAACAGGATCTTTACTGAGGACAAGGTCTTTGCTGGTTGCCAGTTATGTGTCAAGTGATCTTTTTTGTCATTCAGGCTGTGTTAAGTGAAGCATATTTTAGGTTGAGTCTTCAGTGAGCTAAAATGTTGAATTCCTTTCTATGCAGCTGCAAATGGGCACTTGGCATTTGCCCTCTGTCTATTGCTTTTCTCAGCTGACTGTGCTTGCTGCATTGAGGTTGGATAGTATGGGCTCTGTACATTGTGCAATAGCTATTAAAAATAAGAACGTTTCTGGTGTTTTGGAGTCTTGAAGAAAATGTATGTTTTTGAGTGTTTCAAAACAGCATAAATAAAAACTGAATATCAGGGGAATCAAGATGGCATTAAGTGCAGACGTCGGGTTTTTCAGCTCCTGAACGCCCACAAGCGACCTGACGGGCGACTATTTTCCCCGACCTAAAATGGGGAAAAGAAAAGGGAAAACGGCGGTAACTACCACCAAACTACCGCCGTCAACTCCTGTCCTTCGCCAGACAACTTTGCAGGGCTTTCGTGCTGGAACCCCTGGAGCGCAGACGTCCACCTCGATTGGTCCGGCGCTACCTAGCGCCGAACGCAGCACTGAGGGAGCGACGCTTAGCCCCCATCTCTCACTACACCTTGGAGCAGCCTAGAGCCTCGGCGCTGGTGGAAGGTGGCCCCATAACTACTTCAACCTCGGGCAAGGAATCATCACTGCAGGAACCCCTTCGAGGAAGCGTGCAGACTGCCTCGGAGATCGGAACTGTGAATACTGGAGGACTATTAAGACCAAGTGTAGTGACAATGGATTCGCTATGGGAAGCTATCCAGGGCGTGAACAGCACACTACTTTTGATTAATGCTTCTTTTAAAAATGAAAAAAACGGAATTAAAAAATGCGGATCAGATATTGAACGCTCAATTTCAAGAACAGAGTGCTAAGAACTTGAAAACTCAAGAAGATATTACTAAATTACAGCATATAACAGAAGCTTTGATTAAAGAACGAGAAGTTCATGAAAGAAAGATGGAATATCTAGAAAATAATGTTCGTAGAAATAATTTAAGATTTCTCAACTTCCCGAAATCTCCTCTAATTAATGCTTTGGATATGCTTAAAAAATACTTTAAGGACGTTCTGGGAATTCCAGAGGAGGCATACCCTCCTATAACACGGACACAATATATAACGGGTGTATTCAGTGGGCTTCAAGATAAAAAGCAACCAACTACATCTCAAGATTTAAATCTGAATGAATTTTTGGAGTCTTCTCTGGAGTTGATCTCTGAACAGACGACATTATTGGTTACATTTGTACTTGAATATGATCGCAACAATATCTTAAAGTCTTACTTCAGACACATTAGCGAGACATTTTTGGGACAAAAAATTCAAGTATTTTCGGATTTAGCGCGAACCACTCAAAAGAAAAGGAAGGAATTCTTAACTTATAAATCTAGAATTTTGAACTTGGGTGGCTCCTTTAATTTAAAATTTCCTTGTCGATGTTGTATTTCTTTTCAATCGGTAAATTATCTTTTCTTTAGTCCTAAAAAGCTACTTGAATTTATTGAGTCAAAAGAAAAAGCTGTACCGCCAATAGAGATAGTCCCATAGTTAAGGAGAGTGCTGTAAAATTGGCTGTGGATATTTTGCTTTCCCGTCTGCTAGAAATTTATGTAATTTTTCCATTTGTTTTAAATTTCTTAGTTCTTGATTCAACTTATTGTGGACAAAATGAAAATGTTCTTTTCTTCTGTTACATGTGGTATTTTGTAATACCGAATTATATTTCTGATATTTCCATACATTTATGTTCTGTTATTAATATAAATGTGAAATGAATAAATAAAGAATTAAAAAAAAATAAAAACTGAATATCCTTTTTTATGTAGAAAACATTTGATAAAGAACTACTATTTACCTGGGGAAGGGACAGGCATTGGAGGTGAATCAAGTCCTATGGTTATATTATAGCAGAGGATTTCAACCCAGTCCTCAGGGCACATGCAGACAGTCAGGGTTTTCAGGATTCCTCCATTGAGTTGAAAACCTCTGTATTATAGAATAGTATAGTTATGTAATTCATGGACATGCTAAAGAAATCGAAAATCATGATTGAAGTACTAAGAGAGGGCAATTTTCTAAGGCGGGGCTGGTGGTTGGGAGGCGGGGATAGTGCTGGGCAGACTTATACGGTCTGTGCCAGAGCCGGTGGTGGGCAGCGGGACTGGTGGTTGGGAGGCGGGGATAGTGCTGGGCAGACTTATACGGTCTGTGCCCTGAAGAGCACAGGTACAAATCAAAGTAGGGTATACACAAAAAGCAGCAAATATGAGTTATCTTGTTGGGCAGACAGGATGGACCGTGCAGATCTTTTAAAAACAAATGGCTTACCATTTATGTGGGTACAGTTATATTCATATAGCCAATACATAATCAACTGTACCCATATATTAAGAAGGAGGCATTCCTAGAAGTGAGATTGTGATAGAGAATACACTTACACTCAGTCTTTTGTACTTCCAAAAGCAGGCATGTAAATAGACACGGAATAAGGACCCGCACAAATAGTAGGTGCAGGTTTGTGTACACAATTTTTCTGAGCTGATTTCATTTTTTTCCAGTACCAACAGACTTTACCTTTTTTTTAAAAGTAGCACCCATAAATTATACAGATTATAGTGACTCTCAACTTGGTGGAAGGAGAACAACCAATGAGATACTATGATACATGGGTATAAATTAAATCAAAACAAGAAGATGGATCAATTAGTGGAGTGGTGATACTACTTATGCTAAGGATAGAATAGAATCAAATAATATAAAATTCCAGTGGGAAGAAAACTGCAATGTACAATCTATGGCTAGAAATTCCATGTATGTTGGGAAAAAGTACAGTAGAAGGGGCTATATTATCATCCACCTGGACATAACATAAGAATAGCCATACTGGGTCAGACCAATGGTCCATCTAGCCCAGTATCCTGCTTCCTACACTGGCGAATCCAGGTCACAATTACATGGTAGAAAATCAAATAGTAGCACTATTCCGTGCTACCAATCCCAGGGCAAATAGTGGCTTCCCCCATGTCTGTCTCAGGCTGAGGACAGGATGAGGACAGAGTGAAATCCTAATAGAAATTAGGAAAGCTAGGAAAGCTAACAAAATTGACAAAAAAGTAATGTATATTTCGATTACCACAATATTGATTGATTAGAGGTCTCATCAGGACATGTTAGAGTAGTGAAGGTTCTAGATGCATTAATGACTGCTCAATGGAGCAGCTGTTTCTGGAACCAATGAGAAGGGAAAGTATTTTAATCTATTCCTTATTCGAATGCAGGACCTAGTAGAAAGGTAACAGTGGTGGGGCTGCTTGGAAATAATGATCACCATTGGGGGTAATTAAAAAGAAAGTCTGTGTGATAAGTTAGAAAAGATGCCTCTTTTATAGAGGCTGCTAGTGATACTGTGAGCAGACAGGGCAGACTCATATGTGGGAGAAGGGGAAGGATTGGATAGCTGGTGATACATTTCTAAACTTGGGAATTTTCAAACACTTTAGCCATCCTCCTGGCTTCCAGACATAAATGGGTAAATTTGTAGCATCCTGAAAAAGCGGACTGCAATTCTAGTTTCTTGAATCCTGAGCACGTAACAACATATCTCTCCTAATCATCGTGGCCTTAGGCCTGTGCCAGATATGCCTAGGCGGTCTTGCTTCTATTTTGTTATTGGATATTCGTTTGTGTAAGCTGGGACATGTACAGTAGATGTTTGCTATTGCTGCAATTGTTAAAAAGCTGTTTAACACACTGAAACTATAGGAGGCAGCATACTGCATGAGATTTTCAGAGTATTTTACTGAAGTTCTGCTAAAAGACTTGCCAAAAAACGAGTTGAATCTGTCAATAACTTGTCCCATATTTACTTGGTTACTTCAACTCAATAACAACTTACTGAGTTGTTTTCTTTTACTTATACTGGAACAGTTTGACAGATAACTGTGACAAGGTTACCCTTAAATTGATATAAGGTTTGGCAGTGTCGATATATTTGTCAGAACTGTCTGACACCATGTGTAACGGGCTGCATTTCCAGCATTAGCTGTACTCCTTGCTGCTGCTTTTTATTCAGCTGTACACCCACACTGAAAACGAACACTGAATAAATGTGCAAGAGTCCAGTGCTTAGCTGGGATAGCACACAAATGTATGAATTTTTTCCTTTTCTTTCTTTTTAAATTACATTTGCTTGTTCCTGTGGGGAATGGTGGATTTATCTGTGATATGTTGAGAAACTTCATTCCACATGTCCAGCAGAGAAAGAACTTGTCAGGTCAGCCACTCAGATTGAACAAAGTGGCTTTTTTTCCAGCTTGAATATTTTCATTTCGAGGACAATTTTCAAAGCCATTTACTTGGCTAAATAGGCCTGTCTGAAAATTCCCTCGGCACGGAAAAAAAAAGTGTGAGCATGAGTTGTCATAGCATGCCAAATTTTAGCCTAGCTACAAGAATCTTCCACAGGAGCTTATTTAAATCGGGCCAGATTCTATATATGGTGCCTAAAAAATCCACACGGTAAAGATTTCCACCTAAGCGTACTCTATAAGCGGCACCTAGATTTAGGCACGGTATACAGAATACACTTAGGTGGAAATCCTAGTGCCTAAAACAATGCCTGTCCATTTTGGCCAATGAAAATGTGTCCTAAATCCCTGCACGTAGATTTAAGCACACTGGGCCATATTCTACAACTGCGCATATAAATTTTGGAACACCCATGAAATGCCCATTTCCCTGCCCATAGCTATGCCTCTTTTGAACTGTGCACATTTGAATTTAGGCACAGCTCATTACAGAATAGCGAGTTCTACGTGTAAATTCTGATTATTGCCAATTAGTGCTCATTATTGCTTGTTAAGTGTTGTAATCAACGCTGATTAGCATGTTAAGCCCAGTTTTGGCACAGATTTCTAGGCGCCCTATATAAAATCCGAGGGATAGTGTGCACATGCTTGATTTGCAAATACATATATACTACTGTGCTTCAGCTTGACTGTCCACATGAAAAGATGGGCAATTTTAGCGTTCATACTTTGGGATTGATAATTTCCAAAGGAAAACATTGTGGGTAGGTATTCTCTAAATGACCAGATGACCACTGGAGGGAATTAGGGGTGACTTCCCCTTACTCTCCCAGTGGTCACTAACTACCTTCCACCCCCCCCCCCAAAAAAAAATGTGATTAAAAACATTACTTGCCAGCCTCTATGCCAACCTCAAATGTTATACTCAGGTCCACTAGAATAGCATGCAGGTCCCTGGAGTAGTCTAGTGGTGGGTGCAGTGCACTGCTGACAGGTGGATCCGGGCCCAAATCTCTCCACACATGTGGAGGAAATTGTGAGCCCTCCAAAACTCACCAGAAACCCACTGTACCCACATATAGGTGCCCCCTTCACCCATAAGGACTATAGTAGTGGTGTACAGTTGGGGGTAGTGGGTTTTGGGTGGGTTTTGGGGGGCTCAGCAAAGAAGATAAGGGGACAATGGTGAGATGTGTACCTTGGTGCATTTTATGAAGTCACTGCAGTGCCCCCTAGGGTGCCCTATTGTTTTCCTGGAATACCAGGGGGGAAAGTATACTAAAAATGCTGGCTCCTCCTACATCCCAATGGCTTGATTTTGTGCGTTTTGCACTTGGATGGTTTTTATTTGAAAATGAACCAAAAATCTAAATGTCCAAATCACAAAACCTTGTATTTTCAAAAACAAAACATAGACTTTTTATTTTTATTTTTTAAATAACCTTCTTTCCTATTCAGATTTTGCACGTTTTTTGTAAAACTTCCAAAGTCAGACTTAGACGTCATATCAAAAATGCCCCTCCACGTATACTAAGCATTTCCCATAGACACCAACTAGGAAATTCTATATATGGCATCTAGCATTATGCCCTATTGCCCCATCAATTTTTTCAGTGCAGAAAAGCATTTTAACAGAAGCAAGGTGTCAAAATGACCCCAAAATGTCAGATCAGTGTGGAACTGGAGTGAAGGAATGGCCTAGTGGTTAGGGTGGTGGACTTTGATCCTGAGGAACTGAGTTCGATTCCCACTTCAGGCACAGGCAGCTCCTTGTGACTCTGGGCAAGTCACTTAACCCTCCATTGCCCCATTTAAGCCGCATTGAGCCTGCCATGAGTGGGAAAGCGCAGGGTACAAATGTAACAAAAAAAAAAACTACACTTATGTGCCCTGATATAGCATAGCGTTTCTGTGTGGATATGAAAAGAGGGCATCATGATTGGAGGGGCAGGGGCATTCCCTTAAAATGAGCGCAGTGTTATAGAATTCAGAGGATATGCGCCTATCTTGCATGCTGGGATTTACACCTAGTTTCAGTTGGTGTACATGCTCATGCCAAAAGTTGGGTGCAGATTCTGATACTATGTGCTGTTCTTTAGAGAAAAGCCCTACTGAGCGCTGTTTACAGAATACCATACAGCGTTGATTTTTTTAGCACCATATACTGAATCCATCCCCAAATGGGAAAAACCCTGTGGTACAATTAGCCATATGATTTCCACATTTGGAAACACATCGCCCAATATTTAGCACTATCAGAACAGATGACGGCTGGTTAAATAATGCTTAACCGACTTTCTGCCAATATTCAGTGGGGGATAACCAACTATCCTCCACTGAATATCTGAGGCTAGCGGCCAACCAGCTATATCATTTGATATAACTGACTATCCGCTGTCCAGTGACCCTCCCCTCCCCCTGCCCCCCTCCAGCCACCCATGTCCAGCGACCCTCCCCTCCCCCCTCGGTGCATCACCCAAACCCCTACCCCCCCAGCACATCACCCAAGCCCCTACCCCCCCCCCCCCCCCTCGGGCACATCCTCTCCCCTCTGACGTCGCTGCGCTCCTCCGGGATCTTCCTGCAGGGGCAGTGATGTGGAGGGGAGAGGAGGAGCAGCTGCAGTGACAACAGTCAATGCCAGATGGCTGTCTATAGAGCCGCGTTTCAGGTTAAAAATCTTTTTTTGGCTTTTTTCTTTTTGTACCGGCCGCTGCTGCTCCACAGGAGAAGCAGCAGCGGTCGGACAGCGTTAGTATTACCGGCTGCGAGTGGTGAGGGAATTGATGTGCCCGAGAGGGGGGGGGATAGGGGCTTTGGTGATGCGCCGGGGGAGGGTCTTGTGTGATGCATCGAGGGGGGTAGGGGCTTGGGTGCTGCGCCGGGGCGGAGGGGCTTGGGTATTGCGCCAAGGGGGGGGCACTGAGAGCTGATTGGTAGGCAGGGGGAGGAGTAGAGAAACACGTTCCACGTGTTTCCCTACTCCTCCCCCTGCCTGGCTCGTGGTTTTGCAGGGCAGGGGCTTGGGTGTTGCGCCGAGGGGGGGGGGGCACTGACAGCTGTTTCCCAGGCAGGGGGAGGAGTAGGGAAACACGCGGACTCCTCCCCTTGCCTTGGAATCAGCTGTCAGTGACATCACTGACGTCAATGCATTCTAAACTGCCTAGCAGACCACCTCTGAGGGAACCACGGTCCCAGGCACATTAGAATGTTGGAGGTGAGAATTATTATATAGGACCAGCTATGGCTGAATATCAACATAGCTGGTTATCTTCAAACCGGCCAGAAAAAAAAAAAACAGATATTCAATGCCAGTCACTGGAAATGGCCAGATATTGAAGATCCAGTTCAGTGCGGACTGCGGGAGATAGCCGGTCTGAGTATTAGGGCCACAAAGTATTGACAGTAATGTACTGAAACTTGGTTCTTTTTTATCTGCAGACCTTACACCAGGATTGAAAGAGAAAGGACGTGCATACTTTTATTTTGAAAGTTGCCAAAGGTACTAAGGACCCATGGACTAAGGGCTCACACACCTTTACACTTTTTTTTTGTGCCAGAAATTGGCCCAGAAATTGGCCCAGAAAATGTTCCTCAATGCTTCAGGTATGAAGTGTGCCAGACTGGTAAAAACTATTTTGTTTCTGAACTGATGTTTTAAAAGGTACAGCATGCCCTTGTTTCTAAAATCAGATGACAGTGACACTGCATCTATGCATACATGCTTCCAAACACTTGGCAGATACTTTTAGTTTCCAGGTTTTCTAAGCGTAGTGATGGTATTTGCTTTATCAGAAAATGAGAAAACAGGTACAGGAATGTTTAATCTTTTTAGGGGGTAATTTTAAAAGTTATTTTCATGTGTAAAAGAGGAGTAGGCAAAGAAATCATCTGTTATACAACTGTCCAGTTTATACAAATATAAACCGACGTGCATACGGCCTCTCCCCACCATTCTATAATAGGTCACATAAAATTAAGCACCAAGGGCCAGATTCTATATACGTTGCCTAAAAAATCCACACAGAAAGCATTTCTGACTAAGCTTATTCTATAAGCGATGCCTAAATGTAGGCGTGGTATATAGAATATGCTTAGTCGATATCCCAGTGCCTAAAACTACACCCCTCCATTTACACCAATAAAAATGAGGCATAAATCCCAGCATGTAGATTTAGTTGCAGAGGGTCATATTCTATAACTAAATGCATACATTTTAGAATGCCCATGAAATGCCCATTTCCCTGCCCATAAACACACCCTTTTTTGCCTGTACGTCTTTGAAGTTAGGTGCACTGCATTACAGAATACGCTTAGTGAGTTTTGCGTGTAAATCCTAATTACTGCCAATTACTGCTCATTAATGCTTGTTAAGTGCTATTATCAATGCTAATTTATTTATTTATTTATTTGTAGCATTGATACCCCGCTCTTTCCCGCTCGATGGCAGGCTCAGTGCGGCTTACAATAAATGGGAACAAAGTGTGACAGAGATGACATAGGTTCAGTGCGGCTTACAATAACATAGTAACATAGTAGATGACGGCAGAAAAAGACCTGCATGGTCCATTCAGTCTGCCCAAGACAAACTCATATGTGTATACCTTACCTTGAATTTGTACCTGTCCTTTTCAGGGCACAGACCATATAAGTCTGCTCAGCAGTATTTCCCGCCTCCCAACCACCAGTCCCGCCTCCCATCACCGGTTCTGGTACAGACCGTATAAGTCTGCCCTCCCCTATTCTCGCCTCCCAACCACCACCCCCTCTTCCCCCCACCTGCTCCGCCACCCAATTTCAGCTAAGCTGAATAAAAGGGAATAAGGTGTATCAGAGATAACAAAAGATATGGATACATCATTTTACAGAGATACAAATTGTGTGGGGAATGAGAAGACGATTGGATATGGGGCAGGATGAGGTGTGGTTAATGCTAGTGGTTTGGTTTAGAGATGTGGTTTAGGTAATTAGATTAAGTTGGGTCATCCGAATAGGCTCGTTTGAAGAGGTATGTTTTCAGCAACTTTCGGAAGGGTAGAAGTTCGTTGCTTGTTCTAATGAGTCTTGGTATGGCGTTCCAGAGTTGACTGCCTATCATGGAAAAGTTGGAAGCATAGTAGGTTTTGTATTTAAGGCCTTTGCAACTAGGAAGATGAAGATTGAGATATGTTCGAGAGGATTTGGTCCTGTTTCTGTTTGAGAGGTCAATTAATTTGGTCATGTAGCTTGGAGATTCTCCGTGGAGGATCTTGTGGATCAGTGTGTGCATTTTTAAATTTATTCGCTCTTTGATGGGGAGCCAGTGTAGCTTTTCGCGGAGTTGTGTTGCACTTTCAAATCTTGATTTACCAAAAATTAGTCTGGCTGCCGTGTTTTGGGCGGTTTGGAGTTTTTTCAGTATTTGTGTAGTGCAACCAATGAAGATGCTATTGCAGTAATCGGTGTGGGTGAGTACTGTGAATTGTACCAAGTTGCGGAAAGTTTTAGAGGGAGGAATGGTTTTATTCTTTTCAGTGCCCATTAGCTTGTTAAGCCATGTAAGTTACACTCATTGTTATAGAATACCCCTAGATTTTGGTGTGGATCTCTAGGCATGCTGTATAGAATCTGTGTGTGTGTGTGTGGGGGGGGGGGGGCAATACTAATGTGTGTAATTGCAACAGTTACACTTGTGATAGGTGCATGCTCAGTGATATTCTATAACTTTTGTTTGTGCAACTGCCTTAGCATGTAAATGCAAAGGGTGTTCACAGAGGGGAGGAACATTTGGGATTACATGTTTAAGTGCCGCATTTGGGTGCATTCATTTACACTTGCTATTGACATGGCATAAGTGGGCTTGCCTAAATATAGGTACAAAGCCCAGAATTCTACAAAAGTTGCTAAAAATTGTGCACATAATTTAATTGAATAATGAGCTAATTAGCATTGAGAATTGGATTGTTCTCAGCCAATTATTGGCACTAATTCGATTTCATTGAAATATATACATGCGTAAATTTAGGTGTGGGATCCGTGCCTAAATTTTACATCTGAGTTCAAAAAGAGGATGTGGAAATGGGAGGGTCATGGGTGGAACGGGGGTGATCCTAGCATTTATGTGCTTTCATAGAATGAGGGGGATACACATCTAATTTAGGTACAGACATTTGCACCATGTTTCAGTTGATACAAATGGCCATACCTAAAGTTACAATACAATCATCTATTGAAATCCTTAATGTAATTAAAAGATGTGATCGCAAAGCATACAATCCTATTATTTTTTTCTTTCTTGGAGGAAAAAGCCTGAAGTACCATGAGGTACCTCCGGATTCTGCAGATATACTGTCAATTTTTCATAGAGTACTCACTCACATCATAGGTAAAAAAAAAACCTCCACAGTGCTATCAAATTAAAGATATTGACACCATATATATAGAATCTAGTCCTTTATTCATTGAGAATTAGTTACTAACAACTAGGGTTAACCGTAAAATAACCTGTTTTAGCAGTAGCCCTTATTGATAACTTTCTCCCATGTAGACTATTGAAATGTACAATGTATATGTGTGCACATATACATATAAATGCTAGTATTCAGCTTATTTATGTGCAATCAGGGTGCCTAAATGCTAGCACATTCATTATAGAATTACCTCCAAACTTGATAACAAAAAGGAGCATAAATGGTGGTATTTTAGTCATTTAAGTAGCCACTTAAATACCTAAATGACCTCTTATAGAATACCAATTAGCAGGAAAGTATGCACCGTGATCCGATGGCGTGTACTCTGTAGGTAAGTGTGTGCATAGGAGTAGTTTAGATGGAGTAGTAGCAGAGAGCACAAGCCTGTTGTCAATTATAGAATATTGTAATGTATGTGTGTCCCTGATGATATTAAGGTTATATTGGAAAATAATGGTTCCCCCATTCATAGATATTAGAAGTTAAATGTTAGTATAGTAAATAAGATGGAAAATGACTACTGCTGTATTTACCAGATGCAGGAAACTTTTAAAGACAAAAACATGTTTGAAAAAGAACAGGGAATTGAATGCACTGCATGCAGATGTCAGAGCATACAGATGATGTACGGAATAATGTATGATAGTTCCCCATTCCTATAAATGTTACTGGAACCACTAGCAGTTTTGGAAAGTACCCTGAATCCTCTGAACTTGCAGATGTAAGCAGAATATAATCTAGCCAATGCTTTTTCAAAGTTTATTTCCCGTGATTTGTGATATAACCAATTAATTTATGACAATGCATTCTTAATAAAAGAGCAGAGGACCTGAGGGATTTTGAGACAGTTCTGGGTGAACTCACTGTCATTAAGTGGGACCCATACTCTCTCCTGAAGGCCTTTGATGTATGTATGTATGTATGTATATATATAATTGGTGGTGAGTGTGTTTGTATGTGTGTGTGTGTGAATTTCTTTCCTTTGACTTCCTAGAGATTGATGTAAAGAGCCGGGTATTTAACCTCCCCTAATGGGGTCTTAGGCAATCATCCCAGCTCATAACTAGGCATAACTAGGTATGCATTCACACCTTTAATATAAGCACTTTTTCACCAACTTGCACTTTAATTCTATAAAGAAAGGTTGGCACCAGTGCCGTAGCGAGGGCAGCTGACACCCGGGGCGGGTCGCCGCTGTGCACCCCCCCCCCCGGGTGTAGCACGGCCCCCCCCCCCCCCCCCGGAGCATGTACTTACATCGCAAAGTGGCGAGGGATGGGCGGTAGGGCCGATCCGCCCCGACTGCACGTTTCTGGGAGCTGCGTCGGCTCCGCTGGTTCCCTGCTCTCTCTGCCCAGGAACAGGAAGTAACTGAAAAATGGCCTGTACTGGTATAGACCCATGTATTGGACGTGGGCAGGTCCATTTTTCAGTGCACCTGCAAACAAGGCCGTATTTTGCCGAAAAATGGACGTGCGGCAAAATAAAAACCAGCATGCATCCATTTTGCTATTGACTTTTCCTCCAGAAATAAGTCCAAACCTTCTTTAAACCCAGATACGCTAACCACTGTTTCTACATCCTGTGGCAGAGTTCCAGAGCTTAACTATTCATTGAGTGAAAAAATATTTCCTCCTATTTGTTTTAAAAGTATTTCCATGTAACTGCTATTGAGATAGACATGGGAAGCAACTGTTTGCCCTGGATTTGTAGTATGGAGTGTTGCCACGATTTGGGTTTCTGCCAGATACTTGTGACCTGGCTTGGCCACTGTTTGCAAAACAGGATACTAGGCTAGATGGGGCATTGGTCTGACCCAGTATGGCTACACTTATTTTCTTATGATCATTTAAATATCTGCTTAATGATTTTATTTGTGTTATTTGTGGAGGAGTAGCCTAATATTCAGAGCAGCAGGGTGAGAACTAGGTGAGCCCAGTTCAAATTCCATTGCAGTTTTTTACAATCTTGGGCAAGTCATTTAACTCCATTACCTCTGGTACAAACTCAGATTGTGAGCCCTTCATAGACGGCAAAATATTTTTTGTACCGGAATGTTTACCACATCAAAAGCTTTCAGGCTTGAGGTGGTACAAAAGAAATTAATTAAACAAATAAACATTTATTGGTGTTTCCTGATCAACAAAGTCTTCTCCATAGTCTTGACATTTCAGTAGCACTTAAATCCTAAGTTAAAACAGAAAGTAGTAATGTCTGTAAAATCAGCAGCTTCAATATCAAGACTGTGATGACTTGAGACCAACTTTACAATAAATAGAGACATGTACATGTCAAAATTGTGGAAAATAGTATAAAGAATAAAATTATGGAACACATAGACAAACATGGTTTAATGGGACAGAGTCAGCATGGGTTCAGCCAAGGGAAGTTGTGCCTCACCAATTTGCTTAATGTCTTTGAAAGTGTGAATAAACATGTGGATAAAGGTGAGCCAGTTGACGTAGTTTATCTAGATTTTCAGAAAGCTTTTGATCAAGTTCCTTATGAGAGACTCTCGAGAAAATTAAAGAGTCATGGGATAGAAGGCAATGCTCTGGTGTGGATTAGGAATTGGTTATTGGACAGAAAACAGAGGGAAGAGTTAAATGGTCATTTATCTCAATGGAGGAGGATGAACAGTGGAGTGCTGCTGTAGGGATCAGTAGTGGTACCAGTGCTATTTAACATACTTATAAATTGGAACAACTAGTGAGGTGATTACATTTGCAGATGACACAAAACTATTCAAGGTTGTTAAAACACGTGTGGACTGTGAAATATTGCAGGAGGACCTTAGGAAATTGGAAAACTGAACATCCAAATGGCAGATGAAATTAAATGTGGAGAAATGCAAGGTGAGACACATTGGAAAGAATAATCCGAATCATAGCTACTTCATGCTAGGGTCCACCTTGGGAGTCAGCAACCAACAAAAAGATCTGTGTTGTTGTAGATAATAAGCTGAAATCTTCTGCTCAATGTGCGGTGGTGGCCAAAACAGCAAACCAGATACTAGGAATTATTAGGGAAGGGATGGACATTTCTGCACTAATCAGTTAGCCCAGCTGCATTACCACATGCTAACTGATTAGCGCAGGATTAGCGCATGAGCCTTTATTGCCTACAAAATAGGTGATGGTAAGTGCTCATGTGCTAATTTTTTAAATGACTGCGTGCTAATGGCAACATTAGTACCTGGCCATTAATTGAAAAAAAAAGGAAAATTGGACATTTTACTGCTGCAGTAAAAAATGGCCTTAGAACATTGGACAAATCTGCATTATGGCACGCTAAGGACACCTTTTACCACAGCTTAGGAAAAGGACCCCTTAGGGGCATAGTTAACAATATGGGCTACTGTTAAGATATATTATTTTACTGTCAATCCTAGTTATTTTTCCTAAAATAACACACCTGAACAGTAGCCCATGTTAACTGTGCCCTATGTACATTGCTGCTGATAATCACCATCTTAATATTTATTTATTTTAACCACTTCTAACCCACCTATCCACTAAGTGGTTTCCATAAAAACATACATATTAAAATACAAAATAAAAATAACAAAAAAATAAATCTTCATTAATATATACAACATAAAGTGCTGCCTTCACAAACTCTCCAAACCTACATTGCTCATCAGAAAATAAGCTTGTACAAAGCTGTGGTTTTTTTAAACATTTTCTTAGATTGCTGAATACCAGTACTTATATGCAACTGGTCTGGCAAAGCATTCTACGTAAGCGTTCTTGCAATTGAAAAGCTGATGCTCAAGTGGTAACATAATGCACAGAAGACACTAAATGCAAATCCAAACATTTAGAGAAATCAGATTTTAAATGTTCCTTAATTGTTTTTTATATTGCTTCAATAACATTTAATGATATGATAAGTAGATCACTCTGTTGACTAAAGGGACTTGTGTCCATAGCACGACAGCCTTGTATAAATCTGTTTTTAATCCACTGTGAAAATTGTTGCATTATGATCTAACTCACTAATCTGCGTTACTTTGCTTTATGACTTTAGGATTAGTTTATTATACATTCACCTGTCAATATTCATTATCCAGTGTAATCATGACAAGGGTTATGCAAACAGTTTGATATGCATGTACTAAATGATGAGCAGTTCTAAGGAAAAGATTAGCACATCCAATTTCCATTTTTTTTTTCATCCTTAATTGTTTTTTAAACTGTGCCATTTTTTTCTTTGCAAAACTTTATCTTTTGTAGAATTCAGTCTGCATCTTTAGAATATTACATAATTTTAGGTAAATATTTGTACAAACTGAACTTTGTGGGGAAACACAATTGTTTTATTTAAATATACAATGTTTTCATCACATTTTTGTCTTTTTAATTTGAACAAGATTTTAGGTTCTTTGTACAGATTTACACTTACAATAATTTTAATTTCATGTGAGCAATTTATACAACCGTATGTGACCTGCTGAGCAAAAAGGTATCAAAAGTGAGGTTACCAATAACAGAGATAAAGGCTATAAGTACATAACTACATAAATATTGCCATACTGGGACAGACCAAAGGTCCATCAAACCCAGCATCCTGATTCCAACAGTGGCCAATCCAGGTCACAAATACCTGTCAAGATCTCAAAAAAGTACTAAACATTTTATACTGCTTATACCAGAAATAGTGGATTTTTCCCAAGTCCAATTTAATAATGGTCTATTGACTTTTCCTTTAGGAAGTCATTCAAACCTTTTTAAAACTCTGCTAAGCTAACCACCTTTACCACATTCTCCAGCAACAAATTCCAGAGTTTAATTACACGTTAAGTGAAGAAAAATTTTCTCCGATTCATTTTAAATTTACTACTTTGTATCTTTATTGCATGCCCCCTAGTCCTAGTATTTTTGGAAAGCATAAACAGACGCTTCACATCTACCCATTCAACTCCACTCATTATTTTATAGACCTCTATCATATCTCCCCTCAGCCACCTTTTCTCCAAGCTGAAGAGCCCTAGCCGCTTTAGCCTTTCCTCATAGGAAAGTCGTCCCATCCCCTTTATAATTTTTGTCTCCCTCTCTGCACCTTTTCTAATTCCACTATATCTTTTTTGAGATGTGGCAACCAGAATTGAACACAATATTTGAGGTAAGGTTGCACCATGGAGCAATACAAAGGCATTATAACGTCCTCAATTTTGTTTTCCATTCCTTTCCTAATAATATCTAACATTCTATTTGCTTTCTTACCCATAGCAGCACATTGAGTTTAGAGAAGTAAATTTATGCAATATTCATTTTTGAAAGTTTTGTGTTCTCTGCAGTAAAAATTGGTTGAATTTTATCCATAACTTCCTATGGATTACAGAGATGTGATGTTTTAAGTTTGCTATTTTTCCAAATGTGTTTTTCTAAAAAATGTACTTTTTATTGAAAAAAATGTAATTAGTGTATATCTGAGGCAGAAATTTTGCATAATTATGCAGTGATATCCTTCTATCATGTGGTACAAATAAGTCAAATACTTGGTACCTTTTCGCTCAGTGGGTAACATATCTCCTTCTTTGAAATTCATCAATATTGATCAAATAGTCGCAAACATGGTGAACATGCACTGATCGCTCCTTAAGTAGGGAGCTTGCAGCTTGAATTACATCATGCATTATTGCTGCAGAGTTGAGGAACATCGGCTAAAGCAGCAGCATTACTAAATTTCTCTTTCCATGTAATTTAGTAAAAAAAAAAAACCTTAAATAAACCTCATCATTAAGATCCTTTTCTGTGCTGATTTGTATTTCCTTCCTGAGACACTATTAGTGTTTAAAGATTTTGAAAGCTTCTAATTAGCCATTCTATTATGAATCTTAACCGATTGGAGTCCTGCTGGGCTGCTTCTTTTTAGAACCCCATCACACTGGCTCACATGAAGCATGACGAATTCAGGAAGAGAATTCAGAGAGAGACATTTTTGGAATAAATGGTTGTGGTCACATCCTGATGAGTTCCAGATTTCCATGCTAGATCACTGGAGTTAATGATTTCTCTAGAATGAATTTATTAATGTAACTCAAGCTGACTGACAACTCATATACAAGGCTTAAGTTCTAAAGAAACCAGAAGTTAGGTTGGAGCTGATTCCAGTTGATGAAGACTCCAAAAACCAGGACAGCCATACTGACAGGGATCAATGTATCACACCAGCAGAACACTTAGGTGCCCTTTTACAAAAATGCGCCGAAAAATGGCCTGCAGTAGTGTAGATGTGTGCTTTGGGTGCACGCAGAAACATTTCTCAGTTCACCTGCAAAAAATGCCTTTTTAAAATTTTTGCTGAAAATGGATGTGCGTCAAAATGAAAATTGCTGCACGTCCGTTTTGGGTCTGAGACCTTACCGCCAGCCATTGACCTACAGGAAAAGTTTCACGTGGTAACCGGGCAGAAATGACCTGCACACATTAAATGCCACCTGGCATGTATCCAATATGCGCGTCCAAAAATATATATTTTTCAGATGTGCGTATCGACCGCGCACCAAAAATGAAATTACCGCAAGAGCCATGCGGTAGTCATGCAGTAACTCAATTTTGGCGCTCGTTGGGCACGTGTAGACATGCGGTTTAGTAAGCTAAACAAAAGGGCCCCTTAGCAAGCTAACTTCCAAGCAGTGTTCTCAGTAAGCCACATTGAGCCTCTGCCTCCCCCTTAGCATGAAACTTTTCACTGTCCTTGAAAGTAAAAAAAACTAGCTTGAGGTGACAGTCAATCTCATTCCAACCACTGCCAAAACAAATTGAAGCTGCCAGAGTTTCTTCTGGCTCTTTCTGCAAGAGGTTCAATGTTTGTAGACAAAGTCAGTACTAATTTTGTGAGATTAGCAGTTGTCTGTAGGTCTGCAAGGATTAAAGGCTCATCAAAAAGGTGGGCAGAAATGCTGGTAGCTTTACTTTGTTCTGACAGAAGCAAGATGGGATTTGTTACTATTTCAAGCTAGTTTCTTATTTTTGGGTGGAGGAGAGTTGGTGCAGAGGGACAAGAATTGGGCTTCAAACATTGTCACTACTGCAGTGAGCTCTGACAAAAAATCCAGAGGTCCTTTTACTAAGGTGCGCTGAAAAATGGCCTGTGGTAGTGTAGACACGTGTTTTGGGCGCACACAGATTCATTTTTCAGCACATCTGCAAAAAATGCCTTTTTAAAATTTTTGCCGAAAATGGACGTTTGGCAAAATGAAAATTGCCACGCTTCTATTTTGGGTCTGAGACCTTACCGCTAGCCATTGACCTAGCGGTAAAGTTTCACGTGGTAACTGGGCGGTAATGACCTACACGCACCAAATGCCACTTGGCGTGCATAGCTGACGCGCGTCAGGAAATAAAAAATTTTGGGGGATGTACTTAGCGGACGCGCACCAAGAATGAAGTTACCATAAGGGGCACGCGGTAGCCGTGCGGTAACTCCATTTTGGCACACGTTGGGTGCACGTAGTCACTTACACAGCTTAGTAAAAGGGCCCCCCAGACACTAAAGCAGCACTCTCCATTTTTTTTGCAGTTGCAACCCCAATTTGTAAGGCCACAAAAAACATGTGACCTTCAGGGTGGCACAGGGCAATGATGTCCTATGGAGTATCTGCCCAGGTCAGAAAGTCAAATGTGGCTTTTACAACCCTATTTGAGATTGCAACCCACAATTTGAAAAGCTTTGAATAAGGGGCAAGGGAATTAGATGAAGAAAGTAGGGATGGGAAAGAGATGAAGATCCAGGAGAGATGGGTAAAGAAGCTTTTCGGAAGAAAGGAAAAATAAGAGTACTGGAAGGAGGGGATGTAGAATGCTGTGAGGATGGAGAGGAAAGGAATGCTGGGAATGGAGGAGGCCTGACATTTCAAGAAAGAGGAGGTAGAGAGACAACACTAGGAAATGGATTGGAGGGCAAGAAAATTGAAAAGCAAAAACAGAGAGCCACAGAGTACAGAGAGAGAGGAAGCACTAGGATAGTAATCTTGAAGATAGAATGCTTGGTAGGGCTAGACTATTGGGTGAGTAAATTGTGAGGGAAGCGAAGGATTGAAGATGGGGTAGAATGAGACAGACATGAGTGAGTGGAAGAATGTAGGAGTGCAGTAACAAAGACAAGCAAGTATGGGAATAGGGAATTGTGGGGGGAAAGAGAGTGGGAAGAATAAGTAGGGAGTGTGAAAAGAGTGGGAAGAGAGAGAAAATTTGGGGTATTGGGAGTTCTCATGCAGTCAGGTAGATTGGGGTATATACATTAAAAATCCTTTATAAAATTACTCCCAAAGTGCTTTCGAAGTTACCATAAATAAAAGAACAACAACAACAAAGAATGCTGTGTTGCATAACTACCTTATGTGGGTCTGGCTGAATACCAGCCAGGCCCACATAAGCTCCGGTGGTCAGCCTGCCAGAAATTAGCCCCCAGTATTCAGTGCTGGTGCCCAGACATGGCCAGACACTGAATATTGGGGGCTAATGTAGCCAGTGATGGTCAATGTTTAAAAAAGAACGCTGACCGTCACTGACTGAATATCAGGGAGTATGTGTGCAGTGTGGCCTACCTATACTCTGTCCAAATTCTGCCCATTTAAACACCCACCTACAAAGAATGTGCCACCAAATATTGGCATATACATACAGAATAGTGCTTAGCTAGAAACCTTTACACACATATGTATTTACATATACATATAAATGACCACAATACCATTATTTACATGTGTTCTTACTGCCTAAATCGAGGTGACTCTTAATAGAATTATCATGCTATATTCCTCAAACACACATTACTAACTATCTTCCTTTATATGATCTCCGGACCACAAAAGGCACACTTTTTCACTCCTGGTTTAGCACTGATTTAGTTAAACTCCTGATATGCCTTGCAGTTTTAACCTCCAACTGAATTCAACGGGAAGTCAACTGGAAGTTCACAAATCACCAAAGATCTTGAAGATGGGATTCCCAATTTTGAAAGAACAAGGCTCCAAGGCTATGATTAAATGGCCTGGTCTCTTGGGCAACCTAAGCCTTGGTCCTTTGCATTTCCTCTCTCATCTACCCTGCACCCACCCAGCTTAGTACCCTATCGTGCACACTTTCACCTATTTTGTGCTCACTAATCTATCCAATCCACCAAGCCATGTACCTACTCCACCAAACCCTTCTCTCACCTATCTAACCATTTCCTACCCTGTTACACAACCACCTACCCACCTATATAGAGTGTTGGTAGATGCATTGGGGGTAGGCTAGTGAGTGGATAGGGTTCAAGTAAGTGGATGTTGGACAGATAGGTGGGTGAGAGTGTTGGGGTGTGTGAGAGACTTTCTTGTCCCAGAGGTAAATCTCCCTCTCCTGGGCAACGGTCTTCCTGCTTCAAGGAACATTCAGGACTAAACAGGAGAGATTCCAATTGCAATGATTTGATAAACTTAACTCTTCTAAGCATTAAAGTTAAAATTAAGAAAAATTAACTCTAAAGCATGGTGACCTTGCATTCATCTGTTCTCAAGGAGGGAGCATGCAACTTGATCTGTGTAAAGCATCATTACTGCAAGTAGAGAAACACTGGTTAAAGACGCATTCCTATCAAATTTCTTTTTCTCTGTTCCACTTCCATTTTAATATATTTTATTTCTTGGCTTTACTTAGGATTTAGCATACAATCTGCACTATTGTGTAGTATGCGTCTTATTACTTTATTGCATCCAAAGTAAAATAAAGATTATAGAAGTGTAAAAATAAAGGTCTTTCAAAATTTAGCTCATTTTCAGCACACTCCGATTATAACAGCCCCTAAATTAGTCAGAAAAAACACACTTCAAATTTTTATAATAACTGATTTGTCAATTTATTTTTATTTTAAAAATATATATCCCAACTATCCCTAGGTGGTTTACATAATAAAAACATGCATCATAAATAAAAACACGTAAAACAAATCTAAGAAAGCACTTTTCACTGTGCACTGGTGGCCTGTTTTTACTAGTTTTGGGTCACAAGAAGTTGGCATGTCATGGTTTTCCAACACCTTTTTTTAGGAGGAAAAAGCTCCAACTCTATGCTTTGATGCACTGTATGCACCAATCTTAGTCTCTGTCTTTATACTATTGCAGGTACAAGGTCCATGGGATCATTTGCATCTGCCTTTTGTGCAGGTCAGATTCTGCTTGAAAAGGACAGGTACATGCTGTCTTTGAAAATGCAATCTATAGGCTGACTTCTCTTCCATTGACCTCAGCATTCTCTAGCAAGGCAAGCTGTCAAATGCTACTAAAAGGACATGAGTTGTAGGAAAACGCACAGAGACTTCTAGGTGCAGAGAGGCAAGGCGATATTCAGATAGCCAATTTCTGTGGGACAAAACACATTTTAGCCACAGAAGTCACTTTGAAACTTTGAAGTTTTTTCCTTTTGAGAAATGCCCAGTGAGGCTTGAAAGAGGAGTTGAAAAACAAGGTCTGACTCACCTATTCCCTATGACCTACAGGCATGTCCTCAAACTAATTTCCTGCCACTGCAATGTTTCTTCTCACTGACTTGCTCTCTGTTTCCATTTAGTGTGTGGAGATTTCTCTTGTTGAGCACTTCGCCTCCAATTGACCTTACATCATGGTCAGAGAACAAACTGCAACATGTAATATATTACACTAACACTTCTGGCAGCTTATTGCATTGTTGTACTTGCGTTTTGGTTTAGCTCTCTTTTCTGTTATGAATATTCTTTTACTTTTAAAGCATCAGTTCAGGTGGATTAGAAAAATAGTTCAGCTTTCTGACCTTCCATTAGCAAGTATGACTCATAGTTTTTTTTTCTTGTACAAACTAAATTATGGAGAATTAGAAAAATAATCTTTAATGACTATCAGGCTTATTTTCGAAGGAGAAGGGCGCCCATCTTTCGACACAAATCGCATAATCGAAACCTGATTTTGGGCGTCCTCAACTGCTTTCCGTCACGGGGATGGCCAAAGTTCACAGGGGCGTGTCGCAAGTGTAGCAAAGGTGGGACTGGGGCGTGCCTAACACATGGGCGTCCTCGACCAAAAATGGAAAAAAGAAGGGCGTCCCTGACGAACACATAGATGACTTTACCTGGTCCTTTTTTTCATACGACCAAGCCACAAAAATGTACCCTAAATGACCAGATGACTACTGGAGGGAATTGGGGATGACCTCCCTCAGTGGTCACTAACCCCCTCCCACCCTCAAAAAACATCTTTAAAAATATTTTTTCCAGCCTCTATGCCAGTCTCAAATATCATACCCAGCTCCTTGACAGCAGTATGCAGGTCCCTGGAGCAGTTTTAGTGGATGCAGTGTACTTCAGGCAGGCGGACCCAGGCCCATCCCCCCCTACCTGTTACACTTGTGGTGGTAAATGTGAGCACTTCAAAACCCACCCGAAACCCTCTGTACCCACATCTAGGTGCCCCCTTTCACCCATAAGGGCTATGGTAGTGGTGTACAGTTGGGGGTAGTGAGTTTTGCGGGGGGGGGGAGGTGTTGGGGGGCTCAGCACCCAAGGTAATTGAGCTATGCAGCTGGGAGCAATTTGTGAAGTCCACTGCAGTGCCCCCCAGGGTGCCCGGTTGGTGTCCTAGCATGTCAGGGGACCACTGCACTACGAATGCTGGCTCCTCCCACGACCAAAGGGCTTGGATGTGGTCCTTTCTGAGATGGGCGTCCTCGGTTTCCATTATGGCTGAAAATCGGGGACGATCATCTCTAAGGTCGACCTAAATTTCGCGATTTGGGTGTCCCCGACCGTATTATCGAAATGAAAGATGGAAGTCCATCTTGTTTCGATAATACGAGTTTCCCCGCCCCTTCGCTGGGACGTCCTGCACGGATGTCCTCAGGAAAACTTGGGCGCCCCTTTCTATCATGCTCCTCTATGTGACGCATCAGTGGCTCTGTTGCTCATGGAGAACATGGCCCATCGGGATTTATTCTTCCATTGGTTCCTGCTAGGGATATGCATTCAGAGTCTTAGGGGTCCTTTCACTAAGGTGCGCTGAAAAATGGCTTGTGGTAGTGTAGGCGAGGGATTTGGGCATGCACCGATCCATTTTTCAGCGTGTCTGTAAAAAAGGCCTTTTTAAAATTTTTGTCGAAAATGGACATGCGGCAAAATCAAAATTGCCGTGCGTCCATGTTGGTTCTGTAATCTTACAATGAGCCATTGACCTAGTGGTAAGGTCTCACACGGTAACCAAGCGGTAATGACCTACGTGCATCAAATGTCACTTGGTGCGCATCTGATACGTACGTCTGAAAATAAAAATTAATTTTTGGCCCTGTGTATCAAATGTGCGCCAAAATTTAAATTACCACAAGAGCCACGCTTAGTAAAAGGGCCCCTTAGTATGTCTTTAAAAATGCTTTGTTCCTGCAAAATCGATTTAACATAAATACAAATTGATCTGAGTGCATCATAAAGTTCTAAAACACATTGCTTAAAAGGAATGCCGGAAGAGAACTGAGAAAATGGATTAAAATAGTAGATTTCTGAAAAATTTGAAAATCAACAAATTTTTTTTTTGCCTGTGCATATCCCTACAGCCTGCTGTGAACCATGGGAGGGGGGTGTAAATTATCAAGGTGAGATACAGCAATAATACACATTTTTTGCCCCTTAACATATGTTAAGTGGCATTAACATACAGTTTATATAGTAATGAGATGCAAAGCATGTAAATGGTTGTAATACAGCTCATTATAACATGGCTTCCAGAGAACACCGCAAACTATTGAACACTGCAAACTATGTTATTCCTGGAAAAATACCACTATAGATTCACTGCCCAATGTTTCTTGGCAGTTTCTTCAAGAGACTGGTGTTCAGCAATGAAGAGCTGCCTCCACTCCTTACCCCCATGAATGGCATTCCCCTTCCCTGAAGACTTCTCCAAGTAGTTCCCCCCACCGAAAGACCCCCCACAAGTACAGACAAAGCATCATTCCTCCTTCTTTAGCTCCCCCCCCTCAGCATGTCTACCTTTTCAATCTAGTGAATTCTGAACAGGAACAATACCCACTTGCTCCTGAACTTCCAGCAATAGACTCAGGCTAAAGGGGGCGGGGTTAGGGTTGGGGCCCGGGGTGGAGCTTAAATCCATAATTGTCTGATAACACACAGAAAAAAATAAATAAATAAAAATAAAAGTCACAATTAATACCTTTTATTAAATTTAGATATTAGAAATGTATCATATGTCAAAGAATAAAGTGGTCGCTCAAAGCATATTCTAACCACAATTGCTCAACTGCAAAACACTATGCACAACTTTGTGCAAAAACACACTCAGAACCTTACTGTACCATAAATATTACACTGGGCAGAACCTAATACACCAATATACCACCCATATGGAAAATGCAGACCGTCAACAACATGAAACAAGGGATCATATCATCACAATTCTCATGTAGAGCCACAAAACACCCTAATTCATGTTTAATGTGGGATAAAATGCCATAAATAAGTAAATAAATACAAACTTTTAATGTTGAGCACCTGATTCTCAAAGTGGACATATTCCAAACACTATAATGAAAATAAAATGATATTTTCTACCTTTGTTGTCTGGTGACTTTTTCTGATCATGCTGGCCCAGTATCCGATTCTGCTGCTATCTGTCCTCAGGTGTCAGTGCAAGTCTCTTTGGTATGAACTGCTCATGTGCAGGTCAGGAAGTCATCCTCATTAAATATCTCCCTGGCAACCCAGGACACTTCCAGCCAACTCCTCCTGCTCTCCCAGCAGTAAGGTAAACAAATTAAACCATAAGCCAATTTCTACAACTGGTTACACAAGGCTAGAGATGGCTTTCACTGCAGCTCCAACTGTGAGGATGGAGGTAAATCAACAATTTAAACCCCCCAGAGCAGTGGGACTCCACAGCTGATCCATCCTGCTGCAGCAGGGGAGGCTTAGCCTTCCCAAGCCTCTTATACCGGGCGCCCATGCTCACAGTACTACCGCTAGGAATCAAACTGCCATAAAAGGACCTCTCCAAGGCCCAATGTTCCATTATGTAACAGTTTGACTCCCAAAAGAAGTATAGCAAGACTACCACTAGGGGTCACCAGCATCATTTTAACTCCGCACCAGAAGGGGCAGAATCAAATAGGGATCGCTTCTATCCCCAAATCATCTAGACACCAGGGATTAAAAAGGTAGGCTCGAGGGTGCCTTAAGGGAGGATAGAGGAATCCTTTGCCTGTACTTGTGGGGGGGGGGGGGGGGGTTGAGGATGGGCAGGAAGTTCTTATGGGTGTCTTCGGAGTGTGAAAGAAGTACTTGTGGGGTCAGATTCAGAGAGGGGGTTATTTAGGGGGTCTTCAGGGTGGGAAATCTCCTTGAGACAGATAAAGAGAGGGGCAACTCCTTTATTGCTGAGCACCAGCCCATTTAAGAAGCGGCCCATGAACATTGGACTGCAGCTTTATGGCCCGATGAACCTGGGACGGAAGAATAACACTGCTTGTGAGGTTGATTACAAGTTGCATTATTTTTGTAACACAGAAGTCAGTAACCTGTAGTACAAAAGCTACTGCTGGTTGGTGATTCCTACAGCAAGTTAAGTTGTAGAAAAAGTCCAACTTTTACTGTACTTTAATATCTAGCCCCCCCTCCCCCAGCCCACTACCAAGATCTTAGAAGAATGTGTCTTCACAGATGAAAAATAATAGTTAAACTTTTCAGAGTCAGGTAGTGAGCAAGCTTCTTCAACATGGTACTGATATTAACCCTGGCTACCCTCTTCTTATACTGTATCTCCTCAGTAACCTCCATGATGCCATGCATGCTAGGAGCAGCTCTCACATTTGTTTTCCTGGCATTGCCAAGTACAATATTTCTGAATTGTTGCATTTATTGTATGAACACTTCTTTCAGTCTGGATGTCATCTGAGCAGTCAGTGGCATTGGAGGAATGAAATTGCCAAACCCTCCTTAGTGATATACATTGGTGTTTGTTGGGAACCAAATCATAAATAGATCATTTTGCAAATTTTGAGACAACAGCATAGTTTGATCATATTGAGGCGCATTTTCAAAGCATATAGACTTATAAACTTACATAAGGCATATTTTCAAAGCACTTAGACTTACAAAGTTCCATGGAGGGGCATAATCGAACGGGGCGCCCAAGTTTTCATGAGGGCGTCCTCGCAGGACGGCCCTGCAAAGGGGCGGGGAAACCCGTATTATCGAAACAAGATGGGCGTCCATCTTTTGTTTCGATAATACAGTCGGGGACGGCCTATTCTCAACATTTAGGTCGACCTTAGAGATGGGCGACCTTGGTTTTCACAGATAATGGAAACCGAAGACGCTCATCTCAAAAACAACCAAATTCAAGGCATTTGGTTGTGGGAGGAGCCAGCATTCGTAGTGCACTGGTCCCCCTGACATGCCAGGACACCAACCGGGCACCCTAGGGGGCACTGCAGTAGACATCACAAATTGCTCCCAACTGTATAGCTCCCTTACCTTGTGTGCTGAGCCCCCCCAAACCCACTACCCACAACTCTACACCACTACCATAGCCCTTAGGGATGAAGGGGGTCACCTACATGTGGGTACAGTGGGTTTCGGGTGGGTTTTGGAGGGCCACATTTACCACCACAAGTGTAATAGGTAGGGGGGATGGGCCTTCGTCCGCATGTCTGAAGTGCACTGCACCCACTAAAAACTGCTCCAGGGTCCTGCATACTGCTGTCATGGAGCTGCATATGACATTTGAGGCTGGCATAGAGGCTGGAAAAAAATGTGTTTTAATTTTTTTTTTTGGGGTGGGAGGGGGTTGGTGATCACTGGGGGAGTAAGGGGAGGTGATCCCCGATTCCCTCCGGAGGTCATCTGGTCAGTTCGGGCACCATTTCGAGGCTTGGTCATGAAAAAAAAAGGGACCAAATAAAGTCGGCCAAATGCTCGTCAGGGACGCCCATTTTTCCATTATCAGTTGAGGACACCCATTTCTTAACCATGCCCCTGTCCCGCCTTCGGTACACTGCCGACACGCCCCCTTGAACTTTGGTTGTCCCCACGACGGAAAGCAGTGGCGGGCGCCCAAAATCGGCTTTTGATTATGCCGACTTGGGCAACCCTGAGAGAAGGATGCCCATCTCCCGATTTGTGTCGGAAGATGGGTGCCCTTCTCTTTCGAAAATGAGCTGGATAGTAACCTAAGTGCTTTGAAAATGAGTGCCATAATAAAGTGCATGTTAACACACCCAGTCATTACTACAAGTATTTTTCTCTAAAAGTACATTTGGTATCAAGTGTATTTAAAAGTGATGTGCATTTGTTTTAATGGACATGGGGGCATGCCAAAAACATCTTCTCAGATCATTTTCCAACTGAAACAACAAGAAAATGGACTAAGGGAGGTGGGTGTGTGTGTGTGTGTTTGTGTGTATGTGTATGTGTATGTTTTCTTTTGTTTTTTTTGTTTTGTTTTGCCTGAACATCCCTATCATCCAATGGATGAACCAAATATATTAACTGCACTTACGGTTGGCACAGCTTGATAAGGTCCTGGTCGGTGGTGCCAGGTGGAAGGCCTCGGATGTACAGGTTTGTTTTACTCAACTGCTCTCCACTGCTGTTGCTGTTGTTACTGCTGTTTGTGCTGGGGCTGGGAGGAGCCATGGGATGGGGAGCTGGTACATAGGACTGCTGAAAATAGACAAAAATGCTGTTAATAAAGGAAAAAATAGACAAGTAAAACAATTTCAAAATAATAAGCACAGGCAGCTATGAACAATCTTAATTCTACTGCAACCAATAACTAGTTCTCTTAGGTGTAATGTGGAATACTTGCATTTGCGCGCCTAACTGCCATGAGTTGGGCGTCAGCATTTACACAACCTGTTGGCAAACGTAAATGCTCTCTCTCAAAGTTAGGCACAAAGGGCCAGATTCTATATAAGCATGGCGAGTACCACACGTTAAACTGTGCACGTGGCCAATTTGCATGTGCTGCTCAATTGATTAACAAGTCAATTAGTGATGATAATTGTCATCACTAATTGGCAATAACTGGAATTTACGCATGATTCTTTGTAGGTGTATTTTAAAAAGAGGTGTGCATAAATTCCAATGTGTAGCTGAAAAGGGGACATATCCATGGGAGAAGTGTATGCATGTTGGGGCACCAATCAAATTTATGTGCATTGTTATAGGGACGCACATGTACATTTAGAAACAGGAATTTACACCAGGTTTTCAATAGCATAAATGGACGCGCCTAAATGTACATGTTTCCCCAGTCTATGCGCTATTCTATAAACCACATATTACTGTAGATGTGGTTTATAAAATAGCGATAAAAGAAGTGGGAAAAGTAAACCAGGCTTGTCCAAAGAACTGGGACCAAACAAATAATTAATAATAAAATCAACAGTTTATTAATGTTTCCTTAGAAATGACTCGACACAACGTTGTGTTTCGGCCTGACGGCCTGCATCAGGAGTCTTATGTCTTAAGGAAAGACTGATGGTCTAATTTTACATTTAGGTTGAAAACAGAAGGCTTGAAATAGCAACATAAAGTTGGTCTTAAAAAAGACCGTTCTGTCAAACCGTAAGGCACTGGAGTAAGCACTGATGCAATAGTGTTGATTTTATTATTAATTATTTGTTTGGTCCCAGTTCTTTGGACAAGCCTGGTTTACTTTTCCCACTTCTTTTATCTCTGTTTGCTGCCCCATGGAATCTATTGAGTTCTTCACATTCGTGGGTCCTCTTTAGTTTATAAAATAGCACTACATGCGTCATTCTGACGCTCCTACAATTTAGACACCATTAACTGAATCCTGCCCAAAATGCTGACTAAGCTGGTACCTAACTTTGGGGCACTATTTATTGAATCTAGCTTTAAGTGTTTAACTCCCAAATCTAGGCTCAAGCATTTACACTAGCTTTATGGCTGGCCATGTCTAAGTGCACATGCTCATATATACTTGTTTATACTAGCATTGTATAAAGCAGAATGCCTTTATGAAATAGGTTTCACACAGGCACTCTCTAAGCATAAGCACCTTTTTTATAAAATTGCCTGCCATACTCTAGATTTTATAAATAGTGTCAGAAAAATCAGCACCAAAAAAAGTGCTATTCTATAAGCTGCACTTCAGAGGCACGGTTTACACAATAGCACTTATGCACATAAATTGCGCCTAACTTTAGGCATGGCCATTTGCACCAACTGAAAATATGGTGAAAATGCACACACTTACATTAGGCATGTATCTCCATTATTCTATAACAATACATATTAATTTTAGGATTGTCCCTGTTCCACCCTTGACCCTCCCATTTCTGTGTCCCCTATTTCAGAGCACATGTAAAATTTAACAGCGGATCCCATGCGTAAAGTTCAATTAAATTGAATTGGTGCTTATAATTGCTTGATAAAAAGCCAACTATTTGCACTAATTAGCTTGTTATTTAATTAAATTGCAAATGCAAATTGGGCACACACCCAAATTTGCAAGTACAATTTTTGGTGACTTTTACAGAATTAGAGGGCATGTGACTAGCACACACAAAACATAGCTGGTTAGTGAGGAGCTGCAGAGAGATTTTCAACAATGAAACATGGACAGAGAGTGGAGAAAAACCTTTTAATGAATCAAGCTTTCCACCTTTGTACACTATTATGGAGTCTGTTTATACCCTGTGAGTGGAGGAGTGGCCTAGTGGTTAGTGTGGTGGACTTTGGTTCTGGGGAACTGGGTTTGATTCCCACTGCAGGCACAGGCAGCTCCTTGTGACTCTGGGCAAGTTACTTAACCATCCATTGCCCCAGGTACAAGTAAGTACCTGTATATAATATGTAAGCCACATTGAACCTGCTATGAGTGGGAAAGTGCGGGGTACAAATGTAACAAAAAAATTTAGTTGTGAACAAGGGACGTTGTAGTAAATAATACATATTAATGCATGTTAGTGTGCATCACAGGTCTGTCAATGGACTCTAAAATTTGCTATTTCTTTCCTAGATAAAGTCATTCCATGGTGTCATTGTACTGACTCAGCATTTCATGTCAGTTCCACTGACCCAATGTAAACAGATCTGTCAATGGGAAAAAAAAAACAAAGAGGAAAAAGAAATTCAGCTAAATCATTGGTCCATTTCAAAATCCCTGGGCTCTGTTTTCCTCAGATAGGCGCATTATACTTTATGTCCTATTAATGTTCATAGGAGCCTCCTCCTCTGCCTTCACTTGAACCTTAGGTTAATTTAAAATGATGCTATCAATACAGGCATAGTATTGTAAATGCAAGTATAACCAAGAGTGAGGACAAGATTTGGTGTAACTAGGATAATTGGTGTAACTAGGATAATTTGGTGTAACTAGGATAATTGTGATATTACCCCTCTTCTCAGGTCACTTCACTGGCTTCCAATCAGATACCGCATACAGTTCAAGCTTCTCCTCCTTACCTACAAATGCACTCAGTCTGCAGCCCCTCATTACCTCTCTACCCTCATTTCCCCTTACGTACCTGCCCGTAACCTCCGCTCACAGGACAAATCCCTCCTCTCAGTACCCTTCTCCACCACCGCCAACTCCAGGCTCCGCTCATTCTGCCTCGCCTCACCCTATGCTTGGAATAAACTTCCTGAGCCCTTACGCCAAGCCCCCTCCCTACCCATCTTCAAATCCTTGCTCAAAGCCCACCTCTTCAATGTTGCTTTCGGCACCTAACCTTTATACCTTTCAGGAAATCTAGACTGCCCCTATTTGACTGACTGTACATTTGTCCTTTAGATTGTAAGCTCCTTTGAGCAGGGACTGTCCTTCTATGTTAAATTGTACAGCGCTGCGTAACCCTAGTAGCGCTTTAGAAATGTCAAGTAGTAGTAGTAGTAGTAGTAGATAGTCCACAGCAAAAATGACACAGAAGATGGTAAAACCTTGCTAACTTATGTTTGGTAAAATATAAGGGTAACAAATATATATTTTATGATCCGGACCAGCTGAAAAGTTTTGTTGAATTAAAGAAAATTGTCAAGTGACTCCTAGGGAAAGTTTTGAGAAATATAGCTTAACCGTGGATAAGCGTTCAGGCCTGTTTGCTTATTTAAAATAATATGCTAGTGTTCTTCTCAACTTTAAGAATTCCCCTCCTTCTTTTAGTGGTCTAAGATGAGTGGATTAATTTCTAGTAAATGTATTTGCTTTGTATTATTTAGGTGTTACCCTCATGTTTCTATTGCAAGATAATTCTTGTGAATGTATTGTAAATAAATAAATAAATAAATAAATAAATAAATAAACCTTGCTAACTTAAAACATAATATCAAGTGGCATAGAAGCTTATTCTTCAATTTAAAAAAGGCTATTTTAAGAGCATCTGCATGTGCAAATAGTGATTTCAGAAAGATTATTAATATGGGTAGGTGGCTGGGATGCAGAGATTCAAAGCAGATGTGTCATGGACAGGCCAAGTAATAATGATAAGTGCGACCAAAAAAAAGTTTGGTTCATGCTCATTTCTAACATATTTTAGGCCATTTTTTCATCTTCATTTGGGCTATTGAATATTTTGCACGTTCATCGTTAGCATGCAGAAAGTTACAAATGTATTCATTGGATTGTACGCACACAATCCAGGGATGGGCCTGGATTTGCCTACCTAAAACTGCTCCAGGTACCTGCATACTGCTGTGATGGACCTGAGTATGACATCTGAGGCTGGCAAAAAATATTTTAAAGATGTTTTTTGAGAGTGGGAGGGGGTTTGTGACCACTGGGGGAGTAAGGGGAGGTCATCCCCGATTCTCTCCGGTGGTCATCTGGTCATTTCGGCCACCTTTTTGTTCCTTGGTCATAAGAAAAACACGACCAGGTAAAGTCGTCCAAGTGCTCATCAGGGACTCCCTTTTTTTTCCATTATGGGTCGAGGACATCCATGTATTAGGCATGCCCAAGACCCGCCTTCGATGCCTCCGATACGCACCCTTGAACTTTGGCTGTCCCTGCGAGGAAAAGCAGTTGGGGACGTCCAAAATCGGCTTTTGATTATACTGATTTGGATGACCCTGGGAGAAGGATGCCCATCTTCCAATTTGTGTCAAAAGATGGGCGTTCTTCTCTT
Source organism: Microcaecilia unicolor (assembly GCF_901765095.1). NCBI lineage: Eukaryota > Metazoa > Chordata > Amphibia > Gymnophiona > Siphonopidae > Microcaecilia > Microcaecilia unicolor. The sequence continues at coordinate 258,954,632 of NC_044031.1, read as the reverse complement.
TCGAAAATGAGCCCGTTGGTGTAAATCCCGTTGCCTAAATTAGGCATAGATCAGGTGTATTCTATAATAATGTGCATAGATTTTGCAAAAATGCCTATGCACTGCCCCCTTTTCAACTATGTAATATAGAATTTACAAGCACCACACTATAGAATACATTTAGGGCTCCTTTTACTATGTGGCAGTAAGCCCAACGCAGGCTTACCGTTCGCTATACAGGAAGTACCACTGGGCTAGCGCAGCACTTCCCATCCCTAGCAAACCATCATTTCTCCTTCTACAAAATTTTTTTTATATTTGTATCACCAAAGTGTACCTGGCGATAATTGTGCAGTGCACACACTTCCTGGTTACCACCAGGTTAACACGGGAGTCCTTACTGCCACCTCAATAGTTTTTGTACTTACTGCAAGCTAATTTTTGTAACTAGGATACAGTGCATGCTAAATCTTACTGAACTTAGCCAACAGGCCCCTTAAGTCATAAAACATAGTAATTTCTCAAAAACAGTACCAGAAACAACCAATATTTTTAGGGGCCCTTTTACTAAGCTGCGTAAGCATTTACGCATGCCCAACACACGCCAAAATGGAGTTACCGCCCAACTACTGCGTGGCAGTAATTTCATTTTTGACACGCATCCGATACACGCGTCTGAAAAATATTTTTTATATTTGGGCGCGCGTAACGGACGCGAAGTGCCATTTGGCACATGTAGGTCATTACTGCCTAGTTACTGAGTTAGTCTTTACAGCTAGGTCAATTGCTGGCGGTAAGGTCTCAGACCCAAAATGGACGTGCGGCAATTTTCATTTTGCCACAAGTCCATTTTCGGAAAAAAATTAAAAAAGGCCTTTTTTACAGGCGCGCTAAAAAAATGGATTGGCGTGCACCCAAAACCCTCACCTACACTACTGCAGGCCTTTTTCAACTTGCCTTTGTAAAAGGACCCCTTAGCAACATGGAGGATTTCACGGTAAAACTGGGGCATAATGTAAATTTTACTCCATCTGCATCTTTACTTTTTTTTTCCAGTGGCAGTATCACCTGTACTTAGATTTTGGATAAGGTTCTTTACAATTGGTAGACAGATATTAACTAACATGAGTTAACCACATCCAAATCCAAACACCTAAAAAGTCACTAGGGGAGAAAAATAATCACTCCTTGATGAAAGGCTAAAACTCATGAAAAGGAAACACCACAAAGTCAAAATAATACTCAAAACATTATGAGAGCTTGCTCCAAAAGCACAATTTAAGAAAGCACTGTGGTTCCAAAATAATAGCTTTGCATTTTAAAGACATCACTGCTGTGAAAACCAAGTGAAAATATTTAGTCTTCAACATGCCATCTAGAAAAAGAAAATTATTTATTTTAATGTTTTGTCCAACCTACAAAGTAATGCTTAGATAATTTTGGCACACTTATGAGCAATACCTATATTCTGTAGTATAAATTGTTATTATTACTTCACTCAAAGAACGCATCACGTTTAAACTCTGTACTTTAGTACATAAAATCATCCATGGTGACGCCCCAGCCTACATGTCAGACCTAATAGAACTTCCACCCAGGAACACAAAAAAAATCTTCTCGCACTTTCCTCAACCTTCATCCACCAAATTGCAAAGGCCTGAAATACAAATTAATGCACGCATCTACCTTCTCCTATATGAGCACACAGCTCTGAACGCGTTGCCAAGCAACTTGAGAACTGTCTATGAACTGAGAAACTTCCGCAAACTATTGAAAACCTATCTCTTCGACAAGATATACAACAAAGAGCAACACATGTGACTGTATAACCTCTGACTTATCCAGAAATGTTTTATACTATCTTTTGCTTTATTACTAACATTTAATCCAAAACTCTCTGTTAATAATAAATGTATGTTCCCCTCTATTTCCCATATCCACGATGAATTGTAAGCCACATTGAGCCCGCAAAAAAGTTGGGATAATGTGGGATACAAATGCAATAAATAAATAAATATACAGCCCATTTATATTTTATTGACATATCAGGATTAAATGAGCAGAGAAATTTGGATTTTAGAAGTGTACTAGATCTGACCATTCTAGACTATATAAAACACTGTAATTCCCATAGGAAAGGTATTTTAGAACTTGGATCAAAATGTGACAGCAATTACTGCCTGTGATGCAGTAGTTCACTTGTTAAGCCAGGAATATTTCTAGCCACTATTGCAAAGAGTTTTTCATGGGAATGTGTTTTCTCAGCAGTTCTTATAGTACTAATACACTGGCAATAGAACAAACCTAGATTTTGATATTAATTTGGTTAGGTTTAAACTCTTCAAGCATGTAAATCAGGTTGGGGATGTGGTTGTGGGTGGTAAACATATACTAAGAAATATATTTGCTCTCATGTCATGAGGGACACATTTTTCTTGCTTGCTAATTTTCTTTCTTCTTTTCTTTGCCATTCTGGACCATTTAGGGCTCAGCTTCACATGCTGGCTTTTATCGGTCTTCTTAAGAGTTTCCTTCATGACATCTTACTCCCAAGCTTTCTGTCACTCCTCATCCTCCCTCAGAAAACAGAAAATAAGAAACATGCAATCCTAATATATAAATATAGGCACCTATCAATTGGTGGGGAAATGTGGGACACAAATGTAATAAATAAAATAAATCAGACCAAGTGTCTACTCCATTGAGACCAGTATTTCATCTCCAACAGTGGCCAGTCCAAGTCACAAATAATTGGAAGATCCCAAAAATTAGATCACTCATAGATTATTTGTTTGAGAAATTTGAATACTACCATTCCAACAAAATAGCCATCATAGAGGTTGTTAATTTACAGTGATTTTTGCAATAACTCTTCCAAGTTTGACCATATTATACCTATTTTAGTTGATATTCATTGGCTTTCCATGATCTGAAGGATTCAGTTCAAGGTCCTATTGTTGATACATAAGGCCTTGAATAATGAAGCTTTCTTGATCATAGCAGCAACACTAAAGATTTATTGTCCCTCATGAACATTGTGTTCAGTGGAACACAGCTTCTTTGAAGTGTCAACCTTTCGTCAGTACCTTCCATGTGGCAGGTTCACAATTATGGAACTGACTACCTATGGAGTTACATGAAATAGAGAAAGTGTTGTCAGTGCATAAAAGCTTTTCTATCAAATTACATACAATAAATGCTCGCTTATTGGTATCTGACTGATTTATATGAAATATGAATGATAAAGATGGCTATATTGAAGCTCTTACTATGTTTTTTTTTTCAGTTTTGTTTTATAATTTGTTTTATGCTTGTGTATGTTTATTCTGTAATCTGCCAAGAATTTTTAACTAACATACAGGGCTAATAAATGTTTACAGAATTTTCCTCCAGGAACTTGTCCCAACCTGATTTGAGTCCCGCTAAGTTCATCTCTTGGACCATATCCTCCAGCAAGAGATTTTATAGCTTAATTACTCATGGCATGAAAAAGGCATTCCAGAAACTGCTGGTCATTAGTTTCATCGAGTGTCCTCCTGTTTCTGTGTTGTTCAAAAGGTTTAAGTACTGTTTCACCCCAAGCTGAAGAGCTGTGACCTGTTTAGCCTTTCTTTATAAGGGAAAGGGAAATAGGACTTGATATACTGCCTTTCTGAGGTTTTTGCAACTACATTCAAAGCGGTTTACATATATTCAGGTACTTATTTTGTACCAGGGGCAATGGAGGGTTAAGTTACTTGCCCAAGATCACAAGGAGCTGCAGTGGGAATTGAACTCAGTTCCCCAGGATCAAAGTCCACTGCACTAATCACTAGGCTTCTCCAAGATGATTGATCCTCTTTATCCTTTTCTAGTTCCACTATATCCTTTTTTGACATGGGACATCCAGAAAGGCATGAAAAGGATAAGAAGAAAAGATTCAGAGAAACAATGGTGAAGAGACAGGTATACTGAGAAAGAAAACCTGATACAAATAAGAATATACTGGTTCATATTCATAGCAATTTAAATGGGCAGGAAGACCGCTGCCTATTTTAATCACTGGAGTCTTCAACGACATTTAACTAGACAGTTGGGAAGGAACTAGGAGTTATCACTAACTGGATGAATCAATGTCTGCTTTAAGAAGTCCTACATTTAGTAAGTTAGCTATGCGGGTGCTGACACTGAACATCGGCTGGCACATGCATAACATAAAAAGGTTTATAAGAACATAAGAATAACCACACTGGGTCAGACCAATGGTCCTTCTAGCCCAGTATCTTGTTTCCAACAGTGGCCAATCCAGGTCACAAGTACCTGGCAGAAGCCAAAAAGTAGCAACATTCCATGCTACCAATCCCAGGGCAAGCATGGGTTTCCCATTGTCTGTCTCAATAGCAAACTATGGACTTTTCCTCCAGGAACTTATCTAAAGCTTTTTTAATCCCAGATACGCTTACCACTGATACTAGATTTTCCGGCAGAGTTCAAGAGCTATCCATTGAGGGCCCCTTTTTACCAAGCTGCAGCAAAAGGGGGCCTGCACTGGCATCAGAGTGTGTTTTTCACACATGCCGAGGCCCCCTTTTACCACTGCAGGTAAAAGGGAAGTCTTTCTTTCTTGCAGGAAATGGCCGTGCGGCAAGTAAAGCATTTGCTGTGTGGCCATTTTGAGGAGCCCTTACTGCCACCCATTGAGGTGGCGGTAAGGGCACCCATGCTAACCCAGCAGTAACCAGGCAGCGTGTGGCACTGCCTGATTACCGCCGGGTACATCCCAGCGCTACAAAAATAAATATTTTTTGTAGCAGCAGATATGACAGCATGCTAGGGGTGGGAAGTACCACTGGGCTATCGCAGAAGCCCAGCAGTGCTTCCTGTTTAGCGAGCAGTAAGTCCGTGTTGGGTTTACTGCTGCTTAGGAAAAGGGGCCCTGAGAAAAAAAAATATTTCCTCCTATTTGTTTTAAAACCATTTCCATGTAACTTCCTTGAGTGTCCCCTAGTCTTTGTACTTTTTGAAAGAGTAAAAAATGGATTCACTTCTACTCGTTCTACACCACTCAAGATTTTTTAGACCTCAAATCATATCCCCCCTCAGCCGTCTATTTTCCAAGCTGAAGAGCCCTAACCTATTTAGTCTTTCCTCATATGAGAGGAATTACATCCTCTTTATCATTTTGGTCGTTCTTCTTTGAACATTTTCTAATTCTGCTATATCTTTTTTGAGATACAGAGATCAGAACTGAAAACAATATTCAAGGTGTAGTTATACCATGGAGCCATACAGAGGCACCATGTCATCCTGTTTGCTTTTCTGGTTGCCGCCACACACTGGGCAGAAGATTTCAGCATATTGTCTACAATGACACCTAGATCTTTTTCTTGGGTGCTGACCCCAAGGTGGACACTAGCATCGGGTAACTATGATTTGAATAATTCTTCCCATTTTGTATCACTTTACATTTGTCCACAATAAATTTCATCTGCCATTTGGATGCCCAATGTTCTAATTTCCAAAAGTCTTCCTGTAATTTTTCACAGTCTGCATCTGTTTTGTGTCATCTGCAAATTTAAGACAGCTGAGAGGAGATATGATAGAGGTATATAAAATAATAAATAGAGTGGAACGGGAAGATGTGAATTGCTTGTTTACTTTTCCAAAAATACTAGGACTAGGGAATATGCAATGAAGCTACAAAGTTGTAAATTTAAAACAAATTGGAGAAAATATTTCTTCACTCAATATGTAATTAAACTCTGGTATTTGTTGCCAAAAAATGTGGTGAAAGCAATTCGCTTAGTGGGGTTTAAAAAAAGGTTTGATATCTTCCTTAAAGAAATGTCCATAAGCCAGTGGTTCCCAAATCTGGTCCTGGAGGCACCCCAGCCAGTCACGTTTTCAGGATATCCACAATGAATATCCATGAAAGAGATTTGCATACACTGCCTCTACTGCATGTAAATCTCTCTCATAAATATTTACTGTGAATATCCTGAAAACCATGGCTGGCTGGGGTGCCTCCAGGACCAGATTTGGGAACCACTGCCTAAGCCATTATTAAGATGGACTTGGGGAAAATCCACTGCTTATTTCTAGGATAAGCAGCATAAAATGTATTGTACTGTTTTGGGATCTTGCCAGGTACTTGTGACCTGGATTGTCCACTGTTTGAAGCAGGATACTGGGATTGATAGACCTTCGGTCTGTCCCAGTATGGCAATGCTTATGTTTTTATGTTCTTAATCACCTCACTTGCCATTCTGATTTCCAGATCATTTACAAATATGGTAAATAGCACCAGTCCCAGTACAGATCCCTGCATCACTCCACTATTCACACTCTTCTATTGAGAGAAATGGCCATTTAACCCTTACCTCTGTTTTCTGTCCAATAACCAGTTCCTAATCCACAACAAAGCATTGCCTCCTATCACATGTCTCTTTAATATTCTCAGGAGTCTCTTATGAGGAACTTTATCAAAAGCTTTCTGAAAATCTAGATACACTACATCAACCACCTCTTCTTTATCCCCATGTTTATTCATGCCTTCAAAGAAATGAAGCAAATTAATGAGGCAAGACTTCCCTTGGCTGAAATCATACTGACTCTGGAGGAGTAGCCTAGTGGTTAGTGCAGTGGACTTTGATCCTGGGGAACTGAGTTCAATAACCGCAAAACCAAATGGGGTTCACAATTTCCACAGAAGATCAACAGCACGAAAGGAAGTGGAAAAATCATTGACAGGCTTAAATCGCTCAAAATTCTGTAATTTTATTCTTTATAATAGTTTCCACTATTTTACCCTGCACTGACATCAGGCTTACTGGTCTGTAATTTCCCAGATCACCTCTGGAACCCTTTTTAAAAATCGATGTTACATTCCTCTTCTCCCCCTTCCCACTGCTCTATTCCCAATCCCTGGTGAGAAGCAGACCCCCTAACCCCCACAGGTCCAGACCCCCTCTCACCCCATGGCAAGTTCTCTTTTTGTCCCCCCCCCCCTCCACGGTCCAAGCTCCCTTTCATCCCTAACAAGGCTAGACCTCCTCTCCCATCCTCCAGCAAGGTCTACACCCACTCCAACCCTTCCACAGTTACAGACCCCCCTCCCAACCCCACCAGTCAGGATAGGCCCACCCAGGTCTATTAAGTTCCTGCTTTTAGCAGCTGCCTCTACAAAATGGCTGCCGTGAGCTCTAGAGGCAGGCTTGTGGTACTTCACGTTGTGTCTTCAGTTGATTGCTTCTATTATAGATTTCAGAAACTATGCTTTAAGCATTTTATATGGTCTCAAATATCCAATTGCAGTTCTATAATTCTTTACATAAAGTTTATGTTGATTATTCTCTCTGGATAGTGTAGAAGATAGGCACTTAATTTTGATTAATTTTAACTCAAAATGGGCATTTCTCATTATGGCTTTTCAGATTTTAAAGCAAATTTTACATTGGGATGTCTAAGAAAATATAATTGGAATGCAAGCATGTCACTGGAATGCATAGACGTGCAGTGGAATGCATAGATAGAAAACATATAGCACTTTTATGTTTGTGATTCATTATCATTTTTAATGCATTTCTTTAGGCATTTCAGCTTGGCATACCCTCCCCCTTCAATGAATTTAATCAATGTTATGTTGATATTTGATATTCAATGTTTCTGTTTTTTCTTGGCTTCATCATTTTTACTTTTTTACATTGCATAGACTGCCACCTTTTCTGAAAGATGTTTTTAGTTATACTTTGAGACTTTTAAGTGATGTTTTACTCTATATACATACATACTTTTATCATGTAAGCTGTGATATGATGTGACCTCTGATAAAAGCCGGGTAGTGTGTTAAATTGCAGCGAAAGAGAGTTTGTTAAGTTTGTGTCTGTTTTTTTTTCTTGCTTTTCATTTGCTGTTTGTTGAAGATCCTTGGTGGTGAATCCTCTAGTTACACCATACATATGCATTTATATTTGTATTTGTATCATTAATTAGTTTTATATGTATATTTAATTTTATTTGTTTATATATTGTTTGTTCATCAGGAGTCATTTTTTGTTTAGAAGACTTTTTTAAATTTGTTGCTATTATATGTTGAGACCATTTTATTTTATCTTAATAATTATTTATTTGTTGCAATTCATGTAGTATTTGTTTGCATATTAGATATTCTTATTTGTTAATTTACTTTTAAATTTATTCATATGTTTTTGTGTAATCTTGTGTGTTCGTTATTTATTCTTATCCTGACAATTCTTTATGCCCGATACAGCCCGTGGTAAGGGCAAAGTATGGCTGTGTGGGTCACTGTCTTTTAATCCTCAAATGTATTGTAGGCAACTAATAAATTCCTCAACATACCATTCCTTCATTTATCCTGCTTCTTTTCATCGCTTGGATTTTACAGACCATTTCCCCTTCCTGCCATCAAAAAGTGTTTCTCTCTCGGGCAGTTTCTCCAAATGGGTTAATTTTGTGCATACCATCGCAGGAATGAACCTCACTTCTAAGCCAGGGAATGTGGAGTATGATCTCAATCTCTCAAATGTACTGCTAATGCTCGCTATAAAGTTTGCATCGTGTCAAAAAGAGCTTCCTTCTGGGGTTCATAAGATGTAATATATAGAGACAACCTATCCAGATATGCTTGGAAATTCTTTTTGATCAAGCCTGTGGCACCCAAAACAATAGTCACAAAAAAGAGGGAATACAGCATACAAAAGCAAACAAACAAACAAAGCAAACACTGGGCCTTCAGGACTGAGAAAAATGTAGTTCTTTATTTATAATGGAGACCCGACACGGTCCGTGTTTCGGCGTACAAACGCCTGCATCAGGGGTCAAGGGACTCCTATAGGTCAGCAAGATAATTAGTTGACAAAGATGTGGAATAAACAATCAGGTTATATTACCTGCACTCCAAGCGCCACCGGTCACAGAAGAGTTCTCTCTCTTTTTCTCTCCTTATTATTATTATTTTCCCTCCCTCTTTCGCAAAAGGCTGGCTGTATGCAGAGAGCCGCCTCTCTGCGCTACTTATTCCTCCCTTCACTCCCCCTCCCCCGGGAACCGGGCTGTAACTGACTGCGGAGGAGTGACTGAAGAGAAAGGGGGCCAGGAAGCTCAGGTTAACGGCGCTAGAGGGTCCCTTTACTGCGGCCGCCAGCCTTTTGCGAAAGAGGGAGGGAAAATAATAATAATAAGGAGAGAAAGAGAGAGAGAACTCTTCTGTGACCGGTGGCGCTTGGAGTGCAGGTAATATAACCTGATTGTTTATTTCACATCTTTGTCAACTAATTATCTTGCTGACCTATAGGAGTCCCTTGACCCCTGATGCAGGCGTTTGTACGCCGAAACACGGACCGTGTCGGGTCTCCATTATAAATAAAGAACTACATTTTTCTCAATCCTGAAGACCCAAAACAATAGGAAATATTTCTGTATCTTTCTGCCACATTTTCATAGTCTCTGACTGCATTTCTTGGTACTTGAGGATCGACTCTCTCTCCACACAATTCACAGAGTAATTGTTTGGGACTGACACCTCTATGATTAATGCCATTCTGGTGTTTTTCTCTTTTACCACTATGTCTGATTTTCTTGCATCCAGCTTTTTTATCTGTCAGGATAGGGATGTCCCAGGTGATCATAACCTCTTTATTTTCCACAATTTTCTTAGGGTCATGATCCCAATGCTTTTCTGGTATAGTGATTTGTAATGCTTAGAGAGTTCCAACAAAAGAGATGTGCTACCTTGTTGTGCTTTCTGCATAAAAAGTTTCCGCCATCATAGCCAGCCATGAGATGAGTAATCGTTTCCTTCTCTTTCTTACAGAATCTACAAATATCGGTTGGACCAGTTTTTTTCTATGTTGTTGTAAGCCATCTCATCTGCAATCTGCTATTCTGAGCTGCAACTATCACTCTCATATCCTTAGGTTTCAGTTCTCTTCTTAACCATTTATATGTCGGGGCTTGATCTATATATATGGTTTCTATATTTCCCACTGTATTTTTGCATTTGCAATTTGTTTTTCCATGTTTACTGATATACTTCTTTGAAAAAGGTTTCCTCCTGCTTTGCATATTTTGTTGATTCCATCCCTGTACTTACAGGTGGATTCTCACTCATTCCTTCTGCTGGTCAGAATGCTTGTCCAGGCTTAATGATGGAACTAGATTCTAGATGCTGCTTTCATACATCTGTACTTTTTGTGCATTTGGATCTGTTGATGATGTTAAATAGGCCTGAAGGCCTGTGATGGTAGCTCAATACATTTAATCTATTTCTATGAGGTCCATTCTTCCTACAGTCTTCGCATACCCTGATTCTTATAGACTACCTCATAAGCATGGAAGAGTATTCTTATTCATGCATCCATTTATTTCAAGGTATTTAAGAGGCCAAGCCACAATTCCAAAGCTATATGAGAGTATAGGAATCGCAAACAGGTTGCTGGCTTCTATCTTGTTCTTTGATGTTAGAGCACTTTTCAGTATCAATTTCAATTGCTTGTAATACTCTTTGCTGGTCTGTTCTCAGTACTTTATGCTGTATTATTGCACCTTCTTTGACTCCTAGATATTTATATATATATATATATCTCTTCTTGTTCAAGCTCCTTGATGGCACAATCATCAGTCAGAGTGTTGTTACTTAATTTCCCTCCTAGGAAAGTTGCATTAGGACATTTATCCAGGCCAAAAGTCATCCTGATGTCATCTGAAAAGTTTTTTTTACTAAACTGAATTGCTCTGCTAAATATCAATCACTGGAACAGTAGAGCCTTAAGTCATCTACAAAAAGCAGGTATGATGTTGCTTCTGGGCCCTTGCCATTTCTAGAATTAAGGCTAAATTAATAACCCAAACAGTTAGGAAGTACACTTAAAGGATTAAGGGAGGTGCTGTTGAATAAAACATATGAACAGATATGTGTTACAGGAGCTCCTGCAGGGCACTTCTTTTTTCAATAATATCATTGTATTGGAGCAAAGAGGGGGACACTGCCGAGCAAGGTATGTGAACAGATGCATGCTACAAGATCTCCTGCAGAGCACTTCTTTTTTTCAACAGTATCATCAGATTGGAGTAAAGATTTAATTGATCAAATTACTCTGATCATCTTTACTCATCTCCTTCAAAATGGCCGCTGGAAAGGACAATGAGAAAGACTCAGACCACACCCATGATGGTCTTAGCAGAATTACGTATAATTAAAGACATAGGGACCCTTTTACTGAGCTGTGGTAAGGCCTATGCACATGCAGTGCATGCAAAAATGAGACTACCAGCAGGCTAGTGTGTCCCCTGGTGGTAATTTTGGATTTGGCACATGCTCATTGAAGCAGTAAAAATTATTTTTTAAATTTTTTACCACATGCATTTCTGCTGTAATCAGCAGTTGGCACATGCTGAATGGTTACCGCACATGTAGTCTATGAGCTCTTACCACTAGATCAATGAGTGGTGGTAAGGGCTCCGTAAATAGGCACGTGTTAGTTTTAATTTTAGTGCATGCCCATTTCCTGGGCCATTAAAAAAATAATCTTTTCCCAGACGTGGTAAAAAATGGCCCAGCATGCACCAAAAACATGCACCTACACTATTGCAGACCACTTTTTACCGTGGCTTAGTAAAAGGACCCCCTAATTATAATGAATCACTCTGTGATTAGAAATCTACAGTCTGAGATTGAATCACAAATGTTACAAATGCAAACTTTTTAGCAGAAATTGCCCTCTCTGAATCATTGTACTACAGTAGTGGAAGTTAAGTTCGTCATGATTGACATGCATGCTAAACATATTCAACCACTGAAGACTGAGCTGGAAGACCTAAACAACCACAATAGAAAAAACAATTTAAGACTCATAGGTGTACTGGAGAGTGTTGATACCAGCAATCTAATGACTTTTTCTGAGAAATTCTGTACTGACACCTTGGCAATTTGCTTTATGCTACAACTGGAATAGAGCATGCACACCGGGTACTGTCTGGCAGGTTGCTGCGCTCCTCAAAATAGCCATACCCAATTGTGCTCAAGTTATGAAGATACACACAAGTTTTATACATTTCAATGTCAGCCAGGGTGAAAACTCATTTTATGTGGCAGGGTCACAAGATTTTTGTATCCCCTGATGTCAGCAAATGTACAGCTACAAAACAGAAGCAATTTTTAGCTGTGTCCAGACTTGAAGAAGGCTAATGCCCAATATGGTCTATTCTCCCAGCCAGGATGAGGATTACAATGTATTTATTTATTTATTTATGACATTTATACCCCAGATTAGCCTGAAATAGACTCAAGTTCAATGTGGCTTACAAACAAACAAACAAATAAACAAACAATAAAGTGAATAAAACATAATAATGTACAGAATGTAAGTCAAATTGTAATAACTTCAAGAAGAAATTAATACATGTGCAGTAAGTAACAAGGGATTTAGACTATCTCAAGGACAAACAAATAATTAAGGGTGGATAGGTGAGAGCATAATTAGACAGGACTAGATGGGAAGGGTGTGGGTAAAATTCAAATACAGTTCTTTGTATTCAGAAAGGCCAGACTGAAGAAATATGTTTTAGAAGACTTCTAATTAATAATGTTACTACAAATTTTGATGGTTCCTCTGATCTTCAAACTTAACTTCACCAGCAAGGATTACGTAGTATGGATACCTAACTACTGGTGATGAACTGTGCATATAATTCTGTTTATTATGTTTGCATTCGAAGCAGGAGTCTGTACCCTACCTCTGCATACTCATATCCATCTCTGTATGTGTTCTCATGGAATTTGTTCACTGGTTCATGTGAACAGTAACATTACTTATGATGATCATTTTTATTGCCATTCATCAAGATTTGTTTAATATCACATTTGTATTCTTTTATGTTGACTCTATTACTTAAGGTATGTACTATTTTGTGAATTTTAGCTCTAATTCATACACATCAATATATATGTCTTCCTCGCAGATCCCTGTGATCCTTCTGTTCTTGCCTCTCAGCACCACCGATATTCTATATTTTGAGGTGGTGGTTGTATGTTTTGTTTTGTTTTTCATCTGTTGAACTTGGTTTCATGGGAGTTAGTCCTGCTTATTTTGCAACATCCAATTCAGGGGTATGCTATTATATAGTATCTCTATGGGACGCACATAGTTCCATTTGGTATATTGATAACATTAATTTATTTTATTTATTTATGTATTGCATTTGTACCCCACATTATCCCACCTTTTTGCAGGCTCAATGTGGCTTACAGGGTGTTAATATGGTATAGACATTACATAATCTTAGATTCAGTCAGTAATAAACTGGAGGTAGAAGAGGAATTAGTTAGAAGGTATTAGGTAAGGTCGTGTTAGAGGTGTTTTAAAGTGTTTGGGTGGTATACAGAGTAGTTTGTTAATATCTCTCTCATCAGTTAATTTTTAATATGGTTTTGAATATTGTCTCCTAAGAACATATGGACGTAAGAGTAGCCATCCTGGGTCAGACCAATGGTCCATCTAGCCCAGTATCCTTTTTCCAACAGTGGCCAAGCCAGGTCACAAATACCCGGCAGAAATCCAAATCGTGGCATGCTACAAATCCTAGGGCAAGCAGTTGCTTCCCCATGCCTGTCTCAATAGCAGACTATGGACTTTTCCTCCAGGAACTCGTCCAAACTTTTTTTAAACTCAGATACGCTAACCACTGTTACCACGTCCTCCTGCAAAGAGTTCCAGAGCTGAACTATTTGTTGAGTTAAATGTTAATGGCCCTAATAATCCAATTAATCAGAAGAAAATCATTTCATACTTGGCCATACAAACTATCTACTCTATAGCATTACCAGGAAATTCATTTTAATTTTGTAGAATCTCAAAAATTGAATTGAATACATTTATTACTCTGCAGCTAAAGCTAAACATAATGGAGTAGCTATTCTTATAGCTAAAAGTGTAACTGCCCAAGTTGTTCATTTTAAATCAGGCATGGAAGGAAGATGGGTGAAAATGACTTTATCTATTGGTACTGAGAACATGCCAATCCTTTCCACATATTCACTGATTATGGAGGATTCAGATTTTTATAAAGTCTTACTATTAAAAGCCAACATTATCAATTCAACTCCCCTTATTATTGTGGGAGGTTATAATCTCTGCTTCAATGCCATCATGGATGGAAATAGGCCTTCTAATACTAAATCAAACTCCATGACTGTTTTTCAAATCCTAATGGCTAAGCTGAATTTGATTGACCTTTGGAGATTGCTTAATCTGACCCAGAAGGATTAAACACATTTCTATTGTCCTTGTGCATCGTGTTTTCATATAGACTATATTTGTTTATATCACGCTGATGAAATTGTTACATACAGCACACATTTATGGTATTTTTATATTGGATCTTGCAGTGATTAGCCTTAACTTGGATAGCTTGCCATTATCATATAAATCTCAATGGAAACTTAATTTTACACTTCTTCAACAAGATAACTTTAAACAGATGGGTCAAGATACTATACAAACATTTTACAAGGACAATACATCTATCCCTGTATCCATTGCCATTAAATGGTATGCCAAAAAATCAATATTAAGTAGTAGTCAAATTAGCAGTTATGTGGCACACTAAAATATTCAATGTGATGCAAGTAAACTGCTTCTCAAAAATGATATAAGAATGCTGGAATCTCTACATGCTAACACAGGTGATCCAAAAGCCTATATCAAATTTTTTAAATTCATATATGATTATAATAAAGTATGTTCTGTGAGGAAGCAGCGGGTAGTGTTTTTCAGACTGCAGCACACTATTATGCAGTGAGTAACAAAGGCCTGTTGGCTAATTATTTGAAATCTATCTCCTCCCAGAAACCATTGCTACTGTCAAGAATTTAAACAGAGACATTGTTACTAATAATCAAGCTATCTCAGAGTAGTTAATGAAGTTTTTTAAAGACCTTTGCACCTTGGAATCTTCACAGAGCCCAGATGTTATAAGCTGATTCTTTTCCGCAGACACTTATCTCATCTAACTTCTCACAATCTCTGGATAAACCTTTCACATTGAAAGAGATTTCAGAGGCCATAAAGAGTTTAAATTCCAACAAAGCCCCAGGAATGGTTGGCTATCTTGTAGAATGTTACAAGGTCTTTCACTCTTTTTTGGTCCCTCTTCTACTGGAATTATTTAAATCATTGTAAGTAGATACAACAGTTGGTTATTCATTTGCAGATGCTATGATAGTGGTGTTCCAAAAACAGATAATGACCGATTTAGTTAATTAATGTGGAAGCCCTGGTGATCACAATTTGACACAATTCCCAGGTAAATACTAATTCATCAAGTCGAGGCTAAAGTCTCATTATATGCAGATGCCATGATGGTATATCTATCTGAAATTGATCAATCTTTATTCCACCTAATGCATCTTATTTAAACCTTCTCAGGAGTTTCTAGACAAAAAATAAATTGATAAAAGTCTATTATCATAGCATTGAATATATACTGTAAAAAATCACTATTGGGGAAGTCTAATCTTCAATGGTGCATAACAGGAGTTAAATATCTTGGCATCAAATTTTATGCCGATTTAGATATAACACTTCACAAGAATAGAGAATGATTGATAAGATATGTTAAGGAGATTGTGCATTGTTGATCACCTCTTAAGAACATAAGAATAGCCATACAGGGTCAACCTAATGGTCTATCCAGTTCAGTGTCCTGCTTCCAGCAGTGGCCAATCCAGGTCACAAGAACCTGGCAGAAACACAATTAGTAGCACCATTCCATGCTACCAATCTCAGAGCAAGCAGTGGCTTCCCCCATGCCTATCTCAATAACAGGTTATGGACTTTTCCTCCAGGAACTTGTCCAAACCTTTTTTAAAATCAGATACACTAACCGCCTTTACCAAATGGAAGGGATGTATCTCACTGGAGAGGATGCATGGAAACCACTAAGATGATGGTGGTACCATATATTAATTACATATTAATAATGTTTCTATGTTTGGCTAATCAGAGTTTTTATATACAATTGAAATTTATACTAAATCAATTTTTATGGAATAATAAAACATCCAGAATAGCACTAAAAAAACTGAAGTCTTTATAAAACATAGGTGGAATTAATTTTTCCTGATTTTCAAACATACATTGCATTTATTCCAAGATGGATGTGCACCTCATTGGGTCTTGATTAAGGAGTGAATATTTTCACCATTACAACCTTCTTTGTTGTTAGGATGTTTATTACTGCTAAATACAAATGTCATCCAATTATCAATTCTACCTTAAAAGTACTGGAAACAGTGGATATGTTGTTACAAAGACCTTGCTTATCATCCCAATATCAGTCACTCTGGCATAATCCTAAAATACTTATCCATAAAGCTCCTGTATATTGGTCTAAATGGGCTGCTATGGGGATCTTACAATTGGAATATGTTTTATCTGATGTGGGACTAAGATCTTTCGAAAGATATTCAAACAAGATATAATTTACCACATTCTTACTACCGATGGCTATAATTAAGGAACTCTTTGAAAATGGCTCTGACTAATCCAGAAAGCTTTAAAGAAACCCTGTCTCTCCTTCAACTAGTCTGCACACTTCAAACTATGGGTCATACTGCATTGTTTGCCTACAAAGCTCTATTGACCAAGCAATTTTGTTTTACGACTTCTACACAAGCGGTGTGGGAAAAAGACATCACTTGAATACGCCATCACTTTTATTATTTAAAGTTAGTTGCTTAGAATCTGAAAAGAGAAAGGCATTGTTCTTCACATCCTGGGATGCTGGTTTATATGCTATTTGAATGTTCACATCTCACATCATACTAGATGGCAATTTGGTGGACTATCCAAAAAAATATGCAATATTCATGAACACATCACTTTAGTTATCATCTTCTGGAGATCCATTGCCATACCTGGCATCAAAAGATTCAAATCTTGGTAAATGAATTGATATCCTAATAGCATTAGCGATCATAATTGTACTACCATCTTGGAAGTTCATTTGTGGTATCCAATATGATCACTTCTGGAATTTAGCCTGCTTGACTAGAAAGTTTGAAATTGGCAGTGCTACTCGACATACTAGATCATTGACACTACGTAAACTTTGGCATCCCTTGGACCTATATGTAGATTTTTCTGTATGATTCTATGCTTATTTTAGGGCATTTATGATTCATATATGCTTGCTCAATTGCAAAATGTCTATCTTAAATAGACTACTCCCTTGTTGTTTTGGTTTTCTTGTTAAGAAATATTTGTTATTTGTTCAGTGACTGTATAAGATCAAGTTTGTACTATCAACATGCTCAGTGCTACTGCTGTTATATCTCTGCAAAATGTTTAATAAAAAGATTGTACTAAAATGTCTCCCTGAAATATTCCTCACTGAATCCTAATATTAGAAATGGTGATATTCAAAATCATTTAACCGGCCAGGAACATCACCTGGCCAGTTAGATGGTACTTAGATGTCTATCCAGCGATATTCAGCAGGAGAAAGCTGGGTGTCCTCACAAGATTGATCCCAGTCTTCATTACGGGATGTGCATTTATGGTGATGCCTATCCTACTGATTGCCAACAGGCCAGGGTTGTACATAGAGTCAGGTCAGTGTGCAGTGTGGAGAGTGCAGGGGATGGGCTTGAGTGAATAGATGGGGCAATGTGAAGTGTGGTATGCAGGATGATTGGGGTTACATATGTAGGTTGGAGGGAGCAGTCACATATGTGCTTAGGTTAGAGTTGCATATGTAAGTGAGGCAGTTTGGGGATGGGTATATACAGGGATCAGAGCTGTGTGCATCAGTCCAGTAAACCTCTACTATGCATACTCAAGACATAGATAGATAGATAGATAGATAGATAGATAGATAGATAGATAGATAGATAGATAGATAGATAGATAGATAGATAATATATTTATTTACATTTCTCTTCTGTACCACAGATCTAAACATTCTTCATGACTTCTATTAAAACAGGTATCATAAAACACAATCAGCATCTCAAAATGCACAATATAAACTCAATTAAAATCAGTACCTACATCTTGGACCCCAGTGTAGTCTCAATTAGTTCACCAATCAGATTAGTATTTATTTATTTAATTTATTTATTTTTTAAAACATTTATAGACCGCACTATCTTACAATTCTAGGCAGTTTCCAAAAAACATATATAATAAAATATTTACAAATAACACATTATACTTCAATCATTTGTGACAAGACATAACATAAAATGCAGCAAATAAAATAAATAAAAATCAAAACTAACATCAGTTTTTAATTATTAGCAAAAGCTGGAGTAAACATCTGAGTCTTTAAGCACTTTCTAAGTTGTACAATAGAACAAGTTTTACATAAAACTTCAGGTATGGCATTCCAGAGAACAGGTCCTTCAATATTAAAAAATAGAGAAACGATGCACGTCCAATCTGACACATCGAAAAGAAGGAACCTCCAAAAATAATTTACCATTAGATCTCAAACGTCTAATTGTCATGTGAATTTTCAGAGAACTGGCCAAAATTAAAGAACCATTATCAATCAGGACTTTATGGATCAAAGTCAAAACCTTAAACTTGATCCTCCAAGCAAGTAACCAATGCAATTCTCGGAGACCAGGAGTAATATCATCAAATCAAGATAGGATTGACAAAATCCAAGCTGCAGCATTTCAACAAATCTGTAGTGCACATAATTTTTAAGCAGACAACCCTAAATAAAGGGCATTATACTAATCCCATAAAGAAATAATAGATGATTGGACAATAGTTCGAAAATTAGGAGGAGACAAAAAAACTTTCATCCACATGTTATACTTTTTTTTAACATCAGACATCAACCTGAAATCTGAGGGTAGGCTAGAAAGATGGAGGCCTAAGACTAAATATAAGTGGTCTTGTGTTGGTGACTTTTGTCTCAGTTGCAGTAAAGGAGTCAACATGCTCCGGCCCTGTGATCATGATATTGTGGTATCAGACCAAAGGAAAAGAACGATAATATTGCTTATGTAGGGAGCTAAAGCATGATCAACCACACTGAAGCATATTGAGATCTGCTGTATAATATGATCCATGCTATTGTTTTATCTATCTTCTGTTCAATAAGCTTTTATGGACTACTTAAAGTGTCATTTTCATACATTTACTTTGTTATACATAAGTTCCATCATGTACTGTGGATATCAAATGACAGGTTAACAAGGCATTGGCAAATATTTTGAAGGGAAGCTTGGTTCACGTTCTAGTTTTATTAAAAACTGATGACATGACAAGACTAGTTTTCTATCATTTTCAATCTAATCTCTGTTCTGTATATTCCTATTAAATATCTGTGCATTAGAACTAGTCTTTCAACCTGACAAGACATTCTTTTCCACCACAAGGTAATTTTCAAATGATGATAAAAACACAAATGATTGAATATGAAATAAATAGGAAAGGAAAGCAATACCAGAACTGTCAGAGAAGGAGAAGACATCACGTTTATAACGATGTGATAATAGCATACCAAGCAGTAGTGGCACATACTTTTATGAGGTACAAGGTGAACAATGTGATTATCCCAGCCAATACAGACATTCCTCAGCATGTTAACAATTTTAAATTGGCTTTTCCCATTCCTTCCCTCCTCTTGCTTTAAAACAAGAACTAATTTTTTAAAAAACTGATCATATTTTTCTATTTCTTCAAGTCACCTAGCAGAAGTGAGGGATGTGTAGTCTGCCAAACACATATATGCCATTTTCTTCAGACATATAAAAGCTTTGCTAGCAATGTCAAAATGTTTGCGGCAGATGCGTGCAGATTGTGGCTCCCTTTGCGGCAGATGCATGCAGATTGTGGCTCCAATAAGGAAAGGACAGATGGAAGATGGTGATAAGATTAAAGATGGGTTAATGAGGGTGGAAACTCGACTGCAAAAGAATCAGTTAATACTGACGGCAAAGAAAGCTGAGTTTTTGTGGAAGAGAAGGGGGAGTATAGCGAATATGTTCAAATGTAAGATTGTGGAGGAAGTATTGCCCTTAGGAAAGTCAGTTTGGAATCTGAGAATGGGTTTGGATTTGAGCCTTTTATTTGATTGATCAGACAGATTAGACATCATATAATTTGGGGCAATGTATTGATTTATCAGATTAAGGTAATATCTTGCTGATGGGACTGCATAAAAAACCCTGGAGCATATTAAATGTATTTATTTGTAGCATTTGTATCCCACATTTTCCCACCTATTTGCAGGCTCAATGTGGCTTACATTATGCCGTGATGGTGATCGCCACTTCCGGGTACAGGATTTCAAATGGTATTACATTTAGGTGCATACATACTTGGTAAAGAAGAGTACATTGTGGTATTGCATAGAAATGGTTTTGCATTAAGGTGCATACATACATGGTACAGAGGAAATAATTTTCATTGACTGCCTATCAAAATTTTGTGGAATGTTTAAGATTCTGATGCTGATTTTTAAATTTTAAAAATGGGTTTAGGACTGAACTATCTGATTTTCTTGTCTCTTATATGCTAGTTGGTAAATTAAGATTAATGTATAAAAGTTGTTGTTTAGCGTATCATTTAAAGAAGTGTATTTGCATAGGACCAGAACATAGACTTTTTCAGTAGTGGAATCAGCTGCCACAGGCTGTTCAGAAGCAGGAGCATCCTGAGATGGAATTGTGCCCTGTGTGACATGCCCCCTAGGTGAGATAATGGACAGGGAGTGATTTTTGCACCCCTGTTTCCTTTGCACCCTACCAACACAGCCTTCATGGCAGCCCTATTCAAAAGGAGTTAGTCTGTGTGCTTTCCAGAAAGTGGGATAAGGCAGTGGTTCCCCAACCTGGTCCTGGAGGTACTCAAGCCACTCAGGGTTTCAGGATATCCACAATGAATCTTCATGAGAGAGATCTGCATGCACTGCCTCCACAGCATGCAAATGTCTCTCATGAATATTCATTGTGGATAACCTGAAATCCTGACTGGCTTGAGTACCTCCAGGACCAGGCTTGAGAACCACTGGGTTAAGGCTTGGTTGTGGAGGCAAGCTTTTGGGGAAGAACAGAAGGGAATAGATTTGATGAATAAGTTTATGTAAATAAATAGAAGACATAAACATTAATCAAATGTAGTGAACAAAACATAAATTGAAAAGTTCCTGGGGGCGTGTCGGAGGCGTAGCGAAGGTGGGACTTGGGCGTACCTAACACATGGGCGTCCTCAACTGATAATGGAAAAAAGAAGGGCATCCCTGATGAACACATGGTCCTTTTTTTCTTACGACCAAGCCTCGAAAAGGTGCCCAAACTGACCAGATGATCACCTCCCCTTACTCCGCAAGTGGTCACTAACCTCCTCCCACCCTCAAAAAAATAGTTTCAAAATCTTTTGTGCCAGCCTCTATTCCAGCCTCAAATGTCATACTCAGGTCCATCGCAGCAGTATGCAGGTCCCTGGAGCAGTTTTAGTGGGTGCAGTGCACTTCAGGCAGGTGGACCCAGGCCCATCCCCTCCCACCTGTTACACTTGTGGTGGTAAATATGAGTCCTTCAAAACCCACCACAAGCCTACTGTACCCACATGTAGGTGCCCCCCTTCACATGTAAGGGCTATGGTAGTGGTGTACAGTTGTGGGTAGTGGTTTTTTTTTTGGGGGGGGGGGGTTGGGGGCTCAGCACACAAGGAAAGGGAGCTATGTACCTGGGAGCTTTTTCTGAAGTCCACTGCAGTGCCCCCTATGGTGCCTGGTTGGTGTCCTGGCATGTCAGGGGGACCAGTGCACTACAAATCATGGCTTCTCCCATGACCAAAGGGCTTGCATTTGGTAATTTCTGAGATGGGCGTCCTTGGTTCCCCGACCATATTATCGAAACGAAAGATAGACATCCATCTTGTTTCGATAATACGGGGTTCCCCGCCCCTTCGCCGGGACGTCCTGCGAGGACATCCTCAGGAAAACTTTGGCGCCCCTTTCGATTATACCCCCCCCCCCCCCACACACATCTTTCTGGTGTTTTCTAAAAAAAAAAAAAAAAAAACCTGTTCGATTTATACATGCCTAGAACTCTACAATTATGACAGTACTCTTACTTTATGATGGATTCCTTCTGTTTTTTTTACCAAGATACATTTTTTCTAGATTCATCATACTATGCAAGGCTAATACTCTCAAAACTGTATGGGGCATGAAACATAATGGGCATTTTCTCAGTAACAGTAGTTGTGGCCTTTAAATTAAAATAGATTTTATCTTTTTTATTTTAAATATAGTTTAATAAATCCAATACACATCTACTGACCTTTCTTACTGCACTGAAACCTCAGTCTTGATTGTGATATACTGTAGTTCTGTAATCAAAGGTTATGTCAAGCTGTAGTAGTTGGCCATCCAGATGGTCATAATAAAAGGTCAGTATCTTTGCATCAAAAAAGATCAGGGAAAGATAATTCACAGCTAAACTTTCTGGAGTGGTAGAGCCATCTTTGTGTGATAAGAAAGTATGAAGCTGCTTTGGCTCTCAAGCAACATACTCTTCAATCTTCATTAATAGCTTGAGCACCGTTGGACTCATTTTGTGCTATCAACACCGTGGCTCAGGTTACTCTAACATAACCACCCTGTCACCTGTAAGCTCTGTTGAGCAGGGACTGTCTCTTCATGTTCAAGTGTACAGCGCTGCATACGTCTAGTAGCGCTATAGAAATGAAAAGTAGTAGTAGTAGTTATTGTTTCCCTGGACTTTAACTAAGCAGTCTTCTGAATTATCACACCAGGTACAATGGATGCTCTCCTGTATGTATCAGGTATAACGGACCATTGTAAGCCCATAGCCACGAAGGTTGACACATGTACTGGAAAGTATATTTTATTGTTTTAAGAAAACCAAAGATATTGGATCTGATATTGAAAGGAACTTACGTTATGTGTATAAATTCTTTTTTTAATAAATTTCCTTTCACATTCTCCCCCACTGACCCCTGGATTCTGCATAAGTCGCTCCAAGTCGGGCGTGCAAACCAATTGGCTAAGTAGGTAATAACAATTATTGACATTAACAAGCACTAATTGGCAGCCGCTATTAGATATATACAGATCTGCCCTATGTCCTTATTCTATAACCTGTGTTCCTAACTTATTTTGCGGTCAACTCCAAAGGGGGCATAGCCATAGGAGGGGCACGGGTGGGTCAGGGGTATTCCCAGCAGGGGCGTAGCCAGACTTCGGCAGAAGGGGGGTCCAGAGCCCAAGGTGAAGGGGCACATTTTAGCCCCCCCTGGTGCCGCTGACCCCCCCACCACTTTTTACCCCCCCCCTTCCGCTACCACCAACCCTCCCCCAGCATCGCCAGGTAACTTTGCTGGCGGGGGTCCCCAAGCCCCGCCAGCCGAAGTGCCCTTCAGCGCCGGTCTCCGAGTCCAGCGCGTTTGCTGACCTGGATTCTGTTTCTGTGAGTCCTGACGTCCTGCACGTTCCGTGCAGGATGTCAGGACTCACAGAAACAGAATCCAGATCAGCAAACGCGCCGGAGACTGGCGCTGAAGAGGACTTTGGCTGGCGGGGGTTGAGGACCCCCACCAGCAAAGGTACCTGACGGCGATGGTAGCGGGGGGGGGGGGGCTCAAATGTGGTGGGGGAGGGTTGGCGGCAGGGGTGAAAGCAGGGGGGCCAGGGCTAAATCTGCGGGGGCTCATGCCCCCGTGGCCCCACCTAGCTACACCCCTGGTTCCCAGTATTTATGTGTACGGTTACAGAATACTTACCTTTTCATACCTTACTGACTGGGGTTGGGTGTGAGCATTTAAAGCACCTTTAGCTGACAGAAGTGCTCGTACCCAAAGTTAGGGAAAAAATTGTGTGCTAATGTAGTGTTCTATATAGAAAGTTCTGTGTGGAACTGCATCATCCCATTGCCTAACTTATGACTTATATTTAATCACATTGGGCTAGATTCTTTTTTTTTAACCTTTATTTGTACAAACAGCCAACAGCTGAGACAAAAGAACTGCACAACAAAACACAACTGCACAAATACAGTACAAAATATGAGCAGTAAGTGACCAATAAAAGTCCCACACACTCTGGTTGTGTTTGATCCATAGACGTGTATTACAGTCAGCCAATCACTGTAAGATTTTTAAATACCCCCCCCAAAGCCCCAACCATACAACCAGTCAAACCCCAGACATACTACATACACACCTACCCACCTCCCTAAAAAAATGTTCCCCTTTCCTATTCCTTCTCTTCCTCTTTTCCCCTTCTCCTTTGAGACATGGATTGCAGTTCCCGCAACATATACAACCTAACACAATAAGAGGCCAGATATTCCAGAAGTAGTAGACAAAACAAGATCATCCTTGGACAATAGGTTCAACCAGCAAGTCCAAACTGTTTTTTAAGATGGGGTATCATGTCCTCCATGCCAGGTTAAAAGCCAAAGTTCAAAATGCGCCACCTGGTGCATTTGACGAAGCCAGCTGAAGAAAGGCAGTGGTTCTTCATTGATCCAATATTGCAAAAGAAGCTTATTTACAGTAAAGACCCCACACATAATTATCCTTTTTTTCCTTGTGGCTACCTGTTCCTGCCCCTCCCAATTGCCCAATAATAATAAATCATATGTCTACTCAATTCCCCCTCCCACCACTTGGCCTAAGAGAACTGTTTAATTCCCTCTTTTAGTCCCCTTCTGGGCTCTTCCACATGGGGGAGTAAACATCTTAAGTTCATCCAAAAGGTTCTTTACAGTTTCCCTCCAATCCCAGGGGGGGGGGTCTGTCCTGGGGAGGCATCAGCAGCCGCAATTCGAAACTAATTCCCATAACCACTGCTTTCTGGCTTTCCGGATCTAGGTGTATCCTGGGTCATTTATGTTCCCACATATATATATGTTTTTAATCTACTCTTTGTGGTTCAGTGAGTGTGGCTTATTTGTGTATAGCAGATAATAAGGAAAGAGCACATATAATACAGTATGTAGGAATAAAGACGAAGATAATTATCAGGAATAAGATTCTGTTTATTCTTACCAAGATAAAGTCTTCAGTTTAATACAGACATCTAGGTTCAAATGCACAGAGCTCTGCTGTCGGTCAAGTGTTGAAGAAGCTTCTAACTTTCCTGTCTGAATGTTAGCTCCTTTATAGGCACAGATCTCAATAGAAGCTTATGGCAGTACCTATTTTTTTCATCTTATTGGCCAATATCTCTGTACCAATTTTTTTCCTTTTCCGGCAGATGTTCATTTGTACTCTTTGTACCATCTTGTACCAACTTCTTTCCTGTTCTAGTTATTTTGAAACATTTCTTTTCCGGCCAGGTGTCCATCTGTACCCAACTGTCTTTTCCGGTAAACATGTCTTGCTTTTGCTATTTCAAAACCTTGCATCTTTTCCGTCACCCTGAACATCTTGTCTTTATCTTTTATAGAAACATCCAGTTTCACAATCTATTTTTATATAATCTTATGACCTGTGTGCCATGTTATAGAAATACAAGCTAGATTTTACAAACCATTTTTATCTATTATTCTATCATCATATATGCTATATTCAATTTGTAATTTGTTTCAGGTTTTATTAAGACTTCATCATATAGCCCTGCGTTTGCAGGTTCTCAACTGTTATGCCATTAGTGGGTTATCAGGCCTAGTCAAGGCTCCTCTGCTGACCTAAGTCCTGTAACCTGGCTTACCACCATTCCAGTGGATACTCAAGCTCCAATCCATATTAACATTCCCCTCTTCACCCTATCCCATAGGGTGACACCAGGGTTAAGTACCATGGTACCATCCATTCCAGAAGGTATCCTTATAAAACTGTTGTTCTGCGGAGTCTATTCTAAAACCTGATATGGTCAAATTACTGAGATTCAGATCATAACATAGGCACTACTTCAGTCATTTCTTTTATGCTAATACTTTTTCTCAACCCATTAGTATGCAGGTTCTATTCTTACTCTTATATAGGTGTGTATATATATTCATAACAATCAATCATTCCTTTGGTTATATACTGATTATAGGTTAAATATAGAGTTTTGCATTGATTATATAGGTATATTTCTTTGTTTTTATTGCATCATTTCATAAAGCTTAACGTTCTATATTGTATCCCTGTGTGCTGTATTTGATTATACAGTTGCTGACATTTCTACCATGTCTCTAGCATTTGCATAGCGATTGGTCCGTCTCAGAGGGAGATAGTCCAATGTGTTATCTCCTGTGGTGTTGGGAAGGAGATTTTCGTATAGAACATATTGTCCTGCTGTGGTCCTTTTTGTTATTGCGGTTTCGATTAAGCGTTCTACTAAGCCTCTAGCACAAGGGATTATGCAACATCCTACTAGTACAAAAATTGCTACCACTATGATTATGGTCGTGGCTGCTGAAATGATAAATGTTTTCCATTTACCAAAAGCTCTATCCAACCAACCAGTCCAGGATGTGTCAACACCAGAGTTCTCTGCCAATTCTTGTGACAGTGAGGTTAAGCCTTCCAAAGCTCTGGTGATTGATCCATCTGGAGCAGTATTGTTGGGGATAAAGGTGCAACACTGTGTACCTATTTTCCGGCACACTCCGCCCTCTGCTGCCAGAAGTTGGTCAAGCACTAATCTGTTTTCCAACGTCATCCGGCTAGTGGCGTCCAATTGCGCTGCAATTCCTTGAATTGCATCCCTGGTATAATTGACAAATCTCTGCTGGTTGTAATATATATAGTTGATCCAGTCTAAATTTTTATTTATAGTAGCCCACCAAAAGAAGGCTGATTCGAATCCTGCAGCTATTTGGTTTCTGGCTTTGAACTCATCAGGAACCCCTCTTGGAACTCCAATGGCATCTATATAGACTCGATCATCAAAAGATCCAGGCATTGCATTTCTCTTCACTCGTGAGGAAGAGCTGCTATGAGGAGGGAGCAAAGAGGCTATTATAATTGGAATTACCAATTTGACTAAGGCACATCTGCCTGTCCAACTCCTGTGAAGTGTATGGTGGATAGTACGGGTTCCACAATACCACCATACATCTGCTCTCGCCTGTGAAAACTCTGTGAGATTCAGATTTCGCAGAGTTCCTTTTTCTAGGGTTGTGTTACAATTGGTCAAATTTCCCGGAAACCGTGTATTTTTCACCCCATATTGTTCCAGACATGTATGATATCTGGTTGCAGGATCTGGAATCCTGAATGCGGGTGGAACCCTCAGCCGAGGGGGTAAGTAGGGGTGGTGCTCGTCAAGATGTTGACAAGACTTATTCACTTCAGTTGTTACCTGAAGCAACTCTAGCATACACCAAAAACCATCTGGATCATTGTGAAGATCTAAAGGAAAGGGAACTACTGTTGGTTCTGCTCTTGCATGGGAACAAAAATAACAATTAGAGACATTCAAACTCTTTGTAGTATAATGCGCCCATTCAAGCCACAGGTTTGTTTCTCCAAATCCTGTTTCTAATGCCATCAAATCTTTGGAATTATTAATTGGCACGATCTGGTAAGGAATCTTTACTTCTGGGATCTTTGTTGGCATCAAAGGATTCTTTTCTGGTTGGGCTGGGGGTGGAACAATCTTGAATTTTCCAATGGGATCTCTACCTGTGGCATCAATTCCTAAGGAATAAGTTCTGTATGTAACAGCCGTTACTCCTCTGAAAGTGATAGCCACTTGATTACACTTGGTCATTGGACAAAGGCCATTCACTCGCAATTTCATAATGGAAATGCTCTTTTTGAGATCTGGAATCTCACTACCTGAGTATGGAACCCATGAACCTGTATACCACCATACTTGCGCCCAACCTCCGCAATTGGAGAAGGGACACAGGTATACTTCAAAAGCTGACAAATATTGCTGTACAGGATGTTCCCCACACATTGTATAAGAACATACATCAAGGGTTATTGTGGTTGTGTCCTTGGTAGTGGGTAATGTTATTTCATAAGTGGTCGTAAATTGTTGCAGAAAATTTTCTAGATGCTGTGCTCCTTGTATCATGGGCATGGTGAGCACACACAACAGGAGGGCTAAGCACTTCATGTTGGTAGTTTTCATAATCAAGCACTGTATCAAGATTGTACGAAGGGTAAGTGACGGCTAATGATTAAGGTAAGCAACAAAACTATCCCTAGGGTCTTAGCAAGAGCTGCTATCACAACAATCAGTATTCCAAAATATATCAAGGCTTGATATATCATTAAGTGTGACTTGGGTATGGGGGGTAAACTCTAATAGCCCCTCTTTCAATGGGATCGGGTACTTCAAAGAGACTATATATTTCCAACGGTCCCAATCCAACCTCTCTGAGAAACAGAAAAGGTATCCAATCAGTGTCAAGTACGGCGTATGTGAATAACCAAAAATCTACTACGTCACCAGTTTCTGGTCTTATTAGGAGATCGTCGGTCTGTTCAACTTGTAGACCCAAACTTCCTCCAAACAATACCAGAGTGTGAGTAACTGTTCGACTGGGGCCGAGTGTCCAATTCTCAAGTAAAGGTTCACACAGTGTCTGATATCGAGTGAGGGGATCCCAGTTGGGATTGTCTTCTGGAGCGGGGTCCCAATGGGGAAATAATAATTCACGAGGATCTAACAGGTACTCTGGGGGTACAGGGATTACCTGTTCACCTAAATTGAAAGGCGACAATGGTGGAGATTCTCTTCCACGGGACATATATTGATAGTTACTTGGGGTGTGGAACTATCTGGGTGGACGGGTAGCTGGGACTCTGGTACTTTGAGTGGCTAAGGTAGTATTCGTGGGAGGAGGAACGTCACTATCTGGAACCAAAGGATAAGGAGGAGGGGTGGGTCGCAATTCAAGCAAGGTAATATTATCCTCAAAGGTAGTTGTACGATTGGGGACAATATGGACCGAGCTACTGATATTATTGGGAACACTTGTAGCATGCAAAATAGGAGAATTAGTGAGGACAGGAGTAGTCGCAGAGTTTTCAATAGGCACTGAAGGATTGCCAGTTGAAAAGTCTGTTGTGTCTGCCCGGGGGGTGGGATTACTGGTGGCAATGGGACTGATCTGTTTAATCGTTTGGAGGGATGTGTGTCCAAACAAGCGTGTGAATGTGGTATACTGGTGGGGCTTTGTGTAGTCTGCAGTAGCATTTATTGGAACTGGAGTGGTTGCAAACACCGAGGCAGTAACAAGTACTGCTGGGGTAGTTGCAAGCACTGCTGAGGTAGTTGCAAGTACGGAAGTAGTTGCAAGTACCGTGACGTTTCCAACGGGTAAGGTGACGTTACCAGTGGGAAAGGCAGTAAGAGTAATCAAAAAATCTGCAAGGTTTCTGTCCACCGTATAGGTAAACAGGGTAGTGAAAAACAACACCAAACCTATACAAAGTAGGATGAAACACAAGAGTCCAACAGCAAACAATCGCGCAGATGGAAAGCAGAAGAAGAGGGTGTACTGATGTAGCACCGTTACTGCTGCTGAAACAACACTTGTACGGGTGCTGTTGGCATCCGTATCGTCTGGAACGGTGTCGTCGTCCAGAAAAGTGCCGTCAAAGTCATTGGACCAATGAGAATTGGTTTCAGATAACTGTTCTGAGTCACACTTATCAACAGGGTAAGGGTAAAGTTCAGTGTTCTGTGGATCTGGTTCCTTGATGTCGTCAAGGGCAGCAAGGTTCTCAGCAGTCGGTTCCCTGCGGAGAATTTTGCCAGCGGGGGAGAGTGGTGGTATCAAAACTTTCACAGGAGTGGTAGGGAAAGGTGGTATAGGAATAGGAACTTTATGTAGAGAAATAGTCTGTAAGGGAATTAGTTCTTCTGGAGTGAACAGCGGCTGAACTACTTGTGGCATTTATCTGGCTTGATTCGGGAAATACAAATGTAGAATGTCAAGCAGCTCACCGATGTTGCTCTTCAAATTCTGTACTGTAGAAAAGTGAATAGAACCAGGTTCACCCGGAGCCAATTCTTCCAAATCTGCAGCAAAGTTGCGGATTCTGATGAGGCGGATACGAAGATCAACGTAGGGAAGTGGGAATTCTGGAACACTGGAAGGTGGAGGTGAGGATGGCCACTCAAATGCTGGTTCGAGTACTGGTGGTTGTTCAGGTGGTGACTCTGGAGATTCAGGGATTGTTTGGATGATGATATCAGCAAGATCAAGGAGGTGCGATTCAGGAGATAGATGATCTTGGTTGATTAAGTGATTAAGTCTTTGATCGAGTTGATCAAGATGATTAAAGAGTGTCGGGTGTGGGGTCGGTGGTCTTGGGCTCAGTGGCGGTGGAGATGGGGTTCGTGGTGGGACTGGTCTCTCCAGTGGCTGCTGAGCTGGAAACATCAAGGAGGCCTGATTCGGAATTCGGATAGGCTCGTATATCTTTCAGGTGGACCCAGGATGTGTGGTCCTCCAGCTTAGCAGCTGTGGCTGACAGGGCTTCTATCTTGAAGGGCCCTACGTAGATGGGATCTCGCCAGGTCTTGTGCGTATAATAACGCCGGTGCACTAGATCACTAGATCACCGCCATAACTCATACAAACAGGGACAATCCAAAAAAGTACATAAGTATTGCCACACTGGGACAGACCAAAGGTCCATCAAACCCAGCATCCCATTTCCAAAAGTGGCCAATCCAGGTCACAAATACCTGGCAAGATCCCCCAAAAGTTCAATACATTTTATGCTGCTTATTCCAGAAATAAGCAGTGGATTTTCCCCAAGTCAATTTAATAATGGTCTATGGACTTTTCCTTTAGGAAGCCGTCCAGACCTTTTTTAAACCCCACTAAGCTAACCGCCTTTACCACATTCTCTGGCAACAAATTCCAGAGTTTAATTACAAGTAGAGTGAATAAACATTTTCTCCGATTCATATTAAATTGACTACTTTGTAGCTTCATCACATGTACGCTACACACATTTTAATGCGTTTTATTACACATGCCCCATAATGCATCTTAAATATAAATACTCAAACTATTCAAAGAGTGCATGGCTTGGAGCACATCATCAGTGCATAATGCTGAGCTTCAAAGATCTCCTCAAATGAATGTTTGGGAGCTATCATTAGAACACACAATCTTGCCTTGCTTCCAGTCACATGATGGAAAAACAGAAAATAAGGCATGAAACCTTATATGCAATAAATGGAGTGCCAGAATACTTGTATCCTCATTACAGAACATGACTAAAGGGCAACGATGAGCAGCACTATTAACTCCTAATAGCACTGTGGCTGCAGTCAGTACTATCTGTGTCATAAGTAAAACATACAGCATCTGTTTTCCGTTGTAATTTATTTTGATCCTGCACAGACACATTTCTCATCTAAACAAGAACTGTAATCATTTTTTGCTTACTTCAACCAGGTTTCCTCTCGGAACAGCAGATAAGATTTATCTAAATTATCTCCCATTCAGTGACCAGCTAGAAATAGCAAATCAATCACATGACCTGACCCCGACATCCATGGAGCAGATTGGCAGGGAAGTCTTTGTTTACGGCTTGAATACTAGCATAGTTTGTACATTGGTTAACACATCAACACATTTGCTTAATTAATGTAAGAATTTAGCAGTGATGAATTTCATGGGAGTTTTTTTTTTTTCATCTTTTCTTTTAACCACCAGTGAAATCTTTCTACCAAAACCTAGGGGGTCGTTTACATAGGTGCGCTGGTGTTTTTAGCTCGCATTAAAAATAGACGCACTCTAAATGCTAATAAGATGCCAACGTATTCCTATGGGCATTTTTAGTGTTAGTGCGCGCCTATTTTTAATGCATGCTAAAAACGCCAGTGCACCTACGTAAACGACCCCTTTAGTGTATTAGATATTTTACGCACCTTACTACTTACTACAACTTACTACTACAACTACTACTACTTATCATTTCTATAGCACTACTAGATGTATGTAAACGTGTAAGAGGCAGTCCCTGTTCGACAAAGGTATTACTGGCAGCGGCATTCTAAGCAGGGGTTACACCTTTATACAGCTGAAAAGCGAAACATAGTCTATGTCGGCAAAAAAAACAAAACCTGGCAGTAAACACATCTTTAAGATGAGTATTGAAATTTAAACATTTAGGGGCCCTTTTACTAAGCCGTTTAAGCACCTGCCTGTGCCCAACATGCGCCAAAATGGAGTTACTGCCCAGCTACCACATGACTCTTGTGGTAATTTCATTTTTGGTGCGCATCCAATACACGCGTCTGAAAAATCATTTTTATTTTTGGATGCGCGCCAAGTGGCATTTGGCCCGTGTAGGTCATTACCACTAGGTCAATGGCTGGCGGTAAGGCCTTAGATCCAAAATGGGCGCGTGGCAATTTTCATTTTGCCGCACGTCCGTTTTTGGCAAGAATTCAAAAAAGGCATTTTTTGCAGGTGCGCTGAAAAATGATTCTGCTCCTACACTACCACAGGCCATTTTTCAGCGCACCTTAGTGAAAGGACCCCTTGATAAATTGATGAGAATGGATTATAGTGAATAAGATGTTGATAAAAACCATAAAGGACATATTAAAAAAAAAAAAAAAAAAACTTTGATAGTAAAAATCTTTACCATATACCAATGAAGAGGTAGACGTATAATTCTTGCTGAACTAAGATATGTATCAGTGAGTGGCTCCACTGAGGTTAAAGTATAATTATTCTACAAGGGAGATTTGTTATGATGATAGTTTAAGAACTCCCTAAAAGTTTTGAATGTCTCAGGGAGGTTTTATATGCTAGCATTCTAAACATTTACACGTGCCATGGTTGCATAAATGTTTGTATCTAGTTTATAAAATTGTCCTTCACATCCATCAAGTGGCTTGGATTTTTTAAAGCATTTTTCCAGTTGTTCCCACTGCTGAGTATGGGGGCATTAGAATATTGACCTGTAGGAAATTTATAATTCTAAACCTTGTTCATAAAACAAAACTAAGCAATATAAAGAAAACACGCCCATCCATACAATATTCACATTAGAGAATTCCATCCAAAAACAGATTTAAAAGTATAAACAAAAAGACCTAAAAAAATATTTAGCTTTCTGGAAAACAAAGCTTGATTTCTTCTAATCCCAAATCCTTTGGAAGAGATGTCCATAGAGTAAGCACTATTTACTTAACGCACATATTTTTACCAGTTTGCATGATTTTCTTTTTTTGAAGAATGAATACAATGTTTTCAGTCTTCCATAGAAGGCAAACATTGACTAGGTAGCAAAAAAAAAAAAAAAAGCACCAGGAGCCTTCAAAATTGGGATACAGTTTCTTTAATCATGTAACTTGAACATCAGTTCTTCCCTTTGTGACTCGACAAGGGCCAGTAAGGGTCTGCACCCCACAAGGGTCTGCATTAGACACAGATAACAATACAAATCAACCATAAAAATAAAAAATTGAATCAAACATGTTTGATTTGTATTGTTATCTATGTCTAATGCAGACCCCTGATGCAGGTGCTGTGTGCCGAAACACGGCCCTTGTCGGGTCACTAAGGGAAGAATTAATGTTCAAGTTACACGATTAAAGAAACGTGTCCCAATTTGGAAGGCTCCTGGTGCTTCTTTTTGCTATTAAGCATTGACTAGGAACAGATTGCTCTGTTTTCTCTTTTTTTTTCTACCAAATATTTAAGTCTCTGACCTTATACAGCCTAATATGTAAGACAATCAAACTGAAATCAGAAAGCCAATGAAGATGAGTTAAAAATGGGGTAAAATGGTCATAAGCTATGCATAGTCTTTTGTAGACCTGTAAATGATAAATTACAATAATCCAGTGATGAAAATTCAAGAGATTGCTTCAGAGACTTAAACTGAATTATTGATAAAATGAACTTCAGTGGGATGGGATTTGATATACTGCCTTTCTGTAGTTACAATCAAAAGGCCTGTTTACTAAACTGCATTGTAGGGAACCCTTTTACAGAGCTGCGGTAAGCCCAGCACAGGCTTTCTGCTTGTTCTTCCAGGACTACTGCCAGCTCAATGCGGCTGCAGGCGGTAGTCCCGCCCTGGGAGCGTTCCACTTCCGAGGGAAAAATAATACTCTTGAAAATGGCTTATGTGGAGGTAACTGGCGGTAATCGGGCTTGCGTGGTGGTACCCTGGCAGTAATCAGGCATCTCTGTGCGCTGCCCAGTTATCACCAGCTTAGCGCGGGATCTATTATCGCCATCTCAATGGGTGGCGATAAGGTCTCTCCGCATGGCCATGCAGTAAGAATTCTCTTAACTCATGGCCATGTGTGCCTGGAGTCTTTTTACCCGCTGCGGTAAAAATGGCCCTGATGCACAGGAAAAATGGCTCCCACCACTAGTGCAGGGCCCTTTTTCCTAATGGACCCCTAGGTGAGCCAACTTTTAGTGCATGCGCTAATGCTAGACACACCCATATATTCCTTTGGGTGTCTCTAGTGCATCTAATGTTAGTGCATCTTAGTATACAGGGCCCAAAGCGTTTTGCATATTATATAAGGTACTTATTATTTTTTTTATCTGGGGAACCTGTAAGCCACATTGAGCCTACTGATATGCGGGAAAATGTGGGATACAAGTGTAATAAATAAATAAAATAAATAATTGGCCTAATGTATGTGAATTTTAAAGACTTTTTCATTATGTCCAGTTGGAACTGAAAATATGAAGGTGATTCTACTTGTGTAAGCCACTCAACATTCTGAAAAGCAACTAAGTTAAAAATCTACTGTTCTAAATGTGATGATGCATCTACTTCAAAAATTAAGAGGGACTGGACATTCATATATAGTACGCTAGGTTGTTGGCATGTAATGGAAAAGTAAAAGGGATGTTTCCATTCTTTTCCACTGGATACTGCATGGAAAGCATGTTTTAATCATGCTGAATTTTTGATGCATTTGAATTGCATTTACTTGATGCATATGGCCATTACCTTCAGTACAGTAGGAGAGAATAACCTGCACATTAAACATGGAACCTGCCAAAAAAGAAGAGCATATGCTGTAATTATTCTGGCTTCTTGAATATTGCTAGGCAGTAAAGTTCTGCTGGCTATCTGATCAGATGAATTATGTCTTTTTTTGCAGACTGCATCATGTCAAATGATAAAGATTTTACATTAGCTTTCCTATAATCACTCAGAATACCTCGAACAATTTTGCTGATTATGGTATAAAGTCAGATCTTTTTTTCATTTCTTTCACTTGCTGTAGTTTGATCCACATTGAAGTGTTCTGCCATCAGCATGGGGTCTGCCTACTAAACCTTGGGCAGGTGGAGAGCAATTCTATAACTGGGTGTCCACATTTATGGTGCCACTTCTGCACAAACCAGAACTTTTGTGGGTATGTGCATACTTATATGCATAAGTGGTAGCAAAGCAAACTAGGGGGAGAGGGATGCTATCAACAAGGGTTACCATGAAGATGTGGAGGGGCATAATCAAACGGGGCACCCAAGTTTTCCTGACCAAATCCAAGCCCTTTGGTTGTGGGAGGAGCCAGCATTTATAGTGCACTGGTCCCCCTGACATTGCAGGACACCAACCGGGCACCCTAGGGGGCACTGCAGTGGACTTCACAAATTGCTCCCAGATGCCTAGCTCCCTTACCTTGCGTGCTGAGCCCCCTCCCCCCCCCAAAAAAAACCAAAACCCACTCCCCACAACTGTACAACACTACCATAGCCCTAAGGGGTGAAGGGGGCACCTACATGTGGGTACAGTAGATTTGTGGTGGGTTTCACCACAAGTGTAACAGGTAGGGGGATGGGCCTGGGTCCGCCTGCCTGAAGTGCACTGCAGTACCCACTAAAACTGCTCCAGGGACCTGCATATTGCTGTCAGGGAGCTGAGTATGACATTTGAGGCTGGCAAGAAATATTTTTAAAGTTTTATTTTAGGGTGGGAGGGGTTAGTGACCACTGGGAGAGTAAGGGGAGGTCATCCCCAATTCCCTTCGGTGGTCATCTGGTCAGTTTGGGCACCTTTTTGAGGTTTGGTCGCAAGAAAAAATGGACGAAGTAAAGTCAGCCAAATGTTCGTCAGGGATGCCCTTCTTTTTTCCATTATCGGTCAAGGACTAGATTGTTAGCTCTTTGAGCAGGGACTGTCTTTTTTGTGTATGGTGTGCAGCGCTGCGTATGCCTTGTAGCGCTATAGAAATGATAAGTAATAGTAGTAGTAGTAGAGGACGCTCATGTGTTAAGCACGCCCTAGTCCCGCCTTCGCTACGCTTCCGACATGCCCCTGGGAACTTTGGTCATCCCCACGACGGAAAGCAGTTGGGGATGCCCAAAATCGGCTTTCGATTATGTCGATTTGGGCGACCCTGGGAGAAGGATGCCCATCTTCCGATTTGTGTCGAAAGATGGGCGTCTTTCTCTTTCGAAAATAAGCCTGATGGTAACCCTTACTTTTGGTTACTTTTATCCTTAGTTATTAGTAATTAGGTGTCATTGCATAAAATGGGACCTGTGCTAAAATAGCATGGGCCCGATATTCAGACCGCAGCAGTTAGTGCAGTCAGTGCTGAGACCAGATGTTCACTGCCAGGCCATCTCTAGTAACCAGCATTGAATATATGGGAGTCATTTTGGCCGGTTTTAACTTAATCGGCCAAGCCGATATTCAGCGCTGGCCGGTTAAGTTGAAACCAGCCAAAAATAGTTCTTCTTTCTCGGTGGCTGAATTTGGCCACCAAACTTAGTCAGAGATGCTCTGAATATTAGCGGATAGCCGGTTATATCACAAAGTATAACCAGTTATCTGCTAAGCACTAACCGGCAATTTTCAATATTGGCAGGGCCGTGCCGATGCGGTAAGCGGGGTAAGCGCCGCAGGGGGGTGCCCACCTCTGGAGGGCGCTGCCGCAGTGCTTACCCTCACCCCGCACCGCCGAGGACTTTAAATCTTTTACCTCGGTCGCAGCAGTGTCAGTGAAAGCGCTGCCGATGTCTCCCTTCCCTTGCACTCATTGGTTCCCTCAGTGTCCCGCCTTCTTCTGACGTCAGAAGAAGGCGGACACTGAGGGAACCAAGAGCACGAAGGGAAGGGAGACGTCGGCAGCACTCCACTTTCGCAGATGCTGCTGCGGCCGGAAGTAAAAGATTTAAAGGCCCCAGGGCGCGGAGGAAAGAGCAGAGAGGCATGGATGGGAGGGCAGAGAGACAGGCATGGATGGGAGCGTATGGATGGGAGGGCAGAGAGGCATGGATGGGAGGGCAGCAGCAGGGCCCAGGGAGAGGACAAATTGCTGGAAGGGGAGGGGAGAGAGGAAGATTGCTAGCTATGGATGCAGCAGGGAAGGGCAGAGAGGGACAAGGATGGACATGGGGGCCCAGGGAGAGGACAATTTGCTGGAAATGGAGGGGAGGGGAGAGAGGAGGATTGCTGGCTATGGATGGAGGAGGGAAGGGCAGAGAGTGACAAGGATGGACATGGGGGCCCAGGGAGAGGACAAATTGCTGGAAATGGAGGGGAGAGGAGAGAGGAGGATTGCTGGCTATGGATGGAGGAGGGAAGGGCAGAGAGGGACAAGGATGGACATGGGGGCCCATGGAGAGGACAAATTGCTGGAAATGGAGGGGAGGGGAGAGAGGAGGATTGCTGGCTATGGATGGAGGATGGAAAGGCAGAGAGGGACAAGGATGGACGTGGATGGGCGGACAGGACCCAGGGAGAGAGAAGAAATTGCTGGAAATGGATATAGAGCAAGAAATGAAGAAGAAAGGAGGAAAGTAAAGAAATAAATGGAAAGGAAGCCCTGGAAATGGAGTTAAGAGGACAGATAGCAGCAGACTCAGATACTGGGCCAGCATGATCGGAAAAAGAAAGTCACCAGACAACAAAGGTAGAAAAAAATCATTTTATTTTCATTTTAGCGTTTGGAATATGTCCACTTTGAGAATTTACATCTGCTATCTTATTTTGCAATGTATAGCAATTTGTTTCTAAGAATATTGCTGACAATTCCTGTCAGTGTGGCAAGTGGTGAGCGATCATTTTCACCGGGGGGGGGGGGGGCGTGATCATTTTCACCGGGGGGGGGGGGCCCAACTGATAGTCTGCAGGGGGGCGCCAGAGACCCTAGGCACGGCCCTGGATATTGGTACACATTTAAGTACCAATATCTACACATAGAGTTGTGTACACAGCATACACTCATATGTGTCAGCAACTACATGTATATGTGCTAGATTTTATAGGAACCAAGTGAAATAACTCTGCCATTTAACTAGCCAAAAGCCATTTCCACACAGTTAAATGGTTTTAAATATCGGGCGGCATGAGTTTGGGAAAATAGCATGTCTTAATGGTAGTCCATGTTGATACATCCTTATGTGGTCTTCTGTAAGGGTGCAGGTAAATGGCACAGTTATTTCACTTGGTTCCTATAAAATCTTGCACATATACATGTAGTTGCTGGCAAATATGAGTGTATGCTGTGCACTCAACCCTACATGTGTAGATATTGGTTCTTAAATGTGTAATGCCATGAAATACTCATCCACTCCTGGCATATGTATTTTACAAAAGGCTGCTCCTCCAGCAGAGCCTTCTGAAAAATACTTGGGAAAATGAGAATATCTGGATGTGGGCATCCCATGTCCCACATAGATTCTCCTAATCAACATGGGGCATTCAGTGTTAGTCTCTCTCTGTCAAGTGTTTATAGTCCTTGTGTTAGGGCTACAAGGAAAAAGTGAGAGCATGTATGGATAAAACAGAGCATAGCAGAAAACATGTGACTACTTCTTTGGAAGGATATAATAGGAGCTGCGAGTATGTTTAGCTGCATTATGGCTGAGTTAAAGTAGATGGGCAGCATGAGATGATTGTGAAAAGAGCAGTAGAGTACAGGTTATGCTGGAGAAGGAGGTGAGAGACAGAGAAGAATATCTAGTGTTAAGGCCCAGTAGGTGCAACAGAGAAGTGAATAGTAGAGGCCAGGAGTGGGAAAGAAAGGAGGGGAGAAGGGAATGCAGAAGATGATAGAGAAATTTAGGAGCATAACCTTTATTCTGCAAAGAGGTGAGAACATGTGGGATACAAATGCAATAAATAAATAAATAAATACATACATACATACATAAATAAAGGTTATGCTCCTAAATTTACATTCTTAAATTTGCACTCCTAAATTATGAGCGTAATCTATGCTCCTAAATTTATGCTCCTAATTTAGGGCCTATTATGGTCATAGATTTAGCATACAATTAGGAGCATAAATTACGCTCCTAAATTTATAAGCAGAGTTAACTGCAGCAATTGCCACATTTCATATGTGTATGCCTTCATTTGCTTATTACAATGCTAATTAGCATCTACCTAGCCCTTACATTTTCAGAAACGTTACTACATTAATACACACTTTATGATTTTAGGGGGTCTTTCACTAAGCTGGTGATAAATGCTATGATGCCCTATGGGCATCTCAGCATTTCATCAGGTGATTTCTATCGCGAGCTAAAAACACTTAGTTAATAGCATGTTATTTATTCTGCATGACAAACTAGTTTAAAATGCACAATATCTGATACCTTTAATGAATGGACCCCATGTGTGTAGTTGTGGATTTTTCAGGCTCCCATTTTCACTAATCACTAATTTACCTCCTACGTCCATTCACACGCACAAATAAGGCAGGCAATGTCCTCTGGAAGGACAAAATTGCTGTTCTAAGACTCTTGCAGGAAATGTCTCCAGCACAGAAGCAAACATTTTTCGTTTCTGATTCAGATTTTTTGCAGGACAGCACAGCCAGAAAGTTACTTAAATATTGTTCTTCATGGAGCTTGACATTTAAAAGATAAGGAAAAATTACGCAAACCACTGCCTTGTATTGCAGTCTCTTTAAGCAAGTTGAGAGACTCCCAGTACCTCTCAGCAACAGCTGACTCTCAACCACTTAGCTCTAATTGCAAACCCTCTTCCTGCCAACAGCAGGCAACTAAACTGCGGTAGTGCATAATGCATGAAAAGAAAAGCAGAATCGACAGTTCTGTATCCAAGGTCATCTTTCCCAAAATGTGGAAACATATAGGAAGGAATTTTTTTTTTCTCCACACCAACCATTAAAACAACAGAGAAATGAGCTAAAGTGAGTATTTTTTAAATTCCACTCAACAGTTCAAAACTGTATGCTATTTTATTTTCTTGGGGGGGAGTGGAGGGAAGGAGCCTGTATTTCTTTTTTCTTCTATTCCGGGAGCTGGAGAGAACAGAGGAAGCTCATCCGCCAGAGTACAGTATGTCAAGGACAGATCTCCACGTGAGAATCACAGAGCTAGGATGTGCCAAAGACACTGACAGATGGGTTTCCTTAGCCTCACATAACCTCCAGGAGTTTTTTAGGAAATTTGCATACTGCCTGTCACTGAAATGAGCATATGCCAAGGACATTAAGTAGATAAAAACAAAAACTTAATAACCCTGTATGCCTCATTGTTTTTACTGCTCTTTTCTACTTTTTTCTGGACATAGATTTACATATATATATTATCTATCTTGACCTCTGTATTTTTCGATTTCTCTTTCTAGTATATCTATAACTATCCCCTTTTATTTTCTCTGAAACAGAATAAAAGTTTGGGTGTACAGTAATAAAACTTTGTTTACAAATAGGTCTACAATGGAGCTATAAAATGATTATGCAAAAAAATGTAGCTTGATAAATAATTTTTGCAAACTTTTCCATAATAAAGGTACTTTGAAATGTCATGTGTACAAATGAAAACTGCTTAACAGAGGGATGAATGTAGGTATCTTGCGAAAAACTCATGTTAATCAACTGTAAATAAC
Organism: Microcaecilia unicolor; assembly: GCF_901765095.1. Classification (NCBI taxonomy): domain Eukaryota; kingdom Metazoa; phylum Chordata; class Amphibia; order Gymnophiona; family Siphonopidae; genus Microcaecilia; species Microcaecilia unicolor. Next base: position 258,913,896 of record NC_044031.1, on the reverse strand, counting down.
AGCACCACAATTACAGAGTGATTTGCAAAGAATATGTATCGCACTGCATACTTGCTGCATGATCATTTTTTTAACTGAGCATTTGCAAATTATTTACATGAGAAATGCAAAATAGAAAGGCTAAATACACCAATATCTCTTGCAGACAAAAATACAAGACTGATTCAATTACAAACCACCATTAAGCCTCAAGTTCACATCTCAGAGAAAGAATGAGAGCACAAAAAAAAGAAGAAAAATTCAAACAGGAAATTAGACAGATTAATAAACTTCCAATCGTTAGAGCTTCAACCGAAATAATAGACCCTTGATCTTAACTATTCCCTTGACCTTGATCCAACAAGTACCTTTCCAGATGAGAAGGATCAAAAGAAATTTAATCTCTTCCCCTGGTGTTATATTACACATCTGCAAGGAAAGTGAAGGAAAAATGTTGCACCTAAAGCCAAAACCTTGGGTTTTAAATTAAGAAAAAAATGTCCTTCTTTGCTGAGTGGAAAGCGCACCATCTGGAAAGATCTTACTTGCCCTCAAAGGTTGCATGATCATTTTATAGCCAGGTTATTTTATTGTGCACCCATCCATTTTCCTGTTTACAGATAAAAATAAAAAGTGCCTGTTTTTTGATACACAGGATAGAAACAGAGACAGACAAATATAGCTGTAAGTAAAGAGATAGATAGATAGATCGGAGAAAATTAGTCTAGACACTTGGAATGCACAGTGCTATCTTCTGTCTCTGCTAGAGAGTGAAATAAAAACATACGGAAGGAACCAGAATATAACCGTTTGGTTATTTTTATTTTAAAAAGTCATTTTTATTATTTATTAGAATTTATTTACCGCCTTTTTGAAGGAATTCAGTCAAAGTGGTGTACAGTAAGAATAGATCAAGCATGAGCAATAGGCATTTACAGCAGTAAAAATATTCAAATAACAATGCAAAGTATGGCATAGTATACTGTACTTACAATGTCAACACAATATGTAATAGAACATTTTAATTGATAGTGAAGGGTAAAGCAAAGATGGAACATATAGATAGCATGTATGACTAACAGCCAACTGTCAAACAGCAAGATTTCTATTTCAACGCAAGACCAAGTGCTGCCAAAATTCAACATCACAGGTTCATTGAGATGCCAGATCACATTCTGCACACCTTCTCTTTCTAGGATGCTTGTAAAACTCTGGGAGGCTGACACTGCAGAAAATTACATCTTTTCCTGTTCATGTGGAAACCTGACTTAAAATTAAGCATGCAGAGAACAATCTCTTAGCAGGAACACAGCAGTTACTATGGATCCATATTTGTATGACATGAAAATGCTTTTGATTTTATCAAGCTTTTATTTTTTTGTTCCATAGACACAGGGATAGTAATTTTATAAAAGGACACCTGTTATTAGGCACCAGGAACTTATCTATTTGAAGTCTCTTCTATAAGGAAAAGTAGCACCTACTAGCATATGAAGCCAAATATGCAGCTATGTTTAAGGCTCAATCATTTACACCACATATAGAGCTAGTGTAAATGCCCACACCTAGGGGTCCTTTTACTAAGCTGCAGGAAAAATGGCACTGCAGTAGTGGTGGGGGCTGTTTTTTCTGTGCGCCAGGGACATTTTTACTGCAGTGGGTAAAAAGCCCCTAACAAATGGCCATTGAAGTGGCAGTAAGGGATTGTGTGGTAACCTGGCAGCAACCGGGCAGTGCACGGTGATGCCTGATTACCGCTGGGTTAGTGCCACACTATAAAAACAAAGTTTTCTCTGGATTGCCGGAAATGGCATGCGCTCGAGCTGGAACTACCACTGGTGGCTGTGTTGGGCCAGCGGTAGTTCCGGGATAGGGTGTGGTAAGCCCACGCTTTGTAAAAGGGTTCCCTAGATTGTTATAGAACAAGCATCTGTTTATTTATTATTTAGTTATTAGGATTTATTTACCGCCTTTTTGAAGGAATTCACTCAAGGCGGTGTACAGTAAGAATATATCAAACATAAGCAGGAGGCAATTAGAGCACTAAAATATTCGAACAACAATACAAAGCATGGCATGGTATACTACTTGCAATGACAACACAATATGTACTAGAACATTATAATTGGTAGTGAGGAGTAAGGCAAAGTTGTAATACATAGATGAGTAAGAAAGTAGGAAGAATTAGAAAGTAAGGTGATTGATTTGAAGAAAGTTGCATGTGAGGTCAGAGAGATGGTTAAATATTATCTCAGCTAGGGTAGGAGTGGATAAATATGTCCCGCTGCAGTATGTGCAGCCCAAGTCAATCCTTGTGTGTGTGTGAGTGAGACTAACAAGTTAGTTACTTCTTCTGTTAAAGGCTTGGTTGAAGAGCCAAGCTTTCACCTGCTTCCTGAAGTAGAGGTAGTCTTGTGTTAAGTGGAACCTTTCAGGTAGTGCATTCCAGAGTGTGTGGGCTACTCCGGAGAAGGCTCGCTTGCGGGTATCACATCGTGTAATGTCTTTTGGAGAGGGTGTAGTTAGTGAAAGTCCTTGGGAGGACCTTAGTGTCCTTGGCAGTGTGTGGAGGATCTTCCTATTCTTCCGATACTCGGGGCCATTTCCTTTCAGGCAGTGGCGTAGCCACAGGTGGGCTTGGGTGGGCCAGGGCCCACCCATTTATGGCTCAGGCCCACCCAACAGTAGCACATGTTTAGTGGTAACTGGTGGGAATCCCAAGCTCCGCCAGCAGAAGAATTCCCCCTGATGGTAACGAAAACACTAATCTCCATGACACCGGCACCTGCGCATGCTCAGTTTTCAGTGCCTGCCTGCTGCCAAGGTAGAAAGAAGCGTTTTCCCATCAGCTGAGATAATTTTTTTTTTGGGTGGGGGGAGAACACTTGGTGCCCACCCAATTCTTGCCTAGGCCCACCCAAAATCTGTTGTCTGGCTACGCCCCTGCTTTCAGGGCCTTGAAGATCAGACATAGAGTTTTAAATTTAGCCCTGTATTGTACTGGTAGCCAATGAAGTTTTTGAAAAAATGGTGTGATGTGGTCACATCACTTGCAACCTTCTATGAGTCTTGCTGCTGCATTCTGAATCAACAGGAGCTGGTGCAGGCCCTTTGTAGTCAGACCATGGTATAGTGCATTGCAGTAATCCGGTCTTGATCTAACATTTTAAGTCCATACATATAAATGTAAGCACCGTCCATTTTGTGCCCAAGTTCCACTCATGTGGGCACTCACCTGCAAAGAATATGTCATCAATAACATTGGCACTCACACGGTCCCCTTGCATCTTAAGATACACAATAAATCATGACCCATCAAACTCATTTTCACTGGCAAAACATTTTGGCCACAGTTTTATTTGAACAACACATAACCATAATTATAGTATTAAATTACCCTAACAATAATGATTCTTTTACCTCCCTAGCCCTAGCTAGTTGATGATGAATGAGCCAATGGTCACATGATATCATAAGACATGCCTGACTTTTCCCCAGCAATTTCTGCTAGGCCATCTCCTTCAAAGCCAGTCCCTCTTCTGCCCCTCCCCTGCTGCACTCCATACTCACCTATCCTCCAACCACCTCCTACCCTCCCACAAAATAAACTTTCCCCCCCAAACGCACACTTCTTACCCTCTGAAGACCCTGCCTATCACCCACACCTTCATCAATCATATTTATTCTACCCACTGCCCACCAAGTACTACTTTTCTTCTGCCCAGTGACTCTCTCACCATAACCTTATCATGCAGCAGACTATCACTCACCCTTATCCCACCTCCCATTCTTACTACCTCAACCCCCCCCCCCCCCCCATTAATCAAAATCCATACTTAGGGAGTGGGACTCAACCATGTTATATATCCTCAGGATTAACCTGAGGGCACTCATATTGTAGGTCGAAAATGATCATTTACACATGTGTGTGTCTACCTATGTGTGTAAGCGAACAGAATAGCAGCATTTACATGCATTCTTGCCAAATATCCAAGCTTTATATAGAGCAAGCTGAAACTTAAATCTGCATGGAGAACTAGTCTAAAAATGGCACTCCAAGTTGCATGTCATTTATAGAATAGCACTTTGAGACGATTTCCATGCCAAACTTTGAGCGCAAGGATTTACACCAACTGACACATGGGGTAAATCCTAGTGCTTAAGTTAGGCATGGATCCCCAATATTCAGTAATACTGAATGCATCTTTAGTGAACGCTCCTGACCAATTCAAATATCTTTATTATAAATTTTCAAATAACAGCAAGCAAACAAGATACAGGAAAGAAACCTTGACATCAAATCCCATCTTTATAAGTTGGTAGATACGCAGTCATCTAACTTGGTTCAATAATTAGTGGTTGCTTATTGCTTTTCCATTATGACCTCCTCATACTTGCGATACAGGCATATAATATTCCACCACTGATGCATACTAAGAGAAGGCATATCTTTCCAATGTAATAAAATAGGTTTCACAGCAACCATTAAAAGCAATTCAAATAGGCATCTTGCCTTCAGGTGAAGGGGGCTACTTAGGCCCGGGGATTTCTAAATTATAATCTTGTAGGAACGCGGTTCCTGAATATTGAAAATCACAGAAATACGGAACCAGATCCCATCCCAATAATCTTTCACAGATGTACACTCATACAAAACATGGGACCAGGAGCGAACTTTAACTTTGTGATGCTCATTTTCAAAGCACATAGACTTACAAAGTTACGTGGAGGGGCATAATTGAACGGGGCGCTCATGTTTTCCTGAGGACGTCCTCCTAGGATGTCCCGGCGAAGGGGCGGGGAAACCTGTATTATCGAAACAAGATGGGCAGCCATCTTTTCGTTTCAATAATACAGTCGAGGATGCCCAAATCTCAACATTTAGGTCGAACTTAGAGATGGTTGTCCATAGAGATGGTCGTCCCTGATTTTCGGCAATGGAAACCGAGGACGCCCATCTCAGAAATTACCAAATCCAAGCCATTTGGTCATGAAACGAGCCAGAATTCATAGTGCACTGGTCCCCCTAACATGCCAGGACAACAACCGGGCACCCTAGGGGGCACTGCAGTGGACTTCAGAAAAAGCTCCCTTGTACATAGCTCCCTTACCTTGTGTGCTGAGCCCCCCAAAACCCACTCTCCACAACTATACACCACTACTATAGCCCTTAGGGATGAAGGGGGCACCTAGATGTGAGTACAGTGGGTTTGTGGTGGGTTTTGGAGGGCTCACATTTACCACCACAAGTATAGCAGGTAGGGGGGGCCTGGATCCGCCTGCCTGAAGTGCACTGCAGTACCCACTAAAAGTGCTCCAGAGACCTGCATACTGCTGTCATGGAGCTGGGTATGATATTTTAGGCTGGCATAGAGGATGGAAAGATATTTTTAAAAAACTTTTTTTAGGGTGGGAGGGGGTTGGTGACCACTGGGAGAGTAAGGGGAGGTCATCCCCGATTCCCTCCAGTGGTCATCTGGTCATTTAGGGCATATTTTTGTGGCTTGGTCGTAAAAAAAAAAAAGGATCAAGTAGTCGGCCAAGTGTTCGTCAGGGACACCCTTCTTTTTTCCATTATCGGCCAAGGATGCCTATGTGTTAAGCACGCCCCAGTCCCGCCTTCACTGTGCTTCCGACACATCCCAGTGAACTTTGGTTGTCCCCATGATGGAAAGCAGATGAGAACGCCCAAAATCAGCTTTCGATTATGCCGATTTGAGCGACCCTGAGAGAAGGATGCCCAGCTCCCGATTTGTGTCGAAAGATGGGCGCTCTTCTCTTTCGAAAGTAAGCCTGACAGTAACCTAAGTAACTTTGTAAATCTATGTGCTTTGAAAATGAGACTCTACAAGTCCAACATTGGTTCCCATTGGTCAGATAACAGTTAGCCAACCTTATAGAGGTCCAATAACATTTTGCAATAAAAAATAAGCCGATTGCATAAGGAAAGTGAATTTAGATGTCTTGAAAACATTAAACCACAGTTTCTTCCAACAACCCCCCCCCCCTTCCACCACATCTAAATTCCTTTCCCACACAGATTTTAAACCATGTAAGGATGGCTTATCAGGATTTTGCAAGTATTTATATATGAATGAAGCAGCATACAGCTGGGCAACTTTGATGAAAAGGGCCTGGTGCCAGAGGCATAGCCAGTACTTGATTTTGGAGGGACCTGAGCCCAAAGTGTGGAGGGGGACGATGACACATTTTACCCTGCTTCCCCACTGATCTCTACCTTTACTGCAACCCCACATACCTGGGCTGGTGGGGGTCCTCAAGCCCCACCAGAAGAAGCCTTCCTGTGGCGATACTTGGTGCCATGATGCCTATCCTGCTTTCCTGCCCCACTGCACATGCTTGGTTTTAGTGAAATTGAACATGCAATAAAACCAAGCATGCACGTAAGGGGAGGTGAAAGCAGAGCAGGCAGCATGGCGGTGAATAGCACCACAGGAAAGTTTCTGCTGTCAGGGCTTGGGGACCCCTGTAAGCCAAACCAACAGGCTTTGGGGGCCCAAACCCAAATTAGGAGGGCCCAGGCCCCCAAGGCCCCCTGTGGCTATGCCACTGCCTGGCACATGGGCCAAACCTCTGAGAGATCATAAAAGTCAATCCCACTGCTCCGGAGAGCATGACAGAGTTAAATCCATTGGAGATATTGATTAGCTGGAGAATTACATATCTCTTGGAGCATTCAGAAAGCAACAAATCCCTCTGGAGCCCTAATTTGAGAGAACAACTAGAGGCTACATTGCTGCCATAAGCGCCAACTTATTACCTTTTTGTTGATTTTAAGATAAGGATTATGCCAAAGGCATTGGAAAAGAAACTCTATCTTCAGGATCAAAAACCTAAGCCTACAGCCAAAAGGCCAAAAAAATGGCCTGAACAGTGCTCAGCACGGTCTGTAAATTAGGGGGCATGCAACCTACAGCCTGTGTTGGTAAGAGTGGCTACAAGGCTTGTTCTTCAATAGACTTCCATATGCTATATGCCACCCTCTGTCTAAGCAAGAAAAGCCACCTAATATCTAAAAAGTCACATGATATCTATGGCCATGCCTCTTTTCAGTTGCTTGCTATAAGACTTGCTTGTGGTTCTTTATAGAATAGCGCTATAGAAAAATACATGTGCAAATCCAAATTATTGCCAATTAACATCAATTGTTTGCACCCAGTTATTGGCACTAATTGGCTCGTTAACCAATTTAGTTGCTCATGCATCTCAGACTAGTGTGCAATTTTATACATGTAAATTTGTAAGCCACTTATAAAATCCAGGAGTTTATTAAAATTTGATACACCACCTGGTTTTACCAGATCACAGCAGTTTACCAAGTTAAAAATCAATATTATGAGAACAGAATTCCTTTTACAAGATACAGGCATACCAGGAACATGCATTATTATAGATCACAGTGTATTACATTAAGCAGCTACAGTTAATGAATTCCTTTCCTCTTCAGGTTAATTACTAAAAGGCTGGGTGAACATAGAAAAATGTAGGCAGATAAAGACCATATGGCCTATCCAGTCTGCCCATCCATGTGATCTACCTTCCTATCAAGCCCTTAGAGATCCTATATACTTGCCCCAAGCTCTTTTGATTTCAGATACTGTTTTCATCTCCACCATTTCCAACAGGAGGGCATGCCATGAATTCACCACCCTTTGTTTCTTTGGAACTTTGAAAGTCTAATTGCTTTGCAAATACACCTCATGTTTCCAACTCTTAAGTACTAGTCCAATGGATAGACTTTGATCAATCAAGTGAAGTAACAGAGTTAGAAGCCCATGCTTGGGCATTTCAGCCAAGTGGATGGTATAGGAACTGGTTGACAGTTAATATTTCTCATAGAAGAAAGTAGTTTGGATAAAGAAGTCGGGGAACATATCTGAAAAGATTGCCATTGAGCAATAGGTATCTTCTTACATTGTAATTCAAAATCTTACTAGCATACATGCCTCCAAAATGACTGTAAGAGAGTTGTCTAAATTCATGTTTTCTACATTATATTGTACAACCTTTCTGGATTATAGTATGGAAAAGGATTCAAAGAACTTGAAAATACGTTTTGATTTAACATATAAAATGATAATATGGGGATTGATATTATTTCTCAGTAATTTATCTGCAAATGAGAAAAGATTATATTAAGAAGTTGGAGGATGCTTCCCTAATTATGTTTGATTTTTGGTGGATTATTGCATTTTCAATATATGAATATGAGGAGGCAGTGGCAGGAAAAAGCAAGCAGATTGTTTTACATGCAGACTGTGTGGAAACTGGGTCAGTGCCATTTGAGAACAAATCTGATAACCTTCTTTTCTCTCAGTGATTGTATTTTCTGCATTATACATCTGAGTGGCATTGTTTCTCTTTTTGTTCTTCTTTCTTTGTTTTCACTTCTGTGAATTTCAATAAAATTTGTCTAAAAAAATAACACAACCCTTAGTAAATCAGTCCAGAATAATGGTGTAATAACAAAAAAGTTCAGTTTAACAGAGCAGCTTCTCCCAGCTACACTGTGTCTCACTGGTGCAGTTACTGCGCTCCTAATACTTGTGTCACTATGTCCCAAGGTGGTGTCATATAGACACTGCAGTATACAGAATGTTGCATTCTATAAATTAAGGCATGGTATACTCAGGGGAGAAAACTGTAGGCATGTATTTGATTTTGAAAATGTATATATACACAGGATGAAGCAAAAAAAAAAAAAAAGTAACATCTAGAGTTTTTTGCCGCCTTCTCAGCAACCGTTTTGAATTTCAATGAGAAATTTTATGAACTTATTTAGTCATCAAACTTGCATATTACTATTAAGCAACATTTAATTATTTTAAGCCATGTTGATGTTACTGACATTTAGCGTTACTGCCTAGCAATTTTTGTGCTTTACAAATGTTCAAGCAATAGCATAGTAAAATAATGTCATTCAAATGATATAAATAACAGTGGGCCCCCTTTACCAAGCTGTTGGCATCAGCATTTGTTTTTAACTTGCTCCAAGGCCCCCTTTTACCACAGCTGGTAAAAGAGTAGTCTTACTTTTCTGCAGAAAATGGCTATGCGTCAAGTAAAGCACTTGCCGCGTGGCCATTTCGGGTGGAGCCCTTACCGCCAACCACTGAGGTGGTGGTAAAGGCTCCTACACTAACCCGGTGGTAACCAGGCAGTGTGCAGCACTGCCCAATTATTATTATTATTTTTTATTTTATTTTTATTTGTGGCATTTATACCCCACTCTTTCCCACTCAATAGGCTTACTGCCGGGTACACCCTGGCACTACAAAAAATATATATATTTTGTAGTGACATATATGATGGCGCTCTGGGGGTGGGAAGTACCATTGGGCTGCTGCTGTAGCCCAGCGGTACTTCCTGTTTAACTAGCGGTAAGCCCACGTTGAGCTTACCGCCGCTTTGTAAAAGGGACCCAATGTGTCAGAATTTCACAGTCACTGTGAATGCTCAAAGTGTCCACCCCCAGCTTTAACACAGGCCTTCAGTCACGTTGGGAAGTCCTTAGCCTTGTCAATCGGCTCCTGTGGCAGACTGTCCCAGATCATCTGTGGGGCTTCCTTGAGTTCGGCAATTGGGTGGAGCTTGTGATAGGGCTCCAACATTGCTCCCCAGAAAAAAGTCTACATCACTGTGACATCATTAACAGTAAGTTGGTACCTCTTTTTTTGTTTTTTCAAATAATGGTAGTTCAGTGCAAATATTTTAGCACTCGTTGCACTTGGCACATAAACGTAGATACTAAGAATGAATAAAGTTGTAACATTTTACATTGAAATTCCAAGCAGTTGCTGAGAAAACAGCCAAAAAGTCTAGTTTTTTTTTTTTTTTTTTTTTTGCCTCACCCTTTAGTTTATATGCCCAGATATGAACAGGCTTTCAGGAGATCCAAACATATGCATCCCCTTTTTGGAACCTGGCAATTATCCCCATCCATTTTTGACAGCTTTTGAATCTTATAATTCCAGCTCCCCCTTCTCAAGCATCCTCCAGGTTCTTTTTCTGATATCTGTAATATTACCCCCCCCCCCCCCAACAAATGTTAGAGCTAGTGCTCAGCTCCCACTTTCCACTCCCAGCAGCTATACTTTCAAAATACCAACTCCACTACTGAAACTGATCCCTCTAAGCCCTCAGGAATACAATCCTTCCACCAAGTCCTCCACTACCTAATAAGGTCAAGAACATTGAGGCCTATTCACCCATATCCACCAAGAGCCTTCCTGGTGGGCTAGGGCCCCCACATCCTGACTTCACCAAGACCATTCTGGGGCTTCCTCCCCCTCCCCACCGGACCCCTTGATAAACCTCATGGAAAGTCTAGTGGCATGAAGAAAAGTAGGTCTTTCTGGCTATGCCAGTGTCAAATTCAAAATGGTGCTGGCTGATCAGAGGCTGGTCTATACCCATAGTAAGCTACACGCCTTTAGTTCTACAGTAATGGATAAGATAAAAGCCCATAAACGTTATTCAGTTTACTTTTAGGAAGTTTAATGTATTTAATTATATGCATGCAAATTTGATGCCTTCAAATTGTGGTAAATCACAGCACTAACGCTGTTGAAGCCTTGATGATTGCCATCACTGCTCACAAGTTTCATACTTAGACTAAATCGACCCTGTAGTGATTTGGTATAGTTTGTCCAATATGTATTATCGTCCTGGGATAAAATTTTAATGGTACTTTCTTCATTGCAGAAGAGAAAGAGGAAAAGAACAAAAACACTTCACAGAGAACAGAAACATCAGAAAGCGGAGATGGTCAGGGGGATAATTTAATAATTATTAACTTGCGGGTGTCTCCAGTGACTTCATTACCCCCTGACACGTCTCCACATTTCGCCACTTCCTTCGTCATAGCCAGCCTGAGAACATCAAAACTGCCAGACTGGGTCAGAACAAACTTAAGGCCAGCGTCCTGTCTAGGACAGTGAAAAACACATAAACCAGGGTTCAGAAGGAGTAACCTCTGGTAAATCACACATTCACACCACAAGCACAAGGCACTTTAAGATTTATAGCTTGCAGATTAGTTGGCCAATTTATCAGCCGTAAACCGCATGTTACTCCTGGGAGACAACACAGACACAAAAGGAAATCACCAGCGGTTCAACACCCTCTTCTCAAATAAATCTCATCTGCAAGGAACAGGCATTCACTTGTGTAGGTTGCATTTGTATTTTCAGTTGGAAAGCATGTGAACTTTACATCTTATCAACCACTTTTACATAAGCAATGATGGATATATGATAACAAATCTTAGCTCCTAGGCCACTATTCCAGAATGTTTATACGATGACTAATTTGGATAAAGTCAGTGTTTGAACAGTGCATAGCAGACTGTGACAGCCCTCGCAATGAGGTTCATAACACTCAAGCACCCATCTAGCGGGCTTGGCTTATTTGCCTGTCAAGACCACCCATGCTGTATCTTGGTTGTGCTTGTTTGTCAGACAGAAATATATACTTTGCACCAGAATAGCTGCAAGATAGAACACTGTTAATATTGCCAATGCTGAGCAATTTGCTGTTGAAATGAGAAGCTAGGAGTAGAATAAAAAAGGAAGACTGGTCCCCAACTCTTTACAGTTAAGAAGCTGTTCTTATTGCCTGAGTTGGCATTTTATTACCACACCGTTTTTCCCCCACTCTGTTCGTTTCTTTAAAAAAGTTGCATTTCTCATTTGTCTTCCTTCTTATATTTTTAGTTGTATTTCCAATTCATCTTCAATTCTTGTATTTTTAATTGTAGACAACGGGCCTTGTTTACTAAGGTGCGTTAGCATTATTTGCACATGCTAAAAATTAGTGCATGCTAACCGTGTAGATGCCTATAAGAATATTATGGGGTGCTAATGTTTAGCATGCGCTAAAAACGCTAATGTGCCTCTAGCATGGCTTCCACGTAGACACCTACGCACGCCCAATGCACGTCAATTTTGACTTACCACCTGGCTACCACTTAGCCCTTGTGGTAATTTCATTTTTGACACACATCTGCTACTCGCGACAGAAAATATGTTTATTTTCTGGTGCGCAGGCGGTAATTGGGCGGTAATAGGCATTTTACGCACGTAGACCATTACCGCCCAGTTACCGCATGAGACCTTATCGCTACTTCTCCACACCGCCAAAGACACTAAAGTCCTCCCAAGGACTTTCACTAACCACACCCTCTCCAAAAGACATTACACAATATGGTACCCGCAAGCGCGCCTTCTCTGGAGTAGCCCCCACACTCTGGAATGCACTGCTTGAGTGAATTCCTTCAAAAAGGCGGTAAATAAATCCTAATAAATAAATAGGCCAATGGCTGGTGGTAAGGTCTCAGACCCAAAATGGACATGTGGCAATTTTCATTTTGCTGCACATCCATTTTCGGCAAAAATTTTTAAATGGCATTTTTTTACAGGTGTGCAGAAAAATGATGTTGCACGTGCTCAAAACACGCATCTACACTACCGCAGGCCATCTTTCAGCATGCCTTTGTAAAAGGGCCCCTCAAAGTAGAAACACACGTGAAGCTAACATAAGAACCAATGACAGTCTATTCTCTGTAAATAAAGAAAAAAAAGTGTGGACTATAATAAATTGTAGAAATCAGTTTCCTTTTTTTGACCTAGCTGTTTTTCTCTTGCTCTTTTGGGTTTTCAACTCAGTCAGAAACAGCATCTATGGACCTCTGTCACCAGGAGTCTTCATACAAAACTACCCAGAGTTGTGTCACTCTTTCTAAGCCCTCTGCCATCATTTACAGTATGGGTTCCTTCAGATACTGTTTTACTTGCACCCCAATGCTTAGGATTCCAGTGCTTTTTTTATATCCCAAGGAAAAAATTAATGTAATGTAATATTCTGCCTACTCTCAAAAAGGTTTACCAAATAACAAAGCTAATGAAAAACACATACCTAGTTTAGAAAATATATACAGAAAATACTATACTATACTATACTATACTATACTATACTATACTATACTATGCATTGCTCATAGTCCACAAACACCTGAATAGTTCGATGTGGATTTCATAAAGAAAAAAAACTGAACCACAACCATCTTGGAAAATATATATTATAACCTAGAAAAAAATATATCACATAACCAAGTTTTTAAATATTTGTGAAACACCACGAGACTGTTCTGTGCATGTGCTTGGCACTTTCTCTACTGAGCTGCATGTAAATTTTCCACGTATTTCATTTGCATGCAATTTCCTTTGAGAATCAATCGCTGTTCAACGATGGCTATACACATACTTGGATGTTAATGGCAACTTTTGAGCATTGGCCTCTATGTTCTCTAATATCTTCTTGTAGTGTACACCTGAAAATGAAGGAAAATAGAATCACCAGCTCTTGAAGATCTAGAGCTGTTAGGAAAAGAAAATAAACTAATCAAATATTCTGGGCTTGATCCATCAAAGATTTTATAAACTGGGCATGCCAATTTAAAATCGATTTGAGCTTCAAGAGGCAGCCAGTGCAAGTGAATCAAAGAAGAAATAACCATATTGAACTTCCTCAGATGGAAAATAAGCTTTGACACACTATTTTGGAGAATCTGAAGTTTTGAATGAAGTTTAACCGTAAGTGATGAGTAAAGGCTATTGCAATAATCTAAATGAACCGAGAGCCTGAACTATCAAAGAAAAATGATATTCTGCAAACAAATGATGAATACTACCAAGTTGTCAGAATTTTAGAAAAACAATTCTTACAACATAGTTAACCTGAGTTTCAAATGATACCTAAGATCTTAGGGGTGCCGGTACCCATTGTGAGCAGTTCCTGCTGTTATGCTGCTGGTTTTGTTCTTTCTCCATTGATTTGATGTGTGCAGGAAACTTGTTAAGAATTTTATAGAGCTCACCCTTATCCACAAATCCACCTGACATATGCGCTCTGTGAATACCTTTTGTGACTCCTGAGGCAGACGCCCTTGGGCGTTCAAACACGGACCGTGTCGGGTCCCTTGAATAATCAATAAAGTATTTTCATCAACATTATCTCCCGAGTTGATCTAGCCTGTGGTCAGCCTCTACTTCTTGTGCACTGTGACCACTAAGCAACCCACCCCTATAATAGTCACATACCCTGCAATGAGCCGCAGTGTCTATGAAGAGGCAGCAATGCAAATATTACACCAAGCCTTAGAAAATAGTCCTTGTTGAGGAAAAAGAACCAGCTGGACTGTTACATATCCCCACTTGCTCTCCATGGTCACACTTGAAAAATATGGATAGAGCTTTGCCAAATACAGAATAAATAATCATATTAGAAATATGACAAGGAAAAACTGAACTGAAAACCCCAAGATGCTGGATTTTGCCTGCAGTATTACACTCTGTATATATACATTTCAAGTGTACAGACTCGGGCCTCTTTTATTAAAGTTGGGAACCATGGGTCAATTTTAATAATCAAGGAAAAGGTGCTGGTACTCAATACCACCTTATGTCCCTTGAAAAAAGGTCTGTAGGATTCTCTCTCTCACTCTTGGAGGCATATGAAATCCAAAACATCTTATCTTATGGGTCTTTTACTAAGCCACAGTTGTGTATTTAGCTTGCAGTTGAAATCAGCTGGTGGTAAAAGCCAAGATGCCCATTATATTCCTATGGGCATCTCGGCGTTTACCACCAGTTGAGTACTACTGAGAGCTAAAAATGCTGCTGCTGCTAAGTTTTTTCTCCCCTCCATCTTGAACAAAATTTGAATATAATGAAATGTTAAGCGTATTACTTTCAAAACATCAGTTTGCATAGCTAGTGCGGTTGCATACTTTCTTTCTTCTATCCATTGTGCAAGCTTTGCATTAAGATGCAATTCTTACAAATTCACACAGGCAGACATAAGGGTGCAAGAACAGGAAGAGGTCTGAAGATGTTTCTGACTAATTAAACCAATGCATCTCACAGAGACAGTTTTATGGAAAAGCAAAACAAGAGCAAACAACTTTTCTGTAAGTGGAGGAGTAGCCTAATGGTTAAAGCAGCAGCCTGAGAACTAGGAAAGCCTGGTTCAAATTCCATACTGTTCTTGTTTTAACCTTAGATTACAAGCACTGTTCCCTCTAAACTGAGCAGGAGTCCTCCACCTACAGTCCTGTAAGAGGGGGGGGGAGGCTGTTTCACTATCATATTTTCAATAGTGAGGGACAGGCAGGCTCTGCAGGACTCCATTGAACCTGCTTGTCCCTAGTGACTGAAAATACAATATTGAAGCACCACCCCCAACTGGCAGCAACGTAATTGGAGGACTCCTGCTCAACTTAGAAGGAATAGTGATCAGGAGCGGGCAACAGAGGGCTGCATGAATGTTAGTACTATCCCTGGTAGGACGCAACATTATATAATGTCAGAATCAGAAATGCACAGAGCTCCACAGAACTTCTGTGATAAATAAGTAAAAAAATTAACTCAAACAATGGGAACAAACTGCTAAAGTGGCTATTCTGAAAATATTTGTGAAATACAGTATTTAAAATCACCAAGGGACCCTTTTACTAAGCCACATAAGCATCTACGCGCACCCAACATGCGCCAGTTTGGAGTTACCGCCCGGCTACCGCGTGGCTGTTGCGGTAATTTCATTTTTGGCGCATGTCCGATACACAAGTCTGAAAAATAATTTTTATTTTCTGGCGTGCATCCACTACGCATGGCAAGTGGCATTTGGTGCGCGTAGGTCATTACCTATGTGTGAAACCGTACTGCTAAGTCAATGGCTGGCGGTAAGGCCTCAGACCCAAAATGGACGTGTGCCAATTTTTATTTTGCCGCATGTCCATTTAATAAGTGATTAGGGGCCCATGACCTTTAATGCCTGAAGGCCCAGACCACTGTCAGTCCGCCCCTGTTAAGCAATTTTAATAATTTTTTCTGCAGTGTGATATTTACTCTTGGTGGAGCCCAGGTTCTTTTTCTGTATCTTCCTTTTTAAAATGAGACAGTGTGATCACTGAAATATGGGCACTAATATTTGTTTTAATACACTTACCCCCTGTTTACTAAGCTGCACACTAAAGCCGACACAGCACATTCACTTTGAAAGGGCTGTGTCGGCATTGCCATGCTGTTTAGAAAACAGAGTGGTTAGTTGAGCTCACATCATAGCAACATACCCATTGGACTGTCACCTGGTTTCAGATATTGGTGACATCATGAGAGTGCCCCTACATATTTGGAAAGAAATAACGAGGTTTATCATAATGCATTTAATAACATCTCAAATGATTCCAAGTTGAACTGGTCTTCAACGTTCTGCAAAAGGATTTTATACAGTTTTTCTATAGCTCTTTAACATGGGACATTTTTAAAGTATTTGATAAAACTCACCAAATAACTTTTGAGTGGACCTGATTTATGCGTATAGTGGTTCAGAAGATATAACAGTTAAGAGCCCCCCCCCCTCTCTCGATTAAATAGGAAATAAATTTGAAGTTTTATATATTTCTATGCTAGTGAAGTGGGAGTTCCCTTGTAATATGAGGCCCTAAACTGTAGTCTGTCTAGCTTGTATGTAAATCTTGCCCTGACTTTTGACCATAAGGTTTTCAGTGGCCTGAATGAGTGAATTGAATTCAAGGATAATAAAACACTACAAGCCCTCAAGTGTATAATAATCCAGCTCCGCTGCTGTCCATCTCTAAAGCTTCTAAATGGAACAAAAGCACCTAAAATGTACAGACATATACATGTGAAAAGCTACAGACAGAGGAAATGACATGTGTCTGCAAAATGACTTCCCCAAATTTACTGCATCCCAGTTAGCTAACAGTTGTTGCCCACATGTATGAGAAAGGGCCATCCATTGCAGCTGAATCCCAGCAGTTCATTCTACAGTTGCTGGCCTTGGAAAGATTCCTACCTCCCAGTAGGCTGTCACTGAAAGACTGTGGGTTGAATGGAACAAATCACTCACTGTTTGATTTAGCCCAGCACCAATATTTGCCATGTCACTTGGCAGTTTTTACGTAAGTTATTTTAAAAGGATGTGACTTCACTTTGCCTTGTCTTAGTAAAAAGAAAACAAAAATCTGGTTTCATTTTTCCTGGCCATAAGTTTCCACAAAAATTGTCAGACAGTGTTTTCTAGACACTTTTATTTGCTGTTGTTCATGTGTTGAGCACACATCAGATACTGTAGTGCTTGGATAATATTAGGATTTTAGGCATAATTACACACCTTCCACAATTCAAACTCGGTTTACAAACAGAGTGTCGGTAGGTCCCTGCCTAAAAGATTTAAAATCTAAGGGTCTAATATTTAAAATGATGTAACCAGGCAGGAGAGCCTCCTGTCTTGTTAAATCATGCTGAGTGGGGTTGGGAGGGTATATTCTGGTCAATATCTGCTCTGACTTCCATGGCATTCACCCATGCACAGGTTGGACAGAGCCAGGTGTTATGGGGGCACCAGCATTATCCAGTATCGGTGGCTGTAGCTAACTGGACAATTGAAAACACATAAAGAACAATCCTAACTTTATTCAATTAGCTATACAGATACAGCACTGGGGGTTCCTTTTACTAAGGCACTTTAGCATTTTTAGGGTTCTAGCTGTCTTGACAGCCGCTAGTGCAGCCAAACTTACCACTACCTCTAGTGAAGGCAATAATTGTGGCTGTGCTACTTGCAGTCTGGTAGTGCAACACTAGTGCGGCAGTACCTTTCCCGCCTTCAGCGTCCCTCCTCCTGATCCCCCCATTTACAATGTAAAAGCCACTGAGAGCTTTGATCCTCTCCCTGTAGTCCAGATGGTATTCATGAACTCCACCTAACCACATCTGAAGTTCCCCCAACAGCCCCGAAAGCAATTATTACCTCCCCCTGAACCCATGGTCCCATTCAATAGTTCCCCCGCAGTCCCCGGAACCATCAATCCAAATCCAAAGCCCTTCCCCCAACAACCCTGGCCCCAGGACAAACAAATCCTGCCCTAGAGAAACCCTGCTTCTTGTCATCCCCAGCCTATCCTCCTACCCTCACCCCAAAACCCCTATCCCAGGACTCACCCTGGGTGTCCTGTAGACCTCAGGCAGCAGCAATCCTCCTTTGCTGTTGCCAGGATAGGCACCAGAATCCAAAATGGCACCCATGATCCATAACGGTACTAGGGGTCATTCTTCCATATGGGATCAGAGGATCACTAGGAGGTAATGATTGCCATAGGAGCTGTGGGGAAACTACTGAATAGAACTGGGTTAACGAGGAAGGTAACCATTGCCATCAGAGCTGCAGGGAGAGTGCCATCAGGGACTTTCACAGCGTAATGAGAGATCAGGGGAGGTAAGTAGAAAGGGGGGAGAGTGCCACTGCACCAGACCTATTAATAATTTATTTCCAGCTGGCCCTACATCCCGCTACATGCAGGGGCAGGTAATATGATTGCTCACACACAATCTGCAACTGCATGTGTGGTAAGCATTAGCCCCTTGCAGTAAATGCGGGGCACATTCTGAACACACCCTCTACATTTATCGCAAAGGCTTTGAATCTACTCCGTGTTAATTTATGTATTAAAACCTACCACACTCTTAGTAAAAGAGCCCCAAAGTTTTAGTGAGCTTTAGAACTTTTTTCTTAAATAATTTCTTTTGGTTACAACCAAAAGAAACAAAGCAAAGCATTACAAATGAAAGTCCACATTAATGAAGAACAGAGGAAGATTTTTATGCCTGTCTGTCTGTCTGTCTGTCTATCTATCTATCTATCTATCTATCTATCTATCTATCTATCTATCAAGGCAATTTGGATGCATACATCCACAAAAAGCAAAAAAAAAAGTGTGTACAATACCAAAAAAACAAAATAAAACAATAAAACAGAGACAAAAATATATCAAACAAAATGAGAAAACTCAGTGTTGAATAAACTGTATTTTTTTTATTATTATTTCATACTTCAAACACAAAACTCTGTCATTTTGTTCTTTATATTTTTGTCTGGTTTTTTTTTTGGTTTTGTAGATGTGTACGCTTTTTTTCAGGGGTATTTTCTTTGTGATGCACCTATCTCTTTTTTTTTTCACTTACATCCAAAACATCCTGGAGTGACTAGGCCCTAAATTCTACCAAACCTATCATTTATGCAGATGTTGAAACTTCTTTATTAATAAGACATCTTTCAATTTATATGAGATGAAAGAAAGTATAATTTTTATCCTGAAAATTAACCAGACACTTGCAGATGCAGTTCAGAAATAAAGTAGACCAAACTGTAAGTGTCCTGCTCTTTAACTATGTGTTGTTGCCTCCAGTGCAATACTTTTTTCAGTCCCTCTTTGCCTTCCCTATCAGTGCTTTGCATTTGACTTGACATTCCTTATGCTGTTTCTTATTATTTTCAGTTGGTTCCTTCTTCCATTTTCTGAAGGATTTTCTTTCAGCTCTAATCGTTTCCTTCTTTCCTCTCACTTTTTAACCATGATGGCTGTATTTTGGTCTTCCTTCCTCCTTTTTTAATACATAGAATATATTTGTCCTGGGCTTCCAGGATGGTATTTTTGAACAGCATCCACATCTTATGTAAATTTTTGACCTTTGCAACTGCTCCTCTTACTTTTTTTTTTCACTGTTCTTCTCATTTTATCATAGACTCCTTTTTGAAATGCTAATGTATTGGATTTCCTGTGTGTACTTACTCCAAACATTATATCAAATGTGATCATATTATGATTACTGTTATCAAGCGGCTGTCACGATTGTGACTATATTTCCTGTCGGACTTGCTTTGGGGTTCCTCCAGTCAAGCCAAGTCGGCTTGTAAATCCTGAAGCCTGTGTGAAGATCCTGAAATCCGTTCCAGTCCAGTCTAGCCCATGCTGGGATCCTGTTCCAGCCAAGCCGTGCTCTGCTGTTGTGTTGCTAGCCCCACCCTGCTGGTGACCTCACCTGTAGTGCCTGGGAACTTCCTAAGTTTGCCTTTGCATCACTATAGGTCGGTTAGTGTGCTGTTGCACTTCTGCTTGGTTCTGTCTGTGGGCATTTCTGCCTTCTGTTTCAGTGTGTCTGTTTGGGTCAGTGGTGCTTGTTATATTCCTTTTACTTGTAGTTCTTGTTCTGTCTCCTTGTGCTGGCTGCTGCCAGTGGTTGTGCAATTAGCCCTCACCATACTACACCTGGGATTGTTCTCTCCGGTTGCAGTACTCTGTGGTGAGCCTGTTTCTCTCTAGTGTTTCTCTGTGTGTTTTTTGGATGTCTTGTGTTCAGCCTTCTGTTTATGCTCTGGTATTAGTTTGTGGTTGTATCCTAGCTTTGACTTCTGCCTTGTCTGTCTTATTTTATGTCTCTAGTTCCCCTCTGCCTTTTCCCTCAGTCCCTGTTTCTGCAAGCTGTTGTTGTATCCTGTTACCTGAGGAAGTCCCCTCAGTTCTGAGTCCTGATTCCTGGTCCCTGTTTAGTCAAGCTTGCTTTGGAGTCCTATTCCCTGTGTGAGTTCCTGTATCCTGTAAGTCCTGCCGCCTGCCCGCACCTAGGGGCTCAACCCCTAGGGAACAGCGGTCAAGTGCAGGTGAAGTCTTGTTCCAGTCTGAGTGTTCTAGACCAGTGTGTTCCTGTTTTGCTTATCTACATCTGCAACCCCTGTCTTGTTGGTGTGTTAGCCCAGTTCTGGTTGGGGGTTTTTGCCTGCCACTGCCGCTCTATGGCAGTGGTCTAAGGGCTCACAAATCCAGGTTTCCCTTGAGAGGCCTGACAGCGGCCCCAGCACCATTACCTCCTGCACCAGATCGTGTGCTCCACTAAGGACTGGGTCTAGAATTTTTTCTTCTCTTGTCGGCTCCTGTACCAGCTGCTCCATAAAGTAATCCTTGATTTGTCAAGGAATTTTACCTCCCTAGCATGCCCTGATGTTACATTTACCCAGTCAATATTAGGGTAACTGAAATCACACATTATTATTGTGTTGCCCAGTTTGTTAGCCTCCCTAATTTCTGGTAACATTTCTACATCCATCTGTTCATCCTGGCCAGGTGGACTGTAGTACACTCATATCACTATCCTTTTTCCCTTTATACATGGAATTTTAATCCATAGGGATTCCAAGATGTGTTTTGTTTCCTGCAGAATTTTCAATCTATTTGATTCAAGGTCCTCCTTAGCATACAAAGCTACCCCTCCACCAATTTGATCCACCCTATTACTATGATATAATTTGTACCCTGGTATGACAGTCTCCCACTGGTTATCTTCCTTCCACCAGGTCTCAGAGATGCCTATTATATCATTTAGTGCAATATATTCTAACTCTCCCATCTTATTTGCAAATAGACATTTCAATCCATCCCCCCTATTTTCTAAAGCTTAGTTCGAGTTATCTGCAACAGGGCCCATTTTATTCCTATGGGACCTGCTGCAGCTAACTCAAGCTAAGCTTTAGTAAACAACCTCCTATGTTTGTTGTTCCTATTTACATCTTGCTCAGTAGATGACAGTGTTAATTTGTAATCTTTTGTCTGATTTATACTTAAGGACACCTGCAGGCTTATTTTTGAAAGAGAAGGGCGCCCATCTTTCGACACAGATTGCAAGATGGGCGTCCTTCTCACAGGGTCACCCAAATCGGCATAATCGAAAGCCGATTTTGGGCATCCTCAACTGCTTTCCATCGCGGGGATGACCAAAGTTCACGGAGGCATGTCGGAGGCGTAGTGAAGGAGGGACTGGGGCGTGCCTAACACATGGACGTCCTCGACCAATAATAGAAAAAAGAAGGGCGTCCCTGACGAACACTTGGACGACTTTATCTGATCCTTTTTTTCTTATGACCAAGCCACAAAAATGTGCCCTAAATGATCAGATGACCACCGGAGGGAATCGGGTATGACCTCCCCTTACTCCCCTAGTGGTTACTAACCCCCTCCCACCCTGAAAAAATATTTAAAAAATATTTTTTCCAGCCTCTATGCCAGCCTCAAATATCATACCCAGCTCCATGACAGCAGTATGCAGGTCCCTGGAGCAGTTTTAGTAGGTGCAGTGCACTTCAGGCAGGCGGACCCAGGCCCATCTCCCCCCTACCTGTTACACTTGTGGTGGTAAATGTGAGCCCTTCAAAACCCACCACAAACCCACTATACCCACATGTAGGTGCCCCCCTTCACCCATAAGGGCTATGGTAGAGGTGTACAGTTGTGCGGAGTGGGTTTTGGAGGGCTCAGCGCACAAGATAAGGGAGCTATGCACCTGGGAGCAATTTATGAAGTCCACTGCAGTGCCCCCTAGGGTGCCCGGTTGGTGTCCTGGCATGTCAGGGGGACCAGTGCACTACGAATGCTTGCTACTTCCACTACCAAAGGGCTTGGATTTGGCCGGTTCTGGGATGGGCGTCCTCGGTTTCCATTATCGCTGAAAATCGGGGACGACCATCTTTAAGGATGACCATTTCTAAGGTTGATCTAAATGTCATGATTTGGGCATCCCCGACCGTATTATCAAAATGAAAGATGGACACCCATCTTGTTTCGATAATACGGGTTTCCCCGCCCCTTCGCGGGGACGTCCTGCGAGGATGTCCTCAGGAAAACTTGGGCGCTCCTTTCGATTATGCCCCTCCTGATCTACTATGGTCTCTTTTGCAAACTTGCTATAGGGATACCCTATCTTCCCTGTTTTGGTGATATCTTTGAATGATACCTTGTTCCGAACCATGCATTTTTGAACAACTGTCAGCCTTCCCCCAGGTTCTAGTTTAAAAGCTGCTCTATCTCCAAAGAGAAGAGTGAACTGGACGCAATCATGACTGGAGACATCTGAAAGAGACACACTGCATACACAGTGCTGCACTAACAACAGCTACAAGAGTTAAATTACACATCAGAAAAGAGCAGAAGAAAAGCAAGTATGGAGGAAAGAAGCTGTTCTGAAAAGGAAGCAAAACAAATGTCTCAGCAATTGGCCAAATTACACGTCTCAGCTAGTTGCACTGCTGCACATTAAAGGATAGAAGACAATTAAAAATGTAACTACAACCCGAAACCTCATTGATGCAACAAGAAAATTCAGTGGAAGGTCAAAAGAAAGAATAATCAAGGGAAAGCATGAGCTTTTATATAAAAACATCAGTGCAATTCAGGGTTCAAGGAATTTTAAATAGAAGAAAGTTTGTTTTCCCATTAATGGCAAGTCTATCCTAAGGAAAAGAATGAAGCAAATCTCCTATATCACTATATTTAAATAGTGTAGGAGGGGGTGGGAAACATAGGGACCCTTTTACTAAGCCACGTAGGCATGTACACGCCTCCTATGCACATTAATTTTGAACTACCACCTGGCTACCACGTGGACCAGGTGGTAATTTCATTTTTTACGTGTTAACCGGGCGGTAATCGGCATTGTACGTGCATAGACCATTACCGCCCGGTTAACGTGTGAAACCTTACTGCTAGGTCAATGAGTGGTGGTAAGGTCTCAGGCCCAAAATGGATGCGTGCCAATTTTTATTTTGCGCACGGCCATTTTTGGCTCAAAAAAGGGCCTTTTTGCAGGTGTGCTGAAAAATGGACCTGCTCTAATACACGCATCTACACCAGCACAGGCCATTTTTTCAGCACACCTTAGTAAAAGGACCTCATATTATGAGAGTTGAAAGCTAAAGGGCAGATATTCAAAATCGATTTAGCCATGCAGGAGAGGCTGCTGCCTGGTTAAATCACCTTGGCTAGCTCTGCCAGTAATATTCAGTAACACTTGACAGGGCAGTGTCACTGAATATCAGCTATGATCCTTGCACCACTGCCTGGTTAGTGCTGAGGTGCTCCAGGGTGGATGGTGGCGATTTTAACTCCTCCAAACAGGTAAATGGCCGGACTAAGTTAGAACAACAAACATCCTGTCCTAATTTTATCTGATTAGTTATATGGGCAGTGGTCTGCATTTTGCTCTGCATCCAGATAACTGCCAGCGGTCACTCCTGACCCGGATATTCATTGTTGATTCCCTGTCATTGAAGATCTGTGTCGAATTCAGCCAGTCTTTGTCAGTGGCTTTGAAACTGTTGAGGGCCTCAGGTTGAATATCAAAGGATAATTTTTTTTTTTCAAAGTATGTAACCCAAGGTAAAGGGAGAATATTTCTGCAAAATATCAGCAGTGCTTTACCAGACATTCAGAAGATTGAGTTAGGACAAGATGACCAGATGCTACCTTGCTGCCAATCACTTGAAAAGTTTTTGTTCTACTAGGTGTGAAGTTATTCTTTACTCTAATCCATCTGTGAAGGCATTCCTAGAACACAGTTTCCCCGATGCAGTACTTTGTTTAAAGCATGGCTCCTTTTGTGTTGTAGACATTTAATGCATTGGAAGCATGCCAGTGCTTAGGGGCTGAGCCATTTTAGCTCAAAAGGAAGTAATAGGGCTCTTCAGATATTCTGATAAATAACAGTCTATTTGCCAATACCCAGAGATTGGTAGAGAATGAAAATGTTATTTTTTTTTTCTTCTCAGGATGCAATTTAGCTGAAAGCAGTCTAAGTCTCTCATTTAAAGGTGCAGTACTTCAAGCAAGAGTTGCTTCCTTAGTTTGAAGCTACAAATGAATGATTCTTCTCTTGATTGTATTGTATAACACATCTTAGATTTTGCCTTTAGCCCTTAGGATTCAGGGCATATCACAAATAAAGAAACCTTCACATAAAAGTGAATTAACAACTGTTTCCCTAATTATCTTGAAACTAATAGTTTGTTTGTAGAAAATGATTGTTGGGGTGCTAGGAGGAGCCCTCATCTGATGTGACTGAAATTCCCCTGGAGCTGATGTACCTCAGACCCTCAGTGTAGCCCACAGCCCAAGATCATAATACAGGCAGAGAAACTAATGGATCACAGGAATAGGATGTTTTGGAATAGCAGATGAAAAGCTGAACAGGTGACCTTTTGTTTTGGCTGCTAATAAGTATTAAAAAGGGTTATCACTGACACTTTGTATAAAGATCTCAGTTTTCATTCAGAGAAATTTTCACACAGTGTGTTTTGGGTGGTCTACAGGTATACCATGCCTGGGATCCATTACCACAATTTTCAAAGCAAATTATGCACATACTTTCACTTTGAAACTTGCAGTGGGCAGGGCCAGCAGTTACGGAGTTCAAACAGGGTAACTGCCATGCTATACAAGGGCTCCAAGCCTATCTGACGCTGAAGGAGATACAGCCTGCTGATGGAATTTGGGGGCTCCTTTTTAAAGTACTGCCCTGGGCTCTAGGACATCTAACATTGACCCTGGCAGTGTCTATTGACATTTGCACCTGCATCTACTGTAGGTACTTTCTCCATGGATGATAACATATAAGTTACCAGGGACTGATGGGTAGATTCTCAGTAACTGGTTAAACAGATGGTCTGGTGAACTGCCCTCCCCCCCCCCCCCCCCCCCCCATGCTCTTTCCAAAGAGTGCACACTATTTATAAAAAGGACACACTATTTTCTCAATAGTGCACGCACACACACATTATTTATGCATTCACAGTAGTTCATCCAGGTGTGATGGTTTGCACATGCACAATGGTTTTAATGGGCACACCCACCATTAGAAAAGTGTATACCTTTTCAAAGGAGTATGTCCTTTTGCACATAATGTGCACTCTTTTGAAAGAGCATGCGCTCAACGACTTTGCTCCCAAGATGACAAAATAGTCAAATGAAAATGAATTAAGCATTCTCAGAAACAATCCAGGAAAGAACACAAAATGAAAAATTTCTGGCTGCCCATCCCACAGAAAGGCAGTATATTAAATCTATGACCCCATGACTCCTCATGACCCCCAAGTAGGATTTAATCTTGGGAGGTTCACACTATTATCTGCAAAAACAAAACAGAAAAAAAAAATGCTGGATTCAGTAAATGGCACTCAAAATTTGGCAATGGGAAAAATTGGTGCTAAGCATGATTTTATAAAGGGCACACACCTTATATAGAATCATCCTTAGCACCAATTCCCACACCTGATAAAAGAGATGGGACGACTTCCCTTTGAGGAAAGGCTAAAGCGGCATTGAATATCCGGTTTCACTTTTGACCGCAGCAACTTAACTGGTTAAGCTAATATTTAGCACTAACCAGTTAAGTGCTTAATGGTTAAAGATAGGCCTGTTATGTCGCATGATATAGCAGTTCGGCAGCTAGTCGCTAACCGTGAATATTCAGTGGAGATAACCGGCACTAAAATAGTTTTGAAAATCGGCCGCGTGTAGCATGCAGCCAGATGCACACACAAATTTTAACAGGTGCCAATTAATGTCAAATGTTAGCACCCAATTTTAATTGGCATGTTACGCAATTAATTTACACACACATATTGGGCGCATGCACAAATTTGGGTACCCAATTCTGGGCGCCATATATGTCGAATTCAGGGGAAAATGTGTATTTTCTGCTCATTTTTGTTTGTTAATGACATTTTCCATGCCATTGCAAATGACAGACCAACCCTAAATTCAACAATGTACAGAGTTAGCTACATCCTTCTGCTGAAGGATGGCCTCTCTTGTTCTTCACAATATACTGATATCCACTGTAAGAATCACTTCCTTGTAAGCCATATCCTGGAATTAAAGAGTTCAGTTGGTAGAAAAAGACAGTTGTATCGACACAGTCTGCTTTTTTTTTTTTTATTAGCAGTATCTAATCTAATCTGTGCATGTATATTCCTTCAACTCCCCATAGTGGCTCAAAGTGGATCACGAACTAGAGACCGAAACAAACAAACAAAAAAATCAGGAGGTACAATTATTACAGCCAATACATTTTAAACATGAGTGTAATCTACCAAACATCAAGCAAAACCATTGCCAGATAAAAAGGTTTTCAGTGACGGTGAGAAGCCTAAATAAGATATTTTAGACTGAAGTTCTATAGGCAGGTTATTGCAGTTTATGGGTGCTTGATAACCCAAAGAACTATGCTATATTTTTTATAACAGCCATAAACCTTGAACTGAACAGCACTGTTACTCAGTCCAATTCCACAGGCATCCTGAAGTAGTAGTTCTTTATGTTATATGAAACCCAACAGCAGCAACAGGAAAACTCCTTCCCTTGTACATCTTGGGAGGTAAACCAAGGAAAGATCCAGACTGATTTAGGATATGACAATTGGTTGGCCTGCAATTCCTATTCTAATGAGTTTATGTAATTTCATTTCATTTTATTTATCAGGTTTTTATATGCCATAATATCTAGAAGTTCTACACAGCCCACATAACAATATACAATAGAGAACTTCCAGTTTGCTCCTGTACTGAATGGCTGCTTAATCTTGGTGCTCCCGCTTCACTACTGAAAATCATAGTTACCCGATGCTAGGGTCCACCTTGAGGGTCAGAAACCAAGAAAAGGATCTAGGTGTCATTGTAGATAATACACTGAAATCTTCTGCTCAATGTGTGGTGGTGGCCAAAAAAGCAATCAGGATGCCAGGAATTATTAGAAAAGGGATGGTGAATAAGACTGAAAATACTATAATGCCTCTGTATCGCTCCACGGTGCAACCTCACCTTAAGTATTGCGTTCAGTTCTGGTCGCTGTATCTCAAAAAAGATATAGCGGAATTTGTAAAGGTTCAAAGAAGAGCAACCAAAATGATAAAGGGGATGAGGCTCCTCTTATATGAGGAAAGGCTAAAGAGTTTAGGGCTCTTCATCTTAGAAAAGAGACAGTTGATGGGAGATATGATTGAGTTCTATAAAATCCTGAGTGGTGTAGAACGAGTAGAAGTAAATTGAGTTTTTACTTGTTCCACTCAACATGAAAATACATTTAAAACAAATAGGAGGAAATATTTTTTCACTCAACGAATGAACTCTTTGCCAGAGGATGTAGTAACAGTGATTAGCAAATCTGGGTTTAAAAAAGGTTTGGTCAAGTTCCTGGAGGAAAAGTCCACAGTCTGTTATTAAGACACACATGGGGAAGCAAATGCTTGCCCTGAGATTGGTAACATGGAATGTTGCCACAATTTGGGTTTCTTCCAGGTACTTGTGACCTGGCTTGGCCACTTTGGAAACAGGATACTGGGCTAGATGGGCCACTGGTCTGACCCAGTATGGCTACTCTTATGTTCTTATCATTACTGTTACTCGCCTACACTTCCTTTGTTTTTAATTTCTTTTTCAATATTCTGTCCTCATGCGTCTCAACGATAAAGAAGAATAAGTCTGATACTCAATTTAATGTCTCAATGAACATTAAAAGACTTAAATCTAATCTGCCTTCTCTTGACAAGGCCAGTAGTCATATCAATGCTGATTCTGGGAATGACCCAATAATGGCAGAGCTAAAAGGCATGAAAGAATTTTTATGTACACATATGGCAAAATATCATGTGATATGCATCAGGAACTTGAATGCATACACACTCAGACGGTTTCTATTAAACAAATGATTGAACCTCTGACTTCCTGCACTTCTACGCTTCTTCAAGTGCACGCCAATACAGCAGAAATTAAAAAATGATGGGATGGTCATGAAGATCTGGCTAATCACAGTCGTAGAAACAATATTCGAATACTTGGACTTCCTGAGGAAGTCGAAGGATCTGATATGACTATTTTTTTTTTTTAAATCTTGGCTGCCTTCCTTTTTGTCTCTGGATTTTTCTAAGCCCCTTGAATTAAAACATGCCCATCGCATACCCTAGCATAAACAACCTAGTGCTAAATATCCCAGGCCCATTGTCGCTCACCTGCTTCAGTATCCACATACTTTACAAATTCTAATGACAGCCAAAAACAAACCTTCTCTACTTTTCAAGGTCAAAAGATTATTTTTGTTACAGACCATGTGGCTATATTTGCTGCAAAAAGGGAACTTTCTATCATTGCACCAAGGCCACAATGCTCAAAAATAAATGTGGATACTAGAGGCCATTAGCACGGGTCTAGCATCCATGATGTTTACCGGTTCAGGATGTTCGGAGGACTGGAGCATGGGATCAAATGAATGTAGGAAAGAATAGCACAATGAGCATGCAAATGCATGCTGATGAGTTCATTCGCTATTCTTCCCCAATGCTCAATGGGCAGTGTGCCACAGAAGAGTGCTCCTCTCGCTGCAAATCCTACACCAGCTCGGAGCTGGTGTTAGGGTTTGTCAAGCAACCCAGCCATCAAACCCTGGTGGTCCCCAGACCCCCACCCCCAAAGTTGTAAGGGCCTGGTGGTCCATTGGACCCCAGATCTCCCCCCTGAATGTAAATAAAACCATGGTGGTCCAGTGGGACCCCTGGCCATGCCCCCATCCCAAAGACTAGCCCTGGTGGCATTGCAGTGCCCCCCCCCCATCCCAACCCCATCCTAAGTTGATGAAGGAAGAAGGACAGAGTCCTAACTCCTACTCCCTTGTGTGTCATCAAAATGGCGGTGCCCAGCGCACCCACCAGGAGGACGAACTAGGATGCTGTTCCTCCTCTTTTGTCAAGGTAGGAGGGGGTTGGGGGAGGCAACCTCTAGGCCAGCGGTTTTAGTTTTTGGATGGGGGGGCATGGCCAAGGGTCTCACTGGACCACAATGGTTTTATTTATTTTGGAGGGTGGGTGAGGGGTCTGGGGTCCACAGACCCCTACGTCCTTGGTGGGGTGGAGGCCACTGGACTACCAGGGCTGGAAGTCTTTGGAGGGTAGAGGTCTGGGTATCCACCGGACCACCAGGGCTTGTTTTACAGGTGAGGGCTTTTTCTGGGCATGATCTCAAGAGCTGTGATTAACGCACACCTCTTGAGTGCATGTCCAGGCACAATTGTTCTGCAGAAGTCCATAATGCTCAAAACTAACAATGCACCTAAATTTACATGTCATTAGCATTGTGAATTAGGGAGTTCCTTCCCCGCGCTGTTGTGACAGTATTTTTAGTATAGCTCTGTAATTTTGAGCATCCCCCCTACAAGATCCTAAAGATCTTGGGGCCCAATTTGGGCTTTAATATCCTGCTCATATACATGTCACTTATCATAATCGCACTGACACATATATGGAATCTGAAGTTCTTCATACCTGGATTCAGCAAATTAAGATGGGTTGATCATCACTACTTATATCTGGCCTTGCTGAATATGCCGTTGCTCTGTTCTTTCTGTGGATTTTGTTATTGGACATTTTACTCATCTATTACTATGAGGGGCATAATCGAAAGGGGCCACCCATCTCTAAGGGCGCTCATCTCCAGGAACGAATACGAGAAGGGGTGGTCCCAACGGTATTATCGAAAAAGATGGGCGGCCATCTTTTCTTTCGATAATACGGTTGGGCCCGGCCAAAAGTCAGAGATGGGTGGGTTTGAGATGGTTGGCATCGGTTTTTCAGCGATAATGGAAACCAAAGGCGGCCATCTCAAAATTGAACAACTCCAAGGCATTTGGTCATGGGAGGGGACAGAATTCGTAGTGCACTGGTCCTCCTGACATGCCAGGACACCAACCTGGCAACCTAGGGGGCATTTTTAAAAATAAAAAAAAAACATTAAAATACCTCCCAGGTGCATAGCTCCCATACCTTGGGTGCTGAGCCCCCCCCCAAATCCCCCCCCAAAACCCACTACTCACAACTCTACACCATTACCATAGCCCTTATGGGTGAAGGAGGGCACCTACATATGGGTACAGTGGGTTTTGGGGGGGCTGGAAGGCTCACATTTATCACCACAAGTGTAACAGGTGGGGGGGGGGGGTGGGACTGGGTCCACCTGCCTGAAGTGCACTGCACCCACTAAAAACTGCTCCAGGGACCTGCATACTGCTGTCATGCAGCTGGGTATGACATTTGAGGCTGGCTTAAAGGCTGGAAAAAAAGTTTTTCAAGTACTTTTATTGATGTGAGGGGTTTAGTGACCACTGGAGAGTCAGGGGACATCATCCCTGATTCCCTCTGGTGGTCATCTGGGCAGTTCGGGTACCTTTTTGGGACTTGGACCTAAAAAAAAAAGGGTCCAAAAAGAGCGACCTAAATTCTCACTACGGGTGCCCTTCTTTTTTCCATTATGGCCTGAAGCCGCCCATCTGTTAACCACTCCCATGCCCGCCCCTGTCCCGCCTTCACTACTGTGCCAACATGCCCCCGAGAACTTCAACGACAAAATTACTAAGCTTTGCAACACGATTCCACAAGACTGTACAAGCATTGATTCCTTTCTAGATGAACTAGACCCTCAAGGAGATGAAATTCCAGCTGACCGTTCATGGACTAACTTCACCTCCCCTCACCACGACAGAAGTCTCTGGGCAATCAACAAACTTTCCAAATCTCACTGTCATCTTGACCCATGTCCCAACTACTTAATGAAAGAGGCCCCAGAATGCTTTATCATAGATCTTACCTCCCATCTAAACTTTCTGCTACAACAAGGTTTATTCCCCTCTGATCACGGCAACATACTATTAACACCAATACCGAAAATCCTAAGAAACCAGCGAACGATGTCACCAACTAACGCCCTGTCGCCTCCATTCCTCTACTAATTAAACTGATGGAAAACAGGGTGGCCTCTCAAATCAACGAATATATACAAAAATTCTCCATTCTACATGAGTCACAATCGGGCTTCCGCTCAGCCCACAGCACAGAAACTGTCCTACTCACCCTAATATCCAAATTCAAACAATAAATCGCATTTGGAAACAACATCCTCCTTCTACAATTCGATTTATCCAGTGCATTCGACATGGTAGATCATAACATACTAACCAAACTACTGGACAAACTTGGAATCGGCGGAAATATTATTAACTGGATAAAATGATTCATCACATCAAGATCCTACCAAGTTAAATCACCCACGGCTACCTCACCACCTTGGTCTCCAATCTGTGGTGTATCTCAAGGATCCCCCTTATCACCGATACTCTTCAATCTAATGATGATCCCACTAGCCAAAGCCCTATTCAGACATGATCTCAACCCTTTCATCTACGCTGATGACGTTACCATATTCATCCTCTTTAAATCAAACCTAACAGAAATCTCTGACAAAACCTTTAGGATGAAATTGAACAAAGAAAAAACACAATGCCTAATCCTCTCATCTCAGCACTCTGCACCCCCCCACCCCCCATCTAATCTTACCACCTCCGGCACTACAATCCCCATTTCTGACAACCTGAAAATCCTTAGAGTGACACTAGACAACCACCTTTCCCTCGAGAACCACGCCACAACCACCACGGAAAAAATGTTCACAATGATGTGGATACTGAAACGCGTAAAACCATGTCTAGCCCTGAAAACATTCCAGAACTTGGTGCAATCCACGGTACTTACCCACGTTGACTACTGTAACAGCGTCTTCTTAGGCTGCAAAGCCCACATCCTGAAAAAACTTCAGACTGCCCAAAACACAGCAGCGAGACTCATCTTTGGCAAATCACATTTTGACTGATGCATCCTCCCTGACCCTTACCCTGCTAGTTCACCCTGTTAGTTGCTTTTCCCCCTGCCTACTCCTTGTATACTTTTCTAAGTTTCCTATTTTGTAATTTTATTTTACGTTTTGTAAGCCACATTGTGCCTGCATGAGTGGGAATATGTGGGATATAAGTGAACAATAAATAAATAAATAAACCCCTCTCCGTGCAAAACTACACTGGCTCCCCATCAAAGAACGTATCAATTTTAAAGTCAACACATTAATCCATAAGATAATACACGGTGTGATAAAGTCACATCCAGGATAGTTGGATTAAGGCAGTTTCAGTCTGAACTACAAGTCCCAGAAGGCATTGCAGGCAAGGAGCCAGGGGGTGAGATGAAAAACCCGGACTAGACTCCTAGCTGCAATAAGGGAGGATATGGGTGTAAGGTAACAGGAGGAGTAGATTGGCTGCCACTAGGGGGAAAGAAAGCTAGGAAACCCTGTGTGCAGGAGCTCCTCATTAGGCTAATGCTCAACTCAGCTGGTAGGGGTGTGTAGAGAAGCTAATGAGTGGAGAATGATTGGTTGTGAAGGCAGAAGCCAGGGATTGATTAGGCAGGTGGGAAGGAGTCTCATTAGTTCAGTTCAGGAGAGAGAAGGAGAGAAGTATTTGCAGGCTGAAAATCCTTGGGCAGGGAAGTCCCTAAAGTACTGAAGCAGGCTGAGATTCCTTGGGTGAGAGGAAGTCCCAAAAGTATTGAATTCACTGTGAAGCTGATGCAGGGGAAAACCCTTGGGTAGAAGGAGTCCCTAAAATATTGAACTCTCCTGAAGGTAAAGAGGATAGAAGGTAGAAAATGCTGCTTGGTGACTGAACTGTGATGATGAACTGAAAGAACTGTTTGTCTTGGGGAATTGAATTACTGTTTATTGTGCACTGGATAAAGAGCCCAGACTGAAGCCTGTATTGAATCCTGGTATGTGCTTTGCTGCTGTTGGAACTGTGTACTAAAAACCTGCATGGAATAAAAGTCCTTAAGATTGAAGTTACTGGTGGACATCTATTTATTCATTGTACCGGGAGCCTGTGGCTGGAGGAGATTGTTCTATCCTTGGCTGCACAAGAGAGGCGCCTGGTTACAACGGTGACTCTCCGGCCTATATGACAAATCTAGTTGACCTCCCAGCAAGAAACATGTCTGTATCCTCGCGAAACTACCTCAACCTACATTATCCCAACTGTAAAGGTCTCAAGTACAAAACTTATTATGGATCCAATTTCTCCTTCCTGGGCAGCCAACTCTGGAATGCCTTCCCTAGACATATCCAATCAATCTATGACCATCTACCTTTCAGGAAAGCATTAAAACTCCATTTATTCAAGCAAGCCTACCCTAAAAACCCTGATTAAACTTATGAACCGCTCTATCTAGCGAACACCGAAGAAGCAACGACAACAACACTGAGCCAGACTACATCTCCCACATCACCCCCCAAATCATCTATCCCTACCAACCCATCCATTCTTTCACTTATCCATCCAATCACAACCCCATATCGCCTATATTTACCGACCCATCCAAGCTATTCCTATGCTACATTTAATTTTCCTACCTATCTAAAAAAAATTCTGTATAACCTAATACTATGTAAGCCGCATTGAACTTCCTTTATTGGGAAAGCGTGGGATACAAATGTATTAAATAAATAAATAAATGTGTTCGTCTCTGCAACGGAGTGCAGTTGAAAGCGCCCAAAATCGGCTTTCGATTATACCAATTTGGGCGCCCTCGGGAGATGGGCGCCCATCTCCCGAAGATGGGCGCCCTTCTCCTTTCGAAAATAAGCCTGTATGTTTGCCCATTTAATGTTATATTATGTTATAATTATGATTCTTCTCAAATTTGACAACATTCCATTTGTTTTTTAATAGTGTAAATCTGCTCTCATGATATTATTCCTTCCCTCTTTTCCCTCCCTCTCTCCCTGCCCTCCCTTTTTTTACAATTCTTTTTCTACTACTAAACCTTTATATTATTTACAAGGTGAGTGTTTCTCCTCACTTTTAGTGGTTTGTCTTGGATGGGTAGTTGTTCACTTAGGTCACTGGTTAATCCATTCTGTTTCTCTGGACATATGGGAGAGTTGCTATTTTTGACATTATGGAATGAATATTTTTGACATTATGGGATGAATTCTATATATGGTGCTGAAAAAAGTGCTATTCTATAAGCTGCGCTTTAAGTTAGTCACAGGTTATAGAATGCCACATACACCTGGGAATCACGCCTTACTTTAGGTGCACCCATTTGCACCAACTGAAAAGTGGTGCAAATGTAAGAACCTAAATTATGCATGAATCCTCCCTTATTCTATAACAACATGTATAAATGCTAGGAACACTCCCATTCCGCCCATGATCCTCTCATTTCCATGCCCCAAGGAAAACTGGTTGAGATAATATAATATGATAAGAGAAATAAAACAGTTAACTGTATAGCAGATCACTTTACAAATGAAAAGTTGTCAAAAATTGTGTGTGCAAATTTGGACACATGTCCAATTTGAATGTGCAATTTAACTAAATAATGAGCTAATTAGCGCCAATAATTGGCTTTTTAGCAAGCAATTATTGGCACTAATTAGATTTAATTGGCAACGATCTTACAGTTTCTGTAATAATCTTGACATCCATTGCTGAAAATAATAATGCAGACTCTAAGCCACAAATGCCGGTGCAAGTCTGTTTTTTTCTTAATGGCATTTGACACACCACCTTTCTGTGGTTTAAATCAAAAAGGTTGGGGTGAGGGGAGGAAACTAGATGACTAACAGACTTATTTTGAGATCGACCAAAACCGGGGACGACCATCTCTAAGATCGACTATCTCAACATTTATGTTGACCATCTCTAAGGTCGACCTAAATGTTGAGATTTGGGCATCCCCAACCGTATTATCGAAACGAAAGATGGATGCCCATCTTGTTTCGATAGTACAGGTTTCCCCGCCCCTTCCCGAGGACGTCCTGCGAGGACACCCTCATGAAAACCTGGGCACCCCGTTCGATTATGATCCTCCAAGTGTATTAGCTTCTGTATGTGGTAACAGTTTTTCAGCTATATTATGTATGGCATTGCAGAATTTTCAATAAAAAAAAGGTTGGGTGGCAGGGAGAGAAATGCCTTGTCCCCCAGTCCACCCCTGAGTCCCGTCCCCCCCAATTGCAGGTCTAGCTTTGCCTGGAGAAAGAGACTATTTTTAAAAATTTACCAGCATACCACTGCAGAAGACCCACCCTTAAATGAAAAAAATATGAGGGTTAGCCCTGCACCACACTTATTTTGTAACTGCAGCAAAGGAGGATTAAGTAATGTGACTGTAGTCACAAGGAGCTGCAGTGGGAATTGAACCTGGTTCCCTTTGTTCTCAGGCCACTGAACCACCATTAGGCTAGTCCTAAGGTTTGTCAAACATGAGCAAAGTAAATCTTTCTTGAACCCACTGATATGCACTCATGCATGAAGTTAAACTACTGAAAATTTTCTAGATTTAGAAACTCTTTCTGAGCTAGTCATATCAATCTTGATTCACTGCCATCATGTTGTGCCTCTAATTAGCATATAGATCCAGACTTTCATCACTGAATAACAAGTGCTCGAAAGTGTTCACTCAGGCTATTTGGGACAGATGAAAATCTATTTGGCACAGTTCAGGAGCAGATACTCTCAAAGCATGAGGCAGTTTGATCCATCATAGACATTCCATTAACATTTCCCTTAACTCTACCTGCACTGGTAACTCACACACTTTCATGATCTCGCCCCTGGGAAGCCTCTGCCTTGAAGATATTTTACTCTTAGCATCTGGTGCCTTGAAATGTATAGTGAGTAGTGTGTGGCAACACAAGGGCAGTGTTCAGTGCTTCTCATGATATTTATCTAAATGTCTTATTAACGAGCTGCTGTGGTTCAAATCCATGCCAAACAGCTCATAAATAAGAGATTTTGCAAAAATAAACATATAAGAAAGGCTTTGTGGACCTGTTTTCATAAAAAGGAGGGGGGGGGGGGGTGGAATGAAGCACAGTTCAAGAGGTGGTTTTTTTTTTTTTGGTTTTGTTTTGTTTTTGTGGAATCAGATCCACAAAGCTATTTTGCATGCTTGTCTTTGCAAAACTTCTCATGAATGAGATGCTTTGCATGAATTTGTACCATGCCAGCTCATTAAAGAGAAATGTATATAAATTTTCACGTGAAGCAGACTTCATCCAAAAATATACTACTGCAAAGTAATTTCCAAGAAGTACACTTTTGTGTGAAAACTATGCCTGAAATTTGGCATTTTTGCATGTCCCCAATCATTTAATGCTATTTTCTGCATGAGCTTGAGTAGGGAGCATGCTCAGTTCATTAAAACAAACGTGTAGGGCCTGCTGAAAACAGGAGAAGCAATACGAGACCAGCAAGGGACAGACCAATGCTTCAGCTGGCGTGAGTTGGGGACTCCCGCCTGCCAAGGTACTTTCGCAGTGGCGGCGGAGGGGGGAGGAGTTGGAAGCAGCGGCGGCGATGGCGGGGGGGTAGGAAGCGGTGGTGGCAGCGGGGGAGGGGGCAGAAGTGGGAGGAGGCGGGCTAAAATGTGCTCCCCTCCTGTTGAGGTCTGGCTACGCCCCTGGTAGGGAGAGGATTTTTTAGCCATGTATGCTCCGTTGGACATGAGGATTGTTGCATACTAGACTACCAGGATGTTGAAGTCTTCTTGTGGGGGTCCTGAGGGACCTGTTTTGTATTCATATATTAATTTAGGTTACTTACCGAATACTGTAAGCTTCACACATAAATACTGCACTTAGACACATGCACTTACAGTGGTGGAAATAAGTATTTGATCCCTTGCTGATTTTGTAAGTTTGCCCACTGACAAAGACATGAGCAGCCCATAATTGAAGGGTAGGTTATTGGTAACAGTGAGAGATAGCACATCACAAATTAAATCCGGAAAATCACATTGTGGAAAGTATATGAATTTATTTGCATTCTGCAGAGGGAAATAAGTATTTGATCCCCCACCAACCAGTAAGAGATCTGGCCCCTACAGACCAGGTAGATGCTCCAAATCAACTCGTTACCTGCATGACAGACAGCTGTCGGCAATGGTCAC
Source organism: Microcaecilia unicolor (assembly GCF_901765095.1). Taxonomy (NCBI): domain Eukaryota; kingdom Metazoa; phylum Chordata; class Amphibia; order Gymnophiona; family Siphonopidae; genus Microcaecilia; species Microcaecilia unicolor. The sequence goes on along the minus strand of NC_044031.1, from coordinate 258,876,391 downwards.
CTGTATGAAAGACACCTGTCCACAGACTCAGTGAATCAGTCAGACTCTAACCTCTACAAAATGGCCAAGAGCAAGGAGCTGTCTAAGGATGTCAGGGACAAGATCATACACCTGCACAAGGCTGGAATGGGCTACAAAACCATCAGTAAGACGCTGGGCGAGAAGGAGACAACTGTTGGTGCCATAGTAAGAAAATGGAAGAAGTACAAAATGACTGTCAATCGACAAAGATCTGGGGCTCCACGCAAAATCTCACCTCGTGGGGTATCCTTGATCATGAGGAAGGTTAGAAATCAGCCTACAACTACAAGGGGGGAACTTGTCAATGATCTCAAGGCAGCTGGGACCACTGTCACCACGAAAACCATTGGTAACACATTACGACATAACGGATTGCAATCCTGCAGTGCCCGCAAGGTCCCCCTGCTCCGGAAGGCACATGTGACGGCCCGTCTGAAGTTTGCCAGTGAACACCTGGATGATGCCGAGAGTGATTGGGAGAAGGTGCTGTGGTCAGATGAGACAAAAATTGAGCTCTTTGGCATGAACTCAACTCGCCGTGTTTGGAGGAAGAGAAATGCTGCCTATGACCCAAAGAACACCGTCCCCACTGTCAAGCATGGAGGTGGAAATGTTATGTTTTGGGGGTGTTTCTCTGCTAAGGGCACAGGACTACTTCACCGCATCAATGGGAGAATGGATGGGGCCATGTACCGTACAATTCTGAGTGACAACCTCCTTCCCTCCGCCAGGGCCTTAAAAATGGGTCGTGGCTGGGTCTTCCAGCACGACAATGACCCAAAACATACAGCCAAGGCAACAAAGGAGTGGCTCAGGAAGAAGCACATTAGGGTCATGGAGTGGCCTAGCCAGTCACCAGACCTTAATCCCATTGAAAACTTATGGAGGGAGCTGAAGCTGCGAGTTGCCAAGCGACAGCCCAGAACTCTTAATGATTTAGAGATGATCTGCAAAGAGGAGTGGACCAAAATTCCTCCTGACATGTGTGCAAACCTCATCATCAACTACAGAAGACGTCTGACCGCTGTGCTTGCCAACAAGGGTTTTGCCACCAAGTATTAGGTCTTGTTTGCCAGAGGGATTAAATACTTATTTCCCTCTGCAGAATGCAAATAAATTCATATACTTTCCACAATGTGATTTTCCGGATTTAATTTGTGATGTGCTATCTCTCACTGTTACCAATAACCTACCCTTCAATTATGGGCTGCTCATGTCTTTGTCAGTGGGCAAACTTACAAAATCAGCAAGGGATCAAATACTTAGTTCCACCACTGTATGTCAGCCATCGGTTTGGGAGCATCAGGCTGCCAAGCTGTGGCCTGATGCTCCTGGGCCACCTCTTAAAGGGGCTTGCATTGGACATAGTAGTGGATAGTGGACACAGGCATCCCCCCTGCCACTAAAGTTCCTTCCAGTCAGCCATGGATCCCATATAAATGCGTAGGCCCACATTTAGGCACACCAATGGCTGTTTGCGATAGTGTTTTATATGAAGACTTATGTGTGTAAATGTTCTTATAGAATAGTCTCACTGCTTGTGCAAATATGGTATCTAAGTGTTGTCACTCTGTTATAGAATTGTTTTCATGGTCAACAAGCACCCTTGAGATGACCTTCAAAGTTTAAATAATGAAGTGACTTGAAGCATATTTCAGGGTCAATCGATTAATAGCCTTAAAAAAATTATAAACAAAAATCTTCAAAATCAATTTAGGAGGCAATGGGAAGCCAATGAGGCTTTTTCAAACCTAGGTGTGCTGAAATATTTTGAAACATTACAATAAACCAATCACTTAATTATTGTAACATGCATCACAATAGTAAAGTCATCTTTTAAGAGCTAAGAACATAAATTACATATCAATTGAGCTGGAAGAAAGCTGATTTAATTATGTATGTAATATACCACCTTACAGAGAGACTGGAATCTATAATCATTTTACAAAAGAAACAATCTTTTATTGATGATACTTGAAGTTTTAAGTGTAGGTTTGTAATCCATATAATTTTAGGGGTTGATATTCAGTCAGCAGCACTCAGTGTTATTCTGACCACTGCCGACATTATGCCTGGAATTCATTGCTAGGCCATATCCAGGCTCCAGCAACGAATTTACGGGTTTCCGGAACTGGCTAAACCTTGTTGGTTAAATGTGTCATTCAGGACTGAACCGTCTATGGGGCACTGCATAAAAATAGGATTTGATTTTTATGCAGTCCCATTTATGCGGTAATTCTGTCTGATTAACTGTTGAATATCGGCACTTAACTGCTTCAGGAGCTAACCAGTCATTTCCTGTGCTACTAACTGGTTAAGTAGTCTTTAACAAGTGATCTAACTGGCCAAGAGCCATTTCTGGCTGGTTAAAGGGGTCTTTTACTAAGTATTACTATGTAACATGGGGTGACTTATTTCATGCTACATTAGGGCACCACACCCAGTGTTAGAGGCATTTAACACACGTTAATTCAGGCCAGTGCCCTAACTTAGCTTGATAGTTTTGCCCCTAAATAAAATTCAACCCTCAAAAGACTAAGGGGTTGATATTCAAAGCAATTCAGGGGGTCTTTTACTTAGGCGAGCTGGCGTTTTTACCGTACGCTAAAAATAGGCGTGGTGTAAAAGCTAAAGATGTCAATGTATTCCTATGGGCATCTTTAACATTTAGCGCATGCCTATTTTTAGCGTGCACTAAAAACGCCAGCTCGCCTAAGTAAAAGACCCCCTGAATTGCTTTGAATAATTTTAATTTAATTAGGGGCAAAACTATCAAGCTGAGTTAGGGCGCTAGCCTGCATTAACATGTGTTAAATGGCTCTAACACTGGGTGTGGTGCCCTAATGTAGCATGAAATAAGTCACCCCGCGTTACATAGTAATAAGATGCAAATGCATGTAAAGTAGCTCATTACTATGTAAATTTGATATCTCAGCTTGCGGTGTGCACCCAAGTCACAGTATTGCTAGTAAAATAACCCCCAGCTAAAAGGTGGGTTATTTTACTGAGCAGAAGGATTAGACCACTAAGTTGCCAATTAAGGGTTGCCAGCACCATTTTCAATGATGGTGCCAGTGAGGGTGGGAGCAACTGGGCATCGCTTCTGCCTAACTACTACATATCAGGAATTGTTCCATAAGGTATGCCCAGGGGTGCCTTGGAGAGGGGGTATCATGTTGGGGGGGAGCTTCCAGGAGGGATGGCCAACTTCTGGGTTGGAGTTGGCTGCTTAAAGGTGATATTGCAATTGGGGGGAGACACTTTGATGGGAGCAAGGGGTCACTGGAGGGAACTTTGGTGGCGGGTGGATGCCTCACGTCCACTATCCACTACTATGTCCAATGCTAGCCCCTTTAACAGATGGCCTGGAAGCATAAAACCACAGCTTGGCAGCCCAATACTCTCGAGCCAATGGACTAATGCTGCATTTGAGGTGGCTCACAAGCAGAATTAGCCTTTTATCATGGGAAGCAGCAACCTGCAGTACAGGGATACTGTAGGTTGGTAATTCCTGTGGAAAATCAAGGTGCAGAAAAAGCTCTCCTTTTACTGCCCCTTGATAACTTCCTCTTTTAAAATCAACCGGTCTGTAATCACGTACATACAACTAACAAAGTTGTCTACTGTTTCTTAGTGGGCACTGCTAAGCTTAAATGTCATTCACATACATTTGACATCTTGGACCTACTCCCTTAACAAGTTGACAATGGGGTAGTATATTAAGCAGGAGGAATGAAAGCATGAAGCCAGGATACTCCATAATGAGGTTCCTAGGACTCCAAAATGTCTTGCCTCACCTGTAGGCTCTGAAACCTTTTCACCTTTAAACAAATCTGAACCAATCCAAAATGGAATCTCTGTCAATGAGGAGTTGTAAACAGGAAGTAAAGTCCCATATTTCAGAGGGAAGACAGGTTCCAAATGGACAAATAGGGAACATGATCCCCTTATCTGAACTCATAGAGGAGTGGCCTAGTGGTTAAGGTGGTGGACTTTGGTCCTGAGGAACTGAGTTTGATTCCCACTTCAGGCACAGGCAGCTCCTTGTGACTCTGGGCAAGTCACTTAACCCTCCATTGCCCCATGTAAGCCACATTGAGCCTGCCATGAGTGGGAACGTGCGGGGTACAAATGTAATAAAAAAATAAATAAATACATAGATCATCTAATAGAGCAATCAAAGCATTCTCAGAGCTAAAAATTTTCTGAAAGCATGGTTAAGATTGGTTTAAAAATCCACCTCCTCCAACCTCTCAGTTGGTTATAAGCTACTGCTAATATTCCCTCTAAGCTGTGTCAGAGTCCTCCACAGTGGCCATACTATTTCAATATCATATTTTCATTAGTGAAGGTCAAGCAAGTTCTGCAGGGTTCCAAAGGACCTGCCTGTCCCTAGTGGTTCAAAACACAATATTGAAGCATCACCCCCCCCCCCCCCCCCCCCCACACACACACACACACACACTGGCAGGAATGAGGCCGGCGGACTCCCTCACATTTTCATGGGAACATTGGTCGCTGCCCTTTCAAACATTTTTCTCAGAAAGCGAAGAGTAGAAACCGATCTATGATATTCATTAAACATGCAGGTCAGTATTTAAACCCCAAGGTCAGTGTTTGTTTAAAACACTATCCTCAGTGTTTAAAGTCTATCTACGTTCATCACAGCTATTGGTGACACTATATAAACATAGACAGGGCTGCTCACTGCTGTTGAAAAACAGCTGTGACATTCAGCTGTTATCTGCAGAGCTGAGCAGTTTGAGTTAAAATACTTTACTACAGGAACAGTGACTGAATATCACCACTATGCATATACGTAGAGGAAATGCCTTCATTCCACCCTCACTCTGCCCTGACCCTATACAGAATAAAAAACTCAAATACAACTGAAGAGAGGCAAAGAATTACCAACACTGCCAAAAAGACACCAAGGTGGCAGGAAAGGGGCACTTTACATGTTAATATATATGCCTGCTGGTGTAGACGTCAGTGCTCTTAGTCTAGATACTATTTCTGCAGGATTTATACAAGAAATGTAGAAAGACACAAAGGACTTATGTGTCATTATAAGCAGATTACAATTAGTAGGGCAGGAAGGCACATATTTTAGCCTATTTTATAATGACCTAGGTGTACTGTTATAAAATTTCCCTCTATGTGGCACAGGAAATTAAAAGCAAAGCACTTATAAGGTCATCAACCAAAGGTGACCATTTAAGTTCTTCTGAATATAGATCTCAGCCATCTTTGTATCTGTTAGAAACCTTATTTTATTTTTGTTACATTTGTACCCTTTGCTTTCCCACTCATGGCAGGCTCAATGTGTCTTACATATTGTATATAGGTACTTATTTGTACCTGGGGCAATGGAGGGTTAAGTGACTTGCCCAGAGTCACAAAGAGCTGCCTGTTCCTGAAGTGGGAATTGAACTCAGTTCCTCAGGACCAAAGTCTACCACCCTAACCACTAGGCCACTCCTTCACTCCACCTTCCTGTCCCTTAACTTGCCCCCTGCACATAAACAGTGTAATAATCTTTTCCAGTTGTTAAAACTAAGCTTCCTTGCAAGTGTCACTTTTAAAGGTATTACTACACCTGCCTTTTAAAAATAGCTCTAATCAACCTAGCATTTACATTATTATATGCAACAGTAGCATTAATTATATTCTAAGCCATTTTTCTTTTCATTCACCAGTTTATACCCTTTTTTTCTAATAAATTCACATATGTGCTTGGTATGTTTTCTGCATGCATCCCTTTAGAAATATTGGGCTAGATTTTCATTTACAATGATCAGAGAAGTAATATAAGTGCTGACACTTAACATAATCTATATATTCCACACTCCTATCCAGATAATTAATTTTCAACATGCACACGGAGATGACTGTACCAGCACTTGATGGATAGATTTAGGTCTGTTATCAAGCAGTTATAGGCTTATCTGGATCATTTTTTCTGGATAGCTGCTCAATATCATTGCTATTCAACTGGGTCCCATGGGCCACCTCTGCTCCTTCCCTAATCTGGCCCTCTTCTATCCAGATAATATGTGTCTGACTAGCAATTTAAAATGCTTAAAACTTAAAACAATTATGGCCCTGTTTACAAAGGCGAGCTAGCATTTTTAGTCACGCTGTGTAAATGCCCATAATATTCCTCTGGGCGTCTACACGATTAGTACATGCTAAATTTTAGCATGCGCTAAAAACGCTAATGCACCTTTGTAAACAGGGCCCTTAAACAACAATAAAACTTTCAAAAATATCTGGATAAGGAAGGTGTGCATTGGCCACCTGGGGATTAATTCTATAGTGGACACCAACATTAATCTGCCAAATACTTTCGTAAATCTTTAGAATGTTTGAATATATGTGAGTAAATGCCCAAACTCTACCTAAGAGCTATTCTGTAAATACATACTTATCTTACATAGGGGTCCTTTTACAAAGTCACTCTAGCATTTTTAGTGCTCACGAATGATTAGTGTGCGCTAAATGTTAGAGACGCCCATAGAAATTTATGGGCATCTCTAAAGTTTATCGTGTGCTAATAACACTAGTGCATCTTTGTAAAAGGATCTCGTGGTGTGTATTTTCACATTTAGGCATACACTTGGACAGAGTCTGGTCAGAGCGTGTGAGCAGCTTATAGAATACTGAAAGTTATATGTGTATTTCCAGCATTTAAGTGCTAGTTTTTATATCAGTTCTATGCCTGGTATAAATGCTTGCACCTAATCGCATATGTGGATATATAGCAATTTATGCTAATAGCACAGGCAGTTGGTGGCTCAGCGTTTGTGAATGCTAACGTGGGTGGGGCCAGGGGAGGGGCCTTAGTCTATTCATATATAGTAAATGCAAGGAATAAAGTGGTAAAAAATTAAGCAGTGCAAACTTCAATAGATAAGTGGAAGGGCACTTTCAATATGACATCAAAATCTGATTTTGGATGTTTTGCTGAAAATATCCAAAAATTGAGTGGCAAACATAGCAATTTTTGTACCAGAAAAATATCTGTTTCCAAAATTGCCATTTGCTAGATGATTTTATGCATTAAAAAAAATAAAATCCAAGGGAAAAATGCAGAAAAACAAGCTATTGGGATGTATGAGGGGCCAGCATCCTTAGTAGACTGTTAACACAAACATCCCAGCAGAGCAGTGGAGCACCCTAGGGGGCACTATAGTGGACTTAACCTAAAAGCTCCCAGGTACACATCTCATTGTACCTCCTTATACTGTATGGTGAGCCCTCCAAAACACACCAACAACCTACTGTGCCCAGCTGTACACCACTACACTAGTCCTTCTTGCTGAAGGGGCCAACAATATCAGCAAAATTTGCCCTTTCCTTTCTGAGCACACTACCAGAACCCTCATCCAAACTCTTATCACCTCTCGCTTAGACTATTGCAACTTGCTTCTCACAGGTCTCCCATTAGCTGTTATGATATGAATTATGTAGCATGATGTTGTGCTGAATCAGATACCAATATAAAAATGCAGCTTTTAAAGACTTATTGGGACAGAATCATTATAAACTGGTCTGGCTTTCATGTCAACTCCCTCTTTCCCCCCTCCCTTTTCCTGGGAAACTTCTGATAGCAAGACTATCTATTCAATTACAAACACTTAACAAAAGGACTATTCAAATACAAACAAGTAAGAGACTGCTTCAAAGTTTTAAATTTTAATCTCTTCCTCTGATCAAAAGCCTTGCTGGTCAATAGAACAAAAGATCAAAAGAAAACTGCAGTCAGAGAGGCTGGAAAGGTGTGAATTCAGCTATTGAAGACAAAAGAAAACAGGAAACCACCTGCTGGCTGCCCCAGACAAATCTTATCAGATGTGTATCTACCACAGAGATTCAAACAGGAAGCCTTGTGCTTCAATAGACCATTTGTCAGCAAAATCCAGACAGGAAGTCTTATGATGTCATAAAACATGAGACCAGGTACCATGATTCATTGCAACTACCCAGGGTCCAGTGCAAACCAGGAAGCAAATAATCCAGGGCATGCAATCATGTTTTTCTGCTATAAAAAGAGAAGCTGTTTCCCTGAAAGACAGAATCCTTCTCCTCTGATGCTGCCCTGCTGCTGCTACAGACTCTCTCTCCTCTGCAAGACTCTCCCAACACTGCCTGCTGTAAGGATCTCTCCTGTAACCATGCTGCTCATCACTCAGCCTCTACAACAAATGACTTTTTTGTAAGTTAACCTGATTTAAACCTGTTACCTTGTTGGTTTTGCAGCACAAATTCTCTGTTCTAAGATTCTTAAAACTACCTCTCACTGCAATTGCTGAAAACTGTACTATAAATAAACCCCTTTTGAAGCTAAATATATGGTCTGTTCGTTACATATGTTCTTTAAACCTGGTAATGAAGGTTAATGTAATCCAATAATATATATTCTTGCAATTGTGAATCTTATTACCTTAATTGGTAATTGGTGGAGAAATAACCAAAATATATCTTTAAAACTTATAAATACAGTGCATGTTCTTAAAATTATAAATATTAGTGAATGCTCTGAAGCAATTTCCCCAAATTAAATATTTCTTAAAACATTAACATATCCATCTCTCTCCTCTTCAATCTGTTAACAATTCTGCTGCACGACTAATATTCCACCAGTGTCGCTATGCTCATATTAGCCGTCTCCTCAAGTCACTTCACTGGCTTCCTATCTGTTTCTGCATACAGTTCAAACTCCTCTTATTGACCTATAAGTGCATTCACTTTGCAGCTCCTCAGTACCTCTCCACTCTCATCTCTCCCTACATTCCTCCCCGGGAACTCCGTTCACTAGGTAAATCTCTCTTATCTGCGCCCTTCTCCTCCACTAACTCTAGACTCCATTCCTTCTAACTTGCTGCACCATATTCCTGGAATAGACTTCCTGAGCCCTTACCTTGGGTGCTGAGCCCCCCAACCCCCCCCCCCCCCCCAAAACCCACTCTACCCCCAACTATACAACACTACCATAGCTCTTAAAGGGTAACGGGGGGCACCTAGATGTGGGTACAGTGGGTTTCATGTGGGTTTTGGAAGGCTCCCATTTACCACCACAAGTATAACAGGTGGGAGGGGGATGGCCCTGGGTCCGCCTGCCTGAAATGCACTGTAGTACCCACTAAAAACTGCTCCAGGGACCTGCATACTGCTGTCATGGAGCTGGGTATGACTTTTGAGGCTGGTATAGAGGCTGGAAAAATGTTTTTAATTAGCTTTTTTTGGGTGGGAGGGGGTTGGTGACCACTGGGGGAGTAAGGGGAGGTGATCCCTGATTCCCTCCGGAGGTCATATAGTCAGTTCGGGCACCTTTTAGAGGCTTGGTCGTGAACAAAAAGGGGCCAAGTAAAGTCGGCCAAATGCTCATCAGGGATGCCCTTCTTTTTTCCATTATCGGTCGAGGATGCCCATCTCTTAACCACACCCCCGTCCCACCTTCGGTACACTGCCGACATGGCCCCTTGAACTTTGGTTGTCCTTGTGATGGAAAGCAGTTGAGGACGCCCAAAATCGGCTTTCGATTATGCAGATTTGGGTGCCCTTAGGAGAAGAACGCCCATCTCTTGATTTGTGTTGGCAGATGGGTACCCTTCTCCTTCGAAAATAAGCAGGATAGTAACATAGTAGATGACGGCAGAGAAAGACCTGTACGGTCCATCCAGTCTGCCCAAATGGTGGAACTCACCACCCAAAGTCATAAGAAACATAACAAACTACCTACAGTTCAGAAAAGAATTAAAAACATATCTTTTCAATAAATTTTATGGTTAACCACACATGCTACTAAGGTTCCCCATGATCCAAACAATCTGTAAATGTAATACAACACTATAACCTCTCCTAAATGCTCAATGTAAGGTTCCCCAAGCTCCATACTGACTGTAAATGTAATATAACACTGTAACCTCTCCTAAATGCTTAATGTAAACCACATTGAACCAAAACTTGTTTTTAGATAATTGTGGGATATAAGAATAAATGAATGAGTAAATAAATAAATACAGAGCGGTTGTGAGTGTTGTATGGCCCCTGATGCAGGCTATTCACTGAAACATAGATCCCGTCTAGTCTGTCAATCAATAAACATTGGTTCCTCATTTAATAGCTTCTCTACATCTCACTTGTAGCCGACTACATTTGTTTCTGCAGTTCTGCGTCTGTTGGTGTTTTCCCTCTGTCCTGCTCATTTTTCTTATGTGAGATAGGTTATTTCCTCACTGAACTGTTAGCCAAAGAATGACTGACAGATAACTATTCTTTCCCCCATTCCTTTCCTTCTGGATAATGTTCTCTGTACTGTTCAATTTAGATTGATTAAGTCATGATATCTTAGACAGGAAGTAGAATATGTTTTACATGTAAGGTCTGATCCTCTGTTGAGCAGTAATGACCATAAGTGAGTAGGGACATTACAAAGTTCTCAGCGAAGATGATACAGCATTACTTTCTCTGTTTTATATCTGAGATACCTCAGAATGGCTTTTAGAGTGACATGAGGAGAAAAGAAAAATAAATGAAAACATTCAATACAGAATAGGCTTATAATCTATTCTAAAATACGTTAGACAACAATTAATGATGGATCTTGGCCCTTGTGAAAATACTCTGATAAGAGTTGCCCCAGAGAGCTTCAATGCAATTACAGAATGGTTTCAAAGCAAAAGGAAGACCATATACCAGTAGTTCCCAAATCTGGTCCTGGAGGCACCCCAGCCAGTCAGGTTTTCAGGATATCCACAATAAATATTCATGAGAGAGATTTGCATATACTGTCTGTAAATTGCATAGACCGCATGCAAATTGTGGATATCCTGAAAACCTGGCTGGCTGGGGTACCTCCAGGACCACGTTTGGGAAACACTGCCATATACAATAGAAATGGGCAGATGACATAAAAAAACATGAAATAGAGATTGAAAAAAACAACACCTGCAAAAACCCAAGGGAACAATACAGTTTAAGGGTGAATAATTTTTGTGCACGAAAGAGGAGTGGGACTTTTGTGATCGTATGTGATGATCTTAAGGTGGCTAAATGGATAAATAAGGCAATGACAAAAGCTAGAAGGATGCTTGGGTACATAGGGAGAGGAATGGTCAGTAGGAAAAAGGGGATGATGATGTCTCTGGTGAGACCTCATTTAGAATATTGTGTACAATTCTGGAGATAGCACTTTCAAAAATATATAAACAGGATGCAGTCGGTCCAGAGGGCAGTTACTAAAATGGTCAGTAGTCATCATCATAAAGCATATGGGGACATAATTAAAGATCAATATGTATTCTTTGAAAGGAAGGCAGGAGAGAGGAGATATGATAGAGACATTTGAAAGGAAACTCTGGAATGAGGGGGCAAAGATGAAGGTGAAAGAGGATAGGCTCAGAAGTAACCTTAAAAAATATTTCTTCACGGAAAGGATGGTGAATTCATGCATCGGCCTCCCAGTGGAAGTGAAAACAGTATCTAAATTCCAGAGACCTTGGGACAAGTACAAAGGATCTCGAAGGTGTCCTTTTACTAAGGTGCACTGAAAAATGGCTTGCGGTAGTGTAGGGGTGAGTTTTGGGCGCGCGCAGAATCATTTTTCAGCGCACCTGTAAAAAAGGCCTTTTTAAAATTTTTGCTGAAAATGTATGTACGGCAAGATGAAAATTGTTGCATGTCCATTTTGGGTCTGAGACTTTACCGCCAGCCATTGACCTAGTGGTAAAGTCTCAAGCGTTAACCGGGTGGTAATGATCTACTCGCGCCAAATGCCACTTGGTGCACATCCGATATGCATGGCAGAAATATTATTTTTCAGCCGCTCCTATTGGACGCACAGAAAAAATAGAATTACCGCAAGAGCCACATGTTAGCTATGCAGTAACTCCATTTTGGTGAGCATTTGGCACACGTAGACTCTAATGCGACTTAGTAAAAGGCCCCTAAGGGAATGACAGAGAAAGTAGATGGCATGGATGGGCAGACTGGATAGGCTATGTGGTCTTTACTTGCCTACACTTTTCTCTGTTTTTATCTAAAGTTATGTCCGTCGTTTACATCTCCCCTCACCATCAATGGCCTGGTTTACTAAGACATTTCTCCCATCTTGTGTCTGTTGGGGGGGGGGGGAGCCTTTAAATAAAGATCCTGCTATATAGGAGAGGGTATGAGAAGATCACGTCTTCCTTCTCAAAGCCTCTGTAACTTTGTTAGTGATATGAAAGTGTTTTCTCAACTAAATAGTATATAGATTTATATTTTTCATTTAATCCTTCATTTTTCCCATTGATTCCCATGGAGCTGGTGCATGTAAGTTTTATTAAAGCTGTTCAAATCAGGCAGTCTGGTGATTTAAGTGTAAGCAAACATTTATAGCTTGCTGCCCTTAGTTTGAACTGCTATAACACTTGAAAAAAAAAGTTCATTTCACTGTATCCTTCCCCTTCTAGATGTTGGTGACGTCAGGAATGAGACTTGGTATATCTTAAAAAGCATATTGAGACTCATCTATATAACAGTGAGGACAATAATATGTTATATGATAGATTGCAGGGTCCAACATAACATCCTATGTAAAAAGGGATTATTCAGTTTTCTCAAAACTGTGCCTCAGAGCCATACATTTGCAATATAGAGCATGATTGTTTTCCATTTACAGAAATTGGCTAATACTAGAAATTGTTCTAAATAAGTATTTTGTTTGAATCAAATCATATTAAATGATCCACAAAAGGCACTCAGGCATCATGAGACAAATATCAGTTGCCATTTCCTAAGTGATAGCAAGCTATGCATGCAACAGGATCCCTTTAGAGTCAATTAATTCCCATTTGTTTGTAAGTCTCACATTCCTCTGTTTTCAACAGTAATTACTTGAGTAAAGCTGTCAATGGCAGCTTACAAACAGGAAAAGTGATCATCATGAAAGAGTTTACAACAAAAGATATATTTTTTTTCAAACAGGTATCAGTCCTTCTCTTTATGTGAATTGAAATAATTTCAATTTTGTCTGATTTTTCATATTTTATATTAAAATATTAACTACAGATGATAGCAAGAAAACAGGACATAGTGGCAAAGGAGAACCAGAAACCTCATCCACACTCTTATCACCGCTCGCTTAGACCATTGCAACTTGCTTCTCACAGGTCTCCCACTTAGCCATCTCTCTCCGTTTCAATCTGTTCAAAATTCTGCTGCATGACTAAAATTCCGCCAGTGTCATTATGCTCATTCTAGCCCTCTCCTCAAGTCACTTCACTGGCTTCCTATCCATTTCCGCATACAGTTCAAACTCCTCTTTTTGACCTACTAGTAAAAAAAGGCCCATTTCTGACACAAATGAAACGAGCGCTAGCAAGGTTTTCCTCGGAGTGTGTATGTTTGAGAGAGTGTGTGAGAGTGACTGTGTGTGAGAGAGAGAGTGAATGTGTGAGTGTGTGTCTGTGTGTGTGTGACAGAGAGAGAGTGAGTCTGGGTGTGAGTGTGTCTGTGTGAGAGAGAGTGTGTGTGTGATTCTCCTCTCTCCCCTGCCTCCCTCCAGCCACCCAGCAATTCTACTATCTCCCCTGCTCCCCCTCCAGCCACCTAGCAATTCTCCTCTCTCCCCTGCCCTCCTCCAGCCACCCAGTGATTCTCCTCTCTCCCCTGCCCCCCTCCATCCACCCAGCAATTCTCCTCTGTCCCCTGCCCCCCTCCAGCCACTCAGCGATTCTCCTCGCTCCCCTGATTACCTCCGTCGAAGCGGCCGCGTTATTGAAAGCCCTGCCCATCTGTAGCCTTCCCTTTGAGTTTGTTCCCTCAGAGTCCCGCCCTGGCGGAAAGAGGAAATGACGTCAGAAGGCAGGACTCTGAGAGAACGAACTTGAAGGGAAGGCTGGAGACGGGCAGGGCTTTCAATGACGCGGCCGCTTCGACGGTGAGTCAGGTGGCTCTTTCTTCAGATCAGAAGATGGAGGGCTCCGAGGGCGGGACACTGAGAGCAATCAGATCAGAAGATGGAGGGCTCTGAAGGCGGGGCACTGAGAGCGAGTGCAATTGCCTGTGGTTGGTCCCTTCTCCATCTGACATCACGTTACTATGCAGCCTTCCCTGCCCTCGGAGGGCGGATCGATTACGAAGCCTACGAACACTACAGGGCTTCCCTACTGCACGGCTTCACTGCCACGCTGCCACGAAGTCAGCTTCAGAACATTGGAGGTGCGAATTATTATATTAGATAAGTGCATTCACTCTGCAGCTCCTCAGTACCTCTCCACTCTCATTTCTCCCTACATTCCTCCCCGGGAACTGCGTTCACTGGGTAAATCTCTCTTATCTGCACCCTTCTCCTCCACTGCTAACTCCAGACTCCGTTCCTTTTATCTTCCTGCACCATATTCCTGGAATATACTTCCTGAGCCGGTAAGTCAAGCTCCATCTCTGGCTGTCTTCAAATCTAAGCTAAAAGCTAACCTTTTTTATGCTGCTTTTAACTCCTAACCCTTATTCACTTGTTCAGAACCCTTATTTTATCATCCTCACTTAATATTTCCTTATCTCTTGTTTGTCCTGTTTGTCTGTCCTAATTAGATTGTAAGCTCTGTCAAGCAGGGACTGTCCTTTCATGTTCAAGTGTACAGCGCTTCATACATCTAGTAGTACTATAGAAATGATAAGTAGTAGTAGTAGAACAACATGAGAACAACAAAAAAGTGTCATTGCAAAACGATATCTGTGCATCATGTGCTGAGAAAAAAAAGACTATCAAGAAATGCAGTCAGAGACAAATCAAATGTAGTAGAAAGATGCAGAGATAATTTCCCCATCTTATTAGCACCATGAGTCTCATTAAAATCAATTTCTCAGCACATCTTGATATGTTCTCTATACATGTTATATCCTAGGAACTCTAGAAGAAAGATCTCTTGGTAATATGCAATTACTAAATTGAGTGTTATCAGCAAATTTGAAAATTTTAGATCACATTCCACTTACCCTGGCTAAAGAATGAGGTTCATTACTGGCATTTGATGCACTAAACTAATCCATTATGAGTCGTAATAGTTCTGGGGCTACTGGGGAGTGAGGGGCTCAGAGTGTAATGGTCTCAGAAAAAAGGTAAGTCTTCCCCAAACTCCTGACTCACTGTACTCTCCCACCCAAACCCAAGGCAGCTTCCCCACTTCCTCTCTCCAACCTTATCTGGACTAGCTACATTTAGCACCCCCCACCTCACACACACAAACACTCATCAACCGAGAATCTCCCCTCTTACATACCAAGTGCTCATATAGTTCTTCTAGCTTTTCTGTCTTCCCCTGTATTACACTTGACTCTTACTTTGACCATGCATGGTTGCTCTTTATCTCAGCTATTCAGTGGTAACATTGTAGGCAGAGCTACCTATCGTATAGTGCTTTTAATATACACTATGAAAGTGGGATAGGCAAATTGTGTAATGAAAGCTGCTATCAGGATTTTCTAAAACCCTGTCCCACACATTATACAAATCCAAGTTCTATCACTCTGGGAACTGACAAGCAAATGACACCAGGCCAATTATCATAAAGATGAAGGCTTTTTTGTTTACAAACATGTGAAACAAGGAAAAGTGAAAACATGAGTAACTAAGAAATATGTGCAAATGCAAGGTGGCTCAGGAAAGTAAAAGATAGATATTCTTATCAGAGAATTAGTCAGAGTGAATACACACAAACCCTGGATCAGGTCTTGAAGTCAGGCCTCCTATTATTACCCTTTAGCAATAATAGAGCTGGCATACAATCTGGATGTAGATGAGGGTAGCAGGTGATGTCAGAGCAGGACACCAGATGAACAGCTGGATTCAGAAGAGCCCCAGCAGGTCCCAGCAGTGCAGTAGCAGAGAAGATGGCTGGTTGGATGGTAAAACCAGCTAGAACTCCTTGGTTTCCAGAACTTCTTTATATGGTTCTGCTTGAGGCATTATCTTTGATGATAAGCAAGCTCCTCCCTAGGTGCTGAACATTCGGGCCTCAGAAACCACATTTTACATCACTGAAGATGCAGTTTTAGGAATGCAGTAAAGTTCCCAAACCCAGGCACCAAAGTGGCGGGATCAGGCTGGTCTCTGTATAAGAAGTGCAGGGCACAGTTTGTGCAATAATGATATCAACTAAGTAGTCCAGTTCCAGCTGATGAGCGAATTCAGCATAAAGTTCAGCCTGCATTGGGTTCTGTTCTTGCAGGAGGTTATCAAGTCAAGCTCTGTATTACAGGTATATAGACAAGGTGCCTGTACCCCTTACAACACCACTACTGAATTCCCCAAGCATCCACTCTGGATAATGGTTGTGTCTCAATGTGTTATCAAATATGGACATTTGTTATGATATTGCTAAGTCAGCCTGGAAACTAGCATTGGTGGTCGAGATCATATATAAGTTTGGAATATGAGGAGGGGCCAGATGCCACATTGGGTGGGCCTGATTAGTTCAAAAGACTGAAGAGTCTAATACAAATGCATGTTTTATGTAAGTGAAGCTGGTGCCTTTTTTTTTTAACTACTAACCTTCCACTTACTCAATTGTCTGCTTGTCAAATTACTGTTTTATCATCAATACCTGAGAAATCTTGCATACAGAGGGCTAACCCGAACAGCACGGTGGTCCCATGAAATGAAAGCAAGCCTTTGCTTACTTTATTTATTTTTTGTCTATTAGATTGTAAGCTCTTTGAGCAGGGACTGTCTTTCTTCTATGTTTGTGCAGCGCTGCGTACGCCTTGTAGCGCTATAGAAATGCTAAATAGTAGTAGTAGTAGTAGTTACCAGGCAGTGTGAAAATACACCATTATCTGATAACCAATTTTGTACTAGATGGGAACAAATAAAAGGAAAGGAAGAAAATGGCACCTAGAACATGAGGGATGATCCACTCAGTAACATCATATTAGTATAGCTTTAATACAGTACTGCTTTGATAAAATGATAGATATGAAGGAAGGTCAAATTCAGATCTGTAATGTCTGAACATTTCCAATTTTTGTAACCCTCTGTCTGTGGTGTAACATGACTTCCAACAGCCTTCAGTAAACAGTCTTCTCATTGCCCCAGTCTGAACTGAATTTTAATCAAAGTCCTTTAAATGCCATTGAAGAAATCCATATACTATGGATTGCTTCTTCTGCCTGAAGCCAAATGCTTTTTGGAGGGTCATTTATTATTTTTAGAAACCCAAACCAATCCTGTCTAATAGTACAGTGTAAATTCCAACATATCTAGAAGCATGGTACAGCCATTTTGATGAACTACTACATCCAAAAGTAGCTTTTGGTTATTCTGTTAAGATGATTTATTAGGTTCCTTCTGTATCTTTCTCAAAAGGAGTCAGCCTCAACTCACAGTTAACCAACATTAACTTTCTTTCACTGAGTATGGTTTGCTTCCCATCCTGGAGTACAGCCAAAAAGTTCAAACAATCATACAACCACACCAACTTGTAACCAAACAGCATTTTTATGCATTCTTCTGGTCTGTCACATTACAGTTACACATAAAGGGTTAGATTCTATATATGGCACCTGAAACATCGGTGCCAAACAAATTTCTGCCTAGTCGTATTCTATCAACAGCGCCTAAATTGAGGCATGATTTATAGAATATACCTAGAGCCCTTGCACATGACTAAGCCTAGTCACGGGAATTTATACCAAGTAAAACCTGGTGAAAATACCAGCACCTAAGTTAATCATGGTGTTGGAGTATTCTATAACCATGCACATAATTTTTTGTAACACGCCTGATCTGCCCATTCCATTACCATGGTCATTCCCCCTTTCTGGCTGCACACCTTAGAATTTACTTTCACAACTTTTAACCGAAAGAGAAGGATGCCCATCTTCCGACACAAATCGGGAGATGGGCGTCCTTCTCTCAGGGTCGCCCAAATTGGCATAATGGAAAGCCAATTTTGGGCGTCCTCAACTGCTTTCCGTCGCGGGGATGACCAAAGTTCATGGGGGCGTGTTGGCAGTGTACCGAATGCAGGACGGGGTGCGGTTAAGAGCTGGGCATCCTCAGCCAATAATAGAAAAAAGAAGGGCGTCCCTGACGAGCATTTGGCCGACTTTACTTGGTCCAATTTTTTTCACAACCAAGCCTCGAAAAGGTGCCCAAACTGACCAGATGACCACCAGAGGAAATTGGGGATGACCTCCCCTTGCTCCCCCGAGGGGTCACCAACCCCCTCCCACCTTTCCAGCCTGTATGCCAGCCTCAAATGTCATACCCAGCTCCATCCCAGCAGTATACAGGTCCCTGGAGCAGTTTTTAGTGGGTACTGCAGTGTACTTCAAGCAGGCGGACCCAGTCTCATCCCCCTTACCTGTTACACTTGTGGTGGTAAATGTGAGCCCTCCAAAACCCACCCAAACCCACTGTACCCACATCTAGGTGTCCCCCTTCACCCCTTAGGGCTATGGTAGTGGTGTACAGTTATGGGGAGTGGGTTTTTGGGGGTGGGGGGCTCAGCACCAAAGGTAAGGGAGCTATGTACCTGGGAGCAATTTCTGAAGTCCACTGCAGTGCCCCCTAGGGTGCCCAGTTGGTTTCCTGGCATGTGAGGGGGACCAGTGCACTACGAATGCTGGCTCCTTCCATGACCAAAGGGCTTGCATTTGGTTGTTTCTGAGATGGGCATCCTTTGTTTCCATTATTGGCGAAAACCGAGGTCTTCCATCTCTAAGGTCGACCATCTCAACATTTAGGTCGACCATCTCTTAGGTCGACCTAAATGTTGAGATTTGGGTGTCCCCGACCGTATTATCAAAACTAAATATGGACGCCCTTCTTGTTTCGATAATACGGGAAGCCCTGCTCCTTCACGGGGACATCCTCAGAGATGGGCGTCCCCATTCGAAAATGTCCCTCCACATAGAATATGCCTAGCAAGTTGTGCACATAAATTCTAATTAAAGTCAATTAGTGTCAATAATTGCATGTAAAGTGACCATTATCAGCGCTGATTGGCTTGTTAACTAATTAAATTGCACGTGCAAATACAAAATACACCTGAATTTGTGCACGCAATTTCAGTCACACTATATAGAATCTGGACAATAGGAATTTATATACAACAAGCCCCAAATTCTAGATGCTGTTCTGAGTTGTGCTTTAGCAGTCTAAGGAGCTCATTTTCAAACAAGAAAAACATCCCAAAAAGTGGCATAAATCTTCATTTTGAGGTTTGTCTCACAAAAATGTCCAAATTGGTATTTTCAAAACCAATTTTTAGATGTTTTTCTATGAAGTCTGTCAGATGTGTGTTCAAATCACAAAGGGGCATGTCAGGAGCGTGTTAAGGGTGGGATCTGGGCGTTTTTCAGCAATAATGAAACAAAAAAACCTGTCCAGGACTAAAACTAACACTTCATACACAAACTGTAGCACAGGTATAAAGAACAAGTTCCAAATACACACTGTGCACAATATTAAATATACTCTTGTACCGTTAACATGATCAATATTCCCCAGATTTTTTCTGTTTTAAGGGTTTTAGATTTCTTCATTAGGAGGAAAAAAGGCCTCAGAAGTCTACCATGCTCAGTGCCGCAGCACAGACAGTTTTTAGCACTAAACAGGTACACAGCTCAATCATGGGTCAAAAAACCTCCGTTGTTGTTTTTTTTAGTTTTTTCTTTGCAATTAAAATATCTAAATAGAACTTCTTTTTATCAAGCACAAATAGCCAGCACTTAACTTCTTGCAGCAATCTCAATGGAGACCCATTTTACCACCGGCTTTTTCAAGGGAATTGCCTGCTTTTATCTTGTGCCTGTACCCGATTTGCCAAATGCTACTAAATAAATAAATAAATAAATAAATAAATAAATAAATAAATAGTAAAAAAGTTGGAGTTGAACCCAGAGTCATTTGGGTCATTTTTGGTGTGAAAGTGGACTATAGTGAGTCCCAGCTCATCTGAAAAATAGTTGCATTAACCATGGTTCCGGGGAACTTAGAAAGCAGCCCTGACTGAGGGGCAAGTCAGGGTTACATATAGATAAGTAACAGAGTTATTACTGTCATTTCTGTATTCAGAGGTAAACACATAGCTAGGCTGAAAATCTGCATTAAATTATATGGATATATTAACCATAAAAGGGTAAATTCAATAAATACAGACAACAAGATGATGCTCGCTGAGCATGAATTCTGTAACCACAGTTTTGCATGGAACTGCTATTGCAGAATACCAGTGTATTCACAGTTTCGTGGCTAACCTTAGACATGAGCACTTACACTATGTCAAGTGTTCACAACTAACTATTGTCAGCTATCCATGCAATCCCTAATATTCTAAAATCTGTGCATGTAACTCCTAGGCATGCCCCTCCCATGGCCATGCCCCTCCCCTAGATGTTGTGCACAACAGAAATTGCACACACAGTTTCTAAAATAGCAGCTAAGGTCAGTTGTGTGTGCAACTGCCAATTGGTGCCAACTAAAACCAATTAACATCAACTTAAGACAATAATTGGCTGGTAATGCCAATTAGCCAATTATTAAATTAAGTTGTGTGCGTAACTGACCGTGTTCTATAAAATGGTGGCCAACTTTGCCTAATTTTATAGAAGGTCCCATAAGGCATAGATAAGTAGAAAAATCCACAGTGCAAAGTTAATAACCAAGCTCCTGAAGTTTTTATGGTGTTGTTTTGTCTTATTCTATGCTCATTCCTATAAAACAATCAATTGAAGGCAGGCACTTGTATAAATCAAGCAGCAGATGTGTCCTGAACAGTTCCAAAGACTCGGTATAAAATCATTGGGCAAAGAAAGGGGGATAAAAGGGAATCATCATGCTAGGAATTATTAGAAAGGGATGGTGAATAAGACCAAAAATACTATAATGTCTTTGTATCACTCCATGGTACATCTACACCTTGAGAATTGCATTCAGTTCTGATTGCCGTATCTCAAAAAATATATAGCGGAATTAGAAAAGGTTCAAAGAATGACCAAAATGGTAAAGGGGATGGAACTCCTCTTGTATGAGAAAAGGCTAAAGAGGTTAGGGCTCTTCAGTTGGGAAAAGAGACGGATGAGGGGAGATATGATTGAGGTAGTGTATCTGGGTTTTAAAAAGGTTTGGAGAAATTCCTGAAGGAGAAGTCCATAGTCTGCTATTGAGTCTGATATGGGAAGCAACTGCTTGCCCGGGACTTTATAGAATTAAGGGGATAATATTATGTGTTCTGCAGTCACCTAAATAATAAGTTGTGTTTTTTTAAATTCTTTTAAAAATTATACTTTAATTTTGATTTAATTTTGACACTCCATATAATTTTTTGCCTTGCTCCTGGACTGTTCCAAATCTCTTCCCATTTTTGCATCTATTAATAGTTGGCCAAATAGCAAGTCACACTGCCAAAATGTATCAATATACATGCCAGGCCAGGACTTTTGTTATAAAGCTCTTATACAGTTGGTATCTGATGCTGTCGGCATAAGAACTTTTGAATAGCAGCCCCGATCTAATCTGAAAGTCAGAGGTACAGATTAAACAGAAGTGTTGACTCAATTTGGGCTTTTAGTCTTGTCCCAGTTCACTACTCCATCCATCACTGGGAATGCTAATGAAATTACATTAATAGGCATTAGCCCAGGAAAAATGTATCACTAGGCATTGGCCCAGGGACTGTGAAAAAGAGCTATATCAAGATTACTCAACCACAATACACAGTGTTATACACAGAGCCGTAGCGAGGGGAGCTGACACCCGGGGTGGGTCGCCGCTGCGTACCCCCCCTTGGGTGCAACACGGCGCACCCTCCTCCCGCTGGAGCGCACCCCCCCCCGGAGCGCATACCTGCGGCGAGGGACGGGCAGGAGGGCCAATCCGCCCCGACTGCACGTTGCTGGGGTGTGTCGGCTCCGCGCTGGTTCATTGCTCTCTCTGTCACAGAACAGGAAGTAACCTGTTCCGGGGCAGAGAGAACAGTGCACCAGCGCGGAGCTGACACCCCACAGCGGCGTGCACCCGGGGCGGACCGCCCCTCCCGCCCCCTTCCTACGCCACTGGTTATACATAAATCTAAGATGATGACAAAATGGAAGGTGAAATGAAAAAATACTAACAACCGAGCTTGATGATTTTCTGATGAGATGTGAATGGTAAAAATAAAGGAGAAAGGTCCCACAAGGAACAGATAAGTAGAAACATCCACAGTGCAAAGTTAATAACCAAGCTGCTGAAATTTTTATGGTGTTATTTTGTCTTATTCTATACTCATTCCTATAAAACAATCAATTGAAGGCAGGCACTTGTATAATCAAGCAGCAGATGTGTCCTGAACAGTTCCAAAGACTCGGTATAAAATCACTGGGCAAAGAAAGGGGGATAAAAGGGAATCATCATTTGGTTACTTTCTTCTATGGAGATTCATCTGCAGAAGGTCAGACACTGTCAGACTGCTGACTGTTACAGTTTTTGCAGTTTCCCATGGATAGGTCAATTAATCAAAAATTCCCTGACCCCTGTCTATCCATCTTTGCCGAAGTGTGACAAATCAGCAAAGAACACTAGTCCTTAGACTTGGCTTCTATCTATTAAGAAGGAACAGTCTGGTAATAGAAAATGGGTGTTACCATACATCTCACAATATAGCCTTAGATACCAAGTGATGAAAGAAGCCATATGATTGGCTAACAGGGTCCCTTATGATGCCAGGGCTTCATTTTTATAGTCACAAGCAAGTACTATGTGGTAGCTCAAATCTTATTAAATCATTTTGATTCCCATTTTGCCCAATCATTACATTGGTTCCAATGTTCTTGAGTTCCTCTGTCTTTAACATAGAGAAAGAAAAAGCAGAAAAACACACAAAGTCCCTTCATTTTAAACCTGATGTTTTAAAACCCATGCAAGATGTGCTGTTCTGGCTGTGCAGATTATCTTTCCTTACCTTAATGCTGCACTATTAAATGACTGCAAAACATTTTGAGGTCAATATTCAAAAACACTTATGTGGGGGGGGGGGGGGGAGAGAGGGGGAAACTATATGACCACATACACCTTTTTTAAATAATATGAAGCATTTAAACAAATAATTTTGCATGTTAGATTGTTATACACCACAAGTTCGATATTCAAAGTGTTTTAACCAGCCAGAAATGGCTCTTGGCCAGTATAGTCGCCTGTTTGGGGCTAACCAGTCATTTTAAAAGGGTTCTAGGGGTGATCCAGGAAATTATAGACCAGTAAGCATGACGTCGGTGTCAGGCAAAATAGTGGAAACTATTAT
This sequence comes from Microcaecilia unicolor, assembly GCF_901765095.1. Taxonomy (NCBI): domain Eukaryota; kingdom Metazoa; phylum Chordata; class Amphibia; order Gymnophiona; family Siphonopidae; genus Microcaecilia; species Microcaecilia unicolor. Next base: position 258,853,097 of record NC_044031.1, on the reverse strand, counting down.
AAAGAATAAACTTATAGAACATGTAGACAAACATGGTTTAATGGGACAGAGTCAGCATGGGTTCAGCCGAGGGAAGTCTTGCCTTACCAATTTGCTTCATTTCTTTGAAGGTGTGAATAAACATGTGGATAAACATGAGCCAGATGATGTAGTGTATCTAGATTTTCAGAAAGCTTTTGATAAAGTTCCTCATGACAGACTCCTGAGAAAATTAAAGAGGCATGGGATAGGAGGCAAGGTTCTGGTGTGGATTAGGAATTGGTTATTGGCCAGAAAACAGAGGGTAGGGTTAAATGGTCATTTCCCTCAATGAAGGAGGGTGAACAGTGGAGTGCCACAGGGATCTGTACTGGGACCGGTGCTATTTAACATATTTATAAATGATATGGAAATTGGAACAAGGAGTGAGGTGATTAAATTTGCAGAGGATAGAAAACAATTCAAGATTTTTAAAACACGTGCGAACTGTGAAATATTACAGGAAGACCTTAGGAAACTGGAAGACTGGCAGATGAAATTTAATGTGAACAAATGCAAGGTGATGCACATTGGAAAGATTAATCCAAATCATAGTTACCTGATGCTAGGGTCCACCTTGGGGGTCAGCACTCAAGAAAAAGATCTAGGTGTCGTTGTAGATAATACGCTGAAATCTTCTGCTCAGAATGTGGCAGTGGCCAAAAAGGCAAAACAGGATGCTAGGAATTATTAGAAAGGGATGGTGAATAAGACCGAAAATACTATAATGTCTTTGTATCGCTCCATGGTGCATCTGCACCTTGAGAATTGCATTCAGTTCTGATTGCCGTATTTCAAAAAAATATATAGCGGACTTAGAAAAGGTTCAAAGAAGAACGACCAAAATGGTAAAGGGGGTGGAATTCCTCTTGTATGAGAAAAGGCTAAAGATATTAGGGGTCTTCAGTTGGGAAAAGAGACGGATGAGGGGAGATATGATTGAGGTCTATAAAATCCTGAGTGGTGAAGGACGAGTAGAAGTAAATCAATTTTTTAGTCGTTCCAAAAGTACAAAGACCAGGGAACACTTGAGGAAATTACGTGGAAATACTTTTAAAACAAATAGGAGGAAATATTTTTTCACTCAATGAATAGTTAAGCTCTGGAACTTTTTGCCGGAGGATGTGGTAACAGCAGTTATTGTATCTTGGTTTAAAAAAGGTTTGGACAAATTCCTGAAGGAGAAGTCCATAGTCTGCTATTGAGACAGATATGGGAAGCAACTGCTTGCCTCATGACTTGTAGTATGGAATGTTGCCACGATTTGGGTTTCTGCCACATATTTATGACCTGGCTTGGACACTGTTTGGAAAATAGGATTTTAGGCTAGATGGACCATTGGTCTGACTCAGTATGGCTTTCTTCAATCAATGTGTAATTAAACTCTGGAATTCATTGCCAGAGAATATAGTAAAGGCTGTTAGCTTAGCAGTGTTTAGAAAAGGTTTGGATGGCTTCCTAAAAGAAAGGTCTACAGACCATTATTAAAATGGAATTGTGGAAAATCTACTTCTTATTTCTAGGATAAGCAGCATAAAATGTATTGTACTTTTTTGGGATCTTGCCAGGCACTTGTGATCTGGATTGGCCACTGTTGGAAACAGGATGATGGGCTTGATGGACCTTTGGTCTGTCCCACTAAGTCAATACTTATGTACTTATTATGTCCTCAGGTACAAATTCTGGAGCAAAACGTTCAGCAGTTAGAATCAAAGGTCACTTTCTAATCATTTTGAGAAATTAGAGAAGGACATGGTAGTGATTCAAAAATTGCAAACAACAATACTTAAAGACATACCAGCCAATATTCAGTGCTATTTAACCAGCCAAGAATGGCTAGAAAAAGCTAACCACTAATATTCAGTGGGAGATAGCAGATTATCTGAGATGAATAATCGTGGTTAATGCATAGTGGCTAACCTGGCTATATCACATGATATAGCCAGCTATCTTTAAATATTCAAGCATTGGCCAGCTAAGTTTAGTGGCCAAATTGGACCCCCTAATTAGCAATCCTCTCTTTGGCCACTTTAAAATTAACTGGCCAGTGCTGAATATTCCCTTAAGCGGTTAAGTCTGACCAAAAAACAAAAAATAACCCTCCCAAAAAACAGATATTCAATGTCGGTCAGCAGAAATGGCCCAGCACTGAAAATCTGGAGTCAGCGCCAATTGCGGCACATATGAAGGCTGCCTCCCATTATCTGAATAGTGGGCTCATAGTATGTTTAAGAAGTAAATATAAGCTACTGGAAAACTTTTCTAGATCTTCATTTTCTAAACTTCCCTCAGGTTTATGCTGTTTCTCTGAAAGATATGCTGAACCATTATTTAAAATAAATATTGAATATTCATGATGAGAATTTACCTCCTTTTTTCACTGGTATATTATCTGCCACTTAAAGTGAATGATGCCCAGCAAAATCTGTATAATTCAGCATCTGCACTTGATGTATCTGCTCTATTGGAATCTTCAGATATTAATAATGCTACCTTGTTTGCTTCTCTTGCTCTTACTCCTGGTAAAAATGTATTTTAAAAACAGAGTTAAGATTTGAGACTTTCGATAAGAGTTTTCCCAGATGCATCTCAAGATACCCAGAACGGAAACCACTTCAGACTGAACAAGATTCTTTTTAAGATACCCATGTAAATGTGTCATTAGGTACCAATTCTTGAAATATGTTCCCTTTGATCCGTCTCACCTTACTACCTTCTTGGCAACTAAACATCCACTAGGGGGAACTCAACCTGTTTTGGTGGCTTCCCCTAGACATGTTTAGCTCTCATAACTTTGTTAATTGGCTCTGTGGTAATCTGTTTTATGCTTTTTTTTTTTTTTTTCATTTTTCTCTCCAATAGTTCTTTTAGATTTCCAGACTTGTAGACTTTGAGTGATTTGTATTTTGAGATCTTAGGCTTTACTATTTTTTAATGATTATAATAGGTGCTTTCTTTGCTTGATCACTTTTCCATACAAGTTTTTCAATGCTTGGTTGTAAATTAAAACATTGCTATAAAATAAAACTTTTTTTAAAAGATTGCCCTCCACTCCTGCTCGTTCAGCTCACGTACTCACACTTGTACTGCACACACTTTCTACTTGTCTACTTTTCATCCTCTATCACACAATTAGACCATGAATTTCCAGCATTATAGAGAAATGACGTGTACAATATTGTCCAATCATTACTAATCTAATTAATAATAATCAGGACTCAATCATACAAAGAACTCGTAGCATTATGTAGCACTGTCATATACAATGGTTTCTGAAGCAAATAAATAAAGAAAATATACTGTGATCACATCACTCCTTTTCTTCACAACCTAGTAATGAATGCAGTTGGCCAGTTTTTTATAAGTTTTGTCGTGATGCTGTTATATTAATAGACTGGTCAATATTCAAAAGCATATATTTGGATATAAGTCATTTCTATCCATATAAGTGCAACTACAGTAACTGGGATATTCAGAAACACTATAACAGATTTTATATATCACACCTAAAAATTAGGCGCCAAAGTGAAATTCACCTAAATGCATTCTTTAAAGTACTACTTAATTTAGGTTTCTATGGAACTTTGAAAGGCTAAGTGTTTGAAAATATGCCATGCCCCTTTTTCAGCAACACACATTAAAATTTATGCGTACCGCTTTGCAGAATACGCTTAGCGGGTAGTACGCATATATTCTAATTAATGCCAATTAGTGCAGATAATTGCTTGTTAACATTCAATTATCAGCACTGATTAGCTTGCTAATTAATTTATGCACATTGTTATGGAATATGTTTTGATTTTCACACAGAAATCTCAGCGCTATATATAGAATCTGAGGGTATATGGATAATGCCTCTGAATTTTCATACAGACTGTCTCTGCTGAAATTACTAAGGCAGAGCACATATTGATGTACTACAGGAGATACAAACCTTTGGTATAACAGTGTTTTATACCAGGTGCCTGCTACCTGGAACTCAATTCCATTAAATATTAGAATAACTATGCTGTTTTTAGGAAATTTTTAAAAACATTTATTTTAAAGAAATTTTAGTCTAATACCTGTACATGTTGTATTTGATTTTTGCATTGTTCGCTCTCAGGGTTTGCCTGTTCTTCTTCATTGTGTTCCGCCCTGAAATCTCAGGGTAGTTGTGGAATACGAGAATCAATGTAATGCAATATAAAAGTCCTTCAGGTTACTGACTCCCGTGGTAAATGAATAGCACTACTTGGGAACTAACCCACAAGCCGAATTATTCTAGTGGCCTAGAGTATCTCTCCCGATCCTAACCCCCCCAAGAACAGGAGCCCCCTGATCCCTACCCCACTGAACCAGACTCCCCAAAGAAGAGTGCCTCAAACAAGACCTCCTGAAATACAGCCCCCCCCCCCACCCCAATGCCTGTTACACTCAAAGTCTTAAATGAGGAGCTCTGTTATAACACTACCCGCCACTTGTATAAATGGCAATTAAATCACTTTACTTGTGACTATAGAAATCTGGATCAAACATGGTTGAGCAGAAAGTAAGTGTCTGGCTATGTATGAGAGGATGCAATAGGTAGGAAAGAGAAAGTGGAGAAATGGAGGTTAAGTGCACTCCCAAATGCAAACTAATCTCAGAATGACCAGAGCTCAAAAAGTTCCCAGGTGTACTTTCGGTCATCAATATTTCTGCATTCAAAATATTTGTGGATCAATCACATTTGTAGATGTTATCACATAACATTTTTTTTTAGATACTGTAAATTATTTAGTGCTGCAGTAGGCATGATTCCCATTATAAATATTTTCCCTACACAAAAAAACTTGCATTCCATAGGTCTTCCACTAATTAAAATAAATACTGTTTGTTGGTCAGGAACTGGCTCTTGTCCACTTAAATTGCGGTCATTTTACTGTGCACTGCTGCTGAATATCTGCACTAATCAGCCATTTTGAAAGTGGGTAGCAGAGGGATGTTACAGGGCAGAGTCAAGGAGAAGTCAGCAGTCATTCAGTGCAGGATTCTAGCTGTATTCAGTGCAGGTGCACACATAGCGAACTGGGCACATAGGATCACATTAACAGCAGTCCTAATTGCTTAGTTAACTATGCAGACACTGGCTGAATATCAGCTGGCATCTGCTTAACTTCTGGTTATCTTCCTGAAACTGCCTGTGCTTCTCCTCCCTTCCCCTCTTGACTATTACTGCACCACCACAACATTGCTCTAGAGGTCACAGCAGCCATTTTGATTCTGAAGCCAGTCTAGGATTGGGAATGGCTCCTGTCCCCAAGACCACTTGACCAACAGGGAATGCAAAGGTAGACCTGAAGGGGCCTTCTAGGGGTGGGGGGTGTGGAGCTACCAGATGGGGAAATTATTCACCATGAGTGTAGAGATAGAATAAAGGGGGCTTCTATTCTTCAGGGGGGAATCAAAATGGGGGGGGGGGGGAATGGACACAGTGCATACCCTTATGTGAGTCCTGGATGAAATTCAACCAGGATCCACATAAATGTATTATTGCAGATCCCGACTGAATATCAGCTGGACCTGCATAAGTGTCAGTGGCCAGGAGCAGTCTGGTCAAACCCAGATATCCAATGGCCAGTGCCTGACGTGACCCAGCATTCCAATTTAGCCAGCAATCATCAGAATATTGACTGGATTGAGCAAGTATGGGGACATGTACCAGGGGTTCCAGAGAAATTTCTTCTATTGAAAAAAAACCTGACAGTCTGATTATTTTTCATGAACAAATACCCCTGGATTCTATATATGTCCCCTGATTTGCAATATCATTGAACTGGCCAGGAACAACACCTGGTTGATTAAATGGCATCTAACAGGCAGTGGGAAAGTTGCCACAGACCATCATTCCCTTGATTGAAGCCCTCTTGGGTACAAGTTGGCATCTTTGTCATGGCCCGCAGCGAATGCCCATTGGTACATGCCCAAAGAGGCATGACCAAAGGGACAGGTCCTACCCCTTTGGAGCCACAGAGGAGTGAGGAACATGTTACTGTGGTTCTCTACATGGGGAAATGAAAAGGAGAGAGGAAGAAACTTCTTTTACCTGCCATTGTCAAGGGACCTATGGACCATCATTTGCAGAAAGCAATGGCTACTTATTTACCATCAACTGTGATTATTACTCCCTCCATTGAAGCTTTCTTGTCCTCTGGGGGTCCTTCCCCCTCCCCCACAAACTTCAAATATATGGGAGAAGGTTGGTGCTCCAGAGTCTGAGAGCACTGCTGATCCTTTGGGTCCTCTGCCACTAGAACTTCCATCTCCTCATTATGATATTCTAAAGTAAAAGTACCACCACCAGTTTCTCTGTAGTTTACTTCTTCCTCTGTTTCAGATAATCTGCAAGAACCGTTACTAAATGTAATTATGACTGTTGTCAATAGAGTTGAGAGAACGTGGCAGGATAATTTGCAGTGCTTAAGTAATTTAGAAGGAAGCAGTTCTGAAATTTAGTGATCAAGAATCAAGGTTTGTTAATCTAAAAAAACCTATGGATAAGGTGGATTCTCAAATTATTTCTAGTCAAATGGCAACTGCTGTCTCGGTGAAAGATAATTTTGCTTTACACCTCTAGAATGAGTCAAAGAACCTATCGAGAGCCTGTTATTGGAGATTGCTTAATTTTCCTTGTACTCATTTTTTGGCACCATTAGAGGGTTTTAAAAATGTATATGTAGGAAATACTGCAATTACCCGATGATACTATGATCGTTAGTAATATATTATTTGCCTAGGAGCTTGCGATATTTTGCATTTGCCAGATAGCTAAGATATATCTAAATTCCTTGAGTCATTACAGGAACCTATTACCAAGAGAGCCACATTGTTGGTCTTTTTTCAATTGGAAGAACATAAAAAATTAATTTTGAAAACATATTTGCTAAGAAAACAGTTTATTTCTTTGGACGGAGGCTTATGATCTTTCCAGATGTTGCCAGACCCACTCAATTAAGGTGAAGACCTTCCTACAGTAAAGACCAAGGGCCCTGTTTAGTAAGCCATTCTAGAGGCACTTTAGCATTTTTAACGTGCGTTAATCATTAGCACACACTAACCGTGTAGATACCCATAATAATCCTATGGGCATCTACACGGTTAGCACATGCTAATTTTTATCACTCGCTAAAAATGTTAGCATACCTTGGTACACAGGGTCCCAAGAATCTTGACTTTTGGGGTCCTCTTTTTCTCCTGAAATTTCTTTGTGTCTGTTAATACTTGGGAACAATTCTTATATCCTTTTAGATCCAACTCATTTAGAAATATAATTTCTTATATAATTTCAATATAATTTCTTATATTTTTTTGCTTGTTTCATAAAGGCAGGTAAATAGGGTTTATGTAATAATTTTTGTTTCTAGCTGTGTCTGTTTTTGAATGGTATCTATGACTAATTGGTATTCTTGTTGCTCATTTAGATCTCCATAGTGGGACTAATATGTGTTGTATTTTCTATTATTGTTTTATATTGTTTGATGCATATTTCTAGTTATGTTTTGATAAATATAAATTGAAATTTTCAATTAAAAAAAATCTCACTTTTTTGGCCACCCAGCTGAGAAGCAGATTGTGGAATATGTGAAACATTGAAGTAAAGTTTCAAAAATGCCTTCACACATGGAACTTTAATTTATTATTCTAATGACTTTCACAGCATGAAATTTTCCCCAAGCGACATGCCTGTTTGCATTTAATACAGCTGCAGAGATTGGGACTATTCCTGAAGGACCCTTAAAATCATTTCCAACACATCCTTTTATAGCATGCAAAGTATGAATTATGTAAAAAGGCATTTAGATAGATACTATCTAATCTATTAGGCTGTTAACCTCTCCATATTATATTAATCTATAAGCTTCAGAAGTATCAAGTTTTAAACCTCAAAGCATGTTGAGATTCTTAGATAGAAAACTCTCTCAAGTTAAAAAAATATATATATACATTCACAGTATTATTTCTCTGCAAATGGGAAGAAGAGAAACATGAATCTTGGCTGTTCAAGCTATGGAAAATGCTTTCGGTGACTTTTAATGACCAAACGAAACAGTATGTGTGACCCTGAAATTTCAGATGTATAAATAATGGTGATAGTACTAATGAGACTAGGAATTTTGCTACGTTAAATGACTACTATTTTCTTTAACATGAATTCACTGAAAAAAAAATCCATAAACACCAGATCCTAAGCAAGCCCTCATCGTAAAAGCCAGTTGTCAGATGCAGGACTTAACCAGAAATTCTAAATGGGATAACCACCAACAGTCTTGTCAAGATCATTACACAAAATATCTTGCATTAAGCACAATGCTCACTGAACGGTGACTGTACATTTCCATGAATTTTTATATCCACTTGGAGGACAGGTTTATTGGAAAACTTAATCACACCTGGAGGCCAACTAGTAAAATGGTCACAGTGGGATTCTCTTCCATTATTCCATGAGCACTGAGGGATCATTAAAGTACTCCTTTCATAGAGAACAAACAGATCGGAACACTCTGGGTATTTTTATGACAACTCTTACTCTAGCTTGTAAGCAGCAAGAAGCAAACTATAAAATGTTTCGCTATATCAGGATATGAGAAACTACCCACATGTATCAGTTTCAGAAAGCCACTATTTACTCATGGAGAGTAATACCACACAGAGATTGCAAGGATCTTGGTTTGAACAGGGCATTTGCAGGACTCAAATCTACATAGATATTTCCCCTTTTTATGATGAGAATACACATTTATAGAGACAAAATTTCCACATCAAGTTTTGCACTAACTCAAAGACATGCATAGGATTTTAAAAAGTGCCCATTAAAGTATTAAGGGAGTCATTCTCCTGTGAAGTTTATTTCCTCCTCCAGGTAATACATAGAAATAAAACAAAACAAAGAAAAGAAAATAAGATGATAGATTTTTTAATTAGTTTTTGAAGGCAATATTTTCTTTTTCAGATCAGAAATGAGCAGCTGATGTCTTAGAATATATACATGAACCATAAAAGACTTCCAATGACAATCTCATTGTGGGAAAGGTAGGAATGGGTGGGGGAGAGGGAGAGAAACAGGGAGAGATGGATGGGTTATCAAAGGGTGACAAAGAGGGGCATAATCGAACGCGGACGCCCATCTCCATGGGCGACTATCTCCGAGGATGGCTCCACGAAGGGGCGGGGCAGACCGTATTTTTGAAAAGATGGGTGTCCATCTTTTGTTTTGATAATACGGTTGGTGCCGGGCAAATGCATCGGATTTGGGCGGATTTGAGATGGGCGGTATCGGTTTCAGTGATAATGGAAACCGAAGCTGCTCAGCTCAAAAACGAACAACTCCAAGGCATTTGGTCATGGGAGGGGCCAGGATTCGTAGTGCACTGGTCCCCCTCACATGCCAGGACACCAACCGAGCACCCTAGGGGGCACTTGTAAAAAGTAAAAAAAAAAATTTAAATACCTCCCAAGTCCATAGCTCCCTTACCTTGGGTGCTGAGCCCCCCAAATCCCCCCCAAAACCCACTCCCCACAACTCTACACTATTACCATAGCACTTATGGGTGAAGAGGGGCACCTAGATGTGGGTACAGTGGGTTTTGGGGGCAGTTTGGAGGGCTCCCATTTACCAGCACAAGTGTAACAGGTAGGGGGGGATGGGCCTGGGTCCACCTGCCTGAAGTCCACTGCACCCACTAACAACTGCTCCAGGGACCTGCATACTGCTGTGATTTATTTATTTATTTATTACATTTGTACCCCGCGCTTTCCCACACAATGCAGATTCAATGCGGCTTACATAGTGATGGAGCTGGGTATGACATTTGAGGCTGACATACAGGCTGGCAAAAAAAAAGTTTTTAAAGTTCTTTTTTTTTTGTGGGAGGGGGTTAGTGACCACTGGGGGAGTCAGGGGAGGTCATCCCCAATTCCCTCCGGTGGTCATCTGGGCAGTTGGGGGACTTGTTTGTGAAAAAAGGGCCCAAAAAAGCGGCCCAAATTCTCGCTACTGCCGCCCTTCTTTTTTCCATTATCGGCCGAGGATGCCTATCTCTCCTCGGCCGATAAACACGCCCCAGTCCCGCCTTCACCACGCCTCCGACACGCCCCCGTAAACTTTGTTCGTTCCTGCGACAGACTGCAGTTGGAGGCACCCAAAATCGGCTTTCGATTATACCAATTTGGGCGCCCATGAGAGAAGGGCACCCATCTCCAGATTTGGGTCGAAATATGGGCGTCTTTCTCTTTCGAAAATAAGCCAGAAAGTGGTGTAATTTTATGTTTATGATGTGATAGGAAACCCAGATCTTTGTTAAGTCCCGTCTGGTGGGTGTCAAAATATTTCATCATTTTAACTTCAAAGGTTTTACATTCTGAGATGGCTTTGGATTTTCCTTTTAGTATTCTCACCATAAAGACATTCATTTCCTCCTCCAAAATGAATTTGGGCCTCACTAGTTACTGGATAGCACTTTCATGTGTAAAGTGCCAATACCTCAACATTAAGCTTCTAGGTTTGTATATCTCAATCAAAATCCTCTCAAAGTGAGTATATAGCAGTCATTTTTTATATTTTTTTCTTTTTAAATTTTTATAATTTATTAACTTATTAGCATCACAGAAAAAGGAAGGAAAAAGCCTCAACTGACCCCTTTTAGCCCTAAGTCAGTTGAGGCTTTTTCCTTCCTTTTTCTGTGATACTAACTAATTAATAAATTATAAAATTTTAAAAAGAAAAAATATATGCATTGACTGCTATATACTCACTTTGAGAGGATTTTGATTGTGATATATGTATAACTATCCTCGTGAACCCATATTAGTGAAATTGCAGAGGTTTCTAGGTTTGTACCATTCATTTTTCCACATGTATATTTGTAAAATGGTTGCTCCTCCTGCTGCATGTGCTACATATGCACTCTTCCAGGTATTAAAAAAAATGCTCTGGACTGACAGATCCTTTCCTAAAATACCACTGGAATTCCACACATCCCAATATTCCAATCTATACGTTCAATGTAAAAGGGGGCTCTACATATGTTTAAGAGAAAAGTGGCTGAGGTTATGATGATTTTAGTGCTTGGGATACTAAGAGATGTGGAAATATAATATATCAGGTTACCGTGATCAGATGCAACACACAAACACAAGAAGACTGAAATGTGTGGACTGAAGCTTCTTTCATTTCAAAAGCCCTTTGTGAGAGGACAGGTTTTAATTACATGATGTCCTTTTTCTCCTAAAAGGCTCACCCAAGGGTAAACGTTGCAAAAACAAAACAAACAAACAAACAAACAAACAAAAAAAAGAGATAAAATGATTGTGCTTGATTCTCATTTAAAATACCTGCAAGCTTCTACTGTCTAATGTTCTTTTAAAAATGTTTTTCACCTTACTAATAGCAGAAGTTACTTTTCATTTAATGGGATTCTGCAAAACAGTCAATGACTTCAGAATGGTGAGTGAAAACCAAATGCTCTCACTTCCTCTCAGCAGCTTTAAACCTATGTTGTTAGGAAATGCGAGGTATCTGAGACCTCACATTCCTTCCTGTTTCTGTCATCCCCTTATCCTCACCCTAGGCAGGCACTTGGGCACAGGAAATTAACAGAGTACTATAAAGAGAATAAAAGCAGGCTGTAGATTTTCTAAAATCATCTTGTTACCTTCTTTTTTGCCTTCCAGTTCAATTAAAAACAATACTGGGATCCACACCATGAGCTTTCATTCAAAACTACTGAGCCATTTTTTTCCCTGTGTAGTAGACCATCCCACTTTTTTCTTGTCTGCTCACTGTAGCAAGCTTGGAGCCATTCACCCAGAAAAAGAAGGACAGATTGAGCTAGCCTGAGTTTTACTTCCATTGAAAGCAAAGGAAGTAAAACCTGGACTGGCTCTATCTGTCTTCTTTTTTTTTTTTTCTGGAACCATATAGAGAGGCATAATTGAACGAAAACGTGTATCTCCATGGGCGTTTATCTCCGAGAACGGGTCCGTGAAGGGGCGGACCGAACTGTATTTTCGAAAAAAATAGACGTCCATGTTTTATTCGACAATTTGTGAGCTGGGTGTTTTTGTTTTTCAGTGATAATGGAAAATGAAAGCGCCCAGCTCAAAAACGAATAAATCCAAGGCATTTGTTCATGGGAGGGGCCAGGATTCATAGTGCACTGGTCCCCCTCACGTGCCAGGACACCAACCGGGTACCCTAGGGGGCACTTTTACAAAAAAAAAAAAAAAAAAGGTAAAAGAGCTCCCAGGTGCATAGCACCCTTCCCTTGTGTGTTGAGCCCCCCAAATCCCCCTCAAAACCCACTGCCCACAAGTCTACACCATTACTATAGCCCTAAGGGGTGAAGGGGGGCACCTACATGTGGGTACAGTGGGTTTTGGGGGGGGGTTGGACGACTAAGCATTAAGCAGCACAATTGTAACAGGTAGGGGGGGATGGGCCTGGGTCCACCTGCCTGAAGTCCACTGCACCCCCTAACAACTGCTCCAGGGACCTGCATACTGCTGCCAGGAAGGTGGGTATGACATTTGAGGGTGAAAATAAAAAGTTGTGAAACATCATTTTTTGTGGTGGGAGGGGGTTAGTGACCACTGGGGGAGTCAGGGGAGGTCATCCCCGATTCCCTCTGGGGGTAATCTGGTCATTTAGGGCACTTTTTGGGGCCTTATTCGTGAAAAAACAGGGTCCAGGAAAAGTGCCCTAAATTCTAGCTACAAACGCATACTTTTTTTTCCATTATCAGCGAAAGGCGCCCATCTCTCCTCGGCCGATAACCACGCCCCAGTTCCACCTTCGCCACGCCTCCGGCACGCCCCCGTCAACTTTGTACGCTTCCGCGATGGAGTGCAGTTGAAAACATCCAAAATTGGCTTTCCATTATACCGATTTATTCGTTTTTGTGAGATAAACGTCTATCTCCCGATTTGGGTCGAAATCTAGGCGTTTTTCTCTTTCAATTATAAGGATAATGGTAACCCCACCAGAGTTCTTTCTAAAAGTATGCAACTTCAGCATGAAACCTAGCCCCCTGATTTCTCCCTTCTCCCTCCGAGTGTCTCTCAATGTTTTTACCGTATTAACAACAAAAATAAACGTGTAGCATTTAAAACAAACACTACCCTGTGAAACAATCTCTCACTAATTCTTAAGGTCATTCTGGATCATCTCCTTGTGATGCCTGCAAAGCCACCATCATCTCTTGCATTCTACCACCATGAAGCAAGGTGAACTACTACCAGGCATGGTTAAACCCAGGAACATACCACTTGGGGTAATTTGGTTCCTCAGGATTCACTGCAGCTTCCAGACAGCATCCCTTCCATCTATCTCATAATCCTGTTTGAAAATAACATAGTAAGAAACTTTCTTTCTCAGGTGCCACCCTTTGGAAGTGAGTTAAATGTCTAATACAGCATAATGTCCTAAATTACATTCCTAACAGCGTAAAATGGGAAGAAAGGAATGTCTTTCAGTGAATGAAGATCAAGGTACCATCTCCTTCTTCTTTATCTACCCAGTAGTTCCAATTCTAATGCCCCATCATCCCCTGAGCAGCACCCTAATTCTGACTCCATACCTCAGCTTACATAGTAGCAAGAGGGGGAGGAAGGTAGAAGGAGCCAAATTCACAGCACTTGATATAGTTAGTAAGCATACAACATGGCATGTAGCATTTGTATTATTCTGAGAGAGCTAGAGCAGCTGTTGCCACTCCAGAAAGAAATCTTGGAGTCAATGAGGATAATTCACCAGAAACATCAACTAGGGAGGTATATGGCCAAAATCTTTTTGGTTCAGTTTCAGATTTTTTTTTCCAATCCCCCCCCCCCCCCCCCCCCCCCCCCCCCATTTTTGCATGTTTCTTAAAATGCATTTCACATGCTTGTTTTAATAATGTTTTGTATGCACTTTAGAACGTTTCATGCATGCAAACCAGTCATACAAGCATTATAAGTGTATACATATACAATCAATTCTGCACATATAAGGCTCCCAAACAAACCACATTGTGCTAATGAATGCACGCCCCTAAATTTAACCCAGTGCAAAGGGTGGCCAACAACCAACTATAATATTTAGGAATTATTAAGAAAGAATTTGAAGCAAAGGAGAAAATGTAATCATGTCACTATTCTAAGCCATAGTGCTCCCACTCCTATTTGTTTTATAGCCATCTCAAAAACATTATTAGTAAGCTTATAAAAGGTATGGAGAAGGTCAGCTTAATTATGGTAATGGAAAAAACTTTCAAATGAAAACAGACTCCAAAAATCCTTGGGAAAAAAATCTGCAGAAAGATATAATAGCAGTATATAAATTAATAAACAACATAGATAAAGTAATTATGAACAATTATTCATAATGACCCAAATACTGGCATTTACACAGGTACATTGCATGCACATGTAAGCTTCTATTTCTAGAAAGCTGCTATTTCAGCAAGTACATTGTATACACATGTTAACTGATATTTTTAGAAAGTCAACAAAAAGGGGGGTCCACACCTTCCACAGAAATGCAAGCATAGCAACAAAGGCTGGAAGCAAGACCAAGTCCAAATGACCAGCCCAAACAAGACAGTAAGAGTGTCAAAACAAGTTTATTGGGACCCAAGGTTTGCCTCTTTGTGGATGATACCAAAATCTGCAATAGGGTAGATACCACTGATGGTGAGGATAACGTGAGGAAGGACTTAGCAAAGCTAGAGGAATGGCCTACAATTTGGCAGCTAAGATTTAATGCTAAAAAATGCAGGGTCATGCATTTGGGCTGCAATTACCTGAGGAAATGGTATAGTTTAGAGGGTGAAGAACTTTTGTGCATGAAAGAGGAGCAGGACTTGGGTGTGATCGTATGTGATAATCTTAAGGTGACCAAACAGGTAGAAAAGGTGACGGCAAAAGCTAGAAGGATGCTTGGGTGCATAGGGAGAGGAGTGACCAGTAGGAGAAAGGAGATGATAATGTCTCTGTATAAGACTCTAGAGAGACCTGTGCACAATTCAAGAGACCACACCTTCAAAAATATGTAAATAGGATGGAGTCAGTCCAGAGGGCAGCTACTAAAATGGTCAGTGATCTTTGTCATAAAGTGTATATGGACACATTTAAAGATCTCAATAAGTATACTTTGGAAAAAAGGTGGGAGAGGGTTGATATGATAGAGACATTTAAATATCTGCATGGCATAAATGCACAGGAGGCGAGTCTCTGGAATGAGAGGGCATAGGATGAAGGTGAAAGGGGACAGATTCAGAAGTAACCTGATGAAATAATTCTTCATAGAGAAGGTGGTGAATTCATAGAACGGCCTCCTAGTGGAAGTGGTGGAGACAAAAACAGTATCTGAATTCATTTACCTTTAAGTTTGTACTTTTATTTAATTTACTGTAAGCCACATTGAGCCTGCACGAGTGGGAAAATGTGGGATATAAGCAACAAATAAATAAATAAATAAATAAATAAATAAGAGAGCTTGGGACAAGTAGAAAGGATCTCTAATGGAGTGGTAGGGAGAGTAGATGGCATTGATGTGCAGACTGGATAAGCCATATGGGAAAATGTGGGATATAAGTAACCCATAAATAAATAAATAAATAAAATAAATATGGCCTTTGCCTACATTTTTCTCTGTTTTTATGTTTTCTATAGGAAAGAATGACTACACATCCTGAATTCAGCCTACCATCCTGCCTTGACTGCAGGAAAATGAAAGGATATGACATAAGATGGATCAGGTTAAATATGCCTGGCTTCTTAAAAACACTTTGGGGCTTATACAATACAACTCTTAACAGAAAGAATGCCAACTCTGATGTTCCTATGGAATAGCAATTCTGTTGAAAAATAGACCACTGAAGGGACATTCTGATTCAACTTTCTGGCCAAATTGTCCTCAGGCAGCTGTCAGTCTTAACATTACAGCCGAACAAAACCACAATTTTTTTTCTCTCAGCACAATTTTATCATGAGTATAAAAAGAAGGACAAAACAATAAGAAGCGAATGCCTTTAGAGGAGCAAATGGCACATGGTTTATTGCCAATGACTGCGTTTATAATTCATCTTGACCTTACAGGGAAGATAGAGGGGTAGCTTACTGGCTGGAACAACAGGCTGATAACCAAGGAAGTGAGGGTTTGAATCCTGCAGCTGCTACTTGAGATTTTGGAAAAGTCACTTAACTCTCCACTGCCAAAATAAGGGATCGATTTATTAACCTATTTAACAAGGTACCTGTAATGCAGTAAATTTAGCTCATAGATTGGAAGCCCTTGGGAATATTTTCAGCGCTCACACGAAAAATTTTTTTGCACGCAGCAGGTCACTCCTTAAAGGAAACACTGCTCAGGCGGTGCAGAGAAGTACTATAATAGAATAAAAAGATGTGAGCTAAATCCAAATACAGAAAGGAGGGGGGATAGCATTGTGAGGCTAATTCTATAAAGTATATGTGAACAGTTATATACCAATTATCTGCATATTTCATTATAGTAATCATGAATACATACATATCTGCCAAATGTCTAAGTCATTGATCTTCATTGCAAGGAGTTGGAGCCAACAGTGGCCCCCATAAACCCCCAGTATGGCTCTCGTTCTTCCAGGTTTTTAAACGGGGTTTTAAACATTTTTTGAGCCAGTGGAAAGAAGAATGCATAGCTGTAAGGCAGAGAAATAGGAGTCCCCCCCCCCCCTGGTTTTTGTTGTTGTTGTTGTTGCAGCAGCAGGGGCAGCCCGCTTTCTCCCAGAGCTGGCTGAGGATGTAAATACAATGTAATCATGGGGGCAGAGCTTCACAACCCTTTGCTCTCCCAGTATACCTCAGGATCAGGAAAAGGCAATGAAACAATGGCACTGGTCAGAAGCAGACACTGGATGGTCAGAAGCTACTTCACCTTTTTCATTTGTTTCTGTTTCTGGAACTGCTAACAGGAAAGAGGGAGCAGGAGAGGAACTTGACCTCGGAGGACCAGATGCTGCAGCTGAGACCAGGAGAGAGCATGGCTGCAGTACAAGAGGGAGGGAGCAGAACAGCAGGTGCACTTTTTCTGATAAGATTCTTACCTGTTTGGAGGGAAAGCTATCAACACGGGCTACTGTTAAGATGTGTTATGGGGTGATAGTATCAGAGGATTTGAAGGTGACGAAACAGTGTGACAAGGCGGTGGCCGTAGCTAGAAGGTTGTTAGGCTGTATAGAGAGAGGTGTGACCAGCAGAAGAAAGGGAGTGTTGATGCCCCTGTATAAGTCATTGGTGAAGCCCCACCTGGAGTATTGTGTTCAGTTTTGGAGGCCGTATCTTGCTAAGGATGTAAAAAGAATTGAAGCGGTGCAAAGAAAAGCTACGAGAATGGTATTGGATTTGCGTTACAAGACGTATGAGGAGAGACTTGCGGACCTAAACATGTATACTCTGGAGGAAAGGAGAAACAGGGGTGATATGATACAGAAGTTCAAATATTTGAAAGGTATTAATCCGCAAACGAACCTTTTCCGGAGATGCGAAGGCGGTAGAATGAGAGGACATGAAATGAGATTGAAGGGGGGCAGAGTCAAGAAAAATGTCAGGAAGTA
This sequence comes from Microcaecilia unicolor, assembly GCF_901765095.1. Classification (NCBI taxonomy): domain Eukaryota; kingdom Metazoa; phylum Chordata; class Amphibia; order Gymnophiona; family Siphonopidae; genus Microcaecilia; species Microcaecilia unicolor. The sequence goes on along the minus strand of NC_044031.1, from coordinate 258,835,485 downwards.
TTTTTTCATGGAGAGAGTAGTGGATGCTTGGAATGGCCTCCCGCCGGAGATGGTGGAAATGAAAACAGTAACGGAATTCAAACATGCGTGGGATAAACATAAAGGAATCCTGTTCAGAAGGAATGGATCCTCAGGAGCTTAGCCGAGATTGTGTGGCAGAGCCGGTGGTGGGAGGCGGGACTGGTGGTTGGGAGGCGGGGATAGTGCTGGGCAGACTCATATGGTCTGGGCCAGAGCCAGTGGTGGGAGGCGGGGCTGGTGGTTGGGAGGCAGGGATAGTGCTGGGTAGACTTATACGGTCTGTGCCAGAGCTGGTGGTGGGAGGCGGGGCTGGTGGTTGGGAGGCGGGGATAGTGCTGGGCAGACTTATACGGTCTGTGCCCTGAAGAGGATAGGTACAAATCAAAGTGGGTATACACAAAAAGTAGCACATATGAGTTTATCTTGTTGGGCAAACTGAATGGACCGTGCAGGTCTTTTTCTGCTGTCATCTACTATGTTGCTATGTTACACTATGTTATCCCCATTAGGTCCCACTGCATAAAATGAGATGTGCTAAAATAGCATATTAGTGGTAAAATAACACGTCTTAATGGTAGCACAGATTAAGAGCTACCCCTCTTAGAGTCTGAGGGAGAGGGCAGAGAGGGGAACACTGGTGCTGGTGACACAAGATGGGGTTTGAGACATACAGGTGGAACAGGCAGGGTATTTGTATGTGAGAATATGATCTCATTAACACATGGTCAGCAGAGTCACAAAAAGATATGTTGGCTCTCTCAGCCTGTTTGGATACAAAGAGGGGCATAATCGAAAGGGACGCCCAAGGTTTTCTGAGGGCGTCCTCGCAGGACGTTGGAAACCCTTATTATTGAAACAAGATGGACGTCCACCTTTTGTTTCGATAATACTGTCGGGGACGCCCAAATCTGGAAATTTAGGTCGACCTTAGAGATGGTCATCCTTAGAATTGGTCGTTTCTGATTTTCGGCGATAATGGAAACAAAGGACGCCTATCTCAGAAATGACCAAATCCAAGCCCTTTGGTCTTGGGAGGAGCCAGCATTCATAGTGCACTGGTCCCTCTCACATGCCAGGACACCAACTGGGCACCCTAGGGGGCACTGTAGTAGACTTCAGAAATTGCTCCCAGGTGAATAGCTTCCTTACAGTGTGTGCTGAGCCCCCCAAAACCCACTACCCACAACTGTACACCACTACCATAGCCCTTATGGGTGAAGGGGGGCACCTAGATGTGGATACAGTGGGTTTTGGAGGGCTCACATTTACCATCACAAGTATAATAGGTAGGGGGGGGCTGGGCCTGGGTTCACTTGCCTGAAGTGCACTGCACCCACTAAAACTGCTCCAGGGACCTGCATACTGCTGCAAAGGGCCTGAGTATGACATTTGAGGCTGGCAAAAAATATTTTGAAAGATTTTTTTGAGGGTGGGAGGGGGTTAGTGACCACTGGGGGAGTAAGGGGAGGTCACCCCAATTCCCTCTGGTGGTCATCTGGTCAGTTTGGGCACCTTTTCTTGGCTTGGTCATAACAAAAAAAGGACTAAGTAAAGTCGTCCAAGTGCTCATCAGGGACGCCCTTCTTTTTTTCCATTATGGGTCGAGGACGCCCATGTGTTAGGCACACCCAAGACCAGCCTTCGCTACGCCTCCGACATGCCTCCGGGAACTTTGGTCATCCCCATGATGGAAAGTAGTTGGGGATGCCCAAAATCGGCTTTCAATTATGCCGATTTGGGCGACCCTGGGAAGACGCCATTTTCCGATTTGTGTCGAAAGATGGGCGTCCTTCTCTTTTGAAAATAAGCCTGAAAGTGGCCCCTGCTTAAAAATCAGTGAAGACCACTGAACTAGGGCCCTAAGGTGTCCTTTTATAAAGGTGCACTGAAAAATGGCTTGCGGTAGTGTAGGCGCGGGTTTTGGGTGATCCATCTTTTAACGTGCCTGTAAAAAAGGCCTTTTTTGCCGAAAATGAATATGCAGAAAAATGAAAATTGCCGCATGTCCATTTTGGGTCTGAGACCTTACCGCCAGCCATTGACCTAGCGGTAAAGATTCATGGGGTAACCGGGCGGTAATGATTTACGTGCACCAAATGCCACTTGGCGCACATCCGTTACGCATGCCTGAAAATAAAAATATTTTTTCAGACGCACATATCAGATGTGTGCCAAAAATGAAATTACCACAAGAGCCACACGGTAGTCGGGCAGTAACTCCATTTTGGCGTGCGTTGGTCGCGCGTAGATGCTTATGGAACTTTGTAAAAGTGCCCCTAAGTATTTAATTACGTCAGTTCCTAACTCAAGTTTTACTGGTCTAACATTATATGATGTATTTTGCTTTCTGTTAATATATTGTGAACATGTTCTTGCTTTTCTAATTGTTATGTAAGCCACATTGAACCAGAGTTCTACTTGGGCTAATGCATGATTTAAATGCCATAAATTAAACTAAATAACAACTAAGCATTATTTTATAGATATGCTGTGTATCTTACATAGCTTGTATTTTGCAGGTAGGTGTATATATGAGCAGAGCATGGGCAGAATGCATACTTTATAGAAGGAACAAAACCTAGGTACATATACTTACGCTACCTCCATGGCTGGTATAAATGCTTCCACTTATCTTACAGGTACATATTTTCACACTTAAACTAGTATTCTATAAAGAAAAACAGGCACCTGTATTCCTATATAAAATAGGTTCCTACCAGGCACCCTGTTATATAATTAATCCCTACATGCAGAATTTCTCATAACTAAAGATGACAGATTGCAGGAGAGACATTACCAAAAACCTGAATGTGCTTTTCAGTTATGGCTTAATGTATTTTATCTAATAGTAGGAAGGCCCTCTGCTGGCCTATGTTCTTATCTTAATACCAACAAAAGGCAGTAGGAGATGTGTGATGTTACCACAGTCTATAACTTGCAATATCTCATACTAAGTGAAACAGGAGGCTATGGAACAGTGCACTTTAAGCAGTATGGTAAATTGCATTCCCAGGAAGGAAACTCATGGCTTATCATCTAGATTAAAAACTGGCATGCAAAACAGGATGAAGTACATTTAATATTCTCTCTGTCATTGCAGATTGAAATGCTATAGTTCCTTAATTGGAAGATTTCAGATTCTTTGCTATCATTTATGGTCCTAGAGCTACTGATATGACACGTAAGAGCAAACTAAAACTGAACTACCTAGTCTCATCACATCTGTTTATGGGTCTTGAATTATCTAGACATAGTCATCGGTTTGGTTTTGGTTTGAAAGTCTCAGGATCCCAGTCTTTCCCTTCCTTCTTGCAAACATTTGTCCTTTTCTTGAATTTGACTCGCTTTTCCTAGGGTACCCCCTGAAACACTCCAGGGACTATCATCAAGTACTGTAGAGAACTAACCCACTCACTGTGGTCTAGGAAATTCAGAATCAAGATTCATCCATGGGGGAAAGGGGAAGCTCTGCTGCAAGACCCAAGAGATCAATTCTCAGTTCTCCAATGAAGAGTCCACACAGGAGTGTTGTTGTTTTTTTAATATAAAAAACAAAACATAATATTTACTGAGCTTAAATTTCAATACTAAAAGAGAAAACATTTAGTAAAGATTTATCAATTTGTCAGTTGAGGCCCTCAAGGGTATTTAAAGGCCTCACTTACCAGCAACATTTATTATGAGGCATTTGGCACATTTTAATATACATATTTCATTTGTAATGTACAGTAATTACCATCTAAAAAGTGCTAAATCCCTTTATCTCAAGAATCGTATTAAAAAGACTCCAAACCTGACTAAAGAACTTTTTTCTATCTTTCACCACATGACATCTTCTCCCAAAGACAGTTCTACTCTGTCAGGTGGTTCACCTGCACCTTCATCTGAAACTCTCTTTACTTCTATTCCAAGGTCCAAGATCTCATTAAGTCCCCCCCTTCCCCACCCAGCACAGCTCAATCCCGCTCACCTTCATATTTGACCTATCCACCACCAGGAGATCAGACCTCTTCCTTACTTGTCGGCTTCTCGTCTTGGTCATCTTTTCAATTACAGACCCCCCCCCCCCCCCCCACTCATTAACCAAAACAGTTTCAGGCATGTGTACCAATACCTGCTTCCTCGATCCTTTTCCCTCCACTTGGCTACTGACCCCTCAACTTCTACTCCTGCCGAAGCTCCTTTTCATAATAAATTCTATCTTCTGGGCAAGTGCTGCCCCCTTGGAAAATTGCTGTGGTGTGTCCCATTCTCAAGAAACCATCTCTAGACTCCTCCATTCCTGTGCATTATCACCCTGTCTCTAATTTGTGTTATTTCTAAGGTACTGGAAAAGATTGTTTTCTCCCAATTATCACTGTTTGCAGACAAAGTTTTGGCCCTTCACCCCAGGCAATCTGGGTTTAGACCCCTCTATAGCATGGAAATAGTTCTTACTGCAATCTTGAATGAAATGTATTCCCATGTTGTTGCACTTGATTTATCTGCAGCATTTGATCCAGTCTATCTTCTATGGGTATTGCTGGTTTTATGCTTTCCTGATTGCTGGTTCTCTTCTTTTCTTTCTGATCATTCTTATCAAGTTTCTACTGCATCTTCCAATGCTAGGCCACACCCTTTATTCTGTGGTGTTCCACAGGGCTCAGCTTTTTCTCCACTACTCTTTAACTTGTTTCTAAGTCCTCTTGCCTCCCTTATCCAATCTACGGGTATCTTATTTCACTTTTACGCTGACAACATTTTCCTCTTGTATCCTGCTAACCCCTATTTACTTGCTCTTGGTCCTCTACAACATTGCCTCCTTACCATCTCAAATTGGCTTCTAGAACCTAAACTGGTATTAAATAAGCAAAAAAACTGTCGCTTGCTGGTTTACGGGTGGCACTTCCATTTCTCTTGATCTTCTTGGTACTATTAGTAACCAATTCTTTCCGTTATCTTGGCATAATTCTTGATTCCCACTTGACCTTTGCACCTCAGATTTTGAACCTCTGCAAATTTGGTTTTCTGATCCCCTGCCAGTTATACACTGTCCGCTGCTATTTTGATCAGCATACTTGCTACACCCTTGTCCTGTCTCTCCTTACCACTAGACTTGGTTATTGAAATATTGTATTTCTTGGTTGTTCCCAGTCCAATCTCATAAAGCTTCAATTCAGAATACGGTTATCAAACTCATTTGATCATGTTTCCCCTTTACTTCAGAAACTTCACTGGCTACCTATTGAACAACACATTAAATATAAATTACGTTCTCTGCATTTAGGCTTGGATCCCCTGATTATTTGGCATCTCTGACTATAACCTACTCTCCAGCTAGATTTCTTAATTCTTTAAATGATCACTGCCTTGTTCTTTCTAGCCCCAAAGTGTTGGATTATTTGTAGTAAATAATTAGCAGATTTTAGTACACACAGCTTCAGCTTTAGAAATGTTAATTTCTTTTCTTCATCTCTCTCATACACCCCAGAATAATTCACTGCTGAGTCACTTTAAAGTTGAAGTAACAAAACATCTGTTTACTCACAGTTTGTAGTTAGATTATAATCAGACAGGCTTATATATACATAATACTATACATTTGGATTATCAGCTCTTTCCATGTGCTTAGATGGTAATGGATGCTCACACCACCATAGATCCTCAGCTTAGGAGAGATCATGAGCTCCATGTGCTGTGCCTAACCCCCACAGGAAGTTGCATAGGTGTGACCTCTCTAGGCAATTCACATCAGAGGTCACAGAGTAATCACAGAGAAAAAATTGGTGACAGGCAATGCATGTAAAATACAATACATTATTCCAACAAACCCCTTCTCATGCATAACTGTCATGCAATTATTAATTCATACAAAGTCCAAACTTTATTCGCAGATTCTCAAAACGTTCTCTGGGTAACGGTTTGGTCATGATGTCAGCTGTCATCTCACTGGTGTTACAATAGTCTAGACTGATGACCCCTTCTTTCGCCAACTCTCGCACGTTGTGGTATTTCGTTGCGATGTGCTTGGTGCGTGACTGAACCTTGTCATTCTGTGACAGTCTGATGCAGCTCTGATTATCTTCCATTATCTGGATTGGTCTCTGTTCAGCTATTCCAAAATCCAGCAAAAGTTTTTCAATCCACATCAGTTCTCTGCATGCTTCTGATACAGCCACATATTCAGCTTCTGTAGAAGACAGACTCACAATACTTTGTTTATGACTGGCCCATGAAATTTGTACATTTCCATACATAAACACATATCCACTTGTGGATTTATAATCAGAATGATCCCCTGCCCAATCTGAATCACAGTAACATATTAGTTTTGGATTACTATTGGCTGAAATCTTTAATTTACAATCAATGGTACCCTTTAAATACCTTACCATCCTTTTAACTGCAGTCCAATCTGATTTGGTAGGTGAGCTGACCCTTCTGCTCAAAATTCCTACTGCATTTGCTATATCAGCCCTGTATGTGGTAGTCAGATATAAAAGCTTACCTATGGCTGATCTATATTGGATGTTATCTGGTAAAGGTTCTCTTACTGTTTCATCCTTCAGAAAATCAGTGATCATGGGAGTGCTTACAACTTGGGCATCTTGCATACCTAAACTTTCAATAAGCTCATTTATTTTCTGCTTCTGGCTTAGAAGATAAGAACCATCATTTTGTTTCTCAATTTCTATACCAAGATAGTATGACACATTACCAAGTTCTTTTATCTCAACATTCAGGTTTAAATATTTTACAATGTCCTTGTACTCTTGCTCACTTTCGCTTGCAATGAGCAGATCATCAACAAAAGCTAAAATGTATGCATATTGTCCATTTCTGCACCTAGTGTACAAGCATTTATCTGCTTCACCTTGCTTAAATCCTAAATTTGTCAATATTTCATGCAATTTGTCATTCCAACATTTTGCACTTTGCTTTAATCCATAAAGACCTTTGTTTAATTTACACACTAGCTGTCTTTGTTTTGTATTTATGAAACCTGTTGGCTGTTCCATGTACAAGTCTTCAGTTATATCTCCATGAAGAAATGCTGTTTTCACATCAATGTGGTTGACTTGCATGCCTTTTGAGACTGCAATGCTCAGAAGTGTTCTAATTGTCGTGTGTTTCACTACAGGTGCAAACACTTCATCAAAATCTTCTCCATATTTTTGAAGATATCCCTTTGCGACTAATCTGGCTTTATACCTTTCCACTTTTCCTTGTGCATTCCTTTTTAACTTGAATACCCATTTGCATCCTATAGCTTTCTTGCCAGGAGGTAATTTTGTAAGAATCCAAGTATTATTTTTATCCAATGCATCAATTTCTTCTTGTGCAGCTTTATGCCATTCAGCAGCTTCTTCTGCTGGCATTTTCTCAATCTCATCCCATGTTAAGGGCTCTTGAGCTTCTGCTGACTTTGTTAGGTAAGACAGTCTTGGGGGTGGAACACCTTTGTTTTCCCTGGATGAGCGTCTGACAACAGGTTGGTCTGACCTTTCCGCATCCTCTAAATCTGAGAGTCCTTCTCCAATTGATTCCCCTTCTCCAACTGTACTGTCTTCTGCAATGATCCTTTCTGTGTCTGCTTCCTCTGCCTGTTCCTCGTTAGATACAGATGAGTTGCTTTCAGACATCTGCCTTGGTATGGCATTTATATACACTGGCATGTCTATTATGGTTCTAGTTTCATATTCTGGATGATAAGGCTCATCTGGGATAATCCAGCCTTTATCAACCCTTTTGTTTTCATCAAAATATGTAACATGTCTTATGCCAACAATGCCAGTTTTCAGATTCAAAATTCTATATCCTTTGTGTCCTGGAGCATAGCCAACTAAAATGCCCCTTTCTGTTGTGGAATCCAGCTTATGCCTTCTTTGCTTTGGTACATGAGCATATGCTGTACTTCCAAATGTTCTTATGTGTGACAGGTTTGGCTTCCTACCATGCCATGTCTCATGTGGTGTGCGCTCAGCGCCTTTAGTTGGCATTCTGTTTTGTAGGTACACTGCTGTGAGAATGGCTTCCCCCCATAGTCTTTTAGGGAGATTGCTATCTGACAGCATACATCTGGTCATTTCCACAAGTGACCTAAATTTTCTCTCTGCAACAGAATTTTGCTCTGGTGTATAAGCTACTGTTGTGATATGCTGAATGCCTTCTTGTTCTAGAAATGTGCGCATGCTTTGTGAAGTGAACTCACCACCATTGTCGGTCTGAAGAACCTTTGGTTTTCTTTCAAATTTATTGCTCACCATGGCTACGTATTTCTTCAGCATGTCTGTGACTTGACTTTTTTCTTTCAGCAAATAGGCCACACAGTATCTAGAGAAATCATCCAAGAATATTAGCACAAATCTGTTATTTCCCAATGATGGGATATTAAACGGTCCACATAAGTCACTGTGTATTAAGTCCAGTACTTTATTACTCCTATTTCCTGTGTATGCAGGAAATGAGGGTCTCACACCTTTTTGAGTAACACAGTCTATGCATTTCTCCATTTTACCAGTATTTGCACTTATCTGAATGCCGGTGGCTAGTTGCCCACTGTGAAGATCCTGGATCACCTTAAAATCACGATGTCCCAGGCGGCGGTGCCAGATTTCCAGACTACATTTACCATCATTCTTCCTTACTTGCGCCAGATGTGAGGCTTCACCTGAAATGCTCAGTTTATAAACATCATTATGCATAAAAGCTTCAGCATACACTTCATCATTTTTAGAGATTGTGCACTTACTGTTTTCAAAATGAATCTCAAATCCCTTCTTATCTAATGTAGATACACTAAGCATATTGCAAACTGCTTGGGGAATATACAAGACATCACTTACAGGAATTTCTTTAACTTCATTAGACACTTTGCATTTTAAGAATCCAATGCCTTTTGCTTGGATCTTAGCAGTCCCTGCGTTTGCAGTATTAAGAATACCTTCTTCTGGACTCATTTCCTGAAAGAAATCCTTAGAATTGGTTAAATGGCATGTGCTCCCCGAATCCAAAATCCAAGTACTTTCATTTGAATTATTATTTACCATAGTCAAAGATTTTTCTGCCATTAGAAAGCCCTTATGTTTATCATTGTCTTTCATACATTTCCTGGTTGGAAAATTATTTTCTTCCATTGGCTTAGGTGAGCTAGAGGGAGTGTTTTGTGTTTCCTTACACCATTTAGATACATGTCCCTCCTTTCCACATGAATAGCAAATCAGCTTGCCCTTGGGTGGAGTTTTCCCATAGCTCCGCCTTCCTCTATTCTTTGCCAAGAAATTTGTTTCATTTCTCTCTGACTTGCTTTGAGAACACATCTCCTCAGAATCATTAATTATGCATTCCTGCCTTAGTTTTGATGCTGCCTGTTCAAAAGATTGCCCTTCAATGGCTTCATTTACAGACCTAAAAACATCAAACTTCTTTGATAGTGAGGTAAAGAGAAATGCTCTTTTCAATGCATCACACATGGGAATTCCAGAAAGTTCTAACTTTTGAAATGAAGACATAAGATGCATAATGTGATCATTACACTTATTTTTATCCCTTAATTTGGTTTCATTCAACTCTGCCAACCAAATTGGTTGCTGTTTTGCATATGTAGTTGCATACATAGTTCTCAGTCTATATAAAATTTCGTTTGCTGTATCTTTTTCTTCCAGCAATATGGCTTGTTTCTCTGAGAGAGCTTCCAAAAATATGCACTTCACATAATAGTTTGCATTGTCCCATTCAGCCATATTTTCATCTGTTCTGTTTTGGTCTAAGCATATATTTAGTTTCTTTGCTTGAAGGAGACATATGAATCTTAGTTCCCACTGCTGATAATTAAATTCAGTTAATTTAGGCACCTTGAGAGAGTAGAAAAATGGTGAATTTCCTCCCTCAGCCATTTTCTTAGCCTTGCCTGCTGTTTGGTGTGTGGGGGGAGAGAGAGACAGACTGAATCTTTCTTTTAAAACTTAAGAGAAAAATGTGGCTTTTTTACTGCCTGGTAATATTTCTCTTCTTTTTCAATTCCTGGCCCTGGGCCCATAACCCTTTTGTTGGATTATTTGTAGTAAATAATTAGCAGATTTTAGTACACACAGCTTCAGCTTTAGAAATGTTAATTTCTTTTCTTCATCTCTCTCATACACCCCAGATTAATTCACTGCTGAGTCACTTTAAAGTTGAAGTAACAAAACATCTGTTTACTCACAGTTTGTAGTTAGATTATAATCAGACAGGCTTATATATACATAATACTATACATTTGGATTATCAGCTCTTTCCATGTGCTTAGATGGTAATGGATGCTCACACCACCATAGATCCTCAGCTTAGGAGAGATCATGAGCTCCATGTGCTGTGCCTAACCCCCACAGGAAGTTGCATAGGTGTGACCTCTCTAGGCAATTCACATCAGAGGTCACAGAGTAATCACAGAGAAAAAATTGGTGACAGGCAATGCATGTAAAATACAATACATTATTCCAACACAAAGCTGTGGAGCTCGAGTTCACACGTCACCGTGCTTTCTTCTATATGGCCCCCCACTATTGGAATTCTCTTCCTCTCTCTGGGGCCCTTTAACAAAGACATATAAGGGTATTTGCGCATCCAGCATGTGCCAAATCAGCATTACTGCCCAGGTACTCCAGGGAGGGGAGGGGGGCACGGATGGTAATTCTGAATTTGGAACACACTGAAAACCCACGGTAGAAAATATTTTCTATTTTCCTACCTGGCGGTAAATGGCAATGGGTGCACGCTGCATGTCCTACCGCACAGGAAGCATGTGAGACTTTACTGCTAAGTCAATGGGTGGCAGTAAGGTCTCAGGCCAAAAATGGACACGCGCTGGTTTTTATTTTGCCGCACGTCCATTTTCGGCCCCTTTAAAAAAGTTCCTTTTTCTAGGACGCACAAAAACTGGCCTGGCACACATCCAAAAGATGCATTCACATTGCCGCAGGCCACTTTTTGCCACGGCTTAGTAAAAGGGCCCCTCTGTGTGTTCTGAACTCTCTCTTTCTCAAGAATTTCAAAGTAGCTTTAAAACCTGGTTGTTGAATGAGGCTTTAGACCTGAATATCTAGTTATAGAAGATGCTTGTAATTAGATCATCACCTTCTCCTCCCTTTCTCCTTGGTACTGCCTTGTCCTGCCCTCCCTCCTAGCTACCCCCCCCCCCCCCCACACTCCCCCCCCCCCCCCCTCAGGCTACAGTCTCTTTGTTGGCTGCTTGGTTTCTTTCCTATTAAATTATTGTAGCTCTTTTCCTCCTTTTTATTATATTTTAACATTTGTAAACTGCCCAGGTCTGCCATTCAGCTTGGGTGGTGTGTAAGTTTTAATAAACATTAATAAACATAATGTCTCAGCTTGTGTAGCTTGATGAAATTCCCTAACTCAGGCATTTTATGCTGAAGCATGGGATGCACTGGATTGCTTAAAATGGACTGCCTCTGAAATTAAGTGACCTATGAGATACTCCTGAATTGTTGCTTGTGGAAGCTTGCCTAGACATCTCTGTAGTATTATTCCTGAGTTTCATAATGATTAAATACTATTTTTAGCACTTTTATGTATGCACTGACACACTTTCAATATTTTGCAGCTCTAGCAACACAATTTGAAAATTGAGATGTATGATGATAGAATTTTGAGTCTTGAACTAAGCCCCCCAAATTGGTTAGGCCGAACTATTTTCTGACTGCTCATTCTCTTCCTTTTTCAAAGTACAAAGTTGAATATTTTTGATGAACAAAATTGTCCACAGAATCAACCTGTCAATGAACATTCTCTGGAAACACCATGAAGGCAATTCTATAATCTAGGCACCTGCATTTACATGTCCCTTGCATATGTAAATATATGGAATACTAGCAGTTCCATGCATAACTATACATTTACCCATAAGCACTCTTCTCTAATGGTTCACCTAATTTGCATAGGTCCAGATTCTATATGTGGTGCCAAAAAAAAACCACGCTTAGGGGAATTCTATAAACCTTGCCTAAAGTTAGATGCATGACCCCCCATGCCCCTTCCATGGTCATGCCCCTTTTCTGATGTACGTATTAGAATTTACACAGACCTCTGTACAGAATACATTTAGAAATTCTGTGCTTGTAAATTCTACTTTGTGCCAACAGTTGCTGGTTATTGGCTAATTATCGATGCTGATTATCTCGTTAAACAATTAAGTTGCATGCACAAATCAATTACATTTAATGTGAGAAAGTGCAAAATGATGCATGTGGAAAGAGAAACTCGATCTATAGCTACGTAATGCAAGGTTCCATGTTAGGAGTCACCGACCAAGAAAAGGATCTCAGTGCCATTGTTGATCATATGTTGAAACCCTCTGCTGAGTGTGCTGCGGCGGCTAAGAAAACAAATAGAATGTTAGGTACTATTAGGAAAGGAATGGAAAACAAAAGTGAGGATGTTATAATGCTTTTGTATCGGTTCATGGAGTGACCGCACCTCGAATATTGTGTTCAATTCTGGTCGCTGCATCTCAAAAAAGATATAGTGGAATTAGAAAAGGTACAGAGAAGGGCGATGAAAATGATAAAAGGGATGGGATGACTTCCTTATGAGGAAAGGCTGAAGCATCTAGGGCTCTTCAGCTTGGAGAAAAGACGGCTGGGGGAGATATGATAGAGGTCTATAAAATAAGGAGTGGAGTGGAATCGGTAGACGTGAATCGTTTGTTTACTCTCTCCAAAAATACTAGGACTAGGGGGCATGCAGTGAAGCTACAAATAGTAAATTTAATATGAATTGGAGAAAAGTTTTCTTCACTCAACTCAATTAAACTCTGGAATTCGTTGCCAGAGTATGTGGTAAAGGCAGTTAGCTTAGTGAGATTTAAAAAAGGTCTGAACGGCTTCCTAACGGAAAAGTCCATAGACCATTATTAAATTGACTTGGGGAAAATCCACTGCCTATTTCTGGTATAAGCAGCATAACATTTATTGAACTTTTTTGGGATCTTGCCAGGTATTTGTGACCTGGATTTGCCACTGTTGGAAACAGCATGCTGGGCTTGTTGAACCTTTGCTCTGTCTCAGTGTGGCAATACTTATGTACTTATGTATTTATGTACGTGTGCAGATTTGTGTGTGCAATTTTAGTCACTGTTTATAGAAACTGGGTGTTAGTGTGTAAATGAAAGAGGGTGCACACATGAGTGCAGCATGGGTGGGACATGGGTTGGGCTCCCATTGATGAACATAGTTTACAGAATACCATAAATTACCCTTTTCCCTGCCGCATTTAAGTGCTCACAGATATGCCAGGTCTATGGCTAGTTTAATTATGGATGTCTTTATTGAATAAACTCCTACTGCATGGCCTCAGGGTACCTAAATGAAGGTGCCCAGTTGAAGAACTTCCCCTTAAGGGGGTAATTTTACAAAGTTTTTGCATGTACAGGGTGAGGCAAAAAAATAAGTAACCCCTACAGTTTTTTTTTTTTTTTGCGGTGTTTCTCACTGAAATTCAAAGTGGTTGCTAAGAAACAGCAAAAAATTTAGGGGGCTACTCTTTTTTTTTTTTTGCCTCATTCTGTTTATGCTAATATACACGTGTATAGGACTAGATTCTATATATCATGCTGAGATTTCCACACAGAAACCAAAGCATATTCAATTTAATTTAGGCGTACTTTATAGAATAAGCCAAGCACCAGCCCACATGACTAAATTTAGTAGCGGTCAATTATGCCAAGTAAAACCCAAATGTAAATCCTGACACCTAAATTAGGCACGGAGTGGGTGTATTCTATAACATGCATAGATTTCAGAAATGTCCATGACCTGCCCACTCCACGCTCACTTTTCAACTATGCGACTTATATTTATGAGCACCACATTGCAGAATGCACTTAGCAAGTAGTGCATGTAAATTCTAATTAGTGCTGATAATTAGTTGTTAACATCCAATTATCAGTGCTGATCAGCTTGTTACCTAATTAAGTTATATGCACTTTTATGGAATACTCTTCAATTTCTGCATGGAAATCTCAGCGCGATATATAGAATCCCAGGGATGATACCTGTTATAAAGTTACTTCCACCAGCTGCTGATCTTGGCGACGTAAGATAAGCTGTTGGCATGTATGGAAGGCAAAAAACATTGGGGCGTAATCCTTGAAAAAGCCCTTCTTAGGCGAAACATGTAGCATGTCGGATATCAGAACACTCATAGCCAACATTGTTTCAACTAAAGTTAAAGGGAAAGGGAAATGGGGCTTGACATACTGCCTTTCTGAGGTTTTTGCAACTACATTCAAAATGGTTTCCATATATTCAGGTACTTATTTTGTACCAGGGGCAATGGAGGGTTAAGTGACTTGCCCAGAGTCCCAAGGAGCTGCAGTGCAGTATCAAAGTCCACTGCACTAACTAGGGTACTCCTCCGCAAAGCTAAGTACCATAACGGGTTTGTAATATTAGTGAATGTTGAAGATTTTCATAAATCAATACAAACCAAAAAATAGAAAAGTAAACTGAAAAAAAGTAAGGGACCAGTGACAATGTTGGGCACGTCTTTAGCGACATGAAAGTTATAGTTCGCTAGACCCCCATGCTAAGGTTCCATACAATTTGATTTATAAATGTATTGAATTAATAGTGGAAAAGTATATTTCAGATACAAACAATATTTGACGAAGAGAACAGTGTTATAAAGTTATAACATGTATAAAAGTATGTGTGATGGCAAGATTGTGCATACTGGTATGTGTGTTTAGTGGAGGCCTGTTCTGGTGCAGAGTTTGGGTAATAGCGCAATGAACATACACACTTTATAAAATAAAAGAAATCATTTTACACATATACATTTACACCTGCTCCTACGAAGCTATGTATAATTTTTTTTTCATTGTTATTATACAGTGGTTACTATAAATTTAAAAAAGAAATAAATGAAAACCCAAACAAGGTAATTACACATGGAAGCATATTTTCAAAGCACTTAGGCTTAATAGTAACCTATAGAACGCTGTAATAATCCAGCCAACATCAGGGAGAGAAAAAGAAAAAACATGGTTAAGAAAAAACAGAGCAACTGCCCAAAATCCACTATCTAAACATTAATTCACTCTCTTACCCCACGTTATACCATCCCATCTAATTTCTTATCCTACAGAAATTTATTCAAAA
The DNA here is from genome assembly GCF_901765095.1 of Microcaecilia unicolor. Taxonomy (NCBI): domain Eukaryota; kingdom Metazoa; phylum Chordata; class Amphibia; order Gymnophiona; family Siphonopidae; genus Microcaecilia; species Microcaecilia unicolor. The sequence goes on along the minus strand of NC_044031.1, from coordinate 258,820,324 downwards.
GACCAGGATCCTGAAAGACAAAATTACTACCCTTATAGGAAATAAGGCACTTGCAGGAGAACTGAAAAAAATGTGACAAAAAAAAAAAAAAGCTTTTCTCTGCAATTGGTTAGCTCTTGCCACATCAGGAAACAATTGAATCTGCCATCCACAAAACAAAAGGTCCTTCTTTTTGAAGTAAGACTTTAGTACCATTAATTTATCTTTTTCAGCTGCAAAAAATCACTAAGAGAGTGGTTCTCTCAGGAAAATTATCCTGCAAACCGTCCAGAAAGCCTGTTAAATTCAGGCTATCTGGAGATGTCACAACATCAAATTCATTGTCTCTCTTATTTGAAACACAAGATCTCCTTGACATATACTAATGTAATAGCTACAACATCCATGATAGCCAACAACTCCTTGATATATCTCAATAGCAATATTTCAGCAGACAGTAATCTACTGTGAGGAAAATATAACAAGCAAAGGCTACTTGTTTTCAAAGAACATTCTAGAGCCCCATCGTATGGTGATTCAAAAGGTTATCTCTAATACTTGAAACACCAGCAGCTAGGATAATCTTTACTTGGGGGTAAAGGGCAATGACCATTTTATTATCAAGATCCTTGAACTTAACGAGTGTCTCCCTGGTAAGGTTCCACAGCTGCATAACTAGCCCTTGCAGCAAATCTCCAGTCCTGAAAACAACTTTCCAGATGTGCAACAAGGAAATCTCCTGACCTAGGGAAGCAAACTCTTTTATGTCTGAAGGACATACTGGGAGAGGTGCCACCATAGGTAAATTAACAGTCTGAAATATTGAAGCAACAGTTGATCCAATGGATGTGCCAAATGGTGCAGAACCCACAGAGAGAGAAATTGAGTATCTTTCAGGAAGGAATTAGACTGTAGAGGTGAGATACTTTCATCAAAGCTTAAAGATGCTTCCAGTTCTTCATCTTCTTGCCTCCAAGTCACATGGATATGATGATCCATAAGTCTAGTCACCTGTGTTACAGATCTTCCACCCGACAAGTTCTTGTTCTTCCATTTCTCCATTGACATCTTTTACCTCCAGAAAAGGTACTCCCAGTTTTCCTATAGCCTGTTCCACTGAGCCCTTGCTAGAGTTCTGTAAGTGCTCTGAAGAGGCTCCAAAGGGGTATTCCCCTTTGAGCATGGCCTTTAGGGCACATATCTGTGGCTGGGCACCTAAGGCCATGTGCTGCAGCAGCAGATTAGATTTAAAGGTCCTGGTGAGCTCTTAATACACACAGGACCAACCAATTCTTAGCCTAAAGTTCACCAGAAATTGCCATTATAGAATAGTGAGTAAGTTGGCATGCATGCACCTAAATTTAAACATGAGCACTTATGCTACGTCAAAGGCTGATATAAATGGTCATGACTAAAGTACACAGTTGCCTGTGTAAGTGATAGTATTCTATAATTTACATGAGCAACTACAAGATATACCCCTGATCCACCTATTTGCATGCCCCTTTGTAATTGTGCACTATAGCATTTATGCACTGTGTTTATGGAATAGCGCCTAAATGTAGTTAAATGCATAACTATGAATTAGTGCCAATTAATGCCACTTAAGGATGATTATTATTGGTATTTAAGGGAAAGGGGATGGGATTTGATATACTGCCTTTCCTACTACTACTACTAGTACTTATCATTTCTATAGCGCTACTAGATATACACAGCACTATACATCATGTAAGAGATAGCCCTTGCTCAACAGAAACTTTCTGTTGTTACAAAGTGGTTTATATATTATATACAGGTACTTATTTTTTTTCCTGGGGCAATGGAGGGTTAAGTGACTCACCCAGAGTCTCAAGGAGCTGCAGTGGGAATTGAACCCATTTCCCTGATTTTCAAGCCTCTGCACTAACTATGAGGCTATTCCACCAATTAAGTTAGGTGCACAACTGGCACTATTCTATTACTTGCATGCTAACCAGAAATTTGGACATGCAACTTTATAGATGTTACACCCTGTTACACTCCTCCAGGTGTACACCCTGCTTGCGCAGGGTATGGGCATTCGAGGATGTGGCCGCCATCTTGGATTTGGGCATCTCCAGGATAGGGCAGCCATCTTGGAGATGGGCGTCTTCGGTTGTGGCAGCCATCTTGGAGTTGGGCGGCTTCAGGAAGGAAGCCCATATTTGGGCGTAGGACATCTCCTCTGATGGAGGCAGCCATCTTGGAACAGCTGCACATGTTTGAGCCTAATTCCTGCACTATTTAAAGCCCTGCCACCAATCCTTTCTTGCTTTGGCTTCTATTGCTGTAGAGGTCGCGGTCCTCATCTGTGTTCTACTGCCGGTTAGCTTATGATCCTGTGTTCCTGCGTTTTGACCCTTGGATTGTTTTCTGACTACTCTGCTGTATTGCTGCCTACCCAGACTTTGGACTGACTCCTCTGCTGTGTTGCTGCCTCCCTGGTTCCTGGACTATGTCAGCTTTCCCGCCTGACTGGTTAGTGGCAGTTCACCTCGCTGGTTCCGGAAGTCCTGGTGGCCGCCTGCACCTGGGGGCTCAACTCCCAGGGAACAGCGGTCGCTTCCCAGGTGAAGCTAGGGGTTGTCTGGCTGCCTGACCAAGTGTGGTGCTGCTCCATCTTCGCCGTGCTCAGCCAGGGCACAAGGGCTCACTTTCCCAGACGTAACAATAGAATCCACTCTTTAATGTGAATGCAACTGTCACAAAATGCCTAGCCACCTGCCTTGGGTTACCCCACGGCCATTTAGAGGGTCTATTCCCAGCATAGCTCAGGTCCACCTGCACCTGCCACCTGTGCTCTATACTAGCACCTCCTCCCACTGACTGGATCCCTACTGCCTCTGGGTGAGTTTACCACTCTCAAATTATCCCCAGTGATTTCTAGGTCACTGGAGTCACACTCCCAGTGGTCCCACAGTTCCCAGAAAGCACTCACAGATCCAACACACAAACCACCAGGATTCTTTATCAGTCTAGACAAGGAGGCAATAGACTGAAAATTGTTTATTGTCTTAGAAATTGAACAATGAACAAAAAATGTGAAATCAGCAAACAATAACAGGTAACTGAAACATGGATCAATTATAACACTAACTAAACATTTGTTTACTTCTTAGAAAGAAGCTGGGGATATTAGGACATAGCTGCTCACCAGTTATCAAATATAACTGTTTTACAGGGCTTCAGTAAAGAGCTTTCTTCTCCTGCACTGAAACTGGAGCAAAAGCCAGTACAATCCAAATGAAATGAGCTCCTGGGCCAATCAGAACCCAGAACAACAAGGTTCAAAAATAGCTGGTTACATCATTACAGGCATTTCCTTTATCTGTGACCTAACTAAAAGAAGGAACGGCCATTCCCCTGTAACAGTTTTAAATATAAACATGCACCACCTACTGGCCAAACTAGAGAAATACACTTCAAGAAATATTCAATACAATTTACAAACTTACAAAACACGTTGTTCTGTCACAACAACATTAACAGTTAGCTTGGCACTCAACAGTTAAGAAGTTAAAAAAAGGTGTGGTCCACACCTTATAGCTAATATGAAGGTAGTTACAATGCATTAACTGTATCATGTCAGATAGAATGATGCAGTAAATACCAATTGAATAGGTATAACTAACTGCATTGTGTTATTTGCCATGCAGTTAACACACATCAATAATAATAATAATAATAAAATCTTGGCAGCACATTTAACAGTTAACACAAAGGTCCTGCAGTGAGTGCAGGCTACGTTTGGCAATTATTGTATGGTAATTTCAAAACTTTACTGCAAGATAGTAAATAGGTTACTAACGGGGCCCATTTACTAAAGCTTAGCGCTAATGGAATTAGCACATGCTAAATGCTTTTTATTCTATTTTATATCTTGGGCCATGTGGCTTTTACACACCCCAATGTCCATTGGTGCAAGCTAAACTTTAGTAAAAAGGCCTCTAAATGACCACAGCTTTGTCTAGCTATATGGACCACGAACAGTTTAATATTTGACAGCATTCTTTTCATGCCGGTAAAAAAATGACATACTATTAATATCTCTCGACTAGATTAAAAAATCTTGCAAATGATTTTTGCCTGAAATGTCCTAGAATGACATATCCTTTAGGGAAATATCTTCAACTGCAATTAGTTTAATTGACTAGGGCTGCCTGGAGACTGTAACAGCGTGCAGCAGTGGAATATTTTGGCCTGCATGATTGTTGCATTTCATATACAAAAAGGCAAAAGTAAGATGACAAACCAGATTGTTTAATTCAGCACATTTTCAGGGGAGCAGCACACTGAGGGGCCCTTTTACTAAGGCATGAGAGGGCTACCTCACAGGTAGCATGAGTCAAATTAGCACTACCCCTGGGCTAGCGCATATGCCTGGCGGTAATTCTGAGTTTGGCGCTTGCCAAATCTTGTGGTAGGAAATAATTTTCTATTTTCTACCATGGCTGGCATTCCCACCAGTAATTAGCAGTTGGTGCATGCTGCATGGTTACCACATGGGTAGCACGTGAGCCCTTACTGCTAAGTCAATGGGTGGTGGTAAGAACTCAGGCCATAAATAGGCGCACACTAGTTTTAATTTCAGCGCACGCCCATTTCCCAGCCCATTAAAAAAAGCCCTTTTTCCCAGCCATGGTAAAAAATGGCCCAGACCGAGCCCAAAACACATGCCCATACTACCACAGGCCACTTTTTACCATGTCTTAGTAAAAGTACCCTTAAGGGTATACTTTGCTATTATGGTAAGGACGAGATAAACTGGGTGATTCAGCTCCAAGTCTCACCACCAGCAGTTACTTTCTATTATTGAATAAATTAGTGAAACTCTTGATTTTAACTTCACTTCTCTTATGAACAGAATCTTTGTTCATGTTTCTCTCTTAGAGAACAGAAAAAAAAGAGGCAAGATACCTTACTGACCATCAACCAAGAATGGAACATTACCACAAACTACAGATTAACTGAATCCACTGAATAGAACAAACGAGTAAAATATCAAAGAGAACATTACATGGGTTTACAAAACAAAAAATTTAATTAAATCAAAAAAGGCTGATCTTTGGTTTATGGTACTTTTTTTTGTTGTTGTCATATGATTCTTTCCATACACAAATGATCATGTTTCCATCCCATACAAATATATGAGGTAATTTTATTTCAGGATACCTAAGTGAAAAGTCCAGAAAGGCATCCATTTTATGATAACAAGAACCAGCCCTGTGCATAAGTCCCCTCACACTAATTTATACCTATGCTAATAGAAGAATATGACAGAAACTTTTCAATATCTCAGTGGCATTAATGTACAGGAGGTGAGTCTATTTCGGTTGAAGGAAAACTCTGGAATGAAGGGGCATAGGATTAAGTTAAAAGGTTGTAGGCTCGGGAGCAATCTAAGGAAATACCTTTTTGCAGAATGGTTGGTGGATATATGGAATGGCCTCCCAGTGGAGGTGGTGGTGGAGACAAATAATATATCTAAATTTATGAAAGCATGGTAGAAGTACATTGGATCTCTTAGGGAGGAGGAAATAGTGAATGGACAGACTAGATAGGCCAATTTGGCCTTTATCTGCTGTTATGTTTCTATATTTCCATAATAGTCTAAGAGGGTAATTTTCTACATATCGCTTAAAGTTTGGCGCCAAGATGATGCATGCTAAGCATGAATTCTGTATTGAAAATTACACACATAATTGCCATAGCCTAATTCTGTAGTTATGCCTAACTTTAAGCACAATCACGTTTGCTAGCTCAATGGCTGGTGTAAATGCTTGTGCCTTACTATAGTCAATTACGATTGTCACTGATAATATTCTGCAACCTGTGTGCATAAGTGCTAGACATATCCATGACCCCCCCCCCCATGTCCCTCCTTGGTCTACACCCTCCTTGTACTTGAGAACTATGGATTTTGCACTCTCGATTTATAAATACCAACTAAGCAGTTACATGTGTAAATGCAAATTGTACCAATTAACACCAACTATTGGTGAACAATTAAGTTATACACTTAACTGGCAGTATTCAATAACTTGCATATGCAACTTGTGTGCTAAGTGTCAAATTCAATATTCAAGTTCATAGAATTAGTAGCTAAGGGCTAGATTCTATGTATGGGGCCTGAAAAATCTGTGTGGAATAAATTTCCACCTAGGCATATTCTATAAGTGGTGCCTGTATTTAGGCACAGTATATAGAATATGCTTAGTTGATAGCCCAGTACCTAGAACTACGTGCATCCATTTACGCCAAGGGAAACATCGCATAAATACCGGTATTTAGGCGCAGAGGAACATATTCTATAACAACTCGTGTAGATTTTGGAATGCCCATGAAACACTCATTTCCCTGCCCATAACCATGCCCCTTTTTGGCTTCGTGCATTAGAATTTAGGTGCAGTATGTTACAGAATATGTTTAGTGAATTATGCGCATAAATTCTAATTATTGCCAATTAGTGCTCATCAGGGCAGCAGAGAGACTAGGCCGGGCCCGGGGCAAGGCCGCCCCTCCTCCGCCCCCGCCACTGCCGCCCCCCCCCCCCCGTTGCTCCCCCTGCCGCTGCCGCCCTCAGTGTCTCTTCTGGCCTTCCCTCCCTGTGTCCCACCCTCGTCTAATGTAACTTCCGGTTTCCGTGAAGGTGGGATACAGGGAGGGAAGGCCAGAAGAGACGTGATCTGCGACTGCCGCTTTGAATGCAGGGGGCCCGGAGCCGAGGAGGCAGGCAGGTGAGACCAAGGACTGCAGCGCCGGCGGCCTGACCCTGGTGCTGGGCCCCCCTTGGAGGCCCGGGAAATTTTGCCCCCCTGCCCCCCCTCTCGGCAGCCCTGGTGCTCATTATTGCTTGTTAAGTGCTGTTAAAAACACTGGCTTGTTAAGTCAATTAAGTTACGCATGTTGTTTTAGAATATGCTTGGATTTCGGCCTGGAGCGCTAGATGTGATATATAGAATCCGGCAGTAAATGCTTAAATGTATTCCATACATATACCTATGCATTTTCTAAAATAAACACCTACATTGCAACTTGACTCAACTGCCCAAAATACAACCCAGGAACGCTGATTTTTATGTACTATCTTGTTGGCACGTGGACTTATATGACAGTATTCAGCTACATAATTTTAAATAACAGCTTCTTTCCATATGTAGAACACACATATCCCTAGATTCTATATATGGCAGCCAAATTTGTGTTCGCTGCTGAGACGTGACTACAAGTTAATTGGTTAACAAGCTCTTAACCATCAATAATTGGGTGCCAACAATCAATTACTGATGTTAATTGGCACTCATTAAAATTTGCATGTGTATCTGGCTATACACTATTCTTTTAGGCAAGATGGTTTACTCCCATAGGGCTAAATTCTATATATGGCACCTGAAAAATCCGTGCGGAAAGAAAATATGCCTAAGCGTATTCTCTAAAGTATGCCTAAATTTTATAGAATAGGCTTAAATTTCTGCACGGTATAGAGAATACGCCAAGCACCTCTCCAAGTGATCAAATTTGATTACATCCATTTAGGCTATGTTTTACTTGGTCTAAATCCCAACGCCTAAATTAAGTGCCAAACGGGTGTATTCTGTAATAATATGTATAGATTTTAGAAATGCCCATACCCTGACCATGGCCATGCCCCCTTTTCAACTATGCAACTTAGAATTTACACGCACCATGTTATAGAATACACTTAGCGAGTTGTGCGCGTAAATCTAAATTAATGCTGATAATTGCTTGTTAACATCCAATTAACAGCACTGGTTAGCTAGTTAAACAATTAAGTTACACACATTGTTATAGAATATGCTTTGATTTCCACGCAGATATTAAGATGCCATATATAGAATTTGAGGGTAAGTGTGAGTCTCAAAAGGGGGCATCACCATGAGAGGGGCATGGGTCTATCAAGGGCATTCCGGAAAGTTGGATGTGTAGTTATAGAATACCGGGTAAGCATGCCTAACCTGGGCACCAGCATTTACACCAGGTTTTTCCAGCTGTGAGTCTGGCACCCAAAGTTAGTCCTGGGAATCAGCACTATGCACTATTCTATAAAGGGCGCATATAAATTATATATATATATATGTCTGGAACATAGGCAAAGACAATTAGGCCGGCTCTATGTCTTTTCTATTTCAAATTGGAGTTTCTTTTTCTGTTTGTTTGTTTGTTTTTTGTTTTTAATGTTTTAAGATTGTGAACCACTGAACCACTGTGATCTTCTTTTTGAGCCAGGTGGTATAGAAAGTGAAATAAACTATAACTTTAAAGTATAAGTGCTCGCTTCTAAGTGTACACATGCATATATACTCAGTTACATTAGTATTCTATACCACAAGTATGCACCTACTTTCCTGTATAGAATATGCACCACTCAGGTAACCTTTGAGTGCAAATTGTGACAAGGAGCAGAGTCCAAGTCTTTAAGGGGCCCTACAGGATTAGGACCCTATAATAAGGAGAAAGTTGATAAAAGGGAATTTGTCCCTTTAAAAGTTGGGAGAGGGGAGCATAAAGTAGAATGTTGGTGTCTGTTTCAGCACATTGGGCTCCCTGGCTTCAATCAGGAGGCGTAAGGCTCCAATCCCAGGGAAGGGGGAGGAGAGATCCAAATTTCATGTGAGGCATATAAACTTGCTTGGGTTAGGACAAGGGTCAGCTGTCTAAAGCTCAGAGTGCTGAGGTGAGCAGTAGTTTCCAGGGTGGATCTAATCTGCATATTTACTAGCCCTGCCAGAGAGAGATGGGGCTAATTTGCATAAATGCACTGCATGCTGGGAGCTTATTTATATACCATTTGAAGGTAGAATATTCAACTATTAAACTGTCAATCTGCATGCAGAAGTAGCAGGATTGCTACTTCTGCATGCAGATGCAGTACTTTTCCAAGCATAGAAACATATTGATTTGCTTTTCTCTTCCTCACCCTGAGTGTACAGGTGTCTGAGAAGAGGGACCTAGGCAACTTGGTGCACACATTGACATCTAATTCCACACTATTAAAAGGAGAGGTGGAGGTCATGTCTGATAACTAAAGCCTATATTTAGCATTCAAAACCAGTCCCCAGGCTGGAAGCCTCAGCATGACTGTAGAGGATACATATTTATCTAGCACAGTTATAGAATCCTGACCCCTTCCATACTTACTTATGCTTAGTCTTTTTTTCTGAGCCTTTTCTTTTCAGGCTGTGTATGATACGTATCAATTTATCAAGGCAGAATACAGAAAGGTAATCAAAATTTCAGCGCCTCCCAAACTTGTCCAGGGACCCCCACAAACAGTTGGGTTTCCATGATGTACACAGGAAATATGTATGGGAGGGAAGTGCTAACTCGATACACATTACTAACTGTATCTGATATCCTGCAATGACAATGTTAACAAATCTATGTAAGCCACATTGAGCCTGCAAATAGGTGGGGGAATGTGGGATACAAATGCAATAAAATAAATAAAAAAATTAATTTAGCAAACACTGATGGTACTAACATTTCTCGGTAGTTCCAATAGTATCTACAGCACAACAGTAATATTTTACCACATTAAGAATCATATTTTGCGTCTCCTTTATTTACTCCTCATTTTTATCAACCATGCACACATGCAAACAGCTGATGAGGAAAGATGAGACGAGAAATAAATTCTTTCATGTAGAAAACAGAAGTTGATACTGCTCCTTTACAACAGCTTAGCACCAGCACTAAATCAAAAACTTCATTTACAGTCAGGGAACAAAGGTCTAACCACAAGAGGTCCCAATTTGTAATTGCCTACATTATGCAGCCTGCCCATTTGGTCTACCTTATGGGATTTTAAAAAGTAGCACCTGCCTAGTTTTTCTTGAACTCCAAATTTTCGGCAATTGTAAAGCAGGGGAAGTATAGTTCACTCTTCATTTTGTATTTATTGTTTTCTTGAGAATTGTTCTATAAAACTGTTCTCTTAGGGCAGTGCTGCTGGCGTCCCTTCTTTTTGGAAATTGGTAGAGGAAATCAAGATAATTAGCTCTTCAATAGCATTGTATAAAATTAATTTTAATCTCGAGGTATCAAAGCAGTATCATGCACTGCTATTTTACACTACACCCAGTCCTTTTGTAAATGAGACCTTATGTACCTTAAGACACAGAAGGTAGATAGAAAGAGCTTCAACTGAACTTTCAGATGGTGTCCTCCAGGAGTCCAACTTCTACATACAACAGCTGCTGCAATTTTATGAATTCTGTTCCTGTGTACTACCAAAGTATTTTTTCTTGAGATCAGTTCTTCATTAATCACTTGAATGTCATGAAGGTGTACAGTACCTAGAGTCACTCAGACTTAAAGGCTGACCTGACCAAGTGTGCATGAAACATACCCTGTTAGAACAATCATAAATGTTGTGTATAAAATATATAGTGGTGACTCTAGACCCTGTGCTGGGATAGCAATTGATGTGATTTCCCAGCACTGTTGGCTCTGCTACTCATCAAGCACAGTGTTGTCTTAGCAGTCATGACATCACATGATGAATCTGGGCTACCAAGACTCTTCTTAATGAAATGCTCTTGCTCTACAACCAAACAGATGTAGAGAAGGTCGGAAAGGCTTTTCTGCTTAATAGCTTATCGGAATACCATGCTGCATGGAAGAAAAATTGAGAGACCATAATTTTGTTTCAAAAATGGGGGGGGGGGGGGGGAGGCGATGACAGCTAAGCTAGCAACCAATCAGAACTATTTGTAAAGCATAGCAATACATGTTCTGTTCTGCTGTTATCATGCTGGCATTATTTTCTGCACGTGGCCTGACAGCTTCATCCTGTTCTTTTGGGCTTCCTGTTCAATCAGAACCAGAATTTGGATGTGCTGCTGTGAACTTTTTCTCTATTTTATATTCCTTTTCACTTGCTTTGGTCCGGTTGTTGCTGCCACAACTCTTCACCAGTGGCCACATTAATCACACAGAGGACAATTTTGAAAGCTTTTACACAGTGGCGTACCAAGGGGGGGGGGGGGTCGGTGGGTGCGGTCCGCCCAGGTTGCATGCCGCTGGGGGGGTGCCACACCGGTCAGCGTCGTCGGTTTCCATGCTCCCTCTGCCCTGGAACAGGTTACTTCCTGTTCCGGGGCAGAGGGAGCCTGGAAACCAACGACACTGACCGGCGCGCGGCACCCCCCCCCCCCAGCGGCGTGCACCCGGGGGGGGGTTCTTTCACCGGGGTGGTGGGTGTCCCTTCGCCGGGGGGGGGGGTCGTGCTGCACGGAGGGGGGGCGCTGCACCAGGGGGGCGGGGCGCATCGGCGATCCGCCCTGGGTGTCAGCGCCCCTCGGAATGCCACTGCTTTTACACAAATAAACAAATTTATCTATATAAAAGCTGGCTTGATCTCTTCCCCACCCTTGCAGGTAAAATTGTAAACACTACATCACAAGGTATGTACAGTTATGTGCAGAGCAAAGGGGAAGGGGCTACATTGTACAGAGTAAGAACATGGGATAATTTTATATGAGGATGCATATATGAAATGCATAGGCGATATAAGTACCTATTTACTTTTATAAAATAAGCAGAGAGAGTCCACCTGGGTGGAGGAATGCTGAAATCCCACGAAGAACACAAAGAAACAAGAACAGTGGGAAGTGGACCAGGCTGTCTGGGGACAAATCAAGGATACATCAAATTCTTAATAATGCAAATTTTATTGATAGAAGACTCGACACAGCACTGTGTTTCGGCCAAAGGCTTGCCTCAGGAGTCTTTCTAAATTATCTGGAGAGTGAAACTGTGCTTACAAGCTGCGTTTTTTATAAAGGCCTTTTTCAGGACTGCTTGTTTTCAATGCCAATTGGCACATTTACCAATGGACAGTTTCACTCTCCAGATAATATAGAAAAACTCCTAAGGCAGGTTGTTTCATTGATTTATCTCCAGAGAGCTTTGTCCATCTCCTACTGTTTTTGTTTCTTTATAAAATAAGCACCAAGAACACACACCAATTCTCTCATACACCTTTCCACCTACTACTACTTGACATTTCTATAGCGCTACTAGGGTTACGCAACGCTGTACAATTTAACAAAAAAGGGGGGGCAGTCCCTGCTCAAAGGAGCTTACAATCTACTCTGAAGAAGATGTAGATATTTGGATGAACTGTATGCCTAGACCCATGTATTATATAAAATCACAGCTCTTCTCTTGTTCTGACAAAAATATGCCCCGGGAATGCCGACACATGTATTCCAATTTAGTAGACCAAAAAGATTTTGTTTTGTGTGGGGACTTTATAATAAACCCAAATATATATTGTCCCAAACAACTACATCTAACATATATGCGGCCATTTTGTATGCACTTGCAGGAGCGATATGATTCAGAAATTAGGACCTCTTCCCTGAGGAAGACATCGAAACTTGGCCATGTTGGCAGAGGTTCTCCTGTGATTTAAAAATTGTGCCGTTTCTAAAAGATAAGTGCTGCTTATATAGCTCTATAAGCAGTTATAGTAGTTAAAGCTATGACAAGTTTTTTACAAAACGAGTATGAAAAATTCAAAAACAGGCTAAAAAAATTTACAGTCTTAAATAATATAATTGGGTTGATCAATGAGGATTTGAACCTCAACCATAATGTTGAGTGAACATTGAAAAATATGTTCATGTGGTGAGAGCACATTATATGATCCCCATTATATGTAAGCAATGCATCAAGGTGATTATTGAACTAAGTGAGCTTATCCACAAGTTTATGAAAGATTGATTGAGCGTTCTTGAAACTTTAACAGATTGTTTAGAAAAAATATATGTAGTTGTTTGGGACAATATATATTCGGGGACACATATTCAGCAGCACAATTTAGAAGACCTTCTTCCATGTGTAAAACATGCCTTACCTTACACACAAAAAGTAATTTTACCACCATAGCAATTTCATTTGGAAATCACCATATTATACATTTTTTTCCAATGTGTACTTTTCATGTGTTTCAAAGTTCATGAGTACTTTTATACCCGCAGTGTACATGCTAGTGGATTTTGGGAAAGAAACTCCACCGAGACTCAAAAAATGGCCAACTAATGCAAGTAATTCTGTAACAGATTGCCAAAATCTAGACACCTGCTTTCTGCGGGTTGCAAGCCTGTTCTATAAGAACACTTATAGTTTTCCTATAGGATGCAAGCAGAAATTGGCATTGGCACACTTACATATAGGAGGGTGCACTTATGCCCGGTCTATGGATGGCATAAATGCGCACAGCTAAATGCGGTCTCTTAACAATCATAGGATGGTCCTGCCTGGGCCATAGGCTGTGTGATTTGAATTGACATGACACAGGGTTTTTTCTTTACTGTCTCAATACTCTGGAATTTGCTTCCCTCAGGCATTCGCAATGAACTAATCTTGAAAACTTATAAATTGAAATTTAAAATTTGGCTTTTCTTTTTCTTTAAACAAGCCTTTGGGCCTTGAGCTGGGCTGGGTTTATCTTGGTGCACTGCCTGGGGCTATCTGTATATTAAATGTTGTCTTTCTGCTTTTTGTCCTCTCTCTATGATCTTTTCTATGATCACTGGAGTTCTTTTCCCCTGTATGATTTTAGTCTGTAAACTGCTTAGCCCTATCTATTAGTTTAAGCCAGTGGTTCCCAAAACTGGTCCTGGAGGCACCATAAGATGCAAAACAGGGGTGGAAGAAAACAAATGTTCCAGGAGAAACAGGCAGAGTCAAAGTCCAAACTTCTAATACAGTTTATTTGCCAAAAGTCCACAACCAAAGGAGAAATGGACCCTACACGGGCCATGTTTCAGCTCAAAGCCGTCCTCAGGGGTTGCAGTTCCTCTGCATCATCACCCTTGAAAGCTATTTTTGGTACAGGTAGATCTCTTATATCTCATTCAGTAAAGACTGAGAGCAGAGGCATAGCTAGATGGGTCACCAGGGGAGCAGCCACTCCCCCAAAACGGACTTCCGATGGTGACGGCACTTATTTTTCACATGATTTGTCGCATTTAAAATACATGCCAGAGCTGTTGCCAGTCCACTCTCTGCTCTGCCCACAGCCTCAAGCTGGCTATGCTAGTGACTGAAAGGCAGGTGCACAAAGGTCCCCTAAAGAATCCCTCTATTTTCACCTCGGTAAAAAAAATAGCAATTTGGAAATACAGAGGGATTCCCAAATTGAATCACATGCAAATGAGCAGGTCGCTGCTTTTGTGATAAGGGAAAGCAAGGCTGCTATGCGCATGCTACAGACGGCTTCCCTACACGCAGAAAAGCTGAGTGCATGAAAGCCAGCATAGCTTTTTTTTTTAACTGAGTGGTCATGTTGCTGATGCCGGGATTCTGCTATATGGGTGTGTGGGTGTCTTCCAGTGTGGATGCCTTCCACTCTCCTGCCTGCAGAATTTGGGGGGAGGGAGCTGCAGATCCTGAATACTGGAGCAGCTTTTAAGTGCTGATGCTGGCCCTTTAAAGCAGGAGCTTGCACTCTTCCCCTACCCAGCCCACCTCGGAGCCTACAGCCTGGTTTGCTGTTTGAAAGAGTGTTTTATTTCTTAACTGGTGAAGGTGGGTTCCAGCAGGGCTGCTACGGCGTGTCTTGTTTCTCCCCATGGGTCCTTCTCCTCTTGCATGAGGGGCAGAGGAGGCAGCTGTAGAGTATTTACTATGAAGAACTGTCAGGACCGACAGCTCCAGACATCCCATTAACTTTTCCATGGTAAAGGTAGGGGATGCTTGTGTGCATTGTTCGGAAAAGAGCTGTGCATTGCTTTGCATGCACATTTATATAGTAATTAGCTCATTACAATAATTTTGCTTTCCATTTTCATAAGCTGCTACCGTGACAGGAAAAGAGCTCGGAGAACCGTTTTGTGAATGTCTTGCTATACTCCTTGCTTGTTAAACCAGCTAGAACCAGTGTAAAAACCACATTGGTGACTCGTTAATTTTGTGCATCTGGGCCTGAGGAAAATAATTCATTCAGCTTCTCTGATATGGCCCTGTTCTCCTGGAGTCCCCCTTTTATTCCTTGATGATCTAACGGTCCCAAGGATTCCCTCACAGGCTTTCTGCTTCTGATATACTTGAAAAAATTATTACTGTGAGTTTTTGCCTACAAGGCAAATTTCTCTTTCTATTCTTTTTTGGCTTTCTTTATCAATGCTTTGCATCTAACTTGCCAATCAATCACATATTCATTTTCAATAGCCAAAGATCTACAGAATCATTGCACAGATACGAACATAAGTGTTGCCACACTGGGACAAACCGAAGGTCCATCAAACCCAGCATCCTGTTTCCAACAGTGGCCAATCCAGGTTACAAGTACCTGGGCAAGATCCCAAAACAGTACAATACTTTTTATGCTGCTTATCCTAGAATTAAGCAGTGGATTTTCCCCAAGTCCATTTTAATATTGACTTATGGACTTTTCTTTTATGAAGCTATCCAAGCCTTTAACCCCCCCCCCCCCCCCCCCCCCCACTGCTTTTACTACATTCTATGACAATGAATTCCAGAGTTTAATTACACGTTGAGTGAATAAATATTTTCTCTGATTTGTTTTAAATTTACTACTTTATAGCTTCATTGCATACCCCCTAATCCTAGTATTTTGGGAAGGAGTAAACAAACGATTCACGTCTACCCATTCCATTCCACTCATTATTTTATAGACCTCTATCATATCTCCCCTCAGCTGTCTTTTCTTCAAGCTGAAGAGCCCTAGCTGCTTTAGCCTTTTCTTATAGTGAAGTTGTGCCATTCCCTTTATCATTTTTGTTGCCCTTCTCTGTACCTTTTGTAATTCCACTTTATCTTTTTTGAGATGCATTGACCATAATTGCACACAATATTCAAGGTGCAGTCGCACCATGGACCAATACAAAGGCATTATAATGTCCTCATTTTTGTTTTCCAGTTCTTTCCTAATAATATCTAACATTTTATTTGTTTTCTTAGCTGCTGCCACACACTGAGCAGAAGGTTTCAATGTATCATCAACGATGATGCCTAGATCCCTTTCCTGGTCGGTGACTCCTAATGTGGAACCTTGCATTACGTAGCTATAGTTCCAGTTCCTCTTTCCCACATGCATGACTTTGCACCTGCTCACATTAAACGTCATCTGTCATTTGGATGCCCAGTCTCCCAGTCTTAGGCCTCTTCTAATTTTTCACAATCCCCTTGTGATTTAATAACTTTGAACAACTTTGTGTTGTCAGCAAATTTAATTACCTAACTAGTTACTCCCATCTCTAGATATGTATGTTAAAAAGCAGTGGTCCCAAGCACAGACCCATGCATAACCCCACTATCTATCCTTCTCCATTGAGAATACTGACCATTTAACCCTACTCTCTGTTTTCTACCTTTTAACCAGTTTTTAATCCACAATAGAACACTACCTCCTATCCCATGACTTTCCAATTTCCTCTGGAGTCTTTCATGAGGTACTTTGTCAAATGCCTTTTGAAAATTCAGATACACAATATCGACCGGCTCACCTTTATCCACACATTTGTTCACCCCTTCAAAGAAACGTAATAGATTGGTGAGGCAAGATTTCCTTTCACTAAATTCACTTGAACTCCCAAAAGCTTGAACACAAAGCCATGTATCAATCTTTTTCTGGAAGTTTGGAATTTCAGTGCAGACAATTGGTGTGACATAGTAGAAGAAGTGTGACCTATTGACATATTGTCACCAGTCCAATCACTGATGATGGAGGCACTGCTTTTAGATCTTGCAGTGAGGAATGCAAAAAACCATATTGGTTTAAGGTATTTTAGTAAGCACACCTGCTGGATATCTTGGAGAACCCCTAAGCAAGCAATGATTGGAGTGATACAGTCCTACTTTTCCCCCTTAACATAGAAACCTCAAATATGCAACATATAATAACAAATGTCACAATTCTCTAAAAATGTGCCCAAATAAACAGGCATAACAGATTAGAGGGGAAAAAAAGACTTCACAACTTTCATTGCATTTTGCTGCTGTTGATACAGCTTTGAGCGATATATAATCAGGAATCAAAAAAAACTGTTCTTACAGTTAGAAGCTTGCATTAGCTTTCTCTAATTTACAAAATTATGTAAAGCAGTGAACTTGTCTCATATATCTACTGCATAATGAGAAATAACACCCATTGATGGCCTCCATTTCATTATTGCTGCATCAGGAAAAATTGAATGCTTCATCATGCCCATTATCACTGCCTCAGAGGAAAAAAAAAATCAATCTCCCTGATATTCAAGGCTATTTAACCGGTCAGTCACGGCCGCTGGGTGGTTAAATAGCATTTTGACGCCTAAATGCTAATATTCAGCATGAGATAACCACTTATCCGCACTGAATATTGCCAGTTAGTGCCTAACGCATAATCAGATATATCATGCAATTTATCTGGTTAGGTGCTGATATTCAGCGCCTAACCGCATAAGTGTAGCAGTTAAATAGGACTGCATAAATGGCTGTACTAGCTTTAACCATTAAAAAAAATAAAGTTAACAGGTTAGCACTGAATATTAGCATAGGCAGAGCTGGAGGAGTAGCCTAGTGGTTAGTGCAGTGGACTTTGACCCTAGAGAGCAGAGTTCAATTCCCACTGCAGCTCCTTGTGACTCTGGGTAAGTCACTTAACCCTCCATTGCCCCTCGTACAAAATAAGTACCTGAATATATGTAAACCACTTTGAATGTAGTTGCAAAAACTTCCAAAAGGTGGCATATCAAGTCCCATTTCCCTTTCCCTTTTAGTGGTTAAAAAAACTCCTGCCACCTAATATTCAGCCAGAGGCAGGCAGTGCTTGACTGCTCGCTGCCAGTGTTCAAACCGGATATTCAATGCCAGGCAGTATTCAATGACTGTCATTGAATATCCGAGTTTTTCAGTGTTGTTTAGTGTGTTATCTGTTTCGTTGATATTCAGACTTAACCTGCCATGGCTTAGCAGCAAAGATAGGCCTGCTTGTTATGTGGCCTTATCTAGCTGCTAAGCTTGGCCAGATAAGTTCTGAATATCGGTACTTAACTGGACATGCTCCCAGAATACCCCCAGAATGCCCCAACATTGTCCACTTTATTTTTGGTGCTAACCAGGCATTTTCAGTAGTGATAAACAGTTAAATGCGAAATGAAAATGGGCAGTTATTTGCCGAGATGCAAGTTAACTGGTTGGCGCCTGTTCCTGGCCAGTTAACTAGAGCTAAAGATCGACTGGAAATGTCCCGGCATTGAATATCCAGGTTTAATGCAGGCATCGGACAGCAAAAGCATTGCATGCCACCAGCTGAATATCGGGCCCAGTGTTTTGTTATAGCACCATCACTTACTCTGGCTATACTGCAAGTCATGTCTGTTCTATGTTTATAATGTCACTTTGGTAGCTCAAAGTTGGCATATTATTCCATGAATAGCACATCTTACAATGTCAAAGCAAACTATGTTATGCATTTTACATAATCAGGAGCTGCTTTACATAATTTGCATCTCCTTATTCAACTTGTGTTGCATTAAAAAGTACACTACAGGGAAATAATATAATGTTTTTCCATTTAGGGGGCAATTCTATAACTGGGTGCCTTCCGTTATACGTCCATAGGGTGCATAGTAGGCGCCCATTTTGTAATGGAATCTAGGCTCCTAGGTCCTGTTATAGAATACAAACATAACCATCTATTAATGTGTTTAACATTTAGGTCTCACATTTACACCTGTCACAAGCTATATATAAGTGAGAGCACCTACATATGACCACCACATGCCACACCCCTCTGTTCACCTCCCTTACAAATGCATACTATGGGGGTCCTTTATTAAGCTGCAGTAGCATGTTTAGCTCATGGTAGAAATCATCTGGCAGTAAACACCAAGGTGCCCCCACAGGAATATAATGGGCATCTCAACGTTTACCACCAGCTGATTTCTACAACGAACTAAAAACACTACCGTGGCTTAGTAAAAGACCCCCTACGTAAGTTAAGGGAGTGATTGCAGAATATCACTTAGGCACCATAGAGCGTATTTACACACAGAACTGCGCACACATTCTGTTGTAATAGCAAGTATTCTCAACATTTATATGGGTGACATATGCATAAATATGAGCTCCTTGGTTATAGAATTGCCCAATGTATGTTATCTGGCATAAATTACCTGAATGTAACACACCTTGAGCTATTACTGAAAAAGGTGTGAGCAAAATCTAAATAAATAAATAAAATAAAGTATATTAATCATGCATTGTTACCTTAACAGAAGCTCAATTTCAGTCTATGCAATGGACTTGAAAAAAGAAGGCATTCAGACTGGTTATGTCTATTATCTGTGTCGATCACATCATCAGTGAATAAATAACAGCCAATTTCATATCCTTGTACTGCAATAGCTAGTGGTTCTCAATATACATATTTAAAACAAAAATGTCAAGAGCAATCCCAGGAAACACAATAATGAGAAAATCTAACTGCCAAGAGATTAGAGCCCATTGAACTGAGTTGACACAAGCAGTAACCTGTCTATAAAACTCAGATAATTAAGATGGTTTGTTCATGATTAATGAATCAAACACCATAGTCAGATCTAAAAATACATTAAGGGTACCCTTCTCTTTATCAGAAACTATTCAATTTCTGTTGATCAGTGTGAGTAAAGCTGATCCAGTACTACGACCCTTTCAGAATCCTGATTCCTATTATGAGACATTAATATTGATTAGCATTTTACAGATTATTTAAAAACAGGCCATGACAGTGGAATAACAGAAATAGTCATATCTCTAAGAGGGGGGGAGGGGGGAGTTATCAATATGGACTACCATTGATGAGTTATTTTACCACTAAGTTGTGCTAACTTTTGCACAGGTTTCATTTTATACAATGAGATGTAGTTATTAATAACCTGGGTTAACAAAATAAACTCATCTTAACATAGCCCACATTGATACTTTCTACCCTCACCACCGGATTCTATAGAGCTGAGTACTCAAATTTCTGACTAGTGTACAAATTTGCCTCCCCCCCCCCCCCCCCCCCCCCGTTTACAGAGCTGCACTAGCAGCTGGTGGTGTGGTAATGCAAACACAGCCCAGTCACTTGAATGGGCTGCGTTGGCATTGCCACATGGCAGCCACTAGTTACACTTGACCGAAATCTCACACTGAAGAGCCAAGTGAAAGCTACCACAAAGAAAATGTTCCACTCAATGTGGAAGCTCAAACGAGTAAAACCTTTTTTCCCTGAGGGAAATATTTCGCAACCTGGTACAATCCATGATACTAACCTGCTTATAATCGAACGAGAAAAATGCCCAAGTTCCGACCTAAATCGGGAGATGGACGTTTATCTCACAAAAACAAATAACACGGTATAATCGAAAGCCGAACTTGGACGTTTTCAACTGCACTCCATCGCGGAAGCGTACAAAGTTGATGGGGGCGTGTCGGAGGTGTGGTGAAGGTGGGACTGGGGCATGGTTATCACCCGAACAGAGATGGGCACCTTTCGCCGATAATGGAAAAAAAGTATGCATTTGTAGCTAGAATTTAGGGCACTTTTCCTGGACCCTGTTTTTTCACGAATAGGGCCCCAAAAAGTGCCCTAAATGACCAGATTAACACCAGAGGGAATCGGGGATGACTTCCCCTGACTCCCCCAGTGGTCACTAACCCCCTCCCACCACAAAAAATGATGTTTCACAACTTTTTATATTCACCCTCAAATGTCATACCCACCTCCCTGGCAGCAGTATGCAGGTCCCTGGAGCAGTTGTTAGGGGGTGCAGTGGACTTCAGGCAGGTGGACCCAGGCCCATCCCCCCCACCTGTTACAATTGTGCTGCTTAATGCTTAGTCGTCCAACCCCCCCAAGCCCACTGTACCCACATGTAGGTGCCCCCCTTCACCCCTTAGGGCTATAGTAATGGTGTAGACTTGTGGGCAGTGGGTTTTGAGGGGGAGTTGGGGCGCTCAACACACAAGGGAAGGGTGCTATGCACCTGGAAGCTCTTTTACCTTTTTTTTTGTTTTTGTAAAAGTGCCCAGTTGGTGTCCTGGCATGTGAGGGGGACCAGTGCACTACGAATCCTGGCCCCTCCCACGAACAAATGCCTTGGATTTATTCATTTTTGAGCTGGGCGCTTTCATTTTCCATTATCACTGAAAAACAAAAACGCCCAGCTCACAAATTGTCGAATAAAACATGGACGTCTATTTTTTTCGAAAATACGGTTCGATCCGCCCCTTCACGGACCCGTTCTTGGAGATAAACGCCCATGGAGATAGACGTTTTTGTTCGATTATGCCCCTCTAAGTCATCTAGATTACTGCAATGGAATCTAAGCGGGATACAAAGAACAAATCCTTAAGAAACTCCAAACTGCTCAAAACACAGCAACTAGGCTTATATTTGGAAAAAAGAGATTCAAAAGCGCCAAACCCCTATGAGAAAAACTACACTGGCTACCAATCAAAGAACGCATTGCATTCAAAATCTGCACCATGGTTCATAAAATCATCTACGGTGATGCCCCAGGATACATGACACACCCCATAGTCCTACCAACCAGAAACACATCAAGATCAACATGAACATACCTAAATCTCCATCACCCAAGCTGCAAAGGACTCAAATACAAATCAACATATTCATCCAGCTTTTCCTATATAAGCACACAACTATGGAACGCATTACCAAGCACCGTGAAAACAACAAACAACCACCTAACATTCTGGAAACTACTAAAAACCAACCTATTCAAAAAGGCATACCCTAACGATCCAACTTAAATGCCTTAACCCTGCAACACAACGAAACCAAAGCTCGTACTGGACATAACTTAACTCTTCCCCTTATGATTCCCTAATGTGTCTGTAACACATGAACTGTACTCTACTACAACATCACTCTGTTATTTGCTCATACCGGTATTAGCGATTGCCTGTAAGGTACTATTTAAGCCACATTGAGCCTGCAAATAGGTGGGAAAATGCAACAAATAAATAAATAAACAAACAAGGGGGTTGGACAATACCAGTTGTGTGCCTTACTGATTTGTTAAAGTAGGCACCAATTGGCCTTAAGTACCAACAATAGCCCTTAAATGGTGTTAATTAATGCTAATAGGCACTAATTTGTAGTTACACACATAACTACATTTAGGCACTATTCTCTAAACATACCACCCAATATTCGAAGCAATTTAAACAGTTAGGAGAGGCTCCACACACTTAAATTGCTCAGGGACACCTAACCACTTATATTCAATGGTACTTAACTGAGCAGTGTCACACCATATTGGCTCTAACTGTCTTGGGAATAGCCAGCAGTATTCAGTACTGCCACCCACATAGCTAAGCGGGTGAATTTAGGATAGTTAAGAAGCTGTCCTAAATGTAGCTGCTAGCACTGAATATCGGCCAGCACCCGCATGATTTTTAAAATTGTTCTCCAGTCCGATCTCCCCTCCAATTCCCCTCCCCTCCTCAACAGCAATATCCCCCACCCAACCCCTGCACCACCATTACCATAGGCCCTCCTAGACCTACCTAGCATCCCTAGTAGTCCAGTGCAGGGCATTGGGGGCAGGAGCAAATATCGTTTTCGCCTGCCTCTAGCAGCTGCCTCATCAAAATAGCTGCCACAACCTCTCCCGACAGCCTCACAGTGTTTGGAAAGTATCACAAGGCTGTTGCTAGAGGTTGCGGCAGGCATTTTGATGAGGCAGCTTTTAGGGACAGGAACGAGTGGTGTTTGCTCCTGCCTCCAATGCCCTCATTTGACCACCAGGGATGCTAGGTAGGCCCGGAGGAAGGCCTATTGTGATGGTGTGTGTGTGTGGGGGGGGGGGGGGGGTAGGAATACTGTTGTTGTGGGGGGAAGAGGATCAGAAGGGGGATCATTTCAGGGGAGGGGGATTGGAAGGGGGTTTGTTTCAAAGTGAGGGGATTGGAAGGGAGATCAGAGGAGCTGGAAAACGTTTAAAAGTTATGTGGGTTCCAGCTGATATTCAACCAGAGCCCGCGTAACTGTGTTATGTGGGCCCCAGATGAATACTGTCCAGGACCTGCATAAACTCCGGCAGCCAGTACCAATTCAGTTAGCCTAGATATTCATTGCTGGTGTGCGCACATGGCCCGGCACAGAATATCCAGAGTTAATTTAACCGGTGAAGAAGCACTGACTGCCACCAACTTAATATTGACCTGATAGCGCCTAAATGCTGTACTGTGCAACTACAAACAGGGAGTGCCCATAGGGGGTCAGGGGAATGTCCTGCAGCTACACGCATAGGTTATAGACTTCTATTACTTACATGCACAACTGCCAATTTTAGCTGCCAAAATTTATACCAGCCTTTGATAGGTTATAAGTGCTGGAGCTTAAAGTCAGACACTTGCATGCCGACCTATGCCCTATTCTATAACAGCAATTTCAGACACAATTGCCATTACAGAATTGATGTTTTGGACCAGTTTCTTTATATGGCGCATAAAAAAAATCCACGTGGAAAACATTTCCACCTAAGCACATTTTATAAGCGGCACCTAGATTTAGGTGCAGTATATAGAGTGTTCTTAGTCAATATCCAAGCACCTAAACTATGCACATCCATTTACACCAATGAAAATGTGGTATAAATTCTGGCACGTAGATTTAGACGCAGAGGGCCATATGTTATAACAACGCACACAAATTGTGGAACGCCCACAAAGCACCCGTTTCCCACCTATAACCACGACCCTTTTGCCTGTGCGCATTAAAGTGTAGGTGCAATGCGTTGAGGAGTACACTTAGAGAGTTGTATGTGTAAATTTTAATTATTGTCAATTAGTTTTCATTATTGCATGTTAAGTGCTGTTAAGAATATTGATTGGCTGGTTAAGCCAATTAAGTTACGTGCATTGTTATAGAATATGCTTGGATTTCAGCATGGAACCCTATGTGAACTATATAGAATCCAGGGCATACTGTCCACATTTTTGGCTTCTAATTTTGGGTGCCCTTTGTAGAATCTACCCCTAAGTGTTTATCTGAGACATGTTAGAGGCAGTGGCATAGCTACGTGGTGCCACAGGGGCCTGGGCCCCCCAAAGTTCTTCTAGGCCCCTGGTTTTGCTGGAAGTGGTTGCCCAAACCCCGCCAGCTAAAGCCTTGTCCAGTGCTGGTCTCCAGCGCCGCTGCATTGCCTGCCTTGCTCTGTCTTCCCCTCACGTTTGGCACGCTCCTTTTAGTGAAACTGAGCATGTTCAATTTCACTAAAAGGAACGTGCAGGATGTGAGGGGAAGAGAGAGCAGGGCAGGTAACGTGGCGGTGCTGGAGACCGGTGCTGTACAAGGCTTCAGCTGTCGGGGGCTGGGGACCCCCTCCAGCCAAGATATTTGCTGCGGCAGTGGGTGAAGAGCGGCAGGGCAGTGAGGCGGGGTGGAGGTGGAAAGGGGTGGCAGACCAAAATGTGCTCCCCCACCTCGGGATCTTGCCCCCTTCCACCATGAGGTCTGGCTACGTCCCTGGTTGGAGGATGTATATCTGAAAAGAAACCTACTCATAATTGATAGAAACTTTTTCTCTGTATTCTTAGCTAGATTTTCTGCATGGATATTATACTCTCCAGTAAGTAACAGATTCTTACATTATGTCTTGAGTCAGACCTTAATTCACTCAAATCCACAAAGGAATTACATTCCGATATTGAGTAATATGTCTTACTTTCCACCTGTTATTACTATAAAAAGAACTTAAAATTTGTAGTGGCCTTTTCAGTCCTTTCTTCAAATTCAGCAAGCTGTGAAAAATCAAGGCTGCTCTTCCACCTGGTTTTAATCATCCTACAAGAAAGTATATAGATAAGGGCTCAACTGATACAAACTACTTAAATCTCCCTTCTACCCATCTGCCTGTTTCATAAAGAATTTGGAGACTATATTCCAAGATAATATCTTAGAAAGGTGGTTGCTTGGATTTTAGTGTTCAAAGAAGTCTGCATTTGTGTTAATTCCACTAAAGATTCATGGTAACCTGGCCTAATTTCTGCCTATACAAGGCATCTATGAAGGAGCTGATTACATACCTTCTGCCTTTCACATACACACATTGCATCAACAGTGTTATCTACTGAGGTCAGACATGTTGCTATACAAACACAATGGCATGGGAGTCCTCCACTGGCATTCCTGCCAGTGGAGGGAGATGCAATGATATATTTCAGTCATGAGGAACATTCTGTCTGTCACTTGTGATTGAAAATATGATAGCATCGCATCTCCCCTTCCAGTACAAATGCCAGCAGAGGACTCCTGCACAATAAACACTGCTTAGTGGGAACGTTGGTGACATTACATAAGTGATACTACATCAGTCAGAAAGTGATCAGAGAGGTGAATCCCTTTATCCTGCCCATTCTATGGGTCACTGGTAGCAAGATACCAAAAGATAGCAGTGCTTGGAAAAACTAACAGGCTAAATTCTTTCAATTTAGTAGTGATTCCATTAATTTTCTCACCCCTAAGTTTTAAGGTTGACAGGTAATTGCCAGCCTCTTGTGTAATCTTACAATAGCCTGGACCAAAGGAATCCCAAACAGTGTTACATCAAAACTTTGTTTCTCTAAATTTCCAAGTAGACGATGAAAAGTTTCCTTGGTCTCTGTATTGTGGCCCAGGCTGAAAAAGAAAATGCAATAGTGGCACTAGAAAAAAAAATCTACACCAGCAGAGCTTTTTTTGAGGGGGTACTTGGGGGTACTGAGTACCGGCACCTTTTCCATTGTCTGCTAAAATTGACCCATGGACCCCAAGTTTTAATAAAAGAGCTGAGGCTCTACACACCAATTCTGCCTTGTCATACATTCTGTGACCGGTTGCAGGGGGCTTGGCTATTGTGGGATGGGTCCCTCAGTGATTACCCCACCCCTGAAGAGTGGCCTAGCATTTGAGTACCGGCACCTTTTTTACTAGGAAATACGCACTGTACACCAGTAACTGGGAAGCAAACCCAGTACTGGGCAAACTTCTACAGTTTGTGCTCTGATCGTGGCTGGACAGATTCAGCTTCAGCTTCAGAAGTTGGAGAGCAAGGCCAGCGCTGGGCAGATTTCTATGGTCTGTGCCCTGATCTTGGCTAAATAGATATGAATGGGCAGGAGTGGAGCTTTTTAGAGGCTTCAACATTAACTTCAGAAATTTTAGAACAAGGACAGTGCTGGGTAGACTTCTATGATCTACACCAGTGGTTCCAAAACCTGGTCCTGGAGGCACCACAGCTAGTCAGGTTTTCAGGATACCCACAATGAATATTCATGAGAGATATTTGCATGCACTGCCTCCACTACATGCAAATCTATCTCATTAATATTCATTGTGGATATACTGAAAATGAGACTGGTTGGGGTGCCTCCAGGACCAGGTTTCGGAACCACTGGTCTATACCAAGAAAATGGCAAGGACAAATCAAGACCAGGTATATACATGAAGTATCACATACCATACGCAATGAGTTTATCTCATTGGGCAGACTGGATGGACCGTACAGGTCATTATCTGCCATCATCTACTATATTTATATATGTTTCTAATGTTATCATTGTTGTTTTCTAGCCACTACCACTTACATCAATCCATGGAAATTAGGAAAGTGTTCCAGTGAGCTTCACTAAACCTTCACACAATAATCTTTCTCAGGAATTAACTCCAAGAAGAGGTCCTTTTACTAAGCTGTAGTGAATACTAGTGCATGCTTACTGCAGCTTAATGGGGCTCACCATGGGACATGCTGAGGTGTCCTGCAGTAAAATCCCAATGTATGCATGCAAACCATGTGCAAAAAAAAAAAAAAAAAAAAGGTCTGAATTTTTCCTGGACGGGGTATATTCTGGGGGTGGAGAGTGGGCTGACAGCACAAATCAGTTAGCACAGCCACATTAATATGCACTGATTGGCACATGATTAACTGCATATGCACTTACTACCTAAAAATGGGTGGTAGTAAGTGCTCACACACTAATTTTTGTTAATGGCTGTGCGTTAAAGGGAACATTAGAATACGACTACAAAAATATTGGGGAAAAGAATCAAAAATGACTAACAACACAAGTAAATAAATAAAGATTCTTTTATTCTTATCAATAAGCAACGAGAATGGTGAGCAGGGAGGAAAAAGCCTCATGAAGCTCCCAACTAACAGTTGAAAGAACAGGATTTCATCATCATTGGCAAAAAAAACTCCCAAGAAATGTAATCGTAAATTAGAAAATTTAGCTGATGGAGCAAGATTTGTCAAAAATAACAGCTTTAAAGACTTAGCTGTAGAGTCTCTTTCTTCTGGCTAAACCACAAATCAGACCGTAACCTGATTTTTGGTTTAGCCAGAAGAGAGACTCTACAGCTAAGTATGTAAAGCTGTTATTTTTGACAAATCTTGCTCCATCAGCTACATTTTCTAATTTGCGATTAAATTTCTTGGGAGATTTTATTTTGCCAGTGATGATGAAATCCTGTTCTTTCAACTGTTAGTTGGGAGCTTCATGAGGCTTTTTGCTCCCTACTCACCATTTTCATTGCTTATTGATAAGAATAAAACAAATCTTTATTTATTTACTTGTGTTGTTAAACATTAGCATATGTCTATTAATTGAGGAAAATGGGAAATCACCCATTTTTCAGCTGTAGTAAAAATGGCTTTAGCATGCTGGAAAAAACATGTATGACTGCACTAAGGCCACTTTTTATTACAGCTTAGTAAAAGGACTCCAAAATTACTTTAAAAATATGAGAGCTGATTGGATCTGCTCAAATAACCTTTATGCCTTTGATACAGAAAACAGGGCAAACTATATTACATGATTATATATAAAGGAAGGAGACAAGAATAGAACCAAAAGGAGACACTGAAGAGACAAGATGTATCTAAAGTACATCCTGTTAGCAATAATGTATAGAGCTGCTATATTGGTAGGATACTTTCCTTTCCTAAGAATCTTGCTAAAAGATTGCTATGCAGTAAAATTTCTGGGTGAGAAAGGAGATCATTTTCAAAAGAGAAAAATCTCCAAAAAGAGGCATAATTCTGCATTTGGACATTTTTCTCATAAAAATGTCCAAATTGGTATTTTCAAAACCAGTTTTTAGATGTTTTTCTATGAAGTCTGTCAGAAGTGTGCTCAAATCACAAAGGGGCCTGTCAGGGGCGTGTTAAGGGCGTGATCTGGGTGTTTCTAATACTTGGACATTTTTCAATCGTAATGGAACAAAACAAAACCATCTATGACTAAAACTAAGACTTTTCAGCTAAGCCTGCTTTTACAATGAATAAGGCACAAAAAGGTGCCCTGAATGACCAGGCAACCACTGGAGGGAATCAGGGATGACCTCTCCTTACTCCCCCAGTGGTCACTAACCCCCTCCCACCCCCTAAAAATGTGATTTAAAACATTATTTGCCAGCCGCTAAGCCAACCTCAGATGTAATACTCAGGTCCAATAGAGCGGAATGCAGGTCCCTGGAGTAGTATAGTGGTCAGTGCAGTGCACTGCAGACAGGTGGTCCCAGGCCCATACCTCCCCCTACCTGTTACACATGTGGAGGAAACTGTGAGTCCTCCAAAACTCACCAGAAACCCGCTGTACCCACATATAGGTGCCCCCTTCACCTATAAGGGCTACATTATTTGTGAACAGTTAGGGGTAGTGGGGGTTGAGGGGTTGGGGGGGGCTCAGCAGACAAGATAAGGGAGCAAGGTGAGATGTGTACCTAGCAGCATTTTATGAAGTCCACTGCAGTGCCCCCTAGGGTGCCCTATTGCTTTCCTGGAATGTCTGGGGGACCAGTCTACTAAAACTTCTGGCTCCTCCTACATTCCAATGTCTTGATTTTGTACATTTTGCACTTAGATGTTCTTTTATTTTTAATGGACCATAAAACAAAACATCCAAATCACAGTATTTCTGAAAAAAAAAAGATAGACGTTTTTCCTTTTTTTGAAAATGACCATCTTTCCTATTCAGATGTTGGACATTTTTTGCAAAACGTCCACAGTCGGACATAGACGTCATATCGAAAGTGTCCCTCAAAGTATGAGGTAAGGTGAGGGTTCTGCTCATTCCACTGTAGCTTTGGTATCTTTTTATCCTAACACAGAAACCAATGGAAAGTTGATCAGGTCAAAATTCATTGAACAAGAAAATGCAAATTGCAGTCTATTTTCTCTCAGGAGCATTTAAAATAAAAGACATCTAGATAAAATGGTAAGATTGCAATCAACAGCTCACTTCTGTTTTAGCTTACTACTCAAATTTGAAATGAAATAGTACAGTGGCAAGTAAATGCAGCTTATGGCATTAAAAAAAAAACAACTTCCACCAGTTTTCATCAGAAAACGCTGTGGAACAAAAATATTTACAGTGTGAACAAATTGGAATTGAACCACATTAGTATGCCAATTATTATAATAACAGATATTTTCATAATCTAGCTGGCTAAAACATGACTTTCAATTTCTAAGGGTTTTTCTCCAACGTGATAATCTCTTTTTGATTTGAAGCTGTAGCCTTAATTAAAGCTCAAAGTGTAGTTTGAAATCTAATTTCAGCAATGCTAGAAAACAAAAGTTTCTATAATAAACTGAAGCTTCAGTTACAAAGAAAAAGGCACCATTTCCTGTGCATTATAAGCTTTTTATCCAGTACACAGAACACCAGGTCATTAAAAACTTCATGGCAATCTGCCCCACATAATGGATGCCAGCAGTCTGTCTGGAGTCCTGAGTGTGTCATGTTTTGTGTGTGTGTGTTACTGTGCCCTGGCAATTGAAAAGTAGCCAGAGCTTCAAGCATATGGCTACAGACAGGAGGTTATTTTAGAAGCCTTATTTGCAATTTTCATGTGGAAATTCCTACATTCACATGTAAATAGCGATTTTAGAAAGGGCTCAATTTACACACACAGATATTCATAATATAGAGACATTGCAAGAGGGTGAGGCTGGGGCCGGGTTAGTGCTAGGCTACAGAAAAAAAAATTTCATAAGGCTGCAAATGGTGCATGCTCCAACCAGAACTATCACTGTCAGCCACATTGGGCCGATGGTAGTTCTAGATTAGAAAGCAGTAAGCCTGGGTTGGGCTTACCGACACTTTGTAAAAGACCCCCTATATATGGAGAACATTTTCTTCATCTAGTTATGTTTTTATATATATTGAGATTTTTAAGTCTGTTCCCATATGCTTTTTGATGAAGACCATTGACCATTTTAGTGACCACCCACTGGACCAACTCCATCCTGTTTATATCTTGTTGAAGGTGCAGTCTCTACTACCGTACACAATATTATAAATGAGATATTACTAGAATCTTATACAGGAGCATCATTACTTCCTTTTCCCTACTGGCCATTCCTCTCCCTATGTACCCAAGCATCCTTCCAGCTTTCACAATTGCCTTTTCTACTTGTTTGGCCACCTTAAGATCATCACATACAATGACACTCAAATATCGCTCCTCTTTCATACGCAAAAGCTCTTCATCCACTAAACTGTACTTTTCCCTCAGGTTTTGGCAGATCAAACAACGACAAATAGAGTCGAGGAGGCTCATTTTCAAAGCACTTAGCCTCCCAAAGTTCCATAGAAACCTATGGAACTTAGCCTCCCAAAGTGCTTTGAAAATATGCCTCAAATCTCCCGTAAAAAGCACCAAAAAAACACAACGAAAACGGAAGATGTACAGAAAGACCAAACTAAAATCACAAATGTTTGGTCTTTCTGTACATCTTCCGTTTTCGTTGTGTTTTTTTGCAGATCAAATGCAAGATTATTGGTTATGTATCCTAATATAAGAAAAGCAGGCTCTGGAATGGGAGGCATTTCAAGTGGCAAAGTCCTTCAATCCTAAATTTTAACTGAGTGCAAGCCCAGAGCTCTTATTTAAAAGGCTAAGTAGGGAAACAATAAACAAAAAGAGCCAGAGATTTTTAAAACCTATTGACAAACTTTAATGATTAAGCAATATACTTGGTATAAAAAAGCAAAAGCTTGTAGAAATTAGCTATATAAATCTTTAGAAGCAAGTAGGTTAAAGCAATGAAAGTCTTTCGGATGTATATCTAGCCAGTGAAAGAATTAAACAATATAAGCAAACAGGCCAATAATTAAAAGCACTGATGTGGTCAGTATCAGATGCTAACTGCATAAATGCATTTTAGTCAGGTGTCTTTATTGTTTTTAGGGTATGTGAACAAGATAACAAGCCAAAATAAAAACAATCAAAATCAGTAACCACCTGAATTGAGGTGGAGTGTTCATGGTCATCATATAAAAGAATTAAAGACTATTGGATTTTTTTTTGTTACATTTGTACCCCGCTCTTTCCCACTCATGGCAGGCTCAATGAGGCTTACATGGGGCAATGGAGGGTTAAGTGACTTGCCCAGAGTCACAAGGAGCTGCCTGTGCCTGAACTCGACAGTGTTCAAACCCTGTTTCTGTATAACAGAGAGCTGCTGTGCTATTGGTCACCAGGAGGGGCATTTTCGAAAGAAACATCCAAGTTGCGATTTGGACATCTTTGTAAAACGTCCAAATCTGGGGGCAGGGAAAACCATATTTTCGAAACAAGATGGATGCCCATCTTTCATTTTGAAAATACCAAGGACATCCTTGGATTTGGATG
This sequence comes from Microcaecilia unicolor, assembly GCF_901765095.1. Taxonomy (NCBI): domain Eukaryota; kingdom Metazoa; phylum Chordata; class Amphibia; order Gymnophiona; family Siphonopidae; genus Microcaecilia; species Microcaecilia unicolor. The sequence goes on along the minus strand of NC_044031.1, from coordinate 258,788,670 downwards.
TCCCTAGAGATGGACGTCTTTGACTTTCGGTGATTTTCGAAACCAAAGACGTCCATGCCAAAAATGTCCAAATGCAAGCCATTTGGATGTGGGAGGAGCCATCATTTGTAGTGCACTGCTCCCCCTGACATGCCAGGACACCAACCAGGCACCCTAGGGGGCACCGCAGTGGACTTCATAAAATGCTCCCAGGAACATAGCTCCCTTACCTTGTGTGCTGAATCCCCCCAAAACCCACTACCCCCAACTGTACACCACCTAGATGTGGGTACAGTGGGTTTCTGGTGGGTTTTGGAGAGCTCACTGTTTCCTCCACAAATGTAACATGTAGGGGCGGTACGGGCCTGGGCCCGCCTGTCTGAAGTGCACTGCAGTACCACTAAAACTGTTCCAGGGACCTTTATGCGTTGTCATGGACCTGAGTATGACATCTGAGGCTGGCATAGATGCTGGCACAAAATATGGAGGAGGTAACAGGAGGTCATCCCCGATGCCCTCCAGTGGTCATCTGATCATTTTGGGCATCTTTTTGTGCCTTATTCATTAAAAAAACACGTCCGGGTGAAAACGTCCAAGTGTTCATCAGGAACGTCCTTGCTTTTTTCGATTATGGGTCAAAGACGTCCGAGTGTTAGGCACGCCAAAATCCCGCCTTTGCTATGCCTCCGACAAGCCCCCTTGAAATTTGGACGTCCTTGCGATGGACTGCAGATGGAGACGTCCAAAATCGGGTTTCGATTATATCGATTTGGGCATCTCTGGGAGACGGACGTCCATCTTCCAATTTATGTCGAAAGATGGACGTCCTTCTCTTTCGAAAATGAGTCTGCAGGTGTAATAGCAAGACAGACTACTTTTTTTTTCCTGTCAGTCCTTGCCATTTCACACTTCTGAACCTGAAGAACAGACTTTCACCAGAAATGAACATTCAACCGACTATTAAGTGTTCTTACTAAGAGGAGTATTAACTTGGTTTAATTGTCATAATATGAATGTCCCATATGGCTTCTTATTGAAAAAACAATGGTTTATCCTCTTACATTAGAAAAAATACCATTACTGACATCACCAGCTATAGCTACTTCATGGCCCATTATTTATGACACTCTCAAGGCTGTTATTTCTCTAGACTCTATTTGTAAACTCTCCATATCCACTTCTCAGAAGGCATCAATTTGGAGTCACTCTCACATAAAAATTGTTTCGTCCCCTTTCATATGGAAAGATTGGGCTTTATTGCATAACAGATATATGTTCCGGAAATACTATCATTTCTTTTGATGAGCTAATGAACAAATTTCACCTCCCTAATACTTAATATTTTAATTATTTACAATTAAAATCTGCACTTACAAAGTGGCTGAATAAACAATATAATGCACAACAAAACTCAGATATCTTCCAGGTTTTTGACTCTATAACTAAAACAAAGGGAATAGCCTCACAATTCTGTTCTTTATTATTACCATCTAGACATTCGAAAATTGAGGCACTTCAAAATATATGATCAATGGACACTAATCATGCCATGGAAAGAGTTTTGGACCAAATCCATGAAACCTATTGCTTCGGCTCCCATATTGCAATTTCTCTTTCTTATTGCACACAAAGCATTATGGACCCCAGTCAAACAACATAAGGTGGATTCTGCTTCATCTAACTTGTGCTAGTCTTGTAATAGTGGCATAGGTACATTAGAACATATGTGCTTTTCTTGTCCTGATCTCCAAGCTTTCTGGACACCAGTTTGGGATAGAATATGTGCTATTTTTCATTTGAATCTTCTTCTTTCATTTCATCTCATAATAATAATTAATGTCTATGCAATAAAGGCTGATGGTAGGCTCTTTGTTCAAGATCAGAAATGCAGTCACTTTTCTATAGGTAACACATGGACAAAGTCAGTGGGGTCATGTCCCCCTCAACACCTTAATAATAGGTGAAGAATAATCCCAAAGTATCTTATACAGCCTAGAGATGACATGTCCCGGCAGCCTTATATTGCACTGCTAAAATACAAAGAGGGGCATAATCGAACTTGAACGCCTATCTCCATGGGCGTCTATGTCCGAAAACGGGTACGTGAAGAGGCGGGATAGACCGTATTTTCAAAAAAATGGACGCTTTTCAGCTGGGCGTTTGTTTTTTTAGCGATAATGGAAACTAAAAACGCCCAGCTCAAAAATGTCCTATTCCGAGCCATTTGGTCGTGGGAGGGGCCACGATTCATAGTACACTCGCCCCCCTGATATGCCAGGACAACACTGGGCACCCTAGAGGTCAGTACGGTGGACTTCAGACAATGCTCCCACATGCATAGCTCCCTTACCACGGGTGCTGAGCCCCCAACCCCCCTCCCCCAAAACCCACTACCCACAAATGTACAACACTACCATAGCTCTTAGGGGTGAAGGAGGCACCTACATGTGGGTACAGTGGGTTTTGGAGGCCTCCCATTTACCAGCACAAGTGTTACAGGTAGGGGAGATGGGCCTGGGTCCACCTGGCTGAAGTGCACTGCGGTACCCACTAAAAGTGCTCCAGGGACCTGCATAAATGCAGGCCTCTAGGACTTGTTGCTGCTATATAACATTGGCACACCAGTTGACACCTGAAGACTAATCTCTACGAAAATGTCCTTTATTGGAATAAGCACGCTTACTCACAGTTAACTGCACATCAGAGGTTGTGCCCTACTGGCAACGAGTCTCCCTGGTACTGAGATGAGCAGTAGGTCAGAGCTGGCAGAATGGTGTACAATGCCCTCTTTCAGCCACATTCAAGGTAAGAACTAAGTTCTGTAACGTGGCTAACACGTGAAAGGGATCTAAAACTGGCTTACAAAAATGGCCACTACCTCATGGACTACCGGAAACAAAACAGGGCACACTCTGGCCCAGTAAGCAGAGGGAAAAGCACCAAAGGAGTAGAGCCTACCAACTACCAACATCGTGAGCATTTGCCACAAGCTAGTGGAATCAAGGAGCCCAATACCCTACACCCACCACAATGCATTGCTGATGTGACTCTGCAGTGCGCATAACAGAAAAGGTGTCACACTCACCCGAGAGCCACTTCAGAACCAGGGAAAGGCTGTCACAGGATAGAACACATTCTGCTGTCATGGAGGTGGGTACTGCATTTGAGGCCGGCATAGAGGCTGGAAAAAAAGTTTGTAAAGTGGGTTTTTTTTTGTGGGAGGGGGTTAGTGACCACTGGGGGAGTCCGGGGAGGTCATCCCCGATTCCCTCCAGTGGTCATCTGGTCAGTTGGGGCACTTTTTTGGGATCTGTTTGTGAAAAAAAAGGGTTCAAAGAAAGTGACCCAAAATCGCGGTCAAAACGCCTTTTTTTTCGATTATCAGCTAAAGACGCCCATCTCTCCTCGGCTGATAACCATGCCCCAGTTCTGCCTTCACCACGTCTCTGACACGCCCCCGTCAACTTTACCCGTTTCCGCGACGGATTGCAGTTGGAAATGGCCAAAATCGGTGTTCGATTATACCGATTTGGGCATCCATGGGAGAAAGACGCCCATCTCCCGATTTGGGTCGCAATATAGGCGTTTTTCTCTTTCAACTATAAGCAGGATAGTGTGGTAACGACCAATTTAGCATGCATTATATTGCTTTGAATCAGGTATTGCTTTCATTGCATCCACTTAAAATATTGCAAATGAGGAAAGCCCTGCTTACAGATCAGATTCAAGAAGGCCATAAACTCATTGCCCTTTCTTACCTGATTCACCACCCATGCATTCTTATTCTGCCAGAGTTGCCAATTAATCATGATGTTTATTTTAAATTGAGGATTATACAATAAAAGAGTTTGTCTACACTGTCCCCAAGGTGTCTCCAGAGCACAATCTAAATCTAATAAACATATACGTGAATCCATAAATACCGGAATTTCCTGCAACCTTGCAGTCGGGGGGTGGGTGGGGAGGAAATTTCCATTCATAGCTTCCTCAATTAAGGCACGGCTTATGACCAGTCTCTGGGTACTACCACTGTACACCTTGGCAAAGGATAAAGGCCTTGTGATAAGTGTAAAAGTCTGGAAATAATTGTTTAAATTTAAGAGTATTTTGGCTGATTTATTTTTCCACAAAATGTGGCCATCAACTGGTCCAACATTTCAGGGGAAAAAAAAAGACAAAAGCATGAAGTTAATTTTAGGTGCCAAAGTTTTTTTGTGTGTGTGTGTTTTTTTTTTTAATTAATCATTCTCACTATAAAACGAGTGTAAGGATCCCTACACTGTGCTCACTAGCCCTGCATGTTCCTGCCTCTAGTAACATATCAAGTTAGAGCAGATATAAGGTACGTACCACATGGGTACATCAGTCCCCTTTCAGGGATGGCTGAAATGGTACTGTTCATCCCCTTATAAGTTAAAAACCCTAGCGAGGTTGTGTGGTAGTATAGGTGGTGGTGGAGCAATTACAGTCCTAATCAGAATCGGTGTGAGGGCCCAGTCCTTGGGCCTAAGTTTTGTCATGTTTTGACTTGTGTGAAGACTTCCTTGATTCTATTAGTTTGTGTCCAGTTTGGTAAATGTGGCAGATCAGAGTTTTATACCCCACCCCTCTGCCTTCTGTTTGAGGAGTGGAGCAGTACAGTGGCCCTCAATTGGTTGAAACCTAGGCTAAGAAGCCACACTCTGAAGCTGGACTTCAAAGGAGGTGTTATTTGTAAGATGTTTTTTTATCTAGAAGCTCCTGCATTTGAAAGTGGATTCTAGGAAAGAGAGACTGTGTGTGAAAAAGAAGGGAATATGTTAATCTCAGCCCCAGGGAGACCTCTTACCATGGAAGACTACACTCTGGATGAAGTTAGTGTACCTCAGCACCCATGAAGCCAATCATCCTACAGACTAAAAAAATAAAGGGATCACAAACACAGATATAGCAAAAGTGTGGAATTTACAGTGCTACCCAATGCTGTCAGGTGTAAAGACTAAAAGAGTATCTCAGAAATCTTGCTGTTTTGCACTTAAGTTTATTAAAGAGAATTGGAGTACCCCACTTCAGTTTTTGAGATGTCCTTTGGAGAAATGTCTGTGCCAGGGCCTTGAAGGGAACTCCTTTCTCCCCACGGAGAACCTGCTCCCTTGGAAAAGAATGTACATGCTAAAAGTAATTAAAAGAAAGGACCAGGATGAAATAAATATTCCGTGGGGCCCCGGAGTGCTAATCCAGTAATGGATCACCCTGAGACAGGGACACCCCTTTACACAGAGACACCCCCCCTTAATATGAGATTCTTAGCCATTTGCACTACAGATTCCACTTTTTGAGCTAGGGTTGTTGAAGTATCATTGTAGAAGTAGATCACCAAATATTTTATCTTTTGCAGAACTTAGGCAATATTTATTTAAGCATGTATATTCTACAGAAAAAATTCCAATTTTGCTTACTGATTTTATACCTGGAAACTAGACAACAGGTGTCAACATAAAAGAAAGGAAAACTGTAAGGGAGGAGTCCAGGTGAGATTCGTAGAAGACATCATCGACATAAGCTAAAAGATGAATTTCCACTCTATGTTATTAATATTAATACTGTTGATATTAAGATTTTGACATACTGCCAGGAGAAGTGACCATGTTGAAAAGGAAATGGGAGAGGGGAAATCTTTATGGGCACCTGTATGCAACACAAACAAATATGAAAGCAACTGATTAACTAGGATTCGTGCTGTGGGCAGGATATTTGGAGGGGGTAAAAGGGTAAGAAGATGCCTACTTAGGTACTATTTTATAAAGAAAAGTTGGTACCTACCAACTAAAATACTAGTGTAACTGGCAGGTGTGTACATTTACTGTAGAGCTAGGGCAGGTATAAATGTCTGTGCCAATATTTGTCATATATGCATGCAAATTATACCCATTTTATAATCTATCCCCCAAATTCTATATATGGCACCTTAAGTTGTGTGCATTAATTTGGCCACACAGCCAAATTGCGTGCACAACTTAATTGATTAACAAGCCATGTTGACGCTTAGAACATCGTTGGCGTCGGTCTGAAGACCCTCTTTGCTGAGCAGAGTGGAAACGTCCTATGAAAATATATAAATCTGCTATTTATAACACGGGGAAAAAAAACATTTTCCTCTCTTATAGAGGATGCTTCTTCTTCCTCTAAACAGCTTTTTGGCTTATTTAGGACTTTAGTGCCAAGTACTGTAACAGATGTTGATAAAGAACACTTTCAATCTTCCTCGTGTTTAGCTACCTATTTTCAGGATAAATTAATAAAAGTTAGAAATTTGGTTTCATCTGATTTACAATCTGCAGTGGATCTTTTCATTTCTGCTAAGAATTTTCCTATTCCTGCTGATAGGCACTGGAATGCCTTTTCTTTGCTTAGTGCCATAAATTAAGGGTCTGTTGTCCAAACTCTCTGTTTCTTCTTGTTTGTTAGATAGTTGCCCTTCATATCTTATGAAATCTCCTACATTAATAATTACTAACTGGCTTACATCTTTTGTAAAATCTTTATTACAACATGATCTCTATCTAGTTGAATTAGGGGGAATTATTCTTACTCATATTCTTAAGCTTAGGGCCCCTTTTACTAAGCCGCGTAGGCGCCTACGTGGGCCGAATGTGTGCCAAATTGGAGTTACTGCCCATTTAACGTGTGGCCCTTGCGATAATTTCAATTTTGGCGTGCGTCCGCCACGTGTGTCTGAAAAATATTTTTTATTTTCTGGTGCACGTAATGGTCGCATGCCAAGTGGCATTTGATGCGCTTAGGTCATTACCGCCCAGATTCTTTACCGATAGGTCTATGGCTGGCGGTAAGGTCTCAAACCCAAAATGGACCCGCGGCAATTTTGATTTTGCCACACGCCCATTTTCGGGAAAAAGAAAAAAGAGGCCCTTTTACAGGCACACTAAAAAATGGATCAGCATGCACCAAAAACCCGCGCCTACACTACCACAAGCCATTTTTCAGTGTACCTTTGTAAAAGGACCCCTTAATTTATATTCTATGCTTCCAGCCAATTTTAGACCGGTAGTCAGTATTCCATTATTGGCTAAACTTTTAGGACTATATGCACGCTAGTGATATTAGCGTGCACTAAAAATTAGCACATGTTAATACTAAATTACTACTACGGGTTAAATTTCTTAATTATTGGTCAATCCAATTATCTATCACTCTATTATGACCTAATCATCATTTATCAAAATTACTACTAAATATTATTACAATCAACAATCACAAACAACAAAACAAACAGCATTTTCTTAAAGTTCTTACCAGCCACATTAGAACACTGGGTTCATAACAGGAAATCCCTTCCGATAGCATGTAACGTCATGATTAGATTGAATAGCCTAACTTTATGTGAGCTACTACTTTTATACAGACATCAGCAATGCCCAATCAACCTCCTTATTAAGGCCATATGGGTGCACAGTCCCCCAATTAAAGATAAAGCGTTGCTCCCTTCGAATGAGTTCGCGTTCAACATTACCAAAACCTCCCTGCAAGCTATTAATGACAACAAACTGCAAATCATCCACTGAATGATTATATTGTAGCCAATGGCTAACCAATGATGTTTCTATTTTCTGCAATCGAATATTACTTAAATGTTGAGCAATGCGCAATTTGATTTTCCTAGTAGTTTCTCCTATATACCATAGCTGACAAGGACAGCAGATGGCATAGACTACATTTTGTGTGTTACAATCCGTATGAGATCGCAACACAAAATATCTATTTAAGGCTTGTACCCAAATCTGATTCGTACATAAAGCATGTTTACAGTATACACAAGAATTACAACCGGTATGCCCACCCACTTCCTGCTGGCCATCACGTCGATAGAATTTTTTCTTAGATAAGATTTCACCTATGTTTTTCTCACGATTACAAGCAAATCTTGGTCTAGTTTGTAAACTATGATGAAGGGATAATACTGACCAATGTTTAAGAATGATATCTTGTATAGCTCGTGTCTGCTTATAAAAAGGAAGAATACAGTTAACCTGGGAAGCACATGTATTCACAGAGGATGCCTCGTTGTTCAGCCAACATCTTTGTACATATTTTGCCTGTTTATGCGCTGATTTTATCACATGTTGTGGATAACCACGTTTTTGAAATCTCTTAACCATAGATATAGCTTGTTGATCAAATTCTACAGGACTAGAACATAGCCGTTTAATTCTTAAAAACTGACCTATGGGAATACTTTCTTTCAACTTCCTCGGGTGGTGACTATTAAAATGCAAAATAGCATTCTTATCCGTCGTCTTCCTAAACACTCCTGTGATAAACTGACCATTTACCAACTGTATATCTATATCCAAAAACTGTACTTTCGAACCTTTGGATTGTACCACAAACCGAATATTGGGATCGCACTCATTTAAGTACTCCAAAAAAGCACATAGCTCATTTTCAGTCCCCGACCACATGATAAATATATCGTCAATATACCTTTTCCAAGTAACCAAATGAGACATATTATAGATGGACGTATACACGTATAAGGATTCAAACATAGCCATATATAAACAAGCCACCGCTGGGGCAACCGTAGCCCCCATGGCGACTCCTTTTATTTGTAAATAAAATTGATCAATAAATCGAAAATAATTTTTTTCTACAACAAAAGTCGCCATTTGTAACAATAACTGGATCTTAGATCGAGATAAATCTTGCTGCTCTAAAGCACGTTCAATAATCTGTAAATATGCTTCTTGCGGGATACTTGTGTAAAGCGATGTTACATCCAATGTCAACATAGTGATTTGCTGATCACACGGAATCTGTGTCTTATTCAAAAACTCTAGCATATCACCGGAGTCCTTAATATACGATTGTATATGCACCATATGTGAGTGTAAATGATATTCTAAGAATTGGGACAAAGGTTCAAAAAGCGACCCCACGCAGGAAACAATAGGCCTCCCTGGCGGATTCCTTATCGACTTATGAATTTTCGGTAAAAAGTAGATATTAGGAACATTTGGTTTTTTACACAATAGATATTTATATTCTTTCATAGAAATGATCTTACGATCCCTCGCTGTTTCTAACATTTCAACAACTTGTTGCACAAATTCCTCAGTAGGATCAGATGTCAATAATTTATAAGAGGTATCATCTAATAACTGGGCTAAAGCTTCCTGTATATATTGACTAGTATCTTGTACTACAACCGCACCCCCTTTATCGGCACGAGTTATAATTATAGATTCATCCCGTTTTAAATCATATAATGCTGTTTTCTGCAATTTAGTTAGATTATAACGAACAGGTATATGCTGTTTTTCTAAAGCCTCTATATCTCTCATAACAAGTTTTTGAAAAGTATCTACAGCGGGATCAGTCACTCCAGGTGGTAACCATGAAGATGGTAACTTATATTTATCAAAAAACGCACCCGTGGTCTCCCTTGTCTGTGATACCACATTCGTTTCATCATCAGTTTTATTATCAAAAAACGCCCGAAGTTTCAACTTGTGGAAAAATTTTTGTAAGTACACTCTTACCGAAAAAGCATCATAGAAAGCAGTGGGGACAAACGATAATCCCATAGATAAAACTGATGTCTGAATTTCAGTCAGATTTTTAGAGGAAATATTCACCACCAAATTCAGTTCTTCCGTCCTGTCCGACTTCGAGTCACTAAAGGGGCTGCAGGTACCACCGCAGTGCTATCTGTCTTATTTTCAGATCTATTATCATTAGATGAACCTTCTAGGTTATAATTAACTTTATTCGTATAATATTTAGTAATAATATTTAGTAGTAATTTTGATAAATGATGATTAGGTCATAATAGAGTGATACATGTTAATGCTAGAGACACCCATAGGAATATATGGATGTCTCTAGCGTTAGTGTGCGCAAATTTTTAGCACACGCTAAAACGCTAGCACATTTTAGTAAACAGGGCCCTTAGAGTCTATTGTGGCCTCTGAATTAACTTCTTATTTGGATAAATAGTTGTTTAAGTCCATTACAATTTGGATTTCGATCTTTCTACAGTACAGAGTTAGCCTTACTTTCTCTTGTGTCTGGTGCCAGGTCATTTTTGGCTAGAGGCACTGCGCTTATCTTACTTCAATTTGATCTCACTGCTGCATTTGATACAGTTGATCATGATATTCTTCTTTCTAAGCTTAATTCTATCGGTATTTCTGATAATGTTTTTTAATGGTTTAAAGAATTTCTGACTAATAGACATTATGGGCCAGATTCTATATATGATGCCTAAAAAATCTGTGCAGAACTAAGCGTATTCTATAAGATTTAGGTGCAGTGTATAGAATACATTTAGTCGATACCATAATGCCTAAATCTATGTCAGTCCATTTACGCCAATAAAAACCTGGTGTAAATCTGCAGTGGTGTAGCCAGAAGGCAATTTTTGGATGGGCCAATAGGTTAGATGGATGGGCACTAGAGTTGCCAACTTTTTGAAAGAGCCCCCTTGCATGTCCAGCACCTCTCCCCCTTCCCTCCTCCTCTACATATCTAGCACCTCTCCCTTCCCTTCCCTTGCAGTTCCAAATCTCTATCCCTTCCCTCCAGCACCTCCATACATGCCCAGTGCCTCTCTTCCTTCCCTCCAACCTCCCGCCTGCATGAATGCATGTCCAGCACCTCTTCCCTTCCATCCAACCCTTGCATGTGCAGCGCCCCACTCCTCTCCCACAGTTCCGGCACCTCTGCATCTTCCTTACTCTCCCCCCATTCCCATCGCGGCACTTGCACTTCATGCTATCATCACCGCCCAGCAGAAACTCCACACAGGCCTGCGTGCTGTGTTGGAGCCTTTCCTGCCCAGCTTGCGTAAACAGGAAGTTGCATCAGTGGGTGAGTCATGGTAAAGGGAAGGCCCCGACACATCATGTGGAACTCCTGCCCAGCGGCATGATAGCACTAAAGTCCAAGCGCCGCCGTGGCAGGGGAGAAAGACATGGAAGTGCTGAAACTGTGGGAGGGGTGAGAAGCACTAGACATGCGAGGATGGAGGGAAGGAAGAGAGGGGATGTTGAATTTTCATTGGCTGGGGTGTGACGCTTCTGGGTGGGCCTGTACCAAAAGCCCACCTGTAGCTACGCCGCTGGCACACTGACCCATATTCTGTAATTATGCACAGAATTTTGAAATGCCCACAAAACGCCCATAAATATGCCCATAAACATGACCCTTCTAAGCTATGCACGTTTATTTTGAATTGCACGCTTTGTAATTTAGGCGCAGTTCTTTATAGAATACACTTAGCAGTTTCCATGCATAAATTGTAATTATTGCCAATTAGTGCTTGCTATTGCTTGTTAAGTGCTATTAAAAACACTGATTACCTTGTTAAACCATTTAAGTTACGTGTGTATCTCCGCACAGAATCTAGACCTCATATATAGAATCTGGGGTGTAGTGTTAAAATGAAAGAGGTGCTTTCAGAATCTTGGCATCCCACAGGGTTCTCCACTGTCACCCGTTCTGTTTAATGTTTACGTGACATTGATGGATTTTGGCTTTTCTTCTTTAGGTGTAAAATATTACTCTTATGCAGATGATATGCTACTGTTAATTCCAGTTGAGTATGGTCTGAATGATATTTCATCTAAGGTTGTTTTCTGTACTTCTAAAGTTAATTATTATAGCCTTATCCATGGATGTAAATTGAACGTAAATAAGACTAACTATGCTTAGCTAGAAATACTGATTCTGTTCCAGATTCTATAATTATATCTGACAGTCTTTCTCTAAAGGCTGAAAAAACTTCAAAGGTTCTCGGTGTTATTCTGGACACTAGTATTTCTTTTGAACCTCAGATAAATCAAATTACACAAGTTGTATTCTTTAAACTCCATCAATTATGTTGAATTTGTCACTTTTTTCATGCTGTACACTTTACTGTTTTGGTCCAAGCTATTATATTATCTCATTTTGATTACTGTAATATTTTATACCTATCTATTACTGCTAAACTTTGTTCAAGGTTACAAACACAGCAGCCAAACTTGAGACTTAAAAGATTAGAAAGTGCTTTTACTGCTCTTATTTCCCTTCAATGACTTCCATTTCATGCTCGTGGTTTCTTTAAATTGGCTTGTATAATATTTAAAATGTTTGATGGTGTCGTTCTGATTTTTTCTTAATTTTTTTTTCAGTTCCTTCAACTAATAGTTTTAATACAACTAGAGATCCATTTCACTTGTTTCTTCCTTCTTGTTCAAGAGTTAGATACACAGTGGCGTTCCTGGGGGGTTGGCACCCGGGGCGGATCGCCGATGCGCCCCGCCCCCCGGGTGCAGAGCCCCCCCCCCGATGCAGCGCGGACCCCCCCCCCGGCGAAAGGACACCCCCACGAAGTAACCCCCCCGCCGGGTGCACGCCACTGGGGGGGGGGGTGCCGCGCGCGCCTGTCCCCCATTGTTCCATGCTTCCTCTTTGCCCCAGAACAGGAAGTAACCTGTTCTGGGGCAGAGAAGAAGCATGGAACAATGGGGGACAGGCGCGCACGGCACCCCCCCCCCCCCAGCGGCGTGCACCCGGGGCGGACCGCCCCCACCGCCCCCCCCTAGGAACGCCACTGTAGATACAAACACTATTTTGAGGATTCTTTTATTTATCAAGATCTTCATTACTGGCTCTCTCTTCCATCAGTTTTGCATTCTCAGGGTTCTTATTATTCTTTTCGTAAAGATCTGAAAACTTATTTGTTTAAGAAATTTTAGGTTAATTCTGTCATATCTTATATTTGTATTGTTACCCGCTTTGAACCACTTTTTGTGGGAGTTAGCAGGGTACAAGAGCCATATTACATGGCATTACATTACATACCTACATTTAGGCGTATCAATGCCAACTTATGCTAGTACATTATAATGATATCTTGGTGTGCAGATGCCGTAATAGAATTAATGCTCAGCATGCTTAAGTTATGGCACCCAGTTATAGAATTGTCCCCATAGAGTATATTTATTCATTCACATGGGACATTCCCAAATCAATCAATAAAACTCCCAGCATAAGGCACAGAGAGGAAATAGAATTGCCAAAAGATTCTGTTCAAACTCTAGTGTCACATCAGTAAGAACAACACAAACTCCCTCCACTACCTTGCAGATACTCAAATTGCATTAACCCTACCCTTGAAAGTCAGAACTGCAAATATTCTGGAACACCAGAATAGCTTCAATTGGAAAAAAGAGAACAACCAAACACAGAATCCACATGTTAAAATAATCCTTCCCTGCAGTTACAAAAGGAAAGCACAGATTGTCACTTAAGTAAAATATATATATAAGATACTTCAGATTAGAAACAAATATCTAGACAAAAAATGAAACTGAAAACCCAAACCTGTGAATATGCAGCATGTGTCTTCTATTAGGGTAACTACTAATACAAACACATAAAACACGAACACACTGAAGAAACCATGAAGAAAAATGGAAGAAACTTTAATTGCCCAACATTACATATGCTCCCAGGAGACGAAATGTATGTCTAGACTGAAAATAATATATACCTATTGAACAAAAAAAATCAACTTACACAGGCAAATTAATAATGAGAACTAAGCAAAGTAGATATTTACTTTAACTTGCAAACAGTTTTCAATGATTAACATATCTTGTATGCATATGTCAAGATGAATTCTGGGAGCGCTCTCTTCCTGCGCTTTTCTCTGAAAGGACAGTACCCTATTCTTTGTCCATGGGGAAAAAAAATAATGAAGAAAACCCTATGTAGCTACTGCTCAGTATTTCCAGCCCACATTGTGCTGGCCTTTGTAGAGGGAATGAAATAATAACAAACCACTGAAATATTCAGCACTGGTTTCATTTAAAACTGTCAAATTTACCTTTGAAAAATGTTTCATTTCCCTTAGTTAAAGTTCAAGCATAAACCTGAAGCAAGATCTATAATGCCTACTATTATTTCCAAATTGATGGATGTTAGCAAAAGAAGCATGATCTTCTGCAAAACAATACCTCTTTAATAAGATAATTTCAGCCTGTGCAAGAAAGATTCCAAATGCCAATTACAGGAAAGCATTCAATTTGACACCTTGAGTTTTATCATATTATTTCCCTGGGATGGAGTATATAGGAAGTTGCTGGTTCTCCTTGACAACACTCCCTTACAGAGCCACTTTAAGTCCTGCAGTACAGAGAAGAAAGGGTGTGGCTCAGCTAGGGCACAGCAGGGAGGACATGGTTCAGGAAGTCAGATAAAACTGTCAAGCCAGGGAGGCACAGGGAAAAGAGAAGCAGCCCTACAGTGAATCCCTCTACTATAGACATGAAAGCGAATAAAAATCTGGCTAACATAAGCCAATTGAATCTTGTGCGAATTCTGTTCCTTGAGGCCTGACTGGAGCCAGGCCAAGATTTGTGATCCTGGATGTTGTCACAGAAACTTGAGAAGACGAATCCAGTCCAGGACAAAACCTGGTAGATTACATATTGCAAACGCAGGAATGGTTGAAGAAAGAATGGGGAGCTACAGAACTCTGACTGGAGAAGGCCCAAGCAGGACAAACCCAAGCATGTAATCATGCAACAATTCAAAGAATCTAACAATCTGGAGACAAGAGTTCTGGTACCTACCTTTATCAGAAAGCAAGCTGCTGGGCAAATGGCAAGGGCCCTACAAAATGGTTGAGAAAGTAGGACCCAAAAACTACAAGGTGGCACAACTGGATAAACAGAAGAAAGCAAAAATCATTCACATGAATTTAAAGATGCCTATGTCTGCAGTGTTGGTCCAAGAAGACAACTCTGGACTTGAGATCCCATCACAGAATTTGAGCCCCTTCAAGTCCTGTTTGGAGACCATTTTACAGCCACCCAGAAAAGTAGATTTGGAGCAACAGGTTTGCCAAAATATGGATGTTTTTTTCCAGTATCCCAGGCAAACACATCTCATGTTCCATGACAATTTCACGGACCCTGTAGTGGTGATTGTCAGCATCCATATTGGATTCTGGAGGTCCAGTGGCAGGCTGTAGCTAAAGCAATAGAAGAGATGCTTAAACTTGGAGTCATAGAAGAATCTACTAGCAATTGGTTGTCTCCAAATTTTGCTAGTTCCTCAGCCAGATTGGAGTATTTACTTCTGATTTGATTTCCAGAAGATTAATGGCAGTTTCTAAAGTTGAAGCATATCTGATGCCTAGAGTGGATGAATTGATTCAATGGCTTGGAGGAGTCTTTTTATTTCAATATTGGACCTGACTGAGGAGAATTGGCAAGTACCTCTCCAACTGCCAAGGAAAAACAGCCTTCTCTATACCTCAAGGGCTGTTAACATTGCTGCCCTTCAGATTTCATGCAGCTCCTGGTTGACCATCTGCTGAAACCTTATGGCAGTTTTGTGGCTGCATACTTAGATGACATTTTCATCTAAAGTAAACACTGAATGACCCATTTGACCCATTAGAAGCAGTCCTGTCCAGTCTAAGAGCAGCTGGGTTGACAGAAAACTTTAAGAAATGTTTCCTGGGAGGATAGGAAGCCGGTATTCTATTGGAAAAGGATATGTGGGGCCCCAGATCAGAAGGCAGAGGTGAATATCCAAGTCTCCATGCCTCAGTCCAAGAAGCAAGTCTGTGCATTCCTGGGACTAGTTGGTTATTACTGGCAGTTCATTCCAAGTTTCGCTGAGAAGGCAGAGCTGTTGATTTGCATTCTATGGCAAAAGACTACAGATAAGGTTTTTGGTCTTCTAAGCTGCATGTTGCTTTCTAAGATTTAAAGGGTGCTCTTTGTTCTGAGTCCTGACTTCAGTCAACCATTCATGGTACAAAATGATGCATCTGAGGTGAGCCTCGGTGCAGTCCTGGCTCAAGAAGTTGATAAGGAAGAACACTCCATGACTTTCATCAGTCAGAAGTTGTCTTCTTGTGTAAAGAACCACCCTGTGATTAAGAAGGTGACCCTAGCTGTCAAGTGAGCACTGGAGATATTCCAATACTATTTGCTGGTGTAACCCTTCACCTTGATAACAAACCATGAGCCCCTCAATTCACTGACCCACCATAAGGAATCCAACAGTCAAATCATGTGATGGTTCCTGCATCTACTGCCCTTCCAGTTTGATGTATGCTGGAAACATCAGAATGCTGATTTTTCTCTCCTGGGAGGTGGAATCTTTTATTGCAAGTATTCAACAGGGTATGTTTAAGCTGTTGTAGATGGTATATGATGAAGTGTACAGGAAGTTTCCAGTTCCTTTTAGCAGTATAGAATAGAAAGGGTGTGGCTCAACCAGGGCACAGCATGAAGATTCCAGGATTTGTCTAACACTGCAGCTATGCTGTGCACACTGTGACTTTGTGGCTTGTCAGCAACAGGCCTGTGTAAAGAATACACCTGAAGCTCAAGAGACTTTCAATTCTAATTTACTGTGCCTGTAATAACAGGTTTCACCATATTTTGTGTTAATGAAGTGATTTGTTTACTTTTAACCCTCTGAGTGGCTGTGTTTGTGGAGGCTCCACATTCCTGTAAAGAGCGTGGTGTCCCTGACAGTTTTGAAGATAAATAGCAAGCTCTGCATGGCAAATATATTAAAGATACCAGTAGAAAGCCAAGATACAATATATAGGTTCCAATAGTTAAAAATAATATTTTAAAAAACCAAAACAGGAATGGTTATAAATCCCAGAGTCATGTTTTAATGAGAACCCCAATTACAGAACATTTGACATCTATCAATTAGAGCTAAACATCAGTAAACCTCATTTAGCCTTTTTTTAGTCAATGACCTTGTTTTTCTTGGTAACAAATATTAGTTTTTGATTTATTGTCTTATACTATACAGCTGCAGGGCAACTTTTACCTCTCCATGCCAGTATTAAATAGCATAACTTCCAATTTCATTATTTTCTATACAAAGATCACCTCTCTTGAGTTAGCTTTTAGAAATCAAAAGAAGTAAAACTTAGAATCGAAATGTATCCTTTATCTGTGAGATGATAAGAAGACTATTCATGTATAAAATGGAAGCTACCCAACCAGTGACTTCCATGTTCCAAACCAATCATTCCAAACCAGACCTTATCATTTTAAACTCTACTATCCAAAATGAGGGATAAAATCAGTCCTCATTCCTCTATTCCAGTGTTCCCCCAAGTCGGTCCTGGAGTACCCCCTTGCCAGTCAGGTTTTCAGGATATAAGCATGAGATTGATTTGCATACACTGGCTCCATTGTATGCAAATGTATTTCATGGGAAACACTGCTCTATCCTATTTCAAGAGTGGATGTGCAGGCAAAAAAAATAAATGAATTATTAAATAAATACATAATTATTTTCTTTAGCTTCCTGTGTTGTTCACAGATATAGAAAAAAGATATCCTGTAATCTGTATGCTACCTTTAATGAGAGAGATCATTTTAAATGCAAAGGAAGCAGCAGAATCTTAGTACTTGGGGGTTGTTATGAAGATGTTAAACATTTTCTTGGGATGAGGTAGATAGTAGCTCCAGCTTGCTTGGGTATAGGAGGGATGCACAATATGAGTTCGTTCCTCTATTTTAATCCTATCTTTCTAGATTCTAAGCTAATTAGTAAGTTACATTCATACTATTCATCAGGCTGAAGAGGCAGCCTGCTGTGTAAATGATCTAATAGTTCTATAAATCTAAGCATAACGGTCTCAAAATTTGGCATGATCAACTCAATTTTTTATGTTTTTTAAGCAGATACTGACAGGGGAGATGAGCAAGGTAAAATGTTTGCTGGAAACCTTGTTTATCATGGATACTAAATACATTTTTCTATTTCCAAGAACAGAGGGGAAAAAATAAGAAGGCAAAGTAAATGTCGTGGAGGGGCATAATCGAACGCGAACGCCTATCTCCATGGGCGTCTATGTCCGAAAACGGGTACGTGAAGAGGCGGGATAGACCGTATTTTCGAAAAAATGGACGTTTTCAGCTGGGCGTTTGGTTTTTTTTAGCGATAATGGAAACTAAAAACGCCTCAAAAATGTCCTAATCCGAGCCATTTGGTCGTGGGAGGGGGGCCACGATTCGTAGTACACTCGCCCCCCTGACATGCCAGGACACCAACTGGGCACCCTAGAGGTCAGTGCGGTGGACTTCAGACAACGCTCCCACATGCATAGCTCCCTTACCATGGGTGCTGAGCACCCAATCCCCCTCCCCCAAAACCCACTACCCACAAATGTACAACACTACCATAGCTCTTAGGGGTGAAGGGGGCACCTACATGTGGGTACAGTGGGTTTTGGAGGCCTCCCATTTACCAGTACAAGTGTTACAGGTAGGGGGGATGGGCCTGGGTCCGCCTGGCTGAAGTTCACTGCGGTACCCACTAAAAGTGCTCCAGGGACATGCATACACGCAGGCCTCTAGGACTTGTTGCTGCTATATAACATTCGCACAGCAGTTGACACCTGAAGACTAATCTCTCCGAAAACGTCCTTTATTGGAATAAGCACGCTTACTCACAGTTAACTGCACATCAGAGGTTGTGCCCCACTGGCAACGAGTCTCCTTGGTACTGAGATGAGCAGTAGGTCAGAGCTGGCAGAATGCTGTACATTGCCCTCTTTCAGCCATATTCAAGGTAAGAACTAAGTTCTGTAACGTGGCTAACACGTGAAAGGGATCTAAAACTGGCTTACAAAAATGGCCACTACCTCATGGACTACCGGAAACAAAACAGGGCACACTCTGACCCAGTAAGCAGGGGGAAAAGCACCATGGGAGTAGAGCCTACCAACTACCAACATCGTGAGCATTTGCCACAAGCTAGTGGAATCACGGAGCCCAATATCCTATACCCACCACAATGCATTGCTGTTGTGACTGTGCAGTTCGCATAACAGAAAAGGTGTCACACTCACCCGAGAGCCACATCAGAACCAGGGAAAGGCTGTCACAGGATAGAACACATTCTGCTGTCATAGAGGTGGGTACGGCATTTGAGGCTGGCATAGAGGCTGGAAAAAAAGTTTGTAAAGTGGGGGTTTTTTTGTGGGAGGGGGTTAGTGACCACTGGAGGAGTCCGGGGAGGTCATCCCCGATTCCCTCCAGTGGTCATCTGGTCAGCTGGGGCACTTTTTTGGGATTTGTTCGTGAAAAAAAAGGGTCCAAAAAAAGTGACCCAAAATCGCGGTCAAAACGCCTTTTTATTTTCGATTATCAGCTAAAGACGCCCATCTCTCCTCGGCCGATAACCACGCCCAGTTCCACCTTCACCACGCCTCCAACATGCCCCATCAACTTTACCCATTTCCGCGATGGATTGCAGTTGGAAACGCCCAAAATCGGCTTTCGATTATACCGATTTGGGCACCCACGGGAGAAAGACGCCCATCTCCCGATTTGGGTTGCAATATAGGCATTTTTCTCTTTTGATTATAAGCTGGATAGTCTACTTGAGATCCAGTGAACAGGCTAGCAATCAAGGGGTCCTTTTACTAAGGTGTGCTGAAAAATGGCCTGCGCTGTTGGCGCATGTATTGGACTCACGCAGGTCCATTTATCAGTGTGCCTGCAAAAAAGGCCTCTTTTTTTGCTGAAAATGGATGTGTGGCAAAATAAAAATCGGCGCGCATCCATTTTGGGTCTGAGACCTTACCGCCACCCATTGACTTAGCGGTAAGGTCTCACATGCTAACCGGGCGGTAATCATCAGTGCGTGTACACTGCCGATTACCACCTGGTTAGCGCCATGTGGTAGAAAATAAAAAATATTTTCTGCCGCATGTATCAGACGCACGTAAAAAATTGGAATTATCGTCCAGGGCTTGCGGTAGCCGGGTAGTAGCTCTAAACTGATGCATGTTAGACTTGCACAGGCACCTACGTGCCTAAGTAAAATGGCCCCCAAGTCAATGAAATACAGGACAGTTCTGGAAATGAAGGAAGGTCCTTAGGCAGCAGGCAAGGACAAAAGTATGTTCTGAGATATCACCAGTTTAAGGGCAGAGAAAAGATGGGCTATATCAAACCAGAAGATTTAGAGAATTGACTGAAGAATGAATGTAAAGAATAATGTTTTGGATTTTTAGGGCCCAGAGTCATGAATTGAAGAATAAAGGACTGTGCTGTAAAAACAGCTTACTATATCTGTGTGTAAAGTGAGCCATGATCCGGGGTGAGAGATTTAGATAATAAGCTGAAAAGAGTTGAGAGGGATGAGAGGAAAGGCAGATTAAAGACAATTGAATTGATCTGTTACCCCTGGCACACTAATGAAGTTAGTGGAGAAAAGTACAAAACTAAAGATCTCACAATTCAACTTAGAAACAGTAGAAGATAAAGAGGCAGGTACATGGCCACAGAAAGTAATGACAAATCAAGAATAAAATGTCTGGAAGATTAGGATCAAAAAATGTTCGAGATGTTAGGATCAGTTCTCAAAGGGGTTAGCTTCCTAATTTTGAAACTTAGGGGACTTTTACATAGATTCCATAAATGGTGCCTAATAAATTGCCATGGAAAATAAACATGCTTAGCGCTATTCTATAAACCGTGCCTAATGTTAGGCACTGTTTATAGAATACGTGTAGCATCCGGACCCACATCTAAATTTAGGCACTTATTTATTTATTTGAACAACTTTCTACACCGCTCTAGCTAACAGGAAGAACAGAGCAGTGAACAGGCTAAAAATAGGAAACAAGAAAAGACTTCCATTAATGTACAGGAAAGCAGGGTGTTACGAGACATAAGCATTGCAAAAAGAAGGTAAAGCAAACACACAAAAGAAGGACGGGACGAAGGGTAACACTAGTAATCTCTCAGCAATCTATTTCACCAAAAGCTAAGCGGAAAAGCCAGGGTTTCAGCTCAGTTTTAAAATCATTATAAATGTTATGGAGAGAAAGGGGGAGATTGTTCTAGGTATGAGGGGCCAGGACGAAGAAAGTGCTGTGATGGGTTGATTCCAAGTCGGCACGTTTTGGAGCAGGCATGACCATTTATGCCAACTAAAACCTGGTGTAAATGCCCATGCCTAACTTAGGTGCAGATCGGGCATATTATCTAAGTGCCAGAAATTTCTAGACCCACCTATGCCCCTCCCATGTCCACACCCCCTTTTGAGATCAATACATTAGAATTTACATGCACCACTATATGCTTAGAAAATTGCAAGCATAAATTCTAATTAGTGCCGCTTAGTGCTGATAATTGCTTATTCTTGGCCAATTGGTGGTGCCAATTGGCTTGTTAAACAATTAAGTTGTGCATGCAATTTGGCCACACTGCCATATTTGCGCATGCAACTTCAGTCACCATATATAGAATCTGGGGGTAAGCACTAATGTGCATTTAATGCAGGAAGAAAGGCTTACTGTAAAATGCATTAAAGCGTTTTGTGGTAATTTGCCTGTTAGTGTGTGCTAATCATGCATTTTTTAATTTTTTTTGTCATTTTTTGGGAGAGGACCTGTTGAGGAATGGGTATGGGACGAGGAATGAGTATGAAATCATATTCAGCTAACATGTTCACATTCATGCAGGCTAACTAGATAACCATTGCCCAACGCCAGAAAAAAAATTTTAAGGTTTCAAAACTTTTCATCATGTATTATATTCTTCAATGTTCTTTAAATATCTGATTTTCTTACATATTTCTATACTTATCCTCAATGGACTTCAGTAGCACAACGTAAACTATATCAGCGTTTCATTTGTCAGAAGACCTGAATGCTCCCGACTCTAGTACGCTGCTGGCTCCTCATTGGTCCCCTCTCCTTTCTACCTAAATTCATTAATGTTGTTGATTATATTCTAAATAATGTTTTGTAACACCATTAACTACTTAAACTATAATAATAACTTAGCTTTAGTAGATGCTTGATAGCAGTTCAGTGTTTACATAAAGCCCCACTCTCTGTATGACCGACATGCGGCATGTTTCGCAATTACTGCATTGCTGCATCAGGGTCTGTAAATCTTAGGCACGCGATCTCACATACTATAAAAGAGAATATAATCAACAACATTAATGAATTTAGGTAGGAAGGAGAGGGGACCAATGAGGAGCCAGCAGCGTACTAGAGTCGGGAGAATTCAGGTCTTCTGACAAATGAAATGCTGATATAGTTTACGTTGTGCTACTGAGGTCCATTGAGGATAAGTATAGAAATATGTAAGAAAATCAGATATTTAAAGGACATTGAAGAATATAATACAAGATGAAAAATGAAACCTTTAAAAAAAATTTTGTAGCGCTGGGCAATGATTGTGAACACTAGATGCAGCTGTATAGCCTCCGCTCATTTGAATTAATTTGAAAAAGTATGTTTACTCCATGAGCTAGATTTATCAGCTAACTAGATAATGCAAGGTTAATATGAAGCACATACAGCATCCCAAATAGGAGGTGCTAAGTGTCCCCACATTTATTTTTTGCAAGGTCTGTGCACTAATGCAAAAATTAGTGTGAGACCTGTCAAAAAAAATGAAAATCCTTAAAATACTGGTGCCTTAAACATGGGATTAGCATGCAGGAAAGATCTACATTACAACTCGCTAAACCCATATTTTGACACACTCAATAAAAGGGCTCGTTAGGAGGTTAAAATGGTCCCTTTGAACATGAAGGGTCCTATTTGCTAACCTACACTATGGTTTTGCATCAAACACACATTAATTACCAAAGTTATGCTATGTCAAGTGCAACCACTGCAATTACTGATATGTGCTTTATTTATTTAAATGCATATATAAATCACATCTATTCCACATTCAAAATGATGTACAAAATCAATTTCAAATGCATAAAATATACTTGTAAACTAATTTTTTTAAAATCCCATTTTCATTCAACCATTCAACCCATTTACCTCTTCTAAAATCACCTAAACATGGAGGGGCATTTTCAATATGACATCTAAGTTGGACTTTGGACGTTTTTAGCTAAATGTCCAAAATCTGAATAGAAAATAAGGAGGGGCATAATCGAACAGGGCACCCACGTTTTCCTGAGGGCGTAATCGCAGGACATCACCGCGAAAAGGCGGGGAACCCGTATTATCAAAACAAGATGGGCGGCCATCTTTCATTTCGATAATATGGTCAGGGACGCCCACATCTCCACATTTAGGTCGACCTTAGAGATGGTCATCCCTAGAGATGGTCGTCCCCGATTTTCGGCAATAATGGAAACCGAGGACGCCCATCTCAGAAATGACCAAATGCAAGCCCTTTGGTCATGGGAAGAGCCAGCATTCATGGTGTACTGGTCCCCTGACATGCCAGGACACCAACCGGGCACCCCAAGGCGCACTGCAGTGGACTTCAGAAAAAGCTCACAGGTGCATAGCTCCCTTACTGTGTGTGCTGAGCCCCCCAAAACCCACTCTCCACAACTGTACACCACTACCATAGACCTTAGGGATGAAGGGGGCACCTAGATGTGGGTACAGTGGGTTTGTGGTGGGTTTTGGAGGGCTCACATTTACCACCACAAGTATAACAGGTAGGGGGGGGGGCCCGGATCCGCCTGCCTGAAGTGCACTGCAGTACCCACTAAAACTGCTCCAGGGACCTGCATACTGCTGTCATGGAGCTGGGTATGATATTTGAGGCTGGCATAGAGGCTGGAAAAATATTTTAATATTTTTTTTAGGGTGGGAGGGGGTTAACAACCACTGGGAGAGTAGGGGGAGGTCATCCTTGATTCCCTTTGGTGGTCATCTGGTCATTTAGGGCACATTTTTGTGGCTTGGTCATAAGAAAAAAGGTCAGCCAAGCGTTTGTCATGGACGCCCTTCTTTTTTCCATTATCAGCTGAGGATGCCCATGTGTTAAGCACGTCCCAGTCCCGCCATCGCTATGCTTCCAACACACCCCCTTGAACTTTGGTCATCCCCACGATGGAAAGCAGTTGAGGGCACCCAAAATCGGCTCTCGATTATGCCAGTTTGGGTGACCCTGGGAGAAGGATGCCCATCTCCCGATTTGTGTTGAAAGATGGGCACCCTTCTCTTTCGAAAATGAGCCCAAAGGTCAGTTTCAAAACAACAAAATGTCTAACTTTTTTTTTTTTTTTTAATGGCCACATGCAAGATGTTTTTGTGCTCTGTGCATTTCTTTTTGGTCCATTAAAAAAAAAAAACAGCCAAGTGAAAAATGTAGAAAATCAAGCCATTGGGATGCAAGAGGAGCCAGCATTCTTAGTAGAGTGGCCATACACACACATCCCATGAGAGCAATGGGGCACGCTAGGGGGCACTGCAGTGGACTTCATTTAAAAGCTCCCAGGAACATATCTGACCAAATACCTACTGTACCCAACTGTACACCACTACAATAACCCTTATGGGTGAAGGGATCACCTAAATGTGGGTACTGTTGGGTTTTGGGGGAGTGTTGGAAATCTCATACTTTCCACCACAAGTGTAACAGGTAGAATGGGATATGGGCCTGGGTCACATCTTTGGGGGGGGGGGGGGGGGGGCAGTGACCAGCAGTGGAGTAAGAGGGAGTCCTTCCTGATTTCCTCCAGTGGTCATTTAGAGCACCTTTTCGTGCCGTATTCATTCTAAAAACAGGTCTAGCCCACAACGTTGAAATTTCAGCCCTAGACATTTTCTTTTTTTTCTATTATGGCTTTAAAACATCCAAGTGTTGGATGCCCTAAGTTCATCCTAAGCCCGCTCCTGAAACGCCCCCTTATGATTTGGACACATTGCAGACGAATTGCATAGATAAACATCTGCAAAATAATTTTTAAAAATATTGATTTGGATGTTTTGAGAAGACATTCATTCAAAGGTTCCTTTATGACACTTTTTGGACATTTTTCTCTTTTGAAAATGAGTGCCGTAACTACAACAGTAAAATTAGTTCACATTCCTGAAACAGAAAAACTTTTACCAATTTAGAAAGCCTCAAATAATTCACTTGAATCCTAATCACCTATGGCAGCCTATTCAATATCTTTGGTCCTATCACTGACAAAGTTCAGTTCTATATCTTTTCTGACACTGTAAAATAATTCAGGGGTCCTTTTACTAAGGTGCGCTGAAAATGGCCTGTGCTAGTGTAGGCATGTGTTTTGGACGTGCACAGATTCATTTTTCAGCATGCCTGTAAAACATGCCTTTTTTTTGGGGGGGGGGGCGAAAATGGACGTGTGGCAAAATAAAAATTGGCATGCATCCATTTTGGGTTTGAGACATGCAGAGTTTGCCTCTCCCTTGCTACTAAAACAGCACCCTCCACTGGCAGGACTGTAGGTGGAGGACTCCCGCTCAGCTTAGAGGAAACAGTGAATATCAGCATGCTTAGCATGTAGATAGTAGCAGTTAAACCAGCTGAAGAACTACGGTAAGTGTAGGTGTTTAAGGGCCCCTTTTACCAAGCTCTAGTAAAAGTTGGACTGTGGTAGCATCAGTGAATGTTTTTGATTCACAGCAGGTAAACGGCTGGATTTCTTTTTTTTTTAGGGAAATGGCTGTGCCCTTATCACAGGGATTGGTGCGTGGCTATTTCCAGGGGAGCCCTTACCACCACCTTTTTATGTGATGGTAAGGGCTCCTGTGCTAACTCGCCAGTTACTGCCAGGTAAGCCCCGGCAGTACAAAAAATACAAAAATTATTTTTGTAGCGCCTGAAATGGCGAACACTGAGGGTGGGAACTACTTCTGGGCTCCTGTGGTAGCCCAGCAGTAAATATTTATGTAGATATTTAGTGTCATGCTGATTTGTATTCAAACATTATGTAGTATATATCCCACTTGTATCATTTTCACAATGCCTATGACACATGACAGGAAGTGAGGAAAAAAAGCACAAACAGACTGCATGGTCTACTAGCCAGATCTGTATTCAAATGAGAATGACATCCTAATAAATCAACAGTGTGGAACCATTCCAGTGAGACTGTGTCTGTTCTACTAAGCATTAAATATTTGATAATATAATTTTAATAAATCTGTAACATCCACTCAAGCTCAATATGAATATTTAGAGATCCTATTCCTCAATGGCCCAAAGATGGCATTGGAGTGAGATGGATGTGAAACAGACTCCTTTTGCCATGCTCTTTCTTTTGTTTTATTTCAGTATGGGAAAATGCAAGACTGTTAATCAGGGCAAGCCCTCTGTGACCCCAATAACACCACTATTGAGGTACATAGTGATTCTGGATGTCACCATTGCCCTCTGATTATCCGGATGATTTGCTTGCAGCCAAGCAGCTTGAGCCAGATGTTTAACTTTCCCCAGATGGTCCCACTCCATGGTTACCACCTCACCCTATATAGCTGGATTTAGAAACAACTTGCCTAGGTCAGGCTGTGGCAGACTTTCAATTTGATCCCTCTTTGTGAGGTGTGACTCTGGTTAACCAGAAGGAGCAGGAGGGGAAAAACAACTGGGGCAATGGCTGAACTTGGAGGTATGATGGCTGCTAATGTGCTTGGTGGCATGGCAGAGAGTCAAAGGCCTGCAGAGGAAGAGGGGTGGTAACTCGACACCCCCATCCCCTCAGGGGTAGCTGCTATTATTGACAGTTTAAAGAATAAGTCACCTTTGGTAAAAGCCAGAAATAATAACCCTGGATAGTCTGCGGACCTTTATGCCTTCTATGGAATATTTGATTCCTTCCATAGCTATTTTAACTATCGATATACAGTACATGTGTAATCCCCCATTATAGGGGGATCACTAAGAGTAAGTCCCTGTTGAGAGTCACTGGGGGGAAT
This sequence comes from Microcaecilia unicolor, assembly GCF_901765095.1. Taxonomy (NCBI): domain Eukaryota; kingdom Metazoa; phylum Chordata; class Amphibia; order Gymnophiona; family Siphonopidae; genus Microcaecilia; species Microcaecilia unicolor. The sequence goes on along the minus strand of NC_044031.1, from coordinate 258,761,981 downwards.
TGACTGGGAGGTCACTGGTGGGAGTGACTGGGAGGAAGCCCAGCCCAAGGGAAGTAGCTTTGGAATAAAATGTAGAAAGATAGTGTCCTTCTGGATAGGAGTGACAGGGGAGGTGGAGATAGTTGTTAGTTGCCCTTTGGGTGGTGGGGGAGTTCTTTGACTTGGAAGGGGAGTCTCAGAACTAAAAAGAGTCCATTGGGTATGGAAGGAGAAAGTTGTTGCTAAGAAAAAGAGTGACTGAGAAGCAGCGCGCTCTGAGTGGACAGTGGAGAGAACCAGCCCAGAAGCATGGGATCAGAGCAAGGCAGTGCCCATCTCGTAGTCAGAGTGAGCCGCTGCAAATGTCACTTTGGGTAGAGGTCAGACCATGAAGGACCGGACCTGAGCTACAGAAAGGAACACAGCTTTTGGGACACTGTCTTTGGAGGATAGATATGGACAGGAGTGTGTACAAAGCATAAAAAATTATACTTCAGAGCACCTTGTAAATACACCCACGGGAGAAAAATACCGGAGTTTCCATAGGGAATATCAGAAGTATGCATTGGTTAAAGATTGCCCTAATTTCAAATAGAGATGTGGCCTGATGACCATCCCTGATGCAGCCTCGATCAGGGTCCTGTTGGCAGGTCTATTGGATATCATGAGAATATATTAACAATAAAGACATTAAGAATTGAGTTGAGTATTGGGCATGTTGATGTGGTTAAAGATTGCATCAGTTGATGGAGAGTTCACACAGTTTGAATGTTCTTGTGGTATACTGGCTTTTGAGTTTTAAGATGCTGACTGCGGAGCAGTCATTTTGGACTCAAAAGTGTCACCCCCAAGACAGCCTTGCTTTCCACAGAGATTTTCCTGGGGGAGAAGAGGGTCATCTCACCCATTAACGCTTCTTTCCCCAGGTGGAGGTACCATGCACCAAGTGAGTGAATGAGTGAGGGTCTGCCAGAGTCTTCCCTTCACAGGGACTCTAGCCCGCTCGGACCCCCCGGACCCAGAAGCACCCAGGAAAAGGGGCATTACACATGCAATCTTACAACTCTGGCAGCCCAGCAAGGAGCAAGCACTGAAAAGTTAAAAAGAAACTCTCAGCCCAGATCCAGTCTTCCATTTGAGAGTTTTGAATTTTCACAAGCTTGTTCTATTGTTACCTCATGATTTATTTTGTAGATATATGTAGGAAGTGTTGGGACTTACAGAGGAAGCTTTCCAATTGTATCTACCTTCGTCCACCCAGTCAGGAGGTGATGGTCAATTATAGCATAGAGGAACTGGAGAGGGTGAAGAACGACAGTCTTCTGGAACAGTGGTGTAGCTATGGGGGGGCCACAGGGGCCTGAACACCCCCAAAATAGATCCAAGACCCCCAGTTTGGCTGGTGGGGGTTGGGGACCCCCCACCAGCTGAAGCATTTCTCCAGTGCTGCTCTCCTTATATTGCCTGCCCTGTTTCCCTCTCATTACATACATGTTCGGTTTTAGTGAAACTGAGCATGCCCAACACTTCAATCATGCTCAGCTTAATTAAAATTGAACATGCGCAACGTGAGGAGAAGAAGGGCAGGCAATGTAGGGAGAGCAGTGCTGGAGAAACGCTTCAGCTGGCGGGAGTTGGGGACCCCTGCCAGCCAAGGTATATGGTGGTGTAGCCGGGGAGCAGCAGGGAGGCAGGCCAAAATGAGCCCCCCACACACTTTGGGCTCTGCCCCTCCCCCCACTTCGAGGTCTGGCTACGCCCCTGTTCTGGAGTCAACTAGTGAAGAAGAAATTGAGAGAATTCTCTTTCTGGTTTCCTTTGTATTTCCTCAGGACACAGATTCTCTTCTGAGGCTGTACGTTAGAAAGCATCAGACCATATTTGTCAGATTTTCCCCTGTTCATTGCTGTGAGACCCAAATCAGGAAGAAGAAGTTTCTTCTGATGTGCCCTGAGGTTTTCCCAGTGGGTTCTACTTTTTTTTTTTTAATTTGTTTTCCTTTATAAATCTATCCAAAGATGTGATGGTTTGAAATGTGTTGGGGTTTTTTTTCTAAGTCTTGTCAATTACAATTTTTTCTTGTATAATAAGAATAGGCAGAGGTGAATTAGATTCACTGGATCTAGAGTGAGAATTTTATCAGCTAGTGGAATGTTAGATATAGAAGTTTGTCTCAAGTAGTTTTGTTTTCCTATTATGTTTTCTATTTTTGACCCTGTTCCAGGGTTTTTCGTGGGGCCCCATTGAATGTGTGGACTTTAGAAGATAGGTTTGCAAGATGCTTGTTTCATTTTCTTTGTTCAATTGTTATTACTTAAGTGATTTCTTTGTTTTCAATAAAATTTTTGTAGAATACATAGTGCAATAATTAAACAAATATATGAATGTTTATTGTGGCAAGTATATGAGCAGGACTACAGACGACTAATGTTTGCTCAAGTACAAAATTTTTCTGACCCCCAGAAATGTCTCACATTGAAAATAATCACAATGGCCAATAAATGCTATCAAAATAGCATACTTTAATGCAATATTTAACATGAACAACAGGGCTACCCTTTATCCCATCATTTCCCAAATAATTCACAATGAATATGCATGAAAGAGATTTGCATATAACGGAGGCAGTATATGCAAATCAAGTTCATGCATATTCATTATGGATATCCTGAAAACCTGATTGGCAAAAGGTGTGGAGGAGTGGCCTATGGTTAGGGTGGTGGACTTTGGTCATGGGGAACTGAGTTCAATTCCCACTTCAGGCACAGGCAGCTCCTTGTGACTCTGGGCAAGTCACTTAACCCTCCATTGCCCCATGTAAGCCACATTGAGCCTGTCATGAGTGGGAAAGCACAGCATGCGAATGTAACAAAAATAAAATACTCCAGGACTGGAGTTGGGAAACACTGCTTTATCCTATTTGGGTATCTACAGTAATACCCTACTTTTGCCATTATGAGTTGCTTTCTCTTACTGAATAAAAATAGCAGTAATCATTTGGGTTTATTTCACTCAAACTGGCTTCTAATACATTATGCAGTTCATACTTTCAGAAACATACAGTAACTCAAATATCTGGGAATTATTTCCCTTCCATCTTTACTTCCCATTATCCAACAACTACACGCTTACTCTTTGCCCCCAAATACAACCCTAGTGCTAAAAAATAAAATCTATCTTTTTTTTTAGCTTGTGGGAAACGCACAATGATCCCCAAACCACTGCAGGACGCCTGAGTGTGCCCAGTGGTAGTGGTTTTTATCCTGTGGTAAGTACATGTTAGCCCTTACTGCAGATTAATAAAAGGATCCCATATAGAATTAGCCCCCTAGGTGGCACCAAGTGATAATAATGGACTAGATTAAAAATTTGGCCCTGAAATCAGTGCTGACTAAGTGTGTTCTACAATTGGCGCCTACATTTAGGCACCGATTATAGAATGCGCCTAGTTGATATCTCAGCGCCTAAAACTATGCGCATCCATTTACACCAATGAAAAAGTGGTGTAAATCCTGGTATGTAGATTTACACACACTATAACTATGCATGTAAATTTCAGAACGCCCATGAAATGCCCATTTCCTTGCCCATAACTATACCCTTTTTTGCCTGCGCACTTTAGAGGTTTGGCGCACTTCATTACAGAATACGCTTAGCGAGTTGTGCATATAAATTCTAATCAGTGCCAATTAGTGCTCGTTATCGCTTGTTAAGAGCTATTATCAACGCTGATTAACTTGTTAAGCTAATTAAGTTATGTGCGTTGTTATAGAATCTGCACTGATTTCGGTGCGGATCTCTAGGCGCACTATATATATTCCAGGGCAATGTGTGTAAATGTCTGCATTTTAGTCATTTAAATGCATAAATACCCACATGCATGCAAATGACCTAGTATAAAATATGACCAGCATAAAAGTACATTGTTCACATGTCTCTGGATCCTATAAATGGTGCTCAAAATTGGGTGCGAAAATTTGGGCATGCGCCCAATTTGCCTGCACAATTTAATTGAGTAACGAGCCAATTAGTGACAATAATTGGATGCTGGCAATCAATTATTAACATTAATTGGCAACAATTTGGATTTGTGTGTGCATCTCGATCAGCGCTATTCTATCAAGATGTGCATGTAAATCTTTAGGGCCCTGTTTACTAAGGCGTGTTAGCATTTTTAACGCACCTACAATTAGCACACCCGCTAACCATGTATGTGCCTATGGGGCTATTGTAGGCGTGTACATGGCTAACGTGCGTACATGGTTAACGTCCCTTAGTGTGTAACTGAAAAGGGGTATAGCCATGGGAGAGGCATGGGCAAATCAGTGATGTTCACTAAAGAAGCATCTAGTAGGCATCTCTTTTTCTTTATAATCTATGCTTAAAATAAGTGCTTAAGTAGTGCCTTTGTTAGTTGCCCTATTATAAAATTACCCTCCATGTCCCCCCCCCCCCCCAAATCTCCAGTCAATAATTGGCCGCCACCTTCTTAATTACCCAGTATTGTATACTAAGCCCTCCCACTTTGGAACACACCCAATCACCCTCTTCCTCTTTGCTCATCAAAGATGCCAAGAGGTGGAACCGGAAGGGGCATCACCCCAGCACTTGCTTATCTTCAGTTGCCGGAGCCAATCCCCTGCCACCTATCTATAAATGACTGAAGCTGATTAGAAATCAAATTCTAAGTAATACACATATAGTCAGCATCTGCAGACAATTTAAGTATTTTGAGCTTGACTCCACTATATCCAGGAAGTAGATAAATTGAGGAATTTCATGAAATATTTGAGCTAGGAATCTGTATAAAGCTTAGGGGTAGTATGACTTGAACAAATTCATAAAAGTTTCTAGAAAGTTCAGTTTTCTGGCTGAAATTCTTGGAGCAGAGTTGTATACATATGTTTGTATGTGGTGGTGATGCCTTGAATACTTTCCAGTATAAATAGTGTGTGTGTGTGTTTGTGTATGTGTGTGTGCGTGAGAAGCTGAACTTTGCTATCATTTCCTTTGCTGTGACTTGCAGGCAGAACTGCAGGCCGGAAATAAGAAAATAATAGCCTCTTTTTATTTAAAATATGGACAGAGGCTTTTTTTTAAATTCTTGCCTTGGCTGATGGTGATATCAGCAGTTGGGGTATGCTTAGTCTTGTCCTTATGTTCCTATGCTAGGTATGCATAGTTTCATGGAAGGTAGGGGCATATCCAAAAAAGAATCGAAAAGGAAGGAGAAATTGTCAAGAAGCCAGTAATATGTGCTACAGCCAAGAGCAGGGACTGGCCTTTGAGAGCACATAAACTCCAATTACCTTCATCTGTTGAGCAATGCAGGGACGTAGCCAGACTTCGGCGGGAGGGTGGTCCAGAGCCCGAGGTGAGGGGACACATTTTAGCTCCCCCCGGTGCCACCGCCATGACCCCCCCCCACCCGCCACCAACAACTTTGACCCCCCCCCCCCACCGATGACCCTCTCGACCCCCCCTCCCGCCGCCAACCTTCCCCCGCCATCGCCTACCTTTCATGGCGGGGGACCACAACCCCCGTCAGCCGAGGTCTTCTTCTTCCGGCGCAAGGCTTCGTTCTGTTTCTGTGAGTCTGATGTCCTGCACGTTGTACGTGTAGGATGTCAGACTCACAGAAACAGAATGAGCCAGAAGAAGAGGACCTCGGCTGGTGGGGGTTGGGGTCCCCCGCCAGCAAAGGTAGCGGACGGCGACGGCGGCAGTGGTGGAGGGTTGGCGGCGGGAAGGGGGGTCGAGAGGGTCGTTGGCAGGGGGGTCCAGGGCCAAATCTATGGGGGCCCAGGTCCCCGTGGCCCCACATAGCTACGCCACTGGAGCAATGCAACACCCCTTGGCTCAATTATTCAAAATCAAATGTGCATACGTCTATTCATTGATCATATCTTTTATATTTCTGTGTGATTTTTCACAAACCACTGAATATGTTTGCACATACTGGGTAATTCTGTTAAGTAAGCACCAGCATGTAGGAACCACGAATATACATGAATGACCAGAATACCGGCACATACCTGTGTCTGTATGTAGATATGTGTATAAGTTGCAGTAATCCAAATAGAAAAACAGAAAATCAACACTGCCACAAAAAAAATCAAGCCAAAGCAAAAAACGGTGGAAATGACCACAAACAGTATGCTCTAGGATGATAGAATAAGGAATTTATTCCAACCATAAAATCTTTAAAATGACATCAGTCCATACACTAATCAAATGTAGGCACGATCTGGCAGCCTAACTACTACTACTTAGCATTTCTATAGCGCTGCCAGGGTTACGCAGCGCTGTACAATTTTAGACAAGGGGAAGGACAGTCCCTGCTCAAGAGAGCTTACAATCTAAAGCCTAACCATATACTATATAGATGGACCCTACACAGGCCGTGTTTTGGCAAACCAGCCTTTTTTCAAGCCTTTCCGTATACAAATGCCGCAGTTAAGCTGCAAACACAACGACTGCAACCAGAGTAGTGTCTTACCTTGACAGAGTGATGCACATTACTGCAGCGTGCTCTGCTTTTGGAAAAATGGAGATGACAAAAGTGACAAGCGGAACACGCTGCGGTAACGTGCATCAGTCTGTTGTGCTAAGGAACTACACTGAGCGCAGTCGTTGTTGTTTTTGAAGTTTAACTGAGGAAGGCTGGTTTGCCGAAACACGGCCTGTGTACGGTCCATCTGTATAGTATATGGTTAAACTGCCAGGTCGGACCTGTATTGGATTACTTTGTGGACTGATGCCATTTTTAAGATTTTATGGTTGGAATAAGTTCCTTTTTCTATCATCCTGCAACAGACTGTTTGTGATCAGTTCCAGTGATCCATCTATGTGCTATTCTTTAATTATGCTTATTAAGTAGACCTAATTAAAAGTGTGGGGATTCTTCTCAATTAGTTCACATAAGGTCCCAAACACGTATATCTCATATCCACTATCATTCAAAGTAGTGATATCATGCAAGCATTACTCAAACATTATTTTTTTTAAAGTATATATATTTTTTGTATTTATGTATATTTTCGGGGATCTTCAGATATCCAACTCATTTCCACCATATGGGGAATCTTCCCCAGTTCTTAATGGTGTTTTACAGATCTTCATGGATCTACCCGATCATATAGTATCTTATAAAAATTATCTTTTCTATCTTATCTAGTAGTTGTCATTACTTAGCTTCAATTAGATAGCAGTGGAGCAGCAAATTTTCTTTTTAATCAAACCTCCGCCGACTTGGCCAGGTTTCGTATATACTTCATCAGGGAAGAGGTTTGCTACAACAAAAACAAGAGCGTTAAGAAATGTTTTCAAATCTTAATCGTATCACCACTTTCTAATTTAACTCATTCTTATATATCATAACTATTTACCATCGTATGTTCACTTCCGTGTTCCAAAAAAATGGCTGTGGCGTTCTATAACGCTACTACAATTTAAATAGACCTCAGCTGTTTCTGAATGCTCTACTTTGATTGGGTTCTTTGCTTCTGTTAACCACCAATCAGATAAGAGACCACCAATCCAATTCAGAATTCAACCCATAAGGTTGCAGAGAACGTAATTGAAAAATCATTTTTTGTTCTTTATAATTCAACAGAGATCCAGCATTACCACCCTCCCAGCCCAGCTGGATATGATCTATAATTCTCCATTTGATATCAGTTATATGATGATTTTTATCTATCCAGTGTTGAACAATTGGGGCAGACGTAACTTTGTTATTAATACGAGATTTATGTTCATTGAGTCTAGTTTTAATAGGGCGACTAGAACGATTAAGATTTGAAAACATTTCTTAACGCTCTTGTTTTTGTTGTAGCAAACCTCTTCCCTGATGAAGTATATACGAAACCTGGCCAAGTCGGCGGAGGTTTGATTAAAAAGAAAATTTGCTGCTCTACTGCTATCTAATTGAAGCTAAGTAATGTCAACTACTAGATAAGATAGAAAAGATAATTTTTATAAGATACTATATGATTGGGTAGATCCATGAAGATCTGTAAAACACCATTAAGAACTGGGGAAGATTCCCCATATGGTGGAAATGAGTTGGATATCTGAAGATCCCTGAAAATATACATAAATACAAAAAATATATATACTTTTAAAAAAATAATGTTTGAGTAATGCTTGCATGATATCACTACTTTGAATGATAGTGGATATGAGATATACGTGTTTGGGACCTTATGTGAACTAATTCTTTAATTATGTGCACATCTTGGACAGCATGTAGCTGCAGATGGACACACAAATGGGTAAAGTCTGGATGGGGTTGCAAACTTACCACATTTTTATACATATAAGGGGAGATTCTATAGATGGTGCCTATAATATCAGCGCTGAAATCGGTGCCAACTAAGTGCATTCTATAAGCAGCGCATAGGTTTACACATGGTATATAGAATATGCTTAGTTGATATCTCTGTTATAATCTATGCGACTCTGATCTACTTCCGTCTGAAACCACTCCAATGCAAAATAATAGATAGATCCTCCTTGAATGTACAACTGATGTGCTTTAAGGGAAAAGTCCCATACTGTCACAGGGATATTTTGTATTATACACCCACCTTGCGGTTGAAACCCTTCTCATGACTGTTATAATCACAGACAAACCCCCCTTCCTTCCAAATGTGTGCTTCCAAGAGCATATAATCTCCTACTGATCGTGTTTCAATATGTTTTTTTATATATTTTTTTCTTTTAATCACTTTCTTTCACACATAATTCAAATCGTGCTGGAAATGGCAGGCTTAAAGTGGTCACTTATCTTGATATTCCGATATTCCTTTGACTCACTCGTAGCTACCGAAGATCCCCTGACAAACCTCTAGCGAAACAGGCACCTGTCGGGGTCCAGGTAGATTATGATCTGTGACAGACAGACGTCCACACTCCCAGCTGTTGCCTCTACAACATTTATTTGCTGCACTGGAATATTACCATATCCATGATATGGAGCCCTCGTGGAAATCTGACTGGGCATAACACAAGGGTACTCGCAGAAAACTAGGGGTAACGCTCCTAAAGAAGCACTGGTGAAACAGGGCTCGCTGTAGAGTGTACCCAACAGTTCACTCTAGTAAAAAGATAAGTACCTTGTGTTCTGTATCTTGAGTCTGATCAAGGATAAATTACAACAGAATAGATTTAATAAGATAACATTTGAAAATGAAAAAATATAATAATTAAGCCAGAGATTTTTTGACTTATGAAGAAGCTCACCAGAAGTTCACATTTCAGAAACTTGTTTTCAAGCTGTGAATTCTGGATAGCGAAGCTTTCACAATGATAAAATGCAGTATAACTGCACTTTGGAGAGTTTAGCTTGCTTTATTAGTACCTAGAATTGTATTCTTCAGTAAGCACCAGGTGAATATTGAATTAGCATATCCATGATATAAAATCTGAGGTGGGGCCACAGAAGAAAATTACTCAATGCAAACAAAATTCCAAAAGAAAACAGAAATTTCTTATTACTAGGAAACTCCATTATCAGAGGCTTTTATTAACTTAGGAACACAGTCCAGGAGTCCAAACAAGGTAATATACCTGGATCTTCAGCTAGCAGAAATACTACTACTACTACTTAACATTTCTAAAGCGCTACTAGGGTTACGCAGTGCTGTACAATTTAACATGGAAGGACAGTCCCTGCTCAAGGAGCTTACAATCGAATACACACCACACACTAAGCAGAGAAGAAAATATGGATACCCTTGGGAAGAGGAGGGATAGGGGAGATATGATACAGATATTTAAATGCTTGAATTATATTAATGAACAAACTATAGAACTAGCAGACACGGCATGAAGCTGCAAAGAGGAGAATATGAAGAAGTACTTTTTCACGGAGAGGGTGATGAATGACTGGAATGCTCTTCTGCGAGAGATTATGGGGACAAAAATGGTGACAGAATTTATAAAGGGGTGAGATAAACACATTAGATCATTATAGTGTGTATGGCAAGAATTTCTAACAAAGCAAAATATAAAATAAATAAATAAATAAACAAATACATATATAAATAAATAAATGAGCATATTGGGGGGGGGGGGGGCGCTTAACCTGTACAGAGCAGCACATACAACCCTAACAACAAAGGGAGTAAACCTACAACTGTTGCTACTTTTCTGGGTAAACTAGATGAGTCAAGCTTGTTATTATCTACTGTCATTTACAATGTTGCTAAACTTTGTTATGTTTGACTGAATAACTTATTATTCATTTGGATTTTGCTCACATCTTTTTAAGTAGTAGCTCAAGGTGAGTTACATTCAGATACAGTGGATATTTCTCTGTCCCAGGAGGGCTCATAATCTAAGTTTTTAACGCTGTTAGAAATGTTGTAAAAAAGCTAAGGGCCTCTTTTACTAAACAGCAATAGCGATTCCCGGTCAGAGCAAATGCATTCATTTTAAATGAGCTGTGTCGCATTTGCCATGCAGGAATTGCTAGCATGGTTGGACACACACACACACACACACACACACATACACATATCTAGATATTCAGGGTTGCAAGAATCTACAGTATAGCACAGAGAAAAAAAAAAGAATGCATTTGTGATGCAGCTTTCATATCTCTGCTTCACACCTCAGAAAATCTATTGTTATGGAAGAAAATAATCTGGTGGGAATTCCTCTATATTATTTGCAATTGGAAATGTTCTACTGTATATACATTTTGTCAGTGTTAGTAGGTAGATGTTCTAATATATCATAAATTACTAGTAATGGGATCTGGATTACCATCTCCCACATGACACAAACTGCTTTAAAAACAATTATCATTATCTATATCCAAGGTCAGAGTTTCCTGTTAAAGTAAACAAAAATCCTTAGGAAAAAAAGTCCTCATACTGCAACAGATAATTTAAATGATAGCACAAACTTACCTTTAAACAGAGTATCTATATATAGATAGATTTCCATATTACTCATGCAATTAATATTTTCATAATAGTTTTAGCAGAAACTCCCTTGGTGCTCTTGTGGACTCTGTCCAGCATAACACACTCCCCCCCCCCCCCCCCTCACACACACACACCAAAAAAAACAAAAGAACAAGTTCCTCATAAAAAAAAAGATGGATACAGTAAACAGTGAGGATTATCAACATAACTGAGAAAGAACTTCCTTTATTGAAGTCCGTAACAAAATACAAAATCTTCGATGGTACAGCTCGTTCATAAGCCAGAAAAGGACTTGGCATGGTCATGTTTTGGCGTCAATGCCTGTAACAGAAGTCACATATTCCAGCAAAATGCATCGATGTTATAAATGTGTGAGCTTCCATAAAATGTTTGTCGCCATGAGTAACAACAGAGCTATGATCTAGAAGAAAGACCAGACAGAGGAGTAGCGTGATCAAAACTCTTCCAATGATACCAGGGAGACGGAAGGTTTCATATACACTTTATTCCATAAAAAAGGTGATGTTAAAAATGATGACTCGACACAGCACTGTGTCGTCCTCAGGAGTCTGTGCATATATGATAAAGCCCAAATGTAGCAAAGAATGCTTCACAAAGGTGCTAGGAATGGATACAGTATGAGCCAAAGTAGTCCTTTGACTACAATGCAAATTGCTCTAAAAAGACAATCAATCCAGAAAATGCCAATGCAGTGTACTGCTGTAACTGATTCGCATCGCAGTGGTACTTGTGACTTGGCTTGGCCACTGTTGGAAACAGGATACTGGACTAGATGGACCACTGGTCTGACCAAGTACGACTATTCTTATGTTCACCCCACAGTTCAGTGCCCAAGATAATGATGTGCTGTTGCTGAACACAACTGATTGTTGTCTGTCTGATAAATAGAATTTGAACCAAATACTGTGCCACTGTTACTTGTTTCTGCCAGCCTTGTAAGCATTATATTATAATACACAGTGTCGAATACTGCTGAGTTATACTGCTGAGAAATCCAGCAACACTAGTATCGAGGCAGATCTTCTTGCTGCACCATATGCCTGGAATAAGACTTCCTGAGCTGGTACGTCAAGCTCCATCTCTGGCTGTCTTCAAATCTAAGCTAAAAGCCCACCTTTTTGATGCTGCTGTTAACTCCTAACCCTTATTCACTTGTTCAGAACCCTTATTTTATCATCCTCACTTTAATATTCCCTTATCTCTTGTTTGTCCTAATTAGATTGTAAGCTCTGTCGAGCAGGGACTGTCTCTTCATGTTCAAGTGTACAGCGCTGCGTACGTCTAGTAGTGCTATAGAAATGATAAGTAGTAGTAGTAGTCACAGTTTCTGTGCAGATCAACGAGAAGGGACACAAGAACTGTCTATGTTCCATACCCAGGTCTGAAGCCAGATTGGCATGGGTCTAGCCAATTACTTTCAATTAGCCAGTCATTGAGTTGACTCAGACTGCCCATCCTATACGTTTTTCCAGGAAAGAAAAGTTAGAAACTGGTCAGTAGCTTTCAAGCTTGTCCTGGTCAAGTCAACTCTTTTTCAGTAGGGGCACATCACAGCTCTTTTTAGTATTGTTGGCAGCTGCCCTTCTACAAGAATGGAATTAACAATTTTAATGGCCCCTTCAATGAGGCCTATACTTGCTCATTGTACTGTCTTTGCTGGGAAGTTTGTAGGCCTTAGGCCTTCCAAGATTTTTCAAGAGCTTCCTCTGTGACCTGGTTGAATGAGTCACAGATGGCTGTGCATGGTGGGAGAGAGGGAGTGTTTTCTTCATTAGCTGGTAGGAGCTTTGATGGAACAATCTGTAGGTCCTGATGGAGTCCTTTAATTTTGTTGGCAAATTATGTGGCAAAATCATTGCTAGTTAGTTGTGATTGGGAAGGCTGGTTCTGTTGAAGGGTTTGCAGTAGGCTGTTTACTATTTTAAATAGTTGCTTGGTTGAATTTCAGCTTGTTCAATGTATTGAGAGAAACATTGCTTTTTGACTGTTGTTAAGGCCTGGCGATACATTGTTTCAGCAGACCACCACCTTCAGGCCTTCCTGCAGGTATGAACTCGGCTGACCCTGGAAGGGCCCTTCCCTGGACACAGCACTCCCAGAAGCAGACTCCAAAAATATGCTTAAAACCGCTTTATTCCATCAGCAAGGCCAAGACATTTCCTCTTCCAGACACAGTCCTTGGTTACAGCACATATCACCCCTTGTTCCTTCCCCCCGCCAGCCACAGTTTCTGGATACAGTTTAAATCATTCACCGCTTCCCCAGCATGGCCTGATTCCTGGACACAGTTTGAAATCACTGACTGTTTCACCAGCATGGCAGTGTTCTGAACACAGTTCAAGTCACTCACTGTGTCCCAAGCATGGCACCACTTCTGGACACAGTTTAAATCACTCACTGCTTCCCCAGCATGGCCAGGTTCCTGGACACAATTCGAGTCACTACCTGTTTCTCCAGCCGGGTCTGACTTCTGGCCACAGCTGAAATCATTCACTGCTTTACAGCATGGCACCTCTCTCACCCTTGAGTGGAACAGCTGCTTAATGTTTCCTCCAAGCTTTCCCCAGCCTTGAAGAAGGTTTGTTATGAAGCCTTTCAATTTCTTCCCTTGTACCCGAGCTAGAGCAGCAATCTCCATGGGCTCACTTCCCCAGTCATCTTGGGCTTGGATCTCCTCTCCAACCTTTCTCCACCTCCCATTCCATGGGCTCCTCTCCCTTTATGGTCCCCAGCTGGTCCTCTCCCTCCTGATTATTCCTCCTCAGCCAATCCCCCTCCTCTCCCTTGGGATCCTGGGACTTGTAGCTCCCTTGGTGCTCTCTTTGCTTGCCCCCAGGGCTTTGCAGGGGTTCTTGGGAACTGTAGTCCACCTCCCTTCTCCGGCTCTTGGGAAACTTATGCCTCCATAGGGGGCATGTCTTCCCAGCCCCTAGGATCATGGGAATTGTAGTTGGAATCCCGAGTATGAAACCTACCCATCTTGCTCCTCTCCCGGATCCCTTCTTCTCAGACCCTCAGGGGTTCCTCACAATTGACATGTGTTTCTTACAGTTGAGCCTGTCCTCATCCAGGTGAGATTTTCACCATTTTTTTTCAAGTAAACATCCTTGACATTTAAGGACCCGTAGTTCTGGGGAGAACCATGGGGAACGTTTGCCTGGAGAGCATAGAACCTTCTTTAGAGGGGCCATTTTTTTCTAATGCCATTGTTAAGCATACATTTCAGATATCAACCTATTCTGACACTGTCATCATCTTTTCATCCACATTGGGGTAGAACAAGGCCTCTAGGAAGTTATCAGCAGTCATAATTCTTATGTCTCAAATTTCCTTCCAAACTTTGGTTGGGTCCATCTGTTTTATGTAGTCCTTAATAGAAAATTAGATTAGAAAATGATCAGTCTATGAAAGGGGTGCTATCTTGATGCCACCAGCTTTGTGTTCAAAGATGTTGACCCCTTTGCAGAACACCAAGTCTAGCACATGGCCCTTTTCATGGGTTGAGGATTTGATTGCCTGAGTGAATCCCATATCTGCCATTGTATCAAGGAAGGCAGCAGAGGTGGTGTCTGGAGTTTTGATGTGTAAGTTAAAGTTTCCCATGATCAGTAACCTAGGGTAGCTCAAGGTTACCTCAGTCACAAGATTGAGAAGCTCTTGCTTAGATGATGTATTGTTGTGAGGTTCTCTGTAGACTACGAGCAGCCACATTGGTTTCTTATCTCCCAGCTGGATTAGGAGGCATTCTGACAGTTGGGGTGGATGGAAATTCTGAGCAGTTTGATTGTTTCTCAGATCAGGACTCCTACCCCTCCACCGTGCCACCCTTGTCTTGGTTGGTGCAAGGATAGTAAATCCTGCAAGGCATAGTTCAGCTAATGGCACTCCTCTGCTTTCATCCATTTCAGGTCTCAGTTATTCCAAAGATATCTAGGTGGTATTCACTGATGACATCAAGGATCATAGGAAATTTTTTACTGGCTGATCTGGCATTTACTAGGCCCAAGTTTCCAAGTATTGGTCTGTTAGTTGTGGTTGTAGTTGTAGTTTTAGGGATTACTTGATGGTGGTAGGCAGGTATTCACAGGGCCGCCGAGAGACTAGGCCAGGCCCGGGGCAAGGCCGCCCCGCCTCCGCCCCCCACCACTGCTGCCCCCGTCGCTTCCCCCTGCCACTCCCCCTGCCGCTGCCGCCCCCGTCGCTCCCCCCGCCGCTGCAGTCCACGGTCTCACCTGTCTGCCTCCACGGCTCCGGGCCCCCTTCATTCAAAGCAGCAGTCGCAGATCGAGTCTCTTCTGGCCTTCCCTCTCTGTGTCCCACCCTCGTCTGATGTAACTTCCAGTTTCCGCGAGGGCGGGACACAGGGAGGGAAGGCCAGAAGAGAGGTGATCTGCGACTGCCACTTTGAATGAAGGGGGCCCGGAGCCGTGGAGGCAGGCAGGTGAGACTGGGGACTGCAGCACCCGGGCCCGGGGAATTTTGCCCCCCCTGCCCCCCCTCTCGGCGGCCCTGGGTATTCATGTGGGTATAGCTAGATAAGTGTTTTGCCTTTTGAGTTTGTGTCCTCTAGGCAGTTGTGGGAGTCTGTTGCTTCTTCCCCAGATTACTCGGATGTTTGAAGATCTTTGGTTTACTAGGCCAAAACACATTCTTGTTTAAATTTGGTAAGATTTCAGAGATCTCTAGCTACTCAGTATAACAAAAAGCCAGTTTGTCTTTGGAGTGTTAATTACGCAGACAGTACTTTATGTTCCCATAAGACTCTGCTGAATGCGGCAGCTTGTACATGTAAGTACCGACAATTACATGTGTATGTGCTGATTTTCACCAACTCAAGGCATAAGTGCAGACAACTATGATGGTTATTTTGGAAGCACTATTCTTGTTTTGGACATCTGAAAACCAGCATTTAGACATTCATATTGTATAGACATCCAAATCCTGCTTTTATAAAGCTGGGAGATGGACACCTAAAACTGCAGTAGGTCCATATGGACGGAGTGGTCTGGGTGTGTTTTGAGTGGGGATAGGGAGTGGCCAAAATATGGATGAACAACTCTGATTTCATAAGAGAAAGGGACATGTATGTCCAACAAGATGGATGTCTGTATTTAAACCTGGCACTTGGTATGCCCAGGTTACAGAAAGGCGCTCTGATTTAGAATTCTCTACTGGAGGGAGTAAGGTAAGTCAATTAGGTATGTTTCTATCACTGGAGGGCTCATAATTACCATGTATGTATGCAACTTAACACATTACTATTTGTAATTCTGTTACCCGGAAATGGCAACCGCCATTACGGCAAATGTAAGCCACATTGAGCCTGCAAATTGTTGTGAAAAATCAAACAAAAACAAAAGAACTGCAGTGGAATTTGACTGCTCTAATAATTAGGCTACTCCACCACATGCATATCTATGTGACTGTTTTATAATATGGATGTTCCTATGCTTCTCTAAAGACTTTTGTAACCCTTGTCCCCTCCAGACAGTCCTAGATGCTAACTAAGCTCATTGGGTCAGGCACCTGAACCAGGGCATACAATAGGTAACAGCTCTTTTGAGCTGGGCATAGGCCGGGACCGGGCTAAATCCTGGGAGGCCAGAGGGGAGGAGGAGGTTTGCCACCACCTTTTTCAGCTCTAACACAGTCCCAGAAAAAATTCATTCTTACTTCAGGAGTTGCTTTTGTAAACTCTTGAACTTTTACTAACAGAACTTTAAACAGGAACATTCAGCAACAAGTCATCTTAACAGTTGTAAATCTTTATCCCTTTGGGGGAAATCCCAGGGCATTAATCAGATGGAAAATCTCTCAGATTCAGACATTTTCAGTGTCCATTCAGCTCTCAATCCTCCAAGCCCATCCCGCCTTGCAGAACAATCCAGGGCTGCAGCTTATCTGCTCCCTATTTCACTTGTCTGGGGTGGGGTGGGGGGGCTATTCTCTCTCTCTCCCTCTCCCAGAGCCTTTCTTGTTTCAACCTCTGTCTTTTTAAGCAGAGATCACTCTGATACAGTAACCCCTGTTCATTATGCCAGGCAGGATACCCCCTCACTTCATGGATCCTGGTGGGGATTTGGGCAACCAAAGACCTCATGCTTAAAAACGCAGACACTTTTATTCTTCTTCACACCTCTCCCCTCCCCCCATTACATCTCACAGTCAGTCATTACAGTATCAACTTTTCCTCTTGCTCATTGCAGTACCAGGCCTATACCCTGGAGCATCCTGCACATGCCAGTTGGCTGGGTATACACTTTCCCCCAGCCAATAACCACTCCCATTACTCTTCCCAGTCCCTGGCCAGGAGCCAGATATAATTTATTAATCCTCTGGGGGATCTTACCCAGACCTCACTCCATTATCGGTTCTTCCCAGGGAGTTGTACATTTATGTCTTTTGCTTTTCCCTGTTCATAGTTTGCACATTTCAGTTTGTAAAAAGGTTGTTCATGTTGCACGTAGCCAGCACCTGGATGTCCATTTCTCATGTATATTAACTGTTAACTGTAAGCCTCATTTAACCAAAACTTGCTTTTGGATAATTGTGGGATATAAGAATGAACAAATAAATAAATAAATAACTATTAGAACAGGCTGTATTTTGGCAGACCCTGTTCTAAAAAAAAGAAGAAGAAGGAAAAAAAAAAAGAGAAATGGACATCCATATCTGATGTACAGATTTGGACATCCATATTCCAAGTTGGATGTCCTTTTTAAAGTTCTTTTACCAAGTGTATAGGATCTGTATTCTAGATTATTATACATATGCCAATTAATGAGTGAAGGCCAAAAAGAGGAATTTTTTACATTTTAAAGGTAAGGTAAAGTATCAGAGGCCTAATTATTATCCATGTGTAAATCAAATTTACACTCAAAAAATGCATATATTGTGTACATTTGTTTTCAAGATCAGACAATTATATGCTAAGTATGTTATTTATTTATTTTGACGTTTATATCCCACATTATCCTGAACATATTCAAGTTCAATGTGTCTTACAATAAATTAAGCAACAGGCAAGGTTTACAGCACCATAAACAAAATATCAAGTAAGAGCAGACAGCACAAATGAGATCCAAATAAGAACTAGATAATGAACCATTGATGGCCAGTTACAATCTAACACACTCCATCGAGGTTTCGCTGCCTCAGTCTGTGGCGGTGGGTCCTAGCCAGATAGAATACGCAGCAGTATGTCTCAGACCAAAGCGAGGTCAAAATTTTCAAGTGGTTGTTGTCTCATGCTAGCAGTGGCATGGAGGATGTATAAGGCTAACGGCAGTTCCCCCCCCCCCCCCCTTGTACGAAGGTGGGCCAGTGCCAGACTAACAGATGATCAGCAGTGCCTACCTCAGACTTAGACATAATGGGGAGGCTGGAGGTTTCAAGAAAGAGAGTCAGCAATTGCGAAGGGGAAGATGCTTGTACGGCAATTACCTGAGAAAACTCGGATGTTAGTGCCGAGGCATGTCGGTGGTACATGCCCCAGGCAGAGCAGAAAATATACAGTGTGACTAAGGCAGAAAAGAGGGATCTGTGTGGCTCAAAAGGCTAGGCATCCTTGCCCCAAATGCTCTAGATAAAATCGAGTTGTATATCTGATTGCTTATTATTATTGTAAGATGTATAAGGAATGAATTGCTTGCTAATGTGAATTTATTTACATGTATAAATTGTAGAATGCTGCGACCATAATAAATTCCACTCTTTTCGGATAACTTGTCAAGTCTGGATGTATGTTGTGTATGGTTTGACATGAAAGTAGAGTGCCAGGTGCCGCTTGCCCAGTTTGTGTGCATTTCTGATGTACATACAATTTGCTAAAGTAAATATACATCATTACGAGATTCTAGAAGAGATGGTCTTTCTAGCATGTCTCACCATTTTGTTTCGGATATTTTGCCTGGTTATTCTCACAATTACATTTCCCATTTTAAGTTCTATTTTTTGAATACATGTAGTAGATAAAATGGTCATTTTAAAAAGTCCAAATTCTCACAGACTGGCTGAACAAGCATGAAATCCTGGAAAATGTGGTTTCCCTAACAACCAAATATTGCTGCTTTGAAATGACTATACTATAATGAGTTCATAAACACTGTGTGCTTGCAACTGTAATAAATATATTATTTGAGGCTTGTGAGGGTTAGTTAAAAACACCATTTTGCATAAAAAGCATAATTTACTAAAAACTGTTGGCTCACATTCCCTGAACTGCATCTTCTATTCCTCCACTTTAGCAGGTGACTTTGAAAAATAATTTCTGTCTTTTTTTTCCTTAAAAAAACAAAAACACATTCAGTATCATTTTTGAAGCATTTCTCATTAAACGGTTGTAATAAAATTGTACAGGGGAACACATGCATACGAGTATGTTTGCCAGTAACAGCATGTATGCTGTTAGGTGGACCTTAAGTAGGCACTGTGAGGTGAAGTTTGAGTGGTGCAGGGACGGAGTTGCAAGATATGCACATACTTTATGAAATGTTTGTGTAGCTGGATAGAGCTGCCTTAGTGCAGGTATAACTTTGTGTGAAAGCATTGTGTGCAATACTGGGGATTATTCTGGGAGCCCCTTTTATAAAAGCACTACACTTGCATGTTCCCTTTATAAAAATACCGCCCCCCCCCCCCCCCACACACACACACACACGTGCTGAAAGTCTCATCAACCATCTAGGTTCTGCCATAGTTTTAAAGAAGCTTCTAGTAGGAATATACAGTGAAAAAATATTGGGGTCGATATTCTTCCAGTGGTGCTCAGTACTTTGTTTACTGCCACTGCTGTTATTCCTGGATATTCAATGCAGGGCCCTGCCTGGGCTTCAGCAACAAGTGTCCGATTTTGCGAAGCCAACTAACCCATAGTCAGTTAAATCTGATATTCAGCACTTAACCAGCTATGGGTTACTGCAAAAAGACAGAACAGCCTTCTATACGGTCCCATTTATGCAGTTAACCTGGCCGGTTAAATGCTGAATATTGGCACTTAAGTGGTCAACTTCCGACTCTGCCCCCTGAATGCCCGCAAAATAGCCGGTTTGCAATTCGGCACTAAGCGGTTATTTTCAGCTGCACTAATTGGTTAAATGCCACTGAAAATTAGCAGTTAGCCTTGAACAGGCAACTTAACTAGCCAGGAGCTGTTTCTGGCCAGTTCAATCACTTTGAATATTACTACTACTACTATTTAGCATTTCTATAGCGCTACAAGGCGTACGCAGCGCTGCACAAACATAGAAGAAAGACAGTCCCTGCTCAAAGAGCTTACAATCTAATAGACAAAAAAATAAAGTAAGCAAATCAAATCAATTAATGTGTACAGGAAGGAGGAGAGGAGGGTAGGTGGAGGCGAGTGGTTACAAGTGGTTACGAGTCAAAAGCAATGTTAAAGAGGTGGGCTTTCAGTCTAGATTTAAAGGTGGCCAAGGATGGGGAGAGACGTTGGGGCTCAGGAAGTTTATTCCAGGCGTAGGGTGCAGCGAAGTCTGGAGTTGGCAGTAGTGGAGAAGGGAACAGATAAGAAGGATTTATCCATGGAGCGGAGTGCACGGGAAGGGGTGTAGGGAAGGACGAGTGTGGAGAGATACTGGGGAGCAGCAGAGTGAGTACATTTATAGGTTAGTAGAAGAAGTTTGAACAGGATACGAAAACGGATATTGACCCAGTTGATTCCTGTTATTTGCTGTTGTTGTTTTAAGGGCAATTCTATAAATTGGTGTCTCAGTCCAGGACCCCAATGCCGTCTGCTGAGCAGCAATTCTATGATAGTACACTGGCACCAAGATACCATTATAGAATTGTAGCATAAGGTCAGCATTGGTGAGCCAATGTATAGGCATGCTCTCTTATGCCACGTCAATGACAGGCAAAAGCTGGGGTGCCTACACGCACCAAGTGGCCCTTTTACAAAGCGGCGGTAAGCCCAACACAGGTTTACCACAGGCTAATCTGGAGCTACCGCTGGCCCAATGCAGGCACTGGCAGTAGTCCCAACCCCAGCATGTGCCATTTCCGCATGGTGGGGAAAATAGGGCTGTAATCTTTTTGTGTGGCACTAATCCAGTGGTAATCGAGCAGAACCATCTGCTACCCAGTTACCGCTGGGTTTGTGCGGAAGCCCATACCACCACCTCAATGGGTGGTGGTAAGTGCTCCCCTTCACATGGCCACGTGATAAGAGCAATCTTACCGCATTGTCATGGCTATACTCAGCTTTTTCTACCCACTGTGGTAAAAAGGGCCGCAACATGCGGCAAAAATGGACCCCTTCGCTACTGCAGGGCCCTTTTTACTGCAGCTTGGTAAAAGGACCCCTTAGTGTATAGCATGCCATAGGACCACATAAAAGTAATATCACACTCAACTAGCTATGTGTTAGCCAGCTCCGCAACCTCGGAAATTCAATACCAGTGCCCCAACATGGCCCTACATTGATTTTCCAGGTTTAATGCTAGCAGCAAAATGCTGTGAGCCACTGGCTGAATTTCAGGCCTTAGATGTAATCTCATTTTTTTAAAAAAAGGATTATAGTGGACATTTTGGAGGCTGGAGTCTTCCCAGCATTAGATACTGCTGTCCCATAAGGACTTTGGAATGCCTGAAATTAAGTACCTTTATGAGTTCTCGCTTTCATTTATAAATACGTGTCTGCCTATTTTTCATGCTAGAGTGATTTTATTACGTTCAAAATGTTAAAATAATGTATGTGCAGTTGGAACTGATGAATGAGTGAGTCTCTATCAAACAGTTTTATAGGACTATAATTTGCAGCTCTATTTTCAGATGGTCCCTACTGCTTATCTAGATGATTCATTGGGCTTGTTTAGTAGTGACTGCCTTTTAAATATGCATACCCAGGAATCTATGTGCTCTTTCTGTTGAGATACCCAGTGCCACATGACCCTCCATGAAAGCATTTTTCAAAAGCATTTCCATAGGTAAAAGTGTTTTGTGTGTGGAAACGTGCTATATAAATTTGACCATCTAATATAGAGGTAAACTTGTGCACAGCCTGGATGCACCCAAAATGAGCATGGGTGTACCCATGGGGCGGGAATGGGGATGGGTGCACACTTACAATACACTTTGAAAAATTTGAGCACATACGTTAATTATTACAGAAAATGAAGCAGCCCTTTTACCAAGTGGTGGTAAACCTACCACATGCCAATCTGGCGCTAACACCAGCCCAACGTGGGCACCGGCAATACTTCCACCACCAGCATGCGACATTTCCGGCGCTAGCAGAAATATTCAAAAAATATTTCTGCAGGGGGTTACCGGCCGGTAATCGGGCAGCATCTCACGCTAGCCGATTGCTGCTGGGTTATAGCGGGAGCACTTACCAGCACCTCAATGGGTGGTGGTAAGTGCTCTCCTCCACGCTTCCCCTGCATGGTCACATAGTAAGAGCAATCTTACCACATGGCCATGTCGTTTTTTGGCCTTTTTACCCGCTGTGGTAAAAAGGGCCTCAGTGTGTGGCAGCACAGCTAGCGAAAGGCCCATTTTGTCACAGCTTAGTAAAAGGCCCCTATCCAGCTCATTTTCGAAAGTGATCGCCGGCCATCTTCCGACATAAATCGGGAGATGGCCGGCGATCTCTCAAAAGCGGCCAAATCGGTATAATCGAAACCCCCTTTTTTGACACCATCGCCGCTTTCCTGTCGCCGAGCCAGCAAAAGTTCAAGGGGGCGTGTCGGTGGTGTAGTGAAGGCGGGACATGGGCGAGCGTAGGCGTGGCTAACAGATGACCAGAATCAGCGCATAATGGAAAAAACAAAAGTGGTGTTAATGAGTATTTATTTGAATTGTGGATCACAAGTAGCAGCAGTGGGACTTGAACCAGACACCTCTGGATTGCCAGACCAGTGCTCTAACCACTAGGCCAGTCTGTTACTCCTCCACTCCACTCCACTTTCTTGAAATTTGGCCATCTCTGGGGGGGGAGCAGTATGTAGGTCCCTGGGTGGGGGGAGGTATGTGTGTGTAAGCAGAGGCATAACGAAGACATGGATGTCCTTCTTTCAAACATTTTGGACATCCTGAACTGCCCCCCTACAGGGACAGCCAAATTTCAAGGAAGTGGAGTGGAGGAGTGGTTAGAACACTGGTCTGGCAATCCAGTGGTGGCTGGTTCAAAGCCCACTGCTGCTACTTGTGATCCACAATCCAAATAAGTAAATAAAGAGGGTGTTGGAGGTATTCTGGACATTCTCAACTGCCGTTGCAGGAAAGGATGTCTTCAATTGTCAGGACAGAGGCATAGCAAAGGACATACTCTAAAAAAAAAAAGTTTGAAAAGTTGTTTTTTTTGGGGTGGGAGGTGGTTAATCACCACTGGGGAAGTCAGGGGAGGTCATCCCTGATTCCCTCCGGTGGTCATCTGGGCAGTTTGGGCACCCTCCTTAGGAAGGAAATCGTGAGCAAATGAGCTGACAGTGAGCAGCTCATTTGCATGCAGTTTCCTTCATGCATGCCTGTTCCTTTCCAGATTAGTAAAGGAAGGGCTTTTTCCATTCAGTTAGAGGGGCCAGTGCACTATGAATGCTGGCTCCTCCCATGACCAAATGGTTTGGATTTGGCCGGGTTTGAGATGGCCGGCATTAGTTTCCATTATCGGAGAAAACCAATGCCGGCGATCTCTAAGGGATTTGGTCGGCCCCGACCATATTATTGAAACGAAAGATGGCCACCCATCTCGTTTTGAAAATACGGTTGGCCCCGCCCCTTCATGGCGCCATCCTCGGAGATGGCCGCCCTTAGATATGGCCGGCCCCATTCAATTATGCCCCTCCACGTAGCTCAACATATGCCTCCCTTGAAGGGGCGGACATTTACACCAGCTCTGGAGCTGGTATAAACACCCACACTTAGATTTAAAAAGAATGCATGTAAATTATTATATTTTAAAATCTACATAAATAATTATACTCTTTGCCCATGATCCACCCAAACACCATCCAGGTATATGCCCAGTGGCAAAGTATAAGCTGTTGATTCCTCGGACATACTTCTAAAATTGAACCGAGAGGGAAAAAAAACCTCATTTACATGCCTATGTAATAATATATCCACATAAACAAGTGAACTACCACCATTAGCGTGCATACAGAAGGCTAGATTCTATAAAATATACCTAAAAGATTGGCACCAAAAAACCCTGATTAAACACTATTCTATAAAACGTGCCTATAGTTTATAAAATTGTGCTTAAGGGCATGGGTCACACGTAAATCTAGGCACATCCATTCGCACCAACAAAAATATGGTGCAAATGTATGTACCTAGATTTATACGTGGAACCCCCTTACTCTATAATTGCACGCATAACTGGAATTCACACCCATGCTCCACCCCGAAATGTCCATGACCTTCCCATGTCTGCGTCCCCTTTTCCAGAATGCGCATAAAATTTAGGCGTAGATCACATGCCTAAATTTACGCATGTTTTAATTGACTGTAATTAGTGTCAATAACTGCTTGTGAAAAAGCCAATTATTGGTACTAATTGGATCATTAGTCAATTAAATTGCATGCTCATATTGGACACAAACCCAAATTTGCGTGCATAATTTTTTCAACTTTTATACAATGAGGAGGTTAGTGCCTAAAACGATTACCCTCTTGTGTTCCCTTTTGTTTAATCTATATGCTAGTCCCTTGGCACTCCTCATTCAAACAATGAGTATTAGTTCTTACTCATATGCAGTCGATTTCCTTCTTATTCATTATGTTAAACCATCTAATATAGACCTTACACCGCTTCAAATCTGTCTGGATAAAGTGGCAGACTGGCTGATAACATATCAATTAGTATTAAACCCAGATAAGACTGTAACATCCTGGATAGTAGGACAAGGTACATGTCCAGCAAAGGTACCCATGCTATTTGGCCAGAGCAGTTAAGTCCTTTAGATATCTTGGGGTCATAATCAATTCTGCTCTGACTTTTCAGGAACAAATATCCGATGTAGTGAAAAAATCTTTCTTCCATCTTAGGAGACTTAGATCAGTTAGGAATTCAATCAGTAGAGATTCCCTAAAAACATTGACATCTGCATACATCACTTCACGCTTAGACTATTGTAATATCATATATGCAGGGATTACTCAAGATAGCTTGAAACGACTACAAAGAATACAGAATACAGCGGCACGTATGATTTGCAGAAGTAAACTTCCAACACAGACGGAAAAAGAAAAGGGCACGTTTCCGTGTAACACAGCCAGCTGCAAACTATGCCAAAACATTTCACAAGACCCTACAGTCATTCACAAAGGAAAAATATTCAACATAAAGGACTATTTTACATGCTCATCTTCCAATGTTGTATATATCATTCAGTGTTAAAAATGTAACGAAGGATGCTATATTGGAGAAACAGGCCAGATGCTTAAGACAAGATTCAATCTGCACAGACATCACATGAAAATAGCCGGTGCCAGTCAAGCCCCCACCCCTGTGGGCCAACACTTCACAAGACCAGAACACTGCACCAGTGATTTCACAGTAAAAATACTGAAAGGTAATTTTAAAACAATACAGGAACGTAAGACCTTTGAAATAAGAATGATTGAATATTTTGACACACAACAAACAGGACTTAATAAGGATCTGGGTTTTCTAACCCATTATAAACCATAAGCTATATTTCTCTGTTTATTACCCTCCTCTCACCTACCAACACCCATTCTGTTAGAATATCAATGAAATGCTTTGATGACCCATGCATACCCCCACCCTCCCACTCTGTCAGGCTGTCAAAGTAATGCTTTGATGTTTCTCTTATATATACTACCTGCTACCACATTTGCTTATTTCTGATCTGACGAAGAAGGGCAACCTTCGAAAGCTAATCAAGAAATGTATTAAGTTATGTCCAATAAAAAAGGTATCATCTTATTTTCTTTTCCATGTTTTATTTTGTTTGATTTCTATTGATAGGGCCCGGAGGAATGACAGAGTAACACCTTTATTATATCAACTGCATTGGCTTCCGGTTGAAGCAAGAGTTAAGTTTAAAGCCTTAGTCTTGACCCATAAGGCTTTTCACACACTAAATCCTGACTACCTGTCGAATTTAACAATTCCTTATACTGCCACACGAACCCTTAGATCCCTAACAGATAACAGGTTAGTTATTCTTCCTCTCGCTAGGGCTAGATGGGAATCTACACGGAGATCGGCTTTTTTCTATTTGTCCCCTTCTCTTTGGAACGGCCTTCCAAAAGAGATCAGACTTGAGAAATCCTACTTTCATTTTCGGAAACTTTTGACTACCTTTTACTTTATCAACTATGTAGAACAGAATTTAGACTAAGGGAATCTAGGTTATAAAAGGAAACTTCAATGTATATTAAATCATAATTTGTACTGCTTATGTTTGTGTAGTTTATACTATGTACTCAATTCTGAATTTGTGGTATTTTCCTGTATACTAAATCATGATCTACACTGTTTTTATCTTATGTAGCTAATTTTGGTTTTGCTGTGTTTTCCTGTAATGATTGGAGTTCCATTGTTTGTCTAAACTGTACATATAATGTTGTATTGTTCTTTTTCTATTTTACAAATTGTAAACCGTTTCTGTCTTGCAGTTGCAATAAGATACGGTATATAAATTGATGAAAATAAAATAAATAAAATAAATTGTGTGTTCATATATTTTACTAAAGCCACAAAAATGATTTTCAATGCCCACAATCTTAAATCATCTTGGAGGGTGCTACTGCAACATTCTTCAACATACGGATCCAACGATACAATAGAAAAGGTTGCAATTAGAATGCCTGGAACTCATAGGGAGTCACTTACTAGTACTATGTGTTAAAAGGAAGGAGAAGACCAATGATAGCAGAGAGAACAGGACCGATCCTAAGAAAAGTGAACAAAGAACATACTATTTTCAGCACAGTGACAGGAACATGTCAGCTTTGGGAACCTGCTTCTCTGTCTGTATCTTTCTTTCTTTTGCACAGCACTGAATAAAATGCAATGCATTCTGCTTCCCTTTGTTCAGTATGCACAGCATGCAGAATCAGGTTTGTTAAGGTTTCCAGTTCAGTTTTTGTCTGCATACTTGTATTTTTAATTTGTGTTGCCCATGTCCTGCATGTGTGAGGAGAGGAATTCTACTGTGTATACTGCGTAGCTTGTATCTGGGTCTGTAGCTGTCTGACTTGTACTGTTTCCCTCAGGGAACTTTTGTGCATACCATCAAAGAAATGAACCTTGTTGCTATGTCTTTACCAGGTATGTTGGAGATTATCTCAGTGTCTCACATTCACTGCTAATGTTTGCTTTTTTCCACAGAGGCTCTTTCTAGAGTTCATAAGGTATAATATGCACAGGCAACATATCAATATGTGCTTGGAAATTCTTTTTAATCAAGCCAGTTCAATTGGGATCATTTCTGTATCTTTCCACTATGTTTTCTTGGTCTGTGATTGCGTTTGTTGGCACTTAAGGATCTTCTCTTTCTCCACATGTAGTACAAAGTAGTCACTTGGCACTGACACATCTATTCATAGTGCTGTTTGTACCACAATGTTTTCTCATTGTAAAATTTACAATGTTAACTCTTCATAGGCAGAGTTGCTGCTGTTTGAGCACTTTTGGTAGGGTAGGCCCACCTATATATAGTCATTTCTGAATGATTTTTTTCTTGAAATTTAAAGAAGTCTTTATTAAACACTCAGAGACACTTTTAAAAAACCAAGAAAATAACAGTTACAGCAAAAGACAAATTTGAAAACAAACAACATTGAAGTTCCCAAATGGAAGCAAGTCCCAAAAGCAACTATTTTATTTATTTATTTATTTATTTATTTATTTATTATTGCATTTGTATCCCACATTTTCCCACCTATTTGCAGGCTCAATGTGGCTTACAGAGTTTGGTTATGACATAATCATTCCATGTTATCAGATACAATTAGTATTGTACAAAGATTAAGTGAGGGAAGAGAGAAGGAAAGTGTTAGGCAGGATAGAAGGTGGACTTTAATAACTGGGTGGATTAGTGAGGTAGTTTTGTAAAGTTATGGGTTCTCTTTGTAGGCCTTGTTGAAGAGATGTGCTGTACACAACCTAGAAACTTCCATAATTTATAGTAATTTTAAGGAAACAAAAACTCAACCCACCCAAAAGAGAGAGAGGAAAAAAATGAATGATTTTTTTTACAGCATTTTCAAGAATTGTTTAGGTTGACAGAGCATTCATAGGCTTAGTTTGCCTGCTTTGTTTGAGCAATAAGGAGTATTTATTTATATTATGTATAGTTTTCTAAATAGATTGGAATTCATACACATAATCATCAGAAATAGATTAGAAGAAAACAGTATAGTTAAATTATTTTAAAAAGTTATTTATTTGGTTTCTCTTTTTGTTCTTTTTTTATCCTACCTTTACTCCCATAAATACCCAGTGTACCTGAATGTAATTCACTACTGAAAAAGGTGTGAGCAAAATCCAAATAAATAAATAAACAGCTGCAAAGAAGCAAAGGTAAGATCAGAGATCTTGAAATATTTGTAGTACTGGAAAAAAAGAAGAGACCATGGGAAAACTAGAGGTACATCATATTCTATATCACTATAATTTCTAAGGGCAGTGGCATACCAAGGGGGGGGGGGCAGTGGGGGCGGTCCGCCCCGGGTGCACGCCGCTGGGGGGGGGGGGGCCGCGCGCCTGTCGGCTCTTCGTTTTCATGCTCCCTTTGCCCTGGAACAGGTTACTTCCTGTTCCGGGCCAGAGCGGCAGGCACGTGGCACCCCCCCCAGCAGCGTGCACACGGGGGGGGGGTTTCTTTCACCGGGGGATCGGGGGTTCTTTCACCGGGGGGGCATCGCGCTGTTCCGGGGGGGGGGGGTAGTGCTGTACTTAGGGGGCGGGGCGCATCGGTGATCCGCCCCGGGTGTCAGCTCCCCTAGGAACGTCACTGTCTAAGGGTAAGTGGCTGTCTCTTACTAGATTTGAAACCAATACATTTTGGAAGAATGTCCACAGCTATGGAATAGATGACAAAACTAGAAAAAATATAACACAAAGGGAAATGCCCTTATACTCGAAACATTTCCATGTTGACATTTATAACTACTTAGAGGAACACAAAATTGTCAGTTAACTCTTATCGAGGATCCAAGATGGCCGCAGGTGTTATAACTGCGATTGTGAGCCCTTGTGCCCCGACAGAGCACAGTGGACAGAAGGATGTCGCCACACTTGGTCGGGCAGCCGAACAACCCCAGCTTCACCTGGGAGCAACCACCGTTCCCCAGAAGTTGAGCCCCCAGGTGCAGGTGGCCACCAGGACTTCCAGTCACAAATGGGGTCAAACGACCGCCGGCCGTGGCAGGCAGCAAAGCAGAGAAGAGTCAGATCTAATCCGAGGTCAGGGCACGCAGCAAAACAAGAAGAGTCAGGTCCAATCCACAGTCAAGGCAAGCGAAGAAGCAGACGGAGTAAAGCACAATCCAGAGCACCAGACCTCTAACAAGATAGAAGCCGAAGCAAGGTATGAAGAGAACTGCGGTTCTTAAATAATCCCCTCATCAACCGTAACCTCAGTCAGCTGGGGAGCGCGATCCTGGGTTGGTAGGCTGCTGGAGAAGGGTGGAGCAGAGCGAGAGATGGCCAATCCCACACCATCAGCGAGACAAAAAACTGCACCGGAAGTAAGCCCTGCCTCATACACGCCGACAGTCCGCGTGGCTGGCCATCGCTACCGAGATAGCGTCCGGAGGCGAACCGACCATGCGGATTGCACCGCAGGTGAGGAACGTAACAGCAGGTAACTGACATGCTGTTAGAAGCTCCATGTTTCCTTTACCGTTTTCCTTTTTTTATGCTGAAGCATCAGGGAAATCAAGGTAGTGTTCCCACAACTGTTAGATCTTCATGAAGGAATGTCTGTATTACTCAGTACGTTTCAGGTGTAATTTACTTACCTTAATATTATTTTTTATTTATCTTCTGTTTGAAGTCTAGGATCCATTATTCTTGTGGACTTAAATGCTATTTCTTTTGAAATTGAATTAATGATTCCATATGATATATTACTTTATTTGTTTGTGCTTTGCAATATTTCACTTTTCTGGTTGGAAAATTTAAATATCTGATAAATTAAAAAAAATAAATAAATAAACCTCTCAAGCTAATTGCTCATTTGGATCTACGAATATGGGAGAGTGATTGAAGGTGAATTATGTCTACCTTTCTGGTCCGTTTCTAATGGTAGCAGCACTGAATTTATATAAAAAGATTTAAGTGGAGCAGCCAGCACTTAAAAAAAACCCCATAAACTGAGGTCTTTTTTTAAATATCACCCCAATTGCAGAATGACAGAACTCAAACATAGGGAGAGTACTGGGTAGGGTTGGGTGACAGTCGTGAAGGTGGACTGGGACTTGGGAAATATGGAGGGGCATAATCGAAAGGGACGCCCGAGTTTTGCTGAGGGTGTCCTCGCAAAACGTCCCGGTGGAAGGGCGGGGAAAACCTATTATCAAAACAAGATGGACATCCATCTTTCATTTCGACAATACGGTCGGGGACGCCCAAATCCTGAAATTTAGGTCGTCCTTAGAGATGGTTGTCCCTAGACTTGGTCATTTCTGATTTTCGCCGATAATGGAAACCAAGGATGCCCATCTCAGAAACCACCAAATGCAAGCCCTTTGGTCATGGGAGGAGCCAGCATTCGTAGTACAGTGGTCCCCCTCACATGCCAGGAAACCAACTGGGCACCCTAGGGGGCACTGCAGTGGACTTCACAAATTGCTCCCAGGTACATAGCTCCCTTACCTTGTGTGCTGAGCCCCCCAAATCCTCCCCCAAACCAACTACCCACAACTGTACACCACTACCATAGCACTTACGGGTGAAGGGGCACCTAGATGTGGGTACAGTGGGTTTCTGGTGGGTTTTGGAGGGCTCACATTTCCCACCACAAGTGTAACAGGTAGGGGGGATGGGCCTGGGTCCGCCTGTCTGAAGTGCACTGCACCCAGTAAAACTGCTCCAGGGACCTGCATACTGCTGTGATGGACCTATGTATGACATTTGAGGCTGGCAAAAATATTTTGAAAGATGTTTTTTAGGGTGGGAGGGGGTTAGTGATGACTGGGAAAGTAAGGGGAGGTCATCCCCGATTCTCTCTGGTGGTCATCTGGTCAGTTCAGGCACCATTTTGTGCCTTGGTCATAAAAAACCCAGGAGCAGGTAAAGTCATTCGAGTGCTCGTCAGGGACGCCCTTCCATTATCGGTCGAGGACGTCTATGTGTTAGGCACGCCCAACTCCCGCCTTTGCTACGCCTCCGACACCCTGTGAACTTTGGTCGTCCCTGCAACGGAAAGCAGTTGGGGACGCCCAAAATCGGCTTTCAATTATACCGATTTGGGCAACCCTGTGCGAAGGACGCCCATCTTTCGATTTGTGGCAAAAGATGGGCATCCTTCTCTTTCGAAAATGAGCCTGAAAGTGATTCAGATGAGCTGGATAGGAGAGAAAGTTGTGGGGAGAAGAGAATGTGATGGAGACAAGTTGAGGTCTGAAGAAAAGCTGGGTAGAGGGAAGAAGTAAAATTTGGAGGGATGAACAGGGGGGCTGCTAATTTGACTAGAAATGTTTTACTGGTCTTTGACAGTAAAATTAATGGCCCCTTTTACAAAGCTGTGGTAAAAGAGGCCCTGTGGTAGCATCAGCACATGGATTTGCAACGCACCGAGTCCCCCTTTTACCGCACCTGGTAAAAGGCTTTAAAAAAAGGAAATGGCTATGCGGTAAGTAAGACACTTATGCAGTCATTTCCCAAGGAGCCCTTACAGCCAACCATTTAGGAGGCAGTAGGAGCTCCTAACCAGGCAGTGCTCGGGGCTGCCCAATTACTGCCAGCTAAGCCCCCAGCGCTAAAAAAATAAATATATATATTTTTTTTTAAGCTCCAGAAATGGCTGGGAGCAGTCACCACCTCTGGGCTTGTATGGTAGCCCGGTGGTACTGCCAAAATGACACACAACAAGGCGGTGGTACAGTTTTGTAAAAGGGGCCCTAAATTTGCAATTGTTTGCACAGAAATGCTTGATTATGATTACTTACCTTTTTAAAGTAATTTTCTCATACAAAGCAAAAAAATGAGACATTTACATATCTCTATCAAGCTAGCAGCTTCGTGTGAGATTTTTAAAATACAGCTTTCTAGCTAAAAGAATTTAATGTAACACAGTATCAAATTACAAGTCTTAATCTAATAAAAACTCTGTGAATATAGAGAAGCAAGAACACTGGCTCTAATTAGTCTAATGAGGAAAGTAGGCCATATTTATCAAAAATGGAGCAAAATTGCCAGGTTCACAAAAGCAATCAGTTGGCAGGTACTAATTTTAGCCTGGCAACTAATCTCCTACTCTATCTTGGCTCATAAATATTATAATGAGCCAACAGCAGATGTTCAGGTTGGATGAGGAAGAGAAGCTAAACTGCATGTGAGATTTTACAATGCTGCTGGACGTTTTGTCTTCTGTAAAAGGATGGCAGATACATCTTTTATTTTGGTTTTTTTAAGGCAAAGGTCATCTGTTCTACGTCACCGATTCTGAAAAGTGAGCATAGGTCAGAGATACTTAAGGCATAAAGCAGATAACTTGTTGATATTTGCCAGCTCAAATGAGGTTTGATAAATCCTCTAATATGGCAATGATTTAGAACTGGCCAGAACCCCAGTTCAGCAACATTCTCATGTGCCAGGCTGCCATTTTTTAGACCCATCTGATGAATTAGTGCTATCTCATACAGCTCTTCATGCCAGCAATAAATCAGTCACATGTTGTTCTGTATTATATTTGTTTTTCACACTACTTAACATTTATCACATGTCATAATGACCAGATAAACACCTGACACCACAAAACACTTTTCATCTGTGCTTGTAACATGTGATAATAAATTAAGGAGGTTATTTTGCCTCTGCTACACGGCTGCATACACAATAATAGGATGCACACGGTCAATAATGCCTATATTTATACACATGCTGAGCGTAGGTATCCTGGGGGTGGAATTGGGGCAGAACTGGAGGTACTTTATAAGATATGCATGTATGTGCATAGAGTTCATGCACACATTTGCACTTTGCTTTGGTGTAAATATGTGCATTTACATTTGCATACGTTCTAGGTGTTTATTTTATATAGACGCATAGGACTCTATATTGCATATTTAAATAAGTATTGCTCTGTTCACACTTGTTTAGGAATCCTATGATAAAATCCTTCTCAAAAATGTAATAACTTAATTATGACAGAGGCTGGTGTTGCTGCAGTGCTCTCTGAGTGCTGTGTCATATACTCCTTTATCCTTTGCCACGTATTAATATACCAATCTATCTAGCAGCATTATACTATATGCATTGGTTTATATTCTGTCTACGTAACTAATGTCATTGTCTCAACCTTATATGTTTCGGTCTATGTAATAGATGTGTTGTCTTTGCCTTGATTTTTTACCCCACTGAATGTAAACTGTCTTGTTATAACCAATATGAAAGGCGGTGTAGCAGAGCTCTGAATAAAAGAAACTAAGGTAAAACTTATGCACGCTTCTCTTCCCAGTAGTGTTTTCTCAACAGGACACTCTCCACCATCTGGAGCACTCTTTCAGTGGTGTAGCCAAGGGTGGGCGTGGGTGGGCCCAGGCCCACCCAGTAGCAGCACACCTATGAAGTGTCTGGCAGGGATTCCCAAGCTCCACCAGCCAAAAATTCCTAACAACTGTCCTTCTGCATACCAGCCTTTTCTCTGATGCATTCCCGCCTATGTGGAAACAGGACGTTGTATCAGAGGGAAGTCTGTGGAGCCAACATGAGCAGTGTGTATTATTTGCTGCTTGCTGCCAGTGAAAATCTGCAATTTAAAAGGTATGGGGGAGGGGGATGTGTGAGAGACCATATGGCATGTAGGCGAGAGAAGGAGAGACCAAATCACTTGTGGAACAGGGTGGAGTTCTTCTGCCCACCCGTCTTGGGCCCAGGCACATCCAAAATTGGGTGTCTGGCTATGCCCCTGCACTCTTTCTCTATGAGTAGCCATGGATTGGAGTGTAACAAGGTAAAACTAAACCCAGGGCGGCCCAAGGCAATTTGCGGCCCAAGTCAGGGATGAGATGCCGTCCGCCCCTGCGCCTCATATGCCGCACCTGTGCCTGTTATAGCATCTCCCTTCCCCACGTTTACCTAATTTTTAATTCACAAAAGGCGACAGAGGCACAAATTCCCATAGTCTGCCTTGCCACCGGCACCAGTCTCTTTGCTACTGCATCCCACCTCTGAGCAGTGGCGTAGCTACGTGGGGCCTGAGGGGGCCCGGGCCCCCGCAGATTCGCCCCTGGCCCCCTGCCGACGACCCCCCTCCCGCCACCAACCCTCCCCCACCATCGCCGCCAGCCCCGCTACCGCATGATTTACCTTGATTGCTGGCAGGGATGCCCAAACCCCGCCAGCCAAGAGTGTTCTTCAGCGCTGGAGTTAGTAAACTCCGGCGCCTTCATTCAAGAAAGTTCGTCTGAAGGATCAGCTGGTTTTGACGCCTTACGTCCTGCACCGTGCATGTAGCCCCGTGCAGGACGTAAATGCGTCAAAACCAGCTGATCCTTCAGACGAACTTCCTTGAATGAAGGCGCCGGAGTTTACTAACTCCAGCGCTGAAGAACACTCTTGGCTGGCGGGGTTTGGGCATCCCCGCCAGCAACCAAGGTAAATCATGCGGTAGCGGGGCTGGCGGCGATGGTGGGGGAGGGTTGGTGGCGGGAGGGGGGGAGTTTAAGAGTGTCGGCGCGATCGAGCGGGGGAGGCGGCTTAACAGTGTCCCCCCATCTCGGGCTCTGGCCCCCCCTCCTGGCAAGGTCTGGCTACGCCCCTGCCTCTGAGGAAACAGGAAGTTACATCAAGATGCAATCCACAGTGGGAGAAGAGGCTGATGCTGGTGGCATGGCAGCCTATGGGAATCGCTGTCACTGCTGCATTTTGGAAAACAATTAAGGCAAAGGGTTGAGGAGGGAGGGGAGAGTGCTGCGCCAAGAGCGTGCTGCCTGAGGCCCTCGCTTCAGGTGGCCTAATGGTAGGGTTGCCACTGACTAAACCTATATATGACAGAGATTTTATGGGTGGGGAAAGGAGACATTCAAACCTTTTATATGTTCCTGATGATTGTTGAAGGACATACCTTATACCAGTACATCAGGTTGCAATCTCATGTGGTAAAATCAGTAAGAGGAGGGGATTAGGACCGTAAACTCCACCAGGTAGAACAACGCTGGATATATAGGCTTAAATTTCTATTCCCTTTTTTTAAACAATTAAAGAACTTTTTGTTTAATCAGAATACTGTATCAAGTTAAACTTTTTCAGACAACTGATCCGTGTTTGGGGATTATGTGATTTGAACAGATGATACAACAGAGTTAATTTAATAGTGAAATGTTTTTAATGCACTGAATAGTTTAGAAGTTATATTGTATATTACAGATCATTTTCTTGTTACAGTATATTGGTTTATGTTTATAATTTTACTACTGTTTATTAGGAATGTGAATTCATAAACACATTCAGTTCATTCATTTTATGCACACTAAGGTGGGTTGGGTCATCCCTGGAATCCAGCTATCTTTCCTTCTAATAGAAAAGTTCCTGAATTTAACTTGTGAAAATACACATTTCTACACTGTTTTAATACAGCTAAATTGATTTTGACTGGGGCCTGGAAGTATGAGAGAGAGAGCACCTCCTCATCAAAAGTGGGTTTGAAAGTTGCGGTATATAGAGAGAAGCTATTGGCAGAGAAGAGGTGCACCCTTTTCGAAATGGGTGAAGATCTGGAAGCCTCTGATCTCTGTGTGAGCGCCTGCTTCATCAGATGAAGTGCATTGGAAAATTCTTTCTGATTGTCTCTGGGGTGCAGCTTTGGACCTTTTCATTTGTGTACCTTCTGTATGGGTTCAAGGAGAAGGGAAGGAAGAGAGTTATAAAATGGGTAAATTCCATTTCCATGGAAGTGATCATGGCCTTGATCTTGGCAATGGTGTTTTCTTCATATTTATTGCATGTTGTTTTGTACACATTTTGTTATATGTGTTGATTTAAAGTGTTCAATAAAGCTCTTCCATAAATGAAAAAAAAATTCACACTAAGGAATCTTTTTAAATTGTCAGCATATTCCCATTCACTTGCTCCACAGAAAAATACTGTGTGGTAAGTGTCCTTACAGAGAATGTGATGTACATTTTGCCTTCAATTTGAAGGTAGAAAGTTGATCAGTGTTATCTGCACCAATGATAGCATGCTGTAAGTAACTGTGCGCTAATTGGAAATGCACAGTCTCCAACAATTCAGAGCTCACTCAAGGGTATCCCCTAGACAAACCTTCAAGCATGCACACCCCAATGCACACCCCAGGCTCAAGACCCTATGGCCCTTCCCCCATGTATATCATCTCTCCTTCTATTCACTATTCCCTTCAGACTTTCAGTATCTCCCCTTTCCTTCCTTACTACTCCCCTCCCCAGGATTTCCCTTTCTTTACCTCCTCAGGTTTCCAGCACTCTCACTCTCCATCTCTATATTCCCAGCATGTCCTGCCCTCTTTGACATTATTTCCATTTTCTTCACTGGCAGGGATGCAGTAGAGGGAAGCCTGCAGGGCTGGCACAGGCTGCCTTCTAGAATCGCTGCTGGCGATGGCTTGGAGGTAGACTGTGGAGGGCAAGAGGAGCAGAAACCAGAGCAAAACAGATGTCGGGGGAGGAATAGATGCTGGGAAGAGGAAAAAGAGCAGCAGATGCTTAGCAGGGGGGAGGAGAAGCATGATGATATCAGGGGCAGAGGGAAACTGTATGTATGGACATGGGTGGGGGTGAGGGTGGGAAGAGCCCACCCAAAATAACAGGTCTGGCTACGCTCCTGATGTCAATTACAGAAATGCTAAAAAATAATCCCTCCAAAGACTGATCTTTCCTGTACACCACTGGAAACACCCTCATCCCCCCCACTCAACTAGTTTCTAATCCAGTCAAACACATTCGGGCTCATATCAATAGCACTCGGTATATTTATATGTCACATATGTAAAAGGCCTTTCTGAAATATAAATACGCTACATCTACCATTCTCCCTTGATTCAATACTCTGGTCACACTAGTCAAATGCTTACCTCTAGCAAAAGAAATGCTATCCTAGATCCTGGTCCTAAAAGAGTGGAGAAGGGCAGATGCGGTTCCTCTCCACAACAATGGAAGTAAGGCGGAGGTTCTTGTGGAAATCTGCCCATCTCCATTCCTCTGATACCAGTTCTGACTCTACAAAAACATTGAAAAGGTCATATAGGAGTGAGAAGTGATTTCTTTATTTCTTTATATTTTCATACAACCTCCTACAATGCCCAAAGCAGTTTACAAATTATACAGAGAAATATACAGAATGATTTAAACAAAACAACCTATGATACAGCAACCATATTAATAATCAAAACTTACTGAATATTTTCAGAGCCTAAAGGGAAAAGGCTACCTCTAGCACTCCAGACCGACAATCAAAAGCATGCCTGCTCATTGTCTTCCATCAGTCCATGTTTCACAATCAGTGAACAGAAGTACCTTCACTTTTTTTTTTCCTGAACATCAGATCATTAGATTCCATAACACTGGAACTATAACAGAATATTCCCACGCTCTGATCCCATCTGTCACATATCACAACATGTAGAAATTTGCAATAACCACCCTTAATCTGAATGAAGCTCCTTGCCTATCTTATACAAATGCAACAAAACAACAAAAGGAGGAGGAGGAGTGGCCTAGTGGTTAGGATGGTGGACTTTGGTCCTCAGGAACTGAGTTCAATTCCCAGAACAGGCAGCTCCTTGTGACTCTGGACAAGTCACTTAACCCTCCATTTCCCACCACATAGAGCCTGCCATGAGTGGGAAAGCATAGGGTACAAATGTAACAAAAATAAATAAAAAGCAAAAAAGATTTGGCAGCTTCCTACAGAAGACACATCAGTTTGAGACATGACTTTTATCTTCTTATTTTTGATGGCACGCTAAGCTATTTCATTTATAGTTATTTATTTATTTGTTACATTCATATCCCACATTTTCCCACCTATTTAGTTTTATTTAAGGGCCCTGTTTACTAAGGCATGCTAGCATTTTTAGTTGAAAATGATTATGAGTGTTATATCTAGAAGAAGACCCTTGTAACAAACAATGAGATACACCAAAAATCAATCTACTAGCAGAATTCTGTACCAATTGTAAACATAGACGAGCGATTTAGAACAGGTAGCTAACGTTAGACTACAATAATCCAGTCTAGGAAGAATTAAAGACTGGACCAAAATTCTGAAAGCCTCTAAACTGAAATATTTTCTATAGATCCTCAACTTTCTCAACATTATAAAAGAGTACTTAATAATTGACTGGGTATGACACTGCATAGGCAATAGATGGTTCATCACCACCCCCAGAATTTTTGAATGAAGATTCAAAGTAAACTGCATACACCTGCATAGATTTCATTACAAGAATTGATAATTAATAGCATGAACAATGGGGTGGAGGAATTCTTTAGCAGTCAGGGAAGCAGGTTGTAAACCAG
This sequence comes from Microcaecilia unicolor, assembly GCF_901765095.1. NCBI lineage: Eukaryota > Metazoa > Chordata > Amphibia > Gymnophiona > Siphonopidae > Microcaecilia > Microcaecilia unicolor. The sequence goes on along the minus strand of NC_044031.1, from coordinate 258,723,384 downwards.
GGAGGTCAAAATTCAAAACTCATTTCTTCCATAAATTTGAAGATGCAGGATGTAATTCTCTTGATGGCTGAAACAGGTGTAGGCGTGAGGAGATTATTGATGAAATACTATTAGTCAACACCTTAAAAACTAACAATAAAATTTTATATTGAATTCTATATTCAATTGACAGCCAGTGTAATTACATCAGAGTTTATCTGATGGTACTGGTTATCTTGTGTTTGATAGGTAAGTCGACACTATCAGCTCTGCATCTCAGCCCTTGGTTAGGCTTTTAGTTTTGAAAATGGTAACCTTATGCCAAAAAATGTTAGTTTTACTACAGACTCTGAGGCATGTTTTCAAAGCGTTAAACTTACAAAGTTCTATAGTAACCTTCAATATCATACATAGGATAACCAGTACCATGGGATAAAAGTATATAACAACTATTTTAAAAATACAGATTTGAGAAGTTGTTTTCATCCTCAAAATTGAAAAGTGGTTATAAAATGGTCAATGAAATTTTCTCTAAATGATCAGTTATAACTGAGTAAAGAAAATTTTAGAATAGTTGTGCAAAGTATTATCATCCCATACTTTGACTATTGCAACAACTTGTTATTAGGATTACCAAGGAAAATGTTAATGTCCTTACAAATAGCACAAAATGCTACAGCACATATTTTATATGGTTTATCGAAATCTAATCATATTTTACCAACTCTGAACATAAAATTCAATATAAAATTTTGGATTGGATTGTATTTATTACTTATAACCCGCCCATGACCAGGGCGGCAAACAAAAATACATACATAAAATCACATAAAAACAACCATAATAAATTCTTCACAATACCCAGGCAAAAAAAACAAAACCAATTAAACTAAAACGTTTAAAAAAAAAACAAAAAAACAATGTCCAGGTACTCTAAATAGACAAGAAATCAAAACCAGTGGGCATGTGGAGGGGCATTCTTAAAAGAAGCCCAAGTTGGGATTTGGACGGCTTTGCAAAACATCCAACTGCGGGGATGGGGAAAACCGTATTTTCAAAAAAAGAGGGACGTCCCATCTTTCGTTTTGAAAATACCATCAGAGACGTCCAAATCCTTAAATTTCGACATCCCTAGATTTGGACGTCCTTGAATTTGGACATTGATTTTCGGCGATTTTCGAAACGAAAGACATCCATGTCAAAAATGTACAAATGCAAGCCATTTGGATGTGGGAGGAGCTAGCATTTGTAGAGCACTGGCCCTCCTGACATGCCAGGACACCAACCAGGCACCCTAGGGGGCACTGCAGTGCACTTCATAAAATGCTTCCAGGAACACAGCTCCCTTACCTTGTGTGCTGAGCCCCCCCAAAACCCACTACCCACAACTGTACACCACTACCATAGCCCTTACGGGTGAAGGGGGCACCTATATATGGGTACAGTGGGTTCCTCCACAAATGTAACAGGTAGGGGGAGTATGGGCCTGGGTCCACCTGTCTGAAGTGCACTGCAGTACCCATTAAATCTGCTCCTGGGACCTTCATGCGCTGTCATGGACCTGAGTATGACATCTGAGGCTGGCACGAAATACTTTTAAAGATGATTTTTGATGGTGGGAGGGGGGTTAGTGACCACTGGGGAAGTAACTGGAGGTCATCCTTGATTCTCTTTGGTCGTCGTCTGGTCATTTTGGGCACCTTTTTTTGTCTTATTCGTAAAAAAAAAACCATGTCCAAGTGTTCATCAGGGACGTCCTTGCTTTTTTCGATTATAGCTCAAAGACGTCCAAGTGTAAGGCATGCCCAAATCCCATCTTAGCTACGCCTCCTACACGCCCCCCTTGAAATTTGGACATCCTTGCTACGGACTGCAGTTGGAGACGTCCAAAATCGTGTTTCAATTATACCAATTTGGATGACTCTGGGAGAAGGACGTCCATCTTCCGATTTATGTCGAAAGATGGACGTCGTTATCTTTTGAAAATGAGCCCGATAGTGTGCTAAGTATAACAGATGTGCTTTCAATTGTCACTTAAATATTTGCACACAACGCTCATTTTAAATTCACTTGACAGTTTATTCCACTCTGATGGTCCAGTTACTGAAAAAGTAAATCTCCTCTAGCCTACACTTGTATCAGCCATCAAGAGAATTATGTCCTGCATCTTCAAAATTATTAGTTGTCCCCTTCTTTCATTTAGCTAGTTTGGAAGAATACCGGTCTTCTATTTTCTATATAGCAGGATGAAAACTCTAGAACACGTCATCCTTCTGTGAAAGTTTTGAAAAATTTGGAAATGTTCAAAAAGGCTTTAAAAACTGTGTTGTTCCAATGTGTATTTCTTGAAAAAGTTGTGAATGTTTGAACCGCATATTTGATAACATTGCATTCGGTGAAAAATTAGCAAATCAAGGGCATTCAGAATCTACCTGAACAAATTATCAATGTAAGTGTCACATACAGCAGTGGTTCTTGAACCTGGTCCTGGAGGTGCCCCAGCCAGTCAGGTTTTCACTGCACAGCATGCAAATCTCTCTCATGAATATTCATTGTGGATATCCTGAAAACCTGAATGGCTGAGGCGTCTCCAGTACTAGAGGCCCTGTTAACCACACCGTGCTAAGGGTCTGCTAGTGTTTTAGCTCTCACTAATGATTAGCAAGCACTAAATGCTAAATCGCGCATAGAAACATATGGGCAACTCTAGCATTTAGTGTGCGCTAAAAACGCGAGTGCACCTTATTATACAGGGCCTTAGGTTTGGATACCACTGACACTTGACCAAACTGAAACTAAACTACCTAGAGGCATATTTTCAAATCATTTAGACTTACCAACTATGTAAGTCTAAGTGCCACTCTGTATGTCAGTGACACTTACATTGATAATTTGTTCTGTTAGGTTCTGATTGCTTATACAGCGTAAGACATCTAATTCATTTTCTGAACTAGGTATAGAATGAAGACATATATATTTTTATTACTATTTGATTTTTCTTTTTTGTTAGATGTTACATGTTGTACTCACTTGTAAGTCACACTGATAAAACTCTTAGGGGTCCTTTTACAAAGCAGTGGTAAAAGGGGCCCTGCGGTGGCATCAGTGAATGGATATGCCATGTGCCGAGACGCCTTCTACTGCAGTAGGTTAAAAAAAAAAAGTAAATGGCTGTGCGGTAAGTACAAACTTGCAGTTACAAATTATAACATCCAGATTATAATTTATAACTGCACCTCAAATACTGTGTGCAATTCTGGTCACCAGATTTCAAAAAAGAGTGGAATTAGAAAAGGTACAGAGAAGGGCGATGAAAATGATAAAGGGGATGGGACAACTTCCCTATGAGGAAAGGCTAATGCAGCTAGGGTTCTTCAGCTTGGAGAAAAGATGGCTGAGGAGAGATATGATAGAGGTCTATAAAATAACGAGTGGAGTGGAACGGGTAGACGTGAATTGCTTATTTACTCTTTCCAAAAATACTAGGACTAGGGGGCACACAATGAAACTACAAAGTAGTACATTTAACCAATCAGAGAAACTATTGCTTCACTTAACTGTTTTGGGATCTTGCCAGGTACTTGTGACCTGGATTGGCCACTGATGGAAACAGGATGCTGGGCTTGATGGACCTTCAGTCTGTCCCAATATGGCAACACTTATGTACTTATGTACATATGTATTTTTCCAACGTAGACATGGATTCCCTATGTGAAATATGAATCGCATGTCTGTATTATTGTCCTGCCCAGACCACTTTCTCTCCCCATCCTCTCCATGCCCCCTGTCATTTGGATATACTCAGCTTCCCTATATCTAAATGGCTCCTGTTCTGAAATCTCATTTAAACATCTGGGCCTCTCTAGATGATTAAATGCTGCCATTTAGATTTGGGAATGCTTCTAAAGTAAAGGCCATAGCATGTGGTCACTTTAGATATACAGTCATTATATACTTCAATACCACAAATGGAGACCCTAGAAGTATTTAGAGTGGTGTTAAGCGAAAGGCCAAGCCCACAATTTGGAGGTAATTCTATAACTGGGTGCCTCAAATTAGCAACCACAATGGGGCACATTGGACACTTACCCCCTAATTCTATAAAAGTCACCAAAAATTGTGCATGCAAATCTGGGTGTACTCCCAATTTACATATGCAATTTAAGGGGTATGTTTACTAAGGTTTGTTAACATTTTTAACATACCTTTAAAGTTAAGGCACATTAAACGTTAACATGCCAATACATTCCTATGGGTATATTAGCGTTTAATGCACGTCAACCATTAAAGTGCATTAAAAATGCTAATGCATCTATAGCGCGCCTTAGTAAACATACCCCTAAATGAATAATGAGCTAATTAGTGCCAATAATTGGCTTTTTAGCAATCAATTATTGGCACTAATTAGATTTAATTGGCATTTATGCATATAAATTTAGGCACAGGATTAATTCCTAAAACTTACGCACAATCTGAAAAAGGGGGCGTAGAAATTGGAGGGTCATGTGCATAACAGGGGCATTCCTAAAATTAACACACATTGTTATAGAATAACGGGGATATGTGCCTATTGGTGCAAATGGCCGCACCTGAATTTAGGTGCGATTCTATAAATTGCACCTAACTTTACGCACAGCTTATAGAATAGTACCTTTTTTGGCATGGATTTTTTTGGTGCCATATATAGAATGTAGCCCCAATTCTATAATGATATGTAGGCATGCCTAAGTCACTGTAGAATACTAGCACAAACCAAGTCACTGTAGAATACTATCGCAAACCCATTTTGGTGTTCCAAAATTAGGAGAGATCACTTACACTAGGTCAATGGATGTGCCTAAGTATATTCATGGTATTCTATCAGTTGCATGCATCATTTGGTGACAAGTCCATGTCCCGTCTATGATCAGCCCATGTGTAGGCTCCCTCCTGCAGTTAAGACCTATAGCATTTAGATGCTACCTTATAGATTAGCGCCTAGTGCATATATTCATATTACTGACGATTAGTGGCCCATTGACTCATGCAAGTGACGTTTAAATCTAGGTGCCAATTTATAAAATTCCTCAGTGGATAGACTACAAGATTTCTTGCAATGGTTAAATTCTTTGCAGCTTTGCAATTCACTATGACCTTTGATGCTACTATTGAATTTCTGGATTTGAGAATATACAAATATGATGACACCATACAAAACATATTATTTCACAAAACAGAGGCACATAACACTCTGCTACATTATACCAGTTTCCATCCATGTAGTTTAAAAGTTGGATTACCCTATTAGCCAATTTCTACATTTTTAAACAAGTTTGTTCTACAACATCAGAATTTGAGTTTCATGCATGACAGTTATTGGAACGCTTGGCAGACAGGGGCTATCCACATATGGTGGACAGAAAAGCCTAATTAAGGGCAAAATTTGCTAACCGTGAACAACTTCTGTAATATAAACATAAGGAACCGGAAGACAGATTAGTTGCAGTTTTACCATATACTATGAGCAGTATAATAATGACTGAATTAATTCATAAATACTGGCAAGATCTTTCTGTTCGCCAATGTTTTCAGGAACATCCCATTGTTGCTTATCGAAGAGGTAAAACCATAGCGGAAATTATATTGTACAAACGCTTGGATTATGACACACTTCCTGATCTTCTCAATTGACATGTTCTCAATGTCAATGGTGTGCAACATTTATTACTGGTGTCACTTGGATTGTCCCTAGAACCAATACCAATTGTGACAGTCTATTCAAAGTGAATGGGCTGTGTCGGCATTAGCGCACTGCAGCCGCTAGTGCGGCTTAGTAGACGGGGGTAAGAGTGGTGTGGTGACAGCTCCTATTGCTCATCACTGGCTTGATTTTAAACATACCTTATCAGATTTTTGATGGTGGGTAATTGATCAGATTGAATTAGGAAGAGAGGGTGGTGATATTGCTAAACTATTAAACTATAAAGAAGAATGTTGGATCTATGAATTGAATTCTTTGTCACCAAGGGGCCTAATTAAGGAAGTGGATTGGGCATCCATGATTTGAGGGTTTTTGTTTTTTTTTGCTTTATAGTTCATTGTTCCTAAGTTGATTGACATCATATCACTAGGAGTTCCTGAGCCTTTAGAGTCTCTATTGGCTCACGGGATGGGTCGGGTCATGTGATAAATCTTTCCATTAAGTATTTGCCACGTCACTATTTTTTTTGAGGTTGAGCTTTGTATACATGATGAGTTCTGTTGAGGAGCAGCAGTGCAATAATCACTATGCTTTTGGTCTGGAATTTAATTCTTATTTTTTGCTTTTTTTAGTGGACCGAACCCTGACAAAGTAGTAATACGAAACATGACCCATGTCGGTGAGCGGTCCCATGAGTGATCTGCATCTATGAAGTTAAGTACTCCTCAGTACATTTGAATATGAGGTTGCATTTTAAGCGTTCTATAAAATATAAAAGATATATATACAAAAAATGCTTTTGAAAAGAGTTTACTGATTGATGAAGAGGCAGGCAAATCAAGGGCAAGTTAGCTCTTGTGAAATGAATTGCTGCTGAAGTCATATAAGCAAAATGTGATTGTGCCTGCCATCCCATTAAAGTTTTCAGCAAGGCATTTATCCCCAGATTCTATATAGTTCACTTAGATTTAGGCACTGAAATCAGTGCAGATTCTATAACACCACGTGTAACTTAATTGTCTTAAGAAGCTAATGAGCATTAATATCAGCACTTAACAAGCAATGATGAGCACTAATTGTCACTGATTAGAATTAGGTGCATAACTCGCTGAGTATATTCTCTAAAGATGTGCACCAAACTTCTAATGCATGCAGGCAAAAGGGGTATGGTCATGGGTGGGGAAATGGGCATTTCATGGGCGTTCTGAAATTTAGGTACCAATTATAGAATATGGCCCAGTGCACCTAAATCTATGTGCTGGGATTTACGCCATGTTTTAGTTGGTGCAAATGGATGCATGCAGATTTAGGCGCAAGTAAACATATTCTATAATCAGCGCCTAAATCTTGGTGCCAATTAGAGAATATGCTTAGTCGGCACTGATTTCAGCTCCAATTTTTTAGGTGCCATATATAGAATCTCCTCCTTAGCGCTGGATATTTAACAGTTAAATAGAATTCCTTGTGGTATTAGCCATCATTGGTGAAACTAACTATTATGTTTTATTTCAAAACACTTTTTTACATGCAACCTTTAGGCACTGCAGTGAGGGCTACATTTAGCCCCCATCTTGTTAACTTTTATACAGATGTTTTTGAAAGAAAATAGATATATATTTTACTTTTTTCTTTAACAATAAGGTAATGGCAAAGATAAATTGATGATATATTTATTTTGATCGGATGTTCAGAAAGTGAGCTGTTTAACTTTTTTAACTGACTGACTTCTTGTAATCAAGCGATTAAATTTGATATTCAGATTGGCAAAAGGAAAATCATATTTCTAGACATAAAAGTGATAAAACAGACAAAATGTTTGTTACTAAAATAGGAATATCTTACTGTAAAAACTAGTCATTCCAAACTGCCAAAGGAAAGTCTTTTTTTCCCCTCTGTATCTCTGATACCGGATAATATGCTGTACAAAATGAGTTCAAGCTGAGAGCAAAAGAAATGACTAAATAATTGTTGGCTAGAGGGTATATGAAGATGGAGATTTAACAAAGCGTGGTTACAAATGAAGAATGAGCACACGAGAAAGAATTGTTAATTTGTATATTGCATTATTCATCTGTTTCTTCTAAAATTCCATATTGTTCACCATCCTCCCTTCACAGTCTCACCTCCAGAATCTGCAGAGACACCACAAGGCCTAATGGACCTAATTCTATTTATAGTACCTAAAAAAAAAGCACAAATTAAAAATATGCTCATTTTCGAAAGAGAAAAACACCCCAAAAGTGGTATAAAGCAGCACTTGGACATTTTTCTCACCAAAACATCCAAATCAGTATTTTTTAACCCATTTTCCAGATGTTTTTCTATGCTTTTCATCTGCAGTGCATCCAAATCCAAAGGGGATGTTTTGAGGTGTTCCTAAGACCTGGACGTTTTCAGCCATAGTGTAACAAAACGAAAACATCCAGAACAAAAACTAAGACATTTTAAGCTAGATCTGTTTTAATAATGACTAAGTCACAAAAAGTGCCCTAACAATAAAGGAATAACCTCTCCTTACTCCCCTAGTGGTCACTGACCCCCTCCTACCACCCAAAGATGTAAAAGAAACAGTACATACCAGCCACTATGATACCTCAGATGTTATAGCCAGTCCTATTAGAGCAGGAAGCAGGTTCCAGGAGTAGCCTAGTGGTTCGTGCGGTGCACTATGGAGAAAAGGAGACCCAGGCCCATAATCCACTCAAAATGTTACACTTGTGGTGAAAAGTGTGAGCCCTCCAAAACCCACCAGAAACCTACTGTACCCACATATAGGTGACACCTGCAGCCATGACGGATATTGTAGTGGTATTCAGTTGGGTACAGTAGGTTTTTGGAGGGCTCACTATACAATATAAGGGAGCAATGGTGAGATGTGTACCTGGGAAGTTTTATGTGAAGTCCACTGCAGTACCCCCTAGGATGCCCCACTGCTCTGCTGGGATGTCTGTGTGGCCAGTCTGGTAAGAAAGCTGGCCCCTGCTACATCCCAGTGGCTTGATTTTGTGCCTTTTTCCGCCTGGACTTTCTTTTAATTGACCAAAAAGATAAATGCACAGAGCACAAAAACATCTAGCAAGTGTCCATTTTTGGAAAAAAAAAAAAAAAAAGAAAAATATAGACATTTTGCTGTTTCAAAAATCACTATGGTGGTATTTTGGTAACACGCATTTTATTCATATAGTCCCTGCTGCAGATAACTCAAGCTAAGCTTTAGTAAAAGACCCCCTGTATTTGCTATTCAGATTCTGGACATTTTGATCAAAACGTCTAGTCAGACTTAGACGTCCTATTGCAAATGCCCCTCCATGGTTTTCATTTTCAAAGCATATGGATGCTTCAAAATGCCGAAAAAAAAATGTTTATCTGCTAAAAACATCCAATTCCTGATTTTGGAAAGTCAGAATTTGGATGTTTCACACTGCAGTTCATCCAGTTAGCAAGGGGGTGCGGTGCGTTCTGGTGTACAGTTGATGTTTTGGGTGAAACTAGTGAGAGCCCAAAAGTAGGACGTCCAACAGTTATTTTCAAATGGGAAGAAACACCCATGTCTAGAAAGAAGGATGATTTTTTTTTATCTAGACCTACTTCAGTCACGTCCAAGTTACAGAAAGGTGCTCTGATCGAGCAGCTGACCACTGGAGGGATTAAGGCATGACTCCTCCTTAATCCCCCAATGGTTGATGCCCCTTCCCCCTCCCCTGAAAGTGAAACCGGACAGGAAAACCCGACTCTATATCAACTGCAAGTATTATGACCATTCTGAGCAAAATAGCAAACAGGTCAGAGAAGTAGCCTAGTGAATTAGTGCATTGGACTCAAAACCAAGAGATGCAGGTTAAAATCCAACTGTAACTATTATTTTTTCCCCTGGGGTTCCCTCCAGGAACAGAAAAACACTTACTGTAGCTAAAGATATAAGCAGGGCTTTTTTTGAGGGGGTACTTGGGGGTACTGAGTACCGGCACCTTTTCCATTGTCTGCTAAAATTGACCCATGATCCCCAAGTTTTAATGAAAGAGCTTAGGTTCTACACACCAATTCTGCCTTGTTATAGATTCTGTGACTGGTTGCAGGGGGCCTGGCTGTTGTGGGGTGGATCCCTCAGTGATCACCTCACTCCTGAAGGGTGGCCTAGCATTTGAGTACTGGCACCTTTTTTGCTAGTAAAAACGTACTGGATATAAGACACCTGTATGGTGGTGTGCATTCAGGTATATTAGGCATTTTTCTGTTCCAGGAGGGATCACATTTACAAAAAGAAAATAGAGGTGAAGTGGGATTTGAACCTGTGTGCCTTAGTTTACAGTCCACTGCACTGGGCCATTTTAATAAGAATACTGCCAGACAGATGTCCCTGCACCTTGTTTCTCCCCATTTATAATTAAACATTTCAGTTTCCAAAATGATTGCTCAGGATTGATGTCCCCAGCATAAGGAAGTCCTTGTCATGTATTTCCAAACAGGAAATCTGGATGTCTTTCCTGTTTGAAAACTGCTGTGAGATTGACTTTTTCTTTTGGAGGAGGGGGGGGGGGGGGGGCGGGGATGTTATAAGCAGGACTCCCAATTCTGACATGGATGTTCTTTCAAAAATGCCCCTCCACGGGTATAATCATTAAGGCGGATTAAAAGTCAGGCTTTTACTGCACCTTAATTCCCATGAGAGTGACTGGAATTAGTCACTCCTGCAATACAAGAATAATGCTGCTCAGTGGCATACCAAAGGGGGGGGGGGTCTGCCCCGGGTGCACGCCGCTGGGAGAGTGCCGCGTGCTCTTCGTTTTCATGCTCCCTCTGCCCCGGAACAGGTTACTTCCTGTTCCGGGTCAGAGGGAGTATGGAAACGAAGAGTCGACAGGCGCGCGGCACCTCCCCATCGGTGTGCACCGGGGGAGTTCTTTCGTCGGGGGTCGCACTGCACCGGGGGGGTTATTTCACCGGGGGGGTTGCGCTGTTCCGGGGGGGGCACTGCACCCGGGGGGCGGGGCGCATCGGCGATCCGCCCCAGGTGTCAGCGCCCCTAGGAACGCCACTGATGCTGCATGCAATCAACCTTACAAACAGCTTTATTTTTTTCTATCCTGGGAGCTTGATTCTCCTAGGACTGAAAAATACTAGTAACTACTTAGTAGTGAGCTCCTTTGCATGCATTTGCTTACTTTGTATTTCATTACTAAGTTTCCTGTGGTTCCTATTTATTAACAGGGGTAATGTGGTAAAGGCGGTTAGCTTAACGGAGTTTAAAAAGTTTTGGACGGCTTCCAAAAGGAAAAGTCCATAGACCGTTATTAAATGGACTTGGAGGAAAATCCACTATTTCTGGGATAAGCAGTATAAAATGTTTTGTACTTTTTGGGATCTTGCCAGGTATTTGTGATCTGGATTGGCCACTGTTCATCCTGCAGCAATAAGCGGCTAGTAAGCCAAATGAAGCCTCAGCCTGATCTAACCTCGGATATTCAATGTCAATTTCACTGAATTCTTGGGTATATGCACTGACTCCGCATTGAATATTCAGGTAAGTATTTTGACTCAGAAGTTAACCATACACTCTCTAATATTCAGTCTATTGGCCAGTCAATTTGGCACACAAAGGGGTCCTTCTACTTAGTGATGGTAAGCAGTAGCTCGTGCCTAGCACATGCCAAAAATCACTGCCGTGGCACATGCTGAGGCATCCTGTGGCAGTTCACCGATTGCCACGCACCAAATCTGAACTATAAAATAGGTTTTATTTTTCAGTGCGGGGGCATGTTCGGAGGCAGCAAGTAGGCGTGCCCTGCATTAAACAGGTAGTGCGGATATATTTCCCCATGAGATTAGCACGGGAGTCCTTACCACCTAGTAAATAACTGGCAGAAAGGGTTCATGCGCTAACTGAGAAATTAGCGCATGGCCATTATGGGAAAAAAGAAAAATGCAGCCATTTTACCACTGTGCTAAAAGTGGTCTCGGTATGTGGAAAGCCCACGCGCTAAAAATAGTGCAGGCCACTTTTTAGTGCAGCTTAGTATAAAAGCCCCAAAGTTAGAACAGTCAACAGTACACATCATCCTGGCACCTTAATTTTAGTGCCATTTATTGAATTTACCACTAAGCTTCTTGAATTATGTCAGTCATGCATGCAACTATTACATTTGGTTGTGGATATTTACACCACTCATTGATATAGTATAAGCAACTGCGCTTATATGTTGATACATAACTGAGGACTTACACTAGCATTCTAGCATGGCATTTACACAGGGTCCCTTTTACTAAGCCGCGTAAGTGTCTATGCATGCCCAATGCGCACCAAAATGGAGTAACCACCTGGCTACCATGTGGCTATTGTGGTAATTTAATTTTTGGCGAGCGTCCAATACATGCATACGAAAAATAAATTTTATTTTCAGATGCGTGTATTGGACGTGCGCCAAGTGGCATTTGATTTGCGTAGGTCATTACTGCCCGTGAGACTTTACTGCTAGGTCAATGGCTGGCAGTAAGGTCTCAGACCCAAAATGGACGCACGGCAATTTTCATTTCCATTTTCAGCAAAAATGTAAAAAGGCATTTTTTACAGGTGAACTGAAAAATGATTTTGCGTGCACCCAAAACACACGTCTAGACCACCGCAGGCCATTTTTCAGTGCACCTTTGTAATAGGGCCCCACACATAATTGCCAGTCTTGAATTCATGCTTACCATGCAGCATCGTAGCATCCAACTTTACACGCCTTTCAGAGAATTTACCCCTTTGGGTGGAACAGGAAGCAAACAAAAGGAGCAGAGTTTGTGATCTGTGTATGCCAAGAAGCAACACGTGATGGTAACTGCATGACAATGTGAAAGTGCTAAAAATCCCTGAAGCAGCAAAGAGCATAACAGGGCCCTTGTTGGGTGTTTTGAATAGAAGCTATGGTAGATCGATGAATTTGTTCAGACAACTGCATGTTATTTTTTCTTTTTTTCATGTTTTGATTTTGTGACACAATTGTTATGACCAGTGATTATAACTCATGTCTCTGGACATTATCAGCTGTATGGCTGGGTAGAGCTACTGGGGTTCTGAGGTCTTTTCTCCTCAGTTTTGCCTTTTTAATGTTAGGCAGATATATGATTTATGGCTTATTAGTTTTTAATATGCCATCTTTCAATGTAAATAGCAAATAGCAATGGGGTTTTCAATATTTTAGTAAAAGAAAGAAAACAGTTCCATCATATTGATTGATGGTTGTGTATAAAATTAGCCCCATGGTTTCCAGGGTCTAGCTAAAAACATTGATAGTGTTGCTTTTATGTAAAATAATTGATAGGACTTACCCCTGCCTAGACAAAATCAGTCTGAAAGCAGCAAGCACTGTTTCCCCACAAGTCCCCTGTGCTATTTGCAATCTACAGGTCCTCCTCTGACATACCAAACAGAGCAATTGGCATTTCCACAAAACCTGTGGCTAGCACTGAAATTTCTTCCACAACTGAGGCTGTCTTCTTGCTTTGTCAAAACTGCAGTGAGGAAACTAGCATAACATGTATTCTTGTAAGCCGATGCTGGAGGATTCACTCTTCCTCCGAGGTTCAAAATTTGCTTTTCAGCAGGGCATTCACTCCTCCATTAACTCCCTCTATGGACCTCATCAATGAAGATGTCAAAGGGCACATGAGAACCCCCCCCCCCACCCCCCACAATACATACCCAAATATGGAGCTGATAAGATTGGGTAGGTTTAGGAGATTCTGAGAAAAATCCTCTAACTTTCCCTTTATGCTTCCTGGTAGAGACATTAGTTCAACAAGACTACAAAAAAAGTAAGTCTCCAAATGACTGGGATTAGGTGTTTCACATCCACCCCATGAGCTGATATGATAGATGTCGCATTTACCTTTATTGCTATTTTCATGCATTTGGTAGCACTTTACATGTCTGAGACAATAGTGCAGTAAGATGTCTGTGCTTGTGAAAATGAATGTATACTTTAAAACAAGGAATGAATTAAAAATTGTGTTCACCATCTTTGGATTTATTTGGATTTTAACTCATGACTTTTTCAACAGTAGCTCAAGGTGAGTTACATTCACGTACACTAACAGGCTTATTTTCGAAAGAGAAGGGCGCCCATCTTTCAACACAAATCAGGCGATGGGCATCCTTCTCCCAGTGTCGCCCAAATTGGCATAATCGAAAGCCGATTTGGGGCGTCCTCAACTGCTTTCAGTCAAAGGGATGACCAAAGTTCACGGGGGCGTGTCGGAAGCATAGCGAAGGCGGGATTGGGGCGTGCTTAACACATGGGCATCCTCAGCCGATAATGGAAAAAAGAAGGGTGTCCCTGACGAACACTTGGCCGACTTTACTTGGTCCTTTTTTTTACGACCAAGCCACGAAAATGTGCCCTAAATGACCAGATGACCACCGGAGGGAATCGGGGATGACCTCCACCTACTCCCCTAGTGGTCACTAACCCCCTCCCACCCTAAAAAAAAAAAAATTAAATATTTTTCCAGCCTTTATGCCAGCCTCAAATATCATACCCAGCTCCATGACAGCAGTATGCAGGTCCCTGGAGCAGTTTTAGTGGGTGCAGTGCACTTCAGGGAGGCGGACCCAGGCCCACCCCACCCCTACCTGTTACACTTGTGGTGGTAATTGTGAGCCCTCCAAAACCCACCACAAACCCACTGTACCCATATCTAGGTGCCCCCCTTCACCTGTAAGGGCTATGGTAGTGGTGTACATTGTGGGGAGTGGGTTTTTTTTTGGGGGGGGGTTGGGGGCTCAGCACACAAAGTAAGGGAACTATGCACCTGGCAGCTTTTTCTGGTCCACTGCAATGCCCCCTAGGGTGCCCGGTTGGTGTCCTTGTATGTGAAGGGGACCAGTGCACTATGAATGCTGGCTCCTCCCATGACCAAATGGCTCGCATTTGGTTGTTTCTGAGATGGGCATCCTCGGTTTCCATTATTGCCGAAAATCGGGGGGCAACCATCTCTAGGGACGACCATCTCTAAGGTCGACCTAAATGTTGAGATTTGGGTGTCCCCGACCGTATTATTGAAACGAAAGATGGTCGCCCAGCTTGTTTCTATAATACGGGTTTCACCACCCCTTCGCGGGACGTCCTGCGAAGACGCCCTCAGGAAAACTTGGGCGCCCCATTCAATTATGCCCCTCCACGTATTTCCTGTCCCCGGAGATTTCATAATCTAAATTTATACCTAAAGCAACAGAGGGTTAAGTGACTTGCTCATGGTCACAAGGAGTCATGGAGGGACATTTTCAATATGACATCTAAGTTGGACTTTGGACTTTTTGCCCTAAACATCTAAAATATGAATAGGAAATATGATTATTTTTGAAATTGCAAAAACATGTATCTTTTTTTTTCAAAAATACCATTTGTAACAATGTTTTGTGCTCTCTGCATTTATTTTTTCAGGCCATTTTGGAAAAAAGAAACTTAGAAGTGAAAAACACACAAAATCAAGCCAATGGGATGTAGGAGATACCAGCATTTTTAGAAGACTGGTCCCCCAGACATCCCAGGAGAGCAATGGGGCACCCTAGGGGACATAGCTGTGGACTTCATATAAGTACTCCCAGGTACACATCTCACCATTGCTCTGTTATCTTGTCTGCTGAGCTCTTCAAAACCCACCCGAAACCCACTACCCTAACTGTACACCACTACAATAGCCCTTATGGGTGAAGGGGGTACCTATATGTGGGTACAGTGAGTTTCTGGTGAGTTTTGGAGGGCTCACAGTTTCCGCTACAAGTGTAACAGGTAGGGGGAGGTATGGGCCTGGGTCCACATGACTATAGTGCACTGCACCCACCACTAGTCTACTCCAGGGACCAGCATGCTGCTCTAATAGATCTGGCTATAACATCTGAAGCTGTCATAGAGGCTGGTAAGTATTATTTTTACTCACATTTTTTTTTGGGGGGGGGTGACATGTGGTTAGTGACCACTGGGAGAGTAAGAGGGGTCATCCCTGATTCCCTCCAGTGGTCTTCTGGTCATTTAGGGCAACTTTTGTGCCTTATTCATTGTAAAAACAGGTCTAGACTTAAACATTGAAATTTTTGCCATAGACATTTTTGTTTTGTTCCATTATGGCTGTAAAACGTCCAAGTGAAGCTGGCTCCTCTGTCCTCATCTCGCTGCTTTAACCATTAAACTATTTTTCCACTTTTATTCTGGGGTCACAGCTAAGTGTACTTAACAGTCACATGACTGGAAAGATTACCCATGTTTTTTGTTTGTGTTTTATTGTTTCATATGAATTTCCAGCTTGGTGACTTTGGGGGAATGGGAAACCTATGTCTGAAATGGGTGGAGAAAGGTATGAAGTTGCAGATCAGAAAGCATAATTGAAATGTATTTGGGATACAATGAAAGCGTTTTAAATGGAGAAATACCTCATCTCCAGTGAAGGATAATATGACAAGCTAGCAGGCATATTTCCTGTTCCTAAGAGCATTACCTGCTGGAACTTGCAAAAAGTGCAGCTGTGCCAGTCCACGGATACTTCCAAAACAAGAAAGAAAGGAGACGAAAGGATGACATAATGCATGTTCCTTTATAAACATTGGTGCAGGAGCAATGAAGCAAAGCAAACTAAGAATTATGAAGTGTGCTATATAGATCTCTGAATCTGAAACATGTTTTCCACCATTAATTCAGAAGTGGAGAAAGACTCACTGGGATAATAAAAGTCACAGATGTTACTGTGGCCAGTTTCTGGGTTCTGCAAGTTTTACACTAAACCTGGCTTTTTTTTTTTTATTGGCATTCCGATTCAGTAATGGATTTGGATGTAGCTCACACCTTTGTCAGTAGTAGCTGAAAGTAACTTGAATTCAGCTGTTGTAGGTATTTTCCTGTACCATTTATAACATATTTTGTACTTTAGGAAGTGAAAGGTTAAATGACTTATCTAAGATGACAATCACGAGTGGCTATGGGATTTGAACCCTGACTTCTCTGGTTCTCAGCCCACTGAACTAACCTTTTGGCTTCTCTTCCTCTCCCAAAATACTACACAACAATAAACTCACTTCTTCCGAGATTATCAATCTCTTTATATATTGAAAATTCTTCACAGCTAACATTGATTACAAAAATTAATATTGATCCAGATCTCAACTATATATATTTAAAATTACTGTTATTACTGAGGTCTAGGATCCAAGCACACAGCTGTGGCCATTAGCAGCAGTGTTTGCCCTTATGTGACTTTTCTTTTTCCAGTCTTGCACTGGATTTTTCAAATTTCAGCAGCTTCTGAAAATCCTTCAGATTAACAATAAGAAAACTAACATTCAGGTCAT
The DNA here is from genome assembly GCF_901765095.1 of Microcaecilia unicolor. Lineage (NCBI taxonomy): Eukaryota > Metazoa > Chordata > Amphibia > Gymnophiona > Siphonopidae > Microcaecilia > Microcaecilia unicolor. Next base: position 258,706,405 of record NC_044031.1, on the reverse strand, counting down.
TTTCAGGGTACTGACAGTTCCCCTAGGTTTGGAGATCAAACACATGCCTATTTTGTTTTGCCTGTTTCATAAAGAAACATATAAAAAGCAGCATTTTAGGAAGGATGTGTGGAAGGGAATTCAAACATCCACATCAGGATGTATGGGATCCCCATATTATTTTAAAGAGGCTCTACAAACATGAGGAGGGTGTGCTCAGTGCATCTATCTTTTAGGACCATTAACAAAATGTGTTTCAAAAATAGCAATTTGTACATTTTGGCAAAAAAAAAAAAAAAACCCACATCCACTTGCTGCTTTGTGGGCATTTTTGTCTTTCAAAAATGAGCCCCAAAGTTTCTTGCTTTTAACTTCATAGTACATGTCCCAGCCCCTCCATGTCCAAAGGAAACAGCAATTACAGAAAGCTGGACATGAAGGGGAGTAAAAAGCACGTCCCTCCCATCCCTTCACATAGAGGCGTCTGGGAACAAGTAAAATTTCCAAGATTCTGGCTTCCCAACACAGCTGTGGATTCCCTATGTGAAAAAGGGGATGCACATCTGTACTGTTATCACACCCAGACCACTCCCTCTCCATGCCGTCATGTCATCTGGACGCACTTGACTTCCCATCTGAAACCCTTCTATTCTGAAATGGCTTTTAAATGCCTGAGCCTCTCCAAATGTTTAAATGCTGCCATTCAGACATTGAGATGCTTCTAGATAATGTCCATAGGCACCTATTTTATAAACAGCATGTGTAATTCATAACTGCACCAAAACCTTGCCTCTAAACATGCCCATACCCCTATTGCAAAAAGGTATGTGCCTCCTTGTCATCAGGTAGGTAGAACAACCACAATGAAGTGGAGGAACACCAATCCCTATGACTGTAACAATACAAACCAAAGAGCAGGGTGAGGAGATGGCTCTTCCAAAAAAAAACTGAATCGAGTAGTTAAAAAAAATTAAAACAGACATTATATAATACTCAGAAGAATGATATATGAAGATCATAAGTATGAGGACACAATTACAGAAAAGTTATAAAACATCAATATAATGCTATGATTTAAACATACCCAATTTTGCTTTTGGCCGGGTATTACTATCATTATGGTTTACAACTTTTTAATTTGCTCATTTATAATTTGATTATTATTTTTTGATGTAACTTTTAATTTTCTTATGTACAATTTTTTAGATGTTGACACTTTCTTTTACTATAATTTGTTTATTTGAATGATTTATTGTTTTTATATGTATTTTATAGACTCCTGAGGCAGGCGCCTTGAGCGCCAAAACACAGCTGCTGTATTGTTTCTTTTGATGCACTTTTAATAAACATTACTCACAAGGATTGGTACATCTCCCCTGTATTTTTTGGAAGAGCAAACTCCTCACCCTCCTTGTCATCATGCATATTTGTATGTACATATGCAATTGTCAAATTTTATACAAACACTTTTTCACATGTAATATAAAATTGCACCGACATACACACGTGTATAAATATGTCTGTTGAAAAGATCGTATGTATTAAAACATGCATCATGCTTAGATGTTCCTGGGGGCATAGTTTAGTGCAGTAGGAGTGCAGTTGCAATGTAGACACATATTTTATAAAATACATATGTACATGCAAGGAAACTTTTATAACGGGTTCCCTAAGGGGAGAGGCTAAGGGCCAAATTCTATAAATGGTGCCTTAAAAATTGGCACCGAAAAACCAAGTGGTTAGCATGCTTCTATAAATTATGCCTAAAGTTATGTGTAGCTTATAGATTATGTGCACGCACCATTCTTGTGACTAAAATTTAGGTACACCCATTTAGGCCACCTAAAAGCGGGTCTAAATACTTGCACCTAAGTTAGGCACAGATCAGGTGTATTTTATAATAGTGCGCATAGTTTTTTTTAAATGACCATAAACCGCCCATTCTACACCCATAGCCACACCCACTTTTCAATTGCGTGCTTGAGAATTTATGTGCACTGCGTTATAGAATACACGTAAATTCTAATTAAATCCAATTCGTGCTGCTAATTCATTTAAATATCTATTATTGGTGCTGATTGGCTTGTTAATCAATTAAGTTGTGCGCTAAATTTGGCCATGCAGCTAAATTAGGGCACACAACTTAAGACACCATATATAGAATTGGGGGGTAAGTGAACATATACTGACATATACATATACTGGATGTTATAATGTCGTTGTATCGCTCCATGGTGCGACCGCACCTTGAGTATTGTGTTCAATTCTGGTCGCCACATCTCAAGAAAGATATAGTAGAACTGGAAAAGGTGCAGCGAAGGGCGACAAAAATGATAGTGGGGATGGGACTACTTCCCTATGAAGAAAGACTAAGAAGGCTAGGGCTTTTCAGCTTGGAGAAGAGATGGCTGAGGGGAGACATGATAGAGGTATATAAAATAATGAGTGGAGTGGAACAGGTGGATGTGAAGCACCTGTTCATGCTTTCCAAAAATACTAGGACTAGGGGGCATGCGATCAAACTACAGTGTAGTAAATTTAAAACAAATAGGAGAAAATTTTTCTTCACCCAACGCATAATTAAACTCTGGAATTTGTTGCCGGAGAACGTAGTGAAGGCGATTAGCTTGGCAGAGTTTTAAAAGGGGTTGGACCGTTTCCTAAAGGAAAAGTCCATAGCCCGCTACTAAATGGACTTGGGAAAAATCCACAATTTCGGGAATAACTTGTATAAAATGTTTGTACGTTTGGGTAGCTTGCCAGGTGCCCTTGACCTCGATTGGCCGCTGTTGGGGACAGGATGCTGGGCTCGATGGACCTTTGGTCTTTTCCCAGTATGGCATTACTTATGTACTTATGACATATGCTTGGAACAAGCCTCTGTAAAAGGACCCCATTGAGTACATGCAAATATGTACACTTTTGGAGTAGGTGTATAGTTGTGCATCAGCATTTGTGCACTGTTGGGGCAAGTTCTGACAGCTAATTGTATAAAGACTCATAAATACACATATTACACCTATTACATACATATTCATGTTACATCTATCGCATACATATTCATTGTTGATGCCCTGTAATCCCAATGTTTGGTCCTCACACAAAACAGGCTTGACAACTGCTAGAATGCACATGTGGAGTGTAATTTCAAAACTAGGTAAGGAAGGTACATAAGCACTTACCTCTGGATTCTATATATGGTGCCCAAATTTGGGCATGGTTCTGAGATATGCACGCAATTATTGATGTTCATTGGCACCAATTAGGATTTGCGTGCATATCTGACTGTGCACTATTCTATAATGCAGGGTGCCTAAGTCCCATAGCATTCAGCCCAAATAGGGGTGTGGCCATGGGAGGGGCATGGGCAGGTCAGGGGCATTCCAAAAATTTGCTTTCAGTGTTATAGAGTGATGGGTTTCTGCATCCAACTTAGGCACTAGGATTTGCAATGGTTTGAGCAGGCTTAAGTCTGGCTCCCAGAGTCGGGTGCAGAAACCAGCACTAAGTGCTATTCTGTAACGAGTGTGTGCCCTTTATAGAATAGTGCTTAGTGCCAATCTTTTCCAGTGCCCATTTTTGTGCACCATTTATTGAATTTCCCCCTTACCCCTTAATTTCCGCATGGAAATTTGAAGCATATTCTATAACAGTGCATGTAACCTAGGGGTCCTTTTACAAAAGCACACTGAAAAATGGCTTGCGGTAGTGTAGGCGCGGGTTTTGGGCACACACCAATCCATTTTTTAGCGTGACCGTAAAAAAGGCCTCTTTCTTTTGCCAAAAATGGATGTGCGGCAAAATCAAAATTGCCATGCGTCCATTTTAGGTCTGAGACCTTACTGTCAGCCACTGACCTAGCGGTAAAGAATCTGGGCCGTAATGACCTATGTGCATCAAATGCCACTTGGTGCATGTACATTATGTGCGCCAGAAAATACAAAATACTTTTCAGATGCGCATAGGGGACATGCGCCAAAATTGAAATTACCACAAGGGCCACACGATAACCGGGCGGTAACTCCAATTTGGTGCATGTTTGGTGTGTATAGGCTTAGTAAGAGGGTCCCTTAATTGGTTAACTAGCTAATCAGTGCTGTCACTTGGATGTTAACAAGCAATTATCAACACTAATTGGCATTTATATTCATATGCACAATTTGCTAAGCGTATCCTGTAATGTGGTGCACTTAAATTCTAAGTTGCATAGTTGGAAAGGGGGTGTGGCCATGGGCAGGGCGGGGGCATTTCTAAAATGTATGTGCATTATTTGGCTTTAATTAATATTCATATGCACAACTCGCTAAGCGTATCCTGTAATGTGGTGTACTTAAATTCTAAGTCGCATAGTTGAAAGGGGACATGGCCATGGGCGGGGCAGGAGCGTTTCTAAAATCTATGTGCATTATTATAGAATACACCCACTCTGTGCTTAATTTAGGCATCAGGATTTATGCCATGTAAAACAAGGAGTAAATAACCGCGACTAAATTTGATCGCATTGAGAGGTGCTCTGCATATTATATATACTATGTGGAAATTTAAACCTATATACATGCATACATGTTGATCTTTCCCCTGTTCCACGAATTCTCTATCGCCCTCCCCTCCAGAATGCCTATAGATACACATTGCTTAAAAGCAGATGCTATGTTTTATAAGCACTTAAATGGCTGTGAAAAGCATTGCTGTATGTGCACAATGCACGTAAAAAATTACCTAATAAGTTAATTGAGTGTATGTGCAAATAACACCTATTGTACTTTTCCTGTACAAGTGCCAGCAAGTTTTCAAAATGGAAGTATGTATTACACTGACATTTCCACCTGCTCTTCATCCTGCATGAATTTGCTGGATTACTTTATGTATAGTTTATACCCCCCCCCCCCCCCCCCCCCGTTTTGAAAACTATGCTACTGGCTGCTATGTGTCAATGCTGACATAGCCCATTCAAAGTCTGTCCATTGATGCTAACCCTTCTTGCATCCCCAGGAATACCTGTGCTCATACCTACATGCAGGGGTATGCACTTAAATTTACATTCATTGTCAGAAGGGCATTTTATAAAGAGCCCATTTGTGGGCTAAAGCGTGGCTTTAGGTCAGAGAAATGCTTTTGAAAATTGTCCCCCTAATTACACATGTGGGAAGGAACAGTTCTACACAAATACAAAGTCCCCCCCCCCCCCCCCCCCCCAGAACTGTTCAACTACCTTGGCTCCATAAAGTGATTTCACTGTGGTAATGAAGGAGGTTATTTTACAGCATTAGAAATTGCTAAAGAAACTAACATTTGAATGCAAATTTAAAACATCATTTTTGAATCCAGAAGCAGCTCAATAGTTCCTCGTGTAACTAATAGCTTATTTTTTACCTCCCAATTCTGTTTCTTCCACATTACCATCTCATCCTATTATACCGCAGAGAAAAACATCTCATCTCATCTCTAATACAACTGGGGTTTTTTTTTTTTTTTTTTTGAAAAGTCAAAGGCACATTGATGTCATCAGATTAACTCAGCAGTCAATGATAGAAGAGAACATTGAACAAATTTCTCCATACCAATATATTTAAATGATTTGAAACAACAAGGGGTTGATTAATTGATATTTCTCAAGTCTCCAAGTAATCTTTTTTGGCTTATATGGAAAACATCTTGGTCATTAAAACATATAAAGGTGTCACATCTTATTTATTAAAACTGTGCACAAAAGTGTGGTATTGTGGAGGCATGAAAGAAGCATAACTCATAGGCAGTGGCAAAGCTACGGGGGGTCATGGGGGCCTGCCCCCCCAAATTGGCTCTGGGACCCCTGATTTGGCTGGCAGGGGTCCCCAACCCCCACTAGCTGATGCATTTGTCCCGCGTTGGTCTTGACGCATTGCCTGACCTGCTCTTCTGAGTCACACCGTGCACATTCATTTTAGTGAAACTGAGCATGCTGAGCATGCGTGACACTATGTCCTCAGTTTCATTAAAACGAGCTTGCACAGCACAACTGAGAAGAGCAGGGCAGGAAATGCGGCAAGACTAGCGTGGAACAAACGCTTCAGCTGGCGGGGGTTGGAGCAGTGATGTAGCTATGGGAGGCCAGGATGGGCCTGGCCCACCAACTTTGGGCTCAGGCCCACCAAAAATTCTTACACACTTGTTACTGGCTGGTGAGTATCTACAAGCCTCACCAGCTGCAGGGGTCCTCTGGCAGCAATAACAGCTCCCTTTCCTACTTGTTCCAGTTGACGTCAATGTCTACATGCTGCTGTCATGCTGGCCTTCCCTGCCACACACACACTCAGTTCTTCACACATGCGTGAAAACCAAGCATTCACAAAGGGGTGGGGCAGCGGCAGCACGTAGACAGTACCACCAGTTGCAGCAAGAAGGAGAGGGAGCTGTTCTTACCACCGGAGGACCCCTACAGCTGGTGGGGCTTGGGAATCCCCACAGTGTAAAGCTCTGACTTGGCACCGGGGGGGGGGGGGGTGGAGACTACAGTACATGTGTCCACCCAATTTGCCCAGTGGCCCATCCAAAATTTGAGGTCTGCCTACGCCTCTGGGTTGGGGACCCCTGCCAGCCAAGGTATGATTATGCGGTGGAGGGGGGTGCAGCAGGGAGAAGGGCCAAAATGCCCCCCCCCCCCCCCACGTTGAGGTTTGGCTACAGCACTGCATAGGACCCTGTCAATGCAACCACACAACCGGCCTGTGCAGCAGTGTGTGAGCACTGACTCTTCCTGGTACCTGGGTACCAACTTTGCCAACAACTAATAAAAGACAGAGGATGTTAAAAACTAATCTATGTAACAAGAAGTCTAAAAGCTTCTCCAATGCAGTCACAATAAATATCTGGTGAGGAATCACTGCCAAGATTGCAAGGTTAGGTGTTCAATAATGTTCAGCAGAACATTTAAAACACTGCATGAGAAATGTAAAATGCAAAACTTAGGGGCATGTTTACTGAGGGACGGTAAGCTTTTGCACTTTACTGTGCATTCTATGCAAAAATGAATGAAAGGAAGAGCAAAGCCTGAGTAGAATCTGCTCTGCATGTACTGCACAGGGCAGACAATCACTGCATAGGCAGTGCATTACATGTCAGAGCTGATAGTACTGGCCCTCTGTGCTATTGGCCAGGCATGTAATGCACCCCTCACTGGACACTTGTCAAAACATAGACATATGCAGCAGTACTACCTGCCGCATCCCCTCCCCCCCCCCCCCATCCAGCTTCCAACCACCCTGAAAATCCCTGACTACAACAATACCAGGTCCATTCTGATCCAGTCCCTCTCCCCTGCAAGATCAACATGGCTATCATAAAGACATATTATTTTACTAGTAACCCAAACTATTTTAGCACAGGTCCCATTTTATACAATGGAACCTAGTTGCTAATAATTGGGGTTAACAGTAAAACAATACACTTTAACAACAGCCCTCGCTGATTACTTTTCCCCTTAGTTGAGTAGAGATAATGGCAGTGAATTTTAAAATTATGTGTGCCATTTGCATACAGAAAAATGGGTTTAAATGTGTAAACTGGCAAGCACAACAATTTATTTTAGAAAAGACTCTACTTACATGTATATGTCAGTGGCACGCTGAGGCATGTTCTGAGTATGATTTGATTGGACTTTCAAGGCATACGTATAGGGGCCAATATTCAGGCTGCAGGAGTTAGTCCAGCTAACCCCCCCCCCCCCCCCCCGCAATCGGCCCTAATGCCGGATATTCAATCAGGGCCCCTGCAGATTTAGCCCTGCCCCCCTTCTTTTACCCTTCCAGCTGCTGACCTTCCCCCGCCACATTTGACCCCCTCCCCCGCCACCAACCGTCCCCCGCCGCCGCCATCAGGTACCTTTGCTGGTGGGGGTCCCCAACCCCTGCCAACCGAAGTCCTCTTCAGCACCTGTCTCCAGCGCGTTGCTGATCTGGATTCTGTTTCTGTGAGTCCTGACGTCCTGCACATAGGAACATGCAGGACATCAGGACTCAAAGAAACAGAATCCAGATCAGCGAACGCACTGGACTCGGAGACCGGCGCTGAAGGGGTGGGGGTTGGGGACCTCCGCCAGCAAACGTACCTGGCGGTGGCAGGGGAGAGTTGGCAGCGGTGGGAGGGGGGGTCAAAAGGGACAGGGGAGGGACGTGGCGCGCGCGGGGGGGGGTCAAAAGTGGCGGGGGTCAGTGGTGCTGGGGAGTGCTAAAATGTGCCCCCTCACCTTGGGCTCTGGACCCCCCTCCCGCCGAAGTCTGGCTATGCCCCTGTATGCTAGGCTGTTTCCAGTAACAGGCATCGACTATCCGGTTTATCTTTGGCTGGTTTAAACTTACGTGGCCAAGCCAATAATCAGCACCTGCTGGTTAAGTTCAAACTGGCCAAAGATCGGCAGATAGCTGGTTATATCACGTGATATAAACAATGCTATTGTGGGAGATAGCCGGCTATCTCCCATTGAATATCGCCAAATAGACGGCTATGTACCATATAACCGGCCAGATGCCATTCCTAACCAGTTAAATACTTTTGAATAGCGGGGGGCTAGTCTGTATCTTAGAATGACAACCAAGTATATCTCAGAAAATGTACCCATCTGAATGAATGCCTGTTTCAAGTCACACATACCTATGCCTGGGCTTGGAAAGAGAGGTTAAAGGGCAAATTGTGCTTACCCCTCAAAATCCCCTTGAAAACTAAAATTGGCTCCTTAATCATTTTGTTTACTGTTCTGCAGTTTTACAAAATTTTCTCTCTACACTTCTAAGTAACAACACTTACATATATATATCCCTGCTTATATATGAAGTAGTATTACAAACACAAATCTTCAAGTGATGCCATTCTTTGTTTGAATGTTTCAGTTTGTGAAATAGTTTCTTCTGATGTGTATCCAGTTAAATTTATGTTATTCTTTGGCTAGGTTATACATATTTTAGAAAAGTAGTAACACACTTCACCCTCCATTGTTCCAGGCAGAAAAACTTAGATTGTTAGCCCACTAGAAACAGAGAAAGTACAGAAGTACATAATAAATAAGTTTTCCCATACTGGGACAGACTGAAGGCCCATCAAGCCCAGCATCCTGTTTCCAACAGTGGCCAATCCTGGTCAGAAGTACCTGGCAAGATCCCCAAAAAGTACAATATATTTTATGCTGCTTAGAAATAAGCAGTGGATTTTCCCCAAGTCCATTTTAATAATGCTCTATGGACTTTAGGAAGCCATCCAAACCTTTTATAAATCCCGCTAACAGTTTTTACTACATTCTCTGGCAATGAATTCCAGAGCTCAATTACATGTTGAGTGAAAAATTTTTTCTCAGATTTGTTTAAAATTTACTACATTGTAGCTTCATTGTGTGCCTCCTAGTCCTAGTATTTTTGGAAAGAGTAAACAAGCGATTCACATCTACCCATTCAACTCCACTCATTATTTTATAGACCTCTTTCATATCTCCCCTCAGCCGCTTTTTCTCCAACCAGAAGAGCCCTAGCCGCTTTAGCCTTTCCTTATAGAGAAGTCATCCCATCTCCTTTATAATTTTCACCGTCCTTCTCTAACTTTTTTTAATTCCACTATATCTTTTTTAAGATGAGGTGACCAGAATTGAACACAATATTTGAGGTGTGGTCGCACCATGGAGTGATACAAAGGCATTATAATGCCCTCATTTCTGTTTTCCATTCCTTTCCTAATAATACCTTTTTGCTTTCTTACCCACCACCGCACACTGAGCAGAGGGTTTAAAGTATCATCAATGACAACGCCTAAATCCTTTTCCTGGTCGGTGACTCCTAATGTTTAACCTTGCATTACGTTGCTATAATTTGGGTTCCTCTTTCCTACATGCATCACTTTGCACTTGCTCACATTAAACTTAATCTGCCATTTAGACACCCAGTCTCCCAGTCTCGTAAGGTCCTCTTGTAATTTTTCACAATCCTCTTGCGATTTAACAACTTTAAATAACTTTCAGGCTCATTTTCAAAAGAGATGGACGTCCATCTTTTGACAATCGGAACATGGACGTCCATCTCCCAGAGACGTCCAAATCGGTATAATCGAAACCCAATTTTGGACGTCTCCAACTGCAGTACGTCGCAATGACGTCCAAATTTCAAGGGTGTGTGTTGAAGGCATGGTGAAGGCGGGACTTAGGCGTGCCTAACACTTGGACGTCTTTGAGCCATAATCGAAAAAAGCAGGGTCATTCTAAAGTAAAACTTGGACGTTTTCACCCGGACGTGGTTTTTTTACGAATAAGGCACAAAAATGTGCCCAAAATGACCAGATGACCACCGGAGAGAATCAGGGATGACCTCCCATTACTACCCCAGTGGTCACTAACCCCCTCCCACCCTCAAAAAACATTTTTAAAAATATGTTGTGCCAGCCTCAGATGTCATACTCAGGTCCATCACCGGGCCTTCAAGATTGGGACAATCAACGCTCTCCTTTATTGTGAACTTGACCCGACATGGGCTGTGTTTCGGCGCACAAGCGCCTGCTTCAGGGGTCATAAAATCTTGATTTTTGACTTTTCCAAGAAGTATGTAACCAGACACAGTCAAAATACAATGCCTCTGGCTTTCTTGCTCATAAAACGTTTTTTTTCCGTACGCTGACAGTGTTTTATGAGCAAGAAAACCAGAGGCATTGTATTTTGACTGTGTCTGGTCACACACGTCTTGGAAAAGTCAAAAATCAAGATTTTCTGACCCCTGATGCAGGTGCTTGTGCGCCAAAACATGGCCCGTGACAGGTCAAGTTCACAATAAAGGAGAACATTGACTCTCCCAATCTTGAAGGTCCAGTGTTGCTTCTTTTTGTTTTTGTATTGGTTTGTATGCTGTTTTACCCTCTCTTTTGTGTTTCTATACTCAAGTCCATGACAGCGCATGCAGGTCCCTGGAGCAGTTTTAGTGGGTGCAGTGCACTTTAGACAGGCGGACCCAGGCCCATAACCCCCCCCCCCCCACCTGTCACATTTGTGGAGGAAACAGCGAGCCCTCCAAAACCCACGACAAACCCACTGTACCCTCATCTAGGTGCCCCCTTCACCTGTTAGGACTATGATAGTGGTGTACAGTTGTGGGTAGTGGGTTTGGGGGGGCTCAGCACATACGGTAAGGGAGCTACTGTATGTACCTGGGAGCAATTTATGAAGTCCACTGCAGTGTCCCCTAGGGTGCCCGACTGCTGTCCTGGCATGTCAGGGGGACCAGTGCACTACAAATTCTGGCTCCTCCCACATCCAAATGGCTTGCATTTGGATGTTTTTGACATGGACGTCTTTGGTTTTGAAAATCATCGAAAGTCAAAGACATCCATGTCTAAGGATGTCCATCTCTAAGGACATCCAAATCCAAGGACGTCCTAGGTATTTTTGAAATGAAAGTTGGACGTCCCTCTTTTTTTGAAAATACGGTTTTCCCTGCCCCTGGATTTGAATGTTTTACAAAGACTTGCAAATCCCAACTTAGATGTTTTCTTTCGAAAATGCCCCTCTTTGTGTCATCAGCAAATGTAATGACCTCACTAGTTACTCCCATCTCTAGATCATTTATAAGTATGTTAAAAAGCAGTGGTCCCAGCACAGACCCCTGGGGAACCCCACTATCTACCCCTCTCCATTGAGAATACTGATCATTTAACCCTACTCTTTATTTTCTATCTTTTCACTAGTTTTTAATACAGCACTGCTGAGGGGGGGGGGGCAGGAGGGACAAGATTCCCTGGGCCTGGCTTTCAAGGGGGGCCTGGCACCAGAAGGTTCTGCTCCCTCAGTCTGTCTCTCTCCTGCTCCTGTGTGTCAGGATCCAGGTGATTGCATTAATGCAATAAATTGGGTCCTGGCACACAGAAGCAGGAGAGTGATAGACCAAGTGAGGAGCAAATGCAGGAAGGTAAGGGGCAGGGGGTGGCAGTGATGGCCTGAGTGGGGGAGGGGCAGTGGTGATGGTGGCGGCCCGAGTTGGGAGGCAGAGATGGCGGCGGCCTTGCCCCAGGCCCAGCTCTGTCTCTCAGCGGCCCTGCCTGTATATAATAAATGCAAAACACTTTGGTTGTACCACAGAAAGTCAGTTTATCAAGTCCATGACCCTTTAATCCCTTTTTTTTGAAGACACAGACCGAGGCATCCATTTTCCTACCTAGATGTCCCACTCAGACTTATTCTCCACACTTATATCAGGATAGGCAATAAAGATGGAAACTGCTAGCACCATCAGCCGTGTTATCTGATGCACTTTTTATTTTCTCGTGATGTCCTATGTCAGCAATATAACCGTGTGCTGTGAATAACGAGCACTATTGAAGTTGTACCCTCTGTCTTCTTTTCTTCAGAGTTAAGTGTTATCCTTTCTCTCTTATACATGTATCAGCAGGTATAATCAAATGTGAGGAGACATGTAGTCCCAACCCATGAGTATGTATAAGCACAAAGAGGGAAATTCCTGCGGGTGAGATGACACATCTAATAACGGATCAGTCACCCATCTAAACTGCTTGCTTGGCACTCACTGCGTGTTAGCTGTTAAAGCTAAAGACGAATGCCCTCGTATGGCTTGCTTCCCGGAGACCCTGCTTTCAAAACACTTTGCTTTATCATGTGCTTATACTAATAAATTTTTAGAAGATAAAACAAATGACAGTTGTACATTTATGTCCCTACTTTTTGTTTGGGATTATTTTTTCCTAGTAAAAATGTAATAAAGCCATGACCTTGAAGTACTAATCCAAAGAAGTGTGTGCTTTTATCTTTCAAAGCCTAACTCGAATGCTCATTGAGGCATAGAGAATTCTGTGCATGCTTTTTAATTCAACAAGTATACTGCAGCTTTTGAAGTGATTTAAGCAGACTCTATTCCCCTTACAGCAGACCACATAGATTGACTGTAATTTGTGTGATGTGATCTTTATAATACTTTGCATTATTCACCCCCAAAAAATAATTTTAAAAAAGAAGCCATATTCACTCATTTCTGCTTGCTTCATGGTTTAGTTAGCACTTATTATATTTTGATTTTCTATTCATGTCATCGGAAGGTGAGGGTGGGGGATGCAGATGTGCTTGCGATTTGAATTTAATTTTCATTTAGGTGCTTTCTTGCTTAATCTTTTACTCTGGCTTTATTCCAAGGGATGGAAAGAGCAGCCTGTGAAATGTCTGAAGCCATCTATGCCCCACTGGGTTTCATCACTCAGCTTCTACTTTAGCTGTTTCAAAGTTATTACTTCCTCTGGCTCAGTCTTCAACAATTAGTTCAGAATATGTACACTGCCTATAGCTTCAGAAGAGCCAGGCCACTTCCCAATCGTTGCTGTGGGCTTAAATGCCTTTAGTAACTGGTTCATAAAATGGAGCATCATCTTGAATGCATTTAAGGCAATAGATGAATATATTATAAAGGTATTCCTCTTTGTTTAGATAAAGAACAAAAGAGTTCATTTACTTTGTGACCAGTTGTTGAAATGTCCATAGATGTAAAATCCCTGATGCAGTCTTTGGGTGAAACGTGACCATGTCGGGTATTAGTTTAATAAATTATTTATCTCCACATCTGTTGGTCTGCTTCTTGCTGTTTTCTGTTCTACCTGTTGCAGATCACTGCCCGTTCGGTTGTTGTTGTATTTTTTTTTTGGTACATTTGTACCCCGCGCTTTCCCACTCATGGCAGGCTCAATGCGGCTTACATATTGTATACAGGTACTTATTTGTACCTGGGGCAATGGAAGGTTAAGTGACTTGCCCAGCTCCTTGTAACTCTGGGCAAGTCACTTAACCCTCCATTGCCTCAGATACAAATAAGATGAAGAGTGGCCTAGTGGTTAGGGTGGTGGACTTTGGTCCTGAGAAACTGCGTTCAATTCCCAGCACAGGCAGCTTCTTGTGACTCTGGGCAAGTCACTTAACCCTCCATTGCCCCATGTAAGCCACATTGAGCCTGCCATGAGTGGGAATGGGCAGGGTACAAATGTAATAAAAATGTGGAGATAAATAATGCTTCTGACATGCCTCCGGGAACTTTGGTCGTCCCCGCGATGGAAAGCAGTTGAGGATGCCCAAAATCAGCTTTCGATTATGCCGATTTGGGCGACCCTGGGAGAAGGACGCCCATCTCCCGATTTGTGTCAAGTGTGCCCTTCTCTTTCAAAAATAAGCCTGATAGTATACTACTTACAATGTCAATACAATATGTAATAGAACATTTTAATTGACAGTGATGGGTATAAGCAAAGATGGAACATATAGATAGGTAAGAGAGTATGAGGAGTTAGAAAATAAGGTGACTAATTTAAAGAAAGGTGCACATGAGGTCAAAGAGATGGTTAATTATCTTTTGACAGAATAATTTAACTTTAACCCTGATACTTGTCCAAAGACAAGCATTTTATACTTCCACTGACCACCAACAACTCTTAGATCTGAATTTTCTCATAGGCACTGTGAAAAACAAAGGGTTTTAAAAATAAATGAAAGAGTAGGGGTTATGGTACCTCCCTGCCTTGTCCCCCCTCCCTAACCTCAAATCCACACGGGGAAATGCTTTTAAAACCCTTATTAGTGTAAAACCCCTGGCGCAGCCTTTGGGCAAAATGTGGCCACGTCAGGTATTAGTTTAATAAATTATTTATCTCCACATCTGTTGGTCTGCTTCCTGTTGTTTGCTGTTCCATAGATGCAGGTACACAGGAATGTATAACAGAGGCATCAAAGATGCTGTGTTTTCACTGGCCCATTAGCTACTCTTATTTCACAGTTAAAACTATGTTAAATAAACCAAGCAAAAATAGCTTGTAACAAGTTGTAACACGCATGTCTACACAGAATACAGCTGCAAGATTAATTTGTAAAAATAAAAATTTTTAACCATATATCGCCCCTCTTTGCAAAACTCATTGGCTTCCATTATAAGCACATATCGATTTTAAATTGGCCTGTTTTATGTTTAATATTCTAAACAGTAGGGTTCCTTTCTCTGGTAAGTTTTTCCTACAACACTAAAACAGCAAGGTTGAAGGAAAATTGTGATTTGATTTTTTCCACCTCTTAAAACTGTCCACTTTAAGAGGTTTTTAGATAAATCATTTTCCTACAAGGCGGTGCAAATATGGAATATGTTTCTTTAAAGAAAAGTTCTTCATATTTGTTATTTCATAAACATTTAAAAACTGTTTTATTTCAAAAAATTTTAACAAAAGCATAATCTGGATTTCTATGCTTTGAAATTATGCTTTATTGATCTCCATTGTTAACTGCTTTAGGTCCTACTTGTTCGGAAAAGGCAGTATAGACATGACAAGATTAGATTAGATTAAGCGTTGCACAAAAGTATGTTTCACTGGATGGGTGGGCTAGATATGTATGTAAGAATGTGAGATGGAGGGGCATAATCGAAAGGGGCACTCAAGTTTTCCTGAGGATGTCCTCGCAGGACATCCTGGTGAAGGGGCGGGGAAACCAGTATTATTGAAACAAGATGGGCGTCCATCTTTTGTTTCGATAATACGGTCGGGGACACCCAAATCTTGACATTTAGGTCATCCCTAGAGATGGTTGTCCTTAGACTTGGTCGTTTCTGATTTTCGGCGATAATGGAAACTAAGGTCGCCCATCTCAGAAACGACCAAATGCAAGCCCTTTGGTTGTGGGAGGAGCCAACATTCGTAGTGCACTGGTCCCCCTCACATGCCAGGACACCAACCGGACACCCTAGGGGGCACTGCAGTGGACTTCAGAAATCGCTCCCAGGTACATAGCTCCCTTACCATGTGTGCTGAGCCCCCCAACCCCCCCCCCCCCCACATACACACACAAAATCCACTACCCACAACTGTTCACCATTACCATAGACCTTATGGGTGAAGGGGGGCACCTAGATGTGGGTACAGTGGTTTTCTGGTGGGTTTTGGAGGGCTCACATTTACCACTACAAGTAGGGGGGGATGGGCCTGGGTCCGCCTGCCTGAAGTGCACTGCTGCGATGGACCTGAGTATGACATTTGAGGCTGGCATAGAGGCTGGCACAAAATGTTTTTAAACTATTTTTTGAGAGTGGGAGGGGGTTAGTGACCACTGGTGGAGTAAGGGGAGGTCATTCCTGATTCCCTCCGGTGGTCATCTGGTCAGTTCAGGCACCTTTTCATGGTTTGGTTGTAACAAAAAAAGGACAAAGTAAAGTCGACCAAGTGCTCATCAGGGAAACCCTTTTTTTCGATTATGGGTCGAGGACGCCCATGTGTTAGGCACGCCCAAGTCCAGCCTTTGCTACACCTCTGACACGCCCCCAGGAACTTTGGTCGTCTCTGCGATGGAAAGCAGTTGGGGACGCCCAAAATCGGCTTTCGATTATGCCGATTTGGCCGACCTTGGGAGAAGGATGCCCATCTTCCGATTTGTGTCGAAAGACGGGCGTCCTTCTCTTTTCGAAAATAAGCCTGATTGTGTCATGTGGAAGGGATAGTGCCCAGAAGAAGTAGCACATGAAACTCAGAAAAGAGATTTCATTCAATACCCCTTTCTCAAGAAGGAGGGAATTTGGAGTAGATCCCTATAGTCATGAATCAGTGTTGGTAACCTAGGTTATTTCCCTTGAGTTTGGGCTTGTTATTTTTTGAAGTTACATTTTTTTCTGAACTCACAGGTAGCTTGTTTCTGGGCTTGTTCTTTTTTCTTTTATTTGACTTGATATACTGCCAATTTCAAGTAAGTGTGTCAGCCGGCGATCATTCCCTCCTTTTCATGTCCTCTTTCATTTCCTCATTGGCTATGGAAGGAGTTAATCACAACATGCATCACCCCTGTATTAGGACTGCCTTCTGACACCTGGGACATACTTTAAAAGACACATTAAAAAATTGGGCATCTTTTTAGGAACTGATATCGCTTGTTTGTGCTTGTTTTTTACGCAAAACGTGCTTATTTTTCCACGACTACCTGGCAACACTGTCTCATAAACTAGAAATAGGAACAGGCACCACAGTTCCTAAGGGCTGATGGACCTTTTGTCCAATCAATGAGATGCAGTGACTCAGCAGTTTAATGAAGCAGGGGAGGAAGGTGTGGCAAGTAAGTTCCCCTGGTAACCTATAAGGTATATCCTAAAGTCTTGGAAGTGAGGGAACAGATGGCCTGAGAGTTTTCCCTTCCCTAGCCATATTCACCTGAGGAAAAGAAAGTATGGAGTTAGAGTCTGCAGAGGAACAGCCCATGTATCAAACGAATTAAAAAGCAATGGAAGAAGGTTTGGAAGCAAGCATTAGGAGGAATGTTTTTTTAAATAAGAGCTCATAGACTTAAGGAGGCATGGTGGGAGGGTTAAGTACATAAGTATTGCCACACTGGGACAGACCAAAAAGGTCCATCAAGCCCAGCATCCTGTTTACAACAGTGGTCAATCCAGGTAATAAATACCTGGCAAGATCCTGAAAAAGTTCAATACATTTTATTATTATTATTATTAACATTTGTATAGCGCTACCAGACGCACGCAGCGCTGAACACCTGACACAGAGAGACAGTCCCTGCTCAACAGAGCTTACAATCTAAAATAGTACAAACAGACAAGACAATAAGCAGTAGATTTTCCCCAAGTCCATTTAATAATGGTCCTTTTTGAAGGCCTCCCTCCTCCAAGGCAGCACAGGGGCTACCAGATTGGAGGTTGGACTTCTCTACAACGTCCCTGTAGGCCTCCTCTATGTACCTCTCTGTCTCCCTCAGCTTTTCCAAGTCTGCTACTCTAGCCTCAAGAGAACGGACTCATTCTCTGAGAGCTAGGAGCTCTTTGCATCGAGCACACACATATGACATCTCACCAAATGGGAGATAATCATACATTTGACACTCAATGCAAAAGACTGGATAGCACCCCTCTCGCTGTTGAACTACTACTGTCTGCATCTTAGTAACTGTTTAATTAAAACTTCTTAAGGTACTAGGGATATCAGATGAATATAATGATCCTTTTGACTGGTGAAATTTGTAATTTAGCCACCAAGTGCATCAAGAGTTTGTTCTGATGTTGCAATAGTTGGCAGCCTCCCTACACTGTCCTCTTTCTTTTACCTGCTGAAGAAGGAAGCTGTTTTGGGAGCAAATTGATACAAGATTTTGAATCCAGTTGCATTAAGTAAACCCTGATTACAAACTGATATCCATAAGTCCAATTCTTGTTTGAGAAAGCTGGAGGTGCTGGACAGGTACATTTAGCCTTCACCCCAGCTGGGTCTGAAAGACTGTTGGGTGTATGAGATGCAAGGGCAGCATTGTGCTACCACAGATTAAAGGCAGTCAAGCCTCATTTAAAGAAGTATTTTTTTTTCTTTTCAATGTCATTAGGTATGCTGTGCACTGACACAGCTTATTGCAAAGGAAGCCATTTGAACAAAGTGAACTAAAAAGTTTAAGAGCAGTTCACACATCTTAAAGGGGGAATATTTTCTTTTATATTGTTTCAGAGAAGTGGCTGGATGGAGTGTCAGTTTAGTACATAAGTACATAAGTAATGCCAAACTGGGAAAAGACCAAGGGTCCATCGAGCCCAGCATCCTGTCCACGACAGCGGCCAATCCAGGCCAAGGGCACCTGGCAAGCTTCCCAAACATATAAACATTCTATACATGTTATTCCTGGAATTGTGGATGTTTCCCAAGTCCATTTAGTAGCGGTTTATGGACTTGTCCTTTAGGAAACCGTCCAACCCCTTTTTAAACTCTGCTAGGCTAACCGCCTTCACCACTTTCTCCGGCAATGAATTCCAGAGTTTAATTATACGTTGGGTGAAGAAAAATGTTCTCCGATTTGTTTTAAATTTACTACACTGTAGTTTCATCGCATGCCCCCTAGTCCTAGTATTTTTGGAAAGCGTGAACAGACGCTTCACATCCACCTGTTCCACTCCACTCATTATTTTATATACCTCTATCATGTCTCCCCTCAGCCATCTCTTCTCCAAGCTGAATAACTCTAGCCTCCTTAATCTTTCTTCATAGGGAAGTCATCCCATCCCTGCTATCATTTTAGTCGCCCTTCGCTGCACCTTTTCCAATTCTACTATATCTTTCTTGAGATGTGGCGACCAGAATTGAACACAATACTCAAGGTGCGGTCGCACCATGGAGCGATACAACGGCATTATAACATCCTCACACCTGTTTTCCATACCTTTCCTAATAATACCCAACATTCTATTCGCTTTCCTAGTCGCAGCAGCACACTGAGCAGAAGGTTTCAGCGTATTATCGACGATGACACCCAGATCCCTTTCTGAGCTAAAAGCCCTGGCAGGCTTGTGCTTTATTGTACAGAGCAATTGACCATGTTTTAAAAAGCAAGGTTTTTTTTTGTTTTTTATTTTATTTTATTTTTTTGTTGTTGTTTTGTTTTGTCTTTCTCTTCTAGTAGTGAATTAACTGTTCAAAAACAGTTTGGAGTAGTTATAGCATTGAAGTAGTTCACCTGTCTAGTATTAGAGGTGTTCCCCCCTCCCCCCTTTTTTTGTTTATAATAAAGTAGCAATGCACATCATTTTACCTACAAGCAAAGCTGGTATGTTTTCTACATGGGAACTAGCCTGGAATGGGATGTGATTGGAGGATTATACGGACCTGGAATAATTTTTCAGCCCTGAATGAATTCAATCCAAATGTGACAGTATGAATTAATTTGATGGGGTGTGACTGTTTATGGTGTCAGGGTCTGAGAAGTTCTAAAAAAGAGGACATTTTTTTCTGGTAAGTTAACACTATTTTGCTTTGTGCTTTGGGAACTTAAAGATTGGGGTTTAAAGGAGGAATTGTAGGTTAGTGATAGGCAAAATAAAAATATATAAAAAAGCAAATATATAAAAAAGCAACTAATCTCCATAGTCTTTCCCACTTAGTTTTAAAAACTTTGTACCACAGTATTAACAGATAGAATCTAGCAGGCACTGCAGGATCTAGATTAGTATTAAGGGGGAATAAAAAGAGAGAGAGGGAAAAGCAAGCATTATTAACTAGTTACCATAGTGTACAAACCCTTTTCCCATAGTTTTAAACTAAAATTTTCTGTAGAAATAGACATTTTTCCCATAGTTTTAAAGTGAAACCTTTTCTAGAGGCAATACTTATGTGCTTATGTGGGGTAATTGTATGGGGGGAGGTGTCATTCATTCCTTGCTTTTTGAGTAATTTTATGCTGACCATCAGTTTTATCAGTTTAGAAAAACTCATACAGGTTTAATGTTATGCAAACTAATGTAATTTGTGAATTTTCTTCTTGGTGAAATTGGCTAGAAGGGAATTTTCTGTGCAAATGTTGTTTGATTTTATTGCAAAATGTACTGTGCAGACATAAAACAAAAGCAGTTTGTATTTTGTTAAGGAGGATTTTCATGTTTTTTAATCCCTTAAATCAGGCCCTCTATCTCATTGCAGGAATGATTTTAAATGTTTGCACCTCCAAAAAAAGTATTATTATTGCACTTAAAAAGAAAAGCATTGTATTTATTTTATCAGTGTTGAATGTTTGTTGGTTCTAATTTTCCTGTCTGGGTTATAAGCCTTTATCATCATTGCAGGTCTCCAGCTTCTCCAGACTGTGTTTTTAGTGCCAAGAAACACCCTATCTATTGAGGATTATTGCTGAAATAATGCACTTTCACACACACTTAAGACAACAAGCAAAAAATCTGAAACTCTAAGTTCATCATTGAAAGTTAATTTACTGCAATGCTAACTAGCCCTCCTCAGATTCATTACAGGAGACAGAGGCTGAACTTAAGTGTTAAAGAATGAGCATTATGGGGGTCCATATTCAAAGTGATTTAACTAGCCAAAAATGGCTCCTGTTAAATCACATGCATGGGGCTATCCACTGATATAACCAGACAGTTTGCCGGGTTCTTGAAGCCTGGATTGGCCACTGTCAGAGACAGGATGCTGGGCTTGATGGACCCTTGGTCTTTTCCCAGTATGGCGGTACTTATGTAGCCCATCATCAAGCTTTTTAATCTCTGCAAGAGTAAACATGCTAAACTGATAAAACTGATGGTCAGCATAAAATTATTCAAAAAGCAAGGAATGAATGACACCTCCCTCCTACAATTACCCCACATAAGCACATAAGTATTGCCTGGCAACACCCCCCCCCCCCCCCCCCATTTTTTTAAAATAATGTTCAATGAACTTTTCCCTCAGGAATCTGTCCAAACCCCCTTTAAATTCCATAAGGCCAGCTGCTGTCACTACATTCTCCGGCAACGAGTTCCAGAGTCTAACTACATGCTGAGTAAAGAAAAACTTTCTCCTATTTGTTTTAAATCTACCATATTCTAGCTTCATCTTGTGTTCCCTGGTTTTGTTGTTGTTTGAAAGTGTAAACAAACGCTTCACATCTGTCCGCTCTACTGCGCTCATTATCTTGTACACTTCTATCATATCACCCCTCAGCTGCCTTTTTTCCAAGCTGAAGAGCCCTAACCTTCTCAGCCTTTCCTCATAGGGAAGTCGTTCCATTCCCTTTATCATTTTCGTCCCTTTATTATAACCCTGAAGCAGTAGTCAGGAAACACAAATTCATGTTGGACGAGTGTTTGAACAATTTTCTGGAAGTATGGGTTATATTTCTGCATTTTAAATCATTAATTTAAGTAGAGTAGCTCCTTTAAAAATAAGTACAAGTAGAAAGCAGTGGAGGAGTGGTTTAGTGGTTAGAGCACTAGTCCTGCAGTGGCCAGTTCAAATCTCACTGCTGCTCCTTGTGATCCTGGGCAGGTCACTTAACCCTCCATTGCCTCAGGTACAAAGTTAGATTGTGAACCCTACTGGGACAGAGAAATATCCACTATGCCTGAATGTAACTCACCTTGAGCTACTACTGAAAAATGTGTCAGCAAAATCTAAGTAAATATATTAAC
Organism: Microcaecilia unicolor; assembly: GCF_901765095.1. Taxonomy (NCBI): domain Eukaryota; kingdom Metazoa; phylum Chordata; class Amphibia; order Gymnophiona; family Siphonopidae; genus Microcaecilia; species Microcaecilia unicolor. The sequence continues at coordinate 258,684,521 of NC_044031.1, read as the reverse complement.
TTTTAAGAAGTGCCTAATAAATACCACTTTATGAACTGATGGTGTTTGGTTTGCTTCCTTATGTTACAATGGTCTATCTTATGATATTACTATAGGAGTTACATAAGTACATACGTATTTCCATACTGGGACAGACTGAAGGTCCATCAAACCCAGCATCCTGTTTCCAACAGTGACCATACCAGGTTACAAGTACCTGGCAAGATCCCAAAACAGTACAATACATTTTATGCTGCTTATCCTAGAAATAAGTCCATTTTAATAATGGTCTATGGAAGCCATCCAAACCTTTTTTTTTAAACCCTGCTAAGCTAACTGCTTTTAATACATTCTCTGGAAACAAATTCCAAAGTTTAATTACACGTTCAGTGAAGAAATATTTTCTCCAGTTAGTTTTAAATTTACTACTTTGTAGCTTCATTGCATGCCCCCTAGTCCTAGTGTTTTTGGAAAGAGTAAACAAGTGATTCACTTCTATCCATTCCACTCCACTCATTAATTTATAGACCTCTATCATATCTCCCCTAAGCATGCACATCAGAATTCCATCCCTATTCCAACCAAATTACAGCTCTGAAAATGCTTATGTGGATATGTAGGTATACACAAATTTGTTGGTGTGCATATATCTATGTGTGTATTTGGCAACATGAAAGACTACTGAAAAACAGTGCATGTTTTCTTCGGAAATATTGTGCATTCTTTGGAAAGAGTGCACGCTATTTCCTACACAGGGAACTCCAAAATTTCAGGATTTTTCTGTGGTTTGGGGAGTAAAAATGACATAAAATGACATAGGAAAACTTGCTTCATATGAATGCACATTCCCAGTCATAAAAGTATTAGTTCAATAATAAAAAAAATGTGTTTTGACCTTATATTTCTCTATATGCTTTTAGAGACTAATTTCATAAACTCTTTCTGTATGTAAAATGGCTCTTATAAAATTAGAGGTTTCCTGAAACATAGATCATATCAGGTTAAAAAAGCAAATAACTTTTCTTTTTCTTGGACCCCAAAATGTGGTGTCCCACAGGGATCCCCTCTTTCCCCTATTCTGTAAAATGTTTTAAAATCTCAACTAGCTATTCAACTTTCTACAGCTGGTTTTAGAATGCGTGTATATATAGTTCCGGAATAGTGTGCGGTAAGCTGCTTTGTAAAAGTGCCCCTCAGTGATTGAGAAGGTATGTTATACAATACCCTAGTCCCAAACATGTAAAAGATAGAACAGTGTTTAATGGATTGCTTTCTTTTCAGTCTGCTAAGTGGTGGAATGTTCTACCATTAAATGTAAGGAACTCTACTAATTACAAATCCTTTTATTGAGCACTTAAAACTTATTGTAACCCCCCTGGTGGCAGCATCATGGATAACATAAATAATCACAATTAATGTTAAAAGAGTGGAGGAGGGGGCTAGTGGTTACAGCACCAGTCTTGCAATCCAGAGGTGGCTGCTTCAAATCCTGCTGCTGCTCCTTGTGATCTTGAGCAAGTCACGTTGCCTCAGGTACAAACTTAGATTGTGAGCCCTCCTAGGACAGAGAAATATCCAGAGTACCTGAATGTAACTCACCTTGAGCTACTACTAAAAAAGGTGTGAGCAAAATCTAATTAAATAAATATGTTTACTAAGGTGCAGTAGTGTTTTTAATGCACCTGTAAATTAAAGGCATGTTAAACACTAATGTGCCTTTACATTTCTAGGGACGCATTAGCGTTTAATGTGTGTACAACATTTACGCGCATTAAAAACGCTAACACGCCCATAGCACCGCTTAGTAAAACTAGCCCAAAGTGTCTTGACTTGTGACCAAAAGATAAGGGTTTCTTGAACAAATTTGACACCCATCAGGGAATTAAACATTAAAATAGGTAACATCTATTTCTCTTGTATAATTAAAGTTTAAATTGCTAAACCATTTCAAATTGTCAAAGGGAACATTATTTCTACTTTTCTTAGTACAGGCTCAAGAACATAAGGCCATGTCACAACTGTCAGATAAATACATATTTTAAAAATTAAATGTTTGCATCTTTCTTTTTCATTTGTTTGGTGCTTAGCTCACATCATGAACTTGACTCTTTGCTGTCCTTTCTTATCTTCCAGAACATAAGAACCTTGGATGCAGGATATCAAACAGGTATGTTTTTCCCCCTTTCTCTCCTCTCTCTCTACTGTTCCAAATACATCATTATTTAGTCCCAATCCAGTTCTTTATAGCAGGATACATTGGTTAGTTTCAGAAATCTTTTGCACCACAGGACTTCCGCTCTTCTGGTACCTACTCCCTAGCATGACAAACTGAAAAATAAATCCCAAACTCTAACTAGGCCTGTACAAATGCCATTATAAAAAATGCAGTTACTTTTTTTTTCTATTCAACTTTCCCCCAAAATCAGTAGAATAATTAGTAACCCTACCTACACCAACCAACCAATCCCATATATCCATTCAGGCATTTAAACTCATGCTATCTATTACACTTATTTATTTTATTGCATTTGTATCCCACATTCCCCCACCTATTTGCAGGCTCAATGTGGCTTACATAGATGTATTAACATTGTCATATCAGGATATCAGATACAGTTAGTAATGTGTAGCGATTAAGGAAGGGAAGAGGGAAGGAGGAGGAGAGTTGTTAGGGTAGTTATAGAAGGTGGGTGTTCATAATTGAATGGGTTGGTGAGGTGGCTTAGTGAGGTTATAGGTTCTCATTGTAGGCCTTGTTGAAGAAGAATGTTTTCAGAGAGTTTCGAAAGATAGTTGTTCCTTTGATTGCTTTCAAGTGTGTAGGTAATGCATTCCATAACTGCATGCTCTGGTACGAGAAGGTAGTGGCGTGCATCAGCTTGTATTTAAGTCCTTTACAGCTGGGGTAGTGCAGGTTGAGAAATTTGCGGGATGATCTTCTGGGAGGTAGGTCCACGAGGTTTAGCATGTAGATTTGGGTGTCTGCATGAATGATTTTGTGTACAATCGTGCAGATCTTGAACGCAATGCATTCCTTAAGTGGAAGCCAGTGAAGTTTCTCTCTTAGGGGTTTTGCGCTTTCATATTTAGTTTTTCCAAATATGCGTCTGGCGGCTGTATTCTGGGCCATTTGGAGTTTTTTTGATTGTCTGTTCTTTGCACCTGGCATATAGTGCATTGCAGTAGTCCAGATGACTTATTATCATTGACTGTATCAGGGTACGGAAGATGTATCTCAGGAAGAAAGGTTTTACTCTTTTAAGTTTCCACATGGTGTAGAACATTTTTTTTGTCGTGTTTTTCACGTGGGTATCAAGAATGAGGTTTCGATCAATAGTGACTCCAAGAATTTTCAAGTTTTGTGAGACCGGAAGGGAACAGTACGGTGTGATTATGGCGTTGAAGATTTTTGTGTTATGTTGTGAGGTGAGTACAAGACATTGTGTTTTTTCTGCGTTAAGTTTTAGTTGGAATGCATCTGCCCAAGTGTGCAACTCAGTTTTCCAAACACAGAGGTCCTTTTACTAAGATGCACTGAAAAATGGCTTACGGTAGTGTAGGCGCAGGCTTTGGGCATGCGCTGATCCATTTCTCAGCACGCCTGTAAAAAAAAGGCCTTTTTAAAATTTTTGCCAAAAATGGACGTGTGGCAAAATCAAAATTGCCGCGCATCCATTTTGGGTCCGCGACCTTATCACCAGCCATTGGCCAAGCGGTAAACTCTCATGCGGTAACCAGGTGGTAATGACCTATGCGCATCAAATGCCACTTGGCGTGCATCCGATACGCGCATCCGAAAATAAAAAAATTCAGCTGTGCGTATCAGATGCAGAACAAAAATGAAATTACAGCAAGAGCCGCACGGTAGCCGGGTGGTAACTCCATCTTGGCACGTGTTAGGCACACGTAGACACTTACACGGCTTAGTAAAAGGGCCCCATAAACTCTCCCTTGTTGTTAATATGTCTCTACAGTAGAGAGCTGCACGGTTTCCGTCCCCGCGGGAATCCCGCGGAACCCGCGGGATTCCCGCGGGGACGGAGGCAGTTCCTGCGGGGTTCCCGCGGGGATGGAACCAGTTCTGCGGGGTTCCCGCGGGGACGGAGGCAGTTCCTGCGGGGTTCTCGCGGGGATGGAACCAGTTCTGTGGGCTTCCCGTGAAAGTGTAAGCTGCACCTGCACCAGCCTCTCATCTACCGAATACCAATTTATTTGAGTGCTGTCTCCTCCTCCTCTTCTTCCTTGCTTTAACAGCATAAATGTGGAAAGTCTTCCATTAAGGAGATGGTAGAGTCACAAATGATGACGGAATTCAAAAAGGCGTGGGATGAACACAGAGGATCTCTAATTAGAAAATGGAAGTTATATAAAACCTAACCTTAAATGGCTGCATGTGTGTGGATATGTCAAGTGACACTTAGATGGTGACTCTGGCTGTGATGAACTAGAGCTGATACCTGGCAGACTTGTATGGTCTGTGTCTCATACATGGCAATCTGGTGTAGGATGGGCTGGAAAGGGCTTAGACAGCAACTTCAGTGGCTGGAACATGAGGACAGTGCTGGACAGACTTTTACGGTCTGTGTCCCACAAATGAGAACATGAATAGGCTGGAGTGGGCTTCGATGGCAACTCCAGCAGTTGGAATATAAGGATGGGGCCAGATAGACTTCTGTGGTCTTTGTTCCAGAAACACGAAAGAAAAACCATAATCAAGTATATAATATCACACTCGTTGATTTAATGATGAATTGATCATGAGTGTGACTATTGGGCAGAGTGGATGGACCGTTCAGGTCTATTTGCTGTCACTTACTATGTTACTATTAATCCTCTTTGCTCCCAGGCTGGTGCACAGACCTCAGCTCTGACACAGGCACGAGAATCAGATGTCACCTGACCTACTGGCGCGTGCATGTGGCGGCCTCTCAGCACACACTGCCAGTGAATCAGAGACAAATCTTACATGTGCGCACCAGAGTTCCAAGTTCCAACTTCCGTTCCTTCCTTGCCTACAGTGCTGTGGTTCAAATCCAGAAAGAGACTGAGGGAGCTGACTGGAACTTTCTTTTATGTACTATTAAATTCTTACGGGGATGGGTGGGGATGGGTTAAATTTTTGGGGGGGACGGGTGGGGACGGGTTGGGATGGTTTAAATTTTTGCGGGGATGGGTGGGGATGGGTAAGATTCCAGTGGGGATGGGTGGGGACGGGTAAGATTCCAGCAGGGACGGGCGGGGATGGGTAAGATTTCTGTCCCCGTGCAACTCTCTACTCTACAGCCTATCAAATAACTGACCAAGTGTATCCTCATACCTGACACATCTCCCAAAAGGCACAAATGCACAGAGAGAGAGTGAGACCCATGTGCCAGTGTCGCTCAGCAGCCCCAAAACTCGCTCCTGCTCCTCTTTTTGCCTTCTGGACCGCCCAGCCAACGTGAATGCAGCCCTACATGGTCTGCCGCGATCCCAACTGGCAGCACCTCCAGCTTGCAACAACAACCTAGATTCAACTGCTTCTCCAGACCTGCTGCTCACTCCAATCATGCTGCAGGACCTCCCCAGCTAATGCAGATGCTGCTGTCAGCTAGAGAATGGGATGGGGAACCACGGTAACTGCAGGGATGGGGATGGGGATAGAGCTTGCAGGAACAGGTCTCATGGGGACGGGGCAGGGATAGAGTTTGTCCCCATGTCATTTTCTATGTTGAAGCCTGTTGATGAACTGAGTGATGCAGGCAATGATATTTTGGAAAAACAAGCAAACATGCTAGCCACAACTAGCAAAATTTGCATGGGGGACCCTGTGCATCCTGCTACCAGCACATCTTCTAAGAAGACATCTTCATTTGCAGGAAGGACTGTGGAAGACAGGAGAGCTAGAGATTGTTGATGACTTATTCATCTACAGATTAAAAAATCATAACAGTGCTTCATAGGGCATATTTCTCCCATCTAGGTCATACAGAATGGGTTGTATTTTGTGCCCCTGGATATTTTAACAGGGTGGATTAGGATTCCTTGCAGTAGTAGAAATCAGCTATTGTTGGGGTTGGAAGGGTAGAAGGTAGTGTGTGCGTGTGTGTGTGGGGGGGGTCATTATAGCTTCTTGTTGTTATTATTTTCTATTTATAATTTATGCACAACAGTTGCACAGCATATTGTTCCTTTTTATACTTTAATAGAAAGATTTAAATATAAAATCATAAGTGTTTGAGGCTTCTGCAGATGAGGACAGACCCCACAAAGATGCAGTGGGGATGGGGATAGAACCTGTGGGGATGATTTGTGGACGGAGACAGAACCCAATTGGGATGGGGCTGGGACGGGGACAAAGTTTGTCCCCGTGTCATTCTCTACTGTCAGCAGCAGCACAGGATCCGTAGCAACATTATAGCCTCTTAACTTGCACTGGACCCTGGACCAGCCTGTCCTCCAGGTAATGTTTTAAAGTTTTTAACCCTGTAGGGTTACATTATCTTTTTCAACTTTTTAATAATTGTTAAACTGCTTTTTTTTTAATCATAAGTTGTAGTTCTTGGGTATGCCCAGTTTCTCTAATTGTAAACCACATAGAAATATTTGGGACTTCGTGGGATATAAGTGTTTATTATATTGTATTGTGGGTGCTTTAAAATATTTTATACCAAGTGTGCTAGGAGGTTTGGGTTAGGGCGCACTCTGTATCGAGTTGGATCGTGTTGCTAATTTTCTGTCAATGTATGTTGTTACTCAAACACTGTACTAAGATCTTGTATTGTTTTCTTTTATTCCGTTCGTGCCCATTAAATAAAGACTTCTGAAAAAATATATATATATATATTTTATACCACAGTGAGGGGCTAAATGCACTTATTTGTCTAGGATCCACCAAACAGTAAATCCTGCTCTGATTGAAGTTCATGCCAGGATATATATTTGGAGACTAGACATGTCCAGAGGAAGAGTTTGGGCAAAGTCATGATTTACAAGCATTATTTAAAAAATATGTTTTGTGTGTGTGTGTACTTTAAGCACTAACGTTTAAACCTGCTCCCAGCAGGCATAAATCAGTGCCAATAATCCAGGTTAGTGATTCCCAAACCTGGTCCTGGAGGCACCCCAGCCAGTCAGGTTTTTAGGATATCCACAATGAATATTCATAAAGGAGATCTGCATACACTGCCTCCATTGCATGCAAATCTCTCTCATGAATATTCATTGTGGATATCCTGAAAACCTGACTGGATGGGGTGCCTCCAGGACCAGGTTTGGGAACCACTGATTGAGGCACTATTTCTGCACCAACTGTGCTAGTATTTTATTAAGCCCCATGTGTAATTGTAAATTAGGATAAATGGTCCTGTTAACCCAGGTGTACGCACTTAACTCTACTAATGCATAACTCAAAAGGGGGCATAGCCATGAGTGTGTCAGGGGCAGTCTGAAAACTTACACGTGTATTTATAAAATATGGCCGCCACGCTCCTAACTTGGCACCATCATTTACACCTGGTTTCAACAGCTGCAAGTCTGGTGCCTAAAGTTAGGTGAGGGAATCAGCACTAAATGTGATTTTATGAAGGGTGTGTGCTTAGCGTTGATATTTTCTGTGCCATCATATTGCCTAACCACGGTTGCCAGATGGAAAAACAATTCCCAACCCAACCCATGCCCAAAAAGAAGCCCAAAGATAGTCCAAGCTGCTGAGGAACAGGGGGGTCCCACCCATACAAGTGTGCTTGCTCTGTCTCCTCTTCCATTGTGGTCACTGACTGCTCACCTCTCTCGCAGTTGCAGGGCTGATGACCACATCACCCAAATCACACTTCTATTGGTCAAATTTGGAGCCAGAATGAAGCTTGAGATGCACCAAACCTTATTCCGGCTCCAAATTTGACCAATACATGAGCACTACAGACACAGCCAGAACCAAATGGCGAGGCCCACACTGACATCCAAACCCCATCCAAAAAGTTGCAACCCGCAACTGTGGAAAAATGCCCATGGAAACCAACCAACACCGTGGGAAAACTGTTGTGGAGTTGGCAACCCTCACGTCTACCTTTAGGCAATCTGTAGAGAATTAACCCCATAATAGGCATGTAAATGTCTGCACCTAAGTTGTAGAATTGATCTATAATGCACAAAAAGTAAAGCTTGTTCAGTGGGAAGAATGCTCCTGATATGAGGCACAGGTGCCAACATTTCATAGTGATTGGGTTGCTGAACACAGTACAAATCACCCTTCTCTCAATATTGGGGGTGCTCAATCTCACTGTCACCCACAGAACTGGCTCCTGTTATGAGGCTGCAAGGAGGCAGATTCGAGAGTAACATAAGAAGATACTCCTTCACAGAAAAGATGGCACATCCACAGAGAAGTTTCCCCTTGGAATGTGAGCCAAAAACCTGAGGTAAGCTTGAGTCTATGGCACTGCAACAGGAAGTTAATTAGGCAGACTAGTTTGGCCTGTGGTCACAAGAACATAAGGACTGCCATATTGCGACAGACCAAAGGTCCATCAAGTCCGGTATCCTGTTTCCAATAGTGGCCAATCCAGGTCACAAGTATCTGGCAAGATCCCAGAACAGCAAAACAGATCCTTTTTCTGCTGCCATATTCTGTGGTTCAATGGCTCCTTCAGACATCACAACACATGTTCAAGTGAGGGGAAAAAAAAAAAAACACCCTAGCTCTCAAACACTTCCCACCAAAAAGCTCAAGGCTCAATTGGTGAAGGCCACAACTATAATACATGATTGAACCTTCATCAGAAAAGCATGTTAAGTGTTTTCACAAGCACGTTAAATTGGATGTCTTGTCAAAACTTCTGCACAATTCATCTTTCTTGCTCCACTGACTACCATTCACCTTCTTTTCTCATCAGCAAAGTAAAAGCAGTCCCCGTCAGCAGAAAGCCAGACACATCCACATGAAAGCACTGTTCCTCTTGTTCAATATCCTCTTCATTATCCTTTCCCTAGAAGCCATTTCAGAAGCGCATATTCCATTTAGAAAGCCTGCATTAGGGAGCTGAAGAACTCGAGTTTCTCTGGCTATGGGATTTGCATAGCATTTGTAAGGAATGCTGGGAATGCAGAGTAGTTAATAGTTCAAAACTATTCTGGTTTTTATACATGCTAAACACTTAAAATGAGAGTGGCTTGTAATGGATCTGTGTGATAAGACTAGAATGCTAGAGTGGAGGAAAAAGGCATGAATCATATATTTACTAATAAGCTTGCCAATATTTCATGCCAGGTATGTATAAAAGTCAGACCAATGTTGAAAGAAAACTTCTAGTAGCATTAGGTATTCTCCAAATACCTACTTAGCTTACATATTTGTAAGGGGGACATTCACAAGGGCAGAACTGGGCAAGACTCAAACTTGTCTGTTGGATTCTATATAGTGCACCTAGAGATCTGTGCCGAAATCCAGACGCACTCTATAACGGCGTGCATAACCTAATTGGCTTAACAAGTTAATCACTGTTGATAACAGTACTTACTTATTTATTTATTAGGATTTATTTACCACCTTTTTGAAGCAACAATGAGCACTAATTGGTAATAATTAAAATGTATGTGCACAACTCACTAAGTGTATTCTGTAATGAACGGCGCCTAAATTCTAATGGGTGCAGTTCAAAAGGGACGTGCCTATGGGAGTGGAAATGGGCATTTTGTGGTTGTTCCAAAATTTACGCTCATGGTTATAGAATGTGGTGTAAATGGTGGGACGTAGTTTTAGGAACTGGAATATCAACTAAGCGTATTCTGTATACTGTGCCTAAATTTAGAATACGCTTAGGTGGAAATGTTTACTGTGCATTATTTAGGCGCCGTATATAGAATCTGACCCCATGTGTGTTACTTATAGAACGCTGGAAGTTACACAGGTACCTGTGGCAATTAGGGAACAACACTTAAACAAGTTCTATGAACAGCCTAAGTGTTCACAGCTAAATGTTAGGTATCTACTATATATATCCAGTTAGGAGTGAAGGAGTAGCCTAATGGTTAGTGCAGCAGCCTGGGAGGCAGGTTCAATTCCCACTGCAGCTCCCTCTGACTCTGGGTAAGTCATTTCACTTCCTTTGCTCCAGGCACAAAATAAGTATCTGTATATAATATGTACACCACTTTGACTGTAACTAGGGGATATACTGCCTTTCTGTGGTATTTTGCAACTACATTCAAAGTGGTTTACATATATTCAGGTACTTATTTTGTACCTGGGGCAATGGAGAGTTAAGTGACTTGCCCACAGTCACAAGGAGCTACAGTGGGAATTGAATTGAACCCAGTCCCCAGCATGAAAGTCCACTGCACTAACCACTAGGCTACTCCTCCACAGCCTACATCAAGTCCCATCCCCACTAAAGGCAAGCAGGTGCCTACATTGTTCTGTGGACTAGACTTCTACCAGGCACCCAGTTTAGAATTGCCCCCCTGAAGGTTTGCTGAAATCAGATGATGCCAAATTCAGTTACATCTTACAGATGCGCACATGCACATATATGTATATGTATGTGTACATGCACGTATTTAAGCAGTAAAATTAGTATCTGACATCGTTTGATATGAGCAAACATTTGAGGGTCCTTTTACTAAGCTGTGCTAAAAAGTGGCCGATGGTAGGTTTAACGTGTGCGTTTCCCGTGTGCTCCGACCTTTTTAGCACAGCTATAAAATGGCAGAATTGTTATTTCTGTCATTAATGGCCACACGCTAATTACCAAATTAGCGTGTGACCATTACCACCTGAGCCCTTACCGCCTCCTATTTAGAAGGTGGTAAGGGCACACGCGCTGCTCATGCGGTAATCGGGCAGCATGCAGCAATGTGCCCGTGATGCCCAATTACTGCCGGGAATGCCTACTCCCCCCCCCCCCCCCCACGCTAGAAAATAAAAATGTATTTTCTAGCACTGGAAATGGCACATGGCAAACTCAGAACTATAAGTGCCCAATGGTAGTGCTGTTTTGCCACACGCTTTGTAAAAGGGCTCCCCGATGTTTTTATGCATACTACATGGCATTTAAATATCTGCTGCTGTAAAATTTCTGTATATGTATTCTTATTGTTTAAAATGATGCGACAAGCAGTACACATTAGGTGCACTGCAGTAATACATGTATATGGGCATTAAAATCTAGTGCTGACAGGCTGCCCTTTGTATTGCAGTCTGCGAGACATATTATATAGGGAAGGACAGTTTTGTAGAGTGGATTAAGCACGTCTCTGGTGAATGGCTAATTAGCTTCAAAGAGAGGGGGATAGGAGCCTGCCTGATTTACCATCCAGCAGCTCAGTTAAATCTGGTAGCCTTACCAGTGCACAAAAGCATTAAGAAAACACTATTTCATACCTTGCTTCATAAAATAAACGTCAAACAACTTTCTTTTCAGCCTAGTTTGATTCATGGAAGCCAGGAGCCGCTCTTTTAAAATGTGAGAACAGACACAATAACACAGAGTTGTCCATAAAAATAAATGTCATGACAGGGTCAATAGAGGCTCAATGGCCTCAAGTGGTCAAAATACAGAGCTGTGCAAAAAATGATGCACTGCAGTAAATCTCTACAGGCAGACATCCCAAATATCTTTCCATTTTTGTACTTGGGAAAAAAAATGCCCTTGAGTGTACTAAGCCCAGATATTGTGCAACTGCCATAGTTCACGAATTGAGCACAATAGAAGTTCCATAAAGAAAAATAATAAGAGTTTGTCAAATAAAAATAAATAAATAATAATAATGGAAGGCTTATTAATGTATGACATTTTCATTACCTACTTTTAATTTAAAATAAACCTCCCAGCACATTGCAAATGCAATGATATCAATCCATCATTAAAATAATACTATTATTATATAATGCTCATTCCCCTTAGCAACTCTCATTCAACACCCCCCACACACACACACACTAAACAGTTGGTGTATTAATTAATGCTCAGTCACTGTTACTGCACTGGCATGACAGGATTATTGAACAGCATCATCAGATACAAATACACAAAAGGCGGTGATATATGAAGGTAAACGTCCAGAATCTGTCAACACTCAAAGGCTGGTGTAAATGCTTACACCCAACTGTAGGCGGTTAGGCATGTACCACCGATAATTCAAAAGGACTTAACCGGCCAGGAATGGCACCTGGCCAGTTAAATACCATCAAGCTGTCTATTCGCCGATATTCAGCAGGAGATAGCCGGTTACTGTTGATTTTCACCAGCCTAGATAGATCCAAGTAAATAGCAGGTCTATCTTTGGCTGAAAGAACCTAGCTGGTCAGCTGATGAATGTCAGCTTAACCAACTAGGTTTTCAGTGCCAACCCCCCCCCCCCCCCCCCCCCGGAAATTCAATTCTAGTGCTCAGATATGGCCCCAGCATTGAAATACTGGGTTTGCTGGCGACAGCGCTGTCTCAATATCAGGGCCGTAAATGTTAGTATTCTATAACATATGTGCGTAAGTGCCTGACACAGCACTGATCTGCCCATGCCCCTCCCATGTCCCATGCCCCTCCCATAATTGTTGACAATTAGTGCCAGTTAAGGCCAATTATAACCAACTGGCTGTTAACACCAATCAACAGCCACTTATTGAATTGAGTTGTGCATGCAACTGACCATTTTGTGAAGGCCACAGTTAAGCATAAAGTTGGGAGCCCAACTTTATGCTTAGCTGTGGCCTTCACCAAAGCCCAACGGTATAGAATTTGGGGGTTATTGCTCAGTAAATACAAAACTTTACTGCACTTAAGTAAAAGAGTCCCTTAATCTCTTGAAAGTGGGTATCACCAAAAGAATCTGTTGTGAAAATCTCTTTGTAATTCATAATGATGTAACCCGGGTCTCACCTGCACCACCACCAGCTCAATTTCAATGGCCAACCTGGGCCACACCCATAAGATTTGTTCTTCTATCTCACACTGCTGTACTCTCTCACTCCACACTCCCCACACTGTTCAGTCTCTCCTGTTCGAGCTTGGCTGTGGGTCATGGACCAGAATAGAGGTATGGTAGCAATGAGGAATAAAGTTGAGCTTCTAAGGGGTTCTCTGCCAGTTCAGGGAGCAAACATCCTCACTCCAATTCAGAAGAGCCACACAGCACTCCAATAATTCTTTTGTCTTTTTGCAAATTCTACTATACTAAACTTTCTGCAACCAGCAGGTAAACCATTTTATAACTCCATCTATACAGTCAACTATTTGTTTCAGCAAATCTGTTCTCTCAAGATTGCGTATTACAACCTCAATCCTTTTCCAACTCATTCCCTTCAGCAAATCCCATGATATTTTCTTATATACAGTTCCTCCTGTCCATTTACCCCATCCCATTGGGCTACCAATAATCCAAGGCTCCTTGGCCTTGAACAGGCTTCCCCTGCTCTGGTTCCTGCTCCAGGATTGGGTGCCCCTTACCCACCTAGAGCTCCTCACTCCTCCTCAGTTGCCACTGTTAGGGGCAGCAACTTTCCTTAATTCAGCCTTAACTTATTCTGCCACTCCAGGACCTCCCTCTCCTTCAAGGGTCCCACTGGGGGTACAGGCAACCAAAGACCCTGTTTTCCCCTCTGCAATCCCCTTTTATCAACTCTAACTCCTCCCCAACTGTCAATCATTACTCAGCAACACTTTCTTTCTGAAAATTATTCCGGAACCCCACCCCTTGGGCTGTATCCTCACTCTTCTCACACCTCTAATCCTCCCCCAGTGACTCTGGAGAGTTCTACTCCTACCTCTTAGTTACCCCCATTATGATGGGAGATTACATTGAGAATGTAGACTTACTGCTACTACTTATCATTTCTATAGTGCTACAAGGCATACGCAGCGCTGTACACCATACACAAAACATAGTCCAAAGTGGTTTAGCCTGATTAAGACATTTACATCCACAGGGAACTCAGGAAAAATAGGGTTGACTTGGTCAATACTTCCCTTCTGTAATGCATGTGGCCATAATCAGTCAAAATTGAAACTGCATCATTTTCACTATAGGAAGACCTTGTAACACATGCAAATGCTATAATCTGCATTCTCGGCTTCATTACATATTTATGTGAAAAACAGGTAATGTGGTTTCACTTGTGTAATTTTGTTGATAATAAATGACAAGACATGGAAACAGCCATTGTATTTTTATAGCAATAAATAAATAAATAAAATATGAAAGTATAACTGCATGTACATATTTCATAGTGCTACAGTTCATAAAGGAGCAGAAATTCTTTTCAATTTTGTTGGGCACGTGGCCAGCTACTAATGGAGAATGAGATTTAGTTCAGCTTCTGTGGCTGCCTTTGGCCCACAGAGCCACTAGATTTCCACCACAGTAGATGGCTGATAGGTCTATGCCAGTGGTTCCCAAACCTGGTCCTGGAGGCACCCCAGCCAGTCAGGTTTTCAGGATATGCCCAATGAGTATTCATGAAAGAGATTTGCATGCAGTGAGCAGTGCATGCAAATCTCTCTCATGAACATGCACTGAGAGTATCCTGAAAACCTGGCTGGTGGGGGTCCCTCCAGGACCAGGTATGGGAACCACTGGTCTATGCTATAACAACTCATGTGCATAGAAGCCGGAATGCGTGGCAGACTGATACCATCAGAAAGAGAAAGTTGCTTAAGAATCAGGCTAGCAGCAAAGATTGCCATAATTAACCCACACAAATTTCAAGGCTTAGATCTGCCCACGTGCACAGCAAAGACCATTCAGGCTTTGCAGTAGGTAACTACTGACACAATAAAATGTTCCTACATTCTGCCATGTACTTGTGACCTGGATTGGCCACTCTTACAAACAAGAAACTGGGCTGGAGGGACGTTTGGTCTGACACAGTATGGAAACTCCTATTTTCTTAAACTAATTTTGATAAAGACAATAACAGAAATTGTACATTTAAAGAAAATAAAACTGCTTCAGGGTCTTGTCTGTGTAACTTTCTTTCCATGCAAGTGCTTGTGCATTGGAAGAAAATAATACATCATATATTATTAGTACAGAAATTGAGAGCTAAAGTGTTCACTGCAAATATCAGATCCCCAAATGATACAGATGCATCTAATTAACATATGAATTAAACAGAAAAGATGAAGCCTCCAACCTAATTTTCTTTGGGGGTCTTTTACTAAAAGTGCATTAGCATTTTTAGCTCACACCTAAAATCAGCTGGTGCTAAATGCTGAGACACCCGTAGGAATAAAATGGGTGTCTCAGCGTTTATCACCAGCTGATTTTTAGCATGAGCTAAAAATGCTAATGCACCTTTAGTAAAAGACCCCCTTTGTAAGCATAGAATAATCCTAAGGAATTGTGTCTTGGTGTTCATCTCTCCGTTAAGACTTATGAATTCTTTGGAAAAAGGTAGCCTCCTTCTGTTTTCTTTTGATCCACCCATATATACTACTACTACTACTTATCATTTCTAAAGCACTACTAGACGTACGCAGCGCTGTATATAGAATAGCATTGCAGCTTTGTCCGTATTTTCACCGTCCTTTATTTATTTATTTATTTATTTATTTATTTATTTTTTTATTTGTTGCATTTGTATCCCACATTTTCCCACCTCTTTGCATGCTCAATGTGGCTTACAATACATCATGAATATGGAAGTATATAGAAAATTGATAATTAGTATTACAGCAGGATTTTTGGTAACATGATAGTGATAGTAATATAACAAGCAGATATTGTGATACATTTCTGAATATATGTGGTGGAGTAGTGTATATTCACATTGGTTGATTTCTGTGGTATGTCATGTTAAAGAGATGGGTCTTCAGTAGTTTGCGGAAGTCCGTTAGTTCGTAGACTGTTTTTAAGTTGCGCGGCAATGCGTTCCATAACTGTGTGCTCAAGTAGGTAAAGTTTGATGCATGCATTAGTTTGTATTTTAGACCTTTGCAGTTAGGAAAGTGCAGGTTAAGGAATGTGCGGGATGATCCTTCTCTCTCAGCCTGACCTATCTTCTTTGAGACAACATATGTATATGCTCTTTCACCCATGAAAGACTGTGTGTGTGTGGAAGAAACGAGAGAACCTATAACAGCACAACATGTAACCGTAGATGGGTAAGCCAATGTTCTCTGCTCTCCCCATCTGCATTCATCTGCTATGGAACAACTCTATCACACATGCTTTTTATATTACACTATTTAATCACATCCAGCTGTGTCTTATGACACTGTTACAAAACAACATGCTAGTATGGCTTTGGAGGCAAGCACTGAAGGGGCTTTCGATGCGCCTCTCCTTTCTATCATTGGCAATCCTCAAAACAAATTGTTTAGAAAGAGGCTGGCCTTTAAAGCATGGCCCATTTTTATGGGACATAGAACAAGGAAACCATGACTGTACAATCAGTCCCTTCCAGGGAGACAGATAAGTACTGCGAAACTTCACAACAGTGCAGAGAGAACATTATCCAGACCCCTCTCAGAGTGACCCCGAATGAACTGAAGCTTCTCTCTCCATCCTGTTCCCATCTGTTTGACATTTTTGAAGATGTAATTGCTGTGAATCTGGTACTGTCTTTAAACAAATTCCTTAAAACTAAGAAGCCTCCCCGCAAGGTTCTTCAAAGGCCAGGATGAGTATTTGCTGAACTTGGTCTATTTAGCAGTTTCCTGTAAGCAATGTATCTTGCAACACAATGTACAAACAGTAACATTGTAGCAAAATGATTCTGGCAATGTTCAAACACCGACACTTAGTAGATTACTGATGCAGATCCCTAGAACTATTTTCCCAGAGATTAATGAATGGAAGTGTTTTCCTTATAGAATGTAATATACTGCAACATTCCTTTCATTTGTCTAATAACAGCATGGATAGCCAGGACTGTCTGCCCTTTCTGTCTCCTGCAGCCTTCTGCAGGATGTCTGCTTCAATATAATCACTTGACAAAATAATACAGCTGGGATACCGAGGGCTACAGTTTTATTAACACGGACCAAAAGATGACGAGACCCAAGCCAGCCAAGCAATGTAAATGCCTCTCACTCTGGAACATGATCCACTACAGCCCAAGAAGATAGGTTGGGTTTCAGATCAGTCTAGCCTTCGTATGACCATCATTCAGGCCCTGCCATGTCACACCAACATCACTGCTATCCAGTATGACAGCAATGGCTCACCTGGGTCACCCAGTGTTGACTGCTGGCAGCCAGGTGGGGTGAATCCTGGAACAATTAATAGCTCAAGCAAACTATTTCTACATTCCTTCTGTTCCCCCCCCCCCCCCAAAAAAAAAACAAAAAAAAAACAAACTGTGACATAAAATCCCAGCACAAATTACAAATCATAACTTTATAACAAATAGTATCCAGGGTGGGGGGGGGGGAGGGACAAAAGAAGGAAAAATGTCACAGTTTCCCTTGTTTCATCCTTGCAGCTGACCTGCCCTTTCCTCCATAATAGCAAACTCCTCAACCAGCAGCAGGAATTTTCCTGCTGCATGATATTGGCTACGCATGGATTGCTGGCCTCACAAACGTATTTCCATTGCCCTCATTGCAACCTCCATCAGGTGAGGGAGGATTGAGGCCAGACCTGATGCCAGCATTAACTACGTCAGTGGTCCTCAATCAAAATATCACAGCCTACCAAATGTTAATTTTCTCCAGGGCCAATGCAATATAAAAAAATCTAGACTATTGTAAGGCACTATATACCGGCTGCAAAGAACAAATAATCAAGAAACTTCAAACAGCCCAGAACACTGCAGCTAGACTCATATTTGGCAAAACAAAATTTGAAAGTGCTAAGCCCCCTACGAGAAAAATTACACTGGCTCCCACTTAAGGAACGCATCACGTTTAAAATATGCTCACTAGTTCACAAAATTATCCATGGTGACGCACCAGCTTACATGTCAGACCTGATAGACCTACCACCTAGGAATGCCAAAAGATCATCCCGCACATTCCTTGATTTGCACTTCCCCAACTGCAAAGGTATGAAATACAAACTAATGCATGCGTCAAACTTTACCTACCTGAGCACACAATTATGGAACGTGTTGCCGCACAGCTTGAAATCGACCTATGAAAGAACGAACTTCCGCATATCACTGTAGACCCATCTCTTTAATAAAGCATACCACAAAGATCAACCAATGTGAATATGCACAACTCGCCCATTTATATTCAAAACAGTATCATAATATCTGCTTGTATACTATTACTATGTCTTATTATCATCATGTTGACCAAGATCCTTCTGTAATACTAAATGTTTATTTTCTAGCATTCTCCCATTACTCATGATGTATTGTAAGCCACATTGAGCCTGCAAAGAGGTGGGAAAATGTGGGATACAAATGCAACAAATAAAAATAAATAAATAAATGAAAAAGTGTTAGTTATGATACTTGCTGCTAGCATTTGGGTTTTTTTTAGAGCATGTATAGAAATGCTTGAATGTACTGTATACTTAAGAAGTGGGATATATTTAGTTACGTTAAAACAGAAGTGTTTACGATTAGCAGGCTGCTGTTTTGGTGAGAAAACACATTGACATGTTGGTGATCCTCCTAAAACTGTATAATTAGCAAAACGATATGCAGTAAATAGAAACTAACAAATTCCAAAAATTGAAATTGGCCCTGAGAGCTGTTGTTTTCAGAACTAGATTTTGTGTCTGTAATGCTTGGTTGGTTTGGCATGGGAAGGGATGTATCAAGGTAGCAGACATGAAAAGAAGTTCCTAGGAGTTGATTGCTCCTTTTTCCCAGGGTTTGCTTCTGCTTTCACTCTGGCACGGTCACATGGGTTGAAACCAGACTGTTGAGCTCTGGCCATAGTACAGGCTGCAGATGGTTAGAAATGCAGTCCAAACTCAGTGTGCAGTTGACGAATTACTCCTTATACCTAACCCCATTAGTCACCAAACATAGTCTGAATACCACCAGCCAGAAGAGCCATATTGAGTGTATTTGCCAGCCATATTGAATAAAGGTTGAGAGAGAGAGGTCTGTATATAGATAGATAGATATCCTGATATTCCACAAGACCTTTTCTATGTTCAAATAGCCAAACATGAAGAATGCAGTAATCCAACTATTTTAAGTATATCGAACATATCACAGCAAATCCAGTGCTCAGTGGCTGTGAGTTGGGGTAGCTGAAAGGACTATATGGTTCCTTGAGGTTTTAAAGCAATACACATCCACCAGAAGAAAGAATTGCTCTGGCCTGTAGTAGAAGAACAGAGTGCATGATTGATCACATGTTGACATTCAGTTAACCCCATCTAGTACTACCCTGCTCACAAACAGTGGCTGGCCATGCAAACTGTATTGCAGACCCTTAATGGAATGAAATTATTCAGTACAGTTTTAGAAAAGAGCAGTATAAATATGTTGCGTAGTATATTGATTCAATAAGCCAAACAATAAGGGCCTGTATAATTTATTTAAAAACTATCCTTATTTATTTATTTATTTATTTATTTATTTATTTTATTTGGCTAGTGTGTAGAGCATTCGGAAAATTCTTATGAAAAAAAAATGGCCTGTTGCACCTCTGTCTCATCAACTGAGCAATTTATTTTATTTTACCATGCTGTATTTTATTTATTTTTACTCATGAAGCAGAACAACGTAGACTAGAGTTGGCATATGTAAGGCAGCAATACCGAGATTTCTAATAAGCCTTTCATTCACTTTGATTATTCTGGTTGGACTCCTTTTCTTGCCCCTCAACTTGCCTTTCTATAATGATGTCATTTTTTAGGCAGTATGGCACACTATCTACTTTTCATTGAGGGGGGGGGGGGGGTTGATGACAAATTTCAAGCCACTTAACTACAATTGTTTGCCTGTAAAGATGATGAACCTCAACAGTGTAGTGGACATCTACATAAGCTATGCTTTTTTTAACGGGACCCCCCTCACACACACACACACCCATTTTCTCCCACATTGATAGATTTATTACATTTATGTATTTACTACATTTATATCACACTTTTTATCCAAGTAGATGATGTATTTCTCTTTCAAGCATTTCCCAAATCCCACTGAGAATAGAGTCAGGTGCATGAGACACTGCTACAAATAAAAATGTTGCTTTCCTTTTCTTGCCCTCTAACATAAGAAAGTTGAGAGCAAAATCGACCTAGCTGTACCTCTAATGCAAGCCTGCAATGAGAGTTTGTTCAAATGACTGGCACTCAGCATGCTGCAACCTATCAAGCTTTCACAATGAAAATTAATCTACTGAATCAAACAAACTTTTTGCTTACAGTGAAGGAATTTATGGTCTGAATTACAATTCCATTCCTATGTGATTCACATTACTTTCTTCAATAGGGTCATTTTGTCTTACTTAAACCCAACAGGATCATTCACAAACCTAGGATACTTCAGTGAGAGTTTCTTGGCAGCGGCTGTGGATGGGTCAGTTCACAACCAAGGCGCCCAGGTAAAATACTATAACTTGCCACCCTATCATTCGTGTTCTTTCCTAAGAGATCCCAAGGGACTAGGAAAATTTCAGGCAACCTCACATGCACTACCTCGCTGTATCTTTCTTTCTTTCTTTCTTTTTAACTGCCATTACTTTGCTGCTGTTGTGAACAGTTGAGCATGTGTGTGTGTAGAGAGATATAGACAGGGATATGCACACACAAGCAGATATCAGTGCAAAATATCTGCTGGTTATTGTTTGGGGTAAAGCGTTGCTGACATTCATTATACACATCTTCCTACTGTTACAATAAAATAAAATAAATCAGTGCTGTTCCTTATTAAATTGCTGAGCTAGATGCATTGTACAAGGTGAGGGGAGGAAAGTGAACAGAAGAGCTTAAACTGTCATTGAACTTCGCCTATTCCGTGCATCAAGATCCCTTTCTCTTGCACACCAGGGAGAAGGCTGCAGCATTTCCCTATCATAGTTTTGCAGTGCTGTCCTTCACGGTAAACACAAGGATGTAGAAACGTATTTCTTTTTATTTTCCTAATTCAAATCCAGAATTTTAATGCTTGTATAGTCATTTACACACGTTTAAGGTTCTGGAGTTGAGTTTAAAGGAAGCATAGGGGAAAAAAATAGCACAGTCTTCTTACGCTAGCTTTCCACTACTACTGCTTTGTTATAGGATTTCCCCCGACAAGATCTGATTTCGAGCACCTCACTTTTGCTTTGCAATATGTTTTTTTAACATACTCAAAAGTTCCTAGCAAGCTAAACAGGACCCAGACGCTGCAGCACTCCAGATTCTGCATGCAGAATATTAAATAATAAATATATCCCTGTTCACAGATTTAGGTCAGTTGTGTTATGTATTCTGTGGAATGCCGGTTCTCTTGAAATCACTTCATTTAAAACAAAAAAAGCTATGAGATCATACATTAAAATCCATCAAAAAAAGAGCAGACGTTGAAAGTAGGCTGATAAGGTTAAACGAGACCTCTCTTTATTTATAACATATATACTCCATCAGGACCAGTGATTGTAGGTATCAGGTTTCTCAAATATTACTTAGAGGTCTGATCTCTCAAATGACATCTAAACTGTTTCAGATGCTTGGACTGGTTTTGAGGGAAGGCTTTTCCATCTAGATCCCATATGCAGAAAACAGTTAAAAAAGCAGAGGACAGCACAGCAATGGGAAGGCGAGAGCAGACTGCCAGGGCTTTAACGCTCTGAAAGGTAAAACTGAAATTGCAGTCGACCTTGAAAGGAACAGCGAAACAAACTAGCCTTCTTATGGAAAACAAAACAGCAGCAGAAACAAAAACTTAGGAAACCCTAGGATGAGAGAGCTAACCAGAGACAACACAAGACAGAATCGTACTGAATACTCTGGTTCCCAGGCAGACATGGTCCAACAGGAAAAAAAAATATATATCCATTTAGCTAAGCCATGTCTAATTGCTGGAAGCATTTAGCGTGTCTAGAAAAGGTCAGAATTTCTTGCTTTGCAGTAAACCTAGGGGTAGTGGGAAAAGTAGTCTACCTTGCACTTAAACTCTGCCCTCTATTCTCAGACCTGATTGAAAATGCTCAGTTTCACCCTTGGACAGAGATGCAAGAGCAATCCCCCCTTTGGCACCAATTTAGCAGATTAAAAGTTCGCAATCCGTGTGGCTCATTCCCGTGTCAGAAAAATCATCATCATAATAAAAGCTTTAAGCTACTTCGCTCCCCTGGCTTCTCACTCTCTGAAGTGCCAGTGAAGCAAGGGTTACACGCCTGACACTGTCAGCTTGTGCCATAAAGATTCACACACGCTGGGTGCTGCCTGCATCATACAGCAAGAAGACAAACCAGTTATAACAAAAAAACACACACACACACACAAAAGAATTAACAGGACCGTGGGCTTCTTTAAGAGGGGGGGGGGGAGCCATCGTGTCTGACCTTCCTATTTCTCATATCCCAGCTTTGCCTATTAACGCTGCCTTCCCCCCCCCCCCCCCCCCCCCCAGGATATTCAATTCAAGGAGAAGAAAGCGAAGTGTAATGTGTAGCACTTGCCTATCCATCATCCAGTAAGTGCATAATGATATCATATCGAACAGGAGTGGCGAGACGCAGGAACAGAGAGTATCATACCTTGGTTTGCAGATAATGAGGGTAGTAGTAAGTGTACTGAGGGTACATTGGCTGCTGATCCAAGCGTTTGCCCATGTAGCTGGAATCTCTGCCTCCGATGCAGGAAACTCGTTGACAAGGGTGTAGTGCCCCAGGCCTGGCTTCTTCTTTTTTTCTTTTTCCTTACACCCCTATTTCTGATGTCTGATGAGGCTTTCGGGACGTGCTTGCCTTCCACTGCTTACTAGTTCCAACACGGTAAGAATTGGAGGTGGAAAAAAAATAACCACAAATAATCAGAATTGGGGGAAAAAAAATCCAAGCAAACAAAAATATATTCTTCCTCTTGTTTATGTGGGGTGTTTTTTTCAGTCAGAATACAGCATTTTTTTTTCTTGTCTAAACAGAGCTGAGGAAGAGAAATGTCAATTGCCAAAAAAAAAAAAAAAAAGTCCAGTTACAGGAATCAGGAAGCCAGCGGAACTCCAAACCTCTGCAAAAAAAACCCGGCTTCTTCTCTCTCCTTCCTCTTTTTTTCCCCCCCTCTTTCCCCCCTCCTCCCTCCCTGGAAAAAAAATCTCCCCTTCCCAGGCTAGTTGCTGCCGTCTCCTTCACGGAGTGACATGGTGTTTAGGGCTCGTCTTGTCTTTCATTCCAGCCCCCTCTTAGCAGCCGGTGGGAGGATCCCAGAGCCAACCTCTCCCTCCAAAGGCAGCTCCAGTCCAGAAGGCTGCAGTATTTCCTCCAAGAAGAAACAGCCTGCCTCAGCTTTGCTGCTGCTGCTTGCTTGCCAGCCAGTCAAGTCCCGATTCCCTTTGCTGGCTAGTTCTGAGAGGAAAGCAGTTTTGTATTGCTTTTTCTTCCTGCTGAAGAAACGTTAAAGAGACACGATCCTATGAGAGAGAGAGAGAGAGAGAGAGAGAGAGAGAGAGAGAGAAGATCAGGAAGGGAACAGAGGGAGAGGCAATGTGTAACTATTTAGAGGTAAATAGTAATCATTTACCAAGTCCAGCTGCCCTCCTGATCGTTTAAAGAACCACCTTGTCACTGAACCTCACAAGGGTTTACTCATTGGCAGTAGACTTCCGGAGATCAGCTTCTGAAAGCAGCAAGATGCGCAAAGATTTGGAATACAGAAGCCAGAAGGAGAACTGAATAGGAGCAAGAGTAACTTTGAGAAATAGGAAGTGTGATCTGGCCCCCCCTCAGCCAAGCCCGAGCACCCCGGCTCTTGGTCAAGAAGGTGTCCAGGGTGACTGAGGTGAACCAAAGCGCTAAGCAGAAAAAGGCTCTTTCCAGCAACCCCATCCTACTGTTAGGTGATTGAGCAATGGCTAATGTCACCTAATACGTCCCAGCAGGACAAAGAAGTTGGGAGGGAAACGAAACAAATAAAATTTTATTTGCTGCTCCTTCAAACAGAAAAAAAAAAAAAAATGAATAATTTGAAATCAGCAACCGCAAATACCAATTTTTATAGTGTCAATATGTTTGGTACCTTTTATTGTGCTAGACTAACACCGAAAATATTTCTCATAAAAATGTACTACCTTCTAAATACGTTTTAACCAGAGAAGCTGTCTTCAATAAGTACCGATTTAAAGTTTTGTACTATATTTTAACCCATTTGTGCCCAATGTTCCCATAATAAGCTCCCATATGGGAACATTGGGCACTAATGGGTTAACTCTTTAAATACTTTTCAAAATGTGGACACTTTTCCTAGGATTGCCTTTCCTTTGCATCTTTAAGACTCTGAACTTTGTACCTATACTAGGTGACCCTTACTTCCAGAACTGTAGGATTTAATACCGACCATGGAATAAGTTGTATAACCTCAAAGTTAAAGTGTTAGTGCAATCAATACAAGTGATTCCTATTACATAGTAACATAGTAACATAGTAGATGACGGCAGAAAAAGACCTGCATGGTCCATCCAGTCTGCCCAACAAGATAAACTCATATGTGTATACCTTACCTTGATTTGTACCTGCCTTTTTCAGGGCACAGACCGTACAAGTCTGCCCAGCAGTATTTCCCGCCTCCCAACCACCAGTCCCGCCTCCCATCTCCGGCTCTGGCACAGACCGTATAAGTCTGCCCTCCACTATCCTCGCCTCCCAACTACCAACCTCTCTTCCCCCACCTGCTCCGCCACCCAATTTTGGCTAAGCTTCTGAGGATCCATTCCTACTGCACAGGATTCCTTTATGCACATCCCACGCATGTTTGAATTCCGTTACCGTTTTCATCTCCACCACCTCCCGTGGGAGGGCATTCCAAGCATCCACCACCCTCTCCATGAAAAAATAGGGATGTATGCAGGCAAAAATAATTTGGTTAGTTTTCATTTTTTTTTTCCCAGAGTTTTGGTGTTTTTTTTGTTAGTTAGTTTCACACATAAATTTTACCATGCACTATGGCATTTTAATACACTAATGACATTATTTCCCAGGTTAGGGTGCACTGATCTTTTTTAGCACACACTAAGACAAGGTTGTCCAACCTAGGTCCTGGAGGGCTGCAATCTAGTCTGGTTTTCAGGATGTATCCTAAAGGACAAGTTCATAAACCACTACTAAATGGACTTGGGAAAAATCCACAATTCCAGGAATAACATGTATAGAATGTTTGTACGTTTGGGAAGCTCACCAGGTGCCCTTGGCCTGGATTGGCCGCTGTCATGGACAGGATGCTGGGCTCGATGGACCTTTGGTCTTTTCCCAGTGTGGCATTACTTATGTACTTATGTACTTAATATGCATGAGATCTATTTGCATGCACTGCCTCCATTTTATGCAAATAGGTCTCATGCATATTCATTAGGGGAAATCCTGAAAACCCAACCTGGCAAGGACCAAGGTTGGACACTCCTGCATTAAGGGGTCAATATTCAAAAGGGTTTAACAGAGCAGGAAAGGCTCCTGCCCAGTTAAACCCTGCTGCGCTGGCCAGCTGCTAATATTCAGTGCCACTTATTGTTGCTAAATGGCCATCCCCTAATCGACAAAGTCAGGGGCACACCAGAAGCAGAGTTTGGGCAGAGTGCCAGCTTAGTTGCCCTTTCACTAAGCTGCAAAAGGGCTAATGTGCAGTTGGCTGGGATGTTTAACGCAATGTTGTCTTCCTGGCTGGTTCTGTTCATTGGGTCTAGCTTCCCAGACTGTGAATGCCTCTCAGACCCAGGGCCGGTCTTAGCAATTGCCGAACCCTGTGCAGACCAGTTCAGTGGGGCACCCTGCCTGCGCCCCCCCCCCCCCGCCACCATAAGCCATAATTTATCAGAGGTTAAAAGGAGGTGACATCAAAAGGGAGTGGGATGCAGCACCGAGGAGGCTCTGGGCTCAGCAGTTGACGGATATGAAAATCACTGCCACTGCCTGATGCTCTCTACTGAAATGTGGATGCACATTAAGGTACGGAGCAGGGAGGTGTTCTGAGACAAGAGAAGAGACGTGCCAGACATGGGGACATGGGGCCCTGTGCGACTGCCCCTGTCCCCCCTGCCTGCTCAGACCTCTCTTCTAGCAGTGTCTATATCTTAATGCCTTGGTCACTGTCATACTGGATTTGTTCTCTCACGCACCAGATCTGGAAATTTCTCTGGAGCTGACTCTGTCACTGGTTCTAGTCCCTCACCACTGCTTGGTGACTCATGTCTAGTTTGGGCTCTTCTCAAGCTGGTGCCATCCCTTCAGGTTTAGAAAGAAAAAAACAAATACCCATTGAAGGTTAAATCCCCCTGGTTTAAATTAGAGATTTTGGAGTTGAAAAGGTGCTGTAGGAGATGGAAATGGTGCAAGAACCAGTCAGAAAATAATAGGCCAGACTGGAGATTGACAGTGAATGAATATAAAAGTAAGATCAGGTCAGCTAAATTAGAGAATTATACATCATGAATTGAAAAGGATGTTACAGATGTTAAACATTTGTATACGTTGGTTAACACTTTATATAAATAGAGGCTCCGATGCACAAAGGTAGCCGTAAAATATTGCTGCCTCGCTAAAATTTATTGAATCGCTAACAGCCAGCGATGCACACAGGGGATTGCATGCAAATGAGCTGCACGGATCCCCCTTTGTGCATCCTCGCTGTTTGTGAGTTCGAGCTGTCAAATGGATTTGACACAGCTCTGATGTACTTGACCTCCACTGGTGGTCAAGTGGACCCTGACCCCCCAATCTTTTTGTAAAATTTCCTTGGTGTTCCAGTGGACCATGACCCCCTCCAATCTCTGCCATGTTTTATGCATCTTATTCACTCATTTTCTGGAGTGTCCAGCTGTAAAATAAATTGGGAGAAGTCTATCATTATGCCTCTCACAATTGTTTGCAATAAATCTCAACTGGGTGATGACAATCTTCAATGGTGCATGGATGGTGTTAGATTCTAGATTCTGTCCTGATCTTGAAGTCATACCCATCGATATTTAAAACTATTTAATTGGCAATTTAAATAGCATTTAAGTGCCTAACTGCGGATATTCAGCAGAAGAAATCCATCTCCCGCTGAATGTCCCATTTAGCCGCTAGCCGACTATATCACGTGACATAGCTGGTTAGGCACAGATATTCAGCACCTAACTGGCTGTGTTAAGTGGTTAAAATAGGCCACTTCAAAAGCAAGCCTATCGTTGACTGCTAAAAAGTTAACCAGTTAGTGTGGAATATCTGCATAGCTGGTTAACTTTTTAGTGGCCAAAATAAACCTGGATATGGCCTGGAATTGAATATCTGAGTTTTACGCTGGTGGCAGAAAGCAAACACACTGCCCACTGCCAGCTAAATAGCACACCCACACTATTCAAAAATACAGACATGTTACTTAGTATACCAAAGATGTGGTTCACCGTTGGTCTCTTCTCAACCTCTCCTGGTGGGGTTGTATGGAGACCATTGAAATGACAATAGTTCTTTATATTAATTACACATTAATGATGTTCCTTTGTTTAACCACTCAACATATTTATGCACATCTGGAATCCATTCTGAGTATATTTTGTGATAAGGATGTGTCATGCCCTGCCCCGAAGAGGCTACCAGAGGGCGTTTTCATGGTGAAAAACCTGTAAAATGATATGAAAGGAGCCACCAGAGGGAGCTCTTACAAAAGGCCAGGAATCTATAGGCTGAGGAGGGCCCATAGCAGAGGGAAGAAGATGGCTCCCCTTTAAGAAGGAAGCACCCTGGAGAAAGTTGTGGACCCTTCTAGGAGGAGGAGTCCAGAAGGGGAGGGGTGAGCTATTAGCAGCCCTATAAAAAGCACTTCCTGGGAGGAGATATCCAGAAGGGAAAGGGGACTGAAGAAGCAAGAAAGAGTCCTGGAGGTAACCTAAGAGACCAGTTGGAATGGTCTGCGAATCCCGGGGAATGGACTCCTAAGGAGGCTAACACTGAAGGTACTTCATTGTAAGCTCTTTGAGCAGGGACTGTCTTTTTGTGAATGGTGTACAGCGCTGCATATGCCTTGTAGCGCTATAGAAATGATAAGTAGTAGTAGTAGTAGTAGTAATATAGTTGAGAATTGTCTCTGAGCACTTTCTTATGTCCATATTAAATTACTAATATACTAATCTCTACTTTTGTTTTATCTTACCAATAATAATCTCAAATACTTTGTTCAGTTATTCAATTCATATATTTTTCTCTATCATTTTGATATACTCATACAAAAAATAAAAAAAAACAAAAAAAGAATCAAAAACAAATGATGTCCAACATTTTCCTCTGTCCCGTTGTGGATACCGTGTGAAAGTCTTGATCACAAGTATGTTTTACTAGTTATATTCCAAAGTAGTCTGTATCCAACATGAAATGTTCAACGGTAAATAATTGTTCATTCCATACTCCGTATATGCAGAAACCCAGACCTCACTAAAGTACCCCAGACCTCACTATTTAACCACGCCGGCTGTCGTTTGGTCTTCCGTCCTCCTTTTTTAATACGTGGAATATATTTGGCCTGGGCTTCAAAGATGGTGTTTTTGAACAGCATCCACGCCTGATGTAAATTTTTGACCCTTGTAGTCGCTCCTCCAAGTTTTCACCGTTCTTCTCATTTTATCATAGTCTCCTTTTTTATAGTTAAACGCTAATGTATTTGATTTCCTATGCATACTTACTTCAAAGCTAATATCAAATCCAATCATATTATGATCATTGTTATCAAGCGACCCCAGCACTATTACCTCCCGCACCAGATCATGTGCTCCACTAGGTCTAGAATTTTTCTTTCTCTCGTCGGTTCCTGTACCAGCTGCTCCATAAAGCTGTCCTTGATTTCATCAAGGAATTTTACCTCCCTAGCGTGTCCTGATGTTACATTTACCCAGTCAATATCAGGGTAATTGAAATCACCCATTATTATTGTGTTGCCCAGTTTGTTTGCGTCCCTAATTTCCTTTAACATTTCTGCATCTGTCCATCTTGGCCAGGCAGACGGTAGTACACTCCTATCATTATCTTTTCCCCCTTTACACATGGAATTTCAATCCACAGTGATTCCAAGAAGTGTTTTGTTTCCTGCAGAATTTTCAATCTATTTGATTCTAGGCTCTTGTTAATATACACCTGATCTACTACTGTCTCTTGTGCAACCTCACTATCAGGATACCTTATCTTCCCTGTTTTGTTGATATCTTTGAAAGAACCATGCGCTTTTGAGTGACTGTCAGCCTTCCCCCCATTTCTAGTTTAAAAGCTGCTCTATCTCCTTTTTAAATGCCAATGCCAGCAGCCTGGTCCCACCCTGGTTAAGGTGGAGCCCATCCTTTCAGAATAGGCTCCCCCTTCCCCTAAATATTGCCCAGTTCCTAACAAATCTAAAACCCTCCTCCCTGCACCATCGTCTCATCCATGCATTGAGACTCCGGAGCTCTGCCTGTCTCTTGGGCCCCGTGCGTGGAACAGGTAGCATTTCAGAACATGCTATGCTAGAGGATCTGGATTTGAGCTTTCTACCTAAGATTCTAAATGTGGCTTCCAGAACCTCTCTCCCACATTTTCTTATGTCATTGGTACCCACATGTACCAAGACAGCCGGCTCCTCCCCAGCACTATCTAAAATCCTATCTAGGTGACGCGTGAAGTCCGCCACCTTCGCCCCAGGTAGGCAAGTCACCAGGTGATCCTCACATCCACCAGACACCCAGCTATCTATATACCTAATGATCGAATCACCAACTACAACAGCTGTCCTAACCTTTCCCTCCCGGGCAGGTGTATGTACAAAAGAATCTATGGATTGCAAAACTTTCTTCCTTGTAATGGAACAAGACATATTAGCAAAATGGAAAGTTTCAAATTTGCGAGATAGGCAAACCAGATTCCACCAATGATTAAAAGTGATATTGACATCAGATTTCCAAGAAGACAGTATTATCTTCAAAGCCAGCATAAATAATATCCTATATAATAATTCTCACCTCCAACGTTCTGTCTTGCTGCCTGTGTTCGTGGCTGAGTTGGTCTGCTGTGCTCCAAAGCCCAGGCTGACGTCTCACGCAGCACTGATCAACCGCACGGCAGCAGCACGAGGCCCCGCCCTCGCCGCCACACCCCTCCCACCCAAGGTCGCCATCGCTCCCCCCTCCACCCCCACGAGGTCGCCGCAGCCACTGCTCCCCCCTCCACCCCCCGAGGTCGCCACCCAGGCCCAGCAACTTTCCCTCCAGGCCCGCCCACCCAACACAGACCTGCCAAGTCTCCCATAAAATACGTGGCGCCAGCTCCCATTTCCAGCCACTGCTGCTTCTCTTGTTGAGCAGCAGTGGCCGCTATAAAACCAAAAACAGCTGTTTTTAAAAAGCAAGAGCCACGTGAGGGGGCTTTTCAAGATGGCTGCCTAACCGCTAGGTTAGTAAACGCTCTGATCCTGTGGGTTAAAATATTTCTTTTCCTAAGATGTCGCATTCTAAGAGAAAAGGAACGTTGAGATTAGTTCCTCAGCCTACCTCATCTTCCTCTCCAACCCAGTCGTCTTTAGAGCATTACTTCTCTGGCAACTCCAAGTTACAGCAGAGAAATGATCCTGTTGCGGGGCTCCCTTGAGAAGCAGATTCCCCGCCGGGAGATGAGACTTCCCTTTCTCCACCTTCAGCTTTGATGATTCCTCC
The DNA here is from genome assembly GCF_901765095.1 of Microcaecilia unicolor. Classification (NCBI taxonomy): domain Eukaryota; kingdom Metazoa; phylum Chordata; class Amphibia; order Gymnophiona; family Siphonopidae; genus Microcaecilia; species Microcaecilia unicolor. The sequence goes on along the minus strand of NC_044031.1, from coordinate 258,653,878 downwards.
TTGTCCAGCATTGAAGGCGGTCCTAGAGGGAAGCCTAACCAACTCCGGAAGTGTGTTGAAATTGGCGACCGGCGAGGACCTAGGCCCACAGCAGACGACGCTGAAGCCTGTAGGAGCTACGTCTTCTTTGGTGAAGAGCTCGGAGGTAACTCTAAAAGCAATTTGGGCGATGTTAAATCGGATAGACACTACAATTCAAAAAACGTTGGGTGAAGTTGAAAATTTGAATAGTAAGTTTGAAAGTTTAAAAATGACTGTAGACTCTGTCAAACAAGAAATAACAACGCAAGTAACAACTTTACAAAAAGAGGTTGACTCAATTAAAGATTTTAAAATTGCAGTTATTAAAGATAACAGCGATATAAGAAGAAAGATTGAGCAGATTGAAAATTTTAATAGATGCCTCAATCTCCGCCCTTTAATTTTCCAAAGCTGTCGGGAGTGTCGCCAATAGATTCTTTTCGAAGATATTTGAATGAAATATTGAAAATTCCTTTGGAGGCTATACCCCTGATAAACAAGATATATTATATTCCTAAACCTAAAGGAGAGATAGTAGGTGCAGAAAATGAAATTCTTGATCTTTAAAACATTTCTGCTATTCTGGAGCAATCTTCAGAAACTGTGATTGAGAGAGCTACATTAATTGCTTCATTTGTTTTTGAGCAAGACTATAATACTGTATTAAGACTTTACTTCAAAAATCCTAAAGCTCAATTTTGTGGTTCCAAAGTTTGGATATATCCCGACGTGTCTAAGCAAACGCAGCAAAAAAGGAAGTTGTTTCTTGCTATGAAACAAAAGACAATAGAAATTGGGGGTTCTTTCTTTTTAGCATATCCGTGCAAATGCGTAGTTAAAATGGGTCAAATGAAATACACTTTTTTTTTCGCCAGATCATCTAAAATCGTTTCTAGATTTAAAACAATTGAAATAATATGTAAATAGACTTAGAGCTATGTCAGCCTTTTTGCCTTGATTTGTTATATACCTATTTGTAAACTTCTCTAATTCATTACTCGCCCTCATAATCTATTGAGGTCTAAAAAAGGATAAAATGTTTTCTTATGTAAAATTTTAATTTTCTATTCTCATTTTCACTTCTTGATATATTGTTTTCTTTATTATAATTCTTTCAATATTTTATTAAGGATTGTGAATTGAGAATATATTGTACTATTATTCACCTGTGTTTCTGTAAACAAGATTATTCTTGTTAATTTATGTTAGAATTAATAAATAAATAATAATTTTTTTTTAAAGCAAGCGCGGCACCGCAGGCAGCCATCAGGCATTGGCTGTTGGCACTGCAGCCACTCTTGTCGCCTCTCACGTCACTGCCCCTGGAGCAGAACCCCGGAGGAGTGCAACAATATGAGAGGTGAGAGGAGCGGCTGCACAGCCGACAGCCAATGCCTGATGGCTGCCTGCGGTGCCGCGCTTGCTTTTTAAAAACAGCTATTTTTGTTTTTGTAGCAGCCACTGCTGCTCAACAGGAGAAGCAGCAGTGGCCAGAAATGGGAGCTGGCGCCGCGTGTTTCATGGGAGACTTGGCAGGTCTGTGTTGGGTGGGCGGGCCTGGATGGAAAGAAAGGGATAGAGAGAGAGACACGGGATGGAAGAATCGGAAGAGGGGGATAGACGGATGGAAAGATGGGGAGGGAAAGAGGGAAAACAGATGGAAGGATGGGGAGAGAAACATGATGGAAGGATGGGGAGAGAAAGGGGGGATGGATGAATGGATGCAGAGAGAAAGGGGAGAGACTGGAAGGATGTGGAGAGAGAAGGGACACTGAACAGAAAAGGGTAGAGAGATAGAGAGACACTGGATAGAAGGAGGGGGAGAGAGACATTAGATGGAAGGATCAGGAGAGAGGGTAGATGGTTAGAAGGATGGGTGGAGAAAGAGGGAAGACGCTGGATGGAAGGGTATGGAAAAAAAAGGAGAGACTGGATGGAAGGATGCAGAAAGAAAGAGCGGAGACATTGGGAGGAGTCCTGAGACCAGAGAAGGGGAGGGGGTCCTGAGAGGGGGGGAGGGAGAGGGTCCTGAGACCAGAAGGGGAGGGGTGGTCTTGAGACTAGAGTGGAGGGGTCCAGAGACCTGAGAGGGGGGGGAGAGGGAGGAAGAGGGGGTCCTGAGACCAGAGAGGGAGGGGGGAGGTATCTCTGTCACACACTCTCTCTCTCTTTCTCACACAGTCAGTGTCTTTCTCTCTCTCACTCTCACATACTGTCTCTCACACACTCTATGTCTCACACTGTATCACATTCACTCTCTAAGTGTCACACCGTCACTCTCAAACACTCTCTCGATCTCATACACTCTCAGTCTCACATAGAGTCTGTGTATCGCACACATACTCTCACACTCTATCTGTCTCACACACACTCTCTCTCACACACTCTCTCACAGACACACTCACACTCACTCTCTCTCTCTGTCACCCACACACACTCACACATTCACTCTCTCTCTCTCTCTCTCTCTCACACAGTCACTCTCACACACACTTTCTCAAGCATACACACTCCAAGGAAAACCTTGCTAGCGCCCGTTTCATTTGTGTCAGAAACGGGCCTTTTTTACTAGTATCTAATAATTTTGCAATATACTTTTCTGTAATAGATGACACAACTGTGGATTTCCAAAAAAAAGCTATGGCTAAGGAAAGAGGTACATGAATGTCCCATATTTCTTGTATAGCCAGACAAACTTTTATCCAGTATACAGTGAGTGAAGAACATTCGAACAGCATACGTACAATTGATGCAGGATGCTGTGTATAATGCCAGCAAGCACTGGATGATGTGTCCTATTTTTCCCAGCTTAACTAGGGAACTTACAACCTGGTGTGTAATAAAAAGGATGGTTTGAGACAAGGAAGCTGAGCTGGAGATATGGAACCCACAGTTCCAAAATCGATCCCATTGTTTTTGAGACACGGAACTCAGATCTTTCTTCCATACAGTTTGAAGTGATGATCTACTGTCAAAAAAGTTAGTAATCAGTAGTTTTAAATATATGATGCTGTCAGGCTTATTTTTGAAAGAGAAGGACGCCCATCTTTTGACACAAATCGGAAGATGGGTGTCCTTCTCACAGGGTCGCCCAAATCGGCATAATCGAAAGCCGATTTTTGGCGTCCCCAACTGCTTTCCGTCATGGTGACGACCAAAGTTTACGGGGGGGGGGTGTCGGAGGCATAGCGAAGGTGGGACTTGGGCATGCCTAACACATGGGCGTCCTCGACCCATAAAGGAAAAAAAGCACTTGGATGACTTTATTTGGTCCTTTTTTTTGTTACGACCGAGCCACGAAAAGGTGCCTGAACTGACCAGCTGATCACCGGAGGGAATCGGGGATGACCTCCCTTATTCCCCCAGTAGTCACTAACCCCCTCCCATCCTCAAAACAATAGTTTAAAAATATTTTGTGCCAGCCTCAAATGTCATACTCAGGTCCATCGCAGCAGTATGCAGGTCCCTGGAGCAGTTTTAGTGGGTGCAGTGCACTTCAGGCAGGCGGACCCAGGCCCACCCCCTCCTACATGTTACATTTGTGGTGGTAAATGTGAGCCCTCCAAAACCCACCACAAACCCACTGTACCCACATCTAGGTGCCCCCTAAGGGCTATGGTAGTGGTGTACAGTTGTAGGGAGTGGGGTTTGGGGGGTTTTGAGGAGCTCAGAACACAAGGTAAAGGAGCTATGTACCTGGGAGCTTTTTCTGAAGTTCACTGCAGTGCCCTCTAGGGTGCTCGGGTGGTGTCCTGGCATGTCAGGGGGACCAGTGCACTACGAATGCTGGCTTCTCCCATGACCAAAGGGCTTGGATTTGGTCATTTCTGAGATGGGAGTCCTTAGTTTCCATTATCGCCGAAAATCAGAAACGATCAAGTCTAAGGACGATCATCTCTAGGGACGACCTAAATGTCAAGATTTGGGCGTCCCCGACCGTATTATCGAAACGAAAGATGGACGCCCATCTTGTTTTGATAATATGGGTTCCCCGCCCCTTCGCCGGGACATCCTGCGAGGACATCCTCAGGAAAACTTGGGCTCCCCTTTCGATTATGCCCCTCCATATGTCCAGTGGCATGCAGCAGTCGAAGAAGCTGGAGTAAAGAAGCACGTTATAATTTGCTTATGTGAACCTAAGGTTTGAGAAAGTTGTAGCAATGAAAAATAATTATTATCTGGCAGAGCATATTGGGATTGAAGTTCCTGAAAAGGCTTACAGCCCTCTTCATCCATCACCTGATCCAAATAATGTATACCACATGCTGCCCATTTAGGCCAATAGATTGGAGCTTTATCAATGGTTATGGAAGAGTTAAACCACAGAGATTGACAGCTAGAGGACTTTCAAGGAATTTTCAAAGTTGTGTCCACTGTTTCCAAGGGAAATATTGTGGAGTGTAAGATTGGGTGAGATTTAAATCTACCTGGGAGTGAGAAGCCCAAGAGTGGTAAAAGTTGTAACAGAGAGAAAATTCATTCCGCCACTAGGAACCACTTAGGAGAGATAGCAGAATGTGATTCACAGAGCCACCACTGACCCTGTTGAAATATAAAAGCGAGGCGATACATATAAAAGTCTGGAAAAACAATGCCACATTTATTGCATAGCGCTTTTAATTTTCGGACCCTAATTCTAAGCATCTTATTTTGCCAGAGGAAGTTATAAAGGATAGATTCAAGATTGCTGTTAAAAGTTTGGGGAGCCAGGCATGGTAGCATCAACAGATTATAATTGACATAGGATATTATCATCATTTTAACAGTCTCTGCCCGGCCTCACCAGAAAAGCCGGAGGGGAGACCATCAAATTACCGCATCCTTGACATGATGAAGAAGTCTGTTCCTGTTACTTGACAGAGTAACATTTAAGTCAGGATAAAATTTGATACCAAGATATTTCACTCTCTCTGAGCCCCATTGGAGTTCAGCATCACCAAGCTGTGATTTGTGACAATAGACAGTAATAGGCAAGATGATAGATTTCTCCCAATTAATCTTGTAGCTCAAAACTGCTGAAAAGATGCAATAAGCCGCATTAAATGAGGAAGGGATGTCTCCACATCTGATAATTAAATAACCATATCGTTTGCATACAAGGAAACTTCGGCTTCCTCTTGTTTAATTGTGATACCTGTAATTTGAGCTGAGTGCTGAATTGCAATTGCCAGGGGTTCCAGAGCTAGGTCTAAAAGCAAGGGTGACAAAGAGCACCCTTGGTGCGTCCATCTGGAGAGATGAAATTCTGAGGAGAAAGTAGCATTGATCCATATACATGCAACGGGAGCCTCATACAGTTTAGATATCATATTTGTGATGACTGGGCCCAAGCCAAACTATTTGAGAACTTTAAACAGGTAGGTCCATTTGACCCAGTCGAACGTCTTTCAGCATTTAAAAACAGGGCCCCCTGAGACAAAGTAGAGGAGGAGGAGGCATGCAGAATACATAGTAAAAGCCTTTTATTAAAAAAGGAGTGCCTCCCAGCAATGAAGCCAGATTGGTCTGTGTGGTTAATGATAGGCACAATTTTTTCCATTCTGGTTGAAATTATTTTTGCATAGATCTTAGCTTCCACATTGATAAGAGATATCGGTCTGTAGCTTTTAATGTCCAATGGGTCCCAATGTGGTTTAGGAAACATAACAATCATTTCTTCAGCAAAAGTGCATGAAAACTGGATCCACTTGTAAGGAATGGAAAAGATCTAACAAAAGAGGAGCAAGGGTGGACTTGAAAGTTTTATAAAATTCCACAGGATATCCATCTGTTCCTGGTGCTTTATTAGAATTGAGCAATTTAATAGCTTGTAATATTTATGTGATGGTGATAGGTTGTTCCAAAAGCTGACAGGAAGTATCACTTACAGCAGGTGGTGGAAATGATGCCAAGAAGAGGTCAGTGAAGTGATAAGTTCCAACGTGTAAAGTTGCTTGTAAAATTGGATGAACTGATCAGAGATTGCCACATTGTCAGTAATGATAGTACCAGAAGATGTCTGTATGGTTGCAATATTCGGTTTGACTGCTTTGGATTTCAAGTAGGTGGCCAACAAATGACCACTTTTATTCTCACTATGAGAGTAATGAGAGGCGGTTTGAAACACACTTGCAGCTGCTTCTTCCAAGCAAATTGTATTATATTCATACCTGGATTTAAGTAAAGCATTGCAAGCAATAGGATCAGAAGAGGCAGCATGTGATTGTTCCAATGCTTTGATGCCCAATTCAAGTTGTAATTTGCGAGCATTACATTTTGTTTTTTCAAATGAGCCACATAGGTGATAAATGAGCCACGAAGAGAGGATTTCATAGCATCAGAAGAATCCGCAGCCAAGTGGAGAACTCGAACTCCCCACGGGAAAACACAAGTGTAAGTGAGAGTGGGATGTTTGACCACGGAAATTTCCGTGGTCAAACTCTCACTTACACAGGATTTCATAGGATCCCATTTCAGAGAAGTTGTAACAGGAGAGGATGTATTGTGCTCATAGTATTTGTGAATTGTATTGATGACCCAAGTCCTTAAAGTCCTCCAAGAGAAATAGAGGAATTGAGTCTCCACCTAGAGCTGGAGTTGGCTGGTTGTGAAATATCCAAGACAAGTAACAAAGTCCGTTTCGTGAAAAATGAAACAGGCCCTAGGAAGGCTCTTGTCTAAGAGATTTCTCCTCTCTCCCCTGCCCTCCATGTCCAACAATTCTCCCCTCTCGTCCATGTCCAGCGATTCTCCTCTACCCTGCCCTGCCCTGCCCTCCCCTCCAATCCATGTCCAGCGATTCTCCTCTGCCCTCCCCTCCCATTCATGTCCATTGATTCAAAATGGGTGCTAACCTGATGCAGGTTTGAGCATCATGTGTGAGTGAGGACGGAGTATTCTCTGTAATCAAAATTTTGGTGTGCAAAGGGACCTGGATGAACTGAAATTAAAGGTCTGCCACTTCAGGCAACAACACCCTGACCTATACCAATAGTGCAGGGGAAGGTGGCAGCAGAGAGAGACCCCTGACGCAGGCACTGTGTGCCAAAACATGGCCCGTGTCGGGTCCATATTGGAAAATTGACATTTATTAATAAAGAACCGTGTCCCATTTCTGTATGCTCCTGGTGCCTTTCTGGTATTTTGCCATCTTGCTCCACACTGTCTGTAGTTCCTGCTCCATTTTATCTGAAGTTCCAGGTTGTAGATGTAACTATTTGCCCTTTCAAATCCAAACTCAAGGTGAGTTATAGTCAGGCACAGTAGATATTTCCCTGTTCCCAGGAGACTTGCGATCTAAGTTGGTACCTGAGGTAATGAAGGCTTAAGTGACATGCCCGATGTCACAAGGAATATCAGTGGAAGAAGTGGATTTGGACCCTGTCTTCCTCAGTTCTAAGCTCTCTGCTCTAACCTCCAGCCTACTCCTCCTGAGAATGCTACCAGGGAGTATTTGGCACCCTGCTAATTACAAGTAAAACCATAGGACATTCACACATTTTGCAGAGTTGTAGTCTTCTCCAAGTAGTGACTGTTTTTGTCTTCAAACAAGATAATGTGGTTTCCATGTTAATCCACTTATATCTCATTCTCTCACCTTCTTATCGCTCAGCTAGAACATCAACTCCTCCCATACCCCCACACCCCCCACTTCCTTCCTTCCCATTTGTAATGTAAACTAGACTCACTTCCATGGTCCAGTGACCTCATCTGCTGCTCCTGACTGTAGGTGAAGCAATATATTGTTAGGTAGATAAAACAATATCACGTTATATATTTTATTGTTTATTCAATTTTCTTGCCTAGACAAAAAAGAAATGAAAATGTACTGGTCTTGCTAGTTTTTGTGCTGTAGCCAAACCCATGGAGAGGAATTTGATGATGACTTCAGTCCTGAGAGGCTGATGCTAAAAGCCATGCGCAGATGTCTACTTCTATGCGAGTATAATACTATAGCATGCAACAAGCTAAGCATATTCAAATTTTATGCACACTGAACTTGCATGCAAATCAGGGGGAGCCTCCTGGATGCATACGCACAAAGGTTCTGTGATAAGCATGGCTTCTTGTGCACATGTCGGAACAACAGGGGCTATCCGGGAAATTACAGACTGGTAAACCTGATGTCAGTGCCTGGCAAAACAGTGGAATCTATTATAAAGAATAAAACTACAGAACACATAGATAAACATGGTTTAATAGGGCAGAGTCAGCATGGGTTCAGCCAAGGGAAGTCTTGCCTCATCAATTTGCTTCATTTCTTTGAAGGTGTGAATAAACATGTGGCTAAAGGTGAGTCAGTTGATGTAGTGTATCTAAATTTTCAGAAAGCTTTTGATAAAATTCGTCATGAGAGACTCCTGAGAAAATTAAGGAGCCATGGGATAGGAAGTAAGGTTCTGGTGTGGATTAGGAATTGGTTATTGGACAGAAAACAGAGGGTAGGGTTAAATAGTCATTTCTATCAGTGGAGAAGGGTGAACAGTGGAGTGCCACAGGGATCAGTACTGTGGCTGGTGCTATTTAACATATTTACAAATGATATGGAAATTGGTAAGATGAGTGAGGTGATTAAATCTGCAGATGACACAAAACTATTCAAGGTTGTTAAAACACATGCAGACAGAAATATTGCAGGAAGACCTTAGGAAATTGGAAGACTGGGCATCCAAATGGCAGATGAAATTTAATATGTATAAATACAAGGTGATGCACATTGGAATGAATAATGCAAATCATAGTTACCTGATGCTAAGGTCCACCTTGGGGGTACTCAAGAAAAAGATCTAGGAGTTGTTGTAGATAATACGCTAAAATCTTCAGCTCAGTATGTGGCGGCAGCCAAAAAAGCAAACAGGATGCTAGGAATTATTAGGAAAGGGATGGTGAATAAGACCAAAAATACTATAATGCCTCTGTATTGCTCCATGGTGCAACCGTACCTTGAGTATTGTGTTCAGTTCTGGTCGCTATGTCTCAAAAAAGATATAGCGTAATTAGAAAAAGTTCAAAGAAGAGCAACCTTCAACATCATGGACACTTGGGCAAATGCATTTCAACTGAAACTCAACAATGAAAAAACACACTGTCTCGTCTCATCTCAACACAGCATGGACAACCCCACAATTATCAACACTCCAGACCACAGCCTCCCTATCTCAGACAGCCTGAAAATCCTCAGCATCACAATAGACTGCTACCTAACACTAGAAAACCAAGTGTCATCCAGAACGAAGAAAATGTTTCACGCAATGTGGAAACTCAAACGCGTGAAACAATACTTCCTGAGGGAAACATTTTGCAATCTGATACAATCAATGGTACTAAGCCATTTAGACTACTGCAATGGAATCTATGCGGGATGTAAAGAACAAACCTTAAAAAAACTCCAGACCGATACGCTAGTGCAAAACCCCTCCGCGAAAAACTACATTGGCTCCCAATTAAAGAACACATTGCTTTCAAGATCTGCACAATGGTTCACAAGATTATCTATGGTGAAGCCCCAGGATACATGACACACTTGATTGACCTACCTATGAGAAACACGTCCGAATCATCACGAACGTACCTAAACCTGCACTACCCAAGCTGCAAAGGACTCAAATATAAATCAACATACACATCCAACTTTTCCTACATAAGCACCCAATTGTGGAACGCCTTACCAAAAGCCATGAAAACCTTGTACGACCACCTACACTTCCGGAGAACACTAAAAACTTATCTTTTTAAAAAGGCATACCCTACCAACCCAACAAATGCCTGATCTCTGCAACACAATAACACTAGAATTCAAAATGCACAAAACACAACTCTCCCACTGTTCAACGACCTTTTGTGGCTGTCCCACATGAACTTTATCTCATCTCAGCATCACTCTGCATTTATAAACACCGGAGACTGTAAACGTACCTCTGGTATGATGTAAGCCACATTGAGCCTGCAAATAGGTGGGAAAATGTGGGATACAAATGCAACAAATAAAATAAAAACCAAAACGATAAAAGGGATGGAAAACCTCTTGTATGAGGAAAGGCTAAAGAGGATAGGTCTGTTCAGCTTGGAAAGAGATGGATGAGGGGAGATATATGCCAGCTTGGAGTTGTGCAAAGATTTTTTTTTATAGTACTTATTTTGTTTATGGTTTTATATGAGAAAGTAAGGGGGTAATTTTCTTTAAATCTCCCATTATTTTTTTTTGCCTCCAAAAATCACACTCATTAAGGACTAGATTCAGTAAAAGGCGCCCGAATATGGGTGCCAAAAAAATTGCACACTATACGCTATTCTGTAAACGGTGCTCCAAATTGGGCGCTGTATATAGAATAGTATGTAGTGCCGAGATCCACACCCAGCTAAAAGCGCAAAGGTTTACACCAACTGGTGTAAATCCTCATGTGTAATACTATAATACTGTGCTCATCTTTAGTGAATGCCCTTGACCTGCCCATGCCCCTCCCATATATATGCCTCCTTTTAAGATGCACATTAAAAGATTTGCATGTACATCTTTATAGAATAGCACTTAACAAGATATGTGCACAAATACTAATTAGAGCCAATTAACTGCAACAATTGGTTGTTAATGCCCAATTATTGCTAATTATTGGCTTGCTACTCAATAAAATTGTGCTTGCAAATTGGGTGTGTGTCCAAATTTGCGCATGCAATTTTTGGTGCCATATATAGAATATGGGGAAATTTTGGCCTATTTACTTAATTAGCAGGACTTAGACAAGTTGGTTTGCAAAATGGAACAGGCTACATGTGTATTGGCAGCTACACTTGGAGTTGCAAAATTGCCACTTCCACATTTAAGTGCTAGAACGTACACATGGAAAATGCAGAGATGATGCTACTCTTTCAGCACATATGCTTTTGCAAAATGGCTGCTCCTGCTGCATGTACATTCCTGTACTTCCTTAAGTGTGATTTACAAAAGGTTCCGTGTTCTGCAGAACCTTTTGTAAAATACCATATATGCTCAAAAATAAAGCCATTTGCATATAAACCAAGATAACATTTTTCCCCTAAAAAAGGGGAGAAAATGTTAATTCAAATATATACCAATGGTTTATATTCAAGTACTGGTAATCTTCTCTCTCCTCCCCTTCCCTTCCCTTCCTTCCCCATGCAATCTTGCATTTCTCCTTTTCCCTCCCTTTGCAGAGGTGTCCTGTCATGGCCGGCTCTGCCCCCAGCCCACCAAACTGGAAACTCCCACTCGCTCACTCCCTCCCTTGTAAAGAAAACACCCCCTCCTCCCAGCCCCACTGTAGATCCCCTCCCAGGACCTACCTTACAACCTTGGTGGTCCAGTGGTGAGCTGGAGGGTAGGAGCAATCCTCCTACACTCCTGCCCATACAGTCTCCATAGTGAAAATGGCTGCTGCAAGTTTCAGTAGCAGTCTCATAAGATTATTTATTTGTTACATTTGTATCCCACATTTCCCCACCTATTTGTAGGCTCAATGTGGCTTACATAGTACCAGAGAGACCTTTGCAGGCTCCGGTGTGAACAAATACAGGGTGATGTTGTGGTAAAATCAAGTTAATGTGGCACAGCCACATTAGGGAATCGGAGAACGGAAGAGTTGTGTTATGTCCATTACGTGCAAATAGCATTTTAGTATTTTCTCACCATAAGGTCATTCATGCAGTGCTCTGGTCTGGCAAAATACTGTTTTACAGAGGTGTCTCTCTGGTTAGCATGTGGTATCTATATGGGTTCAGTCTTGTTGTAAGCATTTGGCCTGTCTCTCCAACATAGCATCTTTCTTTACATTTTTGCTTTAAATAATATACACTGCATTTGAAGGTGAGCATGTGTAAGATCCCCTCATGCTGATTGTTTTTTTCCATGTGAGAGTGACTGTGGGGTCCTGTGATATGTGTTGGCACAGTTTGCTGAGATGCCCATTATAGGCCTTATTCTATAAAGGTTTATAAACCAAGACCTCCATTTTTGGGCTTTTTTTTTTTTTGGACCAAAAATCTAGGTTTATATTAGAGTATATACAATGCCTCTGGAACTGAGTACATCCCAACCTGGACATATCAGTTCCCATTGCAACTTTCTTTATAAAACTGAGATTAACAATATTACAAGAAACCATGAGTAGTCTTAAAAGCCTGATTAAAAAGGACAACAAATTTTATACCGGACTATCTTGCAACACTCAATCACTGAATTTTCATTTCATGGACTCTAACAGGCAATGAAACGCAGTTCATGGGACTTAGTTCAGTCCTTTTTATAAAAGCAGAGAATAAAAGAGAGTTAAAGCATGAATGTTCAGATTAAAAGAAGAGAACATTGGAGAGTAGTTATTTGAAAACTGTCTCAATGGTGAAGTGACTCACAGACTGGCAAAGGTTGAGGACCACTGCAGAGAAGGACAAAAGACAGGTGTAGTTTGTACTACATATAACACACTGCATTTTTGTGTTCCATATTGTACTAGGATTTATTGAAAGGAGCAGTACAGGTTAGCTGTAAGAAAGAAATGTGTGACAATGGTTGCCATAATTGCTGCAGCAGATCATTAAACAATTAAACTTAATTTGTTTGTTTTGAAGTACAAAGGATAGAAAGAGAGAAGTCTAAGGGAAAGACAAACAAAAACAAGCCATTGTGATGTATGGGGGTCCAGCATTCTTAGTACACTGGCCACAGAGACATCCTGGGAGAGCAGTGGGGCAGTCTAGGGGCACTGAAGTGGACTTTTAGGTACACATTTCACTGTTACCCCTTATATAGTATGGTAAGCCCTTCAAAACTCACCAAAAACATACTGTAGCTAAGTGTACACCGCTACAATAGCCCTTATGTTTGTTGGTGACACCTATTTGTAGGTACAGTAGGTTTTTGGTGAGTTTTGGAGAGCTCACACTTTCCACCAAAAGTGTACCAGTTAGAGTGTGATATGGGCCTGGGTCCCCTTCTCTACAGTCCACTGCACCAACCACTAGGCTAATACAGGAACCTGCTTCCTGCTCTAATAGGATTGGCCATAACATCTGAAGCTGTCATAGAGGCTGATATGTACTGTTTCTTTACCAGCTTTGAGGAATGAGAAGGGATCAGTGATCACTGTGGCAGTGAGAGAGTTAATGCTTTAATCCCTCCAGTGATCATTTTGGGTACCATTTGGTCACTTAGTGGTGCTTGAAACAGGTCTAGCCAAAAAGTCTTAATTTTGGTCATAGATAAGTACATAAGTATTGCCATACTGGGAAAGACCAAAGATCCATCAAGCCCAGCATCCTGTTTCCAGCAGTGGCCAATCCAGGTCACAATTTACATGGCAAGATCCCAAAGAAGTACAAAACATTTTATACTGCTTATCCCAGAAATAGTGGATTTTCCCCAAGTCCATTCAATAACGGTCTATGGACTTTTCCTTTAGGAAGCCGTCCAAACCGTTTTTAAACTCCGCTAAGCTAACCACCTTTACCACATTCTCTGGCAACGAATTCCAGAGTTTAATTACACGTTGAGTGAAGAAACATTTTCTCTGATTCGTTTTAAATTTACTACATTGTAGCTTCATCGCATGCCCCCTAGTCCTAGAATTTTTGGAAAGCGTAAACAGACGCTTCACATCTACCCGTTCAACTCCACTCATTATTTTATAGACCTCTATCATATCTCATCTCAGCCGCCTTTTCTCCAAGCTGAAGAGCCCTATAGCCTTTCCTCATAGGGAAGTCGTCCTAGCCCCTTTATCATTTTTGTTGCCCTTCTCTGCACCTTATCTAATTCCACTATATCTTTTTTGAGATTCGACGACCAGAATTGAACACAATATTTGAGGTGCGGTCGCACCATGGAGCGATACAAAGACATTATAACATCCTCATTTTTGTTTTCCATTCCTTTCCTAATAATACCTAACAATCTATTTGCTTTCTTAGCCGCAGCAGCACACTGAGCAGAAGGTTTCAACGTATCATCAACGATGACACCTAGATCCCTTTCTTGGTCTGTGACTCCTAACGTGGAACCTTGCATGACGTAGCTATAATTCGGGTTCCTCTTTCCCACAAGCATCACTTTGCATTTACTCGCATTAAACGTCATCTGCCATTTAGACGCCCAGTCTCCCAGTCTTGTAAGATCCTCTTGTAATTTGTCACATTCCTCCCGTGATTTAACAACTTTGAATAACTTTTGTGTCATCAGCAAATTTAATTACCTCACTAGTTACTCCCATCTCTAGATCATTTATAAATATGTTAAAAAGCAGTGGTCCCAGCACAGACCCCTGGGGAACCCCACTAACTACCCTTCTGCATTGAGAATACTGACCATTTAACCCTACTCTCTGTTTTCTATCTTTTAACCAGTTTTTAATCCACAATAGAATACTACCTCATATCCCATGACTCTCCAATTTCCTCTGGAGTCTTTCATGAGGTATTTTGTCAAATGCCTTCTGAAACTCCAGTGTCCATGGAGGCTCCGGGCTCCAAACTCCAGGCCTGGTGGAAGCGACGCGGCTCCAAACTCCGGGCCTTGTGGAAGCGGCGCCGCTAATCGAGCACCAACCGGCGATAAAGGCCGATCCGACCGCCGAGTCCCGGGAGGAGATTTCAAGTGACACCGCTTCACCTCCGGAGCAGGGAGAGGCAAGTGAACCTCTCCCTATGGAGGACCACGTGGAACCCACCCGGCGGCGACCACGGCACCTGCTGTCCAGCTCTGCCCCTACCCGATCAACCACTTGTGAGAACAAGTTCGTCCTCCCACCCGTCTGCCCACTGAGGGAAAGATCAGAAACCAAGTCTCACCTTGCCGAGACCACGCGACTGATCCCAACCATACACTGGCCCGGCACAACAGCGGCCCTGTAGCAGCAGCACTGGGAACAGCTGACACCGGGACTCCAAAAACGACAAGGCGGCAATCAGGAAGTGTGACTGCACTCCAAATTCTATGCGATCGCGCGGAGCGGTGCAACAGGGGAGTAACGCGCACGGAGGGAGGTGATTGGTGACTGCTGCCCTTTGACTCACACTGCCAATCACCGACGGAGCACTCTTACCACGGAATCTCCGCATCCTGCAACTGATGCATTCCCCAGCCATCCAGACCTGGACTGCCCCTACCCACTCCAGTTGCGTGCTCATCCTGCGCTACAACCATCAGATTTCTACCTCCAGCTTTACCGCTAGAACCACGGGAACCGGTGGAACCTCCGCATCCTTGCAACTGAGTGCTGCACTCTCCTACATTCAACCCTGGACTGCCCCTACCCGCTCCAGTTGCCTGCTCACCATACACCACAACCATCAGACTTCTACCTCCATATACTGAAACAGCTCTACCCTTAGAACCACGGGAAAAATCATCTGCACACCTAACTGTGAGTAAACTAGTCATTTGTAACCAATCAACCCACTTACCATCACTATAGAGCTCCAAAGCCACCCCCAAACCACACAGACCATCCTAAGAACAAGACCCAACAACACAACCATCAAACCCGATCATCTAACAGCTCAAAACAAACCAACACCAAAATGAACACCGCCTAACTGCTCCTAATATTCTACTCCTTATCCCTAATCCACTACACATTAACTACCCCTCTCACAGATACTAGCAACATACCCACAATACACAAGTTAAATAGACTGTCCAAATACAATACATCTCACCAAACTAACAACAACCAAAACAATGGAAGAATTATTATACGCGGACAAAATCAACACAAAGGAAAGAAAGGAAACAACAAACGCACACAAGAGAATAGACAACTAACAAAAATCAACACAACTTCGAACTTAGATGAACCTTACCAAATAATTCAAGTGGGATACATAAACGCCAGATCACTAGTCAACAAAACAACAACAATAATAGACTGGATCACGTCAGACAATCTCAACATACTACTCATCAGTGAAATCTGGATCCATGACCAAAAGGACCCCATAATTTTAGATCTATGCCCCCCAGGCTATAAAATCACTCACTGGACAAGAAAAGAAAAAAGAGGAGGAGGCATAGCACTGATCTACAGATCCCACCTCACCGTAACAACAATAGCCAAGTCAATTATACCCCAACTTGAAATTGCCTCAGTTAGAATCCAACGTACAACCTTGCTTGACCACCTAAACGTTATCTTGTTTTACAGACCACCAGGTAACTGGCATGAATGCCAATCTCACTTCATGGATGTCATGTCAAATACCTGTATATCTAATTCCAATCTACTAATAAAAGGGGACATAAAACTACACCTAGAAGACCCTAAATCAACCAATGAACGTGAATACAAGGACTTCCTCCAATTATGGGACCTTAAATGGCCAAAAATGCAAGAAACCCATATCAAAGGACACACACTCGACCTCATCATACACAAACTGTCATCTGACTTGAACCTAATATTATCAGATACAAAATGGACAGACACACCGTGGTCAGACCACCACAAATTAAACCTATCCCTACAATGGCGAAAAAAGGCTCATACCACAATCAAGAACGCACAACCTACACCACAAGAGGCCAAGTTGACTCAGTAACATTCTGGCAACAGATCTATAATAATGATTGGACAGCACAAATGGACTCGAAACATTATCTCCTAGACTGGGACAACAGATGTAGAAGCATACTAGACAAAATAGCACCACTATAAACAAGAACCTCATGAAGACACAACTCAATACCATGGTTTAACAAAGAACTGAAAAAACTAAAAACACAAGTTAGGAGGCTTGAATGAGCATGGAACAAAATAAAAGATGAATACACATTTAATGCATGGAAACAAATGCAAAGAAAATACAAATATGCAATAAGACAAACCAAACGATCTTACTAAAAAACCAAAATAGGACCAGTCTACAAAGACACGCATAAACTTTTCCAACTCGTGAACAAACTACTAGATACCACACCAGTTACCACAACCAATACAGACACTTCATCAGCAGACAGCCTTGCTAAATACTTCGAGAAAATTATAAAAGTACGAAACACGTTACCACATAATACCACTGACCACGAAAAATTCATTGACTGTCTGGACCCAATCCTTGGTGAAATCCCAGCAGACCGAATCTGGACAAACTTCACTCTACTTACCAATATCGTCGCCCAAGCGATCAACATGTTCGCCAAAATCCACCACAAACTGGACATATGTCCCATCAACTTAATAAAATGCACCCCTCAATGTTTCATAGCAGACCTCACGCCACACCTAAACTACATGCTACAACATGGAGTCTTCCCTAATGATAAAGGAAACATATTACTCACCCCAATACCTAAAGACTCAAAGAAAAAAGCAAACAACATAACCAACTACTGCCCGGTAGCATCCATCCCTCTGGCAGTCAAACTAATGGAAAGTATGATAACCAAGCAACTCACCGACTACCTAAACAAATTCTTAATATTACATGAATCACAATCAGGATTTCGATCCAACCACAGCACCAAAACAGTACTTATCACTCTTCTAACCAAATTCAAACAAGAAATCGCAACTGGCAATAGTGTACTTCTCCTACAATTCGACATGTCTAGCGCGTTCGACAAGGTAGACCATAAAATATTACTAAATATCCTAGAATACTTTGGGATTGGTGGAAGTGTACTTAATTGGATCAATGGCTTCCTAACCGCAAGAACATACCAAGTGATATCAAATTCGAACACATCATCACCATGGAAACCAGAATGTGGAGTACCCCAAGGATCACCACTATCACCAACCCTGTTCAACCTAATGATGACACCACTGGCCAAATCCTTATCTAACCAAGGCGTTAACCCTTACATTTACGCAGATGATGTCATGATCTACATCCCGTTTAAACATGATCTAACAGAAATCAGAAACAAAATCAAACACAGCCTCCACATCATGAATTCTTGGGCAGATGAGTTTCAATTAAAACTCAACGCAGAAAAAAACACAATGTCTCATCCTCGCATCACAATACAACACAAACAAACCCACCCACCACTATAAACACCCCAGACTACACCCTTCCTGTTTCAGATAGTCTGAAAATTCTCGGAGTTACAATCAACCGAAATCTCACACTAGAAAACCAAGCAAAATATACAACAAAGAAAATGTTCCACTCAATGTGGAAACTCAAAAGAGTAAAACCTTTCTTCCCAATGGAAATATTCCGCAGCCTGATGCAATCAATGGTGCTAAGCCACCTAGATTACTGCAATGCAATTTATGCTGGATGCAAAGAACAAATCATTAAGAAACTCCAAACTGCCCAAAACACCGCAGCCAGACTCATATTCGGAAAAATGAAATACGAAAGCGCCAGACCACTAAGAGAAAAACTACACCGGCTCCCATTTAAAGAACGCATTGCATTCAAAATCTGCGCCCTGGTTCACAAAATAATTCACGGTGAGGTCCCAGTCTACATGACAGACCTTATAGACTTACCAAACAGGAACACAAAAACATCAACACATACATACCTGAATCTCCACTACCCTAGCTGCAAAGGTCTAAAATATAAATCAACATATGCATCCAGCTTCTCCTATATAAGCACGCAACTATGGAATGCACTTCCAAACGTCATGAAAACAATGCACGATTTAACAAACTTCCAGAAATCACTAAAAACCAATCTGTTCCAAAAGGCATACCACAATGACCCATCCTAAACACCAGACAATGAAATTTATACCAGAACTGGCCAAAACTGAACTCTTTATACTTGACTGCTTAATTTACTCTGTCACCTATGAACTCTAACACAATACCACTCTGTACTTCTTAATCCGAAAATGGTGATCACCATTACGGCATTATGTAAGCCACATTGAGCCTGCAAATAGGTGGGAAAATGTGGGATACAAATGCAACAAATAAATAAATAAACCGGCTCACCTTTATCCACATGTTTGTTCACCCCTTCAAAGAAATGTAGTAGATTGGTGAGGCAAGATTTCCCTTCACTAAATCCATGTTGACTTTGTCTCATTAATCCATGCTTTTGAATATGCTCTGTAGTTTTGTTCTTAATAATAGTCTCTACCATTTTGCCCGGCATTGATGTCAGACTCACCGGTTTATAATTTCCCAGATCTCCTCTGAAACCTTTTTTAAAAATCGGCGTTACATTGGCCTTTTGTTTTCATTGTGTTCTGTTACTGCAGAAAAATGGTTATCTTTTGGTGCCACCCATGTCCCACCCAAAACATGCCTCCCATCATGCCCCCTTGAAATCTGAATGAACTGTGGAGCAAAATATCTAAAACGTCTAAAATTGCAACTTGGATATTTTTGAGAGAAAAACATCCTTCTTCCACCTCATGAGATTTTTTGGATGTTTTGTTGTTTTGAAAATGAGCCCCCTAACATACCACCTTTGACCTCTAGCTACAAGTTCAACAAAATGGTTTAGAATAAGCAAAGGCAATAAAAAGGAAGCAAATGGTGAGTAGGAAGGAAGAGAAAGAAGGGAGAAAGGACTGACCATTGGGACAATAGCATGGACAACAGAGGTTTAGATCCACACGCAAACAATTCTCCAACCAACAGAGCAGACCAAAGATAAAAGAGCAAACACAAGTTTATTAAAATCAGATGCCCGACGTGGATATGTTTCGCCTTCCAGAGGCTACGTCAGGGGCTTAACTTTCATCTACAAAAATACACATTAAAACAAATGTAAATAAAAATAACAAAATGTCTCCAAATCATAAAAATATATATTAAATAATCCATAAATTCAATTCAATTCAAATTAGGTTTTATATACCACTAAAATCCCCTTATCAGGGATCAGTGTGGTTTACAAGTGGATTAATTTAAATTAGTACATTGTATGGGGAGACAGGCAGTTGACCAGAAGAGGAAACAGAGACGTAATCAAGTGGAAGCAAAATATAGACTTAAAAATGGTAGGGGTACATTGCGGTGATGGAAATTCAAGAAGTAGTTAGTAAAACCTTATATTAATAGAATAGTTAGTTAAAAAGGAAAACAAATGCAGATAGACAAGTCTACTTACAAATACAATCACATAGTCAAATTAGTGTACTAACCACAATTAGGGCCATGTTTACTAAGGTGTGCTAGCATTTTTATTAAACATTAATGTGTGGGGCCCTTTTACAGAGTGGCGGTAAGCCCATCACAGGCTTACTGCTCAATCTTCCGGGACTACCGTCAGTGACTAATGCACCCCGAATGTGCACCATTTCTGGGGAAAAAGAAAACCCCCGGAAATGGCTTGTGCGGCGATAACCCGGTGGTAATCATGCCTTCAAAGAAATGAAGCAAATTGGTGAGGCAAGACTTCCCTCGGCTGAATCCATGCTGACTCTGTCCCATTACAAAATACTTATATAAATATCTTTTAATGGGACAGAGTCAGCAAATTGCCTCACCAATTTGCTTCATTTCATTTCACTGAAGGCATTAATAAACATGTCGATAAAGGTGAGCCAGTTGATGTAGTGTATCTATATTTTCAGAAAGCTTTTAAGTTCCTCATGAGAGACTCCTGAAAAATTAAAGAGTCATGGGATAGGAGGCAATGCTCTTTATAATAGTTTCCACTACTTTACCCAGCACCGATGTCAGGCTTACCAGTCTGTAATTTCCCAGATCATTCCTGGAACCCTTTTTAAAATTTGGCGTTATATTGGCCACCCTTCAATCTTCAGGTACTATTGATAATTTTAACAACAGGTTACAGATCACTTTTAGTAAATCATCAATTTCATGTTTGAATTCTTTCAGTACCCTAGGCTGCATGCCATCTGGTCCCGGTGATTTGCTACTCTTTAATATGTCAATTTAGCTCAATACATCTTCTAGATTCACAGAGATTTCTTTTCGTTCTTCCACATTATTACCCATGAAAACCATTTCTGGTATAGGTAGATCTCTGACATCTTCTTCCACAAAGACTGAATTAAAGAATTCATTCAATCTCTCTGCTATGACCTTGTCCTCCTTGAGTGCCCCTTTTGCTTCTTCATGATCTAATGGTCCCACAGATTCCCTCATAGGCTTTCTGCTTCTGATGTACCTGAAAAAGGTGTTACTATGAGTTTTTGTATGTGAGGCAAATTTTTCTTCAGATTTTTTTTAGCCTTCTTTATCAATGCTTTGCATCTAGCTTGACAGTATTTATGTTGCTTCTTATTTTCATCATTCAGATCCTTTTGCCATTGTTTGAAGGATTTTCTTTTGGCTCTAACAGCCTCTTTCACTTCATCTTTTAATCATACTGTTATTTGTTGTTCTTTTTTTTTTTTGTTAAATAAGTGGAATGCATCTAGTTTGTGCTTCAAAGGTGGTATTTGTAAACTACAATCCATGCCTGATTTAAAGGCCTAACCTTTGCAGCCAATCCTTTAGCTTCATTTTAACCACTTTCCTCGTTTTATCATAATTGCCCTTTCAAAAATTAAATGCTATGATAGTAGATTTCCTTTGTGATTTCATTTCAGATATTAGCTCAAATTTGATCATGTTATGATCACTGTTTCCCATTGAACCCAACATCATTACCTCTCGTACTATGCCCTGCATTCCACTAAGGACTAAATCTAAAATAGCTCCCCCTCTCGTCAGTTCCTGGACCAGTTGCTCCAAAAAGCAACCATTTATTATGTCTAGGAATTTTACCTCCCTAGTGCTCCTTGATGTAACATTTATCCAGTCAATATTGCCAATTCCCTTTTTAACATATAGCGCAACCCCCCTTCCAATTTGATCCACTTTAACATTGCGATATAATTTGTGCCCTGTTAAAAGTGTCCCATTGATTGTCCTCCTTCCACCAAGTCTCTGAGATGCCTATTATATCTGCCTCTTTATTTAATGCTATATACTCTAACTTATTTTTTAGGCTTTTAGCATTTGTATACAGACACTTCAAATTGTGTTTTTTCCTTGCATCTATAAGCTGTTTAGAAGTTTATGGGGATAATGTGCATCCTTTACTCTGCTCTTCCCTTAAACACTCCTTGTTTCTTCACCATTGTTGAAACCTCCCTGTTGAGATTCTCTAAATGTTCTGTTTCAGTAGTGTGCTTCAAGGATTCTCCACAAACCATGTGCTCCTGGGTGACTGTCAGCTCCCCTACCACCCAGTTTAGTTTAAAAGTTGCTCTACCTCCGCGTCTGTTATCCATAATTCACTAAGTCTAAATATAAATTAAATAATACCGTATGATAACACTAATTCCTGAGGCACTCCTATCTCAAGTGGATAACTGAAAGAGAAAGCATAACCAATAAAAACTTGCTGATTCCTGTTTGAGAGAAATGATTGAAACCATTTGAGCGCTATACTAGTCAACCCCATCATCTCAAGATGCAGTGTCAGGATCTCATGGCTCAATGAATCAAACGTGGATAATGTCATTACTGGACAGTAGCAGAGTCTCAGTACTGTGGACCTGGTGGAACACATACCGGTATGGATCAAACAGGTTATGCTCATCAATAAACTCTAATTTATTTATTTATTATTATTTATTTATTTGCTGCATTTATATCCCACATTTTCCCACTCAAAACTACTTTTACCACTACCTTCACTAAGAAAAGCAGGGAAGACACAGGATGGTCATTTGTACTACTTCCTACAAGGAAAAGTACCTGCAGCGGTGTGCCTCTGGATTTTTCTGATCAAATTGTCTCCTGAAATCAATGCACATAAGGGTCCTTTTATTCAAATGAGGTGAGTTTTTGCATTTACCAACATTTAACTACAAAAGTCAAGGTGTGGTACGTGCAAACCCATTTAGCAAATGCAAAGGGGCATGCCACCTATGTGCCTTACATTTATCACACAGGTATACACAGGACTAAGGGTCAGATACACAAAACCTAATGGGCCAGCAGCATGGGTTTTATACTGGTTCTAGATGGTTTAGTGAGCATAGAGTTCAGGGAGACATGCACAAAACGGTTCTGCAAGCACTTTTCCTGTCATGGTAGCAGCTAACTAAAATTGTATGCAAAGCTATTATAATGAAATAATTACTATACAAATGTGCATGCAAAGCGATGCACAGCCATTGTCCCTGCGATGCACAGAAGCAGCCTCTACCTTTACTGTGGAAAATTTAATGGGAGGTCTGGAACTGTTGGTCCTGACAGTTCATCATTGTCTTTACCTGCTGGAAATGCCTCCCAGAGCAGGCAACCTGTATCTAGCAGCAGCGATGTATTAATTTCCTCTACTCACAGGGAGTGCAGTTGGCTCTCTCCCTCCCCGGAAGAAGGTAAACTGAAGGAGGAAGTGCCAATTCATGAACCCTTCCTGAGGGCAGTGAAACTTAACTGTGCCACTGCAAAAAGAAGTCATCAGCTATTGCAGAAACATTTCTGTTCATGTTTAAAGCAGATTAATCTTCTATGGATTCTCAAGCCAGCTGTGGCTGAAAAGATCATTAAAAAAATACATATATGTAAAAGAAAAATAAAAAGCAAATAAAAGGCTACCAAACTGCTTTCATACATGCAGCATGTCTGTAACATGCATAGAGCAACCACGCTTCGTGATTGGCTATTCTGCACATGCTCAGCTGACCAACTGGTTCCCCCCCTCCATCGCATGCAAATATTGCTCACATGACAGTGCTGAAAAAATCCACGCAGAGCACTATTGTATAAATAGCCCTTTGAGTTGGTGCCATTTATAGAATAGTGATTAGAGCCAATATCCATGCCAAATTTGGGCATAAGGATTTATACCAAGTAAAACCTGGTGTGAATCCTGGTGTGTAATTTAGATGCAGAGTCCAGTGTTCAGTAATACTGTGCACATGCCATTTATAGAATCCAGAGTATACTGCATGGGTACTGTGTTAAATACATTGGCAGGTAGGGCAGGTTACCGCACAGTATGTTTATGTTTATTGAACTTGATAAAACCACCCTTATTACATAACAAATCAGAGCAATAAATAAACATAAATATTAAAAGCAGGGAAAGGAACTCCATAAAATTCAGGATAGATTATCAATCAAGCAGTCACAAACATACTAAGGGAAAGAGGGAAGAAAGGGAACCTTCTGGCAAAATGCCTTTAACATACAACATATGTCAGATAACTGCGAAATCATCTGCAAACATAAGTAAAATCAACCAAATGCTAAAGTAAAGAGAGAGGTTTTTGAACCAGATCTGAAATAAGAAAAGAAGATTCAGACGTAAGTGAAAGAGGTCATTTGTTCCATAAAAAAGGAGCCAAAAAGTAGAAGGTTCTTTTCTTTGTAGATTCTAGGTGCATCTGGGAAGGACCAGGAAGAACAAGTCTATAATCATTTATTGATCTCAACAACCAAGGGGGAGAATAAAAGATTGTTAATGTCGCTAGATAATCTGGCAGGCCTGTGTGAAGAGCCTTGAAAGAATTAGAATTTTTAATTGAATCCTATACTCTATAGGTAACCAGTGAAGCCTTCTGAGGAGAGGAGAAACATGATCCCTGTGTTTTGCTTTACATAAAACCAGAGCCACAAGGTTCTGGAGAGTCTTTTAAATTCAAATTTAGAAATACCCACATTGGGAAAGGGGACTTGATATACTGCCTTTCTATGGTATTTTGCAACTACATTCAAAGCGGTTTACATACATACAGGTACTTATTTTGTACCTGGGGCAATGGAGGGTTAAGTGACTTGCCCACAGTCACAAGGAGTTGCATTGGGAATCAAACCCAGTCCCCCACGATCAAAGTCCACTGCACTAACCACTAGGCTACTCTTCCACTCATTACAGTTATCTAGGCGGGAACTGATGTATACATGGAACAATAAATGAAGGGCGGCAAAATCTAAATAGCCCTGGACAAATCTAACCTTACGAAGTGCAAAGAAAACAGAATACAAAATTGAAGAGATTTGTACTGAAAAACTGAGTGTTGAATCATTGGTGATGCTAAGATATTTGAGTTGTTTTGGTTCAACTGGACAACTAAACAGGGTAGGAATGATAGAACTGAACTTCCCCAGCTGTAAAGGAATTAAATACAAACAGTCATACGCTACTACTTTTGCGTGTAAAAGCACACAGATCTGGAACGCATTACCCATGGCCCTGAAGAATATGGACAATCTAACCAGCTTTCACAAATCTTTGAAAACACATCTTTTCAACAAAGCCTATTAAAGACATCCTTAATAAATCATTCCTCAAACTACTCAGGTGCATCAAATACACCTCTCACAACACCTTACCTAGTACCTTGCATCGAAATCACCTAACTTCAGCTTATTATCAACTGTATTTAAGATCATGTAATGACTGCATCATAACAACACTCTGTAAGCCACATTGAGCCTGCAAAAAGGTGGGATAATGTGGGGTACAAATGCAATAAATAATAATAATAAGAAGAAGGGTAATATGACCCGATATCCAGCAGGCTGTGGGGTTTTTTGTGGATTAAGGACCAAATGGTGATTTTTCAACCACATTGCCACATTATCAAGGCAGAATTGAAGAGGAAAGATATCAGGGTTGGTTGTAGTGGTGTAATGCGCACAACTACATTAACAGGTCTTGCCATATTTTAGAAGTTACTGCATGGTAAACCTCACCTTAACTGTTTTTTGGGTAGGGGCGGGGTATGAGCGGAGAATAGGCATTCCCAGCATTTTGCAGGTAGTATGCAGGAAATGCCATGCATTAACTGGCGGATCTGCAGTTAATGCGGGTGTGCATACTGCCTCTTAAATCTCAGTACCGCATGCTATCTAGCATTTTAATGTGGGGCATGTAAAATGAAATGCCAATAGTTGCTATGTTAGATTTGCAGCTACCACATTAAGCCACAATAGCTGCAACATCTAACACACTTTTGTAAAAGGGCCCCATAATGCAGTGCTAGCCCAAAGTACAAAAAAAAAGTACTTCAACAACGCACTCCACAGTATCTCCCCTAAGTCTGATTCTTCCCCCCGCCCCCCCCCCCCCCCCACACACACAGTGCATACACCGTGGTCTTATACTCCCCAAGGCATAAACACTGCTCCTGAGCACAAATCTTGTCCCTAGCACAGACCCTGACTGGGTTTTTCCTTGTATAGTAGCATAGGATGGGAGTGGTCTCTCACCACTCCCTTTTCTAGACTTCTCAGGGTTCAAAATGGCACTAGCGGTGGTCTTGTGGTATAACCACTAGGAGTCATTCTTCTATATAAGAAGTATTATTCCTTATAAGGAAGGTTGACCTTTGCTGGTAGTACTATAAGACTGCCACTAGGTGTAATCAACATTGTTTTTTAAATTGAAATTTGAAATACTTACATTTCAAACTGTACAAATATGAACTAATTCCAACTTGCTGAAAGGTAATACAAATCCAAAAGAAATACAAAATCTACAACAAATTATCACCAGCAAAGGTGACATAGCCCATACCAATGAGAGAACAGGAGAAAGATTAAAAAAAGGAATAGAAATAGGAAAATATTAGAGATATTGTACAACCTCAAAAGAAAAAACAAAACAAACAACAAAGGCTCCTAGTTTAGAAGATTTATTGATGCTTTGGATTTGGATGTCTGAATATAGCATGTATATATACTATATATATACAGAGAGAGAGAGAGAGAGAGAGAGAGAGAAAGAGAGATCACTAAGAGCTGCAGTAGGATTTTAAATGGGGTCCCCTAGCTCTCAGTCCACTGCTCAGACCATTAGGCTATTCCAAAAGTCTATGTGGCTGTTTTATAACATGAAGGCCCATAGTTCCTGAAGCTGTCACAAATCCCAGTATCCCTTGCCAGTTTCACATGGAAAAAAAGTGAGCCCACTAAACATTTTGCAATAACAACTGCAAACCTGCACTGACTTAATTAAAATTCTATGTGCAGAAAATGACATCTATTTCAAACAATATTGTGTGGTTTTGTAGAAACCCACCTTGACATGTCAAATTTTAAATAACACTACCCAAAAGTTAGACTTTCCAACACAGTTAATGTCTACCTAAGCAGTCTGAATGTTTAAATCTGATGTTTAAAGTGTTCCCCTTTCGCACAAATACATTTACAGAGTCGATCCTGACACTGGTTCACTTCTCTGTCAATGACATAGGCGGTCGGTGGCCCAACTGTTTGGGGAGGCTAAAGGGGGCGGGGTTAGGGGTGGGGCCAGGGGCAGGGCTTACATCCATAATTGTCTGACAACATAGAAAAAAATAAGTAAAAAATAAGTCACAATTAATACCTTTTATTAAATTTAGATATTAAATATGTATCATATGTCAAAGAATAAAGTGGTTGCTCAAAGCATGTACTAACCACAATTGCTCAACTGCAAAACACTATGCACAAATTTGTGCAAAAACACACTCATAAACCTTACTGTACCATAACACTGGGCAGACCCTAATAAACCAATATACCATCCATACGGAAAATGCAGACCGTCAACAATATGAAACAAGGGATCATAATATCACAATTCTCATGAGAGCCACAAAACACCCTTTTAGGGTGGAAAGTGTTCACAATGAGCTCCTTTTATGTAGATCCTTCAAGAGGTAGTGTGTCATGATTTAGGCTCTAAAACCCTTTCTGATGATTTGGTGCCACTTCAGTAAGGCCAATACACAATCTCTCCACTGCAAAACACTATACACAAACTTGTGCAAAAACACACTCATAACCTTACCAAACCATAACAGTACTAATTCCAAGGACAGGACAAGCTACAATCTTATGCATGGAAAGGCAGCACTGTAATTACACCGGGCTCTAAAACACCAGTGCACCACCTAGTGAAACAAAAAAACACCAAAAAGGGCTGAAAATACTACACGCTAGCAGAATACTGCACCTTGATCACATGAAAAACACATGACACAACAGATAAGAAGGCAAAATACTGAACTGGAAAGTTACCTCAAGAAGTCAGACTCAGCATGCAGCAATACTAGAAAAATTGAAACTTACATGCAAAACATCACAGATGCACATTTCCAAAAGCTGATATATTCCAGTTAATAAATTCTGAATAAAATACTTTTTTCTACCTTTGTTGTCTGATCATTTAGTTTTTATATTCGCTTTGGTCCCAGTGTCTTCTGTTTTATGCAGGGTCTTCTTTCTATTTGATATTTTTTCCTCTCACCACGCCCACCATCCTCCTGTGTCTTTATGCGTCCTGTCTACCATCTGTAGCCCTGTCCCTATCCTTCAGTATCCCGATCCAGCTCTTAAATTCAACAGTTTCCCCTCCATCCATATCCAGCATTTCTCCTCACTCCCCTCCATCCATGTGCATATACTTCCCTCCCCTCCATCCATGCCCAGCACCTTCCTTCTTTCTCTCCTACCCTTCCATCCAGTGTCATCCCTCTTTCTCTCTCCATCCTTCCACCCATTACCCTCTCCCAATCCTTCCGTCCATTGTCTCCCTCTATCTCCCCTTCCTTCTAGACAGTTCTCTCTCTTGACCCTTTTCCATTCAGCATGTCCTCTCTCACCCCATCCTTCCAGTATCTTTCCTCTGTCCCTCCCTACCAGTGTCTTCCCTCATTCTGCCCCCTCCTTCCAGCATTTTTCCTCTTTCTCCCTCCTTTCATCCAGCCAGCATTTCTCAGTCTGACAGCTAGAGTCTCCCCCAGTTTCTCCCCAGCAGCTTCTCTCTCTCTCTCCTGCCCATGTCCCCTCTTTCTCTCCCCATCTTTTTCTGGCTCTCCCCTGCTTTTTTCCATGTCTCTGGCTCTCCTCTGCTCTTTTCCATGGCCCCTCTTTCTCTCCCCATCTCTTTCTGGCTCTCCCCTGCTTTTTTTCCATGTCCCTGGCTCTCCCCTGCTCTTTTCCATGGCACCTCTTTCTCTCCCCATATCTTTCTGGCTCTCCCCTGCTTTTTTCCATGTCCCTGGCTCTCCCCTGCTCTTTTCCACGGCCCCTCTTTCTCTCCCTATCGCTCTCTGGCTCTCCACTGCTCTTGTTCATGTCCCCTGGCTCTCCCCTGCTCTCCCTCTCTCTCCTCCTACCGTTTCCAGCCAGTGGCCACATTCTCTTCTCTCCCTCCAGCCCGGGCCTCTTAACAGCAGCGCTTACAGAAGAAAAAAAAGAAGCGCGGGGCCACAGCAGCCTTCAGACATGCGCTGTCGGCTCTGCCGGTCCTCTGACCCCGGAACGGGAAATTGACGTCATGGGGCAGAGACCGGCAGAGCCGACAGCGCATGTCTGAAGGCTGCTGCGGCCCCGCGCTTCTTTTTTTCTTATGTTATGCTGGCTATGGGTGGAGAGTAGCGACGGCAGGTCTCGTTCCTGGCTGCCGCTGCGCTACTCAACAGAACATTTCGTCGAGTCTTGTAGGCATGGCCGCGGGGAAGTTCACAGCTGGGCTGGGGAGGCTTAGCCTCCCCAAGCCTCTTATACGGGGCGCCTATGGTCAATGATACTCTGATCAATGATACTCTGATCAAAATGACGCCACTCTTCAATCAATTGTTCTTTCAGATGGTTGATGTCACAAATCTGGCAGAGGTAGACTCGCTCCTGCAAAATCCCCCAAATCCAGGCTCTGAATATTTGAATTAAAATTCAATCTTCTTTTGACATTTTGTTTGTTTACCAATGCTCAATGACATCATGGATGATGTCAGCAAATAAATAAATAAATGTCAGAGACTGAGATTTGTGACAGCAGTTTGTAAAAATTAAAAATCTCTTAAACGGGATGAGAAATTCCTATGTAATTTGGTGTCAGTGACACAAATAAATGTCACTTAGTGCACATAAAATTTTATTTAAGTAGGTGCAGGTTTGAGGGCTCACAATTACACCGCCTTGGGCAGATCTGGATTAAGGCATAGGCATCTGCCCAAAAGTTAAGAGGGGCCCTGTCAGATGTGCTCAGGATTTAGAAGGCTAGGATTGCCAACTGCCTGGATATTTTCAGGATTCTAAAAAATTGTAAATTATGTGTCTCAAAGCCAGAAGGATGGCTAATTGTGTGGATATTTTTCAGAGTTTAGTCCACTACAGTTTTCAATTCTCCCCCATTCAAGTGCATAGGCTGTGGTAGGATCCAGCCAATGGGAAGGCTTCTATTCACAGGAAGGTGGGGCACAGCTGCAAGGACTGTGGGGGAAGCTGACTGATCTCTGCACAGGGTATTTGGAGAGAACCAGTGGATCAGTGAATGCTCTAGGGCTTGGGGGGGGGGGGGGGGAGAAATATTGTTGAAAAGGAATAGGACTGAAGAATGGGGGTAAATGTGTGGCATGTCCACTGTCAGCTAAGGAAAAGAACTGGCAGCAAATGCCAGAATTTTATATGATGGTGGGCAAACCGGTGGGGGTTGGGGAAGGTCACTTCCTGGATGATCACATAAACAACAGTACAGCACCAGAAAAGAGAGATAGCTAGAGAGTACATGCATGCATTTGTGTATGTTTCTGTGCCTCTGGAGAAGATGGAGGTGCATTGTCAACATGACATCTAAGTCCGACTTTGGACATTTTGTAAAAAACGTCCAAAATCTGAATAGGAAAGAAGGCCATTTTCAAAAAAGAAAAACATCTATCTTTTGTTTTCAAAAGTATTGTTGTGAACAAGGTTTTGTGGTTTGGATGTTTTGTTTTTTGGTCCATTTTCAAACAAAAAACATGCACAAAATCAAACCATTGGGATGAAGGAGGAGCCAGCATTTTTAGTAGACTGGATCCCCAGACATCCCAGGAAAACAGTAGGGCACCCTAGGGGGCACTGCAGTGACCACTGGGGGAGTAAGGGGAAGTCACCCCTGATGCCCTCCAGTGGTCATCTGGTCATATATGGCATCTTTTTGTTCCTTATTTGTTATAAAAACAGGTCTAGCTCAAAACATCTTAGTGTTAGTCTTAGACAGTTTTGTTCTGTTCCATTATGGCTGAAAAACGTCTAAGTGTTAGGAACACCCAAATCCCACTCTTAACACACCCATGACATGCCCCCTTGTGATTTGAATGCACTTCTAACAGACTTCATAGAAAAACATCTGTTTTGAAAATACAAATTTGGACGTTTTTGTGAGAAAAACGTTGAAATGCAGATTTATAGCACTTTTTGGACTTTTTCTCTGTTGAAAATGAGCCCAATAGTCACATAAGGATCACCTTGTCACTTGCCTGCATGGTGCAAAAGTGGCAGATTTCAAGCATCACCTAGATAGGATTCTAGACAGTGCTAGGGAAGAGCCAGCTGTCTTGGTACATGCGGGTACCAATGACATAGCAAAATGTGGGAGGGAGGTTCTGGAAGCCAAACTTAGGCTTATAGGTAGAAAACTGAAATCTAGATCCTCCAGGGTAGCATTTTCAGAAATGCTGTCCTTTCCACACGCAGGACCCAAGGGACAGGTGGAGCTCTGAAGTCTCAATATGTGGTTGAGATGATGGTGCAGGGATGAGGGATTTAGCTTTGCTTGGAACCAGGCAACATTCTGGGGAAGGGGGAGTCTGTTCTGAAAGGATGGGCTCCATCTTAACTGAGATGGAACCAGGCTGCTGGCGCTAACATTTAAAAAGAAGATAGCAAATCTTTTAAACTAAAATGGGGGGGGGGGGGGGGGCTGACAGTCACCTAGGGTGCATGGTTTAGTGTGGAGTATCCTTGAAGGATACTATTGAAACAGGTTCCTGATAGAGAGGTTTGAATAATGGTGAAAGAAAGACAGTAGTGTTGAATGGGAGAACAAAGTATATGATGCAAATTATCCCTATTAACTTCAAAGCAGCATGTGGATGCAAGGCAAAAAGACAGCTTGAAGTGTCTATATACAAATGCTAGTAGCCTTAAAAATAAGATAGGAAAATTGGAGTATATAGCACTAAGAGGCAGATGCAGCAACCAAACGTAAAAAAATCAAAATCGTTAAAGTCCCTAACGATTTTTTAAAAACGAAGAATGCACCCAAAAAAAAAGTCACACATGCTCAGATCGGTATTCAAACGTACAATGTATCAAAGAATCACAATACACATCGGTAATCGGCCCCTAAATCATGCGCAGAGCAGCCAAGCGTTTTGCTGGCTGCTCTGCGCATGCTACAAACGTAAAAACAAACAAAAAAAAAAAGCCACAACACATACACGTGGCTACCCGGTCAGCAAAATCCAAAAACAAAGGATTGGGAGGGGGCAAGGGCGCTCATCAGGAGCGTCCTGTATGGACGGCCTTGCCCCCACCCCCCCCCCCCCCGCTGCTCCCCACTTTCCGCCGCTCCCCCCCCCCGAAAAAGCAAAATGCTAGCTGCCCCGGTCCCCCTCCCTTCCTGTTCCTGTGTTCTGCAGAGCTAACTCCGCCTCCCGTCATTCTTTCGCCCCGTGCCCCGCCCCCGCTGCCCCCCCTGAGGTCGACTACGCCGCTCCCCCCCTCCACCGAGACCCCCCTCCCTATTAACGACCCGAGCAGCGCCTCTCACCTCTTTCAGAAGCGCTGCACGGGCAGGAAGATCTATTGTGTTGGTTGTAGAGTCTCCATGACGTCTCTTCTTCCCTGGCCCAGGCCCCGCCTCCTTCTGACATGCTCAGATCGGTATTCAAACGTACAATGTATCAAAGAATCACAATACACATCGGTAATCGGCCCCTAAATCATGCGCAGAGCAGCCAAGCGTTTTGCTGGCTGCTCTGCGCATGCTGCAAACGTAAAAACAACAACAAAAAAAAAGCCTACGTCAGAAGGAGGCGGGGCCTGGGCCAGGGAAGAAGAGACGTCATGGAGACTCTACAACCAACACAATAGATCTTCCTGCCCGTGCAGCGCTTCTGAAAGAGGTGAGAGGCGCTGCTCGGGTCGTTAATAGGGAGGGGGGTCTTGGTGGGGGGGGGGGGGCGGCGTAGTCGACCTCAGGGGGGGCAGCGGGGGCGGGGCACGGGGCAGAAGAATGACGGGAGGCGGAGTTAGCTCTGCAGAACACAGGAACAGGAAAGGAGGGGGACCGGGGCAGCTAGCATTTTGCTTTTTCGGGGGGGGGGGGAGCGGCGGAAAGTGGGGAGCAGCGGGGGGGGGGGGGCAAGGCCGTCCATACAGGACGCTCCTGATGAGCGCCCTTGCCCCCTCCCGATCCTTTTTTTATTTTTTTTATTTGATGTGTTTTCTGACGTCCTTTGGACCAATCACAGCGCTTTTAGCTCTGCTAATGCGCTGGGATTGGCTCAAAGTTTGTTTATTTTTTCACTTAATGATTTTTCCTGGCACAGAGCTGTCCTAACGAGAGGTCCAGACCTCTCGTTAGATTTCCTGCCTTTTTCCTGCGTAAAGGCAATCGGAAAAGGTTAGTGCATGTCGTTTCAATGGGGTTTTCACACTAATTGCTCATCTCCATTCCGTTTTCGTTAGCTGCTGGCTTCCTCTGTAAAAGCCCTTTGATGCATGCAACGGATCAAATTTTCCTCATTGGAGGGTCATTAAAGGCTCATTTAGCTTTAGTGCATCTGCCTCCAAGTGACAAGGTAGACAGAATAGGCTTTTCAGAGACCTGGTTGAAGGAGAACAATCAATAGGACACTTGTTAGCACGGTACAAATTATATCACAATGATAGAGTGGATCAAATTGGAGTGGGGGGTTGTGCTATTTGTTAAAGAGGGAACTGAGTCAAGCAAAATAAACATTCTACATGAAACAGATAGCAGCGTGGAATCTTTATTGATAGAAATTCCAAGTGTGAAGGGAAGGAGTATACTGGTAGGGCTGTACTACAGTCTACCATCACAGAACAGACAGATGAAAATATGTTTACAGAAATTACGAAAGCTGGCAAATAGGGCACCATTACAATAATGGGTGATTTCAGTTATCCTAATATTGACTAGATTAATGTTACATGGCGGAGTGCTAGGGAGGTTAAATTTCTAGATCTAAATAAATGACTTCTGGTCCAGGAACTAATGAGAGGGGGAGCTGTATCTCAAAAAAGATATAGTGGAATTAGACAAGGTTTGAAGAAGAGCGACCAAAATGATAGAAGGAATGGAACTGCTCCCATATGAGGAAAGGCTAAAGAGGTTAGGGCTCTTCTGCTAGGAAAAGAGACAGTTTAGAGGAGATGAGGTCTACATGAGGGGCAGGACAGGGATATGTTTAAAAGAGGCTGGAATTCAGATGATTGTGGGGGTGAATTCACTTTTTAGGAAATGACAATGAATGCATAAAATGCCCCCCACCCCCCTCAAACTTGGGAATGAGTGAGCACATGGGCAAAGTTGAATGGGGTTTACTACACAAATGGAGATGTGGAGGACTGCCACTACACAATTCGAGCCAGCTGAATAGAGACGTGAAGCACAAGGCTGGAGAAAAATCACCAGATGTGGATCTCGTAAACCTCAAGCCTTTTGAGAGCATGGTGCACAGACTTATTCCTAGCACATCATCTCCCCCTCCCTCCCCTGATGGTCAGGCAGCAGGCAGCCACAAATGGGTGTCTCCATGACTTTCACAGCTGCACATATCCCGACAGTCCCATTGCATTGATTTTTCAGCAATAAATAGGTAAACAGCATAAAAGCAGTTTGCATTACAGTCAACTGTTGTCCCTTGAATTCCTGCTGACAATTGCCTGTGCTGTATCTTGTCTAGCAGCCAGACTTGCAAAAATCAAGGAGTCCTTTGTCAGCAGATACATTAGGCAGACTAGGTTTCTGGTTAGCTCCCTAGCAAAAGGGAAGGGAAGGATCAGAGGTTTCTGCTTTCCTGGAGACTCCAGCTGGCTCATAGCTTCCATGGTTCTGCTGCCTGATGCTGCAGAAACAGCATGGAGAACAAATGAGTTATTTTCCCAGGTCCAGGCATATGAGAAGCCATCTACCTGGAAGATGATTTTATCTTGTGCAAACTGGATAGACCACACAGGTCATTATCTCCTATCATCTATTATGTTATGTTAGTCCCCCTTAGGAACATTACAGCAACATAGAGGTTCAAAAATGGAGTCTAAATCAGAGGATTCAGACATCATTCTTCCCCAAAACGTTTCCATATATAGGTCATAATAAAAAAAAGTCCATCTCCCAAACATCTTAAGTGGCTGCAGCTGAAATGTCTCCAGTGCTCTATAAAATCGTGCATCTCAGGAATTTTCAACCCTCCATTTCCAATTATTGTGATGGTACCCAAAATGAAGGCCCTGAGCAGGAAGTCTGATTTCAGTGATGGTGAGATTGAGCTCCTTGTCAAGGAGATTGTGGCACGCCATACCAATCTCTTTGCTCCTAAGGGTCAAACACTATGTGAATATACAAGGCACAAAGCATGGATCACCATATGTGATAAGCTTACTGCAGTCTACCATGCACACATATCTATACAGGACATCAAAAGAAAAATGGAAGCAGCTGAAGAGGTTAGTGAGGTGCAAGGTGGGGCAAACCTGCCGGGGACAGACACTTTAAACCTCACCTTAATGGAACTCATAGTGCACAGTCTCCTACCTTAGGAGGGCATCCATGGCCTGGAAAGCCAGGACAGCTCAGCACAGGCTGGGATATCAGGTGAATTTGAGCAAACCAAGGTAAATTTGGATGTTCTCTCTGTGTCACCCACTCTTCCTCTAGCAGGGACAGTGGTCATGGGGGGGGGGGGGCCTCATTGATACCACTTCCATGTTTAGTGCAGGATCTCAGGTATGTAGAAGAGAGGGTAAGAAACATGCCATAGTTCATGCTGATAGGTTGTTATCATGGACCATGTCCCAACACTTGCACAGGGAGTAATGGTTAGTGGGCAGGTCTGGAGCCACTCAGCTCACCAAGTGGAGGGCTGCTGTATCTATCAGGTTTAGATGCCTGCTTCTTTCCCTTTGCCTAGGAACCTGCCCCCCCTCCCCCCCATAAAAAAACACAGTACCGGTACTATAGCTGTTGAAGGGCTAGTGGGGAACAGAACTGCACAGTATACTCTCCACATCCAGACTCATGCTGCCATGTGTAAAATGAGAGTATTCCTTAGAATCGAGTGTTTTTCCCCCCTTGTATGTAAAAGGGGGTATATGCATCTTAGAACCGAGGAAATATGGTATAATTTTAAAATGTGCCCTCTTCAGAACAATCAAATTACAATCTCATAAACTGGGCTGGCATTAGGGAGTGGCAACCAGGGCAATTACCCTGGGCCTGCTTGCTAAAGGGAATCCGAAGCCTACTTCAAGCTGAACAAGGAGTAGCCTGAAGGTGGGCTTTGAGACCCCCTTCTACCATTTCTCTCTGGGCCTCTGAATTCTAACACCAGCCCTAGGAATATTAACTGTGTGTCAAATGCGTGCATCATCTGTCAGAGCTGCCGAGAAACATTAGACTATTCCTATTCCTAATGGGCCTGATATTCAGACCGTGGGAGGTAGCCAGGCTGCCTTCCATGGTCGGCGCTAAGCCAGGATATTCAGAGCCGGGCCTTTTCTGGACTGGCATTGAATATCAGGGTGTTTTCTTTCTCTGGTTTCAACTTAACCGACCAATCCAATATTAAGTGATGGCCAGTTAAGTTGAAACCGGCTAAAGATGTTCCAGCTATTTTGGCGGCCTAATTTGGCTGCAAAACCTAGCCAGCGATCTGCTGAATATCGGCAGACAGCCAATTATATCACCTAATATAATCGGTTATCCGCTAAGCGCTAACTGGCTATCTCCCGCTAAATAATGCTGGATAGTTAGTTAAGTGCCATTTAACCAGCCAGGAGTCATTCCTGGCTACTTAAATGGTTTTATATATCGGTGTTTTAGAACTTGTAGTGTTGATTAGAAACTCTGGAATAACCTGGAACCTTTTCCCCAGATTCTGTTTACATCACCCAAATTTGGGCACAGATCCCAGTTGTGTGCGGAACTAATTAGTCTATTAGGTGCTAATAATTGGCTGAGTTAATTGGCACTGTTAAGGGGTTATTTGTGCATCTGCTCTACATCCTATTCTATAACATGGGTGCCTAAATTTCATAGCGTGCAACTCAAAAGGGAGTGTGACCATGGGAGGGGCATGGGCGGATCAGGGGCATTCCCCGAAATTTGCAATGATGTTATAGAACACGAATTTGTGCAACCAACTGGCATCAGGATTCACAGCAGCTTTTGGCCAAAATTCAGGCACAGAGCACTCTTTACAGAATACTAGCTTACAGCAAATAATGACAGCGCCTAACTGTAGGTACCATTTACTGAATCTGGTCCCTTTTGCTCCTTCC
This sequence comes from Microcaecilia unicolor, assembly GCF_901765095.1. NCBI lineage: Eukaryota > Metazoa > Chordata > Amphibia > Gymnophiona > Siphonopidae > Microcaecilia > Microcaecilia unicolor. The sequence continues at coordinate 258,616,706 of NC_044031.1, read as the reverse complement.
TAATGCCTTTTAGAACTTGTAGTACTGATTTGAAACTGGAGTGACCTGGACTCTTTATGCTCATTGTTATGCATTTCAGCTTTTGCAGCATTGATTTCCTATGGAGGAAGCATTACTACAAGTGCACTGCATTGGAATAGCCACAGGTGGGCCCATCCACTTTGGTCTCAGGCCCACCTAAAATTGTAGCACTCTTGTTAAGGCTGGCAGTGCTCTATGAGCTGCTGTTGCACCAGCTCATCCTCTCCCCCCCCCCTCCCCAAGCACGCTAATTTTTTACATATGCGCAGGAGGGAGGAAGGCTATCTTTGCCGCTGCCCATAGAGAGTGCCACTGACTGCAATGAGGACCACTTCAGCTGGCTTGGCTTGGGAAATCCCACCAGTTCAGATATTTTTTTTCAATTTGGGGTCACGGAGGAGAGTGGGGGAAAATAGTGTGTGTGCCCATCCACTTTGGGCTCCGGCCTTCTCAACCGGTGCACTGTGATCAATGCAGCAACCAAGAATGCCCTCTCAAACAGTATCACTTAGCAGGTTTTGAAATGATCCAGGATTAACCTGGGAAAAATGTATCTTCCTGTTTAACAGCAGAAAGGCAACCGCCTAAAGAGAAAGTGAAACAAAAACATGAGAGGCAGAAAAGTAACACTTAACCTTGAGTGTAACATTTTTACACTGCTTCTCTGCAGGTGATGCTTTCAATGTCCACTTACTCACTAAATACATTTTCAAAGAATGAGGTGATAATACTTGACAGTTAACAATGAGTTGTAGCAAAAATACTGAGTTATTATCTTATCAATGTCTACATTTTAGAAACCCACAAATGAATGCTGTGACAGAAGGGGAAGAGAAATTAAGAATAGCACCCAAAGTTACCGGGGTGTACAATAACATGGCTGAGCTAGCACCACACCCTTTTGTGGGTCAATTCAAGTAAGGGTTACATTTTAAGTTTGTCTGAGGCACAGTCAGAGGTTGAATTGATACTTGACTGTTTAATTTGTTCAGGATTGATTAGAGCTCTAAATTAGATATAGCCAATCAGTGGTGAACAGGAATGGTGGGTGGGAATAGTGTTGTGGGGGCATTCTGTTGTTGAACCAAAGTGGGAGGAGCATGTTTGCACTCCCTCTCTTCCCTATCAAATAGATTGTTTTAGGAAAGTGGGATAATGTTTGAGGGTAGCTTTGTCACAGTGGAATTGTTTTGGTTTTTTTTTTTTTTTTACACAATCCCTATTATTTTGGCCTGAACAAGAGGAATTTAACAAATATTTCATACTGTATGGGAAAAATTGGACCCCACATGTGTGAGGTCAAGGCCAGGTGGGTTTGAAGATATTCACAAGGGCACTTTGTCTCTATCATCGGGGTTAGTATATCACCGACTATCTGGATGATATGTTGTGGACAGAGATTGGGACTGAATATGTACAAATTTGTTAGTTCACATATGCAAAAAGATTAATGCAGGCCAATTTTGGGATGTAAGTGTTTACTAAGTGTTCAGTAGATTGTTTAAATAAAGCTGCAGCCGGTTTATGCCATACAATGTTGTTGGGTGATTTTCTTTGATTCTGGGAGTGTTTTAGGGTGAAGTGCAGGGCCGGTCAAACCCAGTAAGCGGGGTAAGCGCCGCAGGGGAGCGCCTGCCTTCAAGGGTGCCGCTGCGGCACTGCGCCGCCATACTGCACCGCCCTTGGTGCTTTAAAGCTTTAATTTACCTCAGTTCCAGCAGCCACATCATTTGAAAGCCCTGCCCCGTCTCTAGCCTTCCCTCCCTTCGTGAGTTCGTTCCGCAGTCCCGCCTTCTGACATCATTTCCTCGAGGGCGGGACTGCAGAACGAACTCACGAAGTGAAGGAAGGCTAGAGACGGGGCAAGGCTTTCAAATGACGCGGCTGCTGGAACGGAGGTAAATTAAAGATTTAAAGCACCAAGGGCGGTGGGGGATGGGGCGAAGGAGAATCGCTGGACAGGGGCAGGGTGGGAGAAGAGAGAAAGGAGATGCTGGGGGGGCGGGGGCGCACGGGTGCTGGAGGGGGGGTGCGCGGGCGCCAACTCATAGTCTGCAGGGGGGCGCCAGAGACCCTAGGACCGGCCCTGGTGAAGTGTGCAAGTGCCAATGTTATTGATTTTTGATAGCTCATTTACCGGCTTTGTTTGCTTTCCTGAGCTACCTGTCTGAAAATAAGGGTTGCAAATTGTAATGGAGTACGTACAGATGCTTTGTGAAACCAAAGGTAATTTTTATTTTTTATTTTTTAGGAGGTGTACATGCTGAACAAAATCTAAGGGAAACATGTTTCTGAAGCAAAAAGGGCGATCAAACTGAACATACTATACATAAAACAAATGAAAAGGGGAATGGAAGGGAAATTCAGTGGAAACTGTTTATCAGAAGCTTTTGCAAGATTTGTACTCCACTCACTTTTTCTCCATCTGGAAACATTTTAGCTAAACTGATGGAAACCTCTGATACGCCTCCTCTAAGTATTCTTTCATCATACAAATAAGCAAACTAAAAAGAGCATTGGCCACTCCAGTCACCTTATGTAATCTGCCATCAAACTAGAGCCAGAAAATCATGAAGTGAGAGATTTCAGATGGCCATTGCTCTTTTCCTTTCTACTGAAACAGAAAATTAGACATATTATAAAGCCAAATCATCTCTGAGAGCATTAAATGCTAGTCTCCATACGCCTTTTTTAAACCAGTCTACTATTCACAGAAGCCTGATGTATCAATAGCTACTAACCAGCAGGCCTTTCCAACTGTTTCACACTATGAAATGAAGCAGGTCAAATAAACTTGCATAAGGAATGAGGACATATACAAGTCACTAAAAGGAAAATTTTCAAGGCTAGTTGCTTGAGTAAAGCATTGTTTTACTCTGAAAACAGGCTTTTAAAGCAAGGATTGTGTATAATGTTACACGTATGTGTAAAATAAACAATGGATACTCGTAAATACTAAGTAATAAAAAAGGAAGAGGAAAGGGCATCAGAAGTCTGTTGTAATACAGCACCCTACAGGTCTGTGGTATGCAAATTTTCTACAACACCCTACAGACCACAATTCTATCATCGGCCTGAAAAACCTCTCTCCTTATTCACAATTTAAACTTTATTGTACATCCTTCCACTTAAGAACATAACTTTATTATTATTATTATTAGCATTTGTATAGCGCTACCAGACGCATGCAGCGCTGAACACCTGATACAAAGAGACAGTCCCTGCTCAAAAGAGCTTACAATCTAAATAATACAGACAGACAAGACAGTTACAGGTGAGGGAAGTAATGGGTGAGAAGGGAGGAAGGGACAAGGGGAGGGCAATTGTGGCTAGGAGCCAAAAGCAGCAGTGAAAAGGTGGGTTTTCAGCATAGATTTGAAAACAGGTAGAGATGGAGCTAGACGTATAGGTCCAGGAAGACGATTCCAGGCATAAGGTGCCGCGAGAGAAAAGGAAAGAAGCCTGGAGTTAGCAGTGGAGGAGACAGAGGACGACAAGAGAGATTTGTCCAGTGAGCGGAGTTCACGGGGAGGAATGTAGGGAGAGATGAGAGCGGAGAGGTAATGGGGGGCTGCATTTAAAGGTCAGTACGAGAAGTTTAAACTGAATGCGGAAGCGGACAGGGAGCCAGTGAAGTGACTTGAGGAGCACTTATCTTATTCCAGTTTCCCATGTATGAGTACACATGTAAGTTTACCCGCAGTTTGTGAAGGCATTACTGTGAGCAGGGTTTGGGCAAGTTTTCAATTTTCAAAACTATGGGGTCTTTTGACTAAAGTGCATTAGGCAATTGACACACAAATTAACACACCTTAACTGCTACCGCACAAGCACGGTAACAGATTTTGCGTTAACAGTTAGCTTGTGCTAATTTACAACAGCATGCTCACTGACAACAGTGTCATTACTACAGATCCACCTAGTGGCCCCTAAATAGGGGGAATAACCCCCAGATTCTATATATGATGCCCAAATTTGGGTGCACTGCCGAGAAGTGTGCACAAATTGTTTAATGAGCTCTTAGCCATCAATAAATTGGGTGCCAACAATCAGTTATTAAAGTTAATTGGCATTCATTAAAATTTGTGCATGCATCTGGTTGTATGTTATTCTATTTGGCATGATACCTAGCTCTGTTAGCGTGTAACTCCAAAGAGAGTGTGACCATGTGTGTGTCAGAGGCATTCTGTAAAGTTGCACATATAGTTTTAGAATACAACCTCAGTACACCTAACTTGGTTGCCAACAGCATTTATGCCAAGTTTCAGCAGGCGTGAGTCTGGCACCTAAGGTGCAGGAATTGGCACTATATTCTATAAAAGGCATGCACCCTTTATAGGATAGCATGTAACACCTATTTTTCAATGTCCATTTTCGAGCATCATTTAGAGAATTCCTCCCTAGCCCCTAATTCTATGCAAGCCACCAAAAATTGTGCATGCAAATTTAGGCATGTGACTGATTTGCACATGCAATTTAATTAAATAACAAACCAATTACTGCCAAATCATGGGAAAGAGGAACCCAAACTATAACTTCATGATGAAAGGTTCCACATTAGGTATCACTGACCAGGAAAAAGATCTAGGTGTCGTCGTTGATGATAGCCATGGTGTGAATGAACCTCAAATACTGTGTGCAATTCTGGTCACTATATCTAAAAAAATATATATAGGGGAATTAGAAAAGGTGCAAAGAAGGGCAACAATAATAATAATAAAGGGGATGGGACAACATCCCTATGAGGAAAGGCTAAAGTGGCTGGGGCTCTTCAGCTTGGAGAAGAGAGGGGATATATGACAGAGGTGTATAAAATACTGAGTAGGGTAGAATGGGTAGACTTGAATCACTTGTTTACTCTTTCCAATAATACTAGGACTAAGGGGCACACAATGAAGCTGTTAAGTAGTAAATATATTCACTCAATGTTTAATTAAACTCTGGAATTTGTTGCCAGAGAATGTGGTAAAAGCAGTTAGCTTAGCAGGGTTTAAAAAAAGCTTTGGATAACTTCCTAAAAGAAAAGTCCATAAGCTATTATTAAGAAGGACTTGGGGAAAATCCACAGCTTATTTCTAGGATAAGCAGCAAAAGAACACAGTGGAGATGATCAGTGAGCAATCATGTACAATTAACTTTATTAGCTTCAAAGACGACGCGACACAGTCCGTGTTTTGGCTATATAGCCTGCATCAGGAGTCTGACATCATCTAGAATTATGGTATATATAACAACAGTAATGCACTAGTAAGTCCAAATATACTGGACATGAAATAAATGCTTAACAATTCCAAAATCGACAAACTCAAAGGTCAGTTGCACTCTGCATCCGTGTGATCACTTGTAGCGAAAAATTAAACTGAAAAGGGTAGACAGGCTGGAGGATGCAGGCAAAGGCAATCAGGCTGCAAAGATATGCCCTGGAGAGAGTGGCTGTGGCAAGCTGAATTCGTGTCTGTGGGTGTTACAAATAAAATAAAATGGAGGGAGTGAGATAATCTGCAGAAAAATATCGGACTGACATTCAAAGTTGAGCTTCCTAATTGTGTCTTCTATTTTCAGACAAAGGAGCCTAAGTTTTCTGTCAAAAATTCATCGAAATTTAGGAGCTTACAAGTTATGCCCTGAAATTGTAGACAGCCATTCATTTGCCTAGATTTAAAAGCTTTAAGGGTTCTTTTACTAAGATGCGCTAAAGATTTTAGTGCATGCTAAATGATAAAACGCCCATATGAATATAATGGGCATCTTATTAATTAGTTCACGCTAATGATTAGCATGCACTAAATCCTTTAGCACACCTTAGTAAAAGGACCCCTTGTTTAGGTGTTCGGTGCTGAAAATCAGTGCTAACTGCTAAGTTACAGGGTCCTTTACTATAGGTTAGCTCGAGTTATCTGCAGCAGGTCCCATTTTATTCCTATAGGCCTTGCTGCACATAGTAAAAGACCCTCTACATTTTTTCCTTCACCCTATAATCTGATCCTCTGGCTACTCAATTTTTAGGATCCTAAATTTAGGAGTTTTGTGAAGTTTTAAAGTGGTGTGCTGTTTTGTTTAATTTCTATTTGTTACTGTGAAATTTTAAGAACTAATGTAGGCACTAAGTCATAATAAAATGTTCAAAAAGGCCTAAGAACCTAATTCTGAAAGTAAGATACATAAACCCTTCAAAAATTGATCTCAGTTCATTCATATGTAACAAGGTGCTCAGGAAAGGCACGAGAGAGGAAACAGAATACTGTCACTTGAAATGATTCTGGGGCCCTTTTAATAAGGTGCATAGGTGCCTACACGCATCCAACGTGCATTAATTTGGAACTACCACTTGGCTACCGCGTGCCGCGGGTGATAATTCCATTTTTACACGTATCCGCTATGCGCCACAGAAAATATATTTTTATTTTCTACTGTGTGGTGCTAACCGGGTGGTAATCGGCAGTGTAGGTGCGCTGATGGTTACTGCCCAGTTAATGTGTGAGACCTTACTGTTAAGTCAATGGGTGGCAGTACGGTCTCAGGCCCAAAATGGACACGCGCCAATTTTTATTTTGCCACATGTCCATTTTCGGCCAAAAAAAGGCCTTTTTGCAGGGTCACTGAAAAATGGACCTGCGTGTGTCCAATACACGTGCCTACAACAGCGCAGGGCATTTTTTGGCACACCTTAGTAAAAGGACCCCTCTAGCAGGAAAACTGAAAAAGCTACCTTTTTGTGCCAAAAATTCAGCATTTTAACCCCCTCCCCCTATTCAAAGCTATGCTAGCGGCTGCGATGTGGTAATGCCGACACAGCCCATTCACTTTGAAGGGGCTGTGTCAGCATTACCGCACCAACAGCTGCTAGCGTGGCTTTGTAAAAGGGGTCAGTTAGATAGGTTTTCTCAGAAAGGAGTAGAAATGGCTCCATTGTCTAGTTACCCTGAGATTCTGACTTGAATTCTATCAATACAATTTTGTGTGTATGGACAAGAAGTATATGCTTGATTCTGTTGTGTGTGTGGATAAAGGGAAAATTCTAAGAAAGTTGTGGGTTAAAGCATAATAGGAAAGTGAACGTGTGAAGCTGAGTAAGTCTGATGATTTTCTTTAAAAAAAAAAGTTATCAGGGAAAATTTCCTTTTTTGAGAGGGTCTGTCAGAAACTGAGGGGTCCTTTTACTAAGGTACGCTGAAAAGTGGCATGCAGTAGTGTTGGTGCGGGTTTTGGGCATGCGCAGAATTATTTTCAGCACACCTGTAAAAAGGCCTTTTAAAATTTTTTGCCGAAAATGGACGTGCGGCAAAATAAAAATTGATGCGCGTCCAATTTGGGTCTGAGACCTTACCACCAGCCATTGACCTAGCAGTAAAAACTCACACAGTAACCAGGCAGCAATGACCTCCACGAGTCAAATGCCACTTGGCCCGCGTAGCTGACATGCGCCAAAAAATAAAGAAATATTTTTTGGATGCACATAGAGGACACACACCAAAAATGGAAATTACTGCAAGGGCTATGTGGTAGCTGGGCGGTAACTCAGAATTGGCACGCACTGGGCATGCGTAGGTGCTTATGTGGTTTAGTAAAAGGGCCCCTGAGTACTTCCAAGAAAAGCCTGTTACAAATTCTGATTGAAACAATATTGACTAAAATATAGGAACATTGGCAGAAATAATTTACCAGAATTTAAGAGAAAATCTGCACTGACATAGGGGTTGAGCTTGAGGTAAAATACTCTGCTTACAGAAAAAGATGGCTTTCAGTCATCAAAGGGTATGTTGAGCAATCAATATCAAACCAGCAGGAAATTTTCTAGAGCAGCTGAGTCTGTATGTGTGTGTTTGATGAAGTGACAGATGTGTGCCAAAAAGGAAATATATTCCTGTGAGAATAGCATTAGCAACACTAAAGGAAAAACATATTTGGGAAGTATTTCAGTTTCTGTGAAAGCTTAAATATTTTAAAATCAGCATTTGAGTGTGAAATATTCTATCAAATTTAAATGAATTCTATGTGAGCAAGAGAAAATGCAGACTGCTGACAGAGCATTCACAGACTTTCACTAAAAATTATTGAGATTGACCTTATAAAATGATTCTATGTCGTGATCCTGAAACTAGTAGAGAACAATTGAAATAGGTAGATCTGGAAAGTATTCCAGAAAAAAAAATGAGTACATTTGAAGCTGTTCCTCTCAATTTATTTCAAAGTAGGAATGGTTAGAATGAGTCCAGTGACATTGTAATCCCTAACTAGTTAATAAAAAAAAAAAACAAACCTAATAGGAATGTGCATTAATTAAGCTTTCAGAGCATCATTCTATAAAGAGGTATCATTCTATAAAGAGGTATCTATTTTTAGGCACCAAGAACACAAAAAAATGACCAGCGTACCTGCATACAGTATTGAGGGAATTCTATATACGGCATCTAATATTAGGTGCTACTTCTGTGCCAATTTTTGATGCAAAAAAGCATTCTAACAGATGCAAGATGCCAAAATGAGGCAGAAATGGCAAATCCTCGTGAAAACACACATATGCCCATTTATAGAATAGCACTTCAGAGTTCCACATGGATCTGCAAATGGGACAAAATGATAGGAGGAACATTGAGTTGGTCAGGGGTGGTGCTTTAAGATGTCACAGTGTTATAGAATAGTGCTGATCTTCACCCATAAGAACATAAGTGTTGCCATACTGGAACAGACCCAAGGTCCATGAAGCCCAGCATCCTGTTTCCAACAGTGGCCAATCCAGGCTACAAGGAGCTGGCAAGATCCCCAAACAGTACAACACAGTTTATTCTACTTATCCTAGAAATAAGCAGTGGATTTTTCCCAAGTCCATCTGAATAATAGCTTATGAACTTTTCTTTTAGGAAGTTATCTAAACCTTTTTTAATCCCTGTTAAGCTAACTGCTTTTACCACATTCTCTGGTAATGAATTCCAGAGTTTAATTACACATTGAATGAAGGAATATTTTAGAATATAAGAACATAATAATAGCCATACTGGGTCAGACCAATGATCCATGTAGCCTAGTATCCTGTTTCCAAATAGTGGCCAAGCCAAGTACCTGACAGAAACCCAATTACTAGCAACATTCCATCCTACCAATCTGGAAGCAGGCAGTTGCTTCCCTATGCCTGTCTCAAAAGCAAACTATGGACTTTTCCTCCAGGAATTTGTCCAAACCTTTTTTAAACTCAGATACGCTAACCACTGTTACTATATCCTCCGGCAAAGAGTGCCAGAGCTTAACTATTAGTTGAGTGAAAAAAATATTTCCTCTTATTTATTTTAAACGTATTTCCATGTAACTTCCTTGATTGTCCCCTAGTCTTTGTACTTTTGAAATGAGTAAAAAACTGATTTACTCATTCTATACCACTCAGGATTTTGTAGACCTCAATAATATCTCCCCTCATCCAACTCTTTTCCAAGCTGAAGAGCCCTACCCTCTTTAGGCTTTCCTCATATGAGAGGAGTTCCGCCCCCTTTATCGTTTTGGTCACCTTTTCTAATTCCACTATATCTTTTTTGAAATACAGCGACCAAAACTCAATGAAATATTCAAGGTGCGGTCGCACCATGGAGATATACACAGACATTATAGTATTTTTAGTCCTATTCACCATCCCTTTCCTAATAATTTCTGGCATCCTGTTTGCTTTTCTGGCTGCCACCGCACACTGAGCAGAAGCTTTCAGTGTATTATCAACAACAACACCTAGATCCCTTTCCTGGTCGGTGACTCCTAATGTGGAACCTTGTATCACGTAGTTATATTTTGGATTCCTCTTTCCCATATACATCACATTGCACTTGCTCACATTAATCTGTCATTCGAATGCCCAGTCTCCCAGTCTCGTAAGATCCTCTTGTAATTTTTCACAATGCGCATGTGATTTAACAACTTTGTATCATTTTGTGTCATCAGCAAATTACCTCACTAGTTACTCCCATCTATATATTATTTATAAATATATACAAAAGCAGCTGTCCCAGCACAAACTCCTGCGGAACCTTTCTAGCCTTCTCCATTAATAATACTGACCTACTATTTTCAATCTTTTAACCAGTTTTTAATCCACACTAGAACACTACCTCCTTTCCAATTTCCTCTGGAGTCTTTCATGAGGTACTTTATAAAATGCCTTTTGAAAATCCAGATACACAAAATCGACCGGCTTACCTTTCTCCACCTGTTTGTTCAACCCTTCAAACAAATGTAGTAGATTGGTGAGGCAATGATTCCTTTGACAAAATCCAAGTTGGCTTTGCCCAGTCTCTCAGTCTCGTAATATCCTCTTGCAATTTTTCACAATCCTTTGTGATTTAACAACTTTGTATAACTTTAATGTGTCATCAGCAAATTTAATTACCTCACTAGTTATTACCATCTCTAGATCATTTATTAATGTTATAAAGCAGCAGTCCCAGCACAGACCCCTACAGAATCTATCTACCCTTCTCTGTTGAGAATACTGACCATTTAACCCTACTCTCTGTTTTCTATATTTTAAAGAGTTTTAAATCCACAATAGAACATTACCTCCTACCCCCATGACTCTCCAGTTTCCTCTGGAGTCTTTCATGTGGTACCTCATCAAATGCCTTCTGAAAATCCAGATACACAATATTGACCATCTCACCTTTATCCACATGTTTGCACACCCCTTCAAAGAAATATAGTAGATTGGTAAGGCAAGTTTTCCAGTCACTAAATCCATGTTGGCTTTCAGGCTTATTTTCGAAAGAGAAGGGCGCCCATCTTTCGACAAAAAACGCAGATATTGGGCGTCCTCAACTGCCTTCTGTCATGAGGACAACCAAAGTTCATGGGGGCATGTCGAAAGCATAGTGAAGGTGTGACTGGGGCGTGCCTAACACATGGGCATCCTCGACCGATAATGGAAAAAAAAGGGTGTCCCTGACAAGCACTTGGGAGACGTTACTTGGTCCATATTTTGTTACTGCCAAGACTCAAAAAGGTGCCTAAACTGACCAGATGACCACTGGAGGGAATTGGGGATGACCTCCGCTTACTCCCCCAGTGGTCACCAACCCCCTCCCACCATTAAAAAGAACATTTTAAATATTTTTTGCCAGCCTCTATGCCAGCCTCAAATGTCATACCCAGCTCCATGACAGCAGTATGCAGGTCCCTGGAGCAGTTTTAGTGGATGCAGTGCACTCCAGGCAGGTGGACCCAGGCCCACCCCTCCCCCCCCACCTGTTACACTTGTGGTGGTAAATGTGAACCCTTCAAAACCCACCATAAACCCACTGTACCCACATGTAGGTAGGTGCCCCCCTTCACCCCGTAAGGCTATGGTAGTGGTGTACAGTTTTGGGGAGTGGGTTTTGGGGGGGGCTCAGCACACAAGGTAAGAGAGCTATGCACCTGGGAGCAATTTGTGAAGTCCACTTCTGTGCCCCCGGTTGGTGTCCTGGCATGTGAGGGGGACCAGTGCACTACGAATGCTGGCTCCTACCATGACCAAATGGCTTGGATTTGGTCGTTTCTGAGAAGGCGTCCTCGGTTTCCATTATTTCCGAAAATCGGGGACGACCATCTCTAAGGTCGACCTAAATTTCGCGATTTGGGTGTCCCCGACCATATTATCAAAATGATAGATGGACGCCCATCTTGTTTCAATATTACAGGTTTCCGCGCTCCTTTGCCGGGTTGTCCTGTGAGCATGTCCTCAGGAAAACTTGGCGCCCCTTTCGATTATGCCCCTCCACGTCTCATTAATCCATGCTTATGAATATGATCTGTAATTTTGTTCTTTATAATAGTCTCTGCCATTTTGCCCTGCACCAACGTCAAGCTCACTGGTCTATAATTTCCCAGATCATCTTTGGAACCTTTTTAAAAAATTGGTGTTATGCTGGCAACCCTCCAATCTTCTGTTACCATGTTTGATTTTAAAGATAAATTACATATTACTAACAATAATTCTGCAAGTTCATTTTTCAATTCTATCAGTCATCTGGTCCAGGTGATTTGCTACTCTTCAATTTGTCAAATTGCCCTATTACATCCCCATTGCATGCTGTTGGTATAAACCTCATACCCAAAGTTGAATGCAGATCCCAGTGAACATGCTATTCTATAAAGGGCGACCATCCTGGAATGCCCTTTATAGAATACTGTTCTAGCGCTGTTTAGCACTGATTTCTTGCCAGCATTGAATTCTGAGTGCCATTTATAGAACACAGCCCATATGTGTATGAGTCCACAAACCTGTATAAATGCCAGTATTCTAGCTACATGCTATTCTATAAAATGGCAACTACATGCAATGGTGTGTGACTTGAGGGTGGATGTATTCTGATCTACCTGCAATGTCCTTGGTGCATGAAAGGGGACACCTAAATAGAGAGCATTGCAGTAGTAACAGTAAGATGATTGAATCACTGTTCTAAAATTATCAGAAGTCAGAAAAACGATGCTCCTTCACTAATTTTAATTGATAGCAAATCTTCCAAATAACATTTTGTAGATGAGATTGAAAGATAATGATGATCACAAGCATTAGCGTGTAATAATTTTTAGCGCATGCTAAAAAGTTTGGACGCCAATAGCATGGCTTAGTAAATAGAGCCCTAGGCCTGTTAGATGTCCTTACAAACAAATCTGCAAAAAAAAAAAAATCCAGATTATCCAATGGGTTTGCATTAATAGGAAAACATTATATGTATATTGTATAGTGTACTCCTAAATCAGAAAGAACCTTACAAATATATATATATACAGAGAAAGAGAGAGAGAGAGAGAAAATCTCATTCGACTATAACATCACTTGTATTTGTTTCATCAACGGAGGTGGCAACGCCTACCGGTACTATGTAAGCCACATTGAGCCTGCAAAAAGGTGGGAAAATGTGGGGTATAAATGTGACAAATATATATATATATATATATATATATATATATAGAGAGAGAGAGAGAGAGAGAGAGAGAGATAGAATAGATAGAGAGAGAGAGAGAGAGAGACAGAGAGAGAGAAGAATAGGAGAAAGAGTAGGGTCATTTTATTCCTATGGGCCTTGCTGCATATAACATAAGCTAATCATCAGTAAAAGACCCCCATAATTTAGGGGCCCTTTTACTAATGGGTTGCCTCATGGCAACTTGGAAGTACCGCTGGCCCAATGCAGTAAGTGCTCCCCCTCAAAATGGTCATGCGGTAAGTGTGAACTTACTGCATGGCCATTTCTTTTTTTGGCCTTTTTGCCCACTATGGTAAAAGGGGCCCTGGCGTGTGGCAAAAATGGCCACTGATGCTAGCGCAGGGCCTCTTTTATTATAGCTTAGTAATAATGTCCCTTTATTAATTAGCATGTATAACACAGATTAACACAGTAAAACATTCTTACACATGTTAAGCATTTTTAAATAATATGAATGTGTGATACAAATAAAAAAAATGTGTTTAAAAATCAGCAGTAAAATCATAAAAAAATCCCAGAACAAACAGATTTTTTTCTGTGTATATCACTAAAACCTAATAAACCATTATTTTCTATAGTTAGCAAAGACACAAATGTTAATGAATCCTGGCCACTAGGTGATGTATTAGACTTTAAAAGATATATAGCTGTTAAAGATAGGATAGTAGGTACCCTGGAGACAAGTAGCTAGATCAGAGAGAAAGAATGGAACAGCTGGACAGCTGGATGATGGACATCCAAAGAAAAACAAACAAGAACCTGAAGAGAGACGTGTGCAAATTTAACAATGAAAGCACTCTGATCACAATATAAGAAGACGAAGGGGCAGCTTTACTAAACTGCACTAAAATCTTGGTTTAACACATTATAAGCCCAGATTTAACATGCATCTTTTCATGGTATTCCCTTTATTCTTTATTGCTGATCATGCATTAATGTAAACCATTAGTGTGTGGTACCTGCAGGAAGTTAAAGCAGGACCACTTACCACTTCCCCAGTTAACTGCATTAGCCAGTTACACTATGGTAAGTACAACATGCCAACTGGCTAATACTTCTATGCCTACTCTCTGCCCATGCCACACCCCTCAGAAAAAAATTCAGGAAAATGTCATAACATTTTATTTATTTATTTATTTACGTCAATTTATATACCGTATCTTATTGCCACCGCAAGACAGAACGGATTACAGTTTGTAAAATAGAAAAAGAACAATACAACATTATATGTACAGTTTGGACAAACAATGGAACTCCAATCATTACAGGAAAGCACAGCAAAACCAAAAATTAGCTACATAAGATTTAAAAAAACAGTATAAATCATGATTTAATATACAGGAAAGCACCGCAAATACAGAATTGAGTACATAGTATAAACTACACAAACGTAAACAGTACAAATTATGATTTAATATACATTGAAGATACCCTTTTATAACCTTGCTTCCATTATTCTAAATTCTGTTCTACATAATTGATAAAGTAAAAGGTTTTCAAAAGTTTCCGAAAATGAAAGTAGGATTTCTCAAGTCTGATCTCTTTTGGAAGGCCGTTCCAAAGAGAATGGGACAAGTAGAAAAAAGCCGATCTCTGCATAGATTCCCATCTAGCCCTAGCGAGAGGAGGAATCACTAACCTGTTATCTGTTGGGGATCTAAGGGTTCATGTAGCAGTGTAAGGAATTGTTAAATTCGACAGGTAGTCAGGGTTTAGTGTGTGAAAAGCTTTATGGGTCAAAACTAAGGCTTTAAACTTAACTCTTGCTTCAACCGGAAGCCAGTGCAGTTGATGTAATAAAGGTGTTACTCTGTCATCCTTCTGGGCCCTACAAATCATACGCGCCACTGTATTCTGTATTCTTTGTAGTCGTTTCAAGCTAGCTTGAGTAATCCCTGCATATATGATATTGCAATAGTCTAAGCGTGAGGTGATGTAAGCAGATGTCAGTGATTTAAGGGAATCCCTACTAATTGAATTCCTAACTGACCTAAGTCTCCTAAGATGGAAGAAATATTTTTTTCACTACATCGGATATTTGTTCCTCAAAAGTCAGAGCAGAATCGATTATAACCCCGAGGTATCTAAAGGATTTAACTGTAGGGATGTTCTGGCCAAATAGCATAGGTACCACTGCTGGACATGTACCCTGTCCTACTATCCAAGATGTTACAGTCTTATCTGGGTTTAATACTAATTAATATGTTGTCAGCCAGTCTGCCATTGTTTAATGTATGGTAAAAAGCAAACTACTGCAAACCCCTTACACCTGCACGTTTATGCAGTAGCCTGTTACCACATATTAACCTCATGTTAAGGCTGGATTCAGTACATGGCACTCAACATTTGGCATGGGATCAGTGCCCTTTATAGAATAGCATGTAGCTCTGGGATCCATGCTCAACTGGGTGAGAGTTTTTACACCAACTGAAACCTCAAGTAAATCTTGGTACGTAAGTTAGGTGTGGATCTCTATATTAATAATATGTGCATCATTAGTGAATGCCCCTGACTCACCCGTGCCCCTCCCATGCCCACTCCTACTTTTGAGTTATTGTCTATGGGCTTCTTTTACAAAGCTGCGCTAGCGATTCCCACATGGCAAATGACAGGAAACCCATAGGAACTGAATGAGCTTCCTCTCATTTACTGCACAGGAATCACTAGCATGTCTTTGTAAATGAGGGCTTATAAGATTTGTGCATTATAATATTAGCAAGATGCACGAGCAAATCACTAATGTTGCCAATTAATGCCAATAACCGATTGCTAGCACCCAATTTGCACACTATTTATAGAATCCAGCTCTAAGTGCTTAATACATTTTAGCAAAGGGCCCTAAGGCAACACGTCCAAACATATATAGCAGAGATCATACAAAAAAATAGTGAATATTACTTTATAGAAATGGAGGGGAAAAAAGACCTCAAAAAGCCTCAACGCAAGGCTTATAATCTGTCTTGTCTTTTATAATAGGCTTCCCTTTTTACTATCATCTGTCTCACAAAAAACTTCCCTATGTGTTCCAATTGTGCTCAAGTGTCCATCTTAGAGAATGAGTTTCACTGCTCAAATGCCATAATATATACATACTTCATGAAAACAGAACTTATCTTTTAACCTGATGGGGCCCATTTCACCATTCAAATAGGCTTCCTCAGGGGTAATAGTGCATGGAAAATTTCAAATAATCAAACACCATCTAAATGCTAATGACCACTTATTCATCAGAAAAATTCTCATGTGAAATGAACAGTACTAACTATTCAAATTAACCACTTACAGATTTCAACGTGCCGTCACAACTGTAGAAATGGCGGTGCTGTCTCAAGAAGATGCTCATATATGCGCACTTCACAATTAAAGCTCCTCCTGTTGCTGGCATAATCAATTAAAGAGACAGACTTGTATGCTGCAAGTTTAAAGGAAAACACTCCAGTCTGTATATAGTTATTCGCACCTTCAGATTCCTAATTTCTTAATTTAAAGATCCACTTGGATTCTCTTCTTTGCAGTCTGTTCATACAATTCCCAACTCTTCATAACAGGTTGTGAATCAATTACAAAACATCTTAAACTCTCAAAGTTATGTGACTGCTTCAAGCAGCGTTCAACCAAAGGCTCATTGATTTTCTTCCTCTTTAGGTTGGATTTATGCTCTGCCATCGTTATTCTGAGGCACCTGTATTTTAAACCAATCACACAATTTCAAGCAGGGACACATTGCTACATATATGACAAATTCAGTCCTGCAATTAGTAAATTGCTCAAGGTACATCACAAATACTGCAAACACCACGTTTAAAGTGTCCTGATGATAACATCTTCCTCCATGTTCCCAGATCTGGCGGACATAATATTTCCTTTAAATTTCTCCCTCTTGAAAATGCTATTCTGACAGAACTGTCACAAAACACCAGATGTAATTGTACTATCTCCCAATTTCTTCTGATAATAATAGCTACCTCGGAGCCTTCAGATGAAAATCTTAAAACACAAATTTATGTGGAATAAACTGTCATGTTGATCATGAGTGCGAAACAACAGATCACAATTGTAATATTTTGTTCTCTTGTATGTTTTAGCCTCTTATCTGTAATTTATCCATCATTTCTTTATTTTGTGTCTTAAAAGCTCTGAAAGTAGAATAGTTTCTTCTAATTCTAAGTAACTTGGAAAATGGTAAACTATCTTAAAATTATTTTGGATGACAACTTTTATAGGAGAGTATAGTGTTTCTATTAGTGGACTTCACAGACACTTTCATGGAAAAACAACCTTCTTCTTAAGAAATTTCCACATCTAAAAAATTAATCTTATTATCAGATGAGCTACCTGTAAATTTTAGATGCTCATCGCATGTGTTTAGCCATCTGATGAAAAACATCAATTCTTTATTGGATTCTTTCCAGAACAAAAAAATATAATCTATGCACCGATGCCAGAAGAAAATCTTACTGTTGAAAGGCAAAATGAGACAAACACTGCCCCCATTGCAACCCCTAATTTTTGTACATATAATTGATTTTCAAACCAGAAAAAATTCTCTATCGTTGAAATGTGAGTAATTTCATTAAAAAAATCAGAGGTAACTACATGTGACTTTGCTCTGTTGTCTAAGATTTTGCAAATTAGTTCTAACGCTCCTTCTTGTGGGATGGAGATGAAAATGATGAGACGTCCAGAGTGACCGTTTTGAAAGGAAAACCATTAAATCTACACCTTCAAATTTTTTTTTTAAAAAGGGCCATGTCTTTAATAGATGATGGACATTTGACAACTTCCATCTTTAAAAAATGATCCATGTACATAGATAAAATATCAAGCAGAGACCCTCGAGATGACAAAATGAGATGTCCAGGAATCTTCTCTGTTTATGAATTTTAGGTATCATATATAAAACTGGAGTAATTGGATCTTTCAAATTCATAATCCAACTTCAAACCTTCTTTGGTGATCTTTGAAATCTGGTTCTGTAATCTTGCAGTGGGATCTAACATGATCTTACTGTATACATCTGACTGACCTAATTGTTGGTCTATCTCTTCAAGATAACTGTGTTTGCCTAATGCCACCATGGCACCTCCTTTGTCTGCTTTCTTAATAATGATAGAATCATCATTCTTTAATATTTCTAATGCTAATTTCTGATCTCTAGTCAAAGTAAGATATCTTATGTTATTAAGTTTCCTCTATTCACCAATTTCCTTCAGGACCATCTGTTTAAAAATCTGTAGTGTTGAATCTATAGGTCTGGGTGGTGACCAAACCAAATGAGGCCTAACTACTGACCTATCAACACCTTTTTCTTTGTCACTGAAAAAGATTTTTAGCTGTAGGGTTCTAATGAATCTATCTAAATCAATCATAAATTGAAAAAAGTCAAAATGAACAGATGGAACAGCCATGTGATAAAACATTTTGGTCAGATGTCAATTGTTTAGATGACAAATTTATAACCACTGATTGGTTTTTTCTGAGATCACATATGAAAGGACGCAATCTCTGATTCCTTCTGTCCACCTTGCCTCCTCTTTGCTGTCTCTGGTTGCGACCTCTTGTAGCTAACAAAAACCTTAAAAGTCTCTAGTACTAGATGAATTTTCTGACACAGATGCATCTTCAGCGCCACTTTTGTTTTCCAGCAGGCTTAGCCTTTTAACATCTCATTTAAATTTTGTACTATTTTATTGTGATATTGAGATGGCCACAGACCCATGGAAAATCATTTTCAGTTTTTCAAATGAACAAGCAGGAAGTCTGCTGGATGTTCCCTCAGAATTTGATATTCCCTTGGCTGGCAATCTGGATGTCAATGTTTGGATGGATTTGACCAATAAATATGTCAATGATTAAGATTGAAATTAATAGCGCAATGTTAATTGAATATTGCAAAGTTGAGAGAATTCTGAGAAGTTTAAGAACCATAAAAGAGCCACAATTATTTAAATCTTCTTCCAAGGGCTGTTAGATCTGTACATGATTACAATTACTTTTGGAAATTATTAAAAAAAATTATTTTGAAAAAGTTCCTGCAACAAGATAATGAAAGACAGGAATAACCACTTTTTATGCAAAATGCTGTTTCAAACTTTATCCTGTATAACTGCTTATAATTTGAAGTTTGTTACACAATACAATCTTGTAAAATAATTCATATACTAATTTTTGTAAAGTTTCATATGGCTGTATATAGAAGATTTACTCAACATTTTCCCTTTATCAGAAATGTATATACTAAATTGTCAGGATTGTAAGCCACATTGAACCTGAACTCTGTTTGGGATAATGAAGGATGCAAATATCATTATAAATAAATAAATAAATAAATAAATAAATAAAGAGGACTCAGAGGGCTCTTTTTACTAAGGCGCTCTAGCATTTTAGCGCTTGCTAAAACTTAGTGCATGCTAATGCTAGAGTCACCCATAGGAATATATGGGTGTCTCTAGCGTTAGCACATGCTAAAAATGCTAGCATACCTACAGCATGGTTTAGTAAACAGGGCTCCGAGTTTGTACACAAGTGTAATAAGATTTAATACAAATGCTCATTTGAACTCATGATGCTGATTATTCAAAATAGCAGACATGTTGTAGACAAAGAAAAAGGACTGTTGGATTTGGAAATGTAAAATTTGAAAGACAATAATAAATTGGAAGGTTTTGAAAAGCAGCATAATATTTTGAAAGAAACTATTAACGTTCAGAGATAATTTTTAAAAAGTATTAAAATGTAAAAAAAACAAAAGAGATGAAATGATTGCTTGAATAACAAAGTTTACACTTGGATGTACAAGAAAGAAAAATTTAATTTAGAAAAGACCAATGGTGATAACAAAAGTGGCACTGAAGATGCATCTGTGTCAGAAAGTTAATTTAGTAGCAGAACTCTCAAGTTTCTTAGCTGCAAGAGAAAATTATCCAAACCTTTCTTAAACCCTGCTAAGCTAACTGCTTTTTCCACATTCTCTGGCAATGAATTTCAGAGTTTAATTACACATTGAATGAAGAAATATTTTCTCTGGTTTGTTTTATATTTACTACTTAGTAGCTTCATTGCATGCCCCCTAGTCCTAGTATTTTTGGAAAGAGTAAACATGAGATTCACGTCTACCCATTCTACTCCACTCAGCATTTTATAGACTACTATCATATGTCCCCTTAGCCATCTCTTCTTGAAGCTGAAGATCCCTAGTCACTTTAACCTTTCCCCATATGGAAGTTGTCTCATCCCATTTATCATTTTTGTCGCCCTTCTCTGTATCTTTCCTAATTCTGCTAT
The DNA here is from genome assembly GCF_901765095.1 of Microcaecilia unicolor. Taxonomy (NCBI): domain Eukaryota; kingdom Metazoa; phylum Chordata; class Amphibia; order Gymnophiona; family Siphonopidae; genus Microcaecilia; species Microcaecilia unicolor. Next base: position 258,596,454 of record NC_044031.1, on the reverse strand, counting down.
ATCTTTTTAAAGATGCAGTAACCAGAATTGCACACAGAATTCAAGGTGTGGTCACACCATGGAGTGATACAAAAGCATTATAAAATTCTCATTTTTGTTTTAATTCCTTTCCTAATAATTGCTAACATTCTATTTGTTTTCTTAGTCGCTGCTGCACACTGAGCAGAGGGTTTCAACATACCATCAACGATGATACCTAGATCCTTTTCCTGGGCAATGACTCCTAATATGGAACCCTGCATCACATAGCTATGATTTGGGTTCCTCTTTCCCACATGCATCACTTTGCACTTGCTCACATTAAATGTGATCTGCCATTTGGATGTCCAGTCGCGTAAGATCCTCTTGCAATCTTTTACAATCTTCTTGCGATTTAACAACTTTGAATAACTTTGTGTCATCAACAAATTTAATTACCTCTCTAGTTATTCCCATCTGTATGTCATTTATAAATATGTTAAAATGAAGTGGTCTCAGCACGGACCCCTGGGGAACCCCACTATCTACCCTTCTCCATTGAGAATGCTGGTAATTTAATCCTACTCTCTGTTTTCTCTTTTAACCAGTTTTTAATCCACAATAGGACATTACCTCCTAACCCATGACTTTCTAATTTCCTCAGGCATCTTTCCTGACATATTCTGTCAAATGCCTTTTGAAAATCCAGATACACACTATCGGTTAGCTTAACTTTATCCACATATTTATTCACCCCTTCAAAGAAATGTAGTAGATTGGTGAGGCAAGATTTCCCTTGATTAAATCCATGTTTGATTTGTCTCATTAATCCATGCTTATATATAAGTACTGTAATTTGTTGTTTATAATAGTCTCTATCAGTTTGTCAAACTGTCCCATTACATCTTCCAGGTTTACAGAGATTTGTTTCAGTATATACATTTAGAAATCTGTATGTATGCAAGTTATCATTGAAAATTTACTGCAGATATCTTTGTGGCCTCAACCAGGATTCTGTGCCCTGGAACCACCCTTTCCAAAGGAAAAGTCAATCAACTATGTATAATAATTGCTTCTTGGCCTTTTGGCTAAGATCAAGTATTGAATCCAGTATACATAATGTATAGATCAACCACAATTGCATGCTTGCACCACTTTCTAGGCTATGAGAATGTCCAGGGTATGACAACAGATGAGGCAGAAGTCATGAAAGATCCCAAGACACTGATGTCTGTGGGGGAGGTTGAAACAAGCAGGGAGATTCACAGGTTTTTATAATGAGAGGTAAGTATTCTTATCTCACTCCCCTGACATTCTTAATTAATGATAGCTCTGACTTGTGACCTGAAAAAAAATCTGGCTTCCTATAGTTAGGTCATAGTAGCCCTGATAAGATTAGACTCCAAACAGTCAAGCTATTCCATTCCAATGATCATCTGGAACCTATTGCAACTATGAGACAGTCTGGAAACTATTATACTTAGCTGTATCATTACAGAGGCCTTGCTGTTTTCCAAAAACAAACTGGAAGTCATGATGTAACACAAAGGCATATTTCCCCTTCCTTATGGGACCTGGTGGAAAGAGACATGGAAAGTATGTCTGAGTAGCACATCAGGGACTATGAGGGGATTCTATATATGGTGCCTGGAAAATCCACGCAGAAATCATTTTCATCAAAGTGTATTTTATAAGATTTAGGAGTGATATATAGAATACGCTTAGTTGATATCCCAGCGCCTAAAACTACGTGCATATATTTACACCAATGAAAATGTGACATAAATCCTTGCATGTAGATTTATGAGACTGGCCATATTCTATAGCAACATGCCTAAATTTGGGAATACCCATGAAATGCCCATTTCTCTGCCCATAGCCACACCCCTTTAGAAATGTGCGCTTTAGAATTTAGGTGCAGTTCATTATACCATACGCTTAGTGAGTTATGCATGTAAATTCTAATTATTGACAATTAGTGCTCATTATTGCTTAAGTGTTGTTAACAATGATGATTGGCTTGTTAAGCCAATTAACTTGCACTCATTGTTATGGAATACTCTTAGATTTAGGAGCGGAACACTAGGCATGATATATAGAATCCAGCAGTATGTCAGGAGACATGAATGCTATCATATAAATTTATGTCCAGCTGTGTATCTGTAGAGCTATCTGTGTTGGAAGGATGTGTGTGTTTTGGGGTTTTGGAGGTGGGGATAGGGCTATAAGGGGGTGCTGAATGTGAGGAATGAGAGACAGTTGTATGTGTGTGAAAGGATATATGGGGAATGTGATGGGATGGGGTATGTGTGTGGCTCTTGACATATAGACTTTCTGTTCCCCTCCCCCATGCATTCTTCCTTACCAACTTGATACTTCCTCAAAACCCACCCCCTTGTTCCAGCTCTGGATTAACCATTAAACAAAATAAGCATGTGCTAAAGGCACCAAGGGAAGGGGTGTATCACAGAGTTTTTTTCCCCCTTGCTAGTATACCCTTAACTCTTTCACTGCCATCTGATACACCCATTATCCAATATGAATTTCCATATTTTTCTAATCATTATAAATATGTATAATGTTTTGTTTCATACAATAATGATATTTCTCAGCATTTATCGAGTCTTAATGTGTAATGAGTTAAACAATGGAAGGGTCGAGAGGCACCATTGTAGGGTTGTGCTTAGGGTATCAGTTGGCTCTAATCCAGCCCTGCCTTATTTATTTAGATTTGGTCACACCTTGTTCAGTAGTAGCTCAAGGCCTTGTTCTCTTCCTTCCCTTCCAGCTCCCTGCTCCTTATATTGTCTCTCATCGATCCTCCATTCCTCTCCATTTCATACTCGGCTCCCTTTCTCACACTTTTCTCCCCATGTCCTCCTCTAGTCCTTCTCTCTGCTCCCCATTCCCTCTCCCCTAAAATCTTCTAAACTTCCCTCCCCCCCCCATCTCTCTCCCTCCCTCCATATCTCCTTTGCACTCTTGCAACTTTTCCTAACCCCTACGGACCCTTCCTCTCTTCAGAGCGGAGGAGTAGCCTAGTGGTTAGTACAGAGGACCTTGATCCTGAGGAACTGAGTTCAATTCCCACCACAGCTCCTTGTGACTCTGGGCAAGTCACTTAACCCTCCATTGCCCCTTGTACAAAATAAGTGCCTGAATATATGTAAACCACTTTGAATGTAGTTGCAAAAACCTCAGAAAGGCAGTATATCAAGTACCATTTCCCTTCCCTTCCTTGTCTTTACTGAGCCTCATTAGGAGTTCCACCTGGGTCAGCTCCTCTATCTCTATCTGTCCTTTGCTTGTTTCTTCTGTATCCTAGAGTTGGGTCTCCAGCAGCCACTGATGCTGTTGATAATACAGCTGCAAGTCTTCTCCCGCTTCTCCTCTACTGCAGTGGGTTGGGTGCTTGGTAACAGTAGCTCAAACTTCCTTGACTGAAGCCCTGCTTTCTGGTAGGGGTTTAGGTCCTGGTCAGTACCATTCTGCTTGTGGGCTGTGGGAGTGACTGGCTACTGTTTTCTTTTCATGCTATGGATGCTTGCCTTCTGGTTGCAGGGCCAGACTCCTCTGCCACACTGTTGTTTGCTCTTTGCACTCATCTCCTCCTTCCTCATCTTAGAAGCATACGTTTGCTTGCACAAGCACAAACAAACCTATATGAATGGATGGATGGACAGGCAGATAAGCAAGTAGATGGACACTCTGCAGTCACTATTAATTGAGCAAAACATTCCTAACATAAAGAAAGAGAAAGTAATATTACTGTAAAAGGGATTTCAAGAACTCACTGTGGTTTATGGGGATGTGGACAGATTTGAGGATGTAGGCAGGCTACGAGGGCTAGAGTAGTGAAGCGTTGAGTTGTGTGCTACTGAGAATGCCATCATCATGTTGTGAGTTAGCTGGAGGGGTGACTCTGGGATGCTGATGCTGCCTCCATGGCACACTGTGAAACCAGGAGTTCAGGTCACGGGACCATGGAGGGGAGGTGAGTAGGTAGCAACAGCAGAAGAGGGCAGCCAGAAGATGTGGTTTGGAGGTGGGTCTGCACACCTGCATTGGTCAGAATCAGACTGGCACTGTTCCCTCCAAGCTAGGCAAGAGTCCTCCAATTGCATTTCTGCCAGTGGAGGGCAGGGTTTCAATATTGTGTCTTCCATTACTAGGGACAGGCTGGTTCCCTGGAGTCCTGCAGAGCTTACCTGTCTCTCATTATTGAAAATGTGATAGTGAAACAGCACCCTCCACAGGAAGGACTATAAGTGGAGAATTCCCACTCAGCTTAAAGAGAACAGTGCAGGCAGGAAGAGCAAAGAGTGTCTTTTGGGCACAAAACCGTGATAAAAAAAACATACTCAACATTAGGAGTTCACCAACTGCCAACTAAAATGTGGTGCAAATACCCATGTGTAAATGTAGGTGTGAATGCCCTTATTCTCTAACTACTCTTGTAACTTAAAAGAATGCCATCCCGATCTGCCCATGACCCTCCCAAATCCACACCCCCCCTTTTTTCACTTATGTCTAAAATTAAGCGTCGATTAAATCTAATTAGTGCCAATAATTGCTAGTTAAAGAGCTAATTATCAGCACTAATTAGCTCATTATTCAATGAAATTGCACATGCAAATTTGCACACATAATTTTTAGTGAATTTTATAGAATTAAGGGATAAGCCCATATTTTATTACGTTTTAGTAAATGTCCCTCCCCCCCGATGTTAGGCTAAAACCAGTTATATTAGGGTTCATTGATGGAAGTATCCTGAGAATAAAGATGGATTACATTATATAATTCTAACGTAGCTACTTTCTTTTACTCCTTTTTTCTCAAGGCAGCAAAAAGAAAAAGAAAACAGTCAATCATAATTAGTATTGTTAACAAATTTGCTATAGTTACCTAAAAAAATGCTAGAGACAACATCCTTCAACTCTTTTAAATTGCATCTTATTTTTCACATTTATCTACAAGGGAATCATTTGTACTGTTGTAATCAGTCACAGTGCTAAGAAAAATGGTGTTAAAAATGTGAGAGTGCTCTTCACCGGGAAGCTGCAAATTAGAAGGGTAACAGGAAGACTATTCTAAACTTTGACAGAAGGGGAATTTCTGAGCAAGGTTTCCTAGTGGTGCCACTTTATATTTTATCACTCGCACATATATGCCCAACTTCTTTAATACTGTTTGACAGATCTATTCATTCACCGTCAGTAAGATCATGAAAAGATTTTTTTGTATATGTATTGGATCATCAGAAACACATGCACACATCCATTTGGCTAGAAACTTTGAGCCAGGCATTCAATAGGAGAGGCACGTACTTGTCATTAATCCATTTTTATAAATTAAACTTTTAGTCCATCCTTTATTTTCAATATATATATTTTTCAATTTTTTTCAGTAAAAACTTTTTAAGAGTTGTTTAACAATAAGAACCTCTTTAATAAGAGGGTTCTTAGCTTTCCAGCTTATTGGTGCAGCTTTCCACTTCAGTCTAAGCACCCAAGCAAAGTTGGAGACTAGTTATAGTTCACAAATATGCATTCAACTATATATGAAAACTTGGGCACCCCATTCGATTATGCCCTCCACATGTACACTAATGTACGTTCTTTAAAATATGTGTACTTTGTTTAGTATTTTGACCTTTTCTAAGACTTTATTTATACCATTGTATGTGCAATTTTATAAGTATTGTTCTTTTGAAAATTTACAACTCATGCATTTTTCAATTCTCTTGATTTATTGTTTTATCCATTGATGTTTAAGGCATTATTTATAGTAGCTTCAGGTTTCTATTTCAAGCTAGCTCACATTAATGGTGTTTTTGTACACTTTTACTCTTCTCTTTGGCCACATGCACACCTAATGTAATCCTTTAAAATATGTGCACTTTGTTCACGATTTAGACTATTTTTCAAACATTGCTCTTTCACATTACCGTATGCACACACATTTCATGTTTCATTTTTACATTTCTAGTGTATTTTTTCCTTTGTTTAATTTTTTATTGTTTGGATTTATCATTTTTTGCATCACCTTTATTTGTGTACAGTCCACATTTCGTGCATATCCACACATTGCATTTATATCCGTAACACAATGTATGGTTCACCATTAGCCTACATGTGCACATTGCTCAATACATTTTCTGCTATTTTTATTTTGCACACTATCTTTTTATTCTTCCTCTTTTATATATTCATTCTGTCTTTCACAGTAGTTATGTACATATCCTTTCCCCATTCGTTTCCAGTACTATCATATGTATAATACACCATTCAATCGTTGCACCCATCCGTATCCATCCATTATTGTGTTTCACATATATTTCCTTTAACTAGTATTTCTGCAAAGGACCAGCGTAAACTCATTTAAGCCTTTGTGTTTTCCTCTATACACATGCCTGTCCTTTTGGTGCCATTTTTGCATCCTTTAAAGACTTCACATCACCAGTACTCTGCTTTGATAGGCAATTTTCCACTCACCTTAAAAGCATGATTATCCTTTGCTGCGTTTTCTCCAAAGGTCTTTTTTAAGGAAATACACGCACTCCCTTCATCTTTATTTGTGCATATTGCGATTCTCTTAAAAAACAACTCATGAACATTTAGAGGTCAGTAATGTACTTGCACTGCCCTCATCTTTATTTTGTGATTTTTTTTTAAACAAAACAATTCATGTTGATTTAGAGGTTGATAATTTATATTTGTGTTTACTTCTCCGTCCTGCACTATTGTGTGGTATAGATCAACTTTGGAGTCTTAACGCCTACTTATGCGCATTGCTCAATCTATTTTTTTCTACAATTTTCATTTTTACACTATCTTCATCTTTTATATATTACCAGGGATTTTTTTCAGGGGGTACTTGGGGGTACTGAGTACCGGCACCTTTTCACTGCTTGCTAAAATTGACCCATGGTTAATGTTGCCAACTAGATTCAGATTTGCCCGACAGGGTTGATCCAGTCCTGGTCTTACTCCACTGTATGTAGGGACTTGTGGTTCTGATTTCCCCATTGGATTCCCTTTGAATAACAAGCCTACAAGTCCCTGCATGCATTGAGATAAGCCCAGGTCTGGATCAACCCTGTTGGGCGAATCTGGATCTAGTTGGCAACCTTACCCATGGTCTCTAAGTATCAATGAAAGAGCCCAGGCTCTGCACACCAATGCTACCTTTTCATAGATTTTGTAGCTGGTTGCATGGGGCCTGACTATTATGGAGCAGGTCCCTCAGTGATCCTCCTGCCCCTGAAGGACGGCTTGGCATTTCAGTACCTCCACCTTTTTTACTAGAAAAAAAATGCTCAGTATATTACACTGTCACTTACAGTAGATATGTACATATTCTCTTTCCCCTTTTTCTCCAGATAAATAGTGAGAGATGCACTATTCGCTTGTATGTACTTGTGGCGCCAATTTCAGTGTTCTTTAAACATTTTACATCGCCATTGCTCTGCTTTGATAGGCAATTTGCCACTCACCTTGAAAGCACAATTATCCTTTGTTGCATTTTCCCCAAAGGTCTTTTTTAAGGAAATGCACTTGCAATTCCTTCATCTTTATTTGTGTATATTGCGATTCTCTTAAAAAAACAACCTGCAAACATTTAGAGGTCAAGTATCTATGTTTGTGCTTACTTCTCCATTCTGTACTTTTATGCAGTACAGATGAATCTATGATACTTTAGAAAACTCAGGTTTTCCTGATACATTAACCCCTCTGTTTACAAAGCCGCGCTAGCGGTTGCCATGTGTTAATGCTGACACAGTCCTTATTTTGAATTGGCTGTGTCGGCATTGCCATGTGGCTTAATAAGCAGGGGGATAAATCTTTACTCACATGTGGTGAGTCTATATTTTACCACACTCGATACTTTATTTATTTATTTATGTATTTATTTATTAGGGTTTATTTACCACGTTTTTGAAGGAATTCACTCAAGGCAGTGTATAGTAAGAATAGATCAAACATGAACAATAGGCAATTACAGCAGTAAAAACAGTCAAATAACAATAGAAAATATGGCATAGTATACTACTTACAATGTCAACACAATACGCAATAGAACATTTTAATTGATAGTGAAGGGGATAAGCAAAGATGGAACATGTAGATAGGTAAGAGAGTAAGAAGAGTTAGAAAATCAGGTGACTAAAGAAAGTTGCACATTAGGTCAGAGAGATTAAATTGTACAGCGCTGCGTAACCCTAGTAGCGCTCTAGAAATATTAAGTAGTAGTAGTAGTAGTAGAGATGGTTAAATATTATCTCAGCTAGGGTAGGAGTGGATAAAGGTCCTGCTGCAGTATGTGCAGCCCGAGTCACTCCTTGGATATGTGAATGAGACTAACAAGTTAGTTACTTCTTCCATTAAAGGTCTGGTTGAAGAGCCAAGCTTTCACCTACTTCCTGAAGTAGAAATAGTCTTGTGTTAAGCGAAGCCTTTCATGGAGTGTGTTCCAGAGTGTGGGGGCTACTCCGCAGAGGGCTCGCTTGTGGGTAGCACATCGTGTAATGTCTTTTGGAGAGGGTGTGGTTAGTGATAGTCCTTGAGAGGTCCTTAGTGTGCTTGGTGGTGTGTAGAGGATCATTCTGTTCTTCAGGTACTCAGGGCCATTTCCTTTATGGGCCTTGAAGATCAGACATAGAGTTTCAAATTTAGCCCTGCATTGTAGTGGTAGCCAATGAAGTTTTTGCAAAAATGGTGTGATGTGGTCACGTCACTTGCAACCTTCTATGAGTCTTGCTGCTGCATTCTGAATCAACTGGAGCTGGTGCAGGCCCTTTATAATCAGACCATTGTATAGTGCCTTGAAGTAATCCAGTCTTGATGTTATCATGGCATGCACAACTGGGATAAGATTTACCTTCTCAATGTAAGGAGAGAGGCAAATAGAAGCAGCTCTTGAAGGTTGCTTGGATTTGGGGAATCAGAGTAAGTGTTGAATCTAACTATATTAGTCTATTATCTGTTGGTTTTCACTACAGCCACTGCTATTTTGATTCCTTTGGCATTTCATGTATATTAGGATAAGTTTATATCATTTTTACCGGTTAAATGATATTTTTGTTACAATGCATTATATACACCTTCTAACTGGTTCAGATCTCAATTAGTCCAGTGCTATTCTACGTATATGGCATCCTACTTTCTATTTTCCCCCGACTGTCTCTATTACAACTATCACACTTATTCACATATCACGTTTGTTCCTGAAAGATAACATTTCATGTATCTTCTGTCAAACAAATATCCTTATACACAGACTACAGATTACGTTGCTTCAGTGTTTTTAACACTTATACACCTATTCTCTTGCTACATGTCACCACTCTTATGGACGTTAATGAACACTCCGTTCCCGTGATATGTTTCTTCCGTTGTCATTTTAGTTATACATGTGCCAAGTTCATGGTGCTCCTGTTTTTTCTATCATTATCTTTTTTCTCAAGATTATAATATTTCTGCATGGTTTATTCTGGCTTCTCGCTTTAATATATACATAATTGTCTTTTCATTCATGAGTTTCACACTTTAAACCGGAAGGGTTACTTCAGTATTATGTTAATGAGTCCTTTTTCAGTTCCATGAAGCTTTTTGCGTTTTGAACATACAATCTTTTTCCTTAAGTGTCACATTCCATTTCTTTCTTTTTCATTATGTTTAGGTTAACTTCTATTATTTTCTTTAATTCTGGTTTTAGTCTCTGATGTGCCTCCCAGTGGCGTTCCTAGGGGGGCTGGCACCCGGGGCGGATCGCCGATTCGCCCCGCCCCCCCCGGGTGCAGCGCCCCCCCGATGCAGCGTGGACCCCCCTCCGGCGAAAGGACACCCCCGCAAAGGAACCCCCCCCCCCGCCGGGTGCACGCCGCTGGGGGGGGGTGCCACGCGTGCCTGTCCTCCATTGTTCCATGCTTCTTCTCTGCCCCGGAACAGGAAGTAACCTGTTCTGGGGCAGAGAAGAAGCATGGAACAACGGAGGGCAGGCGCGCGCGGCACCCCCCCCCCCCCCGGTGGCGTGCACCCGGGGCGGACCGCCCCCACCGCTCCCCCCTAGGAACACCACTGGTGCCTCCCCCCTTCCCATTTCTATTTGCAGGGTAACTCAGATTTCACTCTTTTTGTTTTTAACTTCCTATCATAGATCTCTTATCTTTACTGTGTCTCTCTGTCCTTATAATGTATACCTAAATTAAAAAGATATATATCACAAATGTTTTCATATTTCTTGTTTTACATTTCATGTTTTACAAAAGTTATTAACTATTCACATCTGTTTACTATATAACTCACCACATGTTTTGTACACTGGTTGTTTTGCATGCCAATTGGCACACTTATCAGTGTATGATTTTACTTTCCAGACAATATGGAAAGATCAGTTTCTTTTTGGTGGTATGTTAATATGTATTGTTCTTTAACATATATATTGTTCTTTAACATATGCATGTTCGTTTGTATTTTTAATATATGTATGCGTATCTGGACGTCCTGCTTTTTATCTTTTTACCAACATAAGAGATAATTTTATATTTTAAAAATTGTTTTGATGTAAATTTGTTTTATTGAGCTTTTATAAATGTTTTTAGTAATATAAATGGACATGCAGCAAAATGAAAATTGGCACACATCCATATTAGGCCTCAGACCTTACCGCCACCCATTGACTTAGCGGTAAGGTTTCATATGTTAACCAGGTGGTAATCGTCAGCATGCGTACAATGCCGATTGCTGCCCGGTTAGCACCACGCGCCGGAAAGTTTCTGGTACTTGTAGTGGGCACACATAAAAAATGAAATTACCACTTGGACCGCAGGGTAGCCAGGTGTTAGTTCCGAATTGGCGCGCTTTAGGCGCGTGTAGGCGCCTACGCAGCTTAGTAAAAAGGGCCCCTTTGTTTCTCAGTGTTCTTTGTGGGAGTTCAGCGACTTTCTCTGTATAATGCACCTGTTTCCACAGTGAGCGCTCCAACTGAAAGAGGAGATGCACGACTTTTTCAGGTTTCTCATTAAGCCTGAAAACTTGCCCATAGAAGAAAGGGTAAGTATGGCTAAAGTTGCATTGAAAGTTCTGAGAGTTTCCACTTGAAGACTAAGGGGCCCTTTTACTAAGCCGTGTAGTTGCACCAATTTGGAGCTACCACGGGATGATAATTTAATTTTTTACGTGCCCACTACTGCACCAGAAAATTTCTGGTGCACGGCGCTAACTGGGTGGTAATTGGCATTCTACACACGCTAATGATTACTGCCCAATTAATGCATGAGATCTTACCGCTAAGTCAATGAGTGGCGGTAAGGTCTCAGGCCCAAAATGGATACCCGCCAATTTTCATTTTGCCACACATCCATTTTCGGCCCCCCCAAAAAAGGGCCTTTTTTGCAGGAGCGCGGAAAAATGAACCTGCACATGTCCAATTCACGCGTCTACACCAGCGCAGGCCACTTTTCGGAGCACCTTAGTAAAAAGACCCTTAAGTTGAGATTGTAAAACATACTCCAATGAGACCTCACCAATGGCCTGTGCTAGGCCATTAATGACTCCTTTCATCTGCTGTTATGCCTCTCTTTCTCTCTGCAGTCTAGCATCATTCTGGCTATAGACACCAACTTATCACATTGTTTTAGCACCTTGAGGTCTCCAGACACGATCACCTCAAGATCCCTCTGATAGTTCATGCACACCAGCCACTTACCCCATATCACATACAGCTCATTTGGGTTTATACATCCCATTGCATCACTCTGCGCATCTTCACATTGAATTACGTTTTTGTAGATCACTTCTCATGTTGTCTACCTGGAAAATGTTGTGGTTCTGTGCATCCAGAGAGCTCTCACTGGTCCTTGAAAATGAAAAGGAGAGGGTATAAATTTTGCACCAGGCCATCCACAGCATGTATCCAAGGTGAATAGCCTTTGGCATTGTAGAATAGTGTAAATAAGGGATGTTGGCAAGTAAGATCTGTAACTTCAGGATAAGGATTGCTTCTAAGGTTTGAGTTGGTCAGGCTGCTACATGAAGCAGGGATGGGCATACACCACAGTGGGGTGGTGGCAACTCTGGATGTGAACTAAGCTATTCCTGTGGATCACCTTGGCTGCAGTGGGTTTCTCTTCCCCCTTTCCCTGAGGGGTTGGGCAGGCTGGCATCTGCCTTGTCCAGCACCTAGCAGCTGACTTAGAAATGGTGTTGATCAAGGGAATTCAACTGTTTAATTAAAGAAAAATATTGCAAAGGCCAACAGTGATATGACTTCTGCCCAGTGCTCTGAAAGTCAAAGAGAAGAAATTCAGTTTTACTATTGTCATACTGTTTAATAAAATTGTAAGTCTTATTCTAACCTGTACCTGATGAACATTGCCATGATTGAGTCTCTTCATAAAAGCTGTTAATAAATTCCAATAAATAAATATGCATTGAAAAAAAAAATGAAAAACCAGGACCCAGTTCAGAAAAAGAATTGCCATAAGGAAAACCTTCAGAAGAAGTAACTAAAATCAAGTCACTCTAAAGTTAGGAGACAGCTCACTGTGTAGAAATAGAAGAAGAAGAGTTAAAATGACATAGAGAAAAGGCGACCAGAAAAAGTACAACCTTAATGGTAAAAACTGTTGGAGCACCTACCTACTGCATAATAAACATGAGGTTGAACGTGTCCACAATAATGGCAAGACATTAGTATAAATATTTTGAAAATACAAAGTTGCATTGATGTGGTGGATGTGCGATGTCTAGGACAGACAATTCCACAATCATATTGAAGACAGCTGAAGGAGAAGTGAAATAAAGGAAAACATGTAGGGTATTAGGGATAAGCAAAATACTGGCTGATATGGAAGAAAAAGACTTATGATCAGCCAGACAAACACCTTGACTTCATTAAAACCAAGGGAAATGAAAACCTATTTATTCCTCCTTTGACAGTAATGATTTTTGAAGGTCATTTTCATAATGTTAAAAAAAACTGGAGACCTGTCCTGAGTTGATCAAAGCTCCAAAAACAGCTCTATGGTCTGAAAATCTGCTAGTTTTTAATGTTAATGCTCAGGATTAACATGAGAATGTTCCGGTTAGTCATACATGTATTCAAATACCACCCAGGTCACAGACAATTGAAATTCAAAACCTTCTGAAATTATGAGTACCAGGTATATTGAAACTAGAATTAAATGGAAGCTTTTGGATGACAAAGAAAGAAAGTGACTCAGAGAACTGTAGAACAAACCACAAAATTAAAAATCTTTTTGCGTAAACATCAGGCTATATTCTCTTTGGTTTCCAGCAATTCCACTAGACTAAAAAATATATAACCCAGCTAAAGAACTTTTTTTGTTATTTTTGAATTGCAGTGCTCAGTAGTGCTGTAGTGTCCTTTAGACCAAATGTCTCTGGATTGGAACTGCAGCAGTCTCACCCCAAGCCCCCCCACCCCAATTAAATGCTTTTGAATATTGGGGTGGGGGGGGGGGGGCTTGGATTTTCTGCTGTCCTTATGCAATTGTCACTTGATATTCCTTACTTGCTGATCTAATTCCTTGAAGAGCTTTTTATTCTTTGTTGCTTCGCTTCCCTGCCTATTGGTACCTGTGAATTCTTAGTCATTCCTTCTACTTATCAGAATACTTGTCCAAGTTTAATGATGAAAATTGATCCTGTAGGTTTCCTTTCATATTTCAACACCTCTTACATATTTGGATCTGATGATGCTGTTAAGTAAGCTTTGAGGCCTATGATAGTAGTTCAATAGGTATGATCTATTTCTATGAGACGCATCCTCCTTGAAGAATGTACAATTCTGGCATACACTTATTCTAATAAATTCTTTTATATGCAAAGACTGTACATTCACCAAGCTCGAGGATGGGTGTCATAGAAATAGATCATTCCTATTGAACTACTATCATAGGACTCCAAGCTTATTCTTATAAATGACCTCATGGGCATAGAAGAGTTTATCATTCATACATCCAGTTTTTTAAGGTCTTTAAAAGGCTGGTCTACAATTTAAAAGCTGTACGAGAGTTCAGGAATTGCCAGCAGATTAATGGCTTGTTTCTTATTCTGTGGAGCATTAGAATAACCTAATGATTAAAGCAATGAGCTGGGAACCAGAAGGCCCAGGTTCAAATCACACAGCAGCTCCTTATGGCATTGGACAAGTCACTTAACCCTTCATACCTCAGGAGAAAGCAATGGCAAAATACTCCTGTATTATGCCAAGAAGACTATAAGGGTTAGGTCCCACATTGTATGGGTATAACTTTTAAATCCTTTCCATGCCTCTGATCTCCCTTCTGATCTATCTTCCCCCCTCTCCCCAAAAAATAGTCTGCCTTCTGATTCCCCTCACCCAAATGATACCTTTTTTTGGTTCCCCTCCCCTCCAATATTAATACCCCCTATGCAACCCCCTCTCCCCTCACCATACTCATAGATCCTCCCTGGGACTATCTAGCATCCCCAGTGGGGGCATTGGAGGCAGAAATGAACCTCACTTGTTCCTGCTCCTAGTAGCTCCCTCATCAAAATGGCTGCCACAATTGCTATTGCTTGATGGGAGTGATCCAAGACAAGAAAATTGGGGGAGGAGGGCATTTTGTTGATCTCAGCCCACATATGCAAGCCCTGCTGTAGTCTATGAGGCATGCTCCAAGGCCACTTTCTATCCTTCCTTCAGTTAGCTGGGCAGACTGTCATACACAACTTTCAAACCAAAAGGAGAAAAGGTGAAGAAATAACATTTCTACATAATTAGTACGTTAGAGGAAAGAAATGTTACATGGTCTGTGACAAAGTGATTGACTTCCTTAACATTTTTGTACAACCATTGTTAAAAGGATTGCCAAACAAAGGCAAAATTCCCTGAGGTAATCATGTCTCTCTCTTCACAGCTAAGTTCTTATATTTCCTCCAACTGGGTCAATATTGTGAGACGCCACACTTCTTTTTTTTATATATACAGTCAGACTTGGGCAAACTGCTTTTGTTTCTCTCTGCCAAAATGTGGCATTAAGCTTGTTCCTGCTTGTCTTTTAACCTTACACAAACATACTTATTGAATAGTGACAGCGTATCATCTGTTTTCCCATTCCAGCAGAGAAAGCATGAAAGTATACAATGTACATCTATCAACAATTAAGAGACAATCAGCTCAGTAGGTCTGGCAAGTTGTGGGAATGCAAGAAGATGGAAAGTTGCCTTCCTCAAAGAAAGCTAAAAGTGCACCCAGGTTGTACAGCACACACACTTATAGGTGCTTTACAGAGAAGTGTTCCTTTGGGTGTGTTTAGGTTGGGGGGGGGGGGAGCACTGTGTACGTATTCACTCCCTAATTCTATAAAAGTCACCAAAATTGCGCACTCAAATTTGGATGCATGCTCAATTTGAGTGCACAATTTAATTGAATGATGAGCAAATTAGATTTAATTGGAACTTATGCTCTTACATTTAGGTATGGGATTCACACCTACATTTTATATATGCAAGTAAAAAAAAGGGCACATAAATGATTGGGTCATGGGCAGAATGGGAACATTCCTAGCATTTACATGTATTGTTGTAAAATACTTCGCATACATGCCCAATTTAGGTGTCTACATTTGTACCACATTTCAATTGGTGCAAATAGCTGAGCCTAAAGTTAGGTGCAAATCCCAGGCGTAAGCGCTATTCTATAAAGCACACCTAATTTTAAGTGCAGCTTATAGAATAGCATTGTTTTGGTACCATATATAGAATTCACCCCTCAGCTTCCAAAAGTAGTTTTGACTCCTTCACTGCCTGTACAAATACATTTTAATATGCATACTTTGCATTTGTTAATTGGCAATATGGCCTAAGAACTAATTATCTAGTTCTGTTGCTTTTATCAAAGGGGAAGGGGAAATGGGACTTGATATACCTCCTTTCTGAGGTTTTTGCAACTACATTCAAAGCGGTTTACATATATTCAGGTACTTATTTTATACCAGGGGCAATGGAGGGTTAAGTGACTTGCCCAGAGTCACAAGGAGCTGTAGTGAGAATAGAACTCAGTTCTCCAGGATCAAAGTCCACTGCACTAACCACTAGGCTACTCCTCCACATTTGCATAGATAGAGTTTTGCAAGTTCAATTTATATATTTATTAGGATTTATTTTCCATCTTTTTGAAGGGATTCACTGGCCGCAGTATACAGCAAGAATAAGTCAAACATAGGCAATAGACAATTACAGCAGTACAAATATTCAATTAACTATACAAAGTATGGTAAAGTGTGCTACATTATAATGCCAACACACTACATAATAAAACATTTTACTAGACAGCATAGGGTGTAAGCAAGGATGGAACATACAGATAGATAAACTCGGGAATACGTTGCCAGAGAATGTGGTAAAGGCGGTTAACTTAGCGGAGTTTAAAAAAGGTTTGGACGGCTTCCTAAAGGAAAAGTCCATAGACCATTATTAAATGGACTTGGGGAAAATCCACCATTTCTCGGATAAGCAGTATAAAATGTTTTGTACTTTTTTGGGATCTTGCCAGGTATTTGTGACCTGGATTGGCCACGGTTGGAAACAGGATGCTGGGCTTGATGGACCTTTGGTCTTTCCCAGTATGGCAATACTTATGTACTTATATAAGACAGAGTAACAGGAGTTAGAAAATAAGGGGACTACAGGAAAATTGCACGAGGTCAGAAAGGTGATTGAATTCTATCTCAACTAGAGTAGGAGTGGATAAACATATTCTGTTATAGTATGTGTAGCTGGTGTTACTCCTTGTGTGTTTGTGACTAGCAAGTTAGTTACTTCTTCCATTAAAGGCCTTGTGTTAAATAAAGTCTGTTAGGGAGTGCATTCCAGAGTGTGGGACTATTCCTGAGAAGGCTCACTGTTGGGCATCACATTGCATGATGACCTCTGAAGAGGGTGTGGTTAGGGAAATTCCTTTGGAAGACCTTAGGGGTTCTTTTACTAAGCTGCGTAAGCGTGTTCGCACACCCAACGCGCCAAAATGGAGTTACCATCCAACTACGCATGGCTCTTGTGGTAATTTCATTTTTGGCGCGCATCCAATATGCACATCTGAAAAATATTTGTATTTTTGGGCGCACGTAACGGACGTGCCAAGTGTATTTGATGCGCGTAGGTCATTACCGCCCGGATTCTTTACTGCTAGGTCAATGGCTGGCGGTAAGGTCTCAAATCCAAAATGGATGCACGGCAATTTTGATTTTGCCACATGTCCATTTTCGAAAAAAAGGCCTTTTTTATAGGCGTGCTAAAAAATGGATCGGCGCGCATCCAAAACCCGTGCCTACACTACTGCAAGCCATTTTTCAGAGCACTTTAGTAAAAGGACCCCTTAGTTACTTTGGAGGTGTGTAGAGGAAAATCCTGTTCTTCAAGTACTCTTGGACATTTCCTTTAAGGGCCTTGAAGATCAGACATAGATTTTTAAATTTAGCCCTATACTGTACTGGTAGTTAGTGAAGTTTTTGTAAAAATGATGTGAAGCGGTCATGTGGTACAGTTTGATTTATCTGTCTACTGTACTGTGATCTGCTAAAGTACAGCTGGATAAAGTAATATCATAATATGTTAGTCTAGTTCAATGCATAGAAATAAAAACAAATGTTATCTTCTCATTGGCTTCACTGCATTTGAGAGTTAACATACCCCTTCGTGGGATCAGAAAAACAGGATGAGTAAAGGACATGGCCTTCCCATAGATCTTTGGCACTGTGATACAATGTTGTCTATTCTCTTTTTTGACCTCCTTTAACTTTTACACCTGTTTTTAAAGTTGATTTTTATTGTAATGCAGGGGTTCGTAACCAAATCCTTAGGTCATACACAGTCAATCAGGTTTTCAGGATATCCTCAATGAATATACATGGAGATAAATTTGCATGTACTGCCTCCACTGTATGCAAATATTGCATTTATCTTTTGTGGAAGGGTTTTTCAGCCAGTGATCGATGCAGCAGGAATATTGAAAATGGTACCTGCAATTTCTGAGGCTTTTTCTTTCCTATTTGTGAATAGTTTGCTTTTAATAGCTGATTATAGATACAGTGAAGTATGATTTTTGTATAATATCTTGTTTATATTCATTGGGGATATCCTGAAAGTTTGACTGGCCAGCTGTATCCCAAGGATTGGGTTGAGAACCCCTCATGTAATGTAAACTGCTTTGTTGTATCTGTGATAGGAAAAGTGGTACAACAAATGCTTGCAAATAAATATAAGTGAATCATGAACACATTCCATTGGTAATCTGATCTAAATGGAAGAGGGGTATGTCAGGGGAGGGGGGATTGATAGGTGATCAAAAGTTTGAAGCAGTATAATTGTATAGCTCATGATGTGTTAGAAAACTCAAATCTTTTTTTTTTATTCTTTCAAACTCTAGAGTAATTAATCATTTTAACTTGCACAATCTTATGTTCCTGGATATTTCCTAGATCTTCTCCAGGACTAGATTAACATTTTTTTTAAATTCCAGAGTATAAAAAAAAGGTCTCCTCTGGCAAACTTCTGATTATTAACTCTTTCCTTTTCCAAGCATTTCATCAATTGTAATTCCCTCCCTCTTTAAATGGAACACCCCCCCCCCCCAAAAAAAAAAAAAACTCTCCCCTCATCTAATTTTAACTGTCATTCAATCATCTTGTTCCATGATTTTAACCCTGAATATATTTTTTTTAACTCAACAACCTCCTCAATCTCAGATAGTGGGCTGCATATCAGGGGTATTTTCACATTCAGTCCCCTCTGGAACCCATCCTACAAGAACATGTCTACTTCCCGAGCCCTTCCTCAAAGCATGCCCTCTCCCACTCCCCACTGTGGTCCTTTATTATTTATATATTCATAATATATACCTGGTTTGATGTTTTATTTTGAATTGCATTAAGACTTTTTATTTTTATTCTGGAGTCCTTCATTCATTTATTTTGGGAACTGTGCTAATCTGCTGGATTATATACGTGTGTATTAAGTTAAAATGATAGTCATTGTCCATATGC
The DNA here is from genome assembly GCF_901765095.1 of Microcaecilia unicolor. Classification (NCBI taxonomy): domain Eukaryota; kingdom Metazoa; phylum Chordata; class Amphibia; order Gymnophiona; family Siphonopidae; genus Microcaecilia; species Microcaecilia unicolor. Next base: position 258,577,463 of record NC_044031.1, on the reverse strand, counting down.
TTAGCTGTGAGCCATATAATATAAATATTGTTATTGAGAATTTTATTTTAATAAAGTCTCTATATGGCTAGGATTTGTATTTGGTTAGGTACATTTAAATCGCTAAGATCAGGATCAGTAGCACAATTTACATATTTCCTATTGTACAAAGCCTATTGGACTCCCTTTAAACTTTCTAAGGTTGCTGCTTCTATTACTAACACTTGCTGGTCATGGCATGGCTCAGTTGGAACATTCGATCATATGCTATATCATTGTGCAAATGTATGGCCAATCTGGGATGAAGTGTGGATCTCAATATGTAAGATCTTGCAATTACGAGAGCCAATCACATTTCCAATTACAATTTATGGTGCCCTTGCTCTAAACACTAAGTTGGATCATCACAAAACAAAATTGCTAAAATGCTCATTGTTAATATCTATTAAAATAATAATATCCAATTGGAAAGACTCAACTAAATTGGAAATCAATATTTGGTGAAATGCTCTTTGTCAATATGAAAAATTTGAAAAAGTGGCAGCAGCAAAGTCAGGCACCCTCAGTTCTTATAATAAAACTTGGATACCTTTGACTTCTTATTGCAAGGATGTGCATGTTACATAACTGCTTAATTTTCACCATTAGAGCATAATCCCCTGAATTAATACTTATCTCCTACTATTATGTTTATGTCACATTAATATACCTTAATTAATGTTACCTTGTATTGAGGGTATAGCCTAACTTTGTTCAACTGTTTGTTCTATTGTTTCACTTTATTTGATATAAATCAATAAAACTTATTAAACTTAAAAAATGTAATATGTTTTAAACATATTTATTAAAACAAATAGGTGAAATGGACAGGAAAAAGTGAAAAGTGTCAGAAAATGTGTGTGTGTGTGTAGGTGTGTGTGTGTGTGGGGGGGGGGGGGGGGGGGGAGGTTAGGCCAATTGACCCAAAAATGGATGAAAATATGCATATTTAACTTGTGGATATTCATATGACCACATCTGCTAACATACCTTTTCTTCATATCATGTTTTTGAGTAATACATTGACATTGGCAGTAGTCATTGCCAGTTGTATTTATTTATTTATAGCATTTATATCCCACATTTTCCCCACCCACGGGCAGGCCCAATGTGGCATCAATCCAGCATAAACAATCAAGTACATGGAAGTAGGAGCGATCAGTGAGTAATTATAGAGAAGGGGAAGAGGTAATAAAGTTGAGGATGTCATTAAGATAGTTACAGTTCAGCAGTTATGGATGCGATGGCAGGACTTTTGCGTAAGCTATTCCAAATAAGGTGGTCTTGAGGGTTTTCCTGAAGATCAGTTGATCGGGAGTAGTTTTAGCAGATTTAGGTAATCCATTCCACAAATGAGCACCAACATAGGGAAAGGTGGATGCATAAGTGGCTTTATACTTGAGGCCAGAATATGTAGGGTAATGGAGAGTTAAGTACGAACAAGATGATCTGTGAGAGTTCCTAGGTGGTAAGTTGATAAGGTTATCCATATAAGCTGGAGCTTCACCGTAGAGGATTTTATGCACCAGGGTGCAAGTTATCAGGTCTTTGATGGGCAGCCAGGGTAGTTTCTCACGTAGTGGCCTTGAATTTTCAAATCTCGATTTTCCATAGGTCAGCATTGCAGCTGTATTCTGGGCAGTTTGTAATTTGTTTTGAAGCATTTCTTTGCACCCTGCATAAATCCTTCTGCTGATTTCTCCAGCTCCCCCTGTGCTGAATTGACGCTATCCCTTGCTATCTTGAGCTAGGTATTCTTTTTTGGGTATTCTTCACTGGTCACATTAATAAAGGGGGTATAACATGCAGAATTAGGGCATGCTTTGTACCAACTTAATCCATCTTAGATCTATGGATTCATATTTGTGATTTGTATTTGAGCAACTGAACACTGGTCAAGAGCAGACCACTTTCTCCAAAGACCACCTTAGGTTTCACAGCTAACTCATCAACTCATACAGTTGCAAAGAACATAAAGGAAAATATTAGCTATAATAGGGTGGTTTCAAAGCCTGATGAGCATACTGTTGTTAAGGTATGTCATCGGTTGAATAGGATTCTGTGTGTTACCAAATGTTGCTAAATCCTGCACTGGGCCTGTTCCTTTTGCCCAACCCATCTACAATGACAATTTCCCACTATTCCTAAAAAAGCAAAGAAGTATTAAAATGATCTAAAGAGGCAGGAAAAGATGCCATGGAGAATCCTCAGAGATCACTGTAAGGTAGGAAAACTACAAAGTCTCATGAGGTTTTCTGAATGGAGTTCTTGAGAGCAGAGAGTGGATGGGGTTAGAGAACAAAAGGAGGTATGCTGTCTCAGAGGGAAAAGGAGTAGAGCCACGGAGCGGAGCGTATACAAGCTGTGAATTAAGACATAAATACAGGTGAAACTTTGTGTTGACAACTGATTGCTTTTGATACTGAACTGTTGCAGCAGGGGCAAAAGACAAAGTTGCATTGCATTGAACTGTATTAAGCCATTTCTATTCCGTTGTTAACCTAACAGTGCAAAGAGGATAACAAAGTAAAAAGATGAACCCCAAATGGGTTGAAAAACATCAAAATGGGTAAACAATACACCATAGGTGATCTTTTACTATTGTGTGCTAGCATTTTTAGCTAGTGCTAAAAATCAGCTGGCACTAAACGCTGAGGTGTCCATAACATTGACATTCGCACTTCAGGCAGCCTTTACACATTTTCTCTAATAAACACAAACAACTCTATTTTGGAGTAAAATTTTGGCCGCAGCTTTATTTTCCAATAATACTAAATAACTCATTTACTTAACATTCACTTAATAACATAACAATTTTCACCAGGTTACTTCACAGAGCGGTTAATAATGCTAAGCCATTCGGTAACGAACTGGCTCGCCTTCCCCAACCTTACCCCCTTCACCCATGTGGCTTACGGTGCCGTCAAGCCACATCCTACTCATGGCGGTTCCGCCCATGAGTTCTTTTCCATTTCATATATTTTACCAAATTCATTCAACCGCTTTAGGTGCCTCTTAAACCCTCATCCCGGCACCCACTTTTCTTTAAAAGCTGCTACCATCCCTCCCAAATAACCCCACCATTCCCCAAACTCCCCACTCCAACCCCAACGGGCGGGCTGGGTAGGGTCCTTAAACTCCCTTCTAACCTCCCTCCCCTCACCTATCTAACTAACTAATGACCCCTTACCGCCAAAACTTCCTCCTATCTTATCTCCCTTTCATTCAACCAATCCCCTGCCTTTTCTTTTACCCAATCATCACCTGTCACCTTAAAGCTCCTCTCTCCCACTGCTACCCCCCCCCCTTCTCCACCTTTCCTAACTGCCTTTGCCTTCGTCAATGTTATTACCCTCACAGCTTAACTGTGAGGGTTTCTTTATATTCCTATGGGTGTCTATGTGATAGCGCCAGCTGATTTCTAGCATGGGCTAAAAACCTTAGCAAAAGACCCCCCCCTAAATTTACCTATTCAAATTAACATGAATTAAAATCACTAAAATGAAAACAAATATGTTTTAAGAGTGTTATGGAAAAGAATATAAGGCGTAATTAAACAAATCTCAACAGGTATACTGTTCCATATTTTCACTCCCTGATATGTAAATGAATGTTCCCATATTGTTTTTAGGATCACCTTCTTCGCAGATGGAAAATAGACAGTTAAATTTTTTAAACTTCTCAAATGATTCCTATTAGTTGGAAACAGAGTTCAAACCATAGACATTTTATACACTAGTGGCCTAGTGGTTAGGGTGGTGGACTTTGGTCCTGGGGAACTGAGGAACTGAGTTTGATTCCCATTTCAGGCACAGGCAGCTCCTTGTGACTCTGGGCAAGCCACTTAACCCTCCATTGCCCCATGTAAGCCGCATTGAGCCTGCCATGAGTGGGAAAGCGCAGGGTACAAATGTAACAAAAAAATAAATAAATACACTAGCATGCAATATTAAACTGAATTCTGAGCTCCAGCTTTACCAAATGTAGATTATTTAATACTAGCTACACTATTTTCCCATAATAAAAATCAATCTTACTGATGTGTTTTGCAACAATTAAAATCACTTCAATAAATGCTTATTTAAAGAACAATATAAAGAGTTTGAATAACCCCCCCCCCCCAAAAAAAAAAAAGACAGCAAAACTGCTTGAGCAGCTATTCTAATTGCTAAATGACTCAGAGAACATCTAATCACCCTTAATTTCTGTAAATTAAAAATAAATTCACGAAATCATTAATCTGACTTTCAAATAATATTTTAGAATCTAAAATTATTCCCAACACTATGGATTCATCAAATTTTAAAGACATTCCTGAAGCAAGGATTATTGTCTGTATGGAAACTCTTTGCTTGTCCCCAAACCATACTAATTTGGTCTTCTGGGTATTTAACTTTAAAAAATTTCTCTGTAATTACTTCTTTGGATATTGGATACTGATGTTACAACAGGGGTAATGGCAAAGGCCACTGCATTTTCTCTTCTAATGAGAATTGTTACTGCTGTAGAAAGATCAGACTTCAAATTGCAAACAGAGGGAAAGTAGATGACAATGATAAGCAGTGACCTAACTGCGGAAGTACTAGTAGATGGCAGCAGATTGAGACTACAGGCATGGAATACTCACATTTAAAACAAAAAAATAAATGAACAACTTGGATTAGACTTCTTTTAAAAAATAATAATAATAAAAAGTAAATAAAACAGACTATAATCACCACAGAGAGACTCGGTCATGGATATCCAGCATCTAAAATGTATATAGTCAAAGATGGACTTAGTAATGGATAACCAATGTATAAATGCATATCATTAAAATACAGTCAGATCCAGTTCCAGATTTAGACCATTAGAAGTGACAGAGAACCATGCGAAAAACACAACCAAGAAGATGTTTCACTCAATGTGGAAATGAAAAAGAGTAAGACCTTACTTCCCAAGGACCGTCTTCCGCAACCTGGTTCAATCAATGGTACTCAGTCATCTTGACTACTGCAACGCACACTATATGCTGGCTGCAAAGAGCAAATAATCAAGAAACTCCAAACAGCTCAAAACACTGCAGCTAGACTCATATTCGGCAAAACAAAATATGAAAGCGCTAAGCCCCTACGAGAAAAGCTACATTGGCTCCCACTTAAAGAACGCATCACGTTCAAAATATGTACCATAATTCACAAAATCATTCACAGAGATGCCCCAGCCTACATGTCAGACCTGATAGACTTACCACCCAGGAATGCTAAAAAATCATCCCGCACTTTCCTTATTCTTCACTTCCCTAACTGTAAAGACCTAAAATATAAACTAACGCATGCCTCAACCTTTTCCTACTTGAGCACACAATTCTGGAATGCGCTGCCGCGTAACTTGAAAACGATCTATGAACTAACTTCCGCAAACTTTTGAAGACTCATCTCTTTGACAAGGCATACCACAAAGAACAACAAACGTGAACTCCTACACAGAAACCCAGAACAGTATTACAATATTTGCTTGTTAAACTACTACCATGTTTTATCATCATCATGTTACCCAAGATCTTTCTGCAATTCTAAATGTCTATTTTCTTATGTATTTCCACTAATCATGATGAATTGTAAGCCACATTGAACCTGCAAAAAGGTGGGAAAATGTGGGACACAAATGCAATAAATAAATAAAATAAATAAACGTTGCTCAGACTGGAGCAACTATCTGTCCATATCTTCACCTCTCTATTTAAGTTTGGGCTATAGCAAAGCATAGAACTTATAGTCCTCAAAGTGATATCCCATCATTATATAGGGGTCCTTTTACTAAGGTGCGCTGAAAAATGGCCTGCATGTATGTATGTAATACTTTATATGTATATCCGAGTTTGATTTGTCCCTGCCTTTCTCAGGGCACAGACCGTAGAGGTCCACCCTGCACTGGTTTTATTCTCCAAATACCGGCATCGCCAACCAATGTCCACTAAGATTACATAGATCCATTCATTCGAAGCAGGATTCCTTTGTGTTTATCCCACGTATGTTTGAATTCCATTACCGTTTTCATCTCCACCACCTCCCACAGGAGGGCATTCCACGTATCCACCACCCTCTCTTGTGAAAAAAATACTTCCTGACATTACTCCTGAGTCTGCCCCCCTGAAACCTCAGTTCATGTCCTCTAGTTCTACCACCTTCCCGTCTCTGGAAAAGGTTCGTATGCGGATTAATACCTTTCAAATATTTGAACGTCTGTATCATGTTTCTCCTTTCCTCCAAGGTATACATGTTCAGGTCGGCAAGTCTCTCCTCGTACGATTTGCAACGCAAATCCCATACCATTTTCGTAGCTTTTCTTTGCACCGCTTCCAGTCTTTTTACGTCTTTAGCCAGATATGTTGCTTAATCTTCTTTTAAAATCTATTTATGTAGTTATGTTTTGTTTTTTTTTAATTATATTTCTATTAGTTTTTTCAGCACCTGAAGCAGCCATTTGGCTCTGTGTTTGAAACCCTCCACTCTTGTTGCATTATCAAGGTGTTTTTGTATTATTTTGGACTTCTGCAGCCTTTTTGTGGTCTGCTCACTATTTCCTTCTTTCCATATATTATACAATCAGCCAACCATGTATCTGACAAAAGTCTTCATACATATCCTTGATTTAGGATGAAATATTCAATTTTTTCATAACCATGCTTGTATGCTTCCCAGATTATAGGAGCTCCTTTTCAAAGAAGATATCATCAGGCAGCCTCCTGTATTTCATAGTTTTTCCAACTTAGCAACTTCAGCAGCTACAGTCATTTCCTGAAAAGAGATTGCATGGAATAAGAGGGAATCAGCAATACCATTCTGAGACCCAAATACATGTCGCCCAAGACATAATGTTATGCTATAAACAACATACAATAAACTCTACTAATTCTGGTGCACTCCACTAATTGTCTGCTGATAACATTACTAAAATGATTAAACACGCATCTTGAGAAGCATATGGAGTGAGTGAGAGCAGGGAATTAAAAGTGGCCAAATATGGTAGTCAGTGATCATAGTAGGATAGATTCTACAAAGGACAACAAAATTTTGATGCCAAAAATATGGGTGCTAAGCACCAATTTTGTGATAGCAATTGCATGCAGAATTGTCATTATAAAATAGGGCATACTTAGGCATGTGCTCGCCCAACCTTCGGTGCAAGTACTTTTGCTATGTCAAACGCTGATGTAAATGCTGGCACATAAAGTTGACAGTTGCATGCATAAGTGATATTCTATAACTTATGCATGCAACTGCAAAACATACCCGCTTTGTAGTTGCACGCTACACCGTTTAGGCGCTATGGGCTAGATTCTACATATGGTGCCTGAAAATTCTGCACAGAAAAAAATGCCTAGGTGTATTCTCTAAAGTACGTTTACATTTTATACAATAGGCTTAAATTTCTACACAGTATATAGAATTAAGACGAGTGCCTCTCCACACTTCCAAATTTAGTCACAGCCATTTATGCCATGTTTTACTTGGAGTAAATCTCAATGCCTACACAGGAGGGCCTGGGTGGGCCCAACAGTAGCACACGTTTAGCGGTAGCTGGTGGGGATCTCAAGCTCCAGCAGCTAAAGACTTCCCTCTGATTAAGCCAATTAAGCCAATTAAGTTACGCCTGGTATTGTACAATCCATACCGATTTCGGCACCTAAATCTAAGCGCAGTATATATAATCCGGGGTTAGCAAGTTGTGCATGTAATATATATATATATATATATATATATATATACACACACATATATATATATATATATATATATACACACACACACACATATATATATATATATATATATATATATATATATATACACACATATATATATATATATATATATATATATATATATACACACACACACACATATATATATATATATATATATATATATATATATCGTAAACGGGACCGCTGCGCCCGTAGGGGGAGGAAGGAAGTCTCCTCCCCAGGATTAATCCAAGCCCCACAAATTGCCACCAGCAGATACTTTCAAATATTCTTTTCTTTTTATTTTTGTTTCCAAGTTACAAACCAAAAGCTTCAGTCCAGCCCTGGGTTAGGGCTGCCCCTCACCCAGCAATCCAAAGTCTCTGACCTTTCTTGAGGGCTGCAATAGTCCCCTTTGGAAATATTTCCTTTTCACAGTAGGTATCACAAGCAGTGCTGGCCTTTCAGCAAAATTGTTCCCTCCTGTCCAAACAGGGTTTCCAGCTCCCACAGTTCTTACACAACAAACAGGAGCAGCTGGGGAACCAGGCTTATAACTCTTCCAGTTCTCTGCCCTTCCCCCACAGCAAACAGTTCAAATCAAAACAGGCTTCTTCCTTACAACAGGTTTTAAATCAAAACTTTTAAACACATAGCTTTCCCCTTTAGGTGCTACCTTCCTCAGGGCTCTCCAGCTCCCATTCCATCCTCCTTCTGCTTCTTGCTCAGCAGCCTTAACCCCCTCCTCCACCTGCTTCTCACCCCACCCTTCCCTCTACAGGTGGGAGGCATCATGTATTGATTACGGAGCCAGGGAACTGGGCTTCTTCCTTCTCCCTCCCTCTTGTGGTCAGAGTTGGTATATACCCATCTTGTCTATCCCTGGGGCTCCCTTTTCTGGGACGGCCAATGCATTCTGGGAGACGTAGTTCAGGATTTTGTTGTTTCATTTTGTACCTCTGGGCTGTAGCCTTGTCACAATATATATATATATACACACACACACACACCACTCTGTTTTGTACGCTTTTCCACAATTATGGCTGTTTGATTATTTTACATTAATTTATTATTTTATATTTGGATTGTTATATATTTTATTGAATTTACTTTTTATTGCTTTTTTATTTCATTAATTCCAGTTGCATTATTGCTATTATATTACTGTATTTTCTGTATCACATTAGCTTCTTAGGAGAGTAAGGTTTTTAACATATGTAATACATGTAAAAATGTAATAAATGTATTTGTATACCGCTTAGACCTAAGCAATTTACAGTTTCATTTAACATTTAGATACTACAGTACTAATATACAAGGGTTAAATGAAAAGAGAACCCAGCTACAAAATCATAAGAATCAGCAGCGATATCTTATAAGCAATTTGATGTTCTACCAGTAGCCAATGTTTGAGTTGCAACAGTGGAGTCAAACTGCAGCCATCTGATCTCTCTCTGACCAACATGCTGCAGTGTTGAAAGTTCCTTTTCTGCCTTTGCAAAATTGGGATTTGGATATTTCAAGCATATGGATGTCCATTTGGGCATTTTGAGATGGGAATGGGACTTGATATACTGCCTTTCTGTGTTTTTGAAAGGTTTGCATAGTATATACAGGTGCTTATTTGTACCTGGGGCAATGGAGGGTTAAGGGGGTCTTTTACTATAGGTTAGCTCAAGTTACCTGCAGCAGGCCCCATTTTATTTCTATGAGCCTTGCTGCAGCTAACTTTAATAAAAGACAGGGGCATAGCCAGACACCCAATTTTGGGCAGGCCTGAAGCCAAGGTGGGTGGGTATGTCAACCCCACCCCCTCTGCCTCTCCCCCTGGCATCTCTCCCTACCAGATGATTGGGGGGGGGGGTCATTTAGCTCTACCCCCCCCCCAACTTTTCCAATATCTTTAAATCCTTTAGTTCTTCGCCAGCAGCGAGCAGTAAATCATTCCCCTTGCTTGGACCAGCTCTGAGCCTTCCCTCTGATGCAACTTCTTGGTCCTGTGAACAGGAAGTTGCTTCAGGGAAGGCTCAGGCTGGCACGAGCAGGAGAAATGTGTTGCTGCTCACTGCCAGCAAAAAACAAAAGGACTTAATGGTACTGGGGGCAAGGTAGTGGAGTTAAGTGACCCCCCCCCCCCCCCCACCCAATCTCCTGGAGATGCCAGGAGTCTTCAGTTGGCGGAGCTTGGGGATCCCTGCCAGCCTTATCACTGCTGTGCAGTTGCTGGGTGGGCTTGAGTCCTAAGTGGGTGGGCCTGTGCCCACCCAGGCCCACCCATGGGTACACCACTGGTAAAAGACCCCCCTAAATGACTTGCCTTGTGTCACAAGGAGCTGCAGTGGGACTCAAGTCCAGTTCCTCAGGCTCAAAGTCCGCTGCACTAACCACTAAGTTACTCCACTCCATATACTTTGAAAATAAACTCCTAAATGTTTTGATACTACTTAATTTTATTTATTTATTTTGACATTTATACCCCTCAATATCCCAAACATACTCGAGTTCAATGTGGCTTATAATAAATAAAATAACAAGCAAGGTTTACAATACCATAAACAAAATATCAAGTAAGAGCAGAGAAACACAAATAAGATATAAATAAGAACTAAATAATAAACCATTGATAGCCAGTTATAATCTAATACACTGAGTGAAATTCAGACTCTCAGCATTGCTCTTCTGCTGCATTGATAGTGACATTTGCACTATTTTCAGACAAGGGATGGCTCCTTAAATTGCTCTTTAGAAATAGAGAGAAGTTATTTCTGTTATTTAAAACATCTCTGTTTCCTGTTATAACTAGGGAGACTCAAAGGAGGTGGAAACAGTTTCTGTTGCTTCATCCCTGTCTTGCAGTTAGAGGTGGCATTCTTTCTCAAGTTTCCCTGTAAATGTATTGTTAATTTTCAATCTATTAAGTATGTCTTTTTCGATCCATCTCACTTGACTGCATTTCTGGCAGCTAAGAAGATTGAATTGCCTCCCCCTCGAGTGATAGTTTCAGAATCTGCATCCAGATCATAGCTCTCATTATATTTTATGAACTGCATATAAGACCCTTCTAGTTATTTTCTTATAAAAATTGTATTTGTTTTTCTTTAGTTTATTTCCAATTCTGCTTTTGTTGTAGAAGTGGAGGAGCATAATCGAACACGAACGCCTATCTCCATGGGTGTCTATGTCCGAAAACGGGTACGTGAAGAGACGGGACAGACCGTATTTTCAAAAAAATGGACGTTTTTCAGCTGGGCGTTTGGTTTTTTTAGCGATAATGGAAACTAAAAATGCCCAGCTCAAAAACGTCCTAATCCAAGCCATTTGGTCGTGGGAGAGGCCACGATTCGTAGTACACTCGCCCCCCTGACATGCCAGGACACCAACTGGGCACCCTAGAGGTCAGTGCGGTGGACTTCAGACAACGCTCCCACATGCATAGCTTCCTTACCACGGGTGCTGAGCACCGAACCCCCTCTCCCAAAACCCACTACCCACAAATGTACAACACTACCATAGCTCTTAGGGGTGAAGGGAGCACCTACATTTGGGTGCAGTGAGTTTTGGAGGCCTCCCATTTACCAGCACAAGTGTTACAGGTAGGGGGGGATGGGCCTGGGTCCACCTGGCTGAAGTGCACTGCGGTACCCACTAAAAGTGCTCCAGGGACATGCATACACGCAGGCCTCTAGGACTTGTTGCTGCTATATAACATTGGCACACCAGTTGACACCTGAAGACTAATCTCTACGAAAATGTCCTTTATTGGAATAAGCACGCTTACTCACAGTTAACTGCAGATCAGAGGTTGTGCCCCACTAGCAACGAGTCTCCCTGGTACTGAGAATAGCAGTAGGTCAGAGCTGGCAGAATGCTGTACAATGCCCTCTTTCAGCCACATTCAAGGTAAGAACTAAGTTCTCTAACGTGGCTAACACGTGAAAGGGATCTAAAACTGGCTTACAAAAATGGCCTACCGGAAACAAAACAGGGCACACTCTGACCCAGCAGAGGGAAAAGCACCATGGGAGTAGAGCCTACCAACTACCAACATCGTGAGCATGTGGCACAAGCTAGTGGAATCACGGAGCCCAATACCCTACACCCACCACAGTGCATTGCTGATGTGACTCTGCAGTGCGCATAACAGAAAAGGTGTCACACTCACCCGAGAGCCACATCAGAACCAGGGAAAGGCTGTCAGAGGATAGAACACATTTTGCTGTCATGGAGGCGGGTACGGCATTTGAGGCTGGCATACAGGCTGGAAAAAAAGTTTGTAAAGTGGGGGTTTTTTGGTGGGAGTGACCATTAGGGGAGTCCAGGGAGGTCATCCCCGATTCCCTCTAGTGGTCATCTGGTCAGTTGGGGTGCTTTTTTGGGACTTGTTCGTGAAAAAAGGGTCCAAAAAAGTGACCCAAAATCGCGGTAAAAACGCCTTTTTTTTTCGATTATCAGCTAAAGACGCCCATTTCTCCTCGGCCGATAACCAGTGGCGTACCAAGGTTACTTCCTGTTCCGGGGCAGACTCAGGGGGAGCAGTGAACACATGCGAATTGCGAAGTCGGAGACAGGGCAACAGGCGCATGCCGTGGCACCCCCTCCAGCGGCGTGCACCCAGGGGGGGTCATTTCGTTGGGGGGGGGGGTCGCGCTGCACCCGGGGGGGGCGCATCAGCGATCCGCCCCGGGTGTCAGCTAGGGTTGGAACGCCACTGCCGATAACCACGCCCCAGTTCCGCCTTCACCACGCCTCCGATACGCCCCCGTCAACTTTACCCGTTTCTGCAACAGATTGCAGTTGGAAACGCCCAAAATCGGCTTTCGATTATACCGATTTGGGCGCCCACGGGAGAAAGACGCCCATCTCCCAATTTGGGTCGCAATATAGGCGTTTTTCTCTTTCGATTATAAGCAGGTTAGCCATCTTTGTGTCTGTCTTATCTTGAGATTGTAATTTTCCTTTTTGTTTAATTATGGGGTCTTTTTACTAAGCTGCAGTAAAATGTGGCCTGCAGTAGTGCGAGCGTGTCTTTTGGGCGTGAACTGGGCCATTTTTTATTGCTTCTAGGAAAAGGGGCCTTTTTTAAGGGGCCAGAAAATGGATGTGCACTAAAATTGAAACCAGCGCGTGTCCATTTTTGACCTGCGAAATTACCGCCATCCATTGACCTAGTGGTAAGGTCTAATGCTCTACACACACGGTAAGCATGTTGCAGGCGTCAGCTGTTGTTTACCGCCAGGTAAGTGGCCCATGGTAGAAAATAGAAAATTATTTTCTACTGCAGGATTCGGCGCACACCATATTTGGAATTACCCCCTAGTTCATGCGCCAGCCGGGCAGGGGCGTAGCCAGAAAACAGATTTTGGATGGGCCTAGGCAAGAAGTGGGTGGGCACCAAGTGTTCTCCACACCACCACCACCAGATAAATATCTAAGCTGGCAGGAAAACGCTTCTCTCCACCTTGGCAGTCTGCAGAAGGCATGCGCTGAAAACTGAGCATGCGCAGGTTCCGGTGTCATTGAGAGTAGCGTTTTTGTTACCATTAGGTGTAAGTCTTCAGCTGATTGAGCTTTGGATCCCCACCAGCTACCGCTACTGTTGGGTGGGCCTGAGCCCTAAGTGGGTGGGCCCTGGCCCACCCAGGCCCACCTGTGGCTATGCCATTGCAGCCGGGCTGTAGTGCCGAGTTGGCGCATTCTATACAAGCGTAAGGCTCCCGCACCTTTGTAAAAGGCTCCCTATATTATTTTCTTCATGTATGACTGTTCTGTAATTTCTAAATGTCATAAATAAAAAATTAAACATATATATTTATGTTCCAAACAGTAGCCTAGTGGTTAGTGCAATGGGCTGAGAACCTGGGGAACTGGGTTCAATTCCTACTACAACTCATAAGAACATAAGAATAGCCATACTAGGTCAGACTAATTGTCCATTTAGTCCAGTTCCTGTGGCCAATCCACATCACAAGTACCTCACAGAAACTCCTTGTCACTCTGGGCAAGTCACTTAACCCTCCAGGTACAAAAACTTAAATTGGGAGCCCACTAGGGACAGAGAAAGTACCTGCACATAATAAATGTAAACTGCTTTGATTGTCCCACAGAAAGGCAATATATCAAATCACACAAATCGGGCAGGTGGCACTTCAGCACTCTCCTTTCAGTCCAGACCATACACAGTATATATTCACACTTGACCAGTTATCCGATAAAGAGTGGAATTTATTGTGGCCGCAGCATTCTACAATTTATATCTATGAATTATTCACAATGGCAAGCAATTTCCAATCATGTATACATTTTACAGTAATAAACAATCAAATATATGACTCGATTTCTATCTAGAGCATTTGAGGCAAGTGGCCTAGCCTTTTTGGGTCACATAGTTCTCTCTCTTTCTGCCATAATCACGCTGTAGCTTTTTGCTCCACCTGGGGCATATACCGCCGACATGACAAGGCGCTAACATCACAGCTTTGCTCAAGGGATTGCCGTAAAAGCATTTTCCCTCTCATACCCGTTGACTCTCTTTCTTGAAGCCTTCAGCCTCCCCATTCCGTTCAAGTCTGAGGTAGGCTCAGCTGATCATCTGCTAATCTGGCACTGGCCCCCCTCCGTACAAGAGGGGAACTGCCCTTGATCTTAGACATCATCCATGCCACTGCTAGCATGGGACAACAACCACATGACCTTTGATCTTGCTTTGGTCTGAAACATAGTGCTGTGTACTCTTTCAGGCTAGGTACCCACCACCACAGACCGGGACAGCGAAACCTCGCTTGTCGCGGTACCCCACCATAATCCATCCTATCTGCAGCCACATTCACTCTGACACTTATGGCTAGACTGCAAATAATTCCCTGGTAGAGCCTTGCTAGATCTTGCGCTGATCTGTCCAAACTATGCGCACTACTGCATCCAACTCACTCCTTGCCCCCTGTTAGGCTGCTGCCATGTAAGTCTCTTGCAGCTCGTCATGACTGCCAACACAGATAATGTTACAACTGACAAACAACTGGCACCACACCCCACCAGTGGGTCTTTCTGTGCCCCAAACCAATCAGTGGTAAAAACTGGTGTGCATTTCTGTGACCCAAACCAAACAGTTTTAAATCACACTTGCCTCCATCCCCATGTCTCTCTCACACTCGTGACATCATGGGGCTCATTTTCAAAGCACTTAGCCTATGGAATTTTGTAAGGCTAAGTGCTTTGAAAATAAGCCTCCATATGTTCTACTGAGGCTTGTCAGAACCTTCCGGCATAAGGAGCGCATTCCCTCTAGTAGAAACTTATGCATGGACTAGCATCCCATATGTACACATGTATGTGCACCTGTCATCTTGTGATCTGTATATATGTGTTACAGCCAAAGCTGACACCTATAATTCCAGCCATTAAGCCATTTCAAATATGTGAAGACTATCTGACAATTGTAGTTGATTATATCTTAAACATAAGAAGCGCTTGATTTGTATCTTAAACATGAGCAGCGCTTGATTTGACATCTGTAATGCATCTTAAACCTGAGCAGTGCTGTCCTGAGATGCAGAGCGCTTCCACATTCCATAAAGTCAAAGGGTCATATTCATCTGATATGGGCACCTTGTCTCATACCAGCATAGTGGGCAGTTAAATCTATAATGATGGCCCAACAATACATTAGGATGCCATTGGGACCCAACTTGCACTGTCCAGAACAATAGGATAGTAGTTTTGCTACCCGTGTCTCATTCTATACTCACCCAACCAAGAATACGTGGACGAAATTACTATACCCACTACTGCCTGGAGAAGAAATTCTGTGTGTAATCCCTCCACGTGTGCCCTAAACTTGCCCCACTGATAGCCTATGATAAAAGGAAGGCGCAATGCAAAAAACGCTATAGCCAGGTGGGACCATAAACTGAGCTGTCACAGTCATATTGGCTCATGAGAAACAGGAAAAGGGGTCACACCACTACCTTTCCTATGACCTTCGATTGACACACCAAAGTACATCTAAGTAAGTGACTTGGGCTCTATGGAGAGTGCAATATCAACTGCACATGAAAGCGACCCTTTTGTCTTAACACTATATGGTGCATAGTGAAACATCGTGAGTCAACTGTGATAGATTACTTGAAGTCCTTCAATAATTAACCAGCCTGATCGTAGGTTATGTGTGTGTATTTTTTTTTGTTGTTGTTACATTTGTACCCCGCGCTTTCCCACTCATGGCAGGCTCAATGCGGCTTACATATTGTATACAGGTACTTATTTGTACCTGGGGCAATGGAGGGTTAAGCGACTTGCCCAGAGTCACAAGGAGCTGCCTGTGCCTGAAGTGGGAATCGAACTCAGTTCCTCAGTTCCCCAGGACCAAAGTCCACCACCCTAACCACTAGGCCACTCCTCCACTGTTAGCTGCTCCACCAGTGTAATCTGCTGTGTTGGTATAATAACCTTACCTAGCATCAATTATGTGCCTAATGATGACCTCCTGTGCTGGTGACAGTACTCGGTGTAGCAGCAATGTATATTTTTAGTATAAGGAACCAAACTGAAAAGTGAGAACTATTGCCATGACTTATGTTCATAAAGCCTTTTGTCTACCCCAAGCGAAATGCAAGCAAAATGCAAATAACCAGTGTGTTAATCATTCTTGCCATGAAAACCAGGGGCGTAGCCAGCCTTCCATGGGGGAGGGGTCCAGAGCCTGGGGGGAGGGGGCACATTTTAGCCCTCCCCCCAGCGCCGCCCCCCCACCGCCAACATTGCCGCCCCCTCCTCCCGCCGCGAACCCGCCGCTGCAGCCTACCTTTAGTTTTGCTGGCGGGGGATCCCACTCCCCGCCAGCCGACGTCTTCTTCTCAGTCGCTTCCTGCTCTTCAATTTGTTTGCTGACGTCCTGCACGTTGTACGTGCAGGACGTCAGACTCAGAGAACAGAACTGTTCTCTGAGTCTGACGTCCTGCGTGTACAATTACGTGCAGGACGTCAGCAAACAAATTGAAGAGCAGCAAGGACTGAGAAGACGTCGGCTGGCGGGGAGTGGGATCCCCCGCCAGCAAAAGTAAAGGTAGGCGGCGGCAGGGGCGGGTTCACCGGGAGGGGGTCCTGGGGTGAATCTGCGGGGGGCCCGGCCCCCTCAGGCCCCACGTAGCTACGCCACTGATGAAAACCCATAAAGAATACTGGTGACGTAAATGTAAGAAAACACTCTTATGTATAGGTAAGTGCTGAAGAGATGTGCTGTAGAGAAGATGGATGTGTCACCCTTCGATAGTTAACAAGCCTGAGATCCGGTAGATGTAAAACTAATGTGTGCTGTTACTATACTGCAACCTCCAGTGTTTATGTAATTACCCTACCCAGCCTCAACTATATGCTGGTTTTACCATTGTAAGTGCTAGCATTCAAGGTAAATCCATTATGCCTGAGACTACCTACAGTGTAGATGTAGTTACCCTATCTAGCAGTCAGGTATGTTCTTAGCTGGGGAACCTAAAGTGACACTAAGTTGAACATCAAAACCAATGGAGACTCTGTACTGATAGAAAGGTAAAGATTGCTGTCATGAATTATGTTCCCGAAGCCCTTTGTCAATAGCCTCATGCTCATAACTAAGCATCGTCGACCTCAGCCCTAAATACCATGTACTGAATGCAGGTTAACCACTGATTTCTTGATGTACATTCCAGTTAACCGCAGCAGGTTTCCAAGTGCGAAGCTAGTTATGCTAGTTATATCGTATCAATTGAGGTGTAACACCAAGGATCTGAACTGGGGCCCAGAGTTATATGTCAGTAAGTGTATGTCAAAACTGAATTGTGAAGATGTAGTATGATCTGAGTGCTATTCAGTGGTTAGTTGCTGGTGTGCGTGTGTAGAGTGCCATCTGTCATGATCCAAGCCATGGATACTCTTTAGTCGGATTCAGCGCCCTCCTGCAGGCACCATTCGTAAAAGGCTGTATATGTTGGTATGTAAAATATGTGTAGATGTACTGTGCCCCATGAGTCTGAATGCTAGTAACATAGCATGGTAATATAGTGAGTGCCAGGAGATAAAGTTCTGAATGATCCATCCCATCTACCCAGCAGTCACATTCATTATCTATTCAAGTTTAAGTCAACAATAAGCATGAGATAATATACTTACTGATTATGAGTAGGAAAGCTAGGAATAACCACATGGTGTGCTACATGTCTTCCAAAGGGTAGACTGAATGTGTGTAGGCAGGGCAGTAGTACCTGCTGACAAATTCTACATACCTATATTAAGGCAGATGTAGTGTGCCCTGGAAGGCCAGGAAAACTTCACATCCATGCCATTATTCGCTGGCACCAAGCTGGAGCCGTCTCTCTGCCTGCTGCTTCAGAGTATTCCATGAGTGGAGGCATACCTGCAAAACCATACTGAAGAGGAATATAAATTAGTGAGTGTAATACTCTTAATCATGTTAACAGGTAGCCTCTACCCTCAACACCAACACAGATATTCTAAACGTTCTAAAGCAGAGGAACTAAGTGGGTCCAAGTGGTCATATGTTCAGTGCCAGGAGGGCAAATTTAGTGAAGAAGGGAATGGATACTGTGTTTTTAACCCTATCCGGTATCCTGTTTATTGCTATATACGCATGTCCTTGGGATTATCTCTTCACCAAGCAATACGTTCCGGGAAGTGTAGCACAGGTACTGCATAACTTTAAACTTACCATAGGGTTACCAATCACACCGTGATGCACCTGAATGGACATAATGCACATAAAATTGCATTGAACAAACTTGGAGCTAACAGTTACCCCTTAATAATGAAACAACAGGGGGCAGTATGATATATTCATTGAACAGCACAAACATTCCATAGGCATAGATATCGTATGATGTCAGCTTGACCTTAATGTGCCTTCTAATGAGCAGTCCTTTCTAACCTTACGATAATATAGTTCCTTGGCAGTGTTTTGCTTGGGTGGTGTAGCTTGGCCGTCTGTATGCTCCCTGTGTTCGTTTGGAGTGCATATCTCATTGCAGCCCTGGTTTTGTCCTTTAGTATGTCTTTCAATTTATAGTAATGGAATAAGGTCTCTATAAAGTTGCTGGATGTTCTAAAGCCTATGCATAGACAGAGAGAGTACTATATATTTGAGAAACATATTTATTCAATGTATCTTTCATAGCTTAAGACATAAGAACCTAAGAGTAGCCATACTGGGCCAGACCAATGGTCCATCTAGCCCAGTATCCTGTTTTCCAAACAGTGGCCAAGACAGGTCACAAGTAATTGGCAGAAACCCAGATCATGGAATCATTCCATACTACAGATCCCAGTGCAAGCAGTTGCTTCCCATGTCTGTCTTAATACCAGACTATGGACTTTTCCTCCAGGAATTTGACCCAACCCTTTTTAAACCCAGATACACTAACTACTGTTACCACCTCCTCCGGCAAAGAGTTCCAGAGCTTAACTATTTGTTGAGTGAAAAAATACTTCCTCTTATTTGTTTTAAAAGTATTTCATGTAACTTCCTCAAATATCCCCTAGTTTTTGTACTTTTGGATGAGTACAATTTGATTTACTTACTTGTTCTACACTACACAGGATTTTGTAGAGCTCAATCATATCTCCCCTCATTTGTCTCTTTTCCAAGCTGAAAAGCCCTAACCTCTTTAGCCTTTCTTCATACAAGAGGAGGAATTTTTTTTGATAAATCCGAAAACATTAATTATTGATCTGTAACACTTTTAAGTACAACCAACTTGCTGGCGGACGGATTTGAAAAGGAGTTCTTTCCTGTTATGCTATAGGTGGAATGAGTATTTTTGGAGAGGGGGGCATGGGGGGGGACATAAAATAGCCACATGCGCACTGAATGTCCTAAGAATTCACCAGTATGGCTGCCACAATAATTGAACTGCGCAGTATTATAACCCCTCCTGAGATGACCGCCAGGTACTGTAGTGATTCACCTGGAACCCCCTCTCTGCCGCCCGGCTTGCACAGAATGGCCCTATACACAGCGACTCACAATCAATCCACAGACTGATCAGGAGCACTATGAGCTGACACATGTCCCCCACCCTGACCCTGCGATTTGTGCATCGAAGCGGCACATTCACAGAGTCACGTGCGTGCAAGGGAAAAACACACCTGCCTATTCAAGAGGACCATAGCACAACTCGAAGGCCTAAAAATAGTCCACATTCCCAGATGCAACCATGCGCAACGCACGCCCTTTCATGATCACCAACCCACGACCTGATGGTTCACAGAGAAGGGGGCATCCCTTATCCAGATGTTGCCCGATGCCCAGGGGCCATACTGAACCCTACATTATATAGTAAACCCAAGTCACTGGCACAAACACATTTTTAAATTGAAACTTGCCTACAATCCGCCCTCAAACAATGCCTGGTACCAGCATAGCTGACGTTAATTGTGCCCCCAGAGTGCACCGCTGATGGCTCATTATGATTTCGCAGACACCGCCCATCACAGCAGCACACTCATTTTACCCGCGACCATGGTTTGCTCCACACATACAGGAGCGGAATCGCGTCTGCCAGAGCCGCAGATGCATACCGACTCCCAACCAATCCAGCAGCACCATTCTATAAAATGGAACCATGCTGTTCTCACCACGGCCACTGGCACGCTCACCAGCACTCCGCCTCTCTGTGGGCACATTACACCCTATCCAGAAGACAAAGCAGTGAGGATCCCTATACCAGCACTGTAAATAGTCAAACGGCTGACCTGCGCCTGAGCAGCCCACTGCACTTCAGCCCTCTGCTGCGAGCCAAACTTCTGTGCTCCCTTCCTGGCCACAACCAACGGCCCACAGAGAAGGCACCCTGTACCAAACAACGCAAAAGGCATGAAGAGCAAGAGATTAAACAAATTAAACAGAATTTACCAAATGTTTCAGTGTAATGGAGCAGAGCTGTGGGAGCAGCAGGCTAAAATGGTGAATGCACCTTGCAGGCACTGCCCTTCTTGCTCCCAGAGGTCACCTCTTTCCGCACCTCCCAGACTTCCTGTCTTGTTACCTGCCTCCCTATAGGTCCTCTATTCTTTAGTGCCTCCCCCTTACTTATCCCTTTCCTAACTTGCCTGTGCTTGCAGCGCTTCTGTACTTCCCATCACCCTCCCCCCTCCCTCCTATTCCTGCTGTGCTGGGCCACCGCCCCGTTTGTGCTTGGGTCACTGTCCTTTACCCTTACTTGTTTCTTGCAGCAGTTTATTCCATATGGAAGCATAGGAGCCAACTTTTCAAAATGATTTGGGGGTGCTGACATTTTTTTTTTTTTTTACAGGTGGTGCATTCCCCCCTCCCCTCCTCTCCCCCCTCCCTCCCCCTCCCCCTCCCTCTCTCCCACTCCCTCCCTCACCCCTCCCCTACCCCCTCCACTCCTCTCCCCCCTTTCTCATCCCCCTCCCTCCGAGTTCAAGTCCCACCCTCCCTCCTCCCTCCTCCTTCCCAGTTCCAGTCCCCCTCCCTCCCCTCTCTCTCTCCTTTCAATCCCGCCCTTCGAGTTCCAAGGCCTCCCTCCCTCTCTCCCTCCCAGTTCCAGGCCTGTCCTCCCTCCCTCCCAGTTCCAAGCCCCCCTCCCTTCAAGTTCCAAGGCCCCTCTCCCTCTCTCCCTCTGAGTTCCAAGGCCCCTCTCCCTCCCTCCCTCCGAGTTCCAGGGTCTCCCTCCGCGTTCCAGGGTCTCCCTCCCTCCGAGTTCCAGGGTCTCCGTCCGAGTTCCAGGGTCTCCCTCCCTCCCTCCCAGTTCCAGGTTCTCCCTCCCTCCCTCCAAGTTCCAGGGTCTCCCTCCCTCCCTCCGAGTTCCAGGGTCTCCCTTCCTCCCTCTGAGTTCCAGGGTCTCCGTCCAAGTTCCAGGGTCTCCCTCCCTCTCCCCCCAAGGGCGGGACCAGAGCTGAGAGACAGAGAAGGGAAGGCTCAAGCGCCGAGCTTGCACGCTTTTCACTGCTTGTTGCTGCCGCCGTAACCCCGACGAGGTAAGAAGATGGCTTTTAAAATTCGGACGGACGGAGGGAGGGAGGGAGGAATGGAGGGCGGGCCATGGAACTCGGAGGGAGGGAGGGAGGGCCCTGGAACTCGGAGGGAGGGACTTTTAAAATTCTGGGCTGGAAGGGAATTTCCGGTGGGTGAAATATTGGGGGTGCTTGAGCACCCACAGCACGCACAGAGTCGGTGCCTATGTATGGAAGGGGCTTGATAATGAATGGTTGAAGAAAACATTTTCTTATAATTAACACCCTTAACTGATAGGAACTGATGTTTCAGGAGAACCTGATTTCTTGATGGTCTATTAACGAAGTAAACTAAAAGAAAGGATGCAAATAGTGCAGCATGGTGCCATAAATAGTTCTATGAATGAAAGTACATAATTTAAATACACATCATATGCTTGTTGAGAGCCAATGTAGTCATGAGAAGTGGAGAGACACTATCATATTTCCCGATTCTACATATTAACCTACTGGCAACATTTTGTGGTACCTGTAATCTCTTAACAAGTCTATCTGAGCATTACAGTAATTTAATCAAGTAAGAACTAATGCTTGGCAAAGAAGTTAAAACTGCTCAAAAAGAAAACATATTCTTAATTGATGGCTTATTCTTAATTAATAAAAAACTCATTTTATCATAGAATTTATCTTGGTTTAATTGAAGGTATTCTTAACCAAGGGATCCTTTTACAACACCATAGTAGAGCTACCACAGCAATGGCACATGCCAATCTGGCATTACTGCCAACCTACCGCAGGAGCTGATGGTAGTGTTGCCCCAGCGTACACCATTTCCGGTGTGACAGAAATATATATTTTTTGCACCGGGGGCTTATCCAGCAGTAATCGACAGCACCATGCACTGCCTGGTTACCACCAGGTTAATGCAGGAGCCCTTACCGCCTCCTAAATAAGTGACAGTAAGGGCTCACCCTGGAAACGTCTGTATGGGAAGTGTGCACTTATCGCACAGCCATTTCCTATTTTCGACCTTTTACACACTGTAGTAAATGGACCTCGGCATGCAGCAAATCCATGCACTGACGCCATAGGAGCCGACTCTGTGGGTGCTGTGGGTGCTTCAGCACCCCCAATATTGAGAAAATTCCTTGTATGTGTCCAGGGAAGGGTTATTTCCACTGGGCTTAGCACCCCCAATAATTTTGAAAAGTTTGCTCCTATGGCTGACGCTACCAAGCTGCAGTAAAAGGGGCCCCAAATAAGTTTAGTTTTATCTTCATTTTTAGTTTATATAATCTAATCCACTACTTGACACTATTTAAACAATTTCAGTTCAGCATTTTAATGTCTTCTGTTTGCAAGGGTACCAGAAAGAGCAGATGATATCACTAGGAGTGGGAAGTACTGCTGGGCTGCTGCAGTAGCCCGGCAGTACTTCCTGTTTAGTGAGTGGTAAGCCCGCGTTAGGCTTACTGATACTTAGTAAAAGGGGCCCTTAATTTGCTAACTAGCTAATCAGCATTGTTAGTTGGATGTTAACAAGAAATTATCAGCACTAATTGGCATTAAGATTTACACGCACAACTCACTAAGTGTATTCTGTAATGTGGTACACATAAATTCCAAGTTACATAGTTGGAAAAGGGGCGTGGCTATGGGCATGGAATGAGAGGGTCATGGGTATTTCTAAAATCTATGCGCATTATTTTAGAATACACCCACTCTAAACCTAATTTAGGAGTCAGGATTTATACCAAGTAAAACATGGCCTAAATGGACACATCCAAATCTGGTTGCATGGAGAGGCATTCGGAATATTCTATATACTGTGCGGAAATTTAAGCCTATTCTATAAAATTTAAACGTATTTCATAGAATACGCTTAGGCATATCTTTTTACTGTGCAGATTTTTCAGGCATCATATATAGAATATAGCCCATAGGGTGCATCTACCTTTTATACTTTACACAGAAAAGCTTTATAAAATTACTCCCAGTGGGGATGGGTGATTTTCAGACAGTCAATTTACACTGGTAAATGTTTTGTATTCACTGAAATCATTTTGAAAATTGTCCTTAGCACTATACCTTGTAATCCTGGAAAACTGATAACGAGATCTTAATGATTGTGGATGTGCTGTTACTACACAGTACTAGACAGAGATAGCGAATGCTACATACCTGTAGAAGGTATTCTCCGAGGACAGCAGGCTGATTGTTCTCACTGATGGGTTGACGTCCTCGGCAGCCCCCTCCATCGGAAAGTTTACTAGCAAAGGCCTTTGCTAGTCCTCGCGCGCCCATGCGCACTGCGCATGCGCAGCCGTCTTCCCGCCCGAAACCGGCTCGAGCCGGCCAGTCCAGTATGTAGCAAGACAATACATTTATGGGAAGACACAACTCCAAAGGGGAGGCGGGCGGGTTTGTGAGAACAATCAGCCTGCTGTCCTCGGAGAATACCTTCTACAGGTATGTAGCATTCGCTTTCTCCGAGGACAAGCAGGCTGCTTGTTCTCACTGATGGGGTATCCCTAGCCCCCAGGCTCACTCAAAACAACAACCATGGTCAATAGGGCCTCGCAACGGCGAGGACATAACTGAGATTGACCTAAAAAAATTTACCAACTAACTGAGAGTGTAGCCTGGAACAGAACAAACAGGGCCCTCGGGGGGTGGAGTTGGATCCTAAAGCCCAAACAGGTTCTGAAGAACTGACTGCCCGAACCGACTGTCGTGTCGGGTATCCTGCTGCAGGCAGTAATGAGATGTGAATGTGTGGACAGATGACCACGTCGCAGCTTTGCAAATTTCTTCAATAGAGGCTGACTTCAAGTGGGCTACCGACGCAGCCATGGCTCTAACATTATGAGCCGTGACATGACCCTCAAGAGCCAGCCCCGCCTGGGCATAAGTGAAGGAAATGCAATCTGCTAGCCAATTGGATATGGTGCGTTTCCCTACAGCCACTCCCCTCCTATTGGGATCAAAAGAAACAAACAATTGGGCGGACTGTCTGTTGGGCTGTGTCCGCTCCAGATAGAAGGCCAATGCTCTCTTGCAGTCCAATGTGTGCAGCTGACGTTCAGCAGGGCAGGAATGAGGACGGGGAAAGAATGTTGGCAAGACAATTGACTGGTTCAGATGGAACTCCGACACTACCTTTGGCAGAAACTTAGGGTGAGTGCGGAGGACTACTCTGTTGTGATGAAATTTGGTGTAAGGAGCCTGGGCTACCAGGGCCTGAAGCTCACTGACTCTACGAGCCGAAGTAACTGCCACCAAGAAAATGACCTTCCAGGTCAAGTACTTCGGATGGCAGGAATTCAGTGGCTCAAAAGGAGGTTTCATCAGCTGGGTGAGAACGACATTGAGATCCCATGACACTGTAGGAGGCTTGACAGGGGGCTTTGACAAAAGCAAACCTCTCATGAAGCGAACAACTAAAGGCTGTCCTGAGATCGGCTTACCTTCCACTTGGTAATGGTATGCACTGATCGCACTAAGGTGAACCCTTACGGAGTTGGTCTTAAGACCAGACTCAGACAAGTGCAGAAGGTATTCAAGCAGGGTCTGTGTAGGACAAGAGCGAGGATCTAGGGCCTTGCTGTCACACCAGACGGCAAACCTCCTCCAATGAAAGAAGTAACTTCTCTTAGTGGAGTCTTTCCTGGAAGCAAGCAAGATGCGGGAGACACCCTGTGACAGACCCAAAGAGGCAAAGTCTACGCCCTCAACATCCAGGCCGTGAGAGCCAGAGACTGGAGGTTGGGATGCAGAAGAGCCCCTTCGTCCTGTGTGATGAGGGTCGGAAAACACTCCAATCTCCACGGTTCTTCGGAGGATAACTCCAGAAGAAGAGGGAACCAGATCTGACGCGGCCAAAAAGGAGCAATCAGAATCATGGTGCCTCGGTCTTGCTTGAGTTTCAACAAAGTCTTCCCCACCAGAGGGATGGGAGGATAAGCATACAGCAGGCCCTCCCCCCAATCCAGGAGGAAGGCATCCGATGCCAGTCTGCCGTGGGCCTGAAGCCTGGAACAGAACTGAGGGACTTTGTGGTTCACTCGAGATGCGAAGAGATCCACCAAGGGGGTGCCCCACACCTGGAAGATCTGTCGTACCACACGGGAATTGAGCGACCACTCGTGAGGTTGCATAATCCTGCTCAACCTGTCGGCCAGACTGTTGTTTACGCCTGCCAGATATGTGGCTTGGAGCACCATGCCGTGACGGCGAGCCCAGAGCCACATGCTGACGGCTTCCTGACACAGGGGGCGAGATCCGGTGCCCCCCTGCTTGTTGACATAGTACATAGCAACCTGGTTGTCTGTCTGAATTTGGATAATTTGGTGGGACAGCCGATCTCTGAAAGCCTTCAGAGCGTTCCAGATCGCTCGTAACTCCAGAAGGTTGATCTGCAGACCGCGTTCCTGGAGGGACCAGCTTCCTTGGGTGTGAAGCCCATCGACATGAGCTCCCCATCCCAGGAGGGACGCATCCGTGGTCAGCACTTTTTGTGGCTGAGGAATTTGGAAGGGACGTCCCAGAGTCAAATTGGAGCAAATCGTCCACCAATACAGGGATTTGAGAAAACTCGTGGACAGGTGGATCACGTCCTCTAGACCCCCAGCGGCCTGATACCACTGGGAGGCTAGGGTCCATTGAGCAGATCTCATGTGAAGGCGGGCCATGGGAGTCACATGGACTGTGGAGGCCATGTGGCCCAGCAATCTCAACATCTGCCGAGCTGTGATCTGCTGGTACGCTCGCACCCGCGAGACGAGGGACAACAAGTTGTTGGCTCTCGTCTCTGGGAGATAGGCGCGAGCCGTTCGAGAATCCAGCAGAGCTCCTATGAATTCGAGTCTCTGCACTGGAAGAAGGTGGGACTTTGGATAATTTATCACAAACCCCAGTAGCTCCAGTAGGCGAATAGTCATCTGCATGGACTGCAGGGCTCCTGCCTCGGATGTGTTCTTCACCAGCCAATCGTCGAGATATGGGAACACGTGCACCCCCAGCCTGCGAAGCGCCGCTGCTACCACAGCTAGGCACTTGGTGAACACCCTGGGCACAGAGGCGAGCCCAAAGGGTAGCACACAGTACTGGAAGTGGCGTGTGCCCAACTGAAATCGCAGATACTGTCTGTGAGCTGGCAGTATCGGGATGTGTGTGTAGGCATCCTTCAAGTCCAGAGAGCATAGCCAATCGTTTTGCTGAATCATGGGGAGAAGGGTGCCCAGGGAAAGCATCCTGAACTTTTCTTTTTCGAGATATTTGTTCAGGGCCCTTAGGTCTAGGATGGGACGCATCCCCCCTGTTTTCTTTTCCACAAGGAAGTACCTGGAATAGAATCCCAGCCCTTCTTGCCCGGATGGCACGGGCTCGACCGCATTGGCGCTGAGAAGGGCGGAGAGTTCCTCTGCAAGTACCTTCTTGTGCTGGAAGCTGTAAGTCTGAGCTCCCGGTGGACAATTTGGAGGTTTTGAGGTCAAATTGAGGGTGTACCCCTGCCGGACTATTTGCAGAACCCACTGATCGGAGGTTATTATTTTCTTCCCTGCCCTCCTCTCTGATGCTCTCCTCTTACATAATTTATTTATTTTCCTCCTTCCGATTGCCCTCATATCAAAAGTAGTAACATTTAAATGTGTGGCCCTCCGTAGATTATTGTTATTATATTTAGAATTGATATTTTTAACAAGTAATTGTGTGTGTCCGTTTTTGGATTAGGACAACCATATGCTGCATTTGTTTAGCTGTGAGGGGATAATTGACGTGATAACCCGTTATGTAGTTTCATGATAACATGACTTTGTATGTTTTTTTTGACTCCGGAATCTAGCTTACGGCATTGTTTCTGAACGGCATGATTAATATGCACTTATTTCCTGTAGAACTGCTTGCCCGTAACTTTTCAGGATGCAAGCTAGACTTTAAACTACTGATTACCTCTGCGGTGAAAAACTTGGGTTTTCATTTTTAGTTAAGATTGCAAGACTATGTTCGAGTTCTATAAATTAATGGTGTGCGGCATTGTT
Organism: Microcaecilia unicolor; assembly: GCF_901765095.1. NCBI lineage: Eukaryota > Metazoa > Chordata > Amphibia > Gymnophiona > Siphonopidae > Microcaecilia > Microcaecilia unicolor. The sequence continues at coordinate 258,549,713 of NC_044031.1, read as the reverse complement.
TTCAGTTCAATCATATCTTCAGTTTTCTGCAAGTTTAACCTTGTTTTATGGCACATTTTCTCAGCATGCATGATGATATTCTTATGTATTGGTACATATTATTTTAAATCACTTATCTTTTGATAATTCAGTTGCCGGTTCTCTAGCTTCTTTGTATGATTTACTTGATATTCCTATTTTGTTGTACGGCTTTTCTTCCTCTGATATGGGGAACATACTAAGTCGTTTGTTCATTGGTTCGCTCTGCTTGTCCATCAAAATCATTTTTTTTCTCCCTCGCTAGGTCCCACCTACTCTCCTATTTTGCGTGTGTCACTCTTGTTTCAGACTTTAATGTCTGTGTATGCAGCACAACAGTGTGAATGATTTTATTTTGTATCGTATTGTCCTGGTTTTGCGGGCTTCTTTACTGTCGGCTGTTTTATTTTAATGCTTTTGAGTTCCCTTCTTATGAATTATTTAATAGAAAATCTATTGTCTAGTGACTCTTTTATGGTACCATCCCCCAAGAGCTTACATATGTTCAGTGTTACAAATCTTTCTTTTAATTTCCTTTTTTTATTATATCTATTTTATCTTTACTATCTTTGTAGTTTGTTTCAGGGGCTCTTCCCTGGGATAGGCTATATTTTTATTCTATTTTTTATTACTTTTATTTTCTTATATACCAGTGTCACGCTATAACCATTGGGTTTGATATCGATGCCTGGGGCTTACACCCATTGAAGGGGACTCTTCAATGGATGACGGTATCTTAATTATTAGATTTAAAGCAGACTTCCATTCCATTTTCGGAGTGGCCTGCGGATTCGGCATTATTGCCCATATATGAGTTACCTAGTACAGATGAGCGTGGGAGCAATATAGAGACGTCTGATGCTTTTCATTGCGAGTTTGGACTAGCTGACTAGGGCCTTCAAATATTTTTGAAAGGTTAGTGGTAACAGAGAAAATTCCTAGTCTTTCAATGTTTTAGTTGGGTTAGTGGTAACAGAGAAAATTCCTCACCATAAATTTGTCAGTGTTTTGTTGTAAACGAGAAACATTCCAAACCACTGTAGGTCCATTGGGGGGGTTAGTTGTAAAAGAGAAGATTCTTAATCTGCGGAAACCCATTGGACCGCTGCTCTTCGACTCATGAGACCTTATTCGCTGGTTTTTTGAGTTCATTTTGGGAGTGTCTGCAATGTCCCTTTTTGGGGGCTCTATCATGGGCTGGAGCCCATGGCCGATCGTAACCGGGAAAATTCTTGGCAGGCAGTAGAAACCGGGATTTATTCCTGTCTCTAGAAGCACACTCTGGAGAGTAGTTTTCATTAATTAGGGGTAGAGTAGTTTAAATATATAATAGCTGACACTACGTATTTATTTACGTTTGTACTGTCTCTCTAGGCATATTTCTGTTTGCAGTTTCTGTCTTGCTTTCTCCTAATGGCACTTGCGGTGAAAGCGTAGAGCTTTCCGCCAATTAGTAATTTTTATTTCGGGTCCCTTTGTTGGAGCACATTAATAGATGTGTTAGTATGATTGTGTTATGTCTCTGTATGTTCTACTATCAGGATAATCATTGCATGTTTTTGTAAACTGTTAGCACATTATCATTTCTAGGTCTCCCTGCTATCTCCGAAGCTGCCTTTTGAACCACTAACCTTGTACCAGGTTCTAGGTCTGGTCAATATATATATTATTATTAATCTAGTTCATTTTTTTCTATAGCAGATTATAGGTCTGGAGCTTATTTGTAGACCACTTGCTCACTAGGTCCCGTTATTATACATATTGGGTGATGTTGTTCACTACCCATTATATCATATCTTCCTCTCCGCACCCAACACCAGATACTGGTGATCTGGCATCTATTCAGATCTCTGGTAAGGACTTTCCGTCCGAAACAAACCTTTCTATTTTTCGGTTGACCTCCCTATGCCACCGAGAGTTCGGAAGGGCATAGTGATCCCGCCAACTGTTTTCTTTCTCAATTGATTTTCTGCGCTGGAGATTACATTGCATGAATCGTGAGTATATTTTCATTTATTGTATGTGTTACTATTAAGCTTGCCGTTGTATACTTTCATGGCATGTTGGATTAGCTCTAATTTAAATGTTTTATTTTACCAAATTTAGGATTAAGATTTTGTCCTCAATACACAGGGACACCTCTGTATGTGGGACAATAACTATGTATGTGTATGAGTGTGGTTTTCCTTTTCCTTTTCTGTTTGTGTGCTGTGACTTGTAATTGGCTACTAGAATATTTATTTTTATGTTTTTTGTTTTGAAACCCTAAACAACTCCTTAACCGTGCAAAATTCCAATGCTAGGTTTTGAACTACATTTAGAAATATCTTGCTTCCTCTTCTGAGCTTTAAGTTTTCTACTTATCAGGATTAGGTTACTGTTTTAATTTTATGTCTATATGTTGCTGTGTGTCCTGTGATAAATGGCATATATTAAACCAGCTAATTATTAAGGAATCATTTCTTTAGTTTTCAATTAGTGCTTTAAGGTTACCCCGCGAGATTGCCTATCAACTGCAGTGGTAGTAAATCTCAAAGGAGTGTTTTTTTTTTTCACAGGATTGTATATTATTTCATTTAAGCAATGTTTGTTTGATTTGTGACGTGATGTTAAATACCTGATTGTTTTTGATTTCTGGTACATTGCTTTCACCAGAAATGCAAGCACTTTTTAGTTTTAATTTTTTAGGTGTGCGTCCGTGTATGTGTTCTTTGAAAATTGCATAATTATTCCAGATATTTACTATGAAAGGTTCTATATTATATGCCATCTGAAACACTGTTTATTTGTGACGTTGTTTAAAATAACAAGTGCTGAAGTACACTTAGAGATTAACCCTTGCATAACATAGCTGACTGGTAAATCAGAACTAAAGAAATTTAGGTTGCTATTATTTTAGAGCTATGTTCAGATAAGACTAGCTACAATTGCCAACTTCCTTTTTATTGAAAACCGTACCTCTGGTACCTCTCCTGAAGTATTAATTCTATGAAAACTAATTACACCAGCATGAAGTTTTAATACGAAAATCTTAAACTTACAGTTTTTGTTTGATGTATAGACCTATTTTCAGTCACCATAATATCCAATGCTTGCAGTGAGCAGTAAACTCAGGAAGCACCGTTATTTCGTGATTTCCTTAGGACTGAATGACAGAGATTAACCCTTGTAGTTCTTATTTTCTCTAAAGTTCATCTTTACAAATGCTTTGGACTCAGTATATGATAAAGGAATTCATTACGTGTTTCAGATTTTTAATAGCTAGATGGGTTTTTCTGTGATTCTGTGTTATCCTACAATGTAGGCTTACAAGCTGTTCCATTTATTATACTGGTCTATATGAACATATTCTACTGATCAATTTGTGCATTTATTGCATTAATAAAAATTGTTATTATATCCTTGAATTTTTGAATTTCACTAAAATGTTTTCAGAAATGCTCCAACTTGTCTCCTGCTTATAAAGCTGCTTATCCTCTGTATTTAAAATATACTCTAAATTGTAAATTGATTCCTGAGAATATATAAGCTTATTTTTAGCTATCCCTCTGAATGTGAATCTTGATATGCTGTCATAATTTAGGGCCCAAATTGTGAAAGCATAGAAAGGATCAGTTTAGAATTTAATATAATTTTAATTTTCCAAATTGGCTCTGAACTATTACAGAGGACTATAGGTTATTGTCCTCCTCATTTGGCCTATTTGAACCTTGTAAAGGTCACGTGAGGAGCCCTCGTAGAAATATATAGTTTTTACATTTCTGATATTGGCTTTTCTCTATCTCTCTACATATCATATTAAAGGCTGCTGTATTTTCCTGGAGCAGACTCTGACCACAATGTTTCCTCAGACTCTGCTGACTTCCTGTGCCAGCAAAATCCAATCTACCGAGAGAAAAAAAAATTTGTTTTCTACTTGTAACTTATGATTTTATATATTGAAACTATGCTCCACCTATTGGTGCCCCAAGGAACTAACAATGCATTCTTTGATTTTTTCTTTCTAATGGTCCTGTGCTGAGATTTGACCACTTGATATTACTTCTTATATTAGCTCTATTTATTAAGTCCTGTAGGTTGAGTGAAGACTGCTAATCCAATTCCTGACCTACCGCCTCTATTCCAGTTTGGTACTTCTGCTACAACTGACCTCTGACAAGACAAAGAAGCGCTACCTTCTCCAATGAGAATTTTCTTTTGTCCAGATGATGTCATTAACTTTGACCTTCTTGGTTATGCTCTTAAATATTCTGCTGTATTAAATATTTTTGCAGGCTCATCTTTTCCAGAACCTACATGGCACTTTACGTATAAGCTCTCTATTACAACAGACAGCGACCGTGATTCCAGAAGATACTTCCATCACCTGGACTAGTTATGAGTTTTAAATTCCTACACATTAGCCTTCTGCTCTGATTATGACTATTTCCTAAGCCACCCTTCTTTCTGAATTATCTAACTCGTAAGTCCTGCTGGCCTCCTGCAGCTGAGGGCTCAACCCTTGGTGAATGTTAGTCATCGCAGGTGAAGATTCCATACCTATTGGCGATAGATTTCAATGCATTGCCTGTGCCTTTTGACTATTTTTGTGCACCATATTCCTGACCCTCCATACCTCAATAACTTGAACAATCAACATCATCTCTTAATTTTCAATTTATATTGTTTTTTTTGGTAACCTTTTCTTTTGTTCCATATACAGAACCATTGTTATTTGATCATGTCTTCGTAATAATTACCAATCTGTCTCGCACATTATGCAAGCCAGAAGTGGGGATATATTATGCAAATCCCAATTCCTAGTATTAAGAGGGTTACAGTTGACCCCTACCAATCAGGAGATATAATTTCATATATACTATTGCTATTTATGTAAATTGGCTTTTCATTATTGAACCCTTATGGTTTCGCTTTTGCTTTTGCACTTAATTAGCACTGTTTTCTCCATGTTTACATTGTCTTTCATGTCTCTTGACATCTATATATTATTTTTGCTTATTCAGTTTACGCTGATTATGCCCACCAACATATAGCAATGTATCATACAGGCATACAGTCATTTTGCTTATTCCTTTGCCAAACTCTGACTCTTGATGGACTAATTATGATTGTGCATGCCTAGAATAAAGACATGGAAAGATCCAAGTTTGTACACCACAAGTACGTCTTCAAGATCTATCCAGGCCCAAATGATGTTAGATCCCCCAAGATTGTGGCAATAATCTTTACACCTTGCAAACTACTGGATCACAAGTTTTGGGTCCATGTGAAAGATATACGGGTTTACTCAGCCACAGGACCTGAGGTTACCAGCCTAACCATCTCAAGACCGGCCACTTCCTTCAGCAGGCCAGCCTGAAAACCCAGATCTCCGTCCAGATTCTTCAACGCTTCCACCGCCTCAACCATGATCGATGAAAGAGAATTCAGAACTGATACTTAATTTGAGAATTACTGTTGCTGTTTATGGACATTATACATTCATATTTTGTTTTATTTTCAGTTTAGCAGTAATCATGTCTATATATGGAAAAGGTTTTATTTTTATTTTCCTATTATTTCCTTTATTGTTCTAAATGTTTTTCTAAGAGTTTCCCTGTTATTTCTGTTTATGTAATTGAAATTGAAGTTGATATTGCTCAGATACATGGGTAACATCAAACCCTAATACTGGCTAAGATATCATAATGTAGGTGTAAACTCTGTTAGTATCAACCAGTTATGCAATTGTTTAACTTTGGTGTAGGCTTACTTAAGCTGCATGTCTTTCTGTAGGTTTGACTAAGCTGCAAGTGGGGTAACGGATATATAAAATGCTTCCCATACTTCCAGGTCATTATGCATATGTCAAGATCCATGTATGACCTTTGTTATCCACTTTTTAGTGCTCATGATTGGATGCTAATGATGAGTAATAGTAAGGTCCAGGCATTCTGACCTGTTTAAGGATTCTGAATACCTACAACCTAAAACAGCCTGCAAACAGAGTACTAACCATGTATTTGTTGAGCCCATAACAATGCTTGATCGAAACCACTGTTCCTTCTCAAGACCACTGAGATAGATACATTAGATTATCTCCCCATGCACTATGCAACAGATACAATAGAAGCCATAGAAAGACCTGAAAGTGTTTATTAGTACGATCCACCTTAAATTGCTATTACCCACATACCTATACTTCATGAGATTTTGTAGATGAACTCATGGATTTGTCCCATTCATAAAACCTCTCTCACTACAGGTTTGAGTAAGCCTCAAGAGGGGTAACATCAAGATTAAGGCCCAAGGGGTTGGGTAATATAAAGGGAATTCCATATGCCCAAATAATATATCACCTGTGAATGAAGTTTCCTATCTTGCACCATACCTTCTAACAATTTGTAAGACCAAAACTCCCCCTCTAGTTTGATAGCTTGCCACCTTCTGGAATGGATGATGACAAGCTTGACGAGCTTTGTGTCATCCCTCTCCAGAGGGGGTGACAAGTGGGGAATGTATAATTATACTACAGCAAGAGGCCCTCACTGGATGCCCACCGGAAGGGTGGAAGGCCAGATTTTAGGACTCAGGCTGTAAAAATACCAGCTAGGTTTAAAAATCTATGACTGGCTGAGCAAGGACGTGCTTTACCTGTAAGTTAATATGTGTCCCCGCTTGGGATCCATCCACTGGAATAGTGGTGGATCAATTTACATACCTTAAACAGCTTAAACTGCTAAAAGGCACTGACTGGGCCTCATTAGAATTTGGTGTGACATTCAAAAGCAGTGCAAAAGCCAAGATCAAGGAATTGATGGCTAAAATGCTAAGTCAGATTACAAGATGATATGAACCTGAGATATCTATATTTAGATATCTTCATAAAAAAAGTTGTTTTGTTCATGTTTGGATGTCCGTATCTAGGGAGATGTCCATGTTTGGATGTTTGGATGTCCGTATCTAGGGAAATGTTGACAAAAAGGGAAATTGCACAACAGGTTGCAATACTAAAACGGAAGAGCACCTGGCCGGAGGTCATGACTCATAGATTAAGCAATATTAGAGAAAAAAAAATCCCTCTCCATAGACTTGTATAGTGACCAAATTGTATAAAAGCAGGGTGCATGCAAGCACTCAGGGGAACTTTTCTTCAACGCCTCGAAAGCAGCAGAGCTCCGGTCAGCTGAATCCAGAATTTGTCTGATGAATGTACCTGATTAAAGTCTGATATGCAAATAAACTCTTCATTCTAAATGATGGTTTGTGGGCTTCACTTAATGATGAAAGGCTGTAAGTATAAATGCTTTTGCTACATCAGGCTATCATTCGCTGCATTATATAACCTGTAGCCTAAATCCAGTTTGTCATAAGGCTGGTATCTATTCCTTGCCAGTGCTGAGAGGCGGACTAATGCGGGTATTTGAGACCTAACGTCTCTCTCAGTGGCAATTCCTTTTAAAACCTCATAACTCCTGGATTACCCCAGTACTAGTGTTATTTAGAGATGGAGTCAGATTGAGGTCACTCTAGCCTTCTTGGGGGGCTCGGGACCCCCCAATTCTCAACACCACCTTTGGTGAAAAGCTTTCAACCTCCCTCCGACTGGCAGGTCGCCCGGCACGGACACTTGGATGTCGGCTATGCTCTGCTGGAGCCAGTCAAAAGCTCGCCCCTTGCTTTTGCTGGGGAGCCGCGGGGCCTTGCTGAGTCACACGCTGCTGACGAGAGCGAGCGCGCTGGGGCTTAGCCTGGGCCGCAGGCTGTCGGGAAGGAGGATTGTACCTACGCTTACCAGAAGAGTAGGGAACAGTCTTCCTTCCCCCGAAAAATCGTCTACCTGTAGAGGTAGAAGCTGAAGGCTGCCGGCGGGCGAATTTGTCGAATGCGGTGTCCCGCTGGTGGAGAGACTCTACCACCTGTTCGACTTTTTCACCAAAAATATTGTCCGCACGGCAAGGCGAGTCCGCAATCCGCTGCTGGATTCTATTCTCCAGGTCGGCGGCACGCAGCCATGAGAGCCTGCGCATCACCACACCCTGAGCAGCGGCCCTGGACGCAACATCAAAAGTGTCATAAACTCCTCTGGCCAGGAATTTTCTGCACGCCTTCAGCTGCCTGACCACCTCCTGAAAAGGCTTGGCTTGCTCAGGGGGAAGAGCATCAACCAAGCCCGCCAACTGCCGCACATTGTTCCGCATGTGTATACTCGTGTAGAGCTGGTAAGACTGGATCTTGGACGCGAGCATAGAGGAATGGTAGGCCTTCCTCCCAAAGGAGTCTAAGGTTCTAGCGTCCTTGCCCGGGGGCGCCGAAGCATGTTCCCTAGAACTCTTAGCCTTCTTTAGGGCCAAATCCACAACTCCAGAGTCATGAGGCAACTGAGTGCGCATCAGCTCTGGGTCCCCATGGATCCGGTACTGGGACTCGATCTTCTTGGGAATGTGGGGATTAGTTAATGGCTTGGTCCAGTTCGCAAGCAATGTCTTTTTCAGGACATGGTGCAAGGGAACAGTGGACGCTTCCTTAGGTGGAGAAGGATAGTCCAGGAGCTCAAACATTTCAGCCCTGGGCTCGTCCTCCACAACCACCGGGAAGGGGATGGCCGTAGACATCTCCCGGACAAAGGAGGCAAAAGACAGACTCTCGGGAGGAGAAAGCTGTCTCTCAGGAGAGGGAGTGGGATCAGACGGAAGACCCTCAGACTCCTCGTCAGAGAAATATCTGGGATCTTCCTCTTCCTCCCACGAGGCCTCACCCTCGGTGTCAGACACAAGTTCACGGACCTGTGTCTGCAACCTCGCCCTGCTCGACTCCGTGGAGCCACGTCCACGATGGGGGCGTCGAGAGGTAGACTCCCTGGCCCGCATCGGCGAAGCTCCCTCCGCCGACGTAGTCGGGGAGCCCTCCTGGGAGGTGGCCGCAGTCGGCACCGCACGCGGTACCGACGTCGGGGACCTCAACCTGGGCGATGGGCCAGCCGGCGCCACGCTCGACGGTACCGGAGGCGCAAGCACCGCCGGTACCGGAGGGGTAGGGCGCAACAGCTCTCCCAGAATCTCTGGGAGGACGGCCCGGAGGCTCTCGTTCAGAGTGGCTGCAGAAAAAGGCTGAGAGGTCGATGCAGGCGTCGACGTCAGAACCTGTTCCGGGCGAGGAGGCTGTTCCGGGCTGTCCAGAGTGGAGCGCATCGACACCTCCTGAACAGAGGGTGAGCGGTCCTCTCGGTGCCGATGCCTGCTGGGTGCCGAATCCCTCGGCGACCCAGAGCTCTCGGTGCCGACACGGGGAGGAGACCGGTGTCGATGCTTCTTCGACTTCTTCCGAAGCATGTCACCGGAGCTCCCCGGCACCGACGAGGAGGACGTAGAATCCATCCGTCGCTTCCTCGGGGCCGAGACCGAAGAGGGTCGATCCCGGGGGGGCTGTACCGCAGGAGCCCTCAGGGTAGGGGGAGACCCACCCGAAGGCTCACCGCCACCAGCAGGGGAATGGACAGCCCTCACCTGCACTCCTGACGATGCACCTCCGTCCGACGACATCAGCAGATGAAGTCTCGGTACCACCGACGTCGATGCAGTCGCCCGATGCCTCGGCGCCGATGCAGAGGTCCGATGCCTCGATGCAGTCGATGGAGCGGCAGCCAAGGAAGATGGTCCGGACGCTGACGACGTCGATGCACTCGATGCCTCCGGTGCCGATATCGACGAAGAGCCCGAGAACAAAACGTTCCACTGGGCTAATCTCGCTACCTGAGTCCGCCTTTGTAACAGGGAACACAGACTGCAGTTCTGAGGGCGGTGCTGGGCCCCTAGACACTGAAGACACGCAGAGTGCCTATCAGTGAGCGAGATTACCCGGGCGCACTGGGTGCACTTCTTGAAGCCGCTGGAAGGCTTCGATGTCATGGGCGGAAAAATCACGCCGGCGAAATCAAAAGCCGAAATGGCGAAATTTGAAGCACCAAAATTTAGAGGGAGAAAAATCTCGACCGAGGCCAAACTAGGCCTACCCCGTCAACGAAAGAAAACTTACGGGGCAAAAGCTGAGAAAATTACGGGAAGGGCAGAAAACCCGAAAGGGTCTTCCGGAGCACTTCCGGAGCGCTTCCCGAACTTTTTGAAAGAAAAAACAAGAGAAAACACGTCGAAAAGGACGCGCGAGGTCGACTCTCTGGGGCACGAACGGCGTAACACGACCGTACCGAGCGCGGACGAAAGAAGACTGGCCGGCTCGAGCCGGTTTCGGGCGGGAAGACGGCTGCGCATGCGCAGTGCGCATGGGCGCGCGAGGACTAGCAAAGGCCTTTGCTAGTAAACTTTCCGATGGAGGGGGCTGCCGAGGACGTCAACCCATCAGTGAGAACAAGCAGCCTGCTTGTCCTCGGAGAAATTAAGTATTATCAAGTCCATATTTCTTCACCAGAATCCCTATGAGCTTGTTAGCTGAGCACATTTCCTTCAGCGACAAAAATAAAAGCAGAACTCCATTTATCTCTACTGGAAGCTACTATAATGTTCTTTTAAGCACTGCCTTGTAAATGACTACTTGATCCATCAAAGCTTAAGAGCAGTAGTGTACTCTTTCCTGTTTAAGTTTGAATGATTCTGAAACACGTATGGCTGTCCACAGATATCTAGCAATGGACATTATGTTCCTGACATGCAGGCAATCTGTACTTTCATTTAAGTTATGATAAAAACCATGAATAATTCATTTTCAATACAGGATACAATGAGGGCAGTTTGCATACTGCCCACATAGCTGCAAAGTCCTAAGGTACTTTATACTCACAGATTTTGCAGTAATTTGTGAAGTAAAAGAATGTACCTAGTTTTATTTTGAAAATGGCCTTAGAAAAGTGTACCTGCACACACTTGAGCCTCATTTGAAAGGCGGTATACCTAGGGGTCCTTTTACTAAGGTGTGCTGAAAAATGGCCTGCGCTGGTATAGACGCATGTATTGGATGCGTGCAGGTCCATTTTTCAGTGCACCTGCAAAAAAGTCCTTTTGGGGGGGGGGGGGTGAAAATGGACGTGTGGCAAAATAAAAATTGGCTCATGTCCATTTTGGGCCTGAGATCTTACCACCACCCATTGACCTAGTGATAAGGTCTCACGCATTATGAAACAGCAGATTGAAGAACTTCAGAAATGTGATAGAACCCTGATAGAAGACCAAACCATTCTGCATAATAAATTAGAAGTTTTTGAGAACCTTAAAAGGCTGAATCTGATGTGTTGAAACTTTGCTCAAGTGGAAGGTTTGTCCCCTGGGCAGAAGTTTTGGAAATACTATAGGAAACATGAGGAAGTTAGGTTTTTGGGCATGGTGATTTCAGGTTTTTTTCAAGGAAAGGTGAAAATCCCTTTTGGCTAAGAGGCAGAGTGTTATTTCCTTGCTGCCTTCTCTATGTCAGTGCCTTGTGAAATTTCAGGGCCGAATATATATTTTCTAACATTCCAAACAGCCTCAAAATTTCCTAGCTAAAGAATGCTGATTTAACTTGCTTTGTACTGATGCAGCTTTGAGGCAAACTAGGTGGCATACCTGGAAGAGGGGGAGTTGCTTGGATATTCATGTACTCTGGGTCCAGCATTATTTCCTGTACTATTCTATTTTCTTTTCTGTGTATGTTCTGTCTTCATTTATGACTTGTCATCTTTTTCCTTATGATTTTTGTTAATACTGGAAGTGAGCTGTTTGTTTTGCAAGAAGTAATACTTGCTGCCAATTTCAAACTTATATAAATAAAGGGGTCAATATTCAAAACCTGGCAGAAGAGTCTACTGTCTGGTTAAAGTCCGCTGAGCTGGCCAGCCACTGATATTCAGTGGCACTTAACCAGGCAGAGCCCCTGAATATCACCACTAACCGGTCATGCCCTAACCAGCAAGATTAAGGGAGGTCCGGGAGCAGAGCTTAGGCACATCCATTACTTAGCTGGTTAGTTGCGATACTCTAGTAACCAGTTAAGGACGTCTTTTACCAAGCCGCGGTAGAGTTTTTTGTTCATGGTAGAAATCAGCTGGTGGTAAACGCCAAGACGCCCATTATATTCCTATGAGCGTCTCATTGTTTACCACCTACTGATTTCTACCATGAGCTAACAACACTACTGCAGCTTAGTAAAAGGACCTCCTACAAAAGCAGATAATGTTAGGACTGCAAAAAGGTTGTCCTAAGTTAACCGGGCAAGGGTCTGAATATCGATCGGTGCCCGGTTAACTTCCGGATGACTGCACATACCTGGATATCCAATGGCATGAGCTACATATACACTGGCAAGGAATATCTTGCTTAATTCATCCCATGGCTGTGAGTGGCTTGCAAACAGCTTACCATGGTTTTAAAAACCCTGCAGTAACTAAGCTGAATGCTTGCTTAGATGTAGTAGCAGATTGGTTTGCAGCACATCAGTTGAATTTGAACCTAGGTAGTATAGCATTATGGATATGAAGAAAATACTAGTTGACTATTTTTCTGTCTATTGCATGGGTACAAGGTATGCCAGTGGAGGGAATGATAAATTAGATAATAGATGATTCACAGATTACAAAAGTAGTGAGGGTTTGCTTTCTTAAGATACACATGATTTAATATCATTGTGCTTATCGAGGGGTCCTTTTACAAAGCGGCGGTAAGCCCAACGCAGGCACCGGTGGTACTTCCAACCCCAGCATGTGCCATAACCTCCGCTGGGGAAAATAAGGCTGTAATATTTTGCACAGTGCTAACTCGGCGGTAATCGGGCAGTGCCGCGCACTACCGGGTAAACGCAGGAGCCCTTACCGCCACTTCAGTGGGTGGTGGTAAGTGCTCCCTCTCGCATTGGCCACATTATAACAGCAATCTTATCGCATGACCATGGCTATTTTCAGCCTATTTTACCTGTTGCGGTAAAAAGGGCCTCAGCACACAGTAAAAATGACCCCCACCGCTACCACAGGGCCCTTTTTTTTACCACAGTTTGTTAAAAGAACCCCACAGTTATTTGAAGAAATTCATCCAAGGTGGTATACAGCTAGATTATGTGGACCATAGGAATTACAGCAATCAGGGGCATAGCCAGACTTCAGCGGGAGGGGGGTCCAGAGCCCGAGGTGAGGGGGCACATTTTAGCCCCCCTGGTGCCGCTGACCCCCCATGCCATTTTTGACCTCCCCGCCGCCACCACCACATTTGACCCCCCCCCCAGCGCCAACCCTTTCGACCCCTTCTTCCCGCCGCCGCCAACCCTCCCCCGCCGCCGGGTACCTTAGACTCACAGAAACAGAAGCCTGCGCGGCCGCGTTGCTGATCTGCAAGGGCAGGCTTCTGTTTCCGTGAGTCTGACGTCCTACACGTACGTGCAGGATGTCAGACTCACAGGAACAGAAGCCTGCTCTTGCAGATCAGCAACGCGGCCACGCCAGAGAAGAGGACTTCGGCTGGCAGGGGTTGGGGACCCCCGACAGCAAAGGTACCCAACGGTGGCGGAGGTGGGGAGGGTTGGCGGCAGGATGGGGGGTCGAAGGGGTTGGCAGCGGGAGGGGACAGGGCCAAATCTACGGGGCCCCATGCCCCCGTGGTCCCATGTAGCTATGCCCCTGACAGCAATATACGTATTCAAATAATACACATTATCACATCGTATGGTACTTAAAATGTCAATACAATACATATTAAAACATCTTAATAGACAGCATAGGGTGTTAATAGAAGAATGTAGCCTAATGATGATAATTCCAGTTCTCTGAGAACACATGTTCCTTTGTTTCTTTCTGTAGTCATGTAGGACCATTTGGTATGAGCCGTTCACAGGTCATTATGGCAGTTTACAAATTCCAAAACTAAAGCAGATTGTCTAATGGTTAACATATCTAAACAATCAACATAGACACAAGTATTACTGGACAAAAAGGTAGGGGAAGCCATGGTACCAAAACTAGCGTAGCCATAATCAAAAAGGTCTGGGTGAAAGCCAGGTTTTCAAAGCAGTTTTACATTTTTTTCCTCCAGTAGAATGGGAAGAATCCAGCTGTAATTCAATTTGAAAGTGAAGAGAAAGCTATTGTTTGAGAAACGTGAATTTATTCTCTCTTTTGTTAAAGAACAGGAGGTTGAGCTTAAGAAGAGTGAGGATGAAAAGGATGAGGTCAATCGGAAGAAAGTGTGGGTTTTGAAAATCTTTTCATAACTGGCTTCTGAGTTTTAATATGTTTGCAGTTATTTTGAATGAAGCAAATTCAGCATTTTATCTCAGTTTTTTGAAGTATTTTGGTATGATATTGAGAGCTTATAAAACACTGTATTTTCTCTGAGTTTGAAGCAGAGGGGTCGCTTTGTAAAAGGGCCCCTCAATAAGCACAATGATATTAAATCATGTGTATCTTCAGAAAGCAAACCCTTACTACTTTTGTAATGTGTGAATCATCTATTATCTAATTTATCATTCCCTCCACTGGCATACCTTGTACCCATGCAATAGACAGAAAAATAGTCAACTAGTATTTTCTTCATATCCATAATTCATACCGATTATTTCCTTTCGAAGATTTCCTAACCCTCAATCACAGTCACATGTGTTTTAAATTATTCAGATTGTAGTTGACTCCTGATGCATGCACTTAGTGCCAAAACACGGAACCATGTCAAGTTTCAATCTGTCTTCTATAGAAATAAAACAAAATAAAATATGGAAAAGAAAATAAGATGATACCTTTTTTATTGGACACACCTTAATACATTTCTTGATTAGCTTTCGAAGGCTGCCCTTCTTCGTCAGATCGGAAATAAGCAAATGTTGGTAGATGACAGTATATATAAGTGAAACATCAAAGCATTTCAGTGACAGTGTAACAGGATGGGGGTGGGTAGGTGTGAGATAGGGCGATTTCCACCATCTCTTAGGGCCCTGTTTACTAAGGTGCGTTAACATTTTTAACGTGCCTACAATTAGCGCGTGCTAACCGTGTAGGCGCCTATAGGGATATTGTAGGCACATACACAGTTAATGCATGTACATAGTTAACGTGTGTTAAAAATGCTAACGCGCCTATAATGCTGCTTAGTAAACAGGGCCCTTAAAGACTTGTTTTATGTAGCCCATGGTCTTTTCTTTTTTTAATCATAATTAATATTATGTTATATTAGTTTTTACTCCAAGGTTCCACTATTTATTTATATTAGCCCACCCTTAATTCCTTGTGTTTTGGCATCCCTTTTAAATTATGACATTCATTTTTGGAAAAGTTTAGCAAAAGAGAAATCTGAAGGCTGGAGGTTTTTTTTTATGTGCATACTTGCAGAAATGCCTCTGGTTTGTCCTTGTCTTTTTTTTCAGGGAGTTGGGCAGGGTTTCAAGTAGGAGGGAATTTGGGAGAGGTTACATGCAAATGGGATCATCTAGGTCAGAAATTGAGATGGCATATTATTTCTGGGGTCACCCAGGTGGAGTATGGAGTTCTTTCTTTCAGTTCAATTCTGGGCACTGTGAGTATGTAAATTTAAACATAGATGTTTCATTTGTAAAGGAGATCATCCAGCCTTCCATTGTAATTCTAAAGGACAGATCATAGCCAGAGGCCTTGGATCCAGATTTTTCCTCTCCAGATGTATTTTTCAAGGTTACATTGCCAATTGATTTAGAGGCACTGTCAAAATAATTAAGAACATAAGAATAGCCATACTGAGTCACATCAGTGGTCCAGCTAGCCCAGTATTGTGCTTTCAACAGTGGCCAATTCAGGTCACAAGTACCTGGCAGAATCCCACAGAGTAGGATTCATGCTACTGATCCCAGGGACAAGCAATGGCTTTCTCCATGTCTTCCTCAAAAGCAGACTATAGAATTCTCCTCCAGGAACTTGTGCAAACCTTTTTTAAACCCACATACACTAACCATTAATATCATATCCTCTGGCAACAACTTCTAGAAATTAACTATTTGTTGAGTAAAAAAATATTTCTTCCTGTTCATTTTAAAAATAGTACCATGCAACTTCCTCGAGTCTCTCCTAATCGTTGCACTTTTTGAAAGAGTAAAAATTGATTTATATTTACCTGTTCTACACCATTCAGGATTTTGTAGTCCTCAATCATATATCCCCTCAGGTATCTTTTTTCCAAGCTGAAAAGCCTGAACCTCTTAAACCTTTCTTCATATGAGAGGGGTTCCATCCTCTTAATCATTTTGGTCACCCTTCTTTGAACCTTTTCTAATTCTGCTATATCTTTTTTTGAGATACAGCAACCAGAATTAAATGCATTACTCAAGGTGTGGTTGCATCATGGAGTGATACAGAGGTATGATAATATTCATTGTCTTATTTTTTTTATCCCTTTCCTAATAATTCACACTGGACAAAAGATGACAGCTAGATCTTTTTCTTGGGTGCTGATTCCTATGGTGGAACCTAGCATAAAATAACTATGATTTGGATTATTATTCCCAAAGTGCATCACTTTGCACTTGTCCACGTTAAATCTCATCTGCCATTTAGGTGCCCAGTCTTCCAATTTCCTGAGGTCTTCCTTCAATTTTTTACATTCTGCATGCCGTTTTTTTTAACAACGTTGAATAATTGTGTGTTATCTGCAAATTTAATCACCTCTCTCATCATTCCCTTTTCTAGATCATTAATAAATATGGTAAATAGCACCAGTCCCAGTACAGACCCCTATGGCACTTCACTATTCACCCTCCTCTACTGCGAGAATTGGCCATTTAAATCTATCCTCTGTTTTCTATCCATCGACCAATTCCTAATCCACAATAGAATATCGCCTCTTATCCCATAATTTTCTAAGGAGTCTCTCATGCTTTCTGAAAATCCTGATATACTACATCAACCAGCTCACCGTTATTCACATGTTTATTCACACATTCAAAAAAAATGAAGCAAATTGGTGAGGCAAGACTTCCTATGGCTGAACCCATCTCTATGTGTTCAGTGACTTTATTGTTTATATTTTCCACTGGTCTATAATTTCTCGGATCACCCCTGGATCACTTTTTAAAAATTGGCCACGCTTCAATCTTTAGGTACTGCAGACAATTCTAATAACAGGTTACAGTAAATTAACAGCAGATCTGAAATTTCATATTTAAGGTTTTTTTTTATTACCCTAGGGTGTATACCATCTGGTTCAGGTGATGTCACAGTTGTGCCCATGTTTTGTGCTCTCCTTCCTCTCGCCACCTGGTGGCCAGACCTGATGGCTGCAATGAACTGTCTGGTTATTGTCACTCATTCCAGATTTCAGGCAAGTCCGGTCCGGATCTTCCAGACTGCCAGACTTGCTCTGTTTGTTTGAACCTGCACAGCCCCCGTAGTTGCATGGTGATTGCTGCATCTGAGCCTCAGCTGCTGCTGGGCTTATTAGCCATTCTGAAATCTTTCTGCTTTGCCTTTGCATTGCCTAAGGCCTGGGTATGTTGATGCTTGTTGCACTTCTGCCTCGCTAATTTCTGGTTCCAGTTCCCTGTCTGATTCTAGTTTAGTCTTTGTGTAGTTTAGCTTGTACTGTCCTAGTCTTGATTCTTGTTTGTATTTCTGTGTCTAGTTCTTGGTTCTCTGTGTGTCTTGTTTAGTGGCTGCCTGGCAGCTTTTAGTCCTATTTCTTATCTGTTTGTGTTTCTTGTTTAGTGGCTGCACTGGCAGCTTTTAGTCCTGCTCTGTTGTGTGTTGCCTGTTGGTTTCCTGCCCCTGCCCTGTCCTGCAAAGCCCTGCTGGCCGCCTGCACCCAGGGGCTCAGCTCTTGGGGAAAAGCGGCTAAGCGCAGGTGAAGACTAGGATTCCTGCTCTGCCTGTTCCAGCTTGTTTGCCTCTGCTGCAACCCCAGTCCAGGGTTCCAGTCCTGTTCTGCCCTGTCCCTGGTTTGAGGGTGGTTTTGCCTGCCGCTGCTGCTCCTCGGCAGTGGCCCAAGGGCTCACAAACCCAGTTTCCAGCTTTGAAAAAGTGACAGGTGATTTACTGCTCTTTAATTTGGCAGTTTGGCTCAGTACATCTTCCAAGTTCACTGAGATTTCTTTCAGTTCCTCCGCATCATCACCCTTGAAATCCATCTCTGGTACACGTAGATCTCTTACATCTTCTTCCACAAAGACTGAAGCAAAGAATTCATTCAGTATGTCTATTATGGCCCTGTCCTCCCTGCATGCCCCTTTCACTCCTTGATGATCTAACAGTCCCATGGATTCTCTCACAGGCTTTCTGATATATCTAAAAGAGTTATTAATATGAGTTTTTGCCTCTGTGTCAAGTTTCTCTTCGTATCCTCTTTTGGCCTTCTTTGTCAATGTTTTCCATCTAACTTGCCAATGCTTTTGTTGCTTCTTATTTTCTTTATTCAGATCATTTTTCCATATTCTTAAAGATGATCTTTTGGCTCTAATAGCCTCTTTCACTTCTCCCTCTAATCATGTTGGCTGTCGTTTGTTCTTTTTCCACTTTTATTAATACGTAGAGTACATCTGGTCTGGCCTTCCAAAATGGTATTTTTAAACAACATCCATGCCTGATTTAAAGTCCTAACCTGTATAGCTGAGCCTTTCAGCTTTTTAACGAATTTTGTTTTCATTTTGGCATAGTTAACTTTTCAAATATTAAATGCTGCTACAATAGATTTTTTAGTGACTTGCACTCCAGTTAAGTCAAATTTGATAATGTTATAATCACTGTTTCCCAGTGGACTAAACACCATTACCTCTTGTACTAAGTCCTGAATTCCACTATGAACTAGACCTAAAATAGCTCCCCCATTTGCCACTTCCTGGAACTGGTTACTCCAATAAGCGGCCATTTATTACGTCTAGGAATGTTAAATCCCTAGCACTCCCTGATGTTGCATTTAACCAATCAATATTGGGGTAATTTAAATCACCCATTATTATACTGTTGCCAAATTTGCTGGCTTTTCTGATTTCTGTTAACGTATCCTCATCTGTCTGATCATTTTGGCCTAGCATATGGTGGTATAGCCTTACATGTATATTCTCTCCTTTCACACATGGAATTTTTATCCATAAGAACTCCAAGCTGCTGTCTGTTTCATGCAGAAGTTTTATTTTGTTTGACCCAGTTCCCTCTTTAACATACAGTGCACCCTCCTCCCCTCCAATTTGATCCACACTATCATTGCAATATAATTTATATACTGGTAACTCAGTGTTCCATTGATTATGCTCCTTCAACCAGGTTTCTGAGATACCTATTAAATCAACCACTTCATTTAGGGGCCCTTTTACCAAAGGGCAGTAGGGCTACAGCATGGGTAGTGTTCAGGAAAACAGCACTATTGCCAGGTGCAACCCGGCGCCCTGCAGTAGTTCTGGTTTTGCTGTGTACTGTTTCCATCACTAGAAAATAGAAAATTATTTTCTAGCATGGGGGTTGGGGAGTAGGTATTCCGACAGTAATCGGGCAGCACAAGGTGCACTTAAAAATGGCTTGCGGTAGTGTACGCACGGGTTTTGGGTGCACATTGATCCATTTTTCAGTACACCTGTAAAAAAGGCCTTTTAAAATTTTTGCCAAAAATGATTGTGTGGCAAAATCAAAATTGTTGTGCGTCCATTTTGGGTCTGTGACCTTACCGCCAGCCATTGACCTAGCGGTAAAGTCTCACACGGTAACCGCTCCTGCACCCAATCTGCTGAACGCCTCTGGAGGAAATCTCGTACCCATAGCGACTTCATTCATTACAAATTCATGCTATCCTCCTTCCAGTCCTCCCTATTCCTTGCCAAACAGGACTATTACACCCAATTGACTAATTCTTTCGGCTCCAACCCTCGTCGTCTCTTCGCCACCCTTAACTCCCTCCTCAAAGTGCCCTCCGCTCCCACCCCCCACCTCTCACTCTCTCCTCAATCACTGGCTGACTACTTCCGCGACAAGGTGCAGATGATCAACCTCGAATTCACTACCAAGCCACCTCTTCCTCTTCACCCTTTAACCTACTCCCTCAACCAACCAACCCAGGCCTCCTTCTCCTCTTTTCCTGATATCACTGAGGAGGAAACCGCCCACCTTCTTTCCTCCTCAAAATGCACCACCTGTTCCTCTGATCCAGTGGTGTGCCGGAGCAGGCTCTCACAGGCTCGCAAGAGCCGGTTGTTAAGTTTTTAAGAATTTTGGGAGCCAGTTGTTAAAGTAGGGCCCTCCATGGCTACTTTAACAACTGGCTCCCAAAATGTGGGCTTGGGCCCCCTGCTGAATTCTCTTTTACTTTGCTGGTGGGGATGCTGAGCCCTGCCAGCCAAGTAAATAGACTGCTGCTGCTCCCAGCTCCTTGTTTCCAAGCATGTGTGAGAAGTTTCAGCATGCTGCTCAGAGCAAGACGTTGGGAGTGGTGGCAGTCCATTTATTGGTTGCCAGCAAAGGTATGCCTAGCGTGCCCGCACGAAGGGAGGGAGGAGAGAGAGGCAAGTGCCCCCCTCCCCCGGCCACCCCTGGCCCTTCCAATTGTAGAGCTGGCTACGTCCGGAGAAAGAGCCTGTTGTTAAAAATTTACCAGCACACTCCTGCTCTGATTCCATCCCCACTAACTTACTAAACACCATCTCTCTTACTGTCACCCCCCCCCCCCCCCATCTGTCATATCCTCAATCTCTCTCTCTCTCCACTGCAACTGTCCCTGACTCCTTTAAGCATGCTGTAGTCACACCACTCCTCAAAAAACCATCACTAGACCCTACCTGCCCTTCCAACTACCGCCCCATCTCCCTCCTACCTTTCCTCTCCAAGATACTTGAACCCGCTGTTCACAGCCGCTGCCTTGACTTTCTCTCCTCTCATGCCATCCTCGATCTGTTTCAATCCGGTTTTCGCCCTCTACACTCGACAGAAACGGCACTCACTAAAGTCTGTAATGACCTGTTCCTTGCCAAATCCAAAGGTCACTACTCCATCCTCATCCTCCTCGACCTATCCGCCGCTTTTGACACTGTCAATCATAATTTACTTCTTGCTAAACTATCCTCATTTAGGTTCCAGGGCTCTGTCCTCTCCTGGTTCTCCTCTTATCTCTCCCACCATACCTTCAGAGTACATTCTCATGGATCTTCCTCCACCCCCATCCCGCTCTCTGTTGTTCTTGAGGGATCTGTCCTTGGACCCCTTCTTTTTTCAATCTACACCTCTTCCCTGGGCTCGCTGATCTCATCTCATGGTTTCCAATATCATCTTTATGCTGATGACACCCAGCTTTATCTCTCCACACCAGACATCACTGCGGAAACCCAGGCTAAAGTATCGGCCTGCTTATCCGACATTGCTGCCTGGATGTCCAACCGCCACCTGAAACAACATGGCCAAGACCGAGCTCATTGTCTTTCCACCCAAACCCACTTCTCCTCTCCCTCCACTCTCTATTTCAGTCAATAACACCCTCATTCTCCCCGTCTCATCTGCCCGCAACCTCGGAGTCATCTTCGACTCCTCCCTCTCCTTCTCTGCCCATATCTAGCAGACAGCCAAGACCTGTCGCTTCTTTCTCTATAACATCAGCAAAATTCGCACACCACCCAAACTCTCATCCACTCTCTCATTACCTCTCGCCTTGACTACTGCAACCTACTCTTCACTGGCCTCCCACTTAACCATCTATCCCCCTTCAATCCATTCAGAACTCTGCTGCGTGTCTTATCTTCCGCCTAGACCGATATGCTCATATCACCCCTCTCCTCAATTCACTTCACTGGCTTCCGATCAGGTACCGCATACAGTTCAAGCTTCTCCTACTAACCTACAAATGCACTCAATCTGCAGCCCCTCACTACCTCTCTACCCTCATCTCCCCTTACGCTCCTACCCGTAACCTCCACTCACAGGACAAATACCTCCTCTCAGTACCCTTCTCCACCACCGCCAACTCCAGACTCCGCCCTTTCTGCCTTGCCTCACCCTATGCTTGGAATAAACTCCCTGAGCCCATACACCAAGCCCCCTCCCTACCCTTCTCCAAATCCTTGCTCAAAGCCCACCTCTTCAATGTCGCTTTCGGCACCTAACCATTGTACCTCTATCCAGGAAATCTAGACTGCCTCAATCTTGATTGACTGCACTTTTTGTCCTTTAGATTGTAAGCTCCTTTGAGCAGGAACTGTCCTTCTTTGTTAATTGTACAGCGCTGCACAACCCTGGTAGCGCCTTAGAAATGTTAAATAGTAGTAGTAGTAATGACCTATATATGTCAAATGTCACTTGGCGCACGTCCGATACTTGTGTCTATAAATAAAAATTATTTTTCGGCAGTGCGTATCAGACATGCACCAAAAATGAAATTATCACAAGAGCCACGGGTAGCCGGGCAGTAGCTCCATTTTGGTCCATGTTGGGCTTAGTAAAAGGGCCCCTAAGTTAGGAGGGTTTGCTCTGAACTACTTGGCATCACTGTAGGAGTTTGTGGATGTGATGATTACATAAGAACATAAGAATAGTCAATGGTACATTTAGCCCAGTATCCTGCTTCCAACAGTGGCCAATTTAGATCACAATTACCTGGCAGAAACCCAAATAGTAGCAACATTCTATGCTACTGATCCCAGGAAAAGCCAGAGTAGGACATTCCCATGTAGTCTGGGGTCTGAATTTGATTATTAAGTTTTGAGTTGGATAAAGCTAAGTAACTTCAAAAGTTCTGTTATATTGATATATATCGTTTTATTGAATGTCAGTGGGAATAAAGCTGCAATCTTATTGTGCTATATATAATTGTGTATATATTATTCAGTTGGGGAGGATAGATGACTGTGCATGACCCACATTATCATTCCTTAAATATTTTTAAATTATATAAAAAATAAACAAAATTAAAGACAGATTTCTGAATAATGTTGCACAGCTAAAGTTTGTCAAATCACTAAAGTTAATCTGTTCAGGCAACACGATGCAAGAGAAGCAGATCTTGAGGGATAACACAGGATATTACAGAAAGGTATTCATCCAAAACATTAAAAAAATATGAATGTTATGATTAGACAGCACAGCATTAAAACCTCAAAATCTGCATTAGCAGCATTTTCTTAATTAAACTGCAGCTGTTTTCTGGCAATAATCAAGGACTATGACAAACTAAAGGTAATTTCCATGTCTTCTTTAAGGGAGACTGATTTATCTCAAGTGTCTTCTAAATTCAAATGCAGTCAAGAGAAAGAGGATAGATACACTCAGATTTATTATTAATGCTAATGAATGACTTTTAATTTAATGATGATGTAGGTAAACTATATGATTTCTCCATACGAGTTAAGCTTACAAAACTTTCTGCAGTAATAGAAACATCAAAACATGATGGCAGATAAGGGCCAAATGGCCCATCCAGTCTGCCCATCCTCAGTAAGCACAATCTCCTCCTTTCCATAAGAGAGCCCATGTGCCTGTCTGATGCTTTCTTAAATTCAGACATAGTCCTTGACTCCATGATCTCCATTGTGAGGTTATTCCATGCATCCTCCTATGACTTCTCATTCTAGAGTTTTCCTTCATTTGAAAAAGGCTCACCTCCTGTATTTAAACATCTCTATCATATCCCTCTCTTCCGCCTTTATTCCAGAGTATGCATATTGAGGGCTGTAAGTCTGTCCCCATACACTTAATGACAGAGATAACTGACCAATTTTATAGCTGCTCTTTGGATCAACTCGTTCCTGTTTATATCTTTTTGTAGGTGCGGTCTCCAGAATTTCACACTATTCTAAATGGGGCCTCATGAGAGACTTATACAAGGGCACTATCACCTCTTTTACTACTGGCCTTTCCTCTCCCTATGCACCTGAGCATCCATCTGGTTTTGACTGTCACCTTTTCTACCTGTTTGGCCACCTTGAGATCATCATATACGATCACCCCCAAGACCCACTCTTTTTTGATACACAGAAGTACTTCACTCCCTGTACTATACCGTTCCCTTGGAGTTTTGTAACTCAAGTGCATGGCCCTGCATTTTTTAGCATTAAATCTTAGTTGCCAATTACTGGATCATTTTTCAAGCTTCGCTAGATCTTTCCTCATGCTATCCACACCTTCTACGGTGCCCACTCTTTTACAGAGTTTGATATCATCCACAAACAGACAAAACTTACCAGACTGTCCTTCCTGAATATCACTCACAAAGATGTTAATAAGAACTGGCCCAATGACTGATCCCTGCGGTACACCACTGATAACATCCTTTTCTTTGGAGTAAATTCCATTTACCATTACCCTCTGTCTACTTCCATTTAGCTAGTTTTTAACCCAGTCAGTCACTTTAGGGCCCATACTGAGGGCACTCAGTTTATTTATCAGATGCTTGTGCGGAACATGTCAAAGGTTTTGGCAAAATCCAAGTACACCACATCTAGCCTCCCTCCCACATCCAATTATTTGGTCATCCAGTCAAATAAATCAATCAGATTTGTCTGAGAAGAACTCCTTCTAGTGAAATCATGCTGCCTCGGGTCCTGCAGTCCATTTGATTTGAGAAATCTCACAATCCTTTGTTTTAGAAGCTTTTCCACTAGTTTACTCACCATTGAGGTTAGACTAACAGATCTGTAATTCCCAACCTCCTCCTTACTTCTGCTTTTTGCAACAGGACCACATCTGCCCTTCTCCAGTACTCTGGGACCACTCCAGATTCTAAAGAAGCATTGAAGAGGTCAGACAATGGAGCCACCAGAACTTCTGAGTTCCTTGAGTACCCTCATATGTATCCCATCAGGTCCCATCACTCTGTTTCTTTTTAGTTTAGCTAGCTCCTCACAAATACAGTCTTCTGAGAATCGGTCCTTTTCTACCTTCATCCATCCCCATTAGCATTTGTTTTCGGTGGTCCTACCACTGGCCTTTCATCTATGAACATAGAACAGAAATAATCATTAAGCAGTTCAGCTTTATCCTTATCAGCTTCTACATATTCCTCCCCTTCACCCTTGAGCCTCACAATGCAATTTTGACACTACCTTCTATCACTTACATATCTAATAAAATGTCTTGTCCCCCAATTTTAACATGCTGCCTACCTCTTCTTCCATTTGCACCTTTGATTTCCTGACAGCTTTTGCAGATTCTCTTAGCTTTTGCTGTCATCCTCTTTCTGTAATGCCTTGTAATTTATGAAGGCTAACCTTTTTTTCCCCTCACCTTTTCAGCTATTACATTTGAGAAGCGTGGAGGGGCATAATCAAACGGGGCACCCAAGTTTTCCTGAGGACGTCCTCGCAGGACGTCCCAGCGAAGGGGCGGGGAAACCCGTATTATCGAAACAAGATGGACGGCCATCTTTCGTTTCGATAATATGATCGGGGACACCCAAATCTCAACATTTAGGTAGACCTTAGAGATGGTCGTCCTTAGAGATGGTCATCCCTGGTTTTCGTCGATAATGGAAACCGAGGATGCCCATCTCAGAAACGACCAAATCCAAGCCATTTGGTTATGGGAGGAGCCAGCATTCGTAGTGCACTGGTCCCCCTCACATGTCAGGACACCAGCCGGGCACCCTAGGGGGCACTTCAGTGGACTTCAGAAATTGCTCCCAGGTGCATATCTCCCTTACCTTGTGTTCTGAGTCCCACAAAACCCACTCCCCACAACTGTACAACACTACCATAGCCCTAAGGGGTGAAGGGGGGCACCTACATGTGGGTACAGTGGGTTTCTGGTGGGTTTTGAAGGGCTCACATTTACCACCACAAGTGTAACAGGTAGGGGGGATGGGCATGGGTCCGCCTGCCTGAAGTGCACTGCACCCACTAAAACTGCTCCAGGGACCTGCATACCGCTGTGATGGAGCTGGGATGACATTTGAGGCTAGCATAGAGACTGGAAAAATATTTTTTTAAGTTTTTTTAGGGTGGGAGGGGGTTAGTGACCACTGGGGGAGTAAGGGGAGGTCATCCCCAATTTCCTACGGCGGTCATCTGGTCAGTTCGGGCACCTTTTTGAGGCTTGGTCACAAGAAAAAATTGACCAAAAAATATGGCTGCTGCTGAACACTGAATAGATTGGTGGTGACTCCTAATGTGGAACTTAGCATCATGTAGTTATAGTTTGGGTTATTCTTCACTTTGCACTTGTCGACATTAACTTTCATCTGCCTCTTGCATTCCAAGTCTTCTACCTCCCAAGGTACTCCTGTAATTTCATGCTGTCCAGATGTGATTTCATAACTTTGAATAGTTTTGTATCATCTGCAAAACTGATTATCTCATTCATCGTTCCCATTTCCAGATCATTTGTAGATATGTTAAAAGGCACCGGATCAAGTACGGATCCTTAGGCATTCCGCTATTCACCTTCCTCCATTGAGAGAACTGTCCATTTACCCTACTCTCTTGTTTTCTATCTTTTAACTAGTTCCCAATCCACAAAAGAACGTGGAGGGGCATTTTTGATATAACTTCTAAGTCAGACTTTGCACGTTTTGCAAGAAATGTCCCAAATCTGAATAGAAAACATGGCCATTTTTGAAACAACAAAAATATATCTTTTGAAAATACTGTTTGTGTAGCAAGGTTTTGTGCTCTGTGCATTTATCTTTTCAGACCATTTAAAAAAACATACATTTGAAAAATGTAGAAAATCAAGCCAATGGAATGAAGGAGGGGCCAGCATTTTTAGTAGACTTGTCCCCCCAGACATTCCAGGAGAGCAATGGGGCATCCTAGGGAGCAGTGCTGTGGTGTAATGCTCCAAGGTACACATCTCACCATTGCTCCCTTATCTTGTCTAAAGAGCTCTCCAAAACTCACCCAAAACCCACTACCCAAACTGTACACCACTACAACAGACCTTATGGTTGAAGAAGGTATCTATATGTGGGTACAGTGGGTTTCTGGTGAGTTTTAAAGGGCTCACAGTTTCCACCATAAGTGTAAAAGGTAGGGGGAGATATGGACCTGGGTCTACCTGTCTACAGTGCACTGCATTGACCACTAGACTACTTCATGGACCTGTCTGCTATTCGAATAGACCTGACTATAATATCTGAGGCTGTCATAGAGGCTGGTAAATAATATTTTATTCACATATTTGGGGAGTGAGAGAGGGTCAATGACCACTGGAGGAGTAAGAGGAGTCATCCCTGATTCCCTCCAATTGTCATTTGGCCATTTAGGGCACCTTTTTGTGCCATATTCATTCATTCACCATACATTGAAGTTTTAGCCATGGTCATTTTCGTTTTGTTCCATTATGGCTATAAAACAGCCAATTGTTAGGAACGCCCTAAGCATGCCCTCATCCCAACCCCAAAACACCCCTGACATGCCCCCTAGTGATTTGGATGCATTGCAGATGAATTTCATAGACAGATACCTGCAAAATAGGTTTCAAAATACCAACTTGGATGTTTTGAGAAGAAAAACGTCCAAATACTGCTTTATGACACTTTTTGGACATTTTTCTCTTTCAAAAATGAGCCCCATTGCCTTCCATCTCATGACTTTTCAATTTTCTGAAGTCTTTCATTAGAAACGTTATGAAAAGTTTCCTGAAACTCTAGATACACTTCATCAACCGGCTCCTCTTTATCCACATCTATATGTGCCTTCAAAATAATACAGTAAATTGCTGATGCAAGACTTCCCTTGGCTGAATCCATGTTGACTCTGTCCCATTAAACCATGTTTACCTATGTGTTCAGTAATTTTGTTCTTTACAATAGTTTCCACCATTTTGCCTGGCACTGACATCAGTCTTACAGGTCTATAGTTTCCTGGATCCCCGCTTGAACCCTTTTTAAAAATTGGTGTTACATTGGCCACTTTCCACTCTTCAGATACTGTGGATTATTTTAATGACAGGTTAAAGATTACCAATAGAAGACCTGCAGTTTCATTTTTGTGCCCCTTCAGTACCCAACAGTGCATAACATCTGGTCCAAGAGACTTGCTGCTCTATAACTTGTCAGTTTGACTTATTATATCTTCAGGTTCACTGAGATTTCTTTCAGTTCTTCCATATTGTCATCCTTAAATATTATTTCTGCCACAGGTTGCTCTCTTACTCCTAATTTTATACATATACCAATCCTATATAATAATTCTCACCTCCAACGTTCTGAGGCTGCCTGGGACCATGGGTCCCTCAGAGGTGGTCTGCTAGGCGCTGTAGATCACATTGACGTCATGAATCCCACACAGCTAATCAAATCCCATGAAGTGGCACGCGCCGTCCTCAAAAAAAACCCCAAACAAACAGCTGACCAGATTGACACCGTCCCGAACCTGCCGCCCTCCAAAAACAAACCAATCAGCTGACAAGACGGACGCCCTTCCGAACCTGCCTCACAAACCGCACAACAGAACCTACAGTGCTGTCAGAACGCCCTCACAAACTAACAATGACAGAACAGACAACTCATGCTGTCATGACACAGGCGCCTGACACGTAGGACAAAAAAAAAAAGAAAAAGTTTTAAATCCTATTCAGAAGCCAGAAACTGTTCTGCATAAGTGTCCTACTGCCTATTATCTCATGCAACGAACGTAAGGAGGGGGGGGGGAGGGACGCAATTCACTTGGAAAGGGAGGAAATTCATGCAGAACAACCTTCCATTGCCACTCACACAGCAGGGGGGTGGGGCCAGAAACTTGGAACTGAAGGGGGGGGGGGGCCCTGCACCTCGGACAGAAGGAGGGGGTCATGCAGACACACACACATTCTCTGGCACACAGACACACTCTCTCTCTCTCTTTCACACTCACATACACAGTCTTTAGAAAAAATAAAAGGGAACTGAAAATCAAAACACAAGGGCAAGGGGGCCCTGCACCTCGGACGGAAGGAGGGGGTCATGGGAAGACACACTCATGTGTACTCTGTCATGCAAAGGAAGCTTACATTGCCAATCACACAGGAGGGAGGGGGAGCACTCTGTCTCTCTGTCACACTCACACACACATACACTCTGTCTCACTGACCACCCCTGTGCTCCTGCAAGGGCTTGCTGGAAGGAGGAGGATATGGAGACACAGAAACACACACATACTCTAGCACACACTATCTGTGGCTCACACACATACACTCTCTCTGTCTCACACACAACCTGTCTTTCACTCTCTGTGACTCAGTGTCACACACACTTTCTCAAACACACACACACACACACACACACACACTTAATGTACATGGCAAGACAGTTGCTGCACATGGTGGTACAACACGGCAACACATCATTTACAAAATAAATAATTATTCCATCTCATTAAAACACTTTTATAACAACTGTATGGAGGAGTGGCCTAGTAGTTAGGGTGGTGGACTTTGGTCCTGAGGAACTGAGTTCAATTCCCGGTACAGACAGCTCCTTGTGACTCTGGGCAAGTCACTTAACCCTCCATTGCCCCATGTAAGCCGCATTGAGCCTGCCATGAGTGGGAAAGCACAGGGTACAAATGTAACAACAACAACAAAAAAAGACATTGCTAGCACCTGTTTCTTTAAAACAGAAACGGGCCTTTTTTTTACTAGTAAATTCATAATTTTATGAGTTGGTTGGAGGAGTTAAAAAGGGTGTCTATTTTGTTCTTTCTAGAGTCTTACTCCTAGCTCCATTTTTTTCTGTAGACCAAATGTTTTATTTCTTGGCTTCATCCTTTTATAAAGAAAACTGCATATGTAGTGGTCATACCGCCAGCTTTAAAATATTCTTTCCACAAGTTCCCTCTATAGTTGGTCATGTTGTGTTCATATTTTGCATGTATCAGAAGGGCACTGCCATGCAGTTCTAATAGGATCAGCACAGCAGCATCCTCATTTACTTAATGGTGTGGATAACTGAGCAGGAGGTACTTTGAAAACATTAGCAGCAAATATTTCTTCCATAATAAAATATAAATAGCGTGACCAGTTTTTATGGATGATGCAGGTTGTGTTATCTGTATTCCTTTTTTTTTTTAATCTGCGAGAAAACAGCAAAAATAAAAAACCTGAATACAAATGAATGTAACCGAAGGAAGCAATTTAGAATGTATCCAGGCAGACCTTTTGGGCTGGATTCTATTTATGACACCTAAAAAATTGGCTGAGGGGAGATGTGATAGAGGTCTATAAAATAATGAGTGGAGCTGAACGGGTACATGTGAATCACTTGTTTACTCTTTTCAAAAATACTAGGACTAGGGGGCACATGATGAAACTACAAAGTAGTAAATTTAAAAGAAAATATTTCTTCACTCAACATATAATTAAATTCTGGAATTTGTTGCCAGAGAATGTAGTAAAAGCAATTACCTAAGGAGTCCTTTTACAAAGGCGTGCTGAGAAATTGCTTGCGGTAGTGTAGGCGTGGGTTTTGGCGCGCACTGATCCACTTTTCAGCGCACCTGTGAAAAGGCCCTTTTTTTGCCGAAAATGGACATGAGGCAAACTGAAAATTGCTGCGCGTCCATTTTGGGTCTGAGATCTTACCGCCAGCCATTGACCTAGTGGTACAGAATCCGGGTGGTAATGACCTACGCGTGTCAAATGCCACTTGGCATGCGTCCGTTACATGCATCTGAAAATTAAAAAATATTTTTCAGACGCGCATAGCAGATGCGCGCCAAAATTGAAATTACCACAAGGGCCACCCGGTAACCAGGCAGTAACTCCAATTTGGCAGGCTTTTGGCACACATAGGCACCTACTCGGCTTAGTAAAAGGGCCTCTTAGTGAGGTTTAAAAAAGGTTTGGATAATTTCCTAAAAGAAAAGTCCATAAGCCATTATTAAGATGGACTTGGGGAAAATTCACTGCTTATTTCTAGGATAAACAGCATAAAATATATTGTACTGGTTTGGGATCTTGCCAGGTACTTGTGACCTGAATTGGCCACTGTTGGAAACAGGATGCTGTGTTTGATGGACCTTCGGTCTGTCCCAGTATGACAATGTTCTCACAAATATGGCATGTTCTTATGTATGTTCTTAATATGACTAGGCGTATTCTATAAACTCTGCCTAAAGTTAGGTGCGGCTTATAGAATACGCTTAAATTTAGATGTGGTGTATAGAATATGCCTAGAGCCCATTTCCCTCAACTAAATTTAGTGGCAGTCATTTATGCCAACTAACACCTGGTAGAAATGCCCATGCCTAAGTTAAGTGCAGAACAGGCATATTCTATAACATATAACATATAACATATAAACTCATTGAACGCCCTTGACTCGCCCATGCACCTTCCATGGCTATGCCCCTTTTTCAGATCTGCATCATAGAATTTACGTGCATCACTTTACAGAATACAATTAGCAAGTTGTGTGCGTAAATTCTAATTAAAGTCAATTAGTGTTGAAAATAATTTGTTAAGCCAATTAAGTTGTGCTCACAAAACAGAATATGAGCAGATTTATGCATGCGACTTAAGTTGCACCATATAGAATTTGGGGGCTTATGTATAAAATTAGCCAGCTAAGTAAGACTTGGTCTTTAGAATTGCTGAAATCAATCCTTTCAAACAAAATTGATACCTGTTCAGGCTGTCTATAGCCCTGTCTCCACAGACAAGGTATTAAGTCCACAAATATAAACACTCACCACCTGATATTCAGTGGCAGTTAAGATAATAAGAACATAAGCGTTGCCACACTGGGACAGACTGAAGGTCCATCAAGCCCAGTATTCTGTTTCCAACAGTCGCCAATCCAGGTCACATGCACCTGGCAACATGGCACAGTTTGACTGTGTCATTTGGGGAGGCAAAGGGTGTGACCTGACACATTAGCATATTTATTTGTATACATGCATCTCATAAATATTAATTAAAGTTATTAAAATAACAAACACACAGATGCACCAGGCCTAAATGCTGAATATGAAGCCAGCATATCATCATGCAGAATTTCTGTCATTTGCCCCCTCTCACATTCATACAAATTAACAAAAGCAGAGTGCACTTTCCCAGTTCCCCTTCCCTAGGCCTGACACCAGCACCCTCCTTTTTTCTCCTCCAAATCACAGCTTTGTATCCCTCCTTAAAATACCCCTACCCCGCCAAATAGACAGCACTTTTTCCCTGGGGCCTTTAACAGGCAACACTCCCCCCCACCCCTTTACAGGGAGCATTTAGCCCCAGAGGCAGCTCATGGTAGTCTGCTGCCTGAACTAAGGGATCAGCTGGCAGCCACCAACACAACCAAAAGAAAGGGACCCCTGAAAACTCTGATCAGAAAGGAGGGTAAGGAGGTCCCCTCACTCTATACCTGGGGTCAGTGCCGTAGTGAGGGTGCCTGATACCCGGGGCGGGTCGCTGCTGCGCACCCCCCCCCCCCCCCCCCCGGGTGCAGGGCACGGCCCACCCTCCCTCCGGAGCGCACCCCCTGAAACGCACCCTCTCCCCTCCGAAACGCACCCTTACCTTGCAGCAGAGGGCAGGCAGGAGGGCCGATCCGCCCCCAGTGCACGTCACTGGGAGCTGTGTCGGCTCTGCTGCTTCCCTGCTTTCTCTGCCCCGAAACAGGAAGTAACCTGTTCCGGGGCAGAAAGAGCAGGGAACCAGCGAGCCGACACCCCCCCAGCGGCGTGCACCCGGGGCGGACCACCTCACCGCCCCCCCTTCCTACGCCATTGCCTGGGGTTCTCAACCCAGTCAGGTTTTCAGGTTATCCATAATAATATGCATGAGATAGATTTGCATAGAATAGAGGTAGTACATGCCAAAATCTATTGCCTGCATATTCATTGTGGATATCCTGAAAACCTGACTAGCTAGGTGTGTCTCAAGGGCAGGGTTGAGATCCCTATTCCCAAACTATACAAAATAAAAAAATAAAAAAATAAATAAAAACACAAAACCCTGCCAACATTGATTATATGCAACAAAACTTGAGTTAAATTATGTTTCCTGGAACTCTAATATAAAAAAATACTGACTCCTGACTCTGCATTGTCACAGTGTTAAATGCAAGCATGTATTTTGCATCCACAGGAGCCTTCCTCATGCAACAATGAGTGCAGAGCTGAACTAGAGCATTTCCCCACAGAATTCACCATACAAAATAAAATCTGATTATGGTTTCATCTCAGTATCAGCAACGTAACCCCTCTCCAGCAGACATATTGAGCCCAATATTCAGTTGGCGGCAGTTAGTGCTTTGCTGACCACTGCCAGCTTTATTCCCAGATATTCAATGCCAGGCCGTGTCCGTGCACCCCCGGCACCTAACAATCTTCCACAAACTACTGAAAACGAACCTATTCAAGAAAGCTTACCATAACGTTCCATCCTAAATACACAATAAACAGACTTTACACGAACTAGACAAAACCGAACTCTTACCGCTTGACTGATTAACCTCACTGCTATTAAAGAAAGCTACACAATATGCAGTACCAATCTTTTTCCTAAATTGATAATGACATCTCTATAGTCGATGACCTAACATATGCTACAACTCACTTTATCACTTAGAAACCTCTATGCAATGCCATAATGCATTCCTCTGTACCATGTATGTATGCACCTTAATGCAAAACCATTTGTATGTAATACCAAAATGTACTCTCCCGAACCATGAATGTTTGCACCTAAATGTATTACCATTTGAAATTCTGTACCCGGAATGGCAATCGCCATCACGGCATAATGTAAGCCACATTGAGCCTGCAAAAAGGTGGGAAAATGTGGGATACAAATGCTACAAATAAATTGAATATCCAGGCAAATGCAGCCGGATAAAACATAGCTTGTGTGATATTCAGCACTTAACCAGCTAGGATGAACCACATTAAGACAGTATTGTGTTTGATGCGGTTATCCTAGCCACTTAAGTGCTTTATCCCCCTTACAACTCACCATATAAAAATATTCAAGTTGTGATCTCCACCTCAGGAACAGCACAATCTTAAAGCAGATAGGTTTTTGTTTGCCTCAGTACTTGCTTTCAAATAGGGCCAGACACGTTATGCAAAAAGATACACAAAACCTATACAGAAAACTTAACACAGTTCAGTTCAGACCCCCTCCCCCTCACCACCATAAGCACCCCAGGGGCCTACCTTTTCCTTATCCCTGGTGGTCTTGTGGGGGTGGTCTTTTGGGCAGGAGTGATACCTACTTGCTCCTGTCTGTCATGGCCTTTTCCTCAAAATAGCTGCCATGACCTCTAGAGGCAATTTTGTGGTACTAGTGAGTACCGCAAGACTGCTGCTTGGATTCACAGCAGCCATTTTGAGAAAGGAGCTATGACTGGCAGAAGTGTGTAGGCATCGGTCCTGCATAGGGGAGACCCCTAGACCACCAGAGCCAGAAAAGGTAGGCCTGGGGGCCTACAGTGGTGGTAGGGGACCTGGTCTGGGGTTTACTATCTTCAAAGGGAGGGAGAGAGCATTAAGATCGGGGGAAGGGACAGATCACCAGGAATCCCTTAGGCCGCTACCCGGGAGTTAACTGGGCACCAGCTGATATTCAGACTGCTGCCCAGTTAGCTCCACAGATAAAGTTAGGCCAACCTTTTTGCTGTCTTATCGTTATCTTCTTACTTAACTGGTTAGCAGTCTGAATATTATCACTGACCGGTTAAGTACCAGCTCCTCCCAAGTTCCACCCATGGACCAGCCTGGTACTAACCGGACAGTGAAGGGCTGGATAGAGCTGATATTCAGCAGCACTGTCTGGTTAAGTGCCACTGAATATCAGTAGATAGGCAGGCTTAGGTGTTTTAAGCAGGCAGTAGTTTTTACTGCCCAGTTAAATCGCTTTGACTATTTGACTAATCTATCTGTATATAAAATGATTTTCCAATATGATTCCATCTTTAAAAAAAAATCATCTCATGAATTACTTGAGGTAACCAAATCATGATCAGCAGATTTGAAAATTCCTAATTGCGGGGCTCTTTTACAAAGGAATGGTAGTAGTTTTAGCGCGCATTAAATGCTAGAGACACCCATAGGAATATATAGGCGTCTCTAGTGTTTAGAGCACACTTATTTTTAGTGTGTGCTAAAAACCCTAGCACACCTTTAAGACCTACTGCATGCATTCTTTACCTACTTCCTCCCCTCCCCCTCGACCTAGTTAGGCCCCAAGGCTGTTCCTTTTTAATATTTATTTAGAACAATAAAACAATCATATTGTCTTTAGGATTAGGAACTGTCCAAAGTGATTACTAATGGTTTTCTTACTATATGTGGGTGTGGGGAAAATGCTTGGCTAAATGACTAGGCTTTAATAAGAATTCTGGTGAAGCTATCATTTTCCTGTCAGCAGGGAGATTTTCTTTTGGTAAAGAAGTGCAATAGACACACTAAAGATAAAAAAAAATTAGATAAAGTACAATAAAAACAGGCATTTGTATCTGACAACATCAGATTCTTTCCACATCATTTCTTTGATATACAGCATTAATTGTTTTGTATATTTATCATGTCTAGACTGTAAAAGTAGAAACAGTAAATTGTGTTCAACAGTCACTTATCATATGTTATACAACATGCTGGGATGTTTTATCCTCTATTCTGACACATGCACAGCCAGGGCTGGTGCAAGACAAGATGGGGCCCAGGGCAGAAGCTAGGGAGGGGGCCCTAAAGCTTGCTTGCAGATTATCCTTCTTTCAACTTTAGGCAGGTTTGCGGCCTCCGGTGACATGGGGGCCTAGGGCAATTGTCCTGTTTGCCCACCCCTAACACCGGCCCTGTACACAGAACTTATCCTGTGCACATTGGTGTCACTAAAATTTGGCAAATTCTGGCAGTTTCATATACATTTGAGTCATGCTTTGGAAAAGAAAAATCACTTTTACAAAAAGAATTCCAAAAGAAAGTAATTTTAATTACATCATAACAGCAGTCATTTGGTCTTATGAAACTTTCACAGAAATCGGAGCCCCATGCAGCTTAAAGTGGGACATATTTCTAGACTTCATGGAAGTTTTCAAAAGGAAGAAACAATCTGATTCACTCAATACAGGTCAGAAAAGAGTGTAGTAAATAAGTGTGCTTATAGCTCAGCTGCAGACTTTAAACACTTTGCAGACGTCAAAGAATTCAGGCTCCAGAGCCCAAAGAGAAGCAAATGAGCTGTTAGTGATCATGCAGAGGCGTAAGCTCTAAAGCTTTCAAGAGGAATAGATTTTTCTGATTTTGACAAGAGACTTGGACAAGGATTTTAAGTTACTGGAAATTGAATTTCTTTGATAACATTTATGGCTTTCTTCTGTGTGCATTATTAAAAGTGGGAATTTCACCCAAAAGTAAAGGTGTATTATTATTATTATATAGCACATAGCTGAGTGGATATGGGACTGTGAGTGAGATGGAATGTTTCCACTGAATTTGGTGAGGCACCTAGCGAGATGGGGGTGAAACAATGCATAAGATTTGCTCCAAGAGAAAAAGGAAGGTAATGTGGGATGTCCTAACCTCAGTACTAAATCAATAAAAGCACCCAGGAAAAGGTAATCTGTGTATGGGATGTTGCACTGACTGGAACCATAAGAACGTAAGAGTAGCCATACTGGGTCAGACCAATGGTCCATCTAGCCCAGTATCCTGATTTCCAAACAGTGGCCAAGCCAGGTCACAAGTACCTGGCAGAAACCCAAATTGTGGCAACACTCCATACTACAAATCCCAGGGCAAGCAGAGTGAGGCTCAGTCAAAAAGCTCAGAAGCCTGCAGGTGCAAGGAGACTGGATGTCCAGGGGCACATGAGTCAAACTGGACCTATGGAGCATGAGTAGTTCCAGTGTGCGTTTTAAGGCAGTAGAGCCCCAATTAAGTAAAAGGTCCAAGAGGAGAGGTCATGCTAACTGAATGAAGTTGAAACGGGAAAGAAATGTACCCTTCCAGATTCAAAGAGGTAGGGGGAATTATAGAGTGAGAAAGAATTCACAAGGAGATTTCCCATGACTTGAGAAAGGCCACAGAAGGGACTGAACATCTGTCTAAAAATCCTGAAGATTAAAATATTAAGCAAACCTTTTGGTTTGGAATGTGTTAATAAATGTGACTCAGCAGATGAATTTTGTTTTAAGAAATCTCCCCTGTAAACTGTTGTCTCAATATTTAAGCTCTATGGTTGCAATTATTTTACACATATATTGGGTGACTCAAAGTTGACTGCTCTCTGGATAATAGCAGTAAGACAAGCTTGCTGCTGGAATTATCTGGATAATATTAACATTCAGCGCCATTACCTAGATATCTATTCAGACAACCTAGAACAGCAATTTTTCTGTTCTATCAATGCTGAACATCACTGCTATCCAGTCAATTTCTCAATTTGCC
Organism: Microcaecilia unicolor; assembly: GCF_901765095.1. Lineage (NCBI taxonomy): Eukaryota > Metazoa > Chordata > Amphibia > Gymnophiona > Siphonopidae > Microcaecilia > Microcaecilia unicolor. Next base: position 258,512,528 of record NC_044031.1, on the reverse strand, counting down.
CTCACTCCACTCCTGTAATACCCCTATCAGGTGCTGCATTTGAGTAGTAAGTCATATAATTTAATCCACATCAATCACCGCATACAGAATGTTGAGAAGACTGAAAGAGATTGTGTCCTGGGTTTTCTGCCACAGAAAAGGTGCCCATCTGGGATGAGGTTTGAACAGAATTGTGTGAACCTGGTCGGTTGTTACAGAAAATGGGCCCATAGAGCAGGACTTCTCAATCTAAATCCTTCGGACACACCCAGCCAGCCAGTTTATCAGGATATCCACAAGAAATATGCATGAGAAAAATGTGATTACAAAATAGGTAGTGGAGCGAACCTATCCCATTCTTATTCAATGTGGATATCCTGAAAACCTGATTGGTTGAGTGTGCCCCAAGGACTGAGTTCAGAACCACTTCCATTGTGAGTAAGGAAGAGGTACTGCTTAGAGAAAAGGGGGGGACTAGCTACAATATAAAAATATATCAAGCTGTCTTTACTGTGTGTAGCAGATGCACTGGTGTTCTATCCTTCACAGTCATAGTTGATATCTCAAGATGTCAAGTGGGAGGCACCTACTAGATCCCACCAATTACTTAAGGCACACAAAATTGAATATTTGAAGTTTGAATCCTTGTGGAGCTTCAGGCTGGGTCCTTCAGATGTCTGCTGTTCCTTGCCGCTGCCCACAACTGAAACATCACTGTCAAACTTACCTAAACTTTGGACCAATGGGTGTTGTCCCTTCCTAGCAGCAGTGACATCACCAGCATAAGCAGAGATGCTCCCTGGAACAATCCAGTATACATCTGACCAAGCAGGAGAAGGATCCTTTGTAATGCATCAAGAATTGAAAACTTGCCATTATGTCAAAATAGACACATCAGGTATATCAGAAGTTTAAGTGGAAGCAAAGGATAATTATAGAAATCACATGTACAAACTAGACATTTATCATTAGTATTTGGAATGAAGGAACAAACAAATGTAATAATGTGAACACACTGAGCTAAAACACCAAATATTGCAAATTCAGAAGAAGAAAGAAAAAGAATTTAAAAAAGAAATACAGAGCTCAACATTCTGTAATGAAATAACTCTCACTAGAGAGAAAAAGAGTGTGGGGTAAGGCTACCAGTCACCACTGTCGCAAGTAGAGCAGAGGCAAAACCAGCAAACATACCATTTACAAAAAAATATTGATTCTGAAATCTTGCATTAAAAAGTTAACATCAGGTGTTCATAATAGTAATTCCTTCCAATTCTTCAATGTAGAACTCCAGCTCAGATGGGTTGACAAAGGTCTTGGTGTGATTATTGTATGAGATTTTCATCCTCATTAGGGCCAGAAGACCATATTTAGTTTCCAAATCCTTTAAATGGGGTTAGAGAGACAGAAATTTCTTCCTTTTGTCAACCATGGCCTTTGCAAAATCAATTCCAAAATTTAGTTGAATAGCTGATTATCTAAATTGAGGATTCCATCTGCTTTCATTCAATATGAATTTATTGTGTTTGTAGGAAAAAAGCCTCCATTTCCACTGGATTTTTTTTGTACATTCAGGAGTACACTCAATACCCTCAACTTCAAAAAAAAAATCCAAATCAATATCCTCATCATTGAATTTGTCATTAAATTTTTATGTTTTATCATTCATGTGTCCTATATATCTTATAATTGTGAAAATTTCTCTGTGAACAACTTAATATCTATTGATGTAAATTTCAAGTGGGAAAAGAAGGCACAACTTAATATGGACAATCCCAATGGGGACCCATTTCACCCACACTTCATTAAAAGATGTTTCTTCATGCTTCTCTTTCTGGAAACTAAATGAAAATCCTTCTTCAGATCTGCCATAATTAAAAGAAATCTATACATTCCCTATTGGCTTAGACAACAGCTTACCCAGTCAACTTCTTTCTTCAATATCTATCCCACTCACTTCAATCAAACATGGCGTCCCCTGTTAAAACAGACACCGAGGCAAGCACAGAAGGATATATGACAATTAAAGGAATACTGACCACTCTATCAAGTTGTTCAATCCTCTAGGCGCTAATGACTGTAGACGGAATATGCATTGTTGCTCCCGTTGTGTTACATGCTTGATATAATCCCCTCCTCTGCTTTTAGGAAAAAGCTTGTCAATGATCACGCAAGTGAAATCTCCAAACTGATATTGAAAAGCAATGCAGCATGCAACTAAAAGGGACACCTATCTTCCTTTGTTGAATGTTAAATCTATGTTTATTCATTCTAATATGCAATGATCATATTGTCTTCCCCACATAAAGGGGCCCTTTTACAAAGGCGCGCTGAAAAATGACCTGCAGTATTGTAGACACGTGTTTTGGGCATGCGCAGAATCATTTTTTAGTGCACCTGTAAAAAATGCCTTTTTAAAATGTTTGCCGAAAATGGACGTGCAGCAAAATGAAAATTGCCGCTTGTCCATTTTGGGTCTGAGACTTTATCGCCAGCCATTGTCCTAGCGGTAAAGTCTCACGTGCTAACCGGGTGGTAATGACCTATGCACGTCAAATGCCACTTGGCGTGTACCCAATATGCATGTGTGAAAATAAAAATTATTTTTTGGACGCGTGTATTAAACGTGTGCCAAGAATGAAATTACTGCAAAAGCCACACGGTAACTCGATTTTGGCGCATGTTAGGTACGCATACATGCTTATGCGGCTTAGTAAAATGGCCCCATAGTTTCTCACAAGGGCATTTCAGGACATAGATAATATAATCCGATCTACAATCAGTATGAAATCACAAAGCATATCTTTGACTATCCGAAGAATTAACAAACTGAGTGCACGCCATCATGATTGTACAAGATTTACAATGACCATATCTTTTATGTCATAAGAGAGAGAAAGGAGAAAGAAGAGTGGTGAGACACAGGGATTGTAGAAGGTTACAAAAAGTAGAAAAAATTGCCCTTCTCCGATGATAACGATGATAAAATTGTTGAAAGGGAAATGATGACCTATGTGGGGCCAGAAAGAGAGAACACCCAGGGTAGGCAGCAGCTGAAAGAGAGGCATCCCAGCTAGAAACAAAAGGCAGCCAAGAGGAAGAGGTAGAAGGGAACTGATACATAGTAACATAGTAGATGACGGCAGAAAAAGACCTGCACGGTCCATCCAGTCTGCCGAACAAGGTAAATTCATATGTGCCACTTTTTATTTGTACCTGTCCTCTTCAGGGCACAGACCGTATAAGTCTGGCCAGCACTATCCCCACCTCCCAATTGTTGGAATAATGTATTGTATTTTACATGCATTGCCTGTCACCAATTTTTTCTCTGTGATTACTCTGTGACCTCTGATGTAAATTGCTTAGAGAGGTCACACCCATGCAACTTCCTGTGGGGGTTAGGCACAGCACATGGAGCTCATGTTCTCTCCTAACCTGAGAGGATCTATGGTGGTGTGAGCATCCATTACCATCTAAGCACATGGAAAGAGCTGATAATCCAAATGTATAGTATTATGTATATATAAGCCTGTCTGATTATAATCTAACTACAAACTGTGAGTAAACAGATGTTTTGTTACTTCAACTTTAAAGTGACTCAGCAGTGAATTATTCTGGAGTGTATGAGAGAGATGAAGAAAAGAAATTAACATTTCTAAAGCTGAAGCTGTGTGTATAAAATCTGCTAATTATTTACTACAAATAATCCAACAAAAGGGTTATGGGCCCAGGGCCAGGAATTGAAAAAGAAGAGAAATATTACCAGGCAGTAAAAAAGCCACATTTTTCTCTTAAGTTTTAAAAGAAAGATTCAGTCTGTCTCTCTCTCCCCCCACACACCAAACAGCAGGCAAGGCTAAGAAAATGGCTGAGGGAGGAAATTCACCATTTTTCTACTCTCTCAAGGTGCCTAAATTAACTGAATTTAATTATCAGCAGTGGGAACTAAGATTCATATGTCTCCTTCAAGCAAAGAAACTAAATATATGCTTAGACCAAAACAGAACAGCTGAAAATATGGCTGAATGGGACAATGCAAACTATTATGTGAAGTGCATGTTTTTGGAAGCTCTCTCAGAGAAACAAGCCATATTAGTGGAGGGAAAAGATACACCAAAGGACATTTTATATAAACTGAGAACTATGTATGCAACTACATATGCAAAACAGCAACCAATTTGGTTAGCAGAGTTGAATGAAACCAAATTAAGGGATAAAAGTAAATGTAATGATCACATTATGCATCTTATGTCTTCATTTCAAAAGCTAGAACTTTCTGGAATTCCCATGTGTGATGCATTGAAAAGAGCATTTCTTTTTACCTCACTATCAAAGAAGTTTGATGTTTTTAGGTCTGTAAATGAAGCCATTGAAGGGCAATCTTTTGAACAGGCAGCATCAAAACTAAGGCAGGAATGCATAATAAATGATTCTGAGGAGATGTGTTCTCACAGCAAGTCAGAGAGAAATGAAACAAATTTCTTGGCAAAGAACAGAGGAAGGCGGAGCTATGGGAAAACTCCACCCAAGGGCAAGCTGATTTGCTACTCATGTGGAAAGGAGGGACATGTATCTAAATGGTGTAAGGAAACACAAAACACCCCCTCTAGCTCACCTAAGCCAATGGAACTAAAGAATTTTCCAAGCAGAAAATGTATGAAGGACAAAAATAAACATAAGGGCTTTCTAATGGCAGAAAAATCTTTGACTATGGTAAATAATAATTCAAATGAAAGTACTTGGATTTTGGATTCGGGGAGCACATGCCATTTAACCAATTCTAAGGATTTCTTTCAGGAAATGTGTCCAGAAGAAGGTATTCTTAATACTGCAAACGCAGGGACTGCTAAGATCCAAGCAAAAGGCATTGGATTCTTAAAATGCAAAGTGTCTAATGAAGTTAAAGAAATTCCTGTAAGTGATGTCTTGTATATTCCCCAAGCAGTTTGCAATATGCTTAGTGTATCTACATTAGATAAGAAGGGATTTGCGATTCATTTTGAAAACAGTAAGTGCACAATCTCTAAAAATGATGAAGTGTATGCTGAAGCTTTTATGCATAATGATGTTTATAAACTGAGCATTTCAGGTGAAGCCTCACATATGGCGCAAGTAAGGAAGAATGATGGTAAATGTAGTCTGGAAATCTGGCATCGCCGCCTGGGACATCGTGATTTTAAGGTGATCCAGGATCTTTACAGTAAGCAACTAGCCACTGGCATTCAGATAAGTGCAGATGCTGGTAAAATGGAGAAATGCATAGACTGTGTTACTCAAAAAGGTGTAAGACCCTCATTTCCTGCATACACAGGAAATAGGAGTAATAAAGTACTGGACTTAATACACAGTGACTTATGTGGACCGTTTAATATCCCATCATTGGGAAATAACAGATTTGTGCTAATATTCTTGGATGATTTCTCTAGATACTGTGTGGCCTATTTGCTGAAAGAAAAAAGTCAAGTCACAGACATGCTGAAGAAATACGTAGCCATGGTGAGCAATAAATTTGAAAGAAAACCAAAGGTTCTTCAGACCGACAATGGTGGTGAGTTCACTTCACAAAGCATGCGCACATTTCTAGAACAAGAAGGCATTCAGCATATCACAACAGTAGCTTATACACCAGAGCAAAATTCTGTTGCAGAGAGAAAATTTAGGTCACTTGTGGAAATGACCAGATGTATGCTGTCAGATAGCAATCTCCCTAAAAGACTATGGGGGGAAGCTATTCTCACAGCAGTGTACCTACAAAACAGAATGCCAACTAAAGGCGCTGAGCGCACACCACATGAGACATGGCATGATAGGAAGCCAAACCTGTCACACATAAGAACATTTGGAAGTACAGCATATGCTCATGTACCAAAGCAAAGAAGGCATAAGCTGGATTCCACAACAGAAAGGGGCATTTTAGTTGGCTATGCTCCAGGACACAAAGGATATAGAATTTTGAATCTGAAAACTGGCATTGTTGGCATAAGACATGTTACATATTTTGATGAAAACAAAAGGGTTGATAAAGGCTGGATTATCCCAGATGAGCCTTATCATCCAGAATATGAAACTAGAACCATAATAGACATGCCAGTGTATATAAATGCCATACCAAGGCAGATGTCTGAAAGCAACTCATCTGTATCTAACGAGGAACAGGCAGAGGAAGCAGACACAGAAAGGATCATTGCAGAAGACAGTACAGTTGGAGAAGGGGAATCAATTGGAGAAGGACTCTCAGATTTAGAGGATGCGGAAAGGTCAGACCAACCTGTTGTCAGACGCTCATCCAGGGAAAACAAAGGTGTTCCACCCCCAAGACTGTCTTACCTAACAAAGTCAGCAGAAGCTCAAGAGCCCTTAACATGGGATGAGATTGAGAAAATGCCAGCAGAAGAAGCTGCTGAATGGCGTAAAGCTGCACAAGAAGAAATTGATGCATTGGATAAAAATAATACTTGGATTCTTACAAAATTACCTCCTGGCAAGAAAGCTATAGGAAGCAAATGGGTATTCAAGTTAAAAAGGAATGCACAAGGAAAAGTGGAAAGGTATAAAGCCAGATTAGTCGCAAAGGGATATCTTCAAAAATATGTAGAAGATTTTGATGAAGTGTTTGCACCTGTAGTGAAACACACGACAATTAGAACACTTCTGAGCATTGCAGTCTCAAAAGGCATGCAAGTCAACCACATTGATGTGAAAACAGCATTTCTTCATGGAGATATAACTGAAGACTTGTACATGGAACAGCCAACAGGTTTCATAAATACAAAACAAAGACAGCTAGTGTGTAAATTAAACAAAGGTCTTTATGGATTAAAGCAAAGTGCAAAATGTTGGAATGACAAATTGCATGAAATATTGACAAATTTAGGATTTAAGCAAGGTGAAGCAGATAAATGCTTGTACACTAGGTGCAGAAATGGACAATATGCATACATTTTAGCTTTTGTTGATGATCTGCTCATTGCAAGCGAAAGTGAGCAAGAGTACAAGGACATTGTAAAATATTTAAACCTGAATGTTGAGATAAAAGAACTTGGTAATGTGTCATACTATCTTGGTATAGAAATTGAGAAACAAAATGATGGTTCTTATCTTCTAAGCCAGAAGCAGAAAATAAATGAGCTTATTGAAAGTTTAGGTATGCAAGATGCCCAAGTTGTAAGCACTCCCATGATCACTGATTTTCTGAAGGATGAAACAGTAAGAGAACCTTTACCAGATAACATCCAATATAGATCAGCCATAGGTAAGCTTTTATATCTAACTACCACATACAGGGCTGATATAGCAAATGCAGTAGGAATTTTGAGCAGAAGGGTCAGCTCACCTACCAAATCAGATTGGACTGCAGTTAAAAGGATGGTAAGGTATTTAAAAGGTACCATTGATTGTAAATTAAAGATTTCAGCCAATAGTAATCCAAAACTAATATGTTACTGTGATTCAGATTGGGCAGGGGATCATTCTGATTATAAATCCACAAGTGGATATGTGTTTATGTATGGAAATGTACAAATTTCTTGGGCCAGTCATAAACAAAGTATTGTGAGTCTGTCTTCTACAGAAGCTGAATATGTGGCCGTATCGGAAGCATGCAGAGAACTGATGTGGATTGAAAAACTTTTGCTGGATTTTGGAATAGCTGAAAAGAGACCAATCCAGATAATGGAAGATAATCAGAGCTGCATCAGACTGTCACAGAATGACAAGGTTCAGTCACGCACCAAGCACATCGCAACGAAATACCACAACGTGCGAGAGCTGGCGAAAGAAGGGGTCATCAGTCTACTCTATTGTCACACCAGTGAAATGACAGCTGACATCATGACCAAACCGTTACCCAGAGAACGTTTTGAGAATCTGCGTATAAAGCTTGGACTTTGTGTGAATTAATAATTGCATGACAGTTATGCATGAGAAGGGGTTTGTTGGAATAATGTATTGTATTTTACATGCATTGCCTGTCACCAATTTTTTTCTCTGTGATTACTCTGTGACCTCTGATGTAAATTGCTTAGAGAGGTCACACCCATGCAACTTCCTGTGGGGGTTAGGCACAGCACATGGAGCTCATGTTCTCTCCTAACCTGAGAGGATCTATGGTGGTGTGAGCATCCATTACCATCTAAGCACATGGAAAGAGCTGATAATCCAAATGTATAGTATTATGTATATATAAGCCTGTCTGATTATAATCTAACTACAAACTGTGAGTAAACAGATGTTTTGTTACTTCAACTTTAAAGTGACTCAGCAGTGAATTATTCTGGAGTGTATGAGAGAGATGAAGAAAAGAAATTAACATTTCTAAAGCTGAAGCTGTGTGTATAAAATCTGCTAATTATTTACTACAAATAATCCAACACCAATCACTAGCCCCGCCTCCCACCACCAGCTCTGCCACCTAAACATAAGCACCTAAACTTTTAAAACAAGATTCAAACCTCCAAATCACCTAAAAATATGAATACAATTCTTGCCTTCTAAAAACCTTGACCAACAAAATTTCTACTCGTTTCCAATAAAAACACCATCCAGAAAATAACAAATTTGCATCGCTCATGAACAATTTCAAAGTGTAACAACAACGTCCTGCCGGAGAGAACATAGAAGCAAACGGTGGCAAGGAGGGGACTGATGAGGGCTAGTGGCAAATCAAGTCCTTAAAGGAGAGAGGGATGGGAAGAGTTCCCTTGCTAATTCTTTTACAACTTCAGCACTCAAGGAATATACTGAGATAGAGGGATTTTATTTACTCTTTATAGACATGAAAGACCGCTGATCTACATTTTTTTAAAACATAAAGTGCATATGTTCTGTCTTCCTGTGCACCTGTAATTCTTTGTGCTGAAAACTTTCTTGTCTTGAATGTGGGTGAATCAAAGTCAGTAAATTCCCCACTCTTTCCAAGGATAAAAGAACGTGTGGGAATCGACAACACCATCACTTTGTTTTCAAACACATTTATTTCTCTTTGAATGTGATAGAGCAATGACTCCCATTTTCATCTTATCCTGTTAACTTCACCTACATATTAGCAAAGTATTTCATGGAGAGATCTGTGCTTGGTTTCTCACTGTAAGACTAAAATCCCCTCACACATGGATACTACTACTTGCCTGGATTACATAAAAATGTTCTATTTGTCATTGGGCATACTGAGCAGGCAAGCCCTGCTCTCTAATCTAATCAACCTGTGAGTACTTGTGAAACCAACTGCTGCCTTTGAGCAATCAGAAAAATAGTTTCTGAACAAAGGGGAAGACCCATCTCAACAGGGCTTTCCCCTCTAGGGCATACACTCAGCTACAGTTGCATTTATAAATATTTCATTTACTGTTTTGTACTGTATAATGCCACTGAGTCATTCCCTGACTGATTTCCTCAAAGAGATATTCTAGGTACTCTTATTGGTGTCATCCTTCTAAAGGCTTTCCTATTGCTCATCAAACCAGTAGAGATTTACCCTTAGTAGAAACTGTTTCTGTTCTATATAAGATGATTATATGATCAACTGAATTACTTGTGTTTAGTGGAAATATATTTTCTCTTGACAAGAACACTACAGGGTACATTTTCTTCTTCATGTCTCCTTGCATATATATTAAGAAAGAGGAATATTTTTGCACCAGCCAGTATCAAAATTCTATACTTCCTTTCCGCTGCAGTTGTTTTTAGTTCTGTGCCTGGAGAATTATATCTGAATACTCAGAATTAGCTATAGCATTTCCATTTCTTTCACACTTAATCAAGATACTTCTTTAGTTGGCTGTTGGGTATTTTGTTTACAGTGCATGCCAGGATAGTCAGGCTGAATGGAAGAGCTTATTACCTTTTTATCTGCAGTCATATACAGTTTCTTAATATGCTTAGGTCTCCCCTCCTTCCTTATCCCTCCAATGTGACTTGACATCTCTCCTGGACCCCCCACAACATGCTAATACTGCAAAACTACTGCTAGAGGCTGTGGCAGCCATTTTCCATATGGAGCTAGATGGGCAGGAGTGAGTGGAGATTGCTCCTGCCCCAATGACCCCTAGATCACCATGGATAACCTGAGCCACCTTAAAACCATTAGTCCCACCCAGGGAAGAAGTATGATGGGAGGGATGGAGTCGAAGGTGCAGGAACCAGGAAGTATAAACGGTAGGGCCAGAGTGGGGTTTAGGAGGCCAACTGAATTTGCAAATGAAATACTGTAAGAAAAGTAATGTATTTATCTAGTCCAGATAGTTGGGTTGACCATGTTTTGCTAAAGAAAATAGCAAAGTCTACTTTGCATTATGAGAAAGTAATAATTGTTTCAATTACATTAAATACTTTAATTATCAGTGGGATGCTAAAATAAGGAATAACTGTTTCAATTACAAGAAGGGCTTGAGCCATCCATCTTTGAGATGGATAATCAGATTGGTTCAAATGACATAATCTGAAAAGAATTAATTTTCAGATTAGTTTGGTAGTCCTGAATCAAGGTCTTAGGAAAAACCAGAATTTTTTTTCAGCTTATTTGGTTTGGTCCTACTAAAATCTTTGGGGGAAAAAATGCTTTTTTGGCCTTCACCTTGCTGCATTGTTGTATGATATTTTAGTTGTCCAGTCTGCTCCTCCCTCCTTGCTCCTCTCCTGGTTATGGTACTTTTTTTGCCCCCCACACACACACACACATACAAAAAAAGAATCTCCTTTGCTGCTCTTCTCATAGCGCTTTGGAATTGTATATTCTTGTTGTTGCTGCTACCAGCACTGCCTGGCCTTTTCATCTATACCTGGCTTTCTGTTACCTCAGCACTGTGTTGATGACATTCCTCTTGATGCCTCAATCAGTGGATGAGGTGCTGAAACAACTTTTGTTTTGCTCCTGGAATGATGCTTTAGGCCATTTATGCCACTGCTGGGACTGCTTTTGTTCATCTCTGTGCATTCAGCATTCATCAAAACAAGCGGAAGATGAAGGACCAGACTGAAGCCACAGTTGTTAAAAACCAAAATGATTTATTAGGACCCAACACGGTCCGTGTTTCGGCAAGTATGTGCACACAGGGGTCTAAAACAGAAATATAACATATATAATAAAAATATAGAAACATATCTCATATGTAACAGTGGCATTAAAATAGAGAATTAAATTTTATTCTGCCTATAAGCCATTACTATTTCTATAAGTCTTTCTGCCTTTATGACGTGAATTTAATTTTTTCTGTATTTTTACTGCATTCTTAGTTATCTTAAATGTCATATTTTCATGTTTTTATATACTCTTGTTTTATTATATATCTATATAAATGGCTTGCAATTACGTATATGTCCTTTATATGTACATTTTTATTATTCTCTATTTTAATGCCACTGTTACATATGAGATATATTTCTATATTTTTATTATATATGTTATATTTCTGTTTTAGACCCCTGTGGCTTCAGTCTGGTCCTTCTGGATATCCTCCGCTTGTTTTGTTGTTGTCTTGTTTTTTTGAGGGAGATTTTGGACTCTCTTTGTTGTTCTTTCTCATTCAGCATTCATACCAGTATTTATGCTGCTTTGTCCCTCTTACAGGCCTCAATGCTCAGAACTTCCCTGGTAAACCAACAGTGCAGAAATTATACCGCTGGAACAGCGCAGAAAATTAGCTCGCTAATGCTCAAAGGCAATGGTATGCAAATTAGGTGTGTACTGTTAAAGTAAAAGCAAGAGGGCTATAAATATATATATTTTTTTTGTTACATTTGTATCCCGCACTTTCCCACTCATGGCAGGCTCAATGGGGCTTACATGGGGCAATGGAGGGTTAAGTGACTTGCCCAGAGTCACAAGGAGCTGCCTGTGCCTGAAGTGGGAATCAAACTCAGTTCCTCAGTTCCCCAAGACCAAAGTCCACCACCCTAACCACTAGGCCACTCTTCCACTATATGCTTGGCCCATGCACAGAACAGTTTTGTGGTAAGCCCAGCTCCTGTGCGCATGTACCAGGCACTCCTGAATGTGAAACACACATTGGCAACTGTTTCTGTGTCTTTAAATGAAAGCTTTTTAATTTTTTTGTTTTTATTTTTTTATTTTGTTTTACTTGGAAGGCTTATATTTAAAGGCAGGAAACAGGTGCCAATGTGTGCTTTCACTTTTGAGTTCTCTCAGACTCGTGCATATTTGTTTCTCACTACTGGCGCTTAAGGGCTTGCACAGGTTTCCTTATACTGTGAGATTAAAGAAAAACCAGCAGATTTTAAAGAAATAAACATGTGAAATCCTCTCTTCAAACTAGAGACCTGCATGGGAATGGAGTTCGTGGGAATCCCGCAGAACCCACGGAATTCCCACAGGGACGGAAGCAGTTCCTGTAGAGTTCCCGTGGGGACAGAAGCAGTTCCTGTGGGTTTCCTGTAGAAGTGTATGCTGCACTTGCGCCAGCCTCTCACCTACCGAGTATGAAGTTCTTTGAGTTTAGTCTCCTCTTCCTCCTCTTCCTTGCTTTAACAGCACAAATGTGGAAAGTCTTCATTAAGGAGGTGGTAGAGACACAAATTGTGATGAAATTCAAAAAGGCATGAGATGAACACAAAGGATCTCTAATTAGAAAAAACTTAAACTTAAATGGTTTCATGTGTGTGGATGTGTCATGAAAGGCTTAAATGGTGACTCTGGCTGTGATGAACTAGGACCGATACCAGGCAGACTTGTACAGTCTATGTCCCACATATGACAATCTGGTTTAGGATGAGCTGGAAAGGGCTTAACAACTTTAGTGGCTGGAACATGAGGACAGTGCTGGACAGACTTTTACGGTCTGTGTCAAGCAAACGAGAAGATGAATAGGCAGGAGTGGGCTTTGAGGACAACTCCAGCAGTTGGAACATGAGGATAGGACCAGTCGGACTTCTATGGTCTATGTCCCAGAAACACCACAGAAAGACCATAACCAAGTATATAATATCACGTTCATTGTTGATTTAATCATAAATTGATAATGAGTGTGACTATTGGGCAGACTGGATGGACTGTTCCGGTTTTTATTTGCTGTCACTTACTATGTTAATCTTAATCATCTCTGCTCCCGGGCTGATGTGCAGACCTCAGCTCTGACATAGGCATGAACATAGTAAACATAGTAGATGACGGCAGAAAAAGACCTGCACGGTCCATCCAGTCTGCCCAAGAAGATAAATTCATATGTGCTACTGTTTTATTTGTACTGTCCTCTTCAGTGCACAGACCGTATAAGTCTGGCCAGCCCTATCCCCGCCTCCCAACCACCAACCCCGCCTCCCAACCACCAGCTCTGGCACAGACCCTATAAGTCTGCCCAGCACTATCCCTGCCTCCCACCACCGGCTCTGGCACAGACCGTATAAGTCTGCCCAGCACTATCCCCGCCGCCCAACCACCAGCCCCGGCACAGACCGTATAAGTCTGCCCAGCACTAGTCCCGCCTCCCAACCACCAGCCCCGGCACAGACCGTATAAGTCTGCCCAGCACTAGCCCCGCCTCCCAAACACCAGCTCTGCCACCCATTCTAGGCTAAGCTCCTGAGGATCCCTTCCTTCTGCACAGGATTCCTTTATGTTTATCCCACGCATGTTTGAATTCCGTTACCGTTTTCATCTCCACCACCTCCCGCGGGAGGGCATTCCAAGCATCCACCACCCTCTCCGTGAAAAAATACTTCCTGACATTCTTCTTGAGTCTGCCCCCCTTCAATCTCATTTCATGCCCTCTCGTTCTATCGCCTTCCCATCTCCGGAAAAGGTTTGTTTGCGGATTAATACCTTTCAAATATTTGAACGTCTGTATCATATCACCCCTGTTTCTTCTTTCCTCCAGGGTATACATGTTCAGGTCCGCAAGTCTCTCCTCATACGTCTTGTAACGCAAATCCCATACCATTCTCGTAGCTTTTCTTTGCACCGCTTCAATTCTTTTTACATCCTTAACAAGATACGGCCTCCAAAACTGAACACAATACTCCAGGTGGAGCCTCACCAACGACTTGTACAGGGGCATCAACACCTCTTTTCTTCTGCTGAGCATCAGATGTCATCTGACCTACAGGCACGTGCATGTGGCAGTCTCTTAGAACACAGTGCCAGTGAATCAAAGACAAGTCTTACATGTGCTCACCAGAGTGTTCCAAATTCCAACTTCCGTTCCTTTCTTGCCTGCAGTGCTGCAGCTCAAACCCAGAGAGAGACTGAGAAAGCCAATTGGAATATTTTTTTATGTACCATTAAATTCTTGCGGGACTGGGTGGGGAAAGTTAAATTCTTGTGGGGACAGGTGGGGACGGGTTAAATTCTTACAGGGATGGGTGGGGACGGGTAAGATTCCAGCGGGGATGGGTGAGAACGGGTAAGATTCCTGTCCCCGGGCAACTCTCTACTTCAAATGCCCTAACACCTGCTCTGAGCTGGCCTTATTTTCTCAGCAGTAAGGGCAGCTTTGTTTTATGTGCTGTCCTTTGAGCAGTGGCGTACCAAGGGGGGGGGGGCGGTGGGGGCGGTGCGCCCTGGGTATTTGAGGATGGAAGTATGTGTGTCTGTGGCTTGAGAGTTTTAGAGAAGTGACAAAAGTGTGAAACCAGGAAAAATGGTTTGAGAAAGGGAAAATTAGGTTCTTACCATGATAATTTTCTTTCCTTTAGTCATAGCAGATGAAGCCATTACGTATGGGTTGTGTCCATCAACCAGCAGGGGGAGATAGAGAACACTCAACTTTTCACAGTGCCTCATGGCCAGCTAGCTCCACTGCCTCTTTAGTATTTGAAGCTTCCAAAGTAGTATGGCAAACCGCAATGGGAATAACATGAACTTTCCTCACAGCGAAAGATGGCCCCTTAACAAGGGCATAAACTCAAAAAAGGAGGGAATGAACTCATCCTCCTGGAGGGAATAAACTCGTCCTCCACTTTGTATAAACGGAGGGAATACTTGCATCCTCCTGGAGGGAATAAACTCATCCTCCCAAAACATGAACTGGAGGGAATGAACTCATCCTCCTATAACTGTAACAAGAATCCTGAAGACTGTTTTCCGACTCCCCAAGGAAGGAATATAACTTCAGGAAACAAGAACAGCACCTAAAATCAGAATCACTGCAATACAGACAATCATACAGGGAGGGCTCATGGCTTCATCTGCTATGACTAAAGGAAAGAAAATTATCATGGTAAGAACCTAATTTTGTAACAAAGCAATCCCTAAATAGGGTGGGAACAAGCCACACCATGCGCTATCACCTGTGCTCCAAAACGTTCATCCCTCCTGGCAGACACATCCAGCCTGTAATGTCAGGTGAAAGAGAGCTTAGAAGCCCATGTTGCAGCACTGCAAATCTCATGAAGAGATAGTGCTCCAGTTTCCGCCCAGGAAGAGGAAATCACTCTTGTGGAATGTGCCTTAAAGGCTTCAGGCGGAGCCCGGCCAGACAGCAGATATGCTGAAAAGATAGCTTCTTTGAGCCAACGGGCAATAGTGGCTTTAGACGCTGAAAACCCTCTGCGAGGACCTGCAAACAGCACAAAAAGATGATCAGAGGTCCTGAAAGAATTTGTAATTCACAGATACTGCAACAGAGTCCTGCGCACATCCAAAAGGTGCAACTGCCCAAATGAATCTGGAAACTCCTCCTCAACAAAGGAGGGAAGAAAAACAGGCTGGTTTAGGTGAAACACTGAAACCACCTTAGGCATGAAGGAAGGCACGGTCCGAACCGTGACCCCTGACTCTGAGAATTGCAGAAAAGGGTCTCTACAGGACAGCGCCTGGAGCTCTGACACCCGTCTCGCCGAGGAATGGCCACTAAAAAGACGACCTTCAGTGTCAAATCTTTCTCTGAAGCATGCCGAAGCGGTTCAAGGGGAGCCCCCTGAAGAGCCTTCAATACTAACCCCAGGTTCCAAGCTGAACAAGGTGCCCGCACGGGAGGACGGAGCCGAAGCACCCCTCTAAGAAACCGTGCCACATCTGGATGAGCAGCTAAGGACACGCCTTCAACCTTGCCTCGCAGGGAGGCCAATGCTGCCACTTGCACCTGCAGGGAATTATAGGCCAAGCCTTTGTGTACACCATCCTGCAAAAAAGTCCAGAATCGGAGAGACAGGAGCCCGCAACGGAAAAAGCGCTCTTGAAACACACCAGACTTCAAACTGGTGCCAAATCCTGGCATAAGCCACGGAAGTGGAGCGCTTACGGGCCTGCAGGAGAGTGGAAATTACCTTATTTGAGTAGCCTTTATCTCTCAATTGCGCCCTCTCATTCGCCATGCCATAAGACTAAAGTGGCAGGCGTCCTCCATGGCCACCGGACCCTGTGACAACAGGTGCGGAACCAGAAGTAACGGAAAGGGAGCCTCCAGCAGCATCTGTCGGAGGTCCGCATACCAAGGCCTCCTGGGCCAATCCGGGGCGATGAGCACCACTTCTCCTGGATGCAGCCGAATCCGCAGGAGCACTCGCCCTATCAAGAGCCACGGAGGGAAGACATACAGCAAGCCCAGGGGCCAGGGTTGAGCCAAGGCATCCAACCCGGCAGAGCGAGGATCCCTCCGTCTGCTGAAAAAGTACGGGACTTTGGCATTGGAACTGGTCGCCATAAGATCCATCACTGGCTTGCCCCATTTGGCACATATCTGCAGGAATACATCATCTGCTAGTTCCCACTCTACTGGATCGATCTGATGCCTGCTTAGATAGTCGGCTTGCACGTTGCTCTGACCTGCAATGTGAGCTGCTGACAGGAACTGTAGATGCAGCTCGGCCCAGTGGCAAATTTGTTTGGCCTGCGCGGCTAGAGCTCTGCACTGAGTGCCGCCTTGTTGATTTATGTAGGCCACTGCTGTCGTGTTGTCTGACATCACTCGGACAGCCAATCCTTCCAGGGTCACATGAAAGGCCAGAAGAGCCACAAACACCGCTTTCAACTCCAGGCGGTTGATAGACCACTCCGACTCGTCGGGCGTCCACAGACCCTGGGCATGCTTCCTCTGGCAATGTGCGCCCCAGCCCTTCAGGCTGGCATCTGTCACCACTAGGCACCAATTTGGGAATGCCAGCGGCATTTCCCGCCGCAACATGCTGTCCGAGAGCCACCACTCCATACTGAGGCGGGCCGCAGGGAGCCAAGAAAGTCTGCACTGATAATCCTGAGATACTGGAGACCATCGTTGAAGTAGAGAATACTGTAGAGGTCTCAGGTGCGCTCTCGCCCATGGCACCACTTCCAAGGTGGCCGTCATCGATCCCAACAGCTGGACAATGTCCCAAGCTCACGGGCGAGGCATCCTCAGGAGCAGACGGACCTGATTCTGAAGCTTGCACCGCCTTTGCTCGGGAAGAAACACATAGCCTGAGGCTGTGTCGAACCTGGCCCCCAAATATTCTAGAGATTGCGAGGGGGTCAGGTAACTTTTGGCCATATTGACGACCCAGCCCAGAGATTGAAGGACTGAAACCACTCTGGCTGTAGCTAGATGACTCTCTTTTTCTGAGTCTGCTCTGATGAGCCAGTCGTCTAGGTACGGGTGAACCCGGATACCCTCTCGCCTGAGAAAGGCAGCTACTACCACCATTACCTTGGAGAAGGTTCGGGGAGCTGTGGTGAGGCCAAAAGGCAAGGCCCGAAACTGGAAATGTTTTCCCAACACCGCAAACCGCAGAAACTTCTGGTGCGGGGGCCAAATTGGTATGTGCAAGTAAGCTTCTTTCAGGTCCAGAGACGTGAGAAACTCTCCTGGCTGTACCGCCGCAATGACGGAGCGCAGGGTTTCCATGTGAAAATGCCGCACTCTTAAGGACTTGTTTAGCTCTTTTAAGTCCAGGATCGGGCGAAAAGACCCGCCTTTTCATGGCACCACAAAGTAAATGGAGTAGCGGCCTAAACCTTGTTCTGCGGGAGTCACCGGGGTCACAGCCCCTATCTGGCACAGACTGTGCAAAGTCTCCTCTACCGCCACCCATTTGGCGGCAGAACCGCATCAGGACTCCACAAACATGTCTCTCACCGGGGCATCGAATTCTATTCGGTATCCGTCTCTGATCAGGTCCAAGACCCACTGATCTGCGGAGATTTTGGCCCACTCCTCGAAAAAGAGGGAAAGTCTTCCTCCGATGACAGGAAACGAGGAGGGGGCCGGCGCACCATCATTGAGAGGGTCGCCCCTGAACTCCAGGCCTTGAACCGGCAGCTGCGGAATGTTTGTCTGAGCGAAAGGAGTTTCTCTGCTGAAAGCGGGCACGCGAAGTGAACCCAGCAGCACGCCCCGGGCGGTACCTTCTAGCTTCACGGAAGCGAGGTCTGAAAGAGGAGCGGACTGCCTGACCCTTAGAGGAAGGCTTCGGCCTATCTTCGGGCAAGCGCTGAGGTTTGGAATCCCCCAGGCCTTTAACAATGTTTGCCAGCTCCTCACCAAACAGGAGAAGGCCTTGAAAGGGCAACTTCACCAACCTTTGCTTAGAGGCCATGTCCGCCACCCAATGTCATAGCCAAAGAGTGCGGTGAGCCGCCACTGCTACAGCCATTTGTTTAGCCAAAGCTCTGACCATATCATAAAGGGCGTCAGCCAAAAAGGACAAGGCCGACTCCATCCGCGGAGCCACTTCAGATAAGGTCTCCGCTCCATCACCGGGCTGTTCCACTGCCTGCTGTAACCAAGCCAGGCAGGCTCTAGCAGCATAACAACTGTATGCAGATGCCCGAACAGTGAGACTTGCCAAATCAAAGGACTGCTTCAGAGCTGAATCAAGCCTGCGGTCTTGAATATCCTTCAGGGCAACACCTCCTTCAACAGGGAGGGTAGTTCTCTTTGTCACAGCCTTGACCATGGCATCCACGTTAGGCATTGCAAAGCGAGCCAAATGTTCCTCACTCAGAGGGTATAATTGCCCCATAGCCCTGGCAACCTTCAAAGGTCCCTCGGGGTCAGCCCATTGAGCTGAAATAAGCTCTTGGATGGAGTCATGCAAAGGAAAGGCTCGAGCAGGCTTTCTGGTACTAGCCATCCTTGGATTAACAGCAGAGGCTGTGCCACTCTCAGAATATTCAACCGAGAGGGCTTGTAAGGCACCTGAAATAAGCGCTGGCAGCTCCTCGCGGATCATCAAGCTCCTATGGCAATTCTGCACCCGACTCTGGCTCCTCAGCCCAAGAAGTTCTGCCAGACCCCTCAGAATCCTCATAGCCCGACCACGGGGGGGGGGGGGGGGGGGGGGGGGGGAAGGGGGTGCACCACACTCAGAAGGGGAATTAGCCCTTCTGCGTTTATCAGGAGGATAAGAAACAGGCAAAGCCAACTCCAAAAGGCCAGGATCCACCGGGGGGGGGGGGGCAGGCAGAGGGTCCGAAGATCCCTGTGGAAGAGCTCTTTTAAGCATGTAAGCCCTATGCAGCATTAAAACAAAATCAGGGGAGAAAACCGCTCCCTGACTGCCCGGATCCTGCCCAGGGCTATCAGCTCTATTAGCCTCACTCAGAGGTCCCCCCCCCTGGATTCAGGGCTCTCTGTCGCAACGGAGGCCGCGCCATGTGGAAAATCCAAAATGGCGTCCGCTGCCAGCTCAGAGCGCAAAAGATCACCGCTCGCCATGCTCGGGCCGGCTCTACCGTCTGTACAGCACGAATTACAGAGCCCAGCTGCTGATTTGCGCTTGCCACATTTAGAACAGCACTTTACAGTCTCCGCAGCCATCGCCAAAAACGGCGGTAAAATGCAAAAATGGCGGTTCGCACCAAATACGTCCCGATCGCGGGCCCACCCCGGAGGTGTCAGAAAACACTCTTACCTCACTAGACCGAGTATCACAGCTCCGGTCCTGCAGAAGAATCTCAAGAAAAAAAAACCTCTTTTCCAAGATCGCTTCGCTAAAGCGCGATGCGACTTTAATTATTTATTTATTTATTTTTTACGCTGTGAGGAAAGCAGAGGCAAAAGAGGTAAATTAAAACACTCTGGAGGCTCAGATAAGTGGGAAAGGCAGGGAAAGGCGAACCAATGTGCCTCCATCCACTGAGGGGGAAAGGACAGGGAAAAGCAAGCTAATATGTCCACATCCAGGGGGGCATGGGTAAGGCAGGGAAAGGGCTGACCTATGTGCCTTCAAAGTGAAGCTGCTATAGCCTCTAACACCTCGGCTAACAACTGGCAAGCCAGGAGCCACCCCCAGGCAGATTTTTGATGGAGCTTGAAGAAGCTGCAGCCACCCTGCTTGGGGAGATAGAGAATACTGGAGAGGCAGTGGAGCTAGTTGGCCATGAGGCACTGTGAAAAGTTAAGTGCTCTCTATCTCCCCCTGCTGGTTGATGGACACAACCCATACGTAATGGCTTCATCTGCTTGATGACAAGGAAATTGAGTATATGGTTTTCTGAATAGCCTGAGGTTGAAGGGAGACAGTTTCTTTAAAGGAACTGTTAATTAAGTTAAAGCTTAGGAAATTTTATTTTAACATTAGATTAGATAAAAGCCCACAGTAATCCCTTGTTTCATATTTAGAGAAATACCTTGTGAGAGTGAGGGAGATAAGGTTTTCTTTCTTTTTAGTTGGTTATAAAGACAGGTGGCAAGATACTGGGAGTGGCTCATCTCCAAGGATAGCATCACGTGTCCCCCATGCAAGCAAGGCCTTCTTTCAAGACAGAATCCAGATAAATGACATCTGCACCCACACATCTAAGAAGAACTACATCTAATGTTGGGACTTTGATAGTGCTGGGGAGCAGTTTTTTCACTTACCTAAGAGGACCTGAAGCATCCTGGTCAAAGAACCTGTAAAACAATAATAGTAACACAAAGGATCAGTCCTTTTAAGGAAAATTTGGGTTTAACAAAAGAGAAAAAAAAAGTTAAAGTAAGAAAAAGGTCAATGTAAAAAACTTATCTGATTAATCTTTCTGGTTGTTCTCAAATTGGCTTGTGGAGTTGTTTAAGGCAAATTCTGATTTATATATCTCAAAGGAAGAATTAGTTGAAGCTGTTGACCAAAAAGTTGTTTATATTAGCATTACTGCATTTTTTAATCTGTGCATGTTAAAGACACTGCACTTTGTACCAAAGTGTGTATTTCCACACCTTTGCACTTCACATGGTTTTAATGCAGCTGTGTACTTTTAAACTGATTTTTTAAAGTTAAATCATATTTATATTTTTAACATTTAAAAAAAAAAGTATTTATTGAAAACATCCTTGTGCAATCAAATATTTTAACAACATCACATTATTGTCTTTTTCTTGTAAATTCCCCAAGTGGTCTTAATTTATAGGGATTGTAATACCATCCCACACCACTAGGGCATCCACATTATCATTAATGGCGTCTCAACGTTTACTGCAAGCTGATTTTTATCATGAGCTATAAACGCTAGTGCGGCTTTGTAAAAGACCCCCATAAAGTGCAAGTGCAAGATGGTGTGGACCTGGGAGGGACATGGGCAAGTCAGGGGTCATGCCTAACACTTACACTACCAGATTATAAAATACTAGCAGTTGTGCACCTAACTACCAACAGTTAGGTGTGAACTTTTACACAAGCCATTGAACTGGCATAAGTGTTCCCACCTACAGTTAGGCGCATAACTGTGCACTTACACTAATATTCTATAATGGTATTTATGCATGTAATTTACAATATAGAATTTGCACTTAGTTTGGATCATCCCAGTGCTTAAATATGCAACCTTTTCAGAATTATCCTTATGTATATTTATAAAATTGTAGGGGTAAACTGTCAGGAATTGTTTCTATATTGACCTTGTAGACATGTACGCTGGCTTGAGAGCAGGTATAAATGTTAACATGTAAAGTAGATGCGTACACACATAAGGCCAAATTCTATTTATGGTGCCTACAAAATTGGTGCTGAAAAATAATGTGCCTAGCATGATTCCATAATGGGTATGCATCCTTTATAGAATTGTGCTTAGTGCAAAACCACACTATGAGCAGGCCTAGTGGAGGAGTAGCCTAGTGGTTAGTGCAGTTAGTGCAGTGGACTTTGATCCTGGGGAACTGAGTTTGATTCCCACTGCAGCTCCTTGTGACTCTGGGCAAGTCACTTAACCCTCCATTGCCCCTGGTACAAAATAAGTACCTGAATATATGTAAACCGCTTTGAATGTAGTTGCAAGAACCTCAGAAAGGCAGTATATCAAGCCCCATTTCCCTTTCCCCCTAAATGCATGCATCTATATTTAGGTGCAATTCTAGATTTATGATTTTACAAATCCTGAGAACACCCCTACAATGCCCCTAGCCATGCCCCCATACAGTTATGCACGATTTAAGTTAGATGCATGTCGGATGTGCGTGTCGCATCATAGGTGCACATATGCGCTTAACTTCCAATTAAGCCCAATTAGTGCAGATAATTGGTTGTTACCACCCAATTATCAGCACTGATTGACTCATTATTCAATTAAGCTGCATGCGTATATTGGGCGTGTGCCCAATTTAATGCGTGCAACTCTAGGCACTATATAAAGAATTTGGGGCATAGTTTATATAGTACACACATAAGTCATGACTCTGCATGTGCTCTGCCCAAATTCCATCCCAAAAGATGCCTACATATAGACCATATAAAATGTGGGGCTTCCTTAGCATATCGGGTACTTTAGACCAGTGACCTGTGAGGTAATTTTTATAAAGGCCCCCTATTTACACATAAAACAGGACTTTATGCAGGGAAACAAATTGTTTATAAAATTACATTCTGCATATATCAAATATATTCACAGAGGTAGTAATAGCAGTTATAGAACTGCTGCAGCAGTTGGGATAGAAGGAAGACTGAATATATTTGGTCTGCTGGTGCTCAGAGTAAAACAAGCAAGTTATGTATTTAAGTGAAGAAATGTTTTGTAAGTTTGTCTTTTGATACAATGAATAGCATTAATAGTAATAGGATGCCCAAATGTCTATGTTGGCCTCCTCTGCTTGCCATAAATATTTTTCAGTTCATGATGAATCTTTTCTTTAATAAATATTTTATGAACCTCTCCTTCTATGATAGCTACTATTTGGCAAAGCCCAACTATTTTCTGCTACTTGCTCTCCAGAGGTCACAAGTAATTTGATGAATCAAACACTTGGTCCAGGAGAATAACACCCTGACACAACTCTTTCTTACAACCTTCAGAATCTTGAAAGAGTGATTTACTGAAGTACAAATAGAAGTTTCTGCTCTCCACAAGGTTTCACATATATGGCAAAACAGATTTGAAAGTAGAGCCCAGAAAGTTAAATGTTGAATTTGGAAATAATTGTTGCATAAAGAATCAGGAAACTGAGAAGCTCTGAGAGAAGAGGACATTTCTCTAGGTAAGTAAACATTTTTTGCACTCTGTGCTTTAGTGATTTAAAGGTTGGGGTTTAACAGATGTATTGTAGGTTTGATAAAAACAGAATTTAAAAAAAAGCAAACTTTATTAATGAGCTTCCATACCCTTTCCCCCATAGTTTTAAAACTTGAACCATAGCCTACAGCATTAACAGCCTCTAGAAGGCACAGCAGGGCCTAGTTCAGTCTTTAAAAAATAAACAAGGAAGCAAGTTTTATTAACTAGTTTATGTGGAAGCGTATTTTCAAAGCACTTAAAACTTACAAAGTCTTTGTAAGTGCTTTGAGAATGAGCCTCATATTATACAATCGTTTTTCCTATAGTTTTAAACTGAAACTTTCTTCTAGAGGTGGAAACTTAACTGTAACAGCATTAAAAAGGAGAGTAGCAGGGCATAAACATTGCATTAAAAGAAAGTTACTTTTTGTTACTTGCCTGGAAAAGAGGTAGCAATGCTACTGATCTGAATTAAGTATTAATTAAGGTATGAGAAAGGTAGAATAGCTGCAAAGCTTACGAGGACAACCTGATTACTGTGTTAGTTTCAAAGGGTCTGTTTGAAACAGTCGCTTAGAATTTATTTATTTAACTTGACAACATATTTTTGCTCTATTTCTTAGATATTAGTTATGTACCTGAGACAGATACAGCTTTGACGCTGAAACTCTGAAGCTGGTACAATTCAATAAGAAGTCAAAATTCAATACTA